>NC_086271.1:0-1200000 GCF_021018805.1 Prinia subflava
AGATATGCTATTGTAACAATGTGGGTCTTTTGCACTAGAATACTTCTAGATTCTTTATTGAAAGATAGTCTGCTTATAGTCCCATCTCCATGTCCGAACTCAGGGTTACAAACTTTTAGAAGTATAGAGAACTTGACATTGTTTCATTTCTGTGAGTGCTCAGTTTAGGGTTGTTTATTTTGCAAAAGAACAAGAACTTTTCCAGCATCTGTCATTCCTGCACTTTCAACGAGAGAAGGCAGGCTGAACTACTGAAGCTTTAACTCTCAGCATTGCATGTTATGTGAAAGCCTTTCTACTCAATCCAAATGCAAAGGCCCTTCATATCTTAAAGCCTTTATTTCTATTTATGTTGGATGAAGTGAACAAGTGCAACTTTTTCTCAAACAGTTCAGTGTTTCTATGTTACTGCTAGCATTTGAATAAACTCTAGGCCAAATTTGTTTTGTCCCACAGATATCAGATGAAGTTTATGTGAATTAAAGAAGCTTTTTATACGTATATTTTAGGTGGGTTTTTGTGTGTTTTGTTTTGATTTTCTAAACTGGTGGAGTCAGAACTGGTCAGTTCTCTGTAGGTCCATTAGGCTTCCCAGCAACAATTCTAGAGTAATTCCTCCCACAGATGTTCAGAAATGAACTGGAGTACCCAGTTGACTACAGAAGGAAGTAGTTTGTTTGGCACGTCAGCTGTTGCTTGACAACTCTGCATGTTCTTACCATGCAGCAAAACTGAGGTAGCTCTGAACAAAGAACCACAAGAGAAATTTGGTGTAAAATGTTGTCAAATGTGATATCCTGCACTCCTATGTCTGTGTCATGGTTTATCATAATTTTGCATGATAAAATGTTGCTTATCCAGATATCCATTCCAGAGAAACTCTGGGTGTAAGTCCTTGTTCACTTTTTGGTTTGGATAGTCAGTGGAAGTCAGAGATGCTGGAAATAAGTTTCTCATAGGATTCTCTCCACTTTTCTGGTGTTGAAGGAAATACCATGACTGCATTCTTTCTCAGGCTGTTATGATGAGTAGTTTTGGATGAGGAGGACATTGTTATATGTACTTTGTTAATGATTTGGAACTATCAGCTGGTTTTCTCCATCATTTTTCTTTAAGAACATTTTCATATTAATTTGTCTGTTTAGTATTGTGGAAGAAAGAAAATCACAGCATGTACTGAGTTCTTCTGTTGGCATCTCAGAAGATAAGGCACAGTGCTGTAAGAAACCAGAATCACAGAATGGCTTCAGTTTGTAAAGACCTCCAAAATCATCAAGTCCAACCATTACCCTAGCATTGCCAAACCTGCCACTAAACCATGTGTCCAGGTGCCACATCTCCATGTCTTTTAAATACCTCCAGCAATGGCAACTCAGCCTCTTCCCTGGGCAGCCTGTTCCAGGGATTTACAATCCTTTCCGTGGAGATTTTTTTTTCCTAATAACCAATCTAAACACATTTAAGGCACAATTTAAGGCCATTTCCTTTTATCCTATCACTAGTTATCTGAGGGAAGAAACCGACCCCTACCTCACTGCACTGTCCTTCCAGGCAGTTGTAGAGGGTGGTAAGGTCCCCCCTGAGCCTCCTTTTCTCCAGGCTAAACATCCCAGCTCCCTCAGCCACTCCTCCTGAGACTTGTGCTCCAGACCCTTCCTCGGCTTCATTGCCCTTCTCTGAATAGGCTCCAGCACCTCAATGTCTTTCCTGGATTTAGGGACCCAGAACTCGACACAGGACTCGAGGCAGCCTCAGCAGGGCTGAGTACAGGGGGACAATCGGTGACCTTGGTGCTCCTGCTGGCCACACTGCTGCTGATCCAGGCCAGGATGCCATTGGCCTTCGTGGCCACCTGGGCACACTGCTGGCTCGTGTTCAGCTGCTGTCAGCCAGAACCCCCTGGTCCTTTTCTGCCAGGCAGCGTTCCAGCCACTCTGCTCCAGCCTGTAGTGCTGCCTGGGCTTGTTGTGACCCAAGTGCAGGACCTGGCACTTTGCCTCATTGAACCCCATTCAACTGGCCTCAGCCCATGAATCCAGCGTGTCCAGACCCCTCTGCAGGGCCTTCATATCCTCCAGCAGATCAACACTCACCGACTTCTTGTTGGCTATGAACTGACTGAGCATGCACTTGGACGTATTTTGAATCACAGTCAAGTTGCCTGAAGCAAATGAAATTTTTTAGTGTTTCTTTAATTATGGTCAACAAAAGAAATCAAACCGGGATGAATTTGCAGGCAGCTTGAAGGCTATGTAATACACTCTTTTGTCATGGAGTCTAGGTTTGTCACCATTGAGGTGTTTTAAAGTTCTTGCCACTTTTTGTCTTGCACTCTACTCTGATTCTTATCATCAAACTCCCTTCCTCTAGCCAGCAAAAAACATTTTATTTTTTTTCTTCCTTCTATACTGCAGGTGGTGAAGGAGTACAGTAACAGCAAATGCCACAGTGCGGTAAGAGCAAAAAGTGATTTCATTTGTTTTTTCATGGTGTTCAGTTCATGAGGACCAGTTTCCATCAGGCCTTTCCAAGCTGTGTCTCTGTAGGCCAGCTTTATGATTCTGGAACAGCAAATTTCAGGGTGAAGTTCATGAGAGCCAATGAAGAGGTGGACTTGATCAAAGCTTCTGACTGTGGAATAATCCACAGAGAGAGACAAGACAGAGCCAACGTCAGACAACACTCCAGAAATTTGCTGATCCTGTTATATTTTTCGTAACTTTTTTTAAGAGTTCAAAACTTTCCAAAATTACAACTTGAGGGATTCAAATATGGCTGTACTTCAGAAATCTTATTATTTTATTTTCTTATTAGACAGCTTTTTTTTGCTCTTTTTTGTTGTTTTTGGGGGGGTTATTTTTGTAAATAAGATCCCTATAATGGGTCATAGTCCCATTGCTGAAGCTGCTAAAATTTCGGTAAACTTTAGTAACAAATTTATGGATCTCTTACATTAAAAAAAAAAAAAAAAAAAAAATTCTCTGTGAACTACTAAAAGGGCAAAATTTGGAAAGGCACTGTGGAGTTTGAATATTCACTGAGGTAAAGCTGTTTCAGGAAGAATTTCTGTATAACATCTAGGTTCTGTAGAAATTCTGCCAAAAACCCCTAACATTAACATACCTATATAATATTCACTGTCAATCAAAAAAGAAGGCCTCATGTACAAATCTGAGCTCATTTTCCTTCAGCATATTTTTTTCCAGACTTATGAGAAGAGGGAAATAGGAGGGTCCTCAAGAGAATTTTTTTTTTCCTTGTTTGACTGAACTTAGGATCTGTAGGAAAGGGAACAGTGTATTCCAAGCGTGACTGTCTGGTGGAGGAACTTCCAGCATATGTATTAATTTATTTACTTAAAAATGAGAGTTGGGAACCAGTCACAGTCTGTAGGTTGGCTAGTAAGTGAAATGGGAATGCAGTTATATTTAAATCTGTCGTTTTAAAATATATGTACTCTGCACACTGGCTACAGAAGAAGGATCAAGGGCGTTTACTGAATATAAACATTTAACTTTCTTAATGCTCCCAAATTACATTTCATGTCATAATATTTTCCACATTCCTAAGACAATTGAGAATAAATTATGCTATATATGAGGAAAGAATCTGTGACCTTTTAATAAGAATGAAGATAGGTTTTGAGTGTTGTTTCCATGTAATTATTTGATTTAGCATTGAGGGTTGTGGGGGTTTTACATATGCATATATATATGTAGTTGTGCTAAACAGGATTGATGTAAAAAAACTTAATAGTGAGTCATTAGAGAGGTGGCTTATAGCTCTTAATTTAGCTCCCCAACTATTAAAAACCCTGCTTTTCTTTAGGTGGAGTATTTGAATTTTTTCTCAACAACTTTCAATGAAACTGGCATGGACTGATACCTGTGCATCAGCAAAATGGGTTCAGTGTGTTCCTGTTGATTGTTTATTCATTGTCATCCAGTGGGTGCTTAACAATACAGGTTGAACAAAATAAAAACATAGATTATGGACATCCAGAGACAGAAAATTAGTTTATTTAGATTTAAAAAGACCCATTCTGGCTTTTACCATCTGAATATTTGGGGTGTCACCTTCTCTCTGTATTTGTTTGTTCACATAACACACAGTACTTTAAACAAGACTGTTATTTCTGTCTTTCTATGTAAGAAACTATTTATATTCTCCACAGAGCTGACAAGAGCCCACTTCAGGCACCCAGCTTTTAACGATATGATTCTAGAGAGGCAGAGGATTCAGAATACAGCAGGGAGAATGATCACAGTGGTCTGTGACCTCTGACCTATGAGAAATGCAGGAGAGCTTTGGTTGAAACAGAAAGTTTAGGGGCGGACACTAAAAGCCTTCAGAAATATGTAAAAGCACATTACAAAGAGAGAGAGGCAAATGAATAAAGATCAAAATTTGGATTAACAAAATGCAGAGTTTGCTGTCATATAAATTCTTTATCTGGAGAAGGATCTCAGCTAGTCTGTTTGTGTTGGAACATCTGTACAGTCAGCTTTAGAGACTTCTGTGTTGCACTGGGAGTTATCCAGTGTGAGAATCAGTATCAAACATTCTAAATGACATTGCATGCTTTGAGCAGTATGTACTTAGAGCCATTGTGATTATGAAAATTTTGTGTGCAGTCTATAAAGTGGAATATACTCGCATTAAAAAGTTATGTAAACAATTTTGAATGCTGATCTGTTCAAGGATCAATTCTGATTTAAAAGGGCCAAAGTTATTTCTATGAACTGTCCAGCCACACTCAGTATTTATTTTTTCTTCTAAATCATTCAGCATTACTATTTCCAGGTTTTCCCATGTAGTCAGTTAGTCAGTCCTCAGGTCACATTACTTCCTCTCACATTAGTATAATTTTTAAAAAGTGTGATTGTTTTCTGTTGTCTCCCATGTCCAACTGCTTCTGTATGTTTCCAGCGGCCCATTGTTTCCCATTTATGCCCTTTTGTTGGTAGAGCTGTTGATAAAGAATAATGTGTTTCTTGGAAATAAAAATACATGCCAAAGGTCTTTTCCAAATTATATTTTAAATATTACAGAAACACTATCCCACTTCACATTATCTTTCAGTATCACAGAAATCAGAAAAAAATCCCATAATACTAAGAAGAAGAAGAAAAAAAGTTACAATTTCTGAATGACATTTTCCCCTATCTTTCGGTTTCCTTCTTCTTCTTGAAGCAATTTCCCCCCTCCAAATTTCAGATTACTATCTTAGTTAAGTTAAGAAAATAGATGTTAGTAGAGAAACTTATTAACTTTATAGATAAGAATCTTGATTCTGCTGATGGCCCATTGTTGCTTTTAGCAAGAGAAGAAAGCAGGCTTGGTGTACAAGTCCTGGGTCTTAGCTAATGTGAAAACTTCCAGTGAATGAGTGGGGTACTGCAAAACCAGGCTGTTCACATTATATTCTAATATGAGGTGTACAGGTGTAACATGTGGCATCAAGGCCAGTATCAGAAGATAGTAAACAATTCTAGAATATTTTTATAGAACTTTGTATTTGATTCTTTGTATTTGTATTTGAATCATGATCCAATGCTCTTTTAATTTGTATTAAGAATACAGATTCTTATTACAGAAAGAATAAGACTCTCTTCTTTGTATTAAGAACAAAGTAAATGATAAACTGCTGTGGTTCAGAGTTACTGTGTGCACGTGTGTGACTGCTTGTGGAGATCTCTTAGCAGAACAATATAAGTTAGAAATTTTTTTGTTTAATTGAACTGTCTCGTGATGTGTCTGTTGCCAATCAAACATTGGCAAGGGAAACATTTTTTAAAAACTAAAAATTGTTGCACCTTTGTTTATGCCATAAATTTAGACATTTCTTTGGAGAATCCATCTCATCTCCTGTTCAAACTTATGTTATTTGCAAATATATTTCAACTTTCAGTTGTATCTGAATAAAGTGAATAAAAATTCTATTTTTTATTCACTTAAAACTGATTCTTTAATATTTTATTAGGGAAAGATGATATGTACTCACAGGAAAATGGGTAGTCAATTAAAATTAGTGTAAATATAGTTAAATAAACAATAAAAAGTAATTGAGAAGAGAGATTTGGGCTGCACATGTGTTGCAGGGGAGTTGCAGGGGAGGTGTTCTTTGCTGCAGGGCCTCAGAAGGATCACTGTGGCCTGAGAAAAATATGCAGGCCATACAAGAGAGGGTCACATCTCAGGGTCTGGGAGAGTGAGCCTGTTCCACAGCACTCAGAAGGTGCCTCACCAAAGGGGAGAAAGGAGACCTAAGAGAGAACATTGCATCCTGTTGGTTTTTTAGGGCCACCAATGAGAAAAGTATAATCTAGATTCTTATTGCCCATGTGATGGAGACTGTAAGTGCAGATCACAGTTCTGGATAGTTTAAAAGAGGGGCAGCTATTTCCTTAATGATTCCTCCCAGAGAGAAATAAGTCTTTATATAAAATCCAAAGAGGAAGATGAAGAATAAACCATCAGATAGAAATTGAAGCAATGCTAAGTCTAGAATCTGTAGTGAAAGAGAGAACTGAATATATATATTAAAAAGACTGGTAATTCCAATGGCCTGTCCATCTGTTTGTTTGGGTTTGTTTTTTTTCTTACGTAACTTCCTCCCTCCTTATCTCCTTCCCCACCAGTTTGTTGCTACCATTTTCTCTCTTGCATGCATTACAAAAGGTACCTTGTGCTACCTGAGAACACAAACAAAATGTCACTTTTGCTATTGCACTCTGTGGAATAAAATCTGAAAAGCCTTCCCCAAATCCGTGAAATAGTGAATAAATGAGGGAAAAGGGGAAAAAATCTCTGTAAAGAGCTATGGAGACATGGGCCAGATCTTATTGTGCATGCCCAGGTGAACAAAGGGGCTTTAACTGCTGTGGAGACTCCCCAGTCACAGTACTGGATACCTGCTAATTCTGTAATATTACCTGTTGCACGAAGTCTCACTCTCCTAAGTGAAAGAAAAGCTGTAACCATTTTTATGTTGTGACTGGACAGAACCATGTCAGTTTTCTGCAGAGAGTTTCTAGCACATTGTGCATGTATTTCTGAAACAGATGATGGTTTTCCTAAATGATTTTAACTTTTCTTATTGCTGCCAGAGCCACCCAAAGAATTTGAACAACTTTGCCCTGTAATTCTTGTGTGGAAGAGATAATGAAGAACAATCATAATTTCCCAACAGTAACAGTAATGATTTTATGGGCCACTACTATAACCCTTCTTGGCTGTCATTTTTTCCAGGCAATAATCTGTGGGCCTCATCCAATATCCACTGTTCTCTGGGTGAAATATCCTGGTCTGTGAGCCAAAGTGCAGGATACTTGATCACACCGATAATTGCAGGCTCTTGAAGTGGCCTGGGCATGTACTGTGACTTACACCTGGAGTTTATTTTTGTGCACAGTGATGTGCATAGAGGCCTGATGAAGGTAGGGAGGAAGCTGACAAAACAAACACTGAGTCAATTAATTCATCTGGATAAAACTTTTTGTGTCACTGAGAAGCCTCATAGAAAAAAAACCTCAGTGTAGGACAGCCATTCCTGACCATCAGGCAGTCAGAAAGAGTAGTACACTGGAAAGTTTATTATAAAAACTAGTATACACAAAAATAATACACATGCAAGCACTTAGTGTAAGAAAAGCTCTGGCAAGAATCCTAAAAATGTGTTTATGGAATCATTACAATAGTGAAAATGTCACTGAAAATATAATTAAACTAGTAAGTATTTTGAAGAGAGAACACATTGTGGTTATTTGCAGAGCTTCTGTCACAGCTGCAGTGCAGGTACACCTAGATATGGATGTTCACTGCTGAGCCTGAACCACAGAACTAAGTATGTAGGAAAAATATAGATGGTGGAATATTGTGGCACAGTTACAAAACAAATAGTGTTTTACTCTTCTCTGAGTGTACCCTGGCTTCTCAGTGGGCCTTGCTCTGGACACAGCTATGTGCCCCAGTTGATGAGGGATAACAGGGGAGCCTTTCCCAGATGTATTGGCTTGTCCACTTCAGCACGTGAGACCCCTCACTGTGGGAGGAGGTAGTTCTGTCACTAGGAACCAACTCAGGGGACTGGGAAATGTTGTTTTATCCTTTTCACATGTGCTAAAAAACAGGTGAAAGAGTCAAATGCTCATTTCCCTATATCTGTCTTGTACCTTCATCCTTCCTTGCCTGCACTAGAATCCCTTCCATGTCAGAGATTCCATGTCTGATTTAAACCTCTGAGAGCCTGATGCCCTCACCTACATTGAGCTGCAAATTCCTAGCCCCATCACAAGTTGTTGTAAATGGTTAGAAGGAAAAGAAGAGTTCTTCCTTGTGTCTGAATCCCAGATATGCCACAAAGTCAAGGCATCAAGCTGACCCTTCTTGCAGGCACTCTGTGTCTTCTGGGTAAGAAATACTCTGCATTCTTTTCCCTGTTGGTCTAAAATAGCCCATAAAGCACAGTGTTTATAAAAACCTGGAGAGGATTGAGTGGCACTTAAATCTTTAGATGGTTCTTGAAAGCTGATATCTGGCACAGTCAAGGTAAATTTGAATTACACTCTATTGACTGTCGATGAAATTCTGTGCTACGTGTGCCGGGGCAGACAGGTGATAGAAGGCATGTGTAGTTAGTCTGAGGAAATGAAAATACTTTTCCAACATGGGATTCCTTTTGTCCCCTTTCTGTGAAATGGGTTGAACAAACTGTGGAATTTCTTTGTCTTGTGTGATAGATTTGTTATATAGTGGTGGATGTGGAAGAGGTCTTTCTCTGGGAAGTTTCTGTTGTCTTGATAGCTGGATATTAATATAGGCTGTTCCCATGCATAATAAACCCGCTGTGAGTGAAAATATCTGTGAGGTTAAGTCCAAATTATATGTACAGGAGTGGCATGGTAGGTAGTTACTAAACACTTCTTGATGAAGATGTCGTAGTCTGGGCTGTTTGGTGATCATCTGCAAAAACTGTGCTTTTTCTTATGAGAGAAAATCCTGTGCATTCTTACATAATACAAAAGGTAATGTTTAGAGTTTGCCTTCTAACCCAGGTTTTGAAGATATGCTTGTAAGCAAGAAAAGAGTGAGGGAAAGCAATCTTTTTTCTGAAGTGATGAGTGACAACACCTCTCTTTTTTTTAAGTTCACTTTCCCAGGGATCTCTTGTCCAAGTGGCCTTACACTTTCCCAAAATAATTTCTTCTGGCTACAGACCAAATACAAGAACTTAAGGCAAAAAAATATTTCTTAAAAAAAAAAAGACTAAAAGGGTATCTGTTGCATGATAAAAATGGAATTCTGTTTAATGATGTTGATTTAGCACTTAGGGCTAATAATTATGTGTTAAAACCAGATTCTGATTTTTGTGTGGCTGCTATAGATTTTTCTTCTAGATGTGTGCATACAGTACGATGGAAATATCAGATGGAAAGGCCTCAGTGGTTGTCAGACTGGTTCCCAGCCATATTCCAGCAGTGCTCTGTCCTGTCACCGTTAGCAGAGCCCCTTCCAAGGTCTCTGGTGGTGGAAGGGGCACAGTCCAGGGCTTGCTGGCCTCACTGCTGTTTACCTACATGGGATCAGCAGCTGGTCCAGTGAAGGCCATAGGATGGTGTAACCCTTTCATTCCATTATTTTGATCACTGGCTGGCTGACACAAGTATCAAATTCTAAGACCTCAGTGGACAGAAGCTGCAGCTGTTGCTGATTTCATCAGCTTCCACAATAGGTGCATCCTCAGCACAGACACGTGCCAGTGGCAAAGGTGAGAGTTATGTTTGGGTTGTTTTGTTTTACAGCAGTGCCTATATTCCTTAAATTCGATGAAGTCTTTGTTCTTTGCTTGGTACAAAAAATAGTAATATGGAAAAACATCCCCAGGGAATTTAAAAATATTGACAGATTTATTAATCTAAATATCTAAGAGCACAGCAATTTCACTCTTTTAGAGTTACAGAATGAAATAAAACACCCACGTCCCAGGCTCTATTTTCTTGCAGCTGGGAAAGGACAAAGGGAAGGATCTCGTTAGACAGAAAAGAAGGAATTTATTGTTAGCTACTGATTGAAATAAGAAGAGAGCCAGCATTTAGACTTCTCTTCACAAAATACTGGATGAAGTTGCATGTCACTGGACTATGTGTAGTCTCTGTATATCAGCCACGTTTTCCTAAAAAACAGCAGCAAAACAATTCTTTTGATCAGCTCCTGAATCTCACACAGAGACTTTGTTTTTTGGACATCCAAGTGGACACAAGAGTTCTTTGCTGGGATTCTCTTTGCCTTCTAGGGTTAGATTTCATATGACTTGTAGCTTTGTTGGAATGGCATCTGTATCCCTTTCCCGCTTGTGGAGGGAAAGATGGACAGATTCTGCTGTCTCTCAGAGCAGGCTATTTTGAGGAACTGCAAAAGTAAATGTTCAGCAGCATCAGTGCCATGTCAGACTGCTCCATGTGTGAAGTGTAAAACATGGAAATGAGTCACGTGGCTCTCACAGGTACAAAAGTTTTCTCACACATGTAAGCCATGAGTAGACTCGATTAATGAAGGTTTGGGGTAGAGAGGACTTAAACCTGCTGATTACAAAGGACATTCCATTATCTAAGAAGGGGTGGGTATACCTTGTGGCTTAGAGTAATTTATTCCATGTTTAAATAGTATTCTATGAAAATGTATAATGTGGGTGTTTGCCTGAGCTCCTGACAACAAAATTTATTACAAATTACTTGTTTTCTGATAGACACATGTTACTTTCCATTTAAATTTCCCACAGATGTTATCTTTGGATTCAGCAATGTACTACTTTAGGCATAAAAATCTTTTCTTTTTTAACAAAGGAATTAAGCCGGGGTGTGGTTGTTTTTTCTCTGCCTAGGCCATCCATATGATAATATAAGAGTAACTTGCAAAATTCCTCAAAACCTCACAGAACATAGACAAGTGATGGTAGAGGATTAATTTCTAAGTTTTTTGGTTGTCTTTTTTGTTTGGTTGGGTTTTTGATTAAGTTTTGTTGTGATGTGGTGGTTTTGATTTTTTTTTTTTTTTTTTTTTTTTAATTGATTCATAAAGTAGATCAGGGCCTGTCACTTCCCTGGAAACAGATAAACTGAAGGAGTCACGATGACACGTTTCACAGATCTGAGAATCTTCCCTGGGCATCTTTCAGCAGTTGTAAGGCATCACTGGGGTGCCATCAAGGAGAACCAGCATGGGTAGGGCATTGGGGGTTTTCTTGCAGCAGGGAGGCAGACTCTGGAAGAAATGCTCTCTGCACACACTCCTGGAATTGTGCAGCCACTTGGCCACGAAGGGAAAATGTCTGCAGCTCATGCAACCCCTGCCATCTCTGGCAAACTTATTTTGGTGGGTGTTGTGATGCAGGCTTTTGTTCTCTTAGAACTGGAAGGAGACGTTTAAATGATAACTTTTGAATGTTGGTATTAAGAAACTTCCAAATAAGTAATTGTTTAGAATAGCTATTCCCAAAGCAGCTTGCTTTCTTTAAAAATCTTCTGGGACTTTTGTTCTTGTTTGTTTATTAGTTTGTTTGGTTTCTTGACTGCCCACATTTCTCCCCCTCCCCCAAAAGATTCAAAATCACTCTGTAGCATAGCAGAAAAAAATTGAGGTGGAATTCCCCTCAGCATTCCTTTTTGTCTAAATCCCAGTGAAAGTCAGTGGTGTTGGTGCTCCAAAGCCAGTTAATTATTTTAAAAATCCTACCTAAATAAAGCAATCTATCACCTTGGTTTTGCTGAGTAACATTTACAGGGCCTGCACTGTAATAGATTGTCTCTTCATTGACAGAGGAGGACAAAACATTTTTAGATATCTCGTTTGAAGCTAGGGATCATGCCAGTTAGAGCAAAAGTAAGCAGTATTTTTCACTCCAGTGCCTTTTGGATGAATGAAGCTGAAGATGAAGCTGTGGTGTACAGTCAACTAAATGCTGGTAGCCATGGAGAGATGCAGCAGCTAATTGAAACTAATAAATCTTTTGTGTTAGATAGTCTTGTCCAAGAAGGTAATAGGCATGTGGTAACAATGAGTATAAGTGCATTTCATTTTTGATGTGAGGTTACAGTTACAGGATAGAGTTATGCCATTAGTGTTTGATCGCAGTATTAGAAATGCAGCAGGGCATGGTGTGAATGAAGCAGTTTCTTTATGTGCATGAGTGACACACAGGAACCTAATTTTTGCTGTCTTTCAAACTTTCTCCTTCATTGTATGCTTTCTCTTGGAGCAGAGATTTTGAAATCTGCCAAAGGCATCACCCTACTGGTTAACAGTTGGACTCGATGATCCTAAGGGTCTTTTCCAATGTAAATGTTTCTATGATGCTATCTAACTTCTCTGACAGGTTTCCACTTCTCAGTCTGGCTGTACAGATCCAAAGTGCCTATTCAAACTCTGTGTGGGATGCAAGAGAGCAAATACTTGCCACTTTAAATAGAAGTTTGAGAGAGGCAAGTGATTTCTCAAGTTATAGAGTGGAATCCTTTCATCTTGGCATGCTTGAATGGTTCTTGGACCTAAATATTGACATTTTGATACTGTGCATCTACAGAAAGGAGTGAGTGAAAATGAAACAGAAGTGAAAAAATGTCTTAGTCAGAACTTAGCTCACAAAAACTTTGAAAAAAACCATTTCATAAATATGTGCTAGTATAGGTAAGGTTTCTAGTCACAATAAGTAGTCTCTTATTTCTGAAGTTTTGTATCTGAAACACTTCGAAACAAAGCTTGTCAGATAGGAAAAGACACCCACTAAATATTTGGAAGTATGTTTTTTGAAACCATTGTTTTGAAAATAAATTAAGCGAAAAAAGAAAAACCCAAAAAAAAAATTAAACACATCATCCTTTTGATTTGCTAAAAATTGAAGACACACATTGTTTTAGATTGTTGTGCTGTAACTATTTTTTAATTGTCAGCAGCTGCAAAAGGGATCTGTACAGCCTTAACCAGGAGTTCTTAGGTCTGTATGAGAGCTCCCTGATACTCACAGGTTAGTGCTTCTGTGTTGCACGTTTTGATTACTGCGATGGTGCTACTTACAGCTGCAGTCTCCAGCTTGGCTGTTCCTCTCTCTCTCTGAAGTCTTAGTAATATGGTGGCAGAATTATAAATAGGAAAGAAATTACATAGGATTTTGATTTTTTGTCCTCTGGATTTTTAAAGGAAGTAGACAGCTATTAAACTATTCCCACAAACTGATGTACCCTTTGAATTTCACATAAGTCCTGCTTTAAGAGCTGAAGTGGATTATGAGTTTTGCTGGTTATTTTGCAGGGAAGTCAGCTTTACATTCATTATTTTATTGCATGCAATAGTCAGCTGCTTCTGGTCACTGACATTAGCCAAATTGTCCAACTAACAGATAGGCTCAGTTTAAATATGAAAGGAAAGTGAAAACCTGAAACAGAGTTTCTTCATTTTTTAGCTCATGACAGCATTTAATTGCATCCCTCATTATTTCTGACAGTGTTTAATTTCCTTTTTGCTTTACCCTGTGCCTACAAAAATAAAAGTAGCAAAGTACCTTTAAAATAAATAAGCAAGACAATTGATTTAAGAAAAAATAGAAGGGGATGCCAAACCAAACCCCTGTATTCAAATGCACCTACCTAATGAGAAGTCCACAATGACACCTTGAATTTTGTGGTCAAATATCAAATATCTGGTCTCACAACTACATGTGAAGTTCTAATATGGTAAAAAGACTGATTGAAAATACTTTCCGAAGAGGTTATGAGAAAAGACTTACCTAGGAATCGTGGCCAAAATTCAAACCATTACTTCAATTGTGAAACATTTGGCAACAAGAGATCATATTCATCAAACAAGATGTCCTAGTTCATTATTTTTGGTCTGAGAATAATTTGGTTCTTTGCTTAAAGCTACTCAGTGTACCAGCAAACAAGCATTATATGAATAGAATCCAATGCATTTTTTTATTTAATCAAATAACATAGCACCTTAAATAAATTATTTTACAGCCATGTGAAGTGTGAGATATGATCTGTTAATATACAAAATTGATGCACCCCCTGCCATGCAAAATCACCCTATTTCTGTCTGGGTTGGAGCTGGCACAGTTGGCCCAAGTGACTGGAAAGCTCGGGGGCTTTGCTTGTTTATTGCTGCAGTGCAGCACAGTTTCCACTGGACAGCTGTGCTAAACTGGTGTAACCTCAGACAGGCTGGACATACAAATGGACAGACACACTCAGAGTTCATTGGCCTGCACATCCAAGTGTTTTAATCTGAGCTGATTAACCTATCAAGCCCTCCTTCTCTTTGGTGCACACCTCTAATCATCCTGTCATGCTAGGAAGCAGTTTGCTCCTCTTTCCCCTCTTCCTTCCCATAGTACAAGTACAGCAGATTTGAGTCTTCTGACAATTTGTGGTATGTAGGTCTCCCTGCCCTGGCCAGATCTTTTGAGGTGAGAAATGTTTCTTTGCTGGGCTCTGGTGCTTGCTTCAGGGAACGATGGAAAGTCAGGAGTATTCTTTGGCTTCTTAGAGATTCAGTTCTGTTCTACTGGATTTGGAGGATTTGATTCCAGTAAGAGCCATGCCTGTGGAAAAGCAAACAGACTTCAGAGGTCATTTTTTAAAGCAGGAGCACCTTTGGAACAGTAACACAAGCTCTGACAGGGTGGGCACGGAAGAGGAGGAAAGAAGGGAGGCCAGAGAGATCCATGACTAATGCAGCAGTAGTCCAGACAGATCTGAATCTTACGACATATTTCAACTATGCCATGGACTGGCTTGACTCTGATCCCACTGAAATCAGACTTCAAGGAGGGGTAGAAGGGTGCCACTGATTGATTTTCTATCATTCTGCCTTTCAGTCCTGTTCTGATCAAGTGCTGGAGTGTATTTAAAGCCCCCACAAATTGCTTTTAGGGGTATCTCACTGCTACTGCTGACGATAAATTCATGAAATAACATACACTTCCTGTGCCTTGTGTATGCCAAGTTTGTGCATGTCTGCATTCAAATACAGATGAAAAATTAAATTTGTTTGGCTTGAGCAGTTTTCACTGACAGCATAACTCATTCCTCTTGAGTTCCTGGATAAGCTGAAGCTGAAACTATTTGTTCTGCTTTCACTGCCCAGTTCCTGAAGGCTGGAGTTAGAGCTGGCATGCTTTATATCAAAGTTGTGCTTAGACACACCAACAGCCAGGGCAAAGAAGCTTTCCCAATCCTCCCAGTTCACCCACACTTTAGTGTGAGACCTTAGAGAAGGAATATGCTTAGTTGCAGATAATACTGGATATTACACATGACTTTCAGTAATCACATGAAAATGGGTTTCTTGATAGTATATTTTAAATTGCCTGATATTTGACAATAATCATATGTCTCCATATCCTTCCTTTTTCACCTTGGAAGTACTGATAAATTCATGTCTTGCAGTAATGATAATTGCAGTGAAAACATAGTTGTAAGATTAGAAGTAATTTTTGTTGAACACATGTCCATTTTATCTTGACAGCTAATTTACCTCAGCACTTTTCCAGGACCAAGAGAGCATCACGCCATTTAAATGGAGACGCCTTCTGACTGACAGAAATGTTAGTTAGCATTAGCAATTGCACCAATACCAAATACCAGCTTAATTTAGAAGAAAGTGTGAAGTTTTTAATCCTGCCAATTGATTAAATAGGGTGACCAAGAAGGAAACAAGGGAAGAGTTCCATCTTAAGAATCTGTCTTTTAAAAATGTTCAAAGATTTTTGCCAGCACAACTAGTAAATATAGGACCACTTCTGCTTTACAGAATGACTAGTGCCATTACTCTAGTAAAAGCCATAAAAAAGTTACAAAGCAATTTAGTCTACGTTCCAAAACTGAAACACGGTTGAAAAAGAAAAAAACACTTATAAATGAGAGTTCATCATTAGAACGTCCTGTAGCTGGATTATTTTTCTATTGTCCTCGACAAGTATATATACTATATGAAGACACTAAGCATGCTTACCAGCTTGTTCATGTGTTATTAGTGCTCTGAGGTGCCTTACTTTAGGATGTACTCCAAAGAGCACAGTTCTCAGCAGAATCAGAGGGGTGTATCACTTCAGGGTGTATCAAATCAGTATGAAGTATCAGCTGTCACTTTTGTGAAAGACTGGGCAGCGCAGCACATGAAGGCACAAGTTTGAATTTCCAGGATTTGTGCTATGATTGTACTAAAAAAGACTATTTGCAGCCTCAAATCCTGCGTCTTCTATGCTTACTTACTCCTTCAGAAAACACCTTTTAATGACTTGCTGCTTCCAGTGCATCGAATACAAACTTTTCTTTGATATTGCAAGTTTTCCAAAATACCAGAGCAATGTGAGAGAAACATCATCTGTATGTTTTGCCAAACAGATTGACTTTGGCTACCCACATAAATTTTCTGGATCTTTTGATCAAATACTCCACCCTGTTGCAAATTTGGAATTCATGCCAAATATAGCATCCAGCAGTGAGATAAGTCTGAATTCTTTCATGTGAACTACAGTGGAGTTTTAAAATTCTTATTTGTGATAAATATTCTGTATATATGGTTACAAATGTTGTTCAAATAATTTATTCCTCAAATAATTTGAAAATACTGTTGTTGCTTTTGAATTCAGCCAACCAACTTCACATTCATTCTCAGAAAGATCTTGTTCCAGTGCTCGTGCAAGTACTACTGCTTCTCATTTCATAAATGTGTGCAAATACATATTGCTAGATTTTGTTATTATCCAAAATTTTAATAGTTGGTGAAGATTATATTTTTACTGGAAAATTATTTTTGGATATTGGAAAACAAAAAGCAGACAGGGCTCACCCACTGAAGTGAGTGGGACATTTTCTGAAATTTTTATTTAGTATGTCTGACAGAAATGGGCTTCATGCTACTTCAGTTCAAGATATTTCCAAAAACATTGTTGGGAAACATTACAGCTGATGGTTTTCATTAGCCAGGAATACTCAGTACAGCCAGATAACCTGTTACTTAAGAAATCTTAATTAAGAAAGAAACAGGTGTAAAAACATGCTCAGATTGTCCAGGATTGGAAGGATACTATAAGGAAGAATAAGAAACCTTAGCCAGTGTGTTCAGGCAAAACATAAAGAGGGATAAGACTGTATTCTATAAATATATTAGAAGAAGTGCTATTTAAACTAAGGGAAATGCTGACACAAGAACAGATGGATATAAACTATTTGTGTACAGTTATTCTGGATTTAAAAAGGTTTCTGATTCTAAAAGAAATGAAACTCTATGAAGCTCTCCCTTAGGAGTACCAACAGCAAAAACACCAAAAAATCCCAACCCCCAAACCAAAAAAAAAATCTCATTGATTATAAGCAGAGCCATCATATGAAAAAGATTATATGGCATGGTTGCCTACAAAAACAAGGGACTGAACTCGATGACCCAAGAGTCCCTTCCAATCTGCTGTTCTTAATTAGATATATGAGTATCATGGGAGCTCTTCTAGCCTCCAGCCTGTTCCTGCAAGGAGATCCTTTTATTTGTGTAACTTCTCACTGATATCCCTGCAAATCTGCAGATCCCCACTGACATGTAGGTGATATGGATTCTTGGATCAAATTCTAGGGAAGGGTTCATGATCCCAGAAGAAAATTCTCTATCTGGCTTCTGTTTTCTGTCTTGATTTTGCATGCAGCTTCTGTTTCAATTCCCGAAACTCCCTTCTATTCATTATTTCATTTTTCTTGTGAAGATAACATTTCTTCTTGAAGAATGAATTAAATACTCATTAAGAATACATTTATAATTAAAATTCATATGACTTGGAATAGTTTTACATGCACAATTCTTGTTGCCAAGACCCCAGTGTCCTTGTCACTGTGAAATCTGTGCAAGTGGAGGGTTCAGTGGCTTTCAGAACCTTGAACCAACATTATAACTTTCATTACTGTAGGTCAGGTCTTGTGCCATAAAAATGGAAGCACATACTTCTCATAGGATCAGTGGGTAAATGTTAAGGTAGCCCAAGCTTCCAGTGTCAGTGGGGAAAACACTGTAGTGGGAACCTCTGAAAATGAAGTTCTTGATCCAGTAGCATCATAGACAATCACACAGTTGCCCTTTATGGAGCTCCATAGTGCAATAGTTTTGGAGACTGAATCCTTATCTTACCACTTACAGTCACTTCAAAGTCCTCACTAAAGTCTTTCCTTTACACAGGATATAATCTAGCTATTTCTGCCTCTGTTGCTTCACCTGTAAATCAGGGCAGTGTGTCGAGGACTGCACATACTTGCAGGAGATATCTGGAGTCTCTGATGGAAAGTCCTACCTGTAAATTATTATATAGAGACCTGTCCTAGAAATTACGTATTGGATTGCAAGTTCTAACTTGCTGTGATGACAGATGGGAATGGAGTGATTCCCATTAATTTGGGATGACTGGTAAACTCCAACAACTTCAGTTACTGCTTTAAATTGTTCAGGGGTTCTCTAAAGTGTTGTTTTCATAGGAAAGTTCACCAATGGCAATAACCCCAGCAGTTCTTACTGTTCATGAGCTTGCTGTGTGAAAGCCATGACCTCCAAAACTCAGAAGGACCCATCTGCTCACACCAGCAGCCATGCCAGGTCTGCCTGCCAGGCACCTGCTGCCAAGAGGGAAGTATGGTACCAGGGTCTGAAAGGAATACAAGCCAGCCTTCAGATGCTGAATAAAGAGGACTGAAGTTTTCTTAGCTCTCCATTCTGAGTGGAAAGGATTTGATTCTGGTATTTTCCTTTGGCAGTGTTTTATCTTTGACTTTGTACTGAGAATAGTGTATTTCTTCCTATTCTGGACACTGTAATCAATAATCTTAGAATTTTATTGCATTTTAAAAAATGCTTTATTAGGGCAAACCTCTGCCTTTGACATGATTTGTACTATTGTAAAAGTTTTAAAATTCAATCCTGACAATTAAACCAATGAAAAATCCATAATACCACTATTTCACTCTGCACTGCAGAAGACAGCTGAATGTCTTATCTCTGGAAGTCTAAAACACAACCTATAATCTGTGGCAAGAACAAACTTGCAAGAAGAAAGCTGCAGCTCTCATCAGATAGTCCCAGAGGTTTCTTTGGCCTTGTGCTTGCAAACTGTGGAAGCACTTCTTTACTCAGAACCTTGTAGCATGTGACTGGTAAAGAAAGACATTTTATCCAAAGCAAGTCAGCCTGAAACTCCTGCTGCCTTTTAGCTGTAAAATGGAAGCTGAAGTGTCTTTCATTATCATGTGGCACCCCAAATGCTGATTTTCAGTTTGGTCTTTTCTCAGTATTTTCTGTACACAAGGCAATTTGCAGTTTCTCAGAATATTTCTCAGTACATTGCAAGAAACAGCAAACGCAAGTTACTTAAATTTAGACAGTTAAATGTTTTAGAAAGGCAAACTGTCTTCATTTTCTAGTAAATAGTTGAACTGAGCTCATAAATATCAGATCACCTTTTTTATGCAGAGAATATGGGCAAAGACAAGGCTGTGCCTATAAGAGGAGTCAGGAGAGCCTCCTTGCTTTATGAGGTTAATGCTCCTACTTCCCATTTGAAAACACTGTAATCTACACTGCTGTTTATCTTCAGGGACTGTCAGGCAATTTAATGAGTTAATTTTTTAACAGCATAGGGAATTGGAAAATACAGTATATGCACTGAATATTGTCATTTGGTCTGGAGAATATTTCAGTGTATGTTTTGGGCAATTTCATTTTTTTATAGATATATATTAGCTCTGCCTTGGTCCCATTACCAGTGCAAGCAATTTTGAATTGAACTGACAAAAATTCTGCTTTGTTTCTTCATGTTTAAGATAGCAATTGTTTTGTGTCTGTGGGAGTCCTAAATTCCAAGATCTGCTGGATTTTTTTTCTCTTCCTTATAACTTGCAGGAAATATTCATTGCAATGAAGTTTTGGATGACATCAAATCTGCCCATATAAGGAAACACATGGAAAACCATCCTGGAAGCATGGAAAGCATAACCATTTATGAAACAAATCTGTTGTTTTAGGAAGCACTTTGAGTTTACTTCTTTTCACCTTAGAGTTTGGTTCTAGAGGTCACCAAGCTTTATTATTTGGTGAAACTGGGTGGTTTTGAGATATTTTGATTTGGACAATTTGAAACAAGAGGTTAAAATCATTAGCTGCACCTCCCTCTCTTTGGCTGGCATCTAAGAGTAGTCTTAGGTTGACATCTCTAAGGGATGAAATCCCTACTCTGATCCTTTTACTTTCTCTATGACATCTGGATTTTCATTGCATTGCTTGTAGGATATTCAGCCTATTTAAAACACTTTGAGATCAGTAACTTTGATTACAAACTCTCCAGTCAGGAAGAAATCAACTTTACCTCAGCATCCTTCTGTTCTTACACAGGGACTCACCATTACAGAGGTTAAAAGAGTCTGGATATCCATGTAGACTCATCTAGAATCTCAAGCTGAAGGTAATCAGGGTGTCTTCGTCCTTTTTTTCGTAAAAAAAAGTATTTTTTCCTTTCTTCGTTAAAAGTATATTCATTTAATCTGCAAGGTATTCAAGAAGCTTTCAAACATATTTATAGTTCCTGAAGGTTTTTGCCATTGCTTCTTTTGAGTTGGAGCTGGATTTATTTGCCAATTAACATAAACTTTGTTTTTATGAACCACACTATGAACACTACAAAATAAAGGGTAGGGGATTAAAAATTATTTTCTGTTATTTACACAGGTATCATAATCTTTTGAGAATGTGGCAAAATCTTAATTCCCATTTAGAACAGTTTAAACTCATGATATGAACATTGTTGCCCCCATTTCACTGGTTTGGGAAAACACACCAAAGAGACTGTACCACCACCTGCTCAACATGTTCAGTTCCAGACTTTCCAGGCTGTATTCAGAAACACTATATAGTTACATTTCCTTTTAAAGTTAGTATTAACAGTGATGAACACCTTATGCTTGTCATTCTTAAAATTTCAGAATTCTTCATATTCTGGAAATCCCTATGCTTGAGTCTCAAAGCAAGCAATTTTACATTTCCTTTTATTCCAAAGCCTTGAGTACCTGCCCTTTGACGATCCATTCTCCTTCTCCTGGTACAAACACGAGGATTGGGATGCCTCAAAGTGAATGAACACATTTTGCGAAAAGACTTCAAATGACTTACACTAGGATTCTCTGTAGTTATCGTTAGAAGATAGCAAATCAGGAAATTATCAATCCCTATTTGTCATTCCTTTCCTCACATGAAGCCAAATGGAATCTCTTAGAGCAAAGACTCTTATTTTTGGTTTGAGTCCAAGAGCAGGGGTCTGAGGCATGTCAGAAATATGTCATCTGATCTGCTTTCTCTGTATGATCCAAAACATGCCATCTGTATTCTTCAGGTTAGAGATGCATAATTCAGGTCAAAATGAATAATGATGCTGACCAAAACCAGAATTCTGTACTTACAGTCAATTAAAAAGAAGCCAACATTCCCATATAAGACTAGTCTATAAGCTGATGATCTATTTTTCTTTGCAACCATGATGCCATCCCTACTTGGTTACAAGGTACAAAGTGGTCTATTGAACAGTAGAACCAGAAGAAGTCAGATTACTTTCTTTCTACTGTTCTAGGGTGTTGGGCCAGACAGATGAATTTTTGTTTGTTTTGCGGTTTTTTTGGCAGGGTGGAGTGGACTGTTAGGATTTTGGTTTTCTTGTTTGTTTTTGAGAGGCAAAAGGGCAAAAAGATTACAGTAGATGGAGCACAATGTTTGAAGGGTGCATGGGTTTCAGACCGGGACTGGCTTCTGTCCCGACTATTTCCAAGTACAAGCAGAGTGAGGTTGGTTCAGTCTGCACCCACTGGGGTAGACAAGTTCTGTGTGGTGTTCTCAAGTGGGTATCTGTCTGTGTTCTGTAAAGATCAAAGTCTTTACAACTATTTTGGCAAATAGTCTTGTATGTATCTTCCACTGTATAAATAACTTCGAGAGCTTTGTTGAATAAATCAGGATTGATTTAATATATACAGTCCCTGAACACTTTTCAAGTGTTTTCATATAAATCTCTTGATTTCACAACCTATTTATGGTGATCTCTTATGAGGCCAAGTGGCTGCAGTGAGAGCTTCACTCAGTGCCTGTAGATATAACATATCTATTCACTGTGAGAGAAGAGCAGTAAGATTTACCAGCACACTTTTGCAGCTTCTGTAAATGAAGTATCCTTTATACTCTCACTCTCTTACTAAGGATAAATTTGCATTTTTTCTTCAAACGAGGGAAAACTGCAGGAATTTGATGGAATTGATCTGTATGAAAGAAATCCGCATTTGTTACATTGGATGCATTACCATGTGTGGTTTTAAACAGTGTGTCTTTTATCTGCATGTGAGAGTTGGTTGCAACTCTCATTTAAACTCATTATATAAATGGAAAAGTGCAGACAGCTGTATGAACGTTGGCTAAAACATCTGTGCTGTAGTTTCATCTCTTAGGGCCTCAGCTTTTTCTAGATTTGTGCAGTTTAGGGCTATGGAGAGAAGGAAAACATTTTTTTCGAACATTCAAACAAATCCATTTGATAATGTTCAGCTTCAAATCACTTTTTAGAATGAAAGAAAATGAATTTTTCATTCTTAAAGTAAAAGTTTACAGTCTTTTAGAACAGATGTACTCCTGAGGTGGGTGTGAGTAGGATGTTAAAACTGGTGGGAAAGTTGCCAGAAAGGGCTTTGTGCATTTGAATGTGCTTAGAAGAAATAGCTCTTAATTATTTCATTTTTTGGTAGGGTGGGGTGATAACTAAAGAAGAATATTCTCAATAGATTATTTTCTTCATAAGCTAATGTCACTTTGGCATGATTCAGGCTTGTGAACAATGCAAAGCTAACCTGCCTTTGAGGAAAAACCAGAGGCTATTCTCCTTCTGGACTCACAAAGACTTCAAGAGGAGCCTAATGCATGAAAAGGGCTCCAGAGAAACTCTCCCTCGTCCCATTGTTGCACACAGGATGTAGAGTCATGGAGCCTGCTCTTTGTCATCTTCATGGTAAGGCCAGCTTCCATGAAAAGAATTAGGAAACTGCTGTTGTACTATCCTGAAATGGGAGAAAAATGCTTTTTCCCTAGAAGAGACAGGTCTTCCTTTCTCCTCATCCTCATCCTCCAGAATGAGTAGAAATACAGGAACAAGGATCAATACTTCTTTCCAAGATTATGGTCAGGATTTTATGGCAGTCAGGAACAACTACAACATGTTGTGGCATTACAATTATGCCTTTGCAACCCTATAGCACAGGGTAGCAACTACTGAACTTTTAATATATCTTCATGTAGCATTTACCTATCCTTTGTTGACCTCTCCTCCTGTCACCCATCAAACTTTCTACTAATTTTATAGCAAACACACTCCAAAGTGTATGTGCATGTGAGAGAGTTAATACTACAGTTATTTCTGTTATGTTTCACACAACCTAAACTTGAGTTATGATGCAGAAACCAGTGAATTAATGTGTTTCTGGGTTCTTTTATGGTCAGTTTTTTGAAGCCCTACACTTAGGTTTGGAAGATTGATTCTCTTGGACTACAGAACCCTAATCTCAAGAGACATGTATTAAAGTAATTTAGTATCAGAGTCAAAGGGTTTGTTTACATGGAGAATTGATCAGCATTGCTACAGCAGAAAGAGCTTTACTTCAGTGTTACTCCCTCATGTGGACATTGCGCTCTGGAAGAAAACCGACTTTGTTTTGAAATAATTACTCTTACTAATTGTTCCAGAATAGAGTGTCCACAGGAGGGAGTGATGGCAGAAATAGCCATAACAAAATAGTTACAACTCTCTGATTATATTCACTGGGTAGGAATGTGCAAGGGTGGCACAAGATTTGCAAGGGTAAAAAATGCAGTAGATACTGTCATTTCTGCTCTTGTGAACCAACTGGGTTGCTGGTGTTAGCTTTTTCTCCTATACAAAGATTTGTTGTTGCCACGATGTTCTGGGAAACCGCAGCAATTTTGCTTTGATAGCACTCTCCAAATAACTCAATAAATTTAATATGAAGTACAGCTTTGTCTCTTCTCTCCTCTCCCCCATTTATTTTCACTTTCTAAATCCAGTTATAATTTGAACATAAAATTCTTGTGTGAGAACCAAGTTGGTTTTTTTTCTTACAGTGTTCCCTGACCTGCTGGTATTTGGCAGTTCACTGATGTTTCATGCCTCTCGTTACCTCTGAGCTAAAGAATACCTTCTTGAAAGACCTTTTCACCCTTGCTACCATATAGTCAGGATTTACCACCAAAAAGAACATCAGGATGTCTGTTTTTCTTGGCTGCTTTTCTCCCCTGTAACAGCAAAGACCTTTTTGCTAAAATGTATTTCAGACATTGCTAATAGCTGCCTGAATTTCAAATGGCTGGGACAAAACCCCCACAACAAACCAGAGAAGCAAGAGAAAAGTAAAATTTTAACTTCTCCCATAAAATCTGCTGTTACAAAATATGTTTTGTGACTTTTCAGAAATCTTAAGGAATTGAGGTCTGGGCAGTTTTGTGTAAGGTACACTGTAAAGTGAGAATTGTATGTTTTAATCCTAGCTCTGCTAAAGAATGAGTCTGTGGCCCTAATAGAATCTCATATTTGCACAGAGACACGCTGTAAAGCATGTCTGACCGTTCAGAGCATCAGATAACAGCTGCCACGCCACGGTGAGTGCTGAACATTAATTTTTACTGCTTCAGTTGCAAGTCCTAAAAGAATCATTCAAGGAAGTGGCTCAAGAATGGAGGCAAAGGTGCTGAAACTCTGATAACCTCTCTGTGATATGTTGTGGGCCATAATGAGCTTACTTTTGCAGTTCTTCAAGCCAGTTCAAAGCAAGATGATTTCATTGCCATAGAGATGAATCTGAGTTAATATACTTTTTCTCCAAGGTGTAACGCTGTCTTAAGTAAACTGGCTACCTCTGGGAGTGCTGCTCAGCAGGCTGGCAGCCAGGCAGAATATAGTGTAGACATTAAATACAAAGGTTCCTGTGTGAGAATAGCAAGGTATTTCAAATAATCACCCTTGCTGAACTGGAATTTGGTTTCCAATTTTCAGATGAGTACTCCTAGATGATATATTGGAGAAGAGATCTGAAAAGGAAGGAAAAGTTTAACTACAGATAAAATCAAAGGAAATCCAGGAAAATGCTGGCTCACTCCTCTGAATAAAGCAACATAGATGCTTCAAAATGGTGATAACTGGTACTATAGAATAAAAGAATCTGCACTAAGTCTAGTGAGAGAGAGTCTGTAGTGAAAAGGACAGAATACACCAAAGTTAAAAGAAATTCTCATGGAATCACAGAAAAATAACTAAACCAGATTGTTTCTTTCCCTTCTCTCAACAAATAGCCTGTCCCTCTACTAATGCTATTTCCAATGAGTGTAAAAATCAGTGGAATCCTCTCCAAAGCCTTTTACATTCTGAAATATTGCTATTTCTCTTTGCTTTGGTTTTCTCTTCACTGAAGAAAACAGTTTCAGCTTGCTCAGTTTTTCCTAATAGGTCTTGCTGTGTAGATCTCCACTTGTTCTTGTTGCTCTCTTCCAGGCTGTTTCCAGCAAATTCATGTGTCATTCATGCACAACACTTGAGGTTTTACCTGGGCCTCACCTAGAGGCCAAAGGACTGCTTCATGTATTTTAAGTACTTTATATGATTTTATTTGTACTAGTTTTAATGTGAGGAAAAAGAAACAAGTGCTTTTGCAAATAAACTAAACTTATTCATATTCAGACTAGCACTCAAAGTGAAAGGGAGGAAATGAGCCAGACCTGGGCTGCTACCAAGCTTAACAGAAGCTGTGAGTAAGGAGTGATTTCCTCCCACAGACACAGTATAAGAGGAGAACCAGGAAAATGGTAAGAGAAAGATCAGCAAATTAAAAGTGAGGTTCTCTCAGCTATATGCAGCACAAAGACCAAGATTAGATAAAAAAGGTCATGCCTTGGTGTTAGAGCAACAATTCAGTTGCTTCCTCTAACATGAGACTCCTGTGCATCCTACAACAACTGCTAATTCAAATGGGGTGTTGGGTGTTTCTAAGTTGGATTAGGAGGTGATAGAGGCGTTCAGTCCCACCTGGATCTCCAGAATGACTGCTTGCATTCAAATCAGGCTACTTGGAGGGAATCTCTTTAAATATCAGTGTTTAACTGTGCAGTGATTAATAGATGTGTTTTGGTGGCTTGATGTGGAAAGAAAACAGGAGGTAGAGTGAGGATTAAAGAGGGATCTCAAGCAGATCAAGAGAACCAAGTGGTCAAAGGGGCTTACTTTTCTTTTCTGCTATGGAAGATGTATTCACTATGCCATAACTTCGACATCATGGCACAAAGGGGGCTATGTATTGTCCATGCAGTAGCTTTAGCAGAACTCTTCAAGTGGTATATTTCACTGCAGGTACTTTTGTCCAGCACACTCTTTCCAAGGCTTTACTGCGGCAGCATATTTTGCTGTTTTCTTCAAAACAGTGTTTTAGCAAACATGAAGAATGTATAAAAAAATAAAAGCTATAGAAGGAGATCAAGTAGAGCAGAGAAATCTCTTAATTTGCCCATGAAGTGCTGATCCATAACAACGGAGGCTTTGAACACTGAAAACTTTTAATGCCCTTATTTCTAATCTAGTGCAGTGCCTCTGTGGAAAGAGAACTCTTAAATCTGCACTTAATTCTGACAAGCTGGGCTGAGGCATTGAAGAGCTTTTTTGCAAAGAAGGATGTCAGATCTATTTTTTCACTCTGATTGTTGAGTTGCTGAATTCTGAAATTGTCTACCTGCCCAGTGATACAATGCTTTTCAGTCACTACATATTTACCTCTGCAGAAGGAATAGAGCAGAGCATTATTCCCATCCACCCACGTGTCCTCATTTCTCAGTAGATTTGTAGAAGACTACAGCCTTTACCAGCAGTAGAGTGAAGCACACAAAAATGGGTCACCCATGGCAGTGCTGACTGCCTTTTCCAACAATATGTGTCATTGTGAGAGAGTGAATACTACCCTGAGGGAATATTTCCTTGAGATTGATTATTTGGTAACTGTAACAGTTAAAGCAGTGTGCTATTTATCATTGTTCTTCATTAAGCTGAGAGACAGGATGTTCATTAAAAAGAAGAATGTTTCTTCTAAATTAAAAGAATTTGTAATTCAGACAAACTGCTTGCATGCTAGATTTCCACAGCTGTTGCACTCAAAGTGAGGGGATTCAGTGGGAATTGTTTCTGAACAGCACCCAGGTGGTCAGGTTAGTCTCCAAGGTTCTGTCCTGAAGTGTTGCACTGCAATTGTTTCAGTAGTGAAAAAGTATCTGGATATTAAGAAGAGGACAGTGGGCACACCATTCCATCTGTTTCCTTGGACACAGATCCTGACTGACATACAAAGAATCCCTGGGGTATTTTTCCCCTGTGAAACTCAGGAAGCAGTCAGCCCTGTGCTTCTTCTCAGCCCGCAGCTTGCTATCTTCTCTAAATATGCCAGTCCAGCATGAAACCTGATTTGGTAGTTGAACCTGTGCCAAATTAAAAACCCCTGTGTGAAGCTGTCCTTAGAAGGCTGCAAGATCTGATCAAGAGGGTAAAGATTGGGTTTTCTATCCTCTTAGCCTGGCATGTGAAGCTGTTTCTTAAAGAATTTAAACTATGTAATTGAGGCTCTTTGTTTTGTTTTCTATTTTTCTTGAAACGGGACTAATATGGAAATTTAAAGATCTAAGTGGTCCCTTCTGAAAGTTCCTAACATTGCTATCAGTATCATTCCTTTTTATAAACAGAACTGTTACAGTTCTAAGAAATAAAGTATTCAAAGAATGCACTCATAAAAGATTACGCATACAATGGAATTTTTTAGCCTCAATGGGAACAGAAGGCTTTGTGAGAAGTGTTTGTGTGCAATGAACATAA
This sequence comes from Prinia subflava, assembly GCF_021018805.1. Lineage (NCBI taxonomy): Eukaryota > Metazoa > Chordata > Aves > Passeriformes > Cisticolidae > Prinia > Prinia subflava. The sequence continues at coordinate 27,971 of NC_086271.1, forward strand.
TGTTTGAATCAACTTTTAAGCTGTTGCTAATGAAACACCGCCATTTGAATAAGGGGCTAAAAGGCATGCATCTTTTACAGATGCACAATGTATCAGTTCCTGCCTGGCATATCAAGACTCCGGGGCTTTGGAGAGTGAAACAAGTGTTCAAAAAGAACTATTCTAGAAGGGGAGGGGAGGAGGGAAAGAGCCTGAAATGCAGCTTGAAGTGATGTGAGATTTATTCCCTTAGCTCGTGTTTTCCGTAGTTTCATCATATGATTTGGCAATTCTGCAGCGCTGGTGTTAAATACATCACATGGGAGCGTAACAGAGATACTTCTGAGCCTTGGATAAGTGACAGACCTCACAGAGAAGAAGTTACATGACAGTTCCTACCTGTTCCACTTTTGTAGTTCAGCTTTTCTTTCTTATGTAGTCTCCAGTCTGTTTCTCCTATCACATAACTGATCTGACCACACCTCAGGGCTTTCCTTTCAGGGGCATGGCTGGTGATATTGTCCCTACTCAAATTTTTTAGTGAATGGGAAGATTGGGGGTATCCTTCTGCTCCATCCTCTCTTCACATACATTATCTGCTGCTAGAAGGCCCCCAGGCAGATTCTCTTCACAACTCAGCCCTAGCCTTGCTTCAAATTAGCAATAAAGAAATACAGTTAAGGATGAATTGCTTATTCTGAAGGGTTCAGTGAATGGGGTACATATCATCCACTCTATGAATTGGTTGCAAACAATTTGCTCCCAGAACCAAGAAAGGTTGTTTCTTGAGTCTGCAAAAAGGCATATTGCCAGACAACGTGGGGGCTTGGTCTTGAATGGATAAGTCTTGAGCTTAAAATTAATTTCCAACATGATATGTGAATGTTTGTTACCTTCTTACAAACATCTACAAAACCTTGCCATCATGATTGTTCTCTTGCACACATATTTATTTCTATGAGCATCCATGAATTACAAGCAAAATGAGACACACACAAAAAGCCACCAAGTGCATTCAGTAGTTCTTTATTCAAATGAATGTTTAGACTGACTGTTGCACAATAGTTGCCCTGAACTGCGTGGAGCTGAGTATCTGTGCTATGAACATATCTCTGGAATTTCTACTGGTTAGCAGAGTTTGTTACATACTCATTCCAGCAAGGATAACCCACTAGAAAATAAGCCTGTAAGAAATACTGCATTTAGCTAGACCTTTCCTTGGTCTATTTTTTATGGTGCTTTTGTTTAACTGTTACTGCATCTGGTGAGCACATTCAGACTGGGGAGACAGAAAAAAAAAAAAAGGCATAGAGAGCAAGTGAGAAGTTCTTGGAATATTACAAGCTGCTGTGTGACTGGTAATGGCAGGGCACGCAGGCAGAAAACTCTCTCCAAAGGTGACACTACAGTGGGAAAATCTGATACTTATTGGCTAACAAATTCTCTGAAGCAATAACCTTGAAGCAAGTGCTCAGCTGCAAACAAATACTGAATGTCCTGCTCTTCTTAATTTCTTTCCCCATTGATTCTTATACCCTATGGGTTTCAAGATGTGTTTTCTAAGTTGTATTGTTTGAAACCTTATAGTCCAGATGGCATGTTTTGTAGATCTAGGGACTACTGTACATTTTTAAATTACTTCACTTGTTTTTGTTTTAAAGTGATTGTCCCATTTAGACAACAAAACAGATTATTGTCTAATTACAGATGCCATTTGAGATTAAGGACAGATTACCTTGGATGCATTAAAGAGAAAAATGAGTTCATTATTCCACCTGCAACAAAGCTGATGTGCTGAGTCCTTAGAAACAGTGGAGCCTGGTTCCTGTGCACCATGTTTCCCAAAAATGCTGTCTTCTGGCAGCTCCTTTAGCCTGCAAATGTGTATAAGCATCTAGATATGTGTCATCTAAAACAAGAGGATGTATTGTCCTTAAAAAAACTTTGAGAGTAGAAAACCTCTACCCTCATCTTTCAGACATGAACTTATGCCATTATCACGATTGCATAAATAAGGTGTGGATTTTTTCCTAGTCTTCCTTTGCCTTTCCCTTAGACCTTTGTTCTGTGAGAGCTTTTCAGAAGGAGGGAAAAAAACAACCCAACACTTAAAGGAGCGGTTGAGGGGGTCCAATTCATATTGACCATTTTGAACCTTTTCTTAGCCCACCCCTCAGTAGCCCTGGCAGGACAAGAATTAGCTTTAAAATACACTTAGTTCTGCCTATATTCATGGTTTAGGGCCTGATTCCCAGAACCACTGCATAAGGTTACCTTTCCTGACAGTTTAGGTATTCTTAACATGCCTATGTTGCATGGTAAGCAACAATTTTTGCTACATGACAAGCAAAAGTAATGTTAAAAAATCAAAGCTGAACATGAGGAAAAAGAGAGGAGGTAAAGCAGTAATCCATGCTCACATACCTGCAGGTATCTGTAAGATTAGTAATTGGGTACCCTTCCTCTTGTTATGAGTGCCAAATGAATAGATCCAATGAAGTCTGTAGAGTTCTTGTGGTGTGTAAACAAGTGCAGTCACTTGATCAAGTGTTGCTCCTCATCCACCCTCCACCCAAGCACTCCTAGCTGTTTCAGTGACTGAGAAAAAAACCATTCTATTTCTTAACCCAAATATGCTGCATTTTTTTTGGTGCCCTTAATGTTTTAAAAACCACAGCTGAGCTACAATGTTTTTGGGGTGTATCGGCAGTGATGGTAGCTCCACCTAATGTGCAAGCCACAGGGGCTGGTGACAGCTCAGGCTGGCACCCGCTTTGGTGCGTGGCTGTGGTCTGGCAGCTCAGGTGCCAGTCCCATGCTCACGCGTCCCAGCATCTTCTGCAGCATCCCGGCATCTGGAAAGACAGGCAGTGCAAATTCACACTTGTCTGCACCTGAGTCTGCAAACATCCCTTCTGGTTCTGTAATAGCCTCAAAATTTTCCGGTTTCAGTGGAGCTTAGCAGCTCATCATGGAAAGTTTGCAATGGCTTGTAGGGAATCGAAGCATGCTGACTTAATTTTCACTTAGCATCAGCTGCAGGCAGGCTCGCCAGCTTATTAACAGCACTTGGCCGTGAAGGGCGGTGGAAAGGAGGTTGTGGAGTACCAATACAGGATGCTCGGAGTTAGCTGGTGCCTTTGAACAGAGATCTTCCCTTTCTGGAGGGGCAGTAGCACGACATGTGTTATGCTGCCACAAACGACATTTGGGGGCAGAGGAGGCGCAGAGGAGGGCCTGGCTGCTCCAGAAGTCCTTGCCTTGTCAGGCTCACAAATCTCCGGTGCTGCCCAGCAAGGCCAGGTCACCGGCAGGGTTCAGAGAGACTTTCCCGCAGGCACTTTCATGCCTGTCCCTTAGCACCGCACAGACACGGGGACAGCGTGGGGCTACGGAAACGAGACGGGGTTGACTTGCTCCTTCCCCTGTTGGTACACAAACGTTTGGTCATACTGCAAAAGTCGCCTTTCCGTACACGTGGGAGAGGCATTTACGCAAACAGCCCCGCCTGCTACCGAAAGAGGCGGCGCCCGCGAAAAGCCGACGGGTGGGGGCAGCATCTCCCGCGAAGGGCGGTGAAACGGGGCCAGAGAGCGCGGGGTGACACCGGGCCGGGGGACAGCGGCGAGCGGGGGCGGCGCTGGCCCGGCCACCGCACCTGCGGCCGCCCGCGGCCCCGCCAGGTGGCGCCGTTCCCCGCCCGCAGGCGGCGCAGCGGGCCCGGGGGCCGCGGGTTCGTGTTCCGGGGAAGCGGGTTCCTGTCCCGGGGAAATGGGTTCGTGTTCCGGGGAAGCGGGTGCCTGTCCCGGGAAAATGGGTTCGTGTTCCGGGAAAATGGGTTCCTGTCCCGGGGAAATGGGTTCCTGTCCCGGGGCGCTCGTCCAGGCCCTTCGCAGAGCCCCCGCGCCGCGCGGAGGCAAAGGCGCCGGGCGCGGCGGGCTCTGCCTCCCGCGTCGCCTTCCCCTCGCCGTTGAGTCCGGCCCAGAGGCAGAAAGGGCCGAGGAGGATGGTGTGCCCTGGGGAGAATTGTTCCGTGTCTAGACAAATTCATGAGGTGGAGGAGGGGACGGAGATGGAGGAAATTATTAGAGTGGCTACTCCCCATGGATGCTCCTCGCACCCTCACAGCTTGAAGTCCTGCGGGGCAGCAGGAGGATGGGGATGCGCCCCCGCCGCTCCAGCCGGGTCCTGGGAGGCTAGACCCGGAGAGAGGAAATTTTCAGCTGAACAAAAAGTGTCCCTGTCATTCAAGAAGCACCACAGAAATATATTTCAACAAAGCTTTCCCCTGGGAAAACTTGGAAGATGGGGAAAGAGTGACTTTATATAAGGACTGGTCCCTGTTTTGTCTGAATGAAGCCTCTGCCCAGAATCAGCACTGAAACACCAAATTAAAACAAACCACTGTCCAAGTCCTATCAAAATTTCTGTGCAACACTTTGCTTACTTCTGTTTTTAAATGAAACATCAATTTGCTTTAATTATATGCAAAGCAAATTTTATTTTGGTATTCTAGAGGGCTGCCATGAAATGGAGTCATAGTCCTCTTGGCTATCATGGTGATTGATTGCATTTTTTCCTAATCATGGTGAGAGGGCTGTGGTTTCTTATCAGGCTGCTGCATTTATGTTATGTTCTGTATCTGTTTTATCATCTGCTAGTTGTAAGAGCTTAAATCAATAAAGCTTGATTGCCTGACTGTTGCTTACATGCATATGGGATATTTTTCATAGTTTTCGTTGTTTTTAACAAATGCTGTAATATATGTAGAAAACATTAACTGTTTGGGTTTAACACCCTGAGAGAGGCAAGCATTGCTGAATGCTGCAGGTTCTTGTCTCAGTTCACACTAATTTTACAGTGACTGATAAGCACTCTATTGTATTTCTTAGAAAAATCTGAACTTCCCAGAAATGTCTGATGTATTACAGTGGCAAAACAGTTCAATTTTGCAGACTTTTGATGATTCTGAATTTGATGACAAACACAGATGCAATTGTGTAATGCAATGCCTCATCTAAGCTCTCTTTAGTTTAGCAGATTCCTCTGGTATGTTTATGCAAACCACCCTTCATTGCTGGGGTTGTCTTTCCTGTAACCATTCACAGGTAGGAGCCTTGTTAGTACTTTACATTATTAATACACGATCTTGTTCATTTTGGCCAAGACAAGAGGCTTGAACAAATTCCTGAGGATCCATCACAGTGACTTCCTACAGGACCCCAAGGAAGCTGCTTCTCTCTGCCTTATATTGAGCTCAGCTATAAAACAGAAATTACGGTATTTTATCTGTGAGAGAGGTCAAGACTTGTAGGTGAAAAATGTGACTGTAAATTCAAACCTTTAGGCATAGATGAATTGGCCATATGCTGTCTAGAGGAACAGAGCAAAAACCCCACCCTTCTGTAGTGACTGATCCAGATTCTCTGAAGTCTTTTGGAATAGAACTGAAGTATTTCACATGTAGAGAAATCCACACAAAGGCCGTCCAAGCTTGTAAAGTGTCAGATGGACCAAGCTCACAAAATATGTGCAAGATTCCAAAAGCACTTCAGAAAACTTGTTTTCCTTCAATTGGCAACACTGAATTTTTTGTATCTCTGCATAAATTTGTTTATCATACATTAAATTGTAACTGTGTGGCATCTGTAAAAAGTATTTCTCTCACTACTTCAAAAACAAATATTAATTTTATGTATACCTAAAGTGTATCTAGATAAACTTTATACTATTTTTTACCATTGAAGTGCTCAACTTACACACTGTGAACATCCTCTAATCAAAATAACATATAAGATCATATATGATCACGATAGAATTATTTAGCTAACAGCAATTTCTGTAATGGTCAATTAAACAGACTTGTTGTTTGCACAGGATTTTTATAATGAGAACAAGGGTGGTGATGATGGTGTCAGTTAAAAGTTCAATTATTTTTGTAACTCAGCAAGCTGCTTCTTTCAGATAGTCATAACTTTCAGAGCACTCAAGCAGAATTATTACATTCTTGCTTATAGACAAGCAAAAAATTTGTCAGGAGATTTTCAACAGAACACATCCACCCTTTATTAAGTCATACTGATGCCAAGTATTAGAAACCACAGCTACAATGAAGAATGCTCTTACTGCTCCTAGCAAAACATAAATGTGCGTGTTCCTATCTTGACAGTAATTTAGCTGCATATGCTATAACTTGCCTTTTTGTAGCTCTCACCGAGTCCCAAAACTTTGAAAATAGGTTTTAAAGTTACAACCACTTGCATGCAGTATCAAGGACATAGGAAATACTATGCTTTAGCAGTGTCAGTACTTACTTTATTTCAACTTGGTTGGAAATTGCAAAAGGGAAGGAACAAGTATAGCTCTTTTAAAATATATTTGTCATTTCTTGTGTTTTGCTGTTGCTCTTCCTTCTGTAATATTGAGCTCTGATTTTCAGAGCAATTTAAGGCTTACAGGTTCTTTAAAACGCTAACATGTTTTCATAAACACTTTAGGAAACCCATGAGTTTTGGTGCTGCTGCTCATGTACTCAGTTAGGAGGCTTAGAAACACAAGAAGTGTTAGGATGAAGGCTCTATTAGTTATCATCTGGACATACTGATATTTCCATTAACAGGAATAAATAGACATCTCTTTGGGCTGGTTATTACAACCATTTCATAGGTGGGAAAACGGAATTTCAGGAAGGGATATGGGTTCACAGGGATGTATGTGTGAGGAAGGAATTGGCATCTGAAACAGGATACAGCTCCACCATAAGCAAAGTTCTAAGTCCCATATGTTAGCAGTTGCTTTACCCTCAGGGAAATTGCTTCTTCAGTCTCTGCTTTCTTACCTGGAAATTGAAACAAAACCATAAAACCCCACAAGTGATTGACGAATAATGTCTCTCAGTGGTTTAATGCAAAACTCTTCCTTTTCCTATTAGCCCTTTTATGTTGATTATATGAAGAGGCCTAAGGAGGCCACCATGGTAAGTTGTAAGTTACCACATTATATAATGCAAAGTTCAAGTGCAGTGAGTTTCAGTACAGTCCATGTATTTTTCCTATGTGGCTCTGTCCTCAAGTTTCAAAGAAATATGCATTCAAGCCAAATTCGAAGAAATTTTTTTTGGAGCTTTCACACTGAGAAACTTTTTCAACCTTTCCAGCAGCTTAGAAAGCCATGCTTTTGAAAGTTTTTTTTAATGTAGGTTCCACTTATATTGACTTTATTAAAGTTGTTAATCATTGCTTTTCCTTCTGGTCTGAATTAGAATGCTGCCCTAACTGCAGAGCTACAGAGCGGCTCTCTTGAACATTTGTCCCATTTCTTTCTTTATTCTTCTCCTGTTTCACCAGTGTCCCAAAAAAACTATTTTGACATAATGCCTCTACAGGTCCACCTAGTTTGTCCGTGGCCTGCAAAAGATGAAGCAGCAACACTGTAGTGAGAAATTTGTTTCTTGTCTGTCAATTTGCTTCTTGTGGCTTTAGCTATGTATTGAATATGTATATGCCAGTTTAGTAGCTCCGTGAAAGATTTGGTATTGTACATATCTTATAAGAGCTGTTATAGCCTGTCCCTGCTGCATGTGTAATTTCATAAATAAACATTTATTCACAGAATGTAAATTTGGCTGAATCATTCTGCATATGTGAACCATTTATTCTTGAACAGAGTAATGTTCCGTACTCAGTAACTTAAATATTATATAACCGCTGCAAAGCTTGTCCATTTGAAGGGAAAAAGAAAACACAATTTTCTTTTGGCCTCTTTCTTTCATTTCCGTAGAAACCTTTTCAATTGTGATTCAGCTTTGAAACACAAAAACATTAGCTTCATTTTATTCAACAGAGCTTTAGCTTGTGTTTATCAAAGGCATAGTGGAAAAAAGTAAACTTTTACTGCCTTTTGCTTCTGTTATCGTTTAGACCTAACACGGCTCTGAAATGACTCAAGTTATGTTGTCACATGCAGCATCAAAGCAGATTACTGAATTTTAAGCATTTGCAATGCAGGATAAACCCACTGCTTGAATCACAGTAGGAACACTGGTTTGTGTGCTCAGCCTGTCTGGTGTTGTCAGCAATATATGAGAAAATAAATACTTCACATAATTTGCATAGCATTGGCTGTGTTTGCCCACTCTGTGAATGATTATGTTCAGTTGTGAGTCACGGAATGCAGAAGCAGGGAGCTGCATGGAGACACTGAGGTCCATTTTGTGGAGCCATGGTGACTTACTGCTGCCATCCAGAGGGACCTGGGCAGGCCTGAGACCTGGGCCTGTGCAAACCTCACGGACTTCAACAGGGCCAAGCACCAGGTCCTGTGCCTGGCTCAGGGCAATCCCAAGCACATACACAGGCTGGGCAGAGAGTGGATTGAGGACTGCCCTCAGGAGAAGGACGTGGAGGTATTAATGTGTTGGTGGACAAGAAGCACAACACGACCCAGCAATGTGCACTGACAGCCCAGAAAGTCAAACACATCCTGGGCTGCATCTAAAGCAGCATGGCCAGCAGGGCAAGGGAGGAGATTCTCATCCTCTGCTCCACACTCATGAGACCCCACCTGGAGGCTGCATCCAGCTCTGGGCTCCCCAACAGAGGAAGGATAAGGAACTGCTGGATTGGGCCCAGAGGAAGGCCAGGAAGAGGAATGATCAGGGGCTGAAGCACCGCTCATACAATGACAGGCTGAGAGAGCTGGGGCTGTTCAGCCTGGAGGAAAGACACTGGGGAGACTTTCTTATAGCATCCTTTCGATACCTAAAGGGGGCCTGCAATAATCTTATTCCTGTGCAAGAAAGCTGGAGTGGAACTGTGAGGGCCTGTGGATTAGATATAGGGAAGAAATACTTCATTGTGAGAGTGATGAGACTCTGGAACAGATTGCTCAAAGAAGCTGTGGGTACCTCATCCCTGGAAGTGTTCAAGACCAGGCTGGATGGGGCTTTGAGCAGCCCATGGCAGGGGAATTTGGGCTACATGGCCTGTAGACCCCAACCTTTCTATGATTTCCATGATTTGCACACATAAGGTTTTATATTAGGGCAATAGCAACCAGGCAAAAAAGCGCAGTCCTAAATTGTGGAGGGCCTTGTTTGATAAGAGACAAGGAAAATTGTTAGTTCAGTAGTACAAGCATGATTCACTCACATAAGCAGCAGTCACCTCTGACATCAGTTTACAGGGTAAGAGGTGGAGTGATTTAATATTTACTTGTTTGAATATATTTTTCCTCATTGTTTCTTCTTCTTTTTATTCTCCTTTATGTTCTCCTTTGCCTTCTCCTTCATCTTCTTTGTCTTCTTCTTCCATGTAATAAGAAGTTTGCTGATAAAGGAATGAAAAGCTTGGTAAGTTCAAGCTTTCCCTTCTGGGTCTCCATGGGTACCCCCTAGGCATGTGTAAGTCCTCATGCTTCCATTTTTTATTTTTTTTTTTAATTTTCTCACAGAAGAGCAGCCTCTCAATTAGTTGAGCTTACCCAGCAGACTCTCATGTATTTCTGGTAACTGTGGTTCTTCTCTTGGGCTAGCAGATTTGTGACTGAGCGGGAATAAAAATGCCGGTCTGTTTAAGCTAAACTGTTGTATAATTCTAACAGCAGGAGCAAAGCATACCATATTATTAAAGAAATATGATATTAAAATTATACCAGGTCTGTAGGTATTTCACCTTTACAAGGCCCTGACTTTCCTCTTCCTGGGGTTCCTAGAAGGTAAACCTTTCCCTAAATTCTCATACAAAAGAGTCTCATTTCTTAGTCTCAAGATATAATCTCTCTCACTCAAGTGTGTTTCTTGAAAAATTCTTGAATCCCTGTATTCCTGCTCTCTCTGAGACAACTGCTTCTCTCTTAAAAAAACCAAAACAAACCAAACCAAAACAAGTCCCTAAACTTCTCCAATTTGTCTGTTACAGATTCTATTAAAGAAAAACCAACCCAAAACAGAAAAAACAGGCTTTCCCCCTATGTCTCAGGTATATCAAGAGTCTTAATCTAGCCTCACTGTAATTTTCCAGCCTGACTGTGCCACTATTACATTAGTTCAGTATCTGCATGCAGTAAGTCAGCACATAGGATTCAGGAATTATGATGGGCAGCTTTAAATCTATTTAAAGGAGATTGTTCTTTGAAATTGAGTAAAAAAATGTAAATGAGGAAAGCAAAATTAGATATTACTGGTGTTCAGTCTCAAAAATAAATCAAAGTTAGGAAGATATAAATACTTATGTAGAAAGAGTTTGCAATTCTTAGTCTGTGTTTGGCCTGTCTGATGTCTTCTAGGCTGAGCATGAGATTAAAAGTATCTAAGTGATTAAAGATCAAGACTATTTGAGACTTAAAGGGATTTTGTGCATTTAAGGCCTGTCTGTTCATTTTGGGCTATCCTTTCATACTAATTTTGCAGTCCCTAATGGTGGAAAACTGGAATGTAACAACTTCTGTGAGCTAAACTGTGTGTCTGCTATGGTTCTGCTGGGCTGAGAAGAGTACCATAGGCCAGATGCATATCTAATGTGGCTAGGCTCAATGATCCTGAAAATAGGATGTGGTTTGATCCAAAGTGAGAGATATTAGCTTAATTTTCCATCTGCGAAAGAGTTCCACTCTTCTGTTTACATTACTTCTATGAGCCTGAACACTTGCTACAGTTCTTTGAAAGGGGGTCATTTACCCTCTTTCTTTACAAGATATTTATCTGCAAATTCTCAGGTCTCCAAGAGCCCCCTCTGTTCCCTCTTGCTTTACCTTTGCAGACATTGGCACACAGCTAACTAGTCTTCCTGGCCAAAAAGTTCTGGAAGTGGCTCCAAGTAGCGTCATTCAACACTGCTGTTGGCTGAATACGAAACATGTGCTGCTCCTGCTCCTTGTTACACAAGCTCTGCTTCCTGACTCCACACTGCTCATCAGAGTTTGCTGTGCAACTCCTATTTAATGAGAACATCTGACAAAAAAAAGAAATCTGCTATCAACTTAGAACTTTAAAGATGTTACTTAGGCTGTTCAATGTCCCAGAGTCTATTGATGCTTTTTTTATATTTTTCATTTATTTGTAGCCTTGTAGATTGCTAATGAATGGCTGTAGCTCCTAGCATTTTCCTATCCTCTTTCCCTACATCTAGAAAGAGTAAACTAGCCTTCTAAACACATTCCTAAAATATTGTTTAGTCTTATTCCAAGAGGACAACCAACTACAAGGATATTCTGTTTTCCAACCAGAATCTGCACCAGACATAACTAAAGTGGGTCAAAGAAGCCCCTGGACCATTTCCAGTGGGGCAGAACACAGGGAATTATTACCTAACCAACTAACCTTTAAACTGGACAATATATGATAGGTATACTAATCAACTAATCTTATAAAATTGTAGAATTACTGTACCATGTGATCTTTTTTTGCCATTTTGTACCTGAAAGCTTTCAAGTAAAGGTTTACTTTTTTATGTTATCACTCTAATGATGTTTGGGAAGGTCTCTTCTTTTTTCCAGGCAACACTGTTTTATTTGATCCTCTGCTGCTTTAGTAGTAAACCTTCTGTTTCTGGAGCCTCATCCAGTTTTGTGTGATCATCTTTAGGAGGAAGGAATAGGGAAGGAACTGGAAACTGTGATTTTCTAAAAACGGTGTAGTCTCTGTGCCTGAAACAGTGGGGTGTAATATTACAGCATGTACCATGTGTACTGTTGTGCAAAATAGTAGAACAGTATCCTCCTTTTGAAAATGTGGTCTCCTATCCAGAAGAAACTTGATACTTTTCAAAGGCAAACATTTGAAAAAATATCTTTATATCATTGTAAGGAATGTGATCTATATGTCTTAAAAGACAGGGAGAAACTCATCAAAGGCAAAAGAAATCTCCAAGGCTTTCACAGTTTGCAAGGCAGAGGTTTGTGACTGGTGGTATTGCCAAAGAACTTCAGGCCTTCTGTGAGTGAGCCTGAGCACAATGATGAAATTTAAGCTCTCTGCAGTGATCTGGAAATAACCTGAGGAAGAGAGTTCTCCACCTGGTCAGGACCAAAAAGGCTACAGGCAGTTCTGTGTAAGGAAGGGAGAACAAAGTTGCAGTCAAGTTCCAAGAAAGGCCCAAAAGACACAGTAAAGGTGATGAAGGGGCCATAGGTAGTGAGACATGAAAAAAAAATATACCATGAGATTTTGAACCAAGCATATGAATGGCATTGATGGGAACACTACAAGGAAAGGGAGAGGGCTCCCTGCAAGATGCACAGCTATCCCGACTTTTACTGCTGGCTCTGTGACCATGCCAGAATCTCTCCTTGTGTCTGAATTATTCAGCTATAATCTGGGAGCTTGTCTCATAGGGGGTATTCATATTATTTTGGTATTTGCCAGATGAGATATAAGAAAGAAATATTTAGTGAAACCATATCTTCAGAAAAGCCTCGATGAATTTGAGAATTATGCTGGCAGACCTGTAAGTACTATCTTGTCATTGACAATATATTTTTTCATACTAAAGCAATTGATTGTACTTACTCGGTAGTGCTCTTTATCAACCTCATTTGTTTCAAATGTACAACAGCTATTCACAGCTCAGAGTCTGTTAAATCATTACTGAACTTTGCAATGTTCTTGCAAACTTTTCAAAGCTCATAGGTACAAGGAAAATCTTTTATATTTTCCATTGTGTCAGGTGGGGCAGACACTCTTTAAAAATCAAAGCTTTCACTATACCCTTTCTCCTGCCAACACCCTGAATGCTGAATGAGCTAAATTTCATATTTAGCAGCCAAAATAAATATTTCTGTCACTTACTGCTGGCAGTGTTTGTCTGATTCCACTCTAAGCTAGAGTAAAGATGTTCCTGGAAAAAGAAATCATTGGCCAATGGTCGTCTTTTAGAATGTATTAGAAAGTTGGATGTATTCTGACCATCAAGGATACAGGATTTGAGTGAAATTAGGTTAATAAGGTTTCTCTGGTGTTTCTGTAATGTGTGTATGCCAACATGCTGGGGAATATTTATTTCAGCTAATATGAACTGTCTTACAATATAGACCATTTGTCTGGCTCCATATGTACGCTTTTCATGGGGTCAGCAGATAAACAGTTCCAAAAGGCAATTTTTCTACTTACCTCTGACATCTATGGTGGGAACTGTTGGGTTTCCCTGAGGTATCTTGTCTCCCTTCATTGACTACAGGGGAAGCCTGTGCAATCAGCCAAGCCTACATGCATAAGTGACTTAAGTGACTACAGGTATCCATGATAAATTTGCCCAGTACTGTAATGTACATGTACAATGGGCAGCACAGAAACCTTGGAGAGTCCAGGGAATGCAAAGTGGTTTGATGTGGTGTGGCATTATTGTTATACACAGAATGCAGACGGATCTCTGTGGCTTATCCCAAATTTGTCCCATTTCTGCAGCCTAGAACCTTGGCTTCCAGGAGAGGGTAATTTTTTAACCACACACGCACTCTCACACATCAGTGACTGTTGTTTCATCTGCTGTGTGATGTAGAAAATGTGAATATAGCCGGGTCCTCTTCCACTGTATTTTCATAGAATCATAGAATCATTAAGGTTGTAAAAGACCTCCAAGGTCATTGAGTCCAACCTTTAAATGATCACCACCTTGTCAACTAGACCACGTCACTAGATGCCATGTGCTGTCATTTCTTGAATACCTCCAGGGATGATGACTCAATCACCATCCTGGGCAGCCCATTCTGATGCATGACAACTCCTTCCATGAAGAAATTCTTCCTGATGTCCAGGCTGAACCTCCCCTGTAACAGCTCGAGAGTCTTGTCCTATCCCTTGTTGCCTGGGAAAAGAGACTGACACCCACCTGGCCACACCCTCCTTTCAGGTAGTTGTAGAGAGGAATAAGATCCCCCTTGAGCCACCTCTTCTCTAGGCTGACCGATTCCCAGCTCTCTCACCCACTCCTCATAGGACTTACCCTCTAGATCCTTCACCAGCTTTGCCCTCTCAGCACACGCTTCCATATCTTTCTTCTTGTGAGGGTCCCAGAGCTGAACACACGATCTGAAGTGTGGCCCCAGCAGTGCCGAGTACTCACTACCCTGCTCCTGCTGGACACACTATTTTTGATAAAAGCCAGGATGCCACTGGCCTTCTTGGCCACCTGGGCACACGCTGGTTCACGTTCAGCCAATGTTGACCAGCATCCCAGGTGTTTTTTCCCAGTGGACCACTTTCATCTCCCAGTCTGCAGCATGGGGTTGTTCTGACCCAAGTGCAGGACCTGCCACTTCCCCTTATTGAACCATACAATTGGCCTCAGCCCATCAGTGTAGCCTGTCTAAATCCCTCTGCAGAGAATTCCTACCCTCCTGAACATCAGCACTCCACCCAACTTAGTGTTGTCCATGACCTTACTGAGGGTGCACTTGGTCCCTGTGTCCAGATCATCATTAAAGATATTGAACAGAACTGGCCCCAGCGCTGATCCCTGGGGGACAGCCCTAGTGACAGGACCCATCCAACTGGATGCAGAACATTCCCCACCATCCTCTCGTCCCAACCTTCCAGCCATTTCTTAACCTAGAGAAGGGTACACCTGCCCAAGCTGTGGGCAGTTGGCTTTTCCAGGAGAACACTGTGGGAGACAGTGTCAAAGGGCTTGCTGAAGTCCAGCTAGACAAAATCCACAGCCTTTCCCTCGTCCACTAGGTGGGTCATGTGGTCATAGAAGGAGATTAGGTTGGTTGAACAGGACCTGCCTCTCCTAAACCCGTGCCTGATCCTCTGGTTGTTCTGTATGTGCTGTGTGATTGCACTCAAAATTTTGTATCCTACCTCAAAATGTTTTCCAGATTGAAGAAAAGCAATCTATTAGACAATATCTATTAGCTAAAAGAGTGGAGGGAAAACACTGAAGATGCAGGGAACATGGGGATTTTTTCACAGAACTGAGAGAAATGGCATTGAGTTATTGAATATTTTTTGTTCTTACTAGATGTGAAACAATGTATCAGTTTTAGTAATCTCAATTTCCTGCTTCAAAATGGCACCAGATCATGTTTGAGGTAGTGGCAACAAGGGGTACCAGCCTGAGGGGGCAAAAGTAGAGACTTGATAAGACTTGGTTTTAGTTTATGTAAAGGGGGCACTCCTAAAGAAGGCTTTGGTGAGACTGAAAGGAAAAATTGAACATTGGTCTAAGATACAAACAAGTAGCTAGAAAGTTAAGATAATGACGGCTGCTTAAAGGAATGGCTATTGTGCTCACAGCCAAAATGCCAAGCAGAGAATGACGCACTGGTTTGTTAACGAAAAATCTTCTCAGTGATTGATTGGAGGAGTGTGCAGTATATCCTCTAGATATAAATACCAGGGACAGCAACCTGCGGTAACTCATTTATGATCATCACCAATGTATGAATGCAGGCTCCAGTGGAAATTCAGTTGGCTCTCAGAGAGTGACCCAGGGTGTGAATTCATTTTCACTTAGTGGCAAAGGGTAGGCGACAGTGGGTTCACACACGAAATATGAAGTTCAGAAACTGCAGAAAACTCCCTCATGTTGGTTTTCAAAGTTTTGGTGGGACAAGCCATATCTGGTGATCTTTCTCCTCTTTCCTTCTCTTCCCAGTTTATCCAGTCAAGCACTGCTCATTACAGGCTGTTCAAATGCCAAGTTTTATGTTTTGTTGTTTAACCATCCTGGAACAGTTGACTTGGAAAAACTTTGTAACAGTAGTCAAAATGTTCAACATATTTAGTATTGTATTGATATGTATTGTATTCAATACATACTGTGTTTCTCACACACATATCTCAGAAGTGTCTCAGTAGATTTTTTGGTTTGCTTCATTTTTCCCAAGTGTTCTCCAGAAAAAATTACCTTTGGCCAAATACTAAGCATGGAAGTCTTTGCCCCAAGAGATCAATATTTTATGAGGTTAATGTATTATCATGGAAATTACTTGATAACCAATGGTAAGATAGATAATAATAATGTCAGCTGTCACATGCCTGTGTCACAGGTGGGATTGGGAGCATTGTTTGTCTGCCCTCCATCTTCCCATGATAAAACCTTGCTTTTCCTTGCTTTATAATGCTGTTGAACTCAGACAGTTTAGGCTGAAATTTTCCATGTCAGGTGTCTGCCCAAGGCTGATTATTTTGGAGAACTCTGTTCAACCATTTCCAAAAATAAGACTAGAGGAAAATATGCTGGTTCTGACTATGTCTAAAAAGCTGTGGCAAACTTTTTGTTGAAAAGCTCTAGAACTCAAGTGCTTTAAGGCACAGGTGTATCATTTTCTGGGGTGATGAGACTGAAAGCAGGGGAAAAGCTTTGTGTCAGTGACATAATTTCTGTTGTTCCACTCAGTGCTAGGCACATATGGTCAAGCCTCTTAAAGAAAACATTTTGCACTCTGAACGTTTAGGACTCTGAAAAGTATGTAACAGTTTAATATTTCAAAGTTATATCTCTGCTCAGACCATTTTGTACCTTAAGATATGGCAAGACTTTCTTTGCAACTACAGATAGGTGGTATGTGTGATCTGTGTAAGGGCAAAAGAAACACCAAAAGTAGGGCTCGTGACAGGAGACGGGAGTAAATATGGAGATGAACAAGGAAATAAATGTGAATTATATTAAGATATATAGAGGTAGTAGGAAGAAATTATGTGTGACTAGTCAAGGTGGCAGAAATAAGGAAAGAACATCTAAAAGAACAAAATTATGAGTTCCTGTACCAGAAGATGAGCACTAGATTTGGATTCCTGAGGATTGATTTCAAGGAACAGACTAGTGAAGGAAATAAACCCTGCAGATCTGGCTCTAGACACAGGCAAAATACTTAGAAGAGCAAACTCCATTTTCTTGCAGCATATTTTGGCCATGCTAAGGCCCCTGCAAGGTTGAAAGGCTTCTGAGGATGATAGAGGAGAAGATGGGATATGCAAGGCAGCATGTGCTTCTGATAAATCCTTATGTCACAGTTTTTGCAGGAGCAGGATCGCCTACTCCTCATCAGTCACTTTAGCAATTTGACATGGGTCACACCTCTTCTTCCTGAAACAAACCCTGACTTTATCCAGAGCATGGCAACAGCCTCTCCTCTCCTCTCCTCTCCTCTCCTCTCCTCTCCTCTCCTCTCCTCTCCTCTCCTCTCCTCTCCTCTCCTCTCCTCTCCTCTCCTCTCCTCTCCTCTCCTCTCCTCTCCTCTCCTCTCCTCTCCTCTCCTCTCCTCTCCTCTCCTCTCCTCTCCTCTCCTCTCCTCTCCTCTCCTCTCCTCTCCTCTCCTCTCCTCTCCTCTCCTCTCCTCTCCTCTCCTCTCCTCTCCTCTCCTCTCCTCTCCTCTCCTCTCCTCTCCTCTCCTCTCCTCTCCTCTCCTCTCCTCCCCTCCTTTGGTGAGTTTCTGGCTGCTTTTCTCTGGAGCTGATCCTATGCAGAGGAGTTTGTGCTCAGTTCTGTCTGAGCTGTATTGTAGCTATGCTTGCCTGACCATGTCTCTTGCTCATCCACACCAGCTCAAATAGGGTAGGAAAGTGATCCCACAACTGAAGCCTTAATATTGGCCTTACCAATCCAGCAGCCAGTGCTCTCAAATGAGACTGGAGCCCAGTATGCTAAGAGTGGTGTGTTCTTGCCTATGGAAATGCAATCTCAGTAAATAAAAGAAGGGAAAAATATGTCAGAGAGGTACAAAAACATGTGAAATCATCAAGATCAGTCCAGCTGAAAACTTAATTTTTTATCCAGGTTTCCTGGATTACATGTGGATCACACTGACAACAGTCAAAGGTGTGCAAAATGTTATCTAAAATACTTGCCATTTCTAACTGGTCTTTGACCATTGCATTGTTAATTATTTATTTTTAATAGGATGGACTGGGAGTCTGACTGGACAAGAGTCATAAGGGAAGTAGTTGGGGGTTGTCTTTACAAATGAGATTGGGATGCAGAACCACAAAACTAAATGCTTTTCCTTGCTGGGTAATTCCTTTGGCTTCTTGGCTTTCGTTTGGCATTTCATTGCTACAACTTTACACCACTGTAGTCGTGGCAGTAACCCTAGCAAAGAACTGGAATTAAGCCTTGGCAGATCAGGAAAGCTAAAATTAACTACATTTCTGAACATTTATCTTACTACTTTAGGGGTAAAATAGTAAGTTTTAATTAAAAAAGAATAATTTTGTAAATAAAAATTGATCATACTGACACCTGTTTTACCACTGAGGCAGGTTTTTCAAGACATTTTAAGTATTTAAATATCACTATTGTATGTCAGCATTCATAAACTTGATGTTGATAGGAAGACAATACAGTGTTTATATCCAATAAATACGAGTGAAGTGCCCAAGGCTTTTGTGTCCATAAGGAAGCTTAATACTGCACATTCATATTGTAGTATATGAAAGTAATTTGTTTCTGGCAGTGCCTATTTTATCCAGGTTTGACATATAAACAGACAAAATCATATGAATAAATCCAGACCTCCATATGTGTCAACAAGTGCATAGCTGATCTTACAAGTAAACAAACCCAAACACACCCCTGCTCTGTGCCATCGTCTTGGTCAAGCACCTTTGACATTCTGCTGGCTTGTGCTTTCCTGCGTGCTGGTAAAATGACAGGTAGGAGGTATTTGACAGAGTGTCTGTGACTAAAAGAAAATAAACTGATGGAGTACACCAGTGCTGACATGCAATGTAGAAAGAAGAGAACGTGAAGTTGTGTGGTGTGGCGTACACAGTTTATAAGTACAGATTGGAGCATTTTATCTAATGGGAGCACCAGGACAGATTTGCACAGCTAATCACAAATGAGTGCCAGTGACACCTTTTTTTCAAATAGGCTGTTATGTATTTATTATATGTATACCAGAAAGCTACTTCAGGAATTTGTATTTCCAATTTAAAATAAAAATAATGAGAAATAAATAGAATAATAGTGACAACTAGATTAGAGTTGGTACTTGAACACATTTTGAAGTATGTGGATTTAGACCACTAAATTTGGAGGCAAAACACCACAAACAGGAAGCCCCTGCCCTCTGGGAAAATTCAAACCTGATTCCATGGTGCCTGGCTGAGGCCCACACATGTAATACAGTATTTGACTGCAAGCATGTGCACACAGGAGGGACTGGTAAAAGGGAGACCATGTTTCGGTACACCAGAGATATCTGGAGTAATTCAACTGGAGTAGGAAGAACCACATATTTACAGCTGCATGCCTAAATGAACAGTATGGTCCATAGTCTCCAGAGTGTTAAAAAAAAAATGAAAATAGGGCAGTCTCTTGAAAGTTCTCTCTGCTTTTGTCCTACTGAAATTATGTAACATTTAATAATCCCTTCTTTATTTTCAGACTTATTTGTTAAGTCCAGGAATTATTACTTTTTCTTGGCAACAGCTAATCCATCATTCTCTAATTTCTCTACCTTGGAAGTTGCATTTTTTATTTTACAGTTGGCATCATCCTCAAAAGAAAACAAACAAGCTGGTAGTCAGTGAAAGAAAGGACAAGAAATATTAAAGAAAGGATAGGGAAAAAAATCTTCAAATTATGTTTAGCCCCATCTGGCCCTAGAAAAACATGGAAATGGATGATCGAGTGCAGATTCCAGGATGGGCTGCCTTTCAAGGGAAACAAAATCTGGATATTTCTATGTCTAGACCACAGAAGAAAAAATGCTTTCGTGCTAATTAACCCATTAAAAGCTTACAAACCCTGAGTGGTGCCTGGCAACATACGGAGGGAAGTTCGCAGATTTAAGCTGCCAAAGGAAATGTGGGAGGGTGCAGCCTGGGAGTCAGGAGATCTGGGTCCTGCTGCTTACTCTAGCCCTGGCTTGATCTTTGATTTTAGCATCAGTACTCAGCTTTTCTCTGCCTTGTTTTTTCTCCCTTTAAAGTGGGACTGTGGCATTGCCGTCCCTCCAAGAGCGCTCTGATATCAACAGAGGAAAAATGCTATGAATCCCATCTTGCTCTTTTATGTTGTATACCATTTATCCAAATGTTGTCTAAGTAGAAACCAGAGTCTAAGTTTGTATGCTGAAGTCAGATGTTAAATAGTCACTGAGTAAGCATTTCTTTAGGACCATCTATATTGCTAAGAGGGTAAACAAAGCAGAAAATAATATGCTCCATGCTTCTCTTTCAGTGCATGTATTCAGAGTTTCTTTCTAAGTGAGGTTTACAGGTTTACTGATGTTAGCCCCTCAGAAACCTATTAATTGTGCTTTGGACTGATTTTTTTTAATTATTAAAGCATAATCACCATAAGAGTGCTCTTAAAAAACAGGTTTAATATGGATGGAAAGGAAAAAGTAGAAACAATATTTCACCCAGGCAGGTGCTGCCCTTGATTCTTTCCATACTCCTCAGCCCATCCCTTCAAGCACCTGCCGTTATGGTCCTGCTGACTGGGAACAGAGTGGAAATTGTTCCCACATGACTGCTTTTTGAATTAAACAAATACCCACTAGAAGACAGAAAAATCCATATTAGCTGCATCAAAGAGAAAAAAAATCCAAATCCAGGCCTGCCTGGATCTGGGCAATACATTGAACGTCTAGTACCTGAGTTTTACCTCTTGCTCCTTTGTCAGCTCCCTCTGATGCCTTGGCAACCCTCCCACTCCTGTTACCACAGCTGCTAGCTCAGGCCTTGCTGCTCTAATTTCACTGTCTGCATTACCCACTTTCCTATTTGGAAACACATGTTCCTCATTTGTTTACATACCACCCTTTTCCTGGATTGCTCTGACTTTCCCAAACTAGGGATCTCACAAACTGCTGGGGAGGGAAGGGAAGCTGGAGAACGTTGGTTTGGTGATGGCTAGCAGGAACTCTGTGTTAGAACTTCAAAACTTAGACAATCCTCCATAAGCAAAAGAAGTTAATTAATAATATATAATTTGGGAAGGAGCTTGAGAGGGAAGGGTCACTTTTAGCAATTTGGTGTTCCTTTGGTGTTTGCAGACATTTCACACTAATAAATTAGTTCAGTGTGTTTCTTAGCATCTGTTTAAATGTTTGGGTTGTCACCCACTGATTGCTAGGTTGAGAAGTGCCCAAGCAAAGGTTTATGGTCCCACCAGGTTGAGATGGCTGTTCAGCAAGAATGCTGGCTTAGATGTTTAAATAAGTATGGGTACCTTGAGCTTCTAGAATTGCCTGGATGGTAGGAGGATGTCCTACCATGCTTCTCTTCATTCTTTCCTCTAGATTGTCTGTTTCTCACTCCAGCTTCCTAAAGTGTATTTCTATCCTCCACCCTGCATAATTTAAATCTGTATTTTCATTCATTCTTATTCTGGACCTCATCTTTTCTTCCATGCACCTGCATTCAGTCCTACACATCTTTGTCACTGAATCCCAGAGTGACACAGAGGTCTCTGGAGTCTCTAAGTTAGTCTGCATGTTCAAAGTGGGCTGCTTAGAACCATATCCAGTTGGGTATTGACATACCCAAGGATGACACAACCTTTCTGGGCATTTTTTCCAATGTCTGCCCAGCCTTAAAATATAAGAAAATATTTTTCTGCCATTTAAATGGAGTTTTCTGTATTTCACTTTGTGCCCATTGCCTCTTATTCTGTCCGTGAGAAGACTATGCCTCCATCTTTTTACTCTGCCTCCTACACTATTTACACATTTTGGGAAGTTCCCCCGTTTCTTTTGATAAGACCCTTGTTGGTTTTTTTTTTAGTTCTCTTGATTGGTTATCATATCAAATGTTAGACAGGGAGGGGACCACTGCAGTGAGAAAGTCCTAAGAAGTTCTGCCTGATTACAGGATGAGCCTGCCTGGAGTCATCAGACTGCCTGTGCTTGGAAGACAAGTGCCCCAAGGCAAATGGATATTTCCCGGGGAGGAAATGGGCTGAGCATGGGCAGGAGCTCTCTCCTGGACTTCTCTGACAGTGGTGACAGGGAGTTGAACCCAGTATTCAACTCAATATTGGCGTGAAGCTGGAGAAAGTGAAGCAGTGCCAGGAGAAAGTCTTCCCTGGAGAAAAAGAGCTCTAGACAGAAAAACAAATAGCTTAGAGGAAAATAGGGTCAGGCATCTTCTGACTTTTTGACTGAGATAAGAATGGAACATGGGTTGTTTTCATAGAGTAGGTTTCAGAAATCTGGATGGTGGCAGAAATATGAAGTTCATTTGGGGGACATGGGCAGAATAGTACCCAGACCCTTGAAAATATGCCTATGCTGACAAAAAACTGAATGGAGTTTTGATAACAGAACATTGATAAAAAGTGGCATTACAGGGTACAGGACACATTGGTGCAAAAAGGGTATCAAATACCAGCTGCAAAGCTCAGGTGTAGCTTTACACCCTTTGCTACAGCATATTTCAACATTCTTTTTCTGTCTTTGAGCTAGTCTCCAGTCTTAAGATATGAGAGGTTTTGCCCTTTCCAGAGACTCTGTAAGTTCATAGGAGTGAAACCTTTACATCATATCCTGCTAATACTCATGCCAAAAGTGTGAACAAAATCTGAACTCTAGGGGAGACAGTAATCAGGGGAAGTCAAGTCAGCTGACCTTTTAAACCTGGTAAGCAGATTTTTAAAAACATGTTATGATTTGATAATGGAGCGAATTTGTTTGAATTTGGAGCTTTGTTACAAATTATCTTAACTCCTGAGTCAAATAGAGCATGCCAGCATATTAAACTCAACCTACATAAAGCCAGACTGCCAAATGCATGTTGATTTATAACCTGTGAGATTATAAAATCACAATTAAAGAAAATATAAACTTTGAATAGTACAGCTGTGAGTTCAGCTTTGGTCACTTAGGAAACTAGCTTTTATCCTTATCAGTCCAAAAGCATTCTCCTGTCTAAATGGGAAACATTTCTCTTAGATTAAGATTCAAGTGTATAACTTCAGAGTTGAAAATGGAAATATTTTGTTATTCTTTGAAGATTGTCTTTCCACTCTTCATCAGATACAGTGGGTATGTATGTGTAGTACATATATCTTCCCAATGTAAGCTCTCACCATGTCAAGTCATCCATCAAATAAAGTTACTAACTTCACCCGAGATTTCCTCTGCAGAGTATTGTGCTAACAACTGATTTTTGGTTCAGTAGCTGAATATTTTAAAAAACAGATCTAACTTGAATTATCTATTCCTGACCAATATGAATAAATGAAGAGGGTTTTGCAAGTCAAATTAACATTTTGGCATTTGAAGAGAACAGATAAGTGGAGATGAATGACTAGACTTGAGGAATGTGGACAAAGTAAGTGCGGAGGTTTTGGCACTGTGAGATAAAAAAGGAGTATTGAGATAAAAAAGGAGTATTCTCCTTTGGCTTTTTCTTTGCTTTTTGTACAACTGTTGCAGAATGTCATTTTCTGTTAATGCTCAAATCAAATGTTGATTGTGCAGGAAAATGCTCATTTTCCCCAGTTTTCTTCTAAAGTGGAAAAAGCAAACAAGAATAGATTCAATCTAATATTGTTAGAATTTTCTGTCAAACAAAAAGCAATTATTTACTCATTTCTACTGACTAGATTTTTATTATTTGAGTGGAAGAAGACACACCAAGCAACAGCATTCAGTAGTAATTTCACAGCTATGTACACAGAGCTAACACATGATTTTGAGTTCTTTATAGAAGCCAATAGTTCCCAAAAAATTTTCTATGTCCTATAAACTTATTCTTTTTCCTCTGAGAAAATAGCCACAGTATACCATATAATTGTGCAGCATCATTCCTGTTAATGTTTTATATAATGATTATAGAACATGGTGCTATATATTATAAATATCTATTTCTCCTTCTCTCTAGATGTTTTATTACTAAGTAGTCAAAGTGAAATTAAGCAGACTATGTCTTTAAAAGTGAGGTTATTTTATATGATGCTGAAAACCACCGTGTTTTGCTAACATAGGGTCAATCTGTTAATAAAGTAAAAAGGAACAAAGAACAATAGCAACTCTTCTCATAAATCTGTTTTGGCCACATTTTTGTGTAGGTCTTTATTTCCTGAGAGATTAAAGCACATTACAGAAGAATTTGGAAAAGACAGATTAGAAGACATTTAAATAGTTTAGGAAGAGGACTTCTAACTTGGTTGTTCTACCAATTCCATTTGAACCAAATTTTGTTAGAAGCAGAAGGAGGCAGATAAAATATTTTAATATATGTTTAAACAAAACACAGTTTTATTCAGAGGTCATAATGCCCTCTATTAGTATTCTAACACTATTTGTACAAACCAAGGAATTTAGTGTGGAGAGTGCTGACCAATATCATGAATTGTAAATGTACATGTGTATCAAAGTTCTCACCAGAAGTATTCAGATCCCACTTTCATGCATATTTTTTTGGAAGGGGGGGGTTATCTGTGAAAGCTTGGAAGGAAAACCGTGCCACCTGGGCAGCCATCATAGTAGGAGGAATGAAAACGTAGCTACTGAGAGCAGTAGCTGTTCCAAATTTACTGTGACCAGATTACAGGTCATCCTTAGTTTGCCTAACCTGTTTCATGGGATGGGAGGTCTCTACAACCTGTGAACCAACAAAAAATGCTAATTTAATGTAATTCATAGTCCACTGTGAATAGTTAATACATCTGAACAAAGAGCAATGTTTGGCATCCTTTGTGCAGACTGATTAAATCATGCTGGCAACCATTACTATTGCTGCTTTACTCACTGTTTATAAACTTAGGTCCTTTGTTGGTTCTGATTTTCCTTTCTCACACAACCTCTCTAATGAGGTGTTGCAGTTACTTTGCAAACTACTGTAACTGAGGAGCCAATTTCTTAGCATTCCAGGGCTAGCTAGTATTCATACTTCTCCCATGCTTTCCTGAGTGCTAATATCTATTTCTAAGCTCTCCTTGGAGCCCATCACTGTACTTCAATAATGAGTTAAGTCACCTCAACATCATTAATGGAGACACCATTTTACATTAAACAGTTTGTCATTAACTTCTTGAGTATCAAAATACTGCAGGGAGTGTGG
Source organism: Prinia subflava (assembly GCF_021018805.1). Lineage (NCBI taxonomy): Eukaryota > Metazoa > Chordata > Aves > Passeriformes > Cisticolidae > Prinia > Prinia subflava. The sequence goes on from NC_086271.1 coordinate 52,908, forward strand.
TTTGTGTTTTTCACTTTTTTTTTGTTTATAATGTTATTGATTTCCTTTGTGTCTGGAAGAGGTTTAGAGGTTGATAGGACATAGTCCTGTTGAAATGACTTTATGTTTTCAGTAGTGTGGTCCAGCAGTTTTGCATCTCCCCATATGATGCCCAGCTGTTTCTTTCCCTTATCCTGTCATTCACTTACACTTTGTGATGTAATGGGGTGACATTTTTATGAACAAAATATTCTTTACATAGCTGTGACTGTATAAAATCACCCTTTGTGCTTCATAGATAGCAGCCTTGCTATAAAATGCTTTAGAAATATGCAAATACAACAGTGGGATTTCACTACACTAACTGCTGCACTGTTCGGAATGTTTGCCTTTTTCTCGAATACCAATCTCTGCCATAATTTCTGGAGGTTAAAACAAAAAAGATAGCATGAAGAGAGACTCAAAGGACTGAAGTCAAAATGGCTTTTCCATTCCTGATTCCCTTGGAGTTTGTGAGGGTTCTTAGTTAATGTTGGCATAACCGTTCCTAAGGCACTCTGAGTGCAGTATTGTGGAATCGGTTATCAAGTTCTACAGGAAATTTTAAGTATCTGAATTTAGGTTTTGGTTATAATATAAAAAAATCTTGTAGAGAAATAAACACTGCAGAGCAAATCCTTAGGTGGTTATTTATCACTCGGCATGCAGAGTTATCCGTGGTTTGCATGGGCATTTCTGCCTTTGAAACATTTGTTTTGGACACTCTTGCCCCATTGTGCAGCACAAAAAAGCCCACATTCCTGTTCTTCGTTATCCTATATCCTCTGGCACTGCTATTGATATTGCTTGAGTGCCACAGTGTGGCTGGTGCCCTTCTGTCATGACAAAATAATTCTGTTTTCAAATGCTGCAGTACATGTTTTCTCAAGCTACTCTTTCACTCTCTCTTTTGTATTTGTTGTGTAGACCTTCTTTGTAGCCTCTCAGCAGCACTGGGACTCTCTCCAAAAACAAGGGTGAGGGAGGAAGCTGGGCTGCTTGAAGCACCTAGAAGTTTTGCTTGGATGTCAAAATATATGAAAGGAGGTCTTCTCTTATAGGAAAAAATCCTGATAGGGAGAAATCTTGATAAAGGGAAATTGTATTTGTTCCTGTTATTACTGTAGGGTAAGATTCTTTCTGGGTGTCCAGTGGGACTAGCATAGTGCAATGAAAAAAGCAAAGAAGAATTATGGTGAGATTTTTTTAAGGTCTTGCTCTGTTAATGTGTAGGAGTGCAAAATGTGTAGGAGGTGTTTGTAAACCCAAGGAGTCTTGTGCTTACATTAACAAGAAAAGAAACTCAGGTCTGACATCTGCCCAGTGTCCTAGAGAGATTGTGGGACTGCCAGAGACCTGTATGGTTTTGCTACTCTTGTGATGCAATGTTATGTCTCTGGCACATTTATCCCAGCACACATTTCAGTAAGCTTAGTTATTAGAGATGCTAAGTTGGCTGCCTGTGAAATCAACCTGGGTCAGAAAGTCATGGGTTTTCTTGGATATTTTGTTAGCCACTACTGAGCATCTTGTGTGCAAAATCTCTAGGGTCCCTAATTCTATTTTTGCTAGGGTTCCCATGGGGTATTGTACCAAAATTGATGCTAGAAACAAAATGGCTACCACAACTGGAATTTTTATAGAACCTTGGAGTCCTTTTACAAAGGACTTTTGTAATATCTGGGAGTGAGTTTGTTTGTTTGTTTGTTTGTTTTAATTTAGCAGTTGTTTAGTTCTGGGCTTTATGCTCCAGATCAGGTTTGCAGCTCTTATTTCCAAAATCCAAACATCACCTTATAGATAGTATTTTGCAAGATCAAAACCTTAGAAGATAATAATTATGTTAAAGATAATAAAACTCAAGTGCCTTCATTTCTCTTTGACTTATGACAATATATAAAAAACTACATTCCTCTTTATGTAAGCTGTATTTGAACATTGCACATGTGCAGGGAATGGTAACAATTTCTTGTCTGACTGACTAAATGAAGACTGTCACTTCCTTTGGACATGCAGTAAATGAAACCAGTTTTGGCCCAAGATGAAAATGGGTAGAGCACAGACTGATCTGTTGCTAATAAAAACCAACAGTGAGAATTACTCAGCACTGCAAATTCATAAATATTGGTTATATAATCTTAGGTCCCATTAAAATGTGCCCTTGACATCATAGCACATTCATTGGAATTCGTTGGTAAATAAAGCAATTATATGTGATTAAGTAAGCCTACAACAATGTCAGTCTACCTTTCATCATATTTTAGGTTTTCCATAATGACATTTTGGCAAGTAAACTTGATTTTTGTCTCCATAATAAATGCACTTTGGTATGATTAAAGGCATACCACAGCAGTCAAACTTCCCCTGTTTATCTGGCCGGTTCCATAACAGGAGAGGGGAGAGAGCTCCCAGATCCCAAGTCTCTCTGTCTGGTGGATGCTCACAGCACAAGTCTTAACTATCATGGCTTATGCTCACTTTGATGGCTGTTCTGCTTATATCCAGTGTTAAGCCTATATGACTTGTTTTATTACCCTTTTCAGTAAAGTTTGCCAACCATAGCAAAATGAATGTCTTTCCTGCAAGGAGTGCTGTGTTCAGTCTCCTCAGGAATATCTGCTGTGGCAGCAGGATGAGGGAGAAATTGCAGAAAAGGGCTGTTTACTGGAGAGGGTAGTTCTGGTTGGCAGATCAGCACCTGACATTAACCACACAGAGCTAGGTGAACAAAAGAAACCAAGCAATGCACTGGGAGAGAAAGATGCAGAGACACTTCATAAATCTGTAATTCAAAGAACAGTTCACCACACATTCTAGGCTGACGTTCAGGCCAGCTTATTGCATTCAGACCTTTTCCCTTCTCTTCATGCCTTTGTAAGGTTGCATTCAGCAACCACCATTACCAACAAATGGTTAAGGTAATAAAATATCTTGGACTAAGCTAATCCTGTAAAGGAACTGCTGATGCTTAGTCTGAGAGTGTTGAGAGAACAGAAAATTGGTGGGATGATGGGTTGGAGGAAGATACAGAATGCCTTTTGAGTATATTGCTTCCTATTCAAATTCTCAGCTGGATGCCATATCAGGAATGTACTTTTTCATTTGGCCAAGATAGTCAGTCCTTTTTAATTCTACAAGTGGTTGTTGGAATGTGAACCTGAAATCAAAAGAAGTAAAATGGAAGAAGCCAAGTACTTTGTGTGAGATTCATAAAATAGTGTTAGAAGCACGTACAGCACTATACACTTATGATACATTTTCAGTATTCTTATAATACAATAGAGCAAAATAAAAGGTCCACATGGTTACCAACTCTCTATCTGTTATGGGGATTTGATGGAAGAACTGCACTTATCCATCAGCAACCTGATTCTGCTTGCATTGAAGTCATATGGAGTTTTGCCAAAGGCTTTAGTGGGTGTAAGAATAGGATCTGGGAGGCTATAGATGAGGAAAAGCCAGAGCTTGTAAAGTTTTCTCAGCATGTTATTGGATAAGTGCCACTGTCTAGAGGGCAGTGGGTGGCCTAGAGAGAAGTTTCAGAAAAAAAGAGATAGAGCATGAATTCAAACAATTTTTGAGGGAAAAATCTTGTATAAAAGCCTTTTGAGGGAGATCATATCTTGCTATTGACTAGTGACAGTGGAAGAGCCCACTGTGTCAGAAACAAACCAGTAACAAGTCTAGGTTTAGGGTTTAAGTGTGTTGCTTCACAAAGCAATGGTGTTAGAGAGATGCACCAGACAAAAGAAAATGGATTTGGGTGGCCAATTGATGTTCATGTTTGTCAGCCCAAAGGAGCCAGACCTGGAATGAAGGTGTAGGAAGATAAACCTTGGAGATATACCTTGTGCTTTGGAGACTTTTGTTTGTACATTGTTATACTTCATGGAAAGCAGTTCTGTAGTTGTCATTCTGGGGAAAGGGCACAGCCATGGAAGGGGGATATGTAAGAACAGTTAACCCATAAACTAGGAACAAAATGGAATTTTCCACTTGCAAATGAAAATTTCCAAAATGGATATGTAGCTCAGGAGGTCACAAATATAAAAGCCACAAATTTTCTAATCCGTGATCCATAAGGGCATCAGGAAGATGCTGCTGGATACACAGACTAACTATAGTTACATTACTCTCCACATAGCAGTCAACATAATACAGATAAAACCAGGGAGACCTGGACTGTCTGATCTTTACATCACTGCTGTTACCATCAGAAAAAATCCCCTAAATTCACTTCATATCCTGGAGGAGACATGCTATATAGACTATTGTCATGCAGTTTTGTATATCTTAACTGCTCTAGCCTTTTTACCTTGATAAAAACAGGCAGTTGACTACATGTGCAGACATCAACACACTTCAATCTATGCAGTTCCATCATGGTGAGCGTGATTAGAGGTGTGTAGGACATGCACAGAGACTGATTCTTGGAATATCAGTGTTAGACCTATGGAAAGAGACCTGAAGGTGTTAAATGTAACAGTGTCAGCCTTTGAGAAAGCAGAAAGACAGAGGTACTTGTATAAGTGTAGGAACATTATACTGAAAGACAGATCCAATGTCCAGCTCTGCCATTCTCCTCTTTGAATGCTTGGATACACCATCATGCCCTCAAATCTCATTTTGTAGAAACCATAAGAATATATGTTACCCTTTCTGTTTCCAGTTTTGGAAATCTGAACAAAGTGGATACAAGTAGTATGCTGAAGTGGATCAGAAAGTGCTGTTTTAAAAATCAATCTCAAAAACACCCCAAACAAACCCAAACCAAAACCAACTGTTGGCTTCAAGCATCTTCAGATGTGCAGTGAATTGAAGTGCAGTGGCCAATATCTTTGTGGTTTCAGCCAGGGCTCAGATGGCAAGACCAAGATCTGAAACCTTAAGCAGTCTGCATGTCTGGTATTTGTCCTTATTTTTTTTCTATGTTTGATTTCACACTGTGTATGTCCAATGAAAGGATTCAGCCAGGGGACACTTGAGACTGGAAAAGGCATGCCGGGGAATCATGGCACCAACATTTCTGCCTCTGTGCTTTTCTAATCCAGGAAAACCATGGTGAAGGTGACCTTATCTGTCACCCCAAGATTCCATTAGGGTTAGAGCTCAGAGAGCCAGAAAGCTTGTAGTCCTTGAGACACTGTGGGGGGATCACATCAGAGCTCCAGTGTTGCCACCTCCACACCTTTCTAATCTGGGTCATCCATGGTGATGGGATGAGGGAAAGTCATTTGAGGAATGGCTGAGGTCACTTGGGTTTCTTCAGCCTGGAAAAGATTGAGAGAAGACCTCGTGGTCTACAGCTTCCTCATGAAGGAAGTGCAGGAGCAGGAACTGACCTCTCCGGCGACCAGTGATAGGACATGAGGGAGTTATAAGAAGCTGTGCCTAAACCAGAGAGTGTTCCAGGCAGTGGAACGGGCTCCCCAGGGAAGTGGTCATGGCACTAAACCTGCCATAGCTCAAGAAGTGTTTGAACAATGCTCTCAGACTCATGGCGTGACTCTTAGAGTGTCCTGTGCAGGACCAGGTGGTGGCTTTGATGATCCTTGTGGGTCCTTTCCAACTCAGAATATTCTAGGAATCTATTATTCTATTCTATTTTTTTACTTGGAAACAGCAATATTTATTACCACTTGCAACAGGAAAGGTCAGAGCACAGGATACAAACTTCGCACTCTTTAAAGTAGAATTCTGGAAGGCACAAAGCTATAGCTGAAAAGAGGAACTCCTAATTCACCTTTTATATCCCTTGTCAGCATTCACAGAAGGGGATGCAGTGGAGATTTATGTATCAGAATTCCTAAATTAAGTGAAAATCTAGTATCTCTGAATGACCTGATGCCATTCATTAAACTGGGATCATTGAAGACCTCTCTATATGTAATCCCCTTATATTTATCTGCCAAGAAACTTGGCTAATACATTCATCAGTTTTATAATGGAAAATCAACTTGTGTATAGTAAAGAACTTGCATTTTCTTCCTAGCAAGTTTTTAATATTTACAATGAAAAGGTATGCATCTGATCTACAAGCTGGGCAATAACCACTCTTGGGTAGAAGAGTATAAGAAAAAAATTGGAAAGAAGAGGGAATTCTGTTCCACTGGTATCTCCTCTTGGGATCCTTCCAGCCAACACATATTTAAGCACTTCTATAAACTTACCGTCTCAGAAGAAATATCAACACCAGTTGCATTTCAGCCTCTTTTACAACCTGATAATGGTATGTGCTTTTTTAGGGACTTGTGAAGCTCTGTTTCAAAGAGTAGTCACTGTTTTATATTGCCTGATGGCTTTTCCAATTTGCTCTGGTTAAATCTGATCAAAGCGCTGCGTGTGAACAGCAAATCGGCGTGCACAGATTTCATATCGTGTATGCAGCTTGTTAAAGAGCATCAGCCTGCAGTTCTTCCTGCATTTTTGCAAAAGTCCTGTCTTACACCAAAGAATACGGAGGGTGCTTTTGCTATGAAACTTCTTAAGTCTCTAGTTTAGATGCACAGTGAGGCCACACAGTTGACAGAACACTGAGCATGAGAAACTTCCTTTGTCCTTTACAAGTATTTGCCCTTCCTGAAAGGTGTTTACCCCATGCAGGTAAGGGAGTTTCTGTGATTTGGTGCACAAGTTTACCATGATGCAGTACACACACAGGTCAGGGAGGTGCTCTAAGACAGCAGAGGCCACACCTTGTGGCCCGCAGTGATGTCCACGAAGCACATGTTCTGTTCACCTGTCACAGAAGAGGCTGCAAAAATACACAGCAGTCATCATCAGACCAGAACTGTTAATTTCTGTGTTCTTTTCTGCAGGCAAATCAGAACTGGCATCCTAACCCAGGACTGGTCAGGTTGTATGGATGATTTCAGGCTTCTCTCAGCTTTGTTCTCTTCCTTTCTTTTAAAAGGTTCAGTAATGGAGTGAAGTGTTAAAAAAAAAAAAAAAAAAAAGCAACACCACAGTCGGGAGCTTTCCTTTGTTTCCACAAGCAGATTTAATTTTTGAATTTTGAGGCTGCACCAGGTGTTTTGAGAATGGTACATAGATCTGTGCTGGAATGGAAATCACTGACAACTGCTCTCTTGTTAATGTCTTCTGTATATATCATCTGAGGAACTGTGCTATCGATGGCATAGCTTTCATCCAGAGTAATTATCTTTACACCAGCTGTGCAGAACACACCTAAAGGTCAATTTATTTATTTATCTAGTTATTTATTATTGCATGCAATTTCACACACATACAACTCGAGGTGGATTTAAAAAGGGCTCAGGATATTTCTTAAAAATAGATATTTCTATTGCAAAGATGCTAATTAAGGCCATCCAGATTAATCAGATTGTCATATATGGTAGAATAAGAGAATAATTTTGAACTAGAAGTTTAATGTTATTTTAACTCTAAGTTTCAGTTTATCTGGAAATTTAATGTAATTATATAAAAAAAATCTCGCAACAAAGCTAGCAATGATTCAGGTCTTGAATTTGGGTTTTTTTTTCAGATTCTTTGTTATGTGTTTCCTATAAACTATAAAAATTATCTTCTCTTCATTTGTGTTTCACAATTGCAGATTTTAATATTCTCCCAAAACTCCATAAAAAGGGAAACTGACAGCAGCATGTCCAGGAGAGAACAGCTTGGTATGTTAGAAATTAGTTAATTTTGGTAAGATTCAATGGTCTGCAAAACTAAATGCAAATTACATTTAATCTAGTTCCTACTTTTTAAAACTGTGAAACTAAGAGTATCAATTTTAGGATAATAAGGCATGATTTTATTTTTAAAATAAAGTGTTAGGATTCTTATATCTCAGTAAAAATAAAAACTTAATTTTGCCTTGTGTGAAGAGGCTTCCTGCAAAACACCACGGTAAGGGGGGATGTTTAGTTCTTGTGATCTGGGACCATTTATTCATTTTGAGCAATTATTTTCAACACTGATTTTTTTATCTTCTCATATGGAGATTGTGATAGTTTACACCGTCTATGTGTTTCCTGTTCACTTTCACAGACTCCAGATAAGCAGTTCAGTGGCCCTGTGTTCACAGTCACAAGATAAACAGATACTAAGAGTAATATTGTTACATTACTCAGTTTAACATGTCCAGTACTGACAGAAAAAATTATACAGACTCCCTGTAGACGATCTTATCTTATAGTAGGGGAAGTATTAGGATTGAGACAATGGTATCATGACCATGTAGTTTCATGTATTCTGTTTTTTTATCTGAACCTCCTTTTTCTTTAAGGATTTCAGTCATGTGTCTGCTACATTTCCATGCAAACACAAGTATCCAACATCACATGTTCTTTGGTTCATGTATAACAGATATGAAACTAGATTCATTGGTTTTGTTGCCTGGATATGCATTTTGTTCTGTGAGATCTGAGAAGAAAGGTTGCTGAGGGAAAACTAGAGGCAGTATGATGTAAATGGGTCATATAAAGTCATACTGCAAAATATATATATATATATGCCAAACAGCAAGTTCCTTCAAATTTAAGCATATGAATAGTTTTTCATACAAAGCGACTAATGTCGGGTCTTACAGGAGAGAAAAAAAAATAAGATGGACCCCATATTACTCACTAAATTCTGCTTTTTAGCATAGAATATTGGTCAGATGCCAAGCCAGCTAACTGTGCCCTGCCTTCAGTATTTGGCTGAAAACACTGATGAATGCTGTTAAGTAGGAAGTTTCATGCCAAGCAAGCCAGCAGCAACTTAAGTAAAAAGGAACTTAAGGGTGGGATAAGTGAAAACAGACACTAACACTGGTTCAGTCTCCGTTTCAGAGCCATATGGCTCTCCAGGAATTGTAACAAAGACACTATGACCTTATTGCAAACCAAGCACTGTGATTAACAGAGTAATAACTTCAAGAGTTTGTTTTTTTTTTTTTAGGATGAAGACTAATTTTGTAAAAAAGAAACCTCACACACTTGATAAGGTGAAGGGAAAGTCTATCACTTGGCTAGAATTAAGAATACTTTCTATTGGACTTTACAATGGCTTTGATTTTTGCTTTTATAATGAGTTAAGTAAGAGGAAATTTGATTTGGATTTTTCTGAGTTGCACTGCCAGAGACAGTGCAAAACGAGACTTTCAGGAACCCATTTGAAGGAAGTATATTCCACTGGATCTGTAGGACTTCCATGGCCTGAAACACACACTGGTATTTGTGGAGTAAATGGGAGTGTTGGCTCTTCCCTGATCCAACAGGGACTCAACCTGCAGATCCCATTCTGGGAGATGCAGTGCTTATCTGTGAGAGCAGGACAAAGCACAGGAAGATGAACTTACCCTCTTTGTTTTAAATTCATTTCCTGGTCAAAGAGTGCGTGGAAACAGCAACATTTATTTGATGCAGAAGAATAGCAGGGGTCACTAGCAGGTTTAAGGGTTTGTACTTACTTTTTATTATGGGTCTTACGGTGGCAGACAAAAAGACAAGAAAACATTCAGCTCTGACAGACACTGGAATTTGTTGCAAATGCATTCTCTTTATACCTGGTGCATTTCTAAATGATTTGCCTGTGAAACTTGTCTGGGTATCTGGCAGTTTTCAGTTGTGCATTCATCTGTTAGATGGAAATGACATTTGAAGTGGAGAGTCCTACTTGTATATTTTCAATGGCTGCTAAGCCAACAAATAGAGCTAGTATGTTGCCAATTTATGGCATTGTTTTGTCCTAGTCTTAAATTCTTACTTATGTAGATTACTCCCAAAAATTAAAAACTGACTGACTTCTTGAATTCTTTTGCTTTTCAAAGTTTGCTTTGGATTTCTGAGGTTTTCATCAGATTTGTCCTTTTTTTTGTCATTACTAATCTGTTTTTTTCTAAGTCTGGACACTTAGAAAGATCACACCATCCACAAGAATTTCATAACACATTTCTGTGATGCTTATTATGGCATTATACTGGAGGTTTTTAGACAGTCTTTTCCTACATACAAAGCTGTTAAATGCTCTCTTCTTAAATTCGAGATTTTCTCTGTATAGGTCTCTATTTTAATTTGAATTAACTTTGCCAAATTTGAGCTGTTTATACTGGTATTTTCCATATTAGTCTTAGCCTGAAATTCTTGTTTTAATGTTTCAGATTAAATGGTACAGATGTTTCCAAGAACAAGATTAGGGATAACTGCATTGTTTTTATCTATTGTTGATCTTTTTTTCATAACTCCATCAGGAATCTCTGGAGCCTTTCATTCTCTGGAAAAAAAAGATTTGAAGCATTAGGATAAAAGGAAAGCCATGAGGAGGAACTGTTAAAAGAAACGGGATGGAAACAAGCCCTAGGGGATCAAACAGTCTCTCTAAATAATGTTCTCCTCCGAATGTTGCTTTGGACCTGTGTTCCAAGTGTTTCTTTCCCTTGCTCTGGGCAGTTGGTTCTGAGACATTTTGGAAAATGATTGTTAGTCTTTTCCTGGTGCATGTTGATGCCACTTGGGCAGTCTTCACTATGGCATTTCCTGAGGGTTTTTTGAAGCTTTGGATTGTAACTAACTTGATATCAACTTTTTTCCTTTTGTATGATTAGGCTGGAGTTTATAGTGTGAGGGTATTGCAAAGGCAGTTAAGGCAAAGGTGAAGAGAGAAATACATTTCCACAGAGAGGTCCTGTTTTAGTGTGAGGACTTATGCAACATATGAAGTATAATAGTGCAGAAGGTGACAAGGGAAATACAAGAGCTAAAAGAAAGGTGTATATAAAATAATAGTTAGGTTTTTTGATATAAAGCATCACATACCTGTAGACTCTGTCTGAGGAAAACAGAAGACTGAAAACAAGGCTCATATGAGCACTTGTTTTCAGATGACTCTTACCAGAATAAGAGTGTAACGTCATGAGTAAATAAAACTTCGTAATTCCTGCATCCATCTCTGACCAAAAAAAACACAACAAACCAACTCAAAAAAACCCAAAAAACCCCAAACCAATAAAAGCCCCCACAACCCCAAACAAAACAACAAAACAACTCACCCCCTTCCCCCCCAAAAAACAAAGTAAAAATTATTTAATTATTTTTTTACTCTTTCTTTGACTTATGCTAAGAGAAACCCTATTGTATATTATTTTTGATTGGGACATTTTCTCACATTGAGTTTTCAGTTTTTATAGGACACGTAGTCATTATTGCTTTCCAAGCAGAGCCTTTGCATCTCATAACATATGACTTTTCTAGTCCACAATACCACTATGTTTGCAGAGCTTGGTATTTTTCTCTGGCAACTCAGTGTGACCCACATGGTTCTGTCTTGGACCTTCACTAATTGAATTCTCCTTCCAAAATAAATGCCAAAGCATATGTCAGAAAAAAAATGAAGATTCTGCATATGGAGGGGAAAACCATGTTCTGCAGTTCATTTTTAGGACAAATAATGTAATGGTAAATAAATTTGTCAAACTAAATTGTTTCACAGATCTAAACAGATGAATATTAATAAGCCCTTTCTTAATCCTTGGCTCACAGAGTCTCCCCATGACTGCAGGGAAAAAAACCTGGTACTTAGAAAACATTTTCCCTTCATGTAGTCCAGCATATTTCACAGATCTGCATTGCCACAAATCAAAGCCAAAGATGAGTAAAACTTATATTTTCTGTCAGGAAGATCTCAGTGTCTGGAAAGCTTCAGGAACACGTGGAGGCCAGAGTTCACATCCACTGGACACAATTTACTGAGTCAGTGCAGAGACAGGAGCTGCAGCCCTAATGGCATCACACCACTCCCCAAAACAGCCGTGTCCCACCGTGGCTGGAGAGCAGCTCTCTAAGTTGCTTAGACTAATGATAGGCTGTCAAGATATATTGGAAATGACAAGCCTGAAAAGCCCAGAAAAAGCCTGTGGAGAAGCCTTGTTGGAGAAGATGAGGCAGAAGGCAGGAAGATTGAAGAGATACAGCAAAGAATCTGTAACAATCCCAAGGGAAATAGATAGGATCACATAACTAAGCATGCTGTCATCATGCACATGTTGAATTAGACAAACTTAACCTTACCTTTGACATTTCCCAATTTTTGAGCATTTGATTCTATAATTAGCTTCTAAAGTAGGTTGTTGGGTTTTGTTTGTTTGTTTTTGGTTTGTAACTATACATACATGTATAGAATGAATCAAGCTTTGAGCAGACGTGGAAGTGTGTATGCTGCCTTGGGCTGTCCTGCTTGTACACGCAAGTTAGCTCAGCAGTATGGATTTTCAAATAGAAGATTTGAATGAGCACAATGCAGCAGAGGCGGAAGATAATGTGTTTTGTTGGGATTTCAGCAGAAATCTTATTTTACACACCTACATGTTATTCCTCATGCTCTTCAAAAGGCCAAAAGAGGTTGAGGATGTGTTAAAAAAACCTTCTAATATGGCAAGCAGGAAGGGTTTCTGAGCACACTGGTTAGGGACAAGTGGCCATCTGAAAGAGAGTATACCTGGACAAAAAGCACAATGGAGATGTTTTGCAAGTGGAGGGAAAGACAAACTCTTAGAGCCACCCTGATTGCTGCTTCAGTCTTGTCCATCTGGCACAGAGCATGGTTGGTTTAAAGTCTCAAAATGCTAAGTAAGCGACAGACACGTCCTTTAATGCTGCCTGATGTATCCTTCCCTTTCTCTGCTCTTGCTCTGCTTGAGTGAATGAGAAAAGGCAGAGAGGTAAGGAGTGTTCATGCTTATCTTCTCATCAATTCCCTTGCCTGTTAACTAGCTAGCTGATGGGCTAAGAACTGAACTCATCACAGGGTTCAAAATATAGGGTGTTTTCTGCTTTTAAATCAAATTTATCTATTTGGCACAGAGTGCTGTATGTCTGTTACAGGGATCAAGATAAAATGCAAGCCCATTTCCTCCTCCCTTTTTCTTCTGCCTCTCTTTTTTCTCTTTGCTAAAATGAATACCAGACAGTATCCTTTGACAAAGGGATAGAGCTTCCTGCAGGTCGTTTCAGAGGCAGTTCTCAAATTCTCATGGGAAAATCAGGTTGCAAATGAACAACACTCTACATAGAGTCTAGTGTCTAAATAAGTTCTGATCTCTCATCTTAATATTAACATCTATCAAATACAATAAGTTGTTAAAACAATGTGAAGAATTGGAGACTGAAATTATTTGTGTATAGGGAAAAAAATTTAATCAATTTGTCATAATGTGCAGGTACTGTTAGTGAGGGAATGAAAACTGGAATTTGCAAAGGGAAATGGCTGCCAAATACACATTTTGGTGAGATTTGAATACCTTAATCTCAATTTAAAATTCCCAGCCACACTTCTTAAATATATTGTTTTAGTCTATAAATGTTAAAAGATACTCCAAATTTTTCAAGAAAGATGTGTTTATCCAAAGTGATAAAGGATCTGGGTGTAGGATAGTAACACAAGTTCTGTTCAGAAGTTTTTCCCCCCACATTTGTACACAGGAGAATAGGGCTGTCCAAGCCTCAGATTCTTCCCCCCTCCAATCCTAGCAGTTCCCACTCCCTTCTTCCAGATGAATTTACAAGGCTTCACATCCAGGCTTTTATGCTGCCCATCAACTCATGACAGACAGTCTAGAAAATAGTGTGCCCTGAATGTCATGTAAATGTTAGTCTTAATCAGGCAGCCAAATACAATATTGTGATACAGCTAAAAATGAATTAAAGAACCTGCCACACACACTTTTAAAAATTACCCTAGAAAGGAAGGTTTAGGGAAAGTTCAAATGCATTAAATAAGGAGAACATAGTCATAACAGGATATGTGTTTTGTTAACTGAAAAAAATGCAGAAAGGTCAGCATCCAAAAGAAATTACACCCATTTAAAATGTTATGGTAGAGGGGAATCCGTTGCTGCTAGGCGAGAAGGCCTGCCTGTCTGTTCTGCCTGGGGAACATGGAAACAGAATAGCAAACTAAGAAGACTCAGTATCTCAAGGCACTGTGAAAAAGAAGAAGTGGCAGGAAAAGCCAGTGCCATTGTTTCACTTCCATATCATCAATAACTTTCACAAAAAATGGCTGAACCCACCTTTCCTTTATCCGTATGCTTTTAACACTATCCTAGGGATGAGTCCTTGGTTCCTTTTATGGTAGAGCAACCACTGTAACAATAAAAGCATTTCCTGTTTCTTAATGGTCTATAAAGAACTTTGCAAACATTAAAAAGCTTTCCTGTGAATAATTACACTGCATTCTGAGCCACCAAAAGGCTATCCAAAGGGACAGTCTTTCTTGTGGTTTAGCAATTCCAAGTTCCTGATACAGGGAGTGATAGCAAAAATGAAACTAAGGGTCCTCTACTGTGCCTCAGTGTTTTCAGGTTGAAGATCCATCTGGCTGGTTACTGAATATATTTTTCCCTTCTCAGTTTCCATTCTCAGTTGCAAAAGCTGGCTTTGTGTGGCACATGGGGCACTTTATCCTTACTGTGAGTTGTTGTATGATTCCTTTCCCTTGCACTCCAATCAAGTCTGATCCAGTCAATCAGCTGATTTTGGTTTGTTATTATGTTCTCACTTTATTTCTGCCTGGGACATTGATAATCAGGTGACACTTGCCATGTTTGTTAGTAGCTTTACTGGCTGTTGTGGACATCAATATTTCTTGCAAACTGCTTTGGGGTTGGAGCCCAACAGCCTTGCTCTGATTATAACCTGGAGGTTCTGACTAGGTTTGTTGTTTTTCTGTGCTCAATACAGACTGTGATATATTAGTCTGCTAGTTGTCTGAATTTTTACTCCTTTTTCAATATAGGCATATAACCAAATAGCTAATTATATACTATTAGTTTCTTGTAGGGAGAAAGAGAATTACCAAAATGGTTTCCTTTTGCAGAGAAAGTTGATATCTCTTTTAAAATGCCAGCAATTAGGCAATAAAAAGTTCCTACATGTTATTTCCATGTGGAAAAAAACCTCTGATTATGGTAGAGTGAAGCAGTCCTGCTTATGCATAAAGGATGTACATAAGCCATGTTCATGGGACCATACTTGAACAAAAGCAGTTACTTGGCCTCTAGCTCCATGCCTGTCTCTCTGGCAAGCTACAATAAAAAAGCTGGTGCTTTGCCATGCTGTTTGTCTCCTCCTTTCTGTTTCTCTCCTTGCTGTTTACAGTAAACACCTAGGGTTGAATCCATGTCCAAATCCTGACGGTTTCTTTTGTTTTCTTGCATAACAGAAGTGCACTGAACCTTTTCTGCCTTTGTCTTAGTGGCCTCTCCCACTTGATTAATTGTAGAGGTGTTTGTGATTTCCTTTAAATCACAGTCTAATTGAGTAGTGTCTAATCAACCACTGATATTCTGGGCAATGGTGAAAAAAATCTGCCTATCAATTTCTTTCTGTATATTTTTCTTTCAGTATCATGTAATTCCAGGAGGAAAATCAGATTCCAAGCCAGGATCCCTTCTACATAATTTGTTGCCTTTGAGTCAGAGCTGTTTTGGGATTTCAGCAGTCAAAAGAGCCAATCATGCAGCTCACTTAGCCTGGGAATGAATTCACTTTTTCTCTGCCTGGCGTTAAAGGTGTCAGAGATACAATGTCAATGGCAAAAGGCAGGTTTGTTTCCAGGTCCTTTTAACTTGAATTGTTGCTACAAAAAACTATAGCTCTGGCAGCACTTCAGTGCATCACATTTGTAGTATATTGGCAAAACTGGCAGCTTCCATGGAACTACAAGACCTGTATTTGCTTCCTTCAAGCTGTGATAAAAATAACTCCATCATAGTATAATCCTCCCAGGTAACAACTGATACAACATGTCTTTCAAAATTTAAAGCCTCTGGTTTTTACTGAAAAGTACAATTTTATTGATTTTGGCACTAACAATACTTATTTTTTACTTGATTCAAGTTCTTTGATGCGAGTAACATTGACATTTAGTTGGGAATGTATTGGTGTTTTGAGGGCATATGTGGGAAAGAGGTAAGAAAGTTTATGAGGTATTAATTTGACATTTCATATTTGAAGTCTGGATAGAAACATTCTGCTGTCTTCTATGCTCCACTTCTGAAAAATAAATACATTTATCTGAAGTTTTTTATGTGATGTTCAAATCATGTGCAATTGTAACTTTCCTCTGTATTGTGAATATTTTTGCTGTTTATAATAAAGACCTAAAACTCATCCTTCTTTCAGGTTATACATACAGGGGTTTGCCTTTTGCCTTTGATGAACGATGTAGGAGCAGAAGCCTTTCATCCAGTGCCTTACAGGGATCATTGGGTTGTTTAGTCTGTTTTGCCCTTAGTCCTGCCAGCAGTGATCATGGACCTACCTTGCTCTCCTGAGAACATTTCAAAAACCAGTACTCCAGAAGCAAGTCAGAGCCACTGTGGGCCCTTGGTTTATGTAGGAGAACTTTATTCTCTTCTGGGAAAGAACTGATGAAAGTTAAACTCACTTTAAGGCTTCTTCATGTTGGGGCTGGATTCTCATCTGCCTCATGGTTCTTAGGAATCAAGTAACTCGCCTGTTTGCCTGAAGAAGGGAAGATGGTGGGACGGGGTAGACTAAAGATATATCAGGATGCTTTCCGGGGTAGAATATTGCACTAATTTGTGGGTCTCAAGCTGGCTGCAGGCAGCCATATCCCATCTACCTCGTGTCTAGTTGGCAGAGTTTTGTAGTTGCGTGGAGAAGACGGTAGGGTAAAGCAATGAATGCTAAATCTTGCCAGTTTCTCTCTTCTCCATTTTTTGTTCTTTCTTACCTCTCTCTTAGAAGTCCTGCTCAGCTAGCATGACCTTGAGCCAGGCTTTCCTTCCTCATAAGCACTTCAGTGTGATAACCCTCTGCCCTTTGCTATACCCCTCTTATCTCTGATTCCCTTGTTCTTGGCTTCTGACTGGTCATGGGCCACAATACTTGACTCTACCCTTAGACCTGGACTCTTTGTGTCTTACAGCATGGTGGAACTGCCAGCATTTGCCTGTTCTGTGATTCTTCCATTACCTCAGTCACAAAGCTGTGTAATAGATAAGAAGATAAAGAATTACCAAAGAAAAAAATCTCCTTGGAGCTCTGTATGTGTGTCTTTTCTAGACACCAAAACAATTTATAGGGAGTAACACCCATTATCCACTGTCATTGAAGCAGAAGTGAGAGGTGCTCTTGTCCCTCCTGTAAAAGGCAAGACCTTTACAAGAACCCTTGTTCTTGCAAGTGTCAGCTGCACAGCAATCCATCTGTTAGTCTTTACTCTGCCCACCTGTCTCCACAATGCCATTCTCTCCTGCCTGCAGAAACTGCATGACGCTTGCAATCAGAACTGGTTATGCCACTGGATTCACAACAAGGAGGCACATCAGATATGTTTTCTGCTGAGCATTTCTTTCAGATTGTAACTTCCTTTTCTGTCCTTGATTCCTAATCCTTCTGCTGCACAAAAGCCTTGATGAAGTTTGAGAAGGACTTGTTTGTTCCAGTGCAGGAGCCAGGAGGACATTATCTGATTGGAAAATATCTCAGCAGCAGGTACCTCATTGCAGGGTCCTCATCACCTAACTCACCATACACACCAATTGCTAACACGCAGTATAAATGAGATTTTGTGACCCTCTCTCTTCTAGGATCCTTTTGGACGCAGTTATATTTGGGGGTTTTAGTGTGAGGAACTGTGAAAACTGCAGCAGTGCTTTCCTTGCACTTTGAAGAGACCCCAGATTGCTTGTGAACTTCACTCCAAGGTACAGCATTTATTATAGAGGTCGCTTTCTGATGGCACAAGCTGTGAGTTCTGTTCAGTGGGCCAAAGATCTTCTGTGATAATCTCTTAGGAACTGAGAGTTAGATGAAAATTACAGTTTCCAAACCAGAAAGGTCTTGCTGTTACCTAATACACTTTTAACATAGAGGGGCGTTTGTTACATGCGAGTCTTTGGCAGTAACTTCTTAACCACCTTTTCCTGAAACTCTCACAGTTGGGAGTTGCTTTCTCAGACTAAGGATAAATTACTTATGAACACATAAACATAGGTATTTTGTTAATGCTTAGGGTATTAGTGTGAATAATAACATGGCCCTAAGCAAATTTCTCTTCGGATTTTAGACTTGTGAAGGAACAATAAGACCAATTATTCTAAAAAGGGTTATTTATTGTAACTCTTATGTTGTGTCTTTGCAGAGCTTGCTATTTTTACCAACTAAAATGCAGGGGAATTCTCAAAAGCAGTTTAAAATAATAAACTTGTCTTAAGTCAAGAACAGCTCCTGTCAACCTATTGGCTGCTGCTTCTGTTTTGAAAGGAGCATTACTGTACCAAGAGCCATTCTTCTGGTGTGAGTTTCCCATGGGTTTTCATTGTGGGTAATCTCTAAATTTTGACCAGATCTTAGACAGTGACATTATTGGAATTAACAGCTTCTGAATGAGTCCTGTGGAATAACATTTGCATGCTGTACAGCTTGTATGATACATTAGCATAAAGTCTTGACCTCCTAAGATTAGTTGTTTTCCTCATTCCAGCAGATGTCACTGAGAAAGAGAAGATTTAAAATAATGATCCCCATTTCAATCTGTTGTGTTTGTTTTGGGATTTTGTTTGTTTGTTTGTTTCTGTTTTTTCCCAAGAAGTGAAATGATCTATAAAGTTTGAGTAATTAAAGTATGTGATTTCTTGACTCGAGAATTTGTGTAGGATGGAGATCAAAATCCTGAGCACACACAGTGAAGAATGTATGCTCATCCAGGGGAGCTTTCTCACATAAAGAACCAACAGCAGTGTGTGGCCTGTGGGCTCGTCCTGCACTGTGTGCAGGACATCCAGCTGCTGTTGCAGTGCTCCCTGGAAATCTGTCTTCTTGGACCCTTACAGGGTTACCACAAACATGTCTGACAATAAATTAAGCTGTTTGATTTAGGGCCACCAAGGAATGTCACAGAAAAGCTTTGCATACAGAATGATGGACAAATTCCAGAAACACGAGCATAAAGGAGGGTCTCCCCGCAAGGTTTGTTGCGGGTCCATGCTGGGTGGGAGGTCTGCGTGCCTCTGGAGCACTGCAGCCCCATTCCTGGATCCAACCTGTCAGCTTCTGCTTTATTGCATCCCTGTCAGCAATAGGGAACAACACGTGGTGGCTGCAGGAACCTCAGCAACCTACCACCCAGAAAGAGGGATGTCATCTGTGCAGCCAAAAAAAGCTGCCACTACCTTCATCCTGCCTGGAGTACATGGCATCCCATCACAACTGACTCGCTGTTCCTCTCCAGTACAGCTCTCTAGGGCATGGTGGTCAAAGGAGCTTCCAGATTTTACTTCCTGTCACTGGTGCCATATCAGAGTTGGTACAGAAAGGTTGTTGTCCCCAGCTACTGGAGATGGAGGCTTAGCTCAGGCTCAGAGCCAGAGAGAACCTCTCTGTTTCAGTCTGCACCATTAGCAGGGCTCCAGGCTGCGCTGTGTCCTCACAGGCACGTGCCAACTCTTTTCCTCTATCAGGACAGGAACCTGCACACAGGTTCAAGGTACATGGCTTGGGGAATTACTGTCAAAACAAGAGATGAAACGTATAAAAACAGAAGAGACACAGAAAAGTGTGCATGTGAAAATGGCAAATCAGCTTAGAAATGAAAGATGCATAAAAAATGTCAAATCACACAGTGACAACTTCTAAGCTATTTTTCAGCATAGACCTACAATACCTTTAGTCCTTGTTCATTCAGGGATCAGGCCAGATATGGTGACCAGAGCAGGCTGGCAGGGAGTATGGATTCCTTGACTCTTTTCCAGAGCTGTAGTCAATCCTCTGGATCCTGCTGTTAAGGCAACAGTAACTGCCATAGCCACAGTCATGTATTTGAACAGAATATTTGGATTAGATCCCGAATGATCTCAGACAAGCCAATTAGCATCCTTGCTATGTCTCATCTGCATTTGGTTTAGCAATACTTTTTATATATGGCATCTAGGAGTGGTGATTAATGATCAGAATGGGGTTTTGAAATTCTTGACTCAAAGAGGCTGCATCAGTACAATGTCTAAATATTTTTAAATGATTTTTTTCTCTTAGCGCCAGTATTTTATACATTGTAAACTCTTCAGCACAGCATGAAACTCCAATCCCATTAAATTTTATTGAACAACTTAATAAAAACCTGTGAAGTTCTAAAAAGAAAACAAACCGCAAGTACGAGCGCAAGGAGCAGTTTTGTAAGCCCTGTTGTGGGTCTGTGCAGGGATATCTGGGTGCATATGGAGCCCTCTGTACTCCATTGGAGCAGGCTACATCTTCTTGACACACTGTTCACAAATAATCACAGGAGATCATCTTGTGTGCTGTGTGACTCCTATTACAGCAGCACTTTATGTGCCCAAAGCCTGGTTTGCAAAGAAAGAAATTGATATTTGCTGGTCTCACTGCTGTGGTTGCCAGAGGAATTGACAGAGTTCCTGATTTCTTCGTGACTTTTGCCATGGGAATGTTTTGTGGCAGTGAATTGGCCTGAGGCTACTGAGTCTGCATTAAGCCCTCTGGTAGTGTGCCTCAACTCAATAGGTTTGGAGCCAGTAAACTGCAGACAGATAGAAATAGTGTTCACAAATTCAAGTGCAATATTTGTCTCTTTATATCCTTCTAAAGTAAAGCTGAGCTAGTAACTAAAAGGTGTTTCATAAGTATAAATTTTTCGTAATTGCATTCAATCTCTTAATATTTAAACACTTTTCTCATTGTTGCTTCTCCTAACCCGTAAGGTAAAGAACTTTACAAGTTAAAGAACTTGTGGGCTTCTATGCTCATAAAGATAACCCATGATACTTAGAAGAAGAATAGCTAAATATAGTGAAACTCTCCTCTACACAGCCCCCTAGGAAAATATTATGGCAAGTCCAGGCAGCAAGCAGGAGGGCTTGAAAAGGAAAGTAAGACATACCTCTCTGAATCTGTACAAACTGTAGGAAAGCACGGCTTAAGAAATAGACTACATTTAAGCTTTTATTTTATATGAATCAATTTGCCTATCCAATGTAAAACACATGTCATAATCCATCCAGGTAATAGGAACAAGGAAAATCTCTTTCTGTGATCCTACTGCTTCTCTGCACCCAGATGTGACCTGGCAAATGATCAGAGATTTGTTTTGCATTTTGTTGGTCAGCAGTATACATTAGAAAGGATGTTAGGGAGCTGCTGCTTTTCCTGCTTGCTCATTCATACTGAGACAAAATTGCCTGAACCATGGGATAGCCACAAAACAACAACCAAAAATCAATTTTATATGAAGCATTTATAGATGGGAAATTGAATACGCTGTGGCTCAAATTATCAAGATAATAATGTTTTTTGGGTGCTATACTCCTAGGATAAGTAGCACATTAAGGCTAAGAGAGAGGAAGAGGTTAGACAGCAGGGAGCAAACTTTCTGGGAGTGTGCATGATTTCAAATTGTATTTCAAGAGTATGAACACCATCTGACTTCAGTGTCTAGCTTACATGCCCATTGGAAGGTCAATGCCTACAATGTAGTAAAAACTGTCAGGTTCTGGTCACTTCTGCAAATGCTGTTCCACAGTTTTTGCTGTAGTGTCCAAGGTGAGAAAGGATGCTTGCTTTGCAGCCCCTTGTGTGTGTGGCAAGAACATAGAAAGAGTTTTTGTACTTGGGTCATTTTAGGCTTTTTATTAGCAAATTCTCTTCTAATAAATTAAGGACAACTTCCAGTGCTACAAGTGAAAGCCCATTTTTACAAAATCATGGCTAACCAAATGAATATCAGTTCTGTGAATCACAGGGAAGGGGTTTTAAAAAAAAATCCCAGAGCTAATCCCAAGCTATTTCTTAGAGAGATTCACCGTGAGTACAGCGAGCAAGAGCAAATCTGCAGGTAGGTGCCCTCATCTTTCAGGGATACCCTGAGAAAACTCACTGTTACATAACTCTGGGCAAGGCTGGATAATGGCTTACCCAAGAGAAAAACATAAAATATTATATGCTTCTGTGAAGTTTTGGAAAGCTCCCTTGCCTCTGTATTTTATGTTCTGTTCACTAAGGAGCTCATATAACCAGACATCGTGCCACACCCTGGAGTCTGACTGTACCAATGCAGCAAGCAAACGGCTGACAGAGTGCAGGCATTGCATTCAAAACTTTGTGACAACCAAAAAATACCCCAACCCAAACAAACAAGAAACAACCACCCCAACCCCTGACTTCCAGCACAGTGTCCTTAGGGCATTTTCCAAGAGGATTGTTTTCCAACTAAGAGAATTGGAAGATATATAAAACCCCAAATCAATATACTTTTCTCAAGGCTGAACTGAAGTTTGATGTTTGCCTTTAATCCTTGCACTACATCCTCTCACTAACTTCAGTTGCATAGTGGCCTGTCCACATGGTTTCTTATCTTCTAAATGTAAAGCATGCTTTCAGTGGGGTCACTCTAACACTTAGGGTTTTTTAAGGATAAAATGTATGTGCTAAGTATTGCATCTTTAACAGGAAATTGAATCATGAAGTGGTCTTAAAACACTTTTGATGGCATAGAAATAGCTAAAAGTTCCAAGCAGGAGAGTGTTTCTTAGGTCACGGTTCTTATTTTGATCATGGTATGTATGGAAAAATCATCATCATCTGTTCACAGAAGCTGTAATTTACTGGAGCAATTGTAGCAGGCTGGTACATTCTGTGTTTGGTCTCACCTAGGATTATGTACCTTTCCTGTGGTCTATGTTGGTGTACAAGAAATATTCTGAGCAGGATGGTCAGGGTGAGGCACCCACAGGAGATTGATTAGAAAAAGCAATGTGAATTTCCTAACGTTCAAAAAGGGCCTGGAGTAGAAAAAGCAGAGTGCTAACCCACCTTTCCAAGAATTTTTAATGTCAAGTGAAGCCTGGAGCTAGAAAAACATTTTCATACCAGTCAGTCTGTTATATTCATAAAGCTGGTATTTTACAGGGCATTAAATATTTTTGCCATATTTGAAGTAATTTTCTCTTGTTGTTGCCAATTCAAATACATGCTGCATTTTCTGATCTTTGTTACTTACTCCTGACTAGCTCCCTGTTCATAGCTTTCCTTCTCCCAGCCTGCAGTTCTCAGGGGCATCTAATTTTTTACTTTTTTTTCCCCTTGATATTTCACTAATTTGTTTTCCATAACATCTAATCCTTTCCAAGTTATTGGCTTCATCTGTCCTTTTAGTCTGTACTCCCTTTTCATCACTCCCATTCATTTATTGTTTTTTCTTGTCAAATTTGTTTTCTATTTTTTCTTAACCTTTCTCATTTAGTATTTTTCTACTCTGTCTAAGCAAAATACAGTCAGGAGATAGAAGGGCACTTCTGTCTCATACATTCCTTTCCCAAGAGACCAGGATTGTTCCCATCAGTGCAGGACCAGACTTATTCCTTGATGAGGTCAGTTATATGCCAAATTTTCAAGCCCAATTTTTAATTCCTTAAACAGAAGGAACATATCTCAAGTATGATTTTTTTGTAATGATCTAAGAATTGGTATGAGATGGTAATCTCATACAATTAGTTGGTTAGTGATTGATTAATGAGGGTGAAGGAACACTAATGCAAGCTAAGGGATGATCTAGAGGAGTAACAGCCAGGAAAGCTCTTGCCAAATAGCTGTTATTTCCCTGGTGTCCACATGGACACTTGCCTTCTAATTTCATTAAGTTTTGGACGGAAGCTATTTTACTACTGTGAAGATTTTGGAACTGTGGTGCAAGCTGATTCTTATTTTAACCAACTGAAATAGATAGCTTAGTGTTCCTAACCTTGGCCTCAGAAGGGCCAAAACATTTAAATTTTAAATTCAGCAAACTTCATCTCTTCATTAATACTGAAACAGTATTACAGTAACTTCCCTTATTTATGCAAATTTAAGCACACAAGCTTGAAACATTCAGCCAAGATCCCCTCAATACAATCATGAAACCCTTGAGCTTTTCATACTTTCTCTTAGTCAAATTCTTCTGTCCTATGGGCAAAAATGAAACTATAAGGGCTCCCTCTTCAAAACCCTGCAAAGGCAGGTGCAGCAGCACACAGAATCTCCTGGCTCAGGCACTTTAACCCTCAGGCCTCTTGTTGCAGGGTGTAGAGGAGTCAAGCACAGCCCTTGATGGGTAAGACCGAAATGGTGGAAATCAGAGAACTGCTCCCATTCCCTGACAGAATGGATGGGAGAGGGACCTGTTTGCAATAAACAGAAACAGTGAGCCTGGCAGTACTGCCACTGTGGGTTTTCCTCAGTGCTGGACTGACAGAACACAGGGCTGCCAGTTGTGTTCTTCTTCCTTCTTCTTCTTCCTTCCCTCCTTCCTTCCCTGTATGTTTGGAGAAATCTTGTTACAAATGAATCAGAAGTTGCAATTACGGCTATCTGAAGTGGGGTTTTGTTGTTGTTATTTTTTTCCCCCTTTCTGGCAAATGTTTTCCTTAATTTGTAACTTGAAAAAAATGTACTGAAGGTTCAGAGAGCACTATTAACTCCCTCTGCCGTGTTTGTGTCTGTTATCCAGAGCCTGACATGGCCCCAAACAGCCAAGTTTGCATGTGCAAGCAATGAGAAAACTCTCGTAGACTTCTCTAAGATAAAATCCCATTCCTAGCAGAATGAACATTGAGCTGATCATGAAAACCTCAGTAACTAAGGAGCTCTTAAGACATTTGTTCAGAAATAGTTTCATTGGCAGATGTGTCACATCAGGTTCTCTGTATAGTAGACACACTTCCAAAAATACAGAAATCGGGGTGAGGAAGCATTCAGACTGGATGAGAGTTGGAAGTTTGGTTTCAATATAAACAGTACAGTACAGGAATAACATCTCCTCCAAGACAGAGTTGTGATACAGCTTTCAGAAAGCAGTTGCAATTGCAGCTTTGCTGAGTAGTGGTTTGTTTCCTGTGTATTTGAGCAATAGAAGAGTTTATCAATCACTCTGTATTTAGGTTGATGTTATATGGGGTTGTTTTTAGGTGCAAGCACCTATACCAGTGAGATACATGTAGTATGCATATTTAATGTCTAAGGTTGTCTTAGAAGTATGGAAAATATTTTTAAAGCCAGTAATTAACATTTGATTTGAGGAAAATTTGGAAAGAGCATAATGTTTCTCTTTCTTAGAGAGTAAAAATCTTGCTGTTAGCTTTTTTCACTTCATCATAGCAAACATAAAATATCACAGCTGAGATTTTGTTCAGAGCAGAACAAAGCTGCCAAAATCCAGTTCTGTTAGATCTCAAATCAGCTAGCTAGCTTGTGTTCTAACTCCCCTCATCATGTGTATGTAATTTAGAACAGTAAACAAAAAACCTCTGAGAATTCAGGTTCTGAAATTTATCAGTTGCTCAGTGCTAGTAATGATGATGATCAAAGATACTCATATCTCCCTTTTGTGTGTCAGCATATTATTCAGTTGTCAAAAATCATCCAGCTGAATTTCTTGTCATTTCAGTTTTCTGAAAACATGAAATAATGTTGAAAGAATTCACAATGACAGTTATTCCCTCTCTCCTCCACATGGCCTAGGAAACTGATTTACGTCACCAATATTACAAGAAGGGGGAAGGAAATTGTCTTAAAAATATGTAAGGGAGAAAGTACATGTAAAGGGAAAATTTTGCCTATGCCTAGAAAGAATGAAAAAAACTAAGGTACATTTCTCTTTGGGCAGTCATTAGTGTCTCAGAATGCAGTCTCAGTAGTACATGAAACATTTTCAGAAAGGATAGGAGTTTCATTGGCACAGCTGCCCGTCCACACACAAGGACTCCCTTGTAAACTTCAGTGTCTTTTCTGGGAAATATGGGATCTGCAGATGTTTTAAAGAGTGTTGACAGAAGAAGGTTGTTGCTTAAACCTCATTTATGTTAATGAAGTGGCAGGTTCTGCAACAAGTTCAGCAGCAGACAAAATGTTCTAATTTGTGCTGATACTCTTCTCTCCTTGAATTCAAAGAGGGATAAACGTATGACTTTAGGATGAATCCTGAAATAGGATTTGTGGGGAGGAAAAAAAATTCACTCTAATTTGTATCAGACTGTGTGACATGTCTAGGGAGATGAGTAAGATTTTAATGGACATAAAGGATCGAAATTCATAGGTAATTAAAATAATCCTGTTGCATCTTGTTCTGACTGTAGGCATATAGAAGCTTTTTGATCAAATATCTCCCAGAATACATGTTTTCTAAAATATAACCTAAGACTGTTTGTGTTAACAGAGATTCTGCCCTTCAGAGGTGCTGAAAGCCCCTTGGACTTGAAGAATATACTGAATTTCCACTGTCTTCAGCAGAAGAAGAAAATATTCAGCACCAGGTAGGAAGTAAAAGAGACCTGATTTACTGGTCTCAAAAAAGGAGGAATCTTGAGATATATCAAAGAGCCTTGCATTCTGAAGTATTGAAAGTCCTTGTGAATTCAAAATGAGGTTTCATTGCTCCTTGGGTCAAAACTCTTAGAAATATGCCTGTCATCAAGCCCTGAATTAAATATATCTTATGATAATCTTATCGCATCCATATTACATTACTGTCTTGGCCTTACATGTGTTTAAGATGTTGCCAAGTATTCCTTTTTTTTCCACCACTGATGAAGTACAGATGTAATCGTCTATGTTAGCAGAAGGGTGATGATTGGGGTATGGAGGCCTAAAATTACTGAATCTTGCCCTTTCTGCTCTTTTTACCCTGTGTATGTAACACAATTAGTACCACTGATGACATTTATAGTACTCATGGTGCACTGCTCAAGATACTGGAAAATCTCCAGCGGGGAAACTTGCTGCATATCTGATCCTATTCCTAGTAAAGGATGTGGAATGACACCAACATAAATACTGATTCAAGTTCTCTCAAATAAGGGCATCTGACAGACAGCAAGTATTTCTTTTGTTTGTGGATGGAAGTAAAGCTCAAGAGGGTGTTAGGATTTCTAAATCTAGATTTGGCCATGTGTCTTCAAGAATCATCTGTCACAAAGTAGGAACTATGCACCAGGTATAAAGAGGTGCACCAAACTTTAAGAGCCTGGAACAGACTAGCTCAAAACATATTTAGAGTGCCATCAATTAGTCAGCTAATGACAAAACATCTTACTAAGTTGTTACCAAAACCCCTTTGGTTATAGCCTAGCTAAGATGCAGTTAATCTACCAGTAGTTCTATACTTTATCTTTACTGTGGAACAAAGTTGAGATCTTGTTGAGATCCCAAAGCAGAAATGGATTTTCAGAAAAGCAGACACATATGGTTGAAACCACAGTGTGGTAAGGAGTTAGCTGGACATAAAGCCCAGTAATCTTATGCTAGTGCAAGAAATAAACACATGACCTAGCTACCTAAAAAGTGGAAATTTGTATTGTTTGAAGAATTATTCTGTTTGTATCAGAAGATGTTGTCATTCTTTAGTAGAGAATGGGAATTGGACAGGATGTTCAGATGGTCTTGAGTGACCCTTTAGATTTTGCAAGCCAGGATGGAAGTCCATGTATCATGTCAGCTCTTGCAGTGAAACAAGAGGAGAGGAGGGAGCAGAACTAAACAATGGTGTATCAAAAGCTGAAGTCAGACACAGAGGGAAAGAGCAAGCAGCTGTCTGGCACAGAGGGAAGTCGAAGTCAGTATTTCCTTTTTTTTTTTTTTTTTTTTTTTTTCCTCAGCTAGCATGAATACCTAATGCTGAAGAATGTGAATGAAGGGGTTCTTATCTGTGGCCATTCCAATGTTCCTTAAATGTGCAAGTAAATAGTAATTAAGGATAAATGTTTAGGATCTGAAAGTGAATCAGTGATTCTTTAGTTAGTAGTGATTCTTTGGTCAGTAGCTTCTTCAGAGTAGAGACTGTGGAGGAAATGCTGCAGTTTGTCCTGCAGTCTGGCCTCTCTTCATACTCCTTTCAAACAGTCTGTGAGAACAAAAGGCCAAGCCTGTAAATAGAAAAGCTGCTTTTGCATATCATCACTACTTAATAAGTATAAACATAGCCTGTTCTCACTTAATTCCTGCCACAAAATACTTCTAGTTTATAGCACATGTACAGAAAAACTTGGCACCTGATTTTTGAAATGCAGGTAGCAAGAAACAAGTTTGCTCATTTGTGATCCTATGTCTCTAAAACACTTCATAAAGAGTCTCCAGTGAGATGATTTGCAGAAGCATAGCAGCAACTTTTTTTTTCAAGGTCCTAAGAGAATTCAAAACTGCACTGACTTTATAGCTTTGAATTGCACAGCTTCCTATGGACAGACACTTCTTCCTGAGAGATCATTGTCTCTGGGGTCTTTTCTCCACATTGTCCTGGCAAAGTTCCATTTAACATTTAGTTATGGAAGGCTGTCCTCAGATGATCTTCAGGATTTCCCAGGCAGGCATTCCTGAAACTGAGCTGGAATTACAGAATAGCTAATTTCAGAGTCCAGCTACAGTTTAAGATAAATTCTGTTCCATCTTCAACACTTCCAATTTTAACTTTTACACTCAAGTGGCATAAACTATGTACCAAAGCCTACCAGCTGAGCCTGTTGTCATGCCCCTTTCTGGCTCTTAAAAAATGAAGTAAAAAGGTAGCAAACAGCTATCACAGAACAGCAGGAAACTTTCTCAGAGCTTTACAGCATGCAGGTGTGGAAGCAGAAGCAGTAAGTTAGGGTGTCAAATAAGGTGGATCAAGTCACCTGTTTGTTTAAAAGAGAAGATGGATCAGTGCAGCTCTGGAGACCGTGCTGGGAAGTGACTGACCTCCACATGGCCTGAATGAGGAGTGAGGCACCTGTGTTTATCCGTGTTTACCCCTGACTGGACCACAGGGCAAAATGCAGGACAAGACTCTTTCCCACTCTCTCCCCTTGCCCACGCTCCTCAAAGTCCAGATGGGGTCTGACCTTTGGTCTGTGTGTGATGTATCTGGAATAGAACCAAAAGGAGCTGAAGCTCTGGTGTTCTGCTGTCTGGGCTGTGCCATGGGCCAGTGAGGATGTAAAGGATGAGGAAGGAGAGAGCTTTCATCAGCCTCTGACCTCCTCTCAGGAAGCCCAAGAGCCGAAAACATGGCAACATTGTCTTCTGGAATAGACTGAACATGTGAAAAATCACTGTCCTAATGATAAACATTGTAATAAACACTGGCAAGACATGAATCCAGCCGCTGCAAAAATGTATTTTATTTGGTTTTGCAGCTCAAATCACATTTTTCTTTAGCACATCTTTTTAAAGTTTGTTATCCTTCACCCCTCTCCAGATTGCCAGCCGTATGGTGAAAGAAATGGCTCTTAGAACTGTTTTCTGTAGAACTGTAGTAGACATGAATACCAAACAACTTCACAAAACCACTAAATATTTGGCAAACTTCTAGTCTACTGTAGTTTTAAAAAAATGCTCAAGACAAATGTTTATGTTGAAGGGGGAAAAAATCCCCAAGATAAAGCTGTCAATTATGGATAATTTCAGCTTTACTATATAACTCTGTTCTATAAATCATACTTCATAAAGAGTGAATACTCTTGTAATTAAACATTTCTGAACCTTAAAAGCATCCGAATGGTAAGTGGATGGTGCTCTGCCTTTTTTGGCATATTACATACAGGACGTCTGGCCAATTCTCCAGTCTTCTCTCAGATATGTTACTGATCCAAAATATTTTCACCAGACACTCTGAAATGGAATCACAAGTTTGCCAATTTCCATTTTGTGTATCTTCCTTAGAAAACTGAAAATTACAGCTCATGAGCATTGGTGGTGTGATTGCTCAATGCCTAAACTCACTGGAACAAAATAACAACAAAGGTGCAGAAGATGGTACCTGGTCTTTGTGAGACAAAATTGTTTAAAAAAAAGCTACATAATTTCTAGTTCAGGAGTCAAATAAGGGCAAATTGGTGCTCTTGAAACACTAATGAAGTACAGATCAACAATTATGTTACAACGTCTTCAGCAAAGTTACTGCATTATTAAACTGACATTTCCCTGAACCTGCCCAGGTGTTCAAAGCAAAAGAGCAATTTTCAGTATTTTTACACTGTGTAATTTTCAATTTTCTCAATTCTCGGAGCTTCAGGTCAGCATTTTTTTTGAGAAACATGTAAGTCAGAAGAAAATTCTCGACAGAGGTCTCATATTCTGATTTCCTTGGACTTTACAGCAAGATTTCAAATGCTGTTGAAACTGCCAAAGAAGAAAAATGTGTGTTATAGTATTACAGATGATAACATAGTCCAGCCTGGAGTTTTTCCTTCTACCCAGTGCTGTGAGAGCTTAAGCAATGTTATTTCACTAGGCCAGGAAGTCTAGGCAGGACTTCATTAAAATACAGCTGAATGACCTGCTACATGAACTGAGCTCCACAATAAAATACTTGGGAATTTGGCAGTGCTAATGGTCCAGCAAGTTGGTTCATTGTTCACTAAAGCTGTAGCCTGTGGCTTAAACAACTCTTGTTGTCTAGAGAGGGACAGTTTTTCCTAGATACCTCAAAAGGTGTCTGATCCTTATGGAAAAGTTCAACCTTAAATTCAAAGTTCAAAGGCTTAAATTCCTTAGTATTGTCCTGAAAAACACACTTCCCCCCTCACCAAGACAAATGCTGATCCACCATGCCAGCCTGTGCTTGTTCCAAGATGAGGCGATGTGCTGGGGCCTCCTCTTCACTTTCCAGAAAATCTTCTTGGTGGAAGAAATACAGAGAATGGAGGAGAGCTGTGGCTTTAGCAGTGAATCCCACAGGATGTACAATGCTATGTTACCTGTACTCTGGAGGAAGAACATCCTGTTGATGGTGCCAGAAGCACTCCAAGAAGCTGGTAGAGAATATAGCTAGGCCAGGTCCAGTACTCTGGGTATGATTACCCACATGTACAGGATACTTAGATCTGAAGCCCAAGGAGAGGATAATTTTAGGAACAAGTTCAGATTTACCAAACTGGAGAGTGAGGTGATAGCTATTTAGAAGGATACCATCATGTACCCAAAACTCATAAATTCCCTAATTCAGATTTTGCCTGAGATTTTTTGTCCAAACTCATGTTTTGACCTTGAAGGTGCTGCAAATCCCATGTAATTATAGTCAGTGAGAATTTCAGGAGCTGGATCTTCTAGGAAAATCTCAGCTAGGCAGACCAGTTACAATTTGCAGAAATGATATGGGAAGAAATACATGTAGAGCCAAAAGGTCTATCAGATCAGGAGGGCACTGCCTGGGCTGGTTTATGGTAACAGCCTGGCTTCCTCTGACATTCCTGAACTTTTGCAACAACCCAGCTCTTCTCAAAGCCTGAAAACTTTTCTTCAATCCTCACTCAGTGTAGTGTAGCTACCCCACCAGGAAGCTCCAGCAGGAGTTGATAGGGAGTGTATGGGAGATTTCCAGTCCAGGATATACAAATATTCTCTTAATAGTAAGCTTTACGCAATGAATATTATTCTCCTTGAAGAAGAATAATATGATGTCTAGTGAGGGAGGGACTGCAAGCCCATGGGCAATCATCCAGAACTGTAAAAGTAGGCTATCTTTTATAGTAGTGTATATCAGTTTATAAATATCATCAGAGGGTTAAAGTAACTGCTTACAGACAGGTCATAAAAATAAAGGAGCCCTGAGGAGTTTCAGGATTAGCTTTAGTGGTGGGAACACAGTATTTTTATTCATAATTGGATACAGTCTATCATTAGTACAGCAGCCTCTTCATTTTGTGCAGTATAAAATGGGAGGGAACAGTGTCATTTCTGGCTCTGTCATCTCAGCAAGTGCTCTGTGTTCAATAAAGGGCTTCAGTCATAAAGACTGCCAGCTCAACAAGTTTCACTGAGGTAAAATAAGACATTAATTTAAAATGTTAAAAGCTGTTCTTGCCAAAACATCATCTGGAGAGCACTAACATGCTCTGTGTTCGGGGCAAAAGCAAGATGAACATCTTGTATCCAACTCTCTCACTTTTTTTCTGCCATCATAAATTTCTGCAAGGTGAGTGAACACCAAATAATGGAAGTGAAGTATGAGCAGTTTCTTTATCTACTTCCAAGTGGCCTGGTTCTGTTCAAGACAGTGAACTCTTGCTCACTGAGACTGATTTCTGGCCCTGCTACTTTGGGGTGGCAGCCTGTATCCCTCTTTGCACAGTCATCAGTGCCAACATGGCAGTGGAGGGTCTTGCCATGCTCCTCTCCTGG
This sequence comes from Prinia subflava, assembly GCF_021018805.1. Classification (NCBI taxonomy): domain Eukaryota; kingdom Metazoa; phylum Chordata; class Aves; order Passeriformes; family Cisticolidae; genus Prinia; species Prinia subflava. Next base: position 85,040 of record NC_086271.1, read on the forward strand.
CCAGGCTCCCAGTCTGAGCTTCCTTCTCCTCACTTGACTGGAGCACACAGGCAAGGATCAATGAAACCCCCAAGATGATTATGGAGGTTCATCACAGAGTGCCCAGCTGGAGGCTTGCAGCTGCTCGTAGGGATTGCTGCTCCTCAGGAGCTCACCTTGCCTTTACAAAGGCGTTTTATAAATAAAAGTATCAGGGATGTTTTAATCCAAACCAGATTATTCCTCCCCCACATCACAGAAGAGGCAGATTGTCCTTTCATCCTCTGGGGTTGGTTCTGCTGCTCAGAGGCCTGTGCCAGGGCTGAGTGTCTGCAGGGTGCTGGGACCAGTGAGGACAGAGAGCCCCACCACTGTCTGCACCCCATCACTGGCCTTCTCCTGCTGCCCCCTGCGCTGCCAGGGTTGTCTGCATTGGCTGTCCTGGTTCTGTGCTGTTTGTGTGCTGTCAAAGGGGAAATTGCACATTAGGGGAAGGCCAGATGAGATTCGGTGACCCTAAACCAACACAGAGAGGATTTTAAAGGGTTTTTAAAGCCAGAGCTTTCAAGTGCACAGCCTGAAGTTAAATACTTAAATCTGTGTTTAGGCATCAAAATAAACAGGGGTCTAATTTTAAAGAGTTGTGGAACAATTCGGGTTTTCCACACTATTCCCCAGAGCCTGCAATTTGTTCACTTCTGGCAGCCTCTTTAGATCTTTAGGAATGGAGTTGCAGTCCCAGCAGTCTGGGGAAGACTGAGAGCATCCCTCAAACTTTGCTGAGTAAGGAACTGAGGACTGAAATCCAGAAAAAACTGAGGCATCTAGTCTGAAGGACAGCAGGAATCTGGTGCCTATACTGAGGAGCAAGAAGTAAAAACAAGTAACCAAAAGAACTGACATAAAAAGTAGGTCCTCTCTATTTGTTAACTTCCAGGCCTTACCAGTCTTGTATGGCTTTCCTAAGTGCTATGGTTTCCACATCACAGCTAGATCCTTGGAGTTGAGATTATTACCTTGAGACAGGACAGAAGTGGGTTCAAACCCCTTGGACTTGTGAGGATTCTCCTTTCAGAGCCTGTTCCACTCCTTGCACTGTGATAGGAAACAAAGCATAGCTCTCACCCTTGTCCATCTTGGGGTTTTTTTTCATTAAAGAAAGCAAGACAATAATGCCAGCTGCCAAAAGGGATCAATTGTAGCAAAGCCCATGAGATTTCTGCTGTTTTCATGTAACTCTGTATGTGGCAGGACTGTAGCTGTTCTGCTCATTTGATCATTTCTGTTCATCTGTTTTAGGTAGCTCTTACTCAGCATAACTTTTTTTCCTTACTTGTTTTCCTGTGTGCTTAACTTTTCCCAATTCCCTGAATGAAAAATTCCCTTGGGGCTGCGAATTCCTGTCCTGAAAACTCATGGCAGTGACTTCATTCCTCTGGGAGAACAGATCCCATGACCAAGAGTCCTAACACCTCTTGTCACCATCTGAAAGGCAAATGCATAATCTGAAATGTCTTCCAGCATCCTCCCTGAGGTCATTTGAGAGAGGCCAAGACCTTTTCTAAGGGCAGTCCTGGCCAGTTATCTCAGATATCTTTCTGAGGAAAGGATAAATTTGGCCCAGTTGATCACTACTGTCTACTGACAGTAGAGGAAGTCAAGAAGAACAAGCAGCAGATACCTGACAGCAGCCTGAACGTGACTGTAGGTTGTCACTGTCACACTCAGTAAGTGATGTGTGCATGGAGCTGGGACAAACATTTCCAGTCAACACAGCGTCTCTCCCTGTACAGTGTTGCACAAGGCATTAGTGAAAAATTCAAGTCATCTGTGCTCCAGAAAGATGAATTCACACTGGAAGACGTAGAGGGTCAGTAATTAAAATGGGAAGTGAGAAACATGTTTAAGGGAAGTTTGTAAGAGCTGTGTCAGTTTGGCCTTGTGAGATTAAATCTGAGAGCAGAATATGATTATTTTCACATACAGGACATTATGGAAGGGGAAGAGTTGCTTAAGTGAAACTAGAACATTGGTAGAAACACATATTGATAGGAAGACATCACAAATGTACAAATAAATGCAAGGCATTTCTAAAATTTGCTTTGTCCCTTTATCTCTTCACAGTATTTAAGCTGCAGCAATTGGGATCCCTTATAGGGGAAGCATCAGCTGTCTGTGCTCCTCTCCCTCCTTCCACCCCCCATCAACATGAAAATAATTTAAAAAGTTATATAATGGAAGAAGCCTGTGAAAAACCTTCTCCAAATATACTGATTACAAGCTGTCTTTTGGAGAGCGTCAATGAGTTGGACTTTTACTCCACAGCAGATTCACTTTGCATGACTGTGTAAAGATAAAAGGGTGTTATTAATACGCAATAGTAAAAATGTATCAGCCATGAAAATATTTGGAAAAACTCATTATTTTGACTAATGGGGGACAAATAATGAAAATACATTAATACAGGGTTTACATCCTTCCATCTCTTAAAAAATTTCAGTTGCAATTTAATAATTCTTTTGTAAAAATACAGTGTATAGAGGGGATGTGAGAGAGTCTCATATATAGGTTCTACCTGTAGATACCATTGTACTGTATCCTGGATACACTACATGATTAACACAATTCCCCACATACCATAATATGCCAGGCATAATAAGTGTCCACTTCATGTTCTTATTAGAGCGTTTTGGCGTTAAACTTCCTAAAGCTCCCCTTATCCCTTCTCCAGAGAAGGTGAAATCACATCATATCTACCTCATTTTCTAGTCCAGAAGAAGTTTACCATTGGTAAGGCTCTGGAATAGTCTTTTGATCACCTTTCCTCTTCTGGTCCCTCTGACTGAAACCTTTCCAGGCCTCTCCCGCCCCTTGGTATCATCTTTTTCTCTTATTGGCCAGCAAGGTACAACTGGTGCAATTCCAGGTTAATTTGGGTCTCTGTGCCTGCTCTGGCTTGGAGCCCTGATAGTACCACTGAATGGACTTGCAAATAATTTTCCTTTAAGTTCCTGTTTTGAAAAGGGCTCAATGGGACCCCAGTATTTGAACTTCCCACAGCTGGTCTTCCAGCTCTTATGGGGTGCCACCCCATAAACTTTAGATCTCTCTCAGGCAGACACTCAGGGAAGCTGCTGGTACAGTGAGCACGGATATAAAGATCCTGCATCCTCATGGCCCCTACCATTTATCCTGGCCTCCTGGATGCTGTTTCCAGTCAGGAAAGAGATCACTAATCCTTGCTGGGCTTAGCCCTGAAGTGGCTCTAGTTTCTGGACACTGTAACTGTAAGCTTGATGTGCTTCCATTCACTGCTCCCATTTCTGCATCATCAGTTTCCAGGGATACTGGGCGTTGCACTAAGTCTAGCACTGTGGTTTTAACTATTCCCCAAAACTGCAATAAAAATGAAACAATCCAGCCAATACTTTGATGTCTTTTTCTTACTAAATCCATGAAAACATGGCTCTTAACAGCACTGGAGGTTTTCCCAACAGCTTTGCTGACAAAAAGCAATATTTAGTTGACTAACAATGTCTACTTTTTTAAAAAGCTTTTCATTAAAATGTGAGAAAGTATTTTCCCATCAGTGCAATTAACTTCTAGGTGCCTAGATATGACCTTTGCCTCCATGAAGCAGGTTCATGAATGGATACCTAAAGAAATGTGGAATTAATGCATTTATTGAACAAAATTATATATAAAAGAAACAAGCACTCTTTTCTAATGGGCCAAAAAAGGCTTGAGAGGCAGACAAAGCAAATAATTCCACTCATTCCTTCAACTCAAGTGATAGATCAGTGTGCAGACATAGTGTTGAACTAAAAGTTCTCCATAAATATTTCAGGTTAATGGCTTTGCATCATTTTCTCTGGTGCAGACTCCCCAGTGCTCATTGCCTTTACATTTTAAACTGATACTGTGAATTATTGAGAATTCTATTCTCCATAAGATGCTGCACCACAGCCCACAGTTTTTGGCCATGTATTTAATTTTAGCCTTGAAAGAGAAAGGATGACCACTCTGGGAGGCTGTACCCCAATATACACACCCACAGAGACAAATCTGGATGATAATAGTAAACATGTAAGATATTGCTAAAATTTTTATATTGTAACTGATAAGAGGACTTCAGAAGAATGTCCATGTAGAGGATATAAATTAAATAACTTTTGTTAATTACTTGTGCTGCAGAAAGAGCCCTATTTAAGAACCCTATTTGTTTGGATTGCCCAAAAAACCACGAAACCTGCCTGGCTAAAATAAAAATACATAAGTCCGAGAACGAAAAGAGGAAGGTTATTTTACAGAGAGATCTAAGTCTTAGACCTTCAAAAATTTTCGTCTGGAGAAGATCTTGATAAAAACTAAAAGTAAAATCCTGATCTCACCGTCCCCATGCCAACACTGTTTATCCCATATTTTACATTTTCTTATGCATTAGAGTGTGTGGCTTCTGATTATTACCTTGCTGGTAACTGGGACCTTGAAAACTCAATAGAGAGAAGGTAGTCAGGCAATCACTGCTCTAAACATATTAAGAAGGTATCTGTAGTAAAAGAGCTTGGTAAAATACCTGACAGTGATATGAAGTTGATGTCGAAATAATTCTGAAAGAAAGAAGCCTCCCTTGGCAGTTATTTTCTTCTCATTACTTTCAAGCACAGCAGTTCTCAACTGGTTCCTGAAAACCCTCCACAAAAGAGTTTTTGTCTCCCAGTTTAATTGTCACTTCAGTTGTCAGTTCTGCAAGAGCTCAAGAGTGTGATGCTTCTGAATAGGAGGATATGTACTTGTATGATGTTAAAATTATAGCTAACATCTCCAGAACCACTGTGTCTGTTGCTGCTTTGAAGAAGGTGTGTTAAAATTCATTGATCAAAAAACCCACATCTGCCCATAGCTGATACTGTAAAGGCCAGCAATCATGGAATCACTGTCCTTGAAATTCAGCTTTGCTGAGGGGGATTTCAGGCAGCTCCTGGTGTCTGCATAGGTCCTCTTTTTCCCAGAGTTGTTTTAATAGAGCCAGCATCTTCATGTGACAGCTGTCAGATAGCATGGTAGTGACATTTTGATAGATTTATATCAGCTAAGGAAGGGTGTTATGGGCATAATGTGGTTTGGTGCTATCCCACACAATATGGGAATTATAGAATATGGCTAAAATTCTTTATTTTCCTACACTAGTCTTAACTGCTGGTATCAGTCATTAATGGGTTCTCTGCAAAATCTTTCTGATTGTTTTCTATTTGTCATCTAGCTTTATATTAAGGTATCAGCAATACTTGGCTTGTGTGTAATGCTTTAATCACCAGGTCCTGTGGTCCTTGGCTGAGAGACCAGTGTAATTTGCTCTGAGAAATGGAAAGGTTCTGGCACTGAGGCAACTGCACATCACACGATGAAGACAGAAATTCAGTGTTTTGTTTAAAGTTTGAACCATCCTTTTTGTCCATTGGAAGCAGATAGATTTGCTGTGTGGAAAGTGTAATGGATGACATATGATTAAAGGTTGCAGTAGAATGTCTGCATGCAGGAAAGCCACATTCATGTTGATAAAGCAGCAATTGATTCTGCTATTCCCCTCACATTTTAGTGCTTGATATTGGTGTCTTAATAGTGTTGTTTCTGCATATTTTCTTTAATCAAAAGTTCTACATACATTCTGTGCCATGTTTTTCTAGTTTAAATGCACTAAAGTGAATTATCACAGCACAAAACTGGAAAAATAAACAAATCTTTGTTTTGATAGGAGTGAGTGATAAATCAGCAGTTTAAACTCAGAGTAAGTTTCAAAATATCATTGAGTTGTGAGTGCAAAGTACCACTGAGATCTAGAGACTTCTGATAGCTAGAGACATAACATTTTCATGGCATGAAGAATCTCTTCATAGAAACTCCAGTTCAGAAAAATGGTACAATGTGTTCTTAACTCCCACAGAAGACAAAGCACATCCTTTTCTGAGCAAGGGCCAGAAAAACAGTCTCATTCCCTCTTGCCCTTCCATTCACAATCATATAATGCCTCTGTACCAACTCAAAATATTGTATACATAGAAAAATATGTGTGTTTCATTGCAGGCAGTTATGGATAAATGGTTGTGTCATAAATTAATCATTCTGCCTATATTTGTTGCTTATTTCATCTACTTCTCCCATCTGTTGTCTTCCTCTCTCTCTTCCAGCTCACTCTGTTTTAACTGAGTTTTTCTGTTCATCTGAGATGGGAAGTTGGCCCAGCATGTGTTTGCAAATTTTATTTTATATGCCTTAATAAGGTTTTGTTGGGGTTTTTTTGTTGTTGTTGTTGGTTTTGGGTTTTGTTTTGGGTTTTTGGGGGTTTTTTGGGGTTTTTTGTGTTTGTTTTGTTTTTGTTTTTGTTTTTTGGGTTTTGGTTTTTGTGGGGTTTTTTTGTTTGTTTGTTTGTTTTGGGGTTTTTTGTTTTGTTTGTTTTGGGTTTTTTGTTTTGTTTTGTATTGTTTTGTTTTTTTCTTTCTTTTTAAAATCTCTTTCTTTAAAAATGGATGCAATATCCAGGCCATTGGTTTCCCTTTTGTGGGAAGTCTTAAGGTTTTCCCCTATGAATGGTCAGATGAGGAAGGCAGCATTAATAGAAACCTGACTGATGGAGCTTTTCTGAGCTGAATGACGTGCTCCAGTTCCAGTTTTGGGGAAGACTTACTTGACAGGCAGCCACATTTAGGGAGCAGAACGTGGGGTGTTTGTGAGGCAGGACTTGGAGGCCTCTCACCTCCTGCTCTGGTGCTTCATCCCAGAGTGAGCTTTGTACCACATGAAGTGCTTTACATCCACTCTTGAAAGTAAGGCCAGGTGTGGCAGAGGTTTGTGTTTTACTTAGGTACACATACTCTGTTCATGTAGCTCCAAATGCAAACACTCATCAAAGCAGATTAAATGAACTAGTATTCTTGCAGAAACAAAGCTTCTAAGTGGCAGCTTTCATGACATTTCTAATTCAAACATTTCTGTATGGCTTCACCTGTCCAATAAGCAACTGGTTTGTCCCTTTTCTTCACCTGCTATGAAGGCATCTTCAAGACAAAGAAAAGTGCAGCAAACCAAATTTGTCATTATTCACTTGGAAGAACATGATTTAAAGTTTTGGAAGGCTCATGCATTTCTGCCCTGCTTGACTGTTCTTGCTAAAAGAATCCTAGTTTGCTGCAGCTGACATTTGAGAACTGTTGTAGGTTTGTAGAACAACTTTCTGTGTTCCAGGGCTGAACATATTTATAACAGCCACATGGAAAGCCATAACTCTTACTGGTGCATTTGAAAAGCAGAAAGGTTTCCTGTCCAGCTGGAGGATCCAATTCTTCTTTGCATACTGCCACCAAAAATGAGAGTAACTCCACTTGAAGTCAGAAACATTGTTGCACTGGAGTAATACAAAAACCTGAAATCAGTTTCTAGACATAACATTTTTCAGTTTTAAGAGTAAAACCAAGAAAAAGCCCTTGAATTTGGCAACCCTTTTGTTTCTTGTCTGATCCCACTGACTTTTCCTTCAGCCACTTACCTCTCCATTCAGCCAGTCTCTCACAGGCACACAGCACTGGTTTCAGTCTGTCATTAGATTCATTACTTTCAACTACTCCTTTTTATTCCTACTGTCCAGCACATACCACTGCTGAATTTGCTTCAGTGGGTTTCCTCTTCCATGCTGTTGGTTAATGGCAGTCATGTTGTTCACAGAGAGAGAAAGAAGCTCCCTGCTTTAAGTTCCTGTGCATTTCTAGAGGAGTTTTGAGCCACCACTGCCATCCCAACCCTAGCAGCCCTGGCCTGGTTTGGCAGCAGGGCCCGCCTAGGGAGCACTGGCTGTGGTTTGTGGGTCCAGAGACCCTCCAGAGATCATAGATACTGGAAAATCAAGGGCTGTGCTAAGGATGTGTTAAATGCATTTTTTTAAAAAGCTTTCACAAAGACTGCAAAAAGGACTCCTGGCAGGAGTGTCCCTTCCCCTTCCAAATTTTATATACATTCTTTAAAGTATTAAACAAATTGCGTACAAGAAGTGGCCTAATTTTTTCATATGTGGGCAAAAATTATGTTTCCCTGACTTTCTTCTTAGAAACAATTGAACTATGTTTCTTAAAACTTAAAAACACATGAATAACAACAGCCTGGAACAAACATCAGGCATGGAAAATGCAACTGAACAAGTAAAAGTTTAACTAAGTTATAACAGTGTCTTATAACATGAAATGTCAAAAAGTCTCTTAGTAGCTATAAAATAAAGGTGAAGCACATCCAGCATTTCATTTTGGAAGGTTGATTAGGTAACAACCAGCATCATTGGAAGAAAAAATGGAAATAAATGAATGGTGGGTAGTAACAGGTAGCACACACAAACTATAGAAGTTGTAGAAAAGTTTATGAAATATTTCAGAATGTGTTTTTCTTAATATTCTTTTCTAATGATAAGATGTTAGTGGCATATTTCATAACAGTAAGGAAAAAATGTAAAACACATTGGAATGTTGCAAAGTGGTGATAAAGTGATGAATACTTTCAAGCATCTAACTATTTTCATGGCTAAGGAATAATATCTTGGGTGATCTTTTAACTTTGCCATTCCAGTCTGATATTTTTGTAAACCAGGCCAATGTATGGCAGTCAACTCTGTGGCAGCCACTCCAGTTGCAGTGATATTAGGTCCCATTTCTCCCATCCACAACAAAGAAACTCTCCATTGTAGGAAACAAAACTATGTGGAAATCAACCTTTCCTATGCATTGTAATGTATGGTTGTCAGATATCAGTTACACTACTTGTACACATCTAAACCATGGTACAGGTGAAGATTTCTGAAACCCTCTCTAGCCCTTGGTTTTGCCACCTGTTTCACCCCCAGTCAATGCATCCTCTTTTGTATTGAAGAACATGAGGAATAGATTTCCCTTCTTTGCTCTCCAAGAGGAGTTTTGCATCAGAGCAAAAAGTAGCTGGTATTCACTGGGATGAACTGGCTCTAGCTGAAGTTATTTGCCTAGCAGCTTACAGGTAGTCTTTCCTTCTGAAGAGGAAGACTGTTGGCAACAAAGATAAAGTAACCATTTATTGTTATATTCTATTATTATACCCACACAGTGGCTTATGATAGGTCATCAGTCCCCAAGGGTGTCAGTATAGAACCTACCTAAACTACTGAATTCCCCTGTTTCTTGGGACCTGCTCTTGTCTAGGACTCAGGAGCAACACTTTACACAGTTTTTTGGTCCCTCTCGTTGTCTACCTGCATTGCAGATGATTCCTATGGATATACATCTGTATCAGTGAGACATCCTGGCCTTCTCAATAGGCAGTTCTTGGGTAATAAAAAATAACTTGTGGCAATTGTACACCTCCTTTCCCATCTACTCGTGGAAAAGCTGCTTGTGTCTTTTGCGGGGGCATCAGCTCAGGCTGGTCGCTTCCAACCATTCCATTCTGTCAGCCAACTTTGCTCCCTTATCCTCTACTATGAGGTTACCAACACATTCTAGGGATTTATTTTACTAGGCAAAAAATTGCACAGACCGAGACTCTGTGCAATCAGCTATAAATCCAGCTGGACCTCAGAAGAGACACTGGTGCAACTTTCACTATTTTCAACAGTAATTAGTTAGATCACACAACAGTAGAAAAAAATATTATATTTTCTTTTGTAAAACAGAAAGGAATAAGTCCCAATCCACACAGGGTTCTTTCCAGGGTTCCACACAGATCTTTCAGCAACGTTGTCTGTCTGAATGTCTTTATGAAAACTAGAGATTTGTGGTATGCCAAATACAGAACATTCTGACAGAAGAGTAGAAAAGCATATTCCAAAGAAAGGAATGCTTTTATATTTAATTCCCTGGGAATATTTCTTTAGCTTTGGGCTTAATTTCTCTTCCAATATACTTTTCCCAAAAAAAGGCTTAATTTGATTTCATACTGTCTCTTTAACATGAAACAGTGGAATGCATCATAGTATTTTCTCACTCACCAAGATTTGCTTTTCCAAATATGTGCATTTAATGAATGGGGTAAAATCAGACTGCATTCTGCTTGGGCATCAGATGTAGCAGAAGTCCTCAGAAAGTCCCTGGTAGGTGGCTAGGACTCTGTGAATCCTACATGGTGTAGCAACCACGATGTTGCAGAGAGAGACACTGACAATCTAAGGAGAATTTTTCAATGGAGAGAATTTTCAAAAAATGGGTTAGTTTTCAGTAGGTTAGTATGCTCCTGACCTTGCCAGACACAACAGAAAACATTTAAACTCATCCCCCAGCCAGGACATGTTAATTATTTGATGATTTATTTATGCTGTAATTATCAGTCAGTGTTGTTATTTTCCACCCCCAGCTGGAAAGCTGCATTTTCTGCGAAATATTGTGAAATAGTTTTGTGACATTTTCAATTTTCATTTCTAATTTTGATGGCAGAGGGATGGTATCCTTTTTATTGTGTTTTGTGTTGTATAACAAAAAAATGTTACAAGAATCAGATGGCCTATGCAGTAATGGTTGCACATGGTCATTATTAGTGATTACTACTATTCCAGGAGATGATATCCCTAAGGACTATGCTGTTTTTCACCCAGGGGAAAAGAAATCAGGGAGAAGGACTGTGGCCATTAGTTTGGGGGGGAAAAAAGTGCACAAAGCAGTAAATCTAGAAAAAGAAAAAATTGTAATCTTGATTTCTAGCATTGGTTGGTCAGAAACCATCTCTGTGCTTGTTTCTGCTTAAGGAAAGAATACCTTCTCACCAGAAAGCTAACGTGTATACACTCCTTCTCTTTGGTGTCTTTTGAAAGCCCAAGGCCTTGCTTTTGGTTTCACTTACATTTGGGGTTTACTTTAGCAAATTTAAACAAATATATGTCTGGTCTGCTGTGAATGGCTCACATTTGCTGCTGTACACCGGGAGCAGCATCCGGGATAACTTGTTATTTACCCCGGATCTCCAGCTGCACATCGTCCGTGGCCTCCCCCTCTCAGCTTGCTTGTGCTGCAGCAGTGTTTATAAAGTGAGCATCCTGTTCCCCTTGAGGGCTACGAGGAGGATCAAGGGTGGGCTGGAAGCTGCAGGAGAAGTGATAATCGCAAGCAGCCCCGGCTGCGGTTCCGCCGGGTTGGCTTTGTTTGCAGCCCTGCCCTTCCTCCTTGCTGCGGCTCTGCACACCAGCCCTGGGGTCTCCCTGGTGGGGCTGGGGAGCCAACAGGGGCCAGCCTGGCTGGTGGAATGCTCTGCCACACAAGCACACACCTGGACACGGCCAGATGTGTTTCCAGGCCCAGCTCTCTGTGCAGACACGAGGTACCAGGGTGTTGCTGGCTTCATGCCGGCTGTGGCACGGGGTAAGAACAAGCTGTGAACACCAGGTTAAAGAGCAGAGCCACAAGTTGGGAGCTTGCACTGTCAGGTCATTCAGGGTCAGGGAAAGTGGAGGCTGTAAATACTTGCTACAGTTTTGAAGCTAGCCAGGAAACTACAAATTGACTCTAATTGCAGACAGTTTGTCTGCATGGAAGATGTGATTATTTAACTAATACAACATACATGAACAGCCATTCTGGATCAGACCAACGTTCTTATTAGCACTGTATCCTGCCTCCAACATGAGCCAAGAAGCATACAAAGAAAACAGCCATACTGAGTACTTATCCCCAAATACCCTCCTTGCTGCCAGCCACTTGCAGCTCAGGAGTTTCTGAGTTACATATGGTTGAATTTAGCAGTCCTCGGTGGACTTGTCTTCTATGAATTTCTATTTCTCCTTGAACCCATGTAAAATTTTAGTATTTGCAATGTCTGAAGACAGTTTATGCCTTGATGTAGTAATTTCAGCAAGTCCTTTCTTCTCCACCTTGGAGAACACGAGCTGCAGCTCACAGTTGGAGTCGTACCAAGACATTTGAGCCAAAAGGAGTGGACGGGATTGCCACAGTTTCAAAAGGGTAAAGAAAACTCTTTTTGTTAGAAAGAGATAATTTGGTCACTGTGTGCACTGAGTAATCTCTTCAAGAACTTAAGAGACCTATCCTTTAGCTGGTGAGCACAGGTTTATCTTTACAGACTTCAACAGCAGCAAATTGCAGTTGAGCTTAGCTTTGTAAGTGGCCATCACTGGCTTGGAACATCTGCTTTTGCTGCTGGGGGTGTTCTGGGGAAGGAATTGAAAGCAATGTTCCCTGCACAGCCCTCACAAAATCAGAAAGTGAATTGCTTGGTTTGGCATACGATGAGTCATTTGTTACCTAAAGAACAATGGCAGAGGTCTCTGATCAAATATTTCAATATCCAGAATTCGGTCTTTGATTTGTGCCCATTAGATCAAAGCTCTGCCAGCTTAAGAATCCATTAAGCTTTCATGCTGACTGCATATTGCAAACAAGCTGTACAAATTCTCCCTGCTGAGGCACTTGTCTCTAACAGTGACTATCAGCTGGATTGGTATACTGTGCAAGCATAAAACCTGTCTCATTTGGCTTCCAGTTTCTGTAGATTATTCATTTGCTTTATCAGGTATTAGTTGAGGTAGAATCATAGAATCATTAAGGTTGGAAATGTATCTCTTAAGCAGAGTATGTACTAGCTTTTCTTTTGGTAATTTCACATCACAGCCTCAATTCCTAGCTCATAATAGCAAAAAAATGTGCCCTTCAGAAGCTCATTTGTTTTCTCTTAGACTGTGTACCCAAGAATCTGAAAAACAGTATTAACCTACATCTCACCCTTGAGGACAGAAGCTGGGAAATCTCAAAAATACCAAGTCGATGACTTCTGAGCACATCTGTGCTGTGACATGATCGATGTGCATGTACGAGTGCCAAGGAAAAACGTACTGTAACATGCGTGTTAGAAGATGCTGTGGGTTAGCCCTGGCAGGCAGCTCATTCCCACCCAGATTGCTCACTCACCCTCTCCCAGCTGAATGAGGGAGAGAGCTGAGAGGATTAAAGTGGGAAAAATAGTGTTTTGAGATAAAGGCAGTTTAATAATACAAGGCAGTTGTGTGCACAAGCAAAGTGAAACAGTGAATTCATTCGCTACTTCCCACGGACAAGCAGGTGTTCAGCCATCCCAGGAAGGCTGGGCTCCATCACACGTGTTGATGACTTGGGAAGGAAAACGCCATCACTACAAGTGTGCCCCGTTCCTCGTTCTTCTCTCAGCTTTTATTGCTAAGCACAACACCTGTGGTGTGAATATCCCCGTGGTCACCAGAGGTCAGCTGTTCCCACTGTCTCCTCCCAACCTCTTGTGCACCCTCAGCCTTGTTGTCCTAGGAAACAGTGCTGCACAAGCACTGATCAGAGTGGCTAAATCATCCCTGTGTGCTCAACACTGTTTTCATCATGAATCATAAGCATAGCACAATAGGAGCTGCTATGAGCGAGATTAACTCTTTCCTTCCCCAAACCAATCCAAAGTCTGTAAATTCTCCATATACTCTACTGGGAATAAATTGATTTGCATAGCCTCACTTAGCAGTTCTAGAATTGACTGGAGGTCACTATATTCTAAACATTAAAGTGACAGAGAAAATAAAGCAAAAAATTCAGTAGCTAGTGTTGAGTAAAAGCCATGGGTGTATTAAGATGTTATCTTTACCAGTTATCTTTTATCATCCAGGTTAACTCACTGCTTCCTTAGCTTCACCAATACATCCTGTCACTATTCAGAGAAAGGCTCCCAGAGGAACTAACGCAGAGCACGGACACCCTGAATTGCTCTCAGAAGAGCTGCACTGTCTGTTCTCATCAGAGGGAGGACCAAGGAAGGCCTTTGGCCTGCTGTTTTGGGTGCATGGAACTGGGAGACTTTATTGCCCCTTTTTCAGTGACAGAAAATCACTTAAATTAATATAAACATTTAGTCTCCATATTGATTTAAGCATTTTCAATTTTATGTGTGTTTCCAATATGATATATTTGAATTTGAGTTACATTACACACTTCTGTATGCTCTCCTGTCTCTTCATGTAATTAACATACGTGACACTTCATGATACCTCAGCGACGTGGAGTAGAGCTCTCAATCTGTGCAATGATAAGGCTGCCAGTGGACTAGAGCACTGGAATAGAACTAAAAAGACATGAGATCCCTTTCCATCTCTGTTGCTGGAGGATAGCAGCAGTGTTGCTCTCTCTCACTGTGCAGTTGGCTTTCTGGTCTGTGAAATTAGAATAATGAGTGCAACCATGACCCTCAGTGAAATGTATGAATGGAAAATAGAGATAATAGGTTTTAGTTCAAGGTTTAACACTGCCAACTGTTTGTGTAGGTGCTCTCTCATCAGTCAGATCTAGGATAACTTCTCAGCTCTGTGTTCCCTGTACCTATTGTGGCTGCATCCTGACCCTCAGGGGTGCACACTGTCACAACTCCTTGTTTAAAATGCAGGGAACCGTGGGTGCAGGGGGATCAGGGTGAGCAGTCACAGTGCCAGGACTGTGAGGAGTCCCATGGAACACACCTGATACAGGTAATTGACTGCTGTGGGCATGCGTGCCAGTTGCACACACACACACTGAGTTTATACACATATTAACACCCTGCTTTTCTTAGTAGTTGTGTCCAAAGGTCAAAATACCTGCATTTTCCCCACTGTCTTTATTAAGAGACAAGAAGAAGGGATGCAGTTATGGTTGTCTTTTTCTCTGCCAGCTGCAGTGGCACTTTGTTATTGCTGAAGTATGCCTGTGGCACAGAGAATGTGTCTGGGAAATATCTGACATGCTATCTTTAGGATGCCAGCGTCTGAATGCATCTTAAACCTTGCAGACATGGATGGTGTATGGCTGTGGCACAGCTGCTGTGAGCAGCCCTTTGCCTGCGGGGCTGGCACAAAATGCCAGTATCTGCTGTGCTAGAGAAAACAGCTGTCCTTTTGGTAGAGGCCACAGAGTAGAAGTTCTCATAACTTCTGGGGCATGATTCATGAAGATTGTGGACTCTGAAGAGCAGTGCTCTTGAAAGAGCACTTAAGTAACAAACACTTTGCATGATGAAAAATAATGTCAGTGTACTGAAGGTAAATGTCATTTCATATTTTGACTGTCCTCGGTCCTCCCAGTCTCCTTCAAGGCCACATCTAACTTTTAAAACCCGAAAAACTTTCAAATTATCTCTTAATCATAGACCTTTTCTTTCAGTTGTACTAAACCACCACACTTTCCTTGTGTTCTTTTGCTTTAAATTGCATTGACCCGAGGTGTAAGACAGGCAACAAACAAGTCTGAACCGATGGCAGACTTCAGATCCAGTGTCTCACCAGAGCTAGACATGGAAACTTCCCAGTGCACTGTGAGATATTTAATAGACTCAGAAATCTCTAGGAATTAAAAGAATGTGATTTCTTTTTTAAAAAAAAATTATTTCTTTTTTAAAAAGCAATTTCTTTTCTTTTAGAAGTTTCTAAACTGTATTAACTGTGGATTCTATCTGTGTTTAAGCTCTACAGTATCTCTAGATAGAATAAGAAAATTCTAAACTCTCAGCTTACTTCCAGTATATTTTTCTTTAAAATGCAAAATAATCTCTGTTCAAGCATACAGAATGCTTGGTATTTGGCCTGGCAAGTTGTAGATTTTAGCTCACATAACTGTACCTCAAGATAACTCACATAACTCAAATAAGGTTGACAATTTCTAAATACAGTTGGAAGAATAAAGGCCTTTTTTCTCTGTGCCTGAGTGGAAAAAGTTGGAGAAATATTATTTGGATTCCATTTGGAGGGATCAGGAAAATAGAAACAACAAACAGGTGGTTTTGGAGAACTCCAAATATTTAATTTACTCTGAAATAAAACATTTTAATCCATTCTTTTGTCATCATCATTGCTTTTTTTAATAAGCCTTTTGTGCTTCCTTATTTATAAGGTAGGTCTTGCTAATGGAAAAAAGGACATTTTACACCAGAAGTAAAAATGTCAAAGCAGACCACTCTGGCTCTCTGTAGACAAATACTTCATATAAGGAGAATTAGAGAAATTGCCTTTTAGTCTTCAAAATTCCTTCAGTTGATCTTGGAACAAATTTTGGTCTGTTTCATTGCCTGCAGAGCTCAATTTCTTCTACCACATCTACTGCTCACTGGGAAAAAAAAAAAAAAAAAAAGGAAAAAAAAGAAAAAAAATGCCCCTAACTCTATTCAAAATAAACGCATCCAAACTGATTCCAGGACACCCTTTCTGCCTTAGAAGTATGTTCTGAAAACCTGCTCACACAGGTACTGTGTGCTCTAGTGATGCAGATTCCCTGCAGCAGTTGTGAATTGCTTCCTCTTGGCCCAGAGCAAACCTGGCTGCCTTTGAGCAAACCTGCAGCACTCCTGCTCCATGGCACGACCCAAAGGGTCCGAGCAGCTTCTCTGAAACCTCTCAAGTGTCAGCACAGGGGCAGGCAGCTCCTGCCTTCCACACAGGCACCACAGAGAGCTTAGCCAGAGCTCTGCATCCCAGGGGAGAGCACTGGACACTCTGATCCAGCAACGAGCCATCCACCAAATCAATGACTTTGAATTAAATGCAGGGAAGGGAAGCACAGCAGGACAATAATGGGCTCCAAAAGAAGCCAGCCTTGGACTTAGGGCAATAGTGAGTGTTTTGCATGAGAAATACAGCAGCACTCATGGGAAGCTCTGTTCCACAGGAAAATTCTAGGCTGACTGGCCCAGCTCTCTGGGACGACGGCCTGTCTGAAGGACAGACCACAGCCCATACAACTGGCCACTAGAGCTTATTAAAATGCTTATTTAAATGCTTAAAGAGCTTAAACAAATGAATCTGCTGTTGTACTAAATGCTGTACCATGAATATTTCTTCAGTTCTGAACTTTCAGGTGCAGTACCTAAAATTGCGCAATTTTCTTCAGCTGCTTTTTGTGGGAAATAGGAGCTGTCTCCTAGATTTGCTGTAATCATTCTCTCTCATTTGAAGAGTTTGCTCCATGTTTGTGGAGGGGAGGAAGGGGATAGGAAGGACAGGGTTTTCCAGAATATTTACTACTTTCCTGAGCTCTTGTTGAGCATATGCACAAGATGTATCTCCTTCATTTCTTGCCCTAATATATGGGTTTTATGCTTCATTTACAGAGCATTAAAAAAAACCCAACCCCACAGAGAATCAAAAAAGCAGTTTGACTGAAAGAACTGGGAAACAATAATACTTTTTCTCAAGCCTGATTATCTTCATTTTACTCACTTAACAAAATGAGAAAACATGTATTTGAGTGGAATTATTTGGAATCAGACTAGATGCAGAATGTGTCATTTGTCTGAGATGTAGAAACTTCTGAATTTATTTAGGAAAACATTGCTTTAAAGGGAGTTCCTCAGAAGAAAGCAATTAAATGTCATTTAGAAAAAAAATGCATATTGTTGCATAAATGGTGAAATATGATTGCAAAATGTATAGCTTTCTCTCCTGGTTTTATTTTTTCTGGTTGGACCTTCTCCACAGACCTGAACAGCAACAGCTAATCGTCCTGAAATGTGGGAGAGGTTTTAGTGGGTTGGCTGTGGGAAAATACCTAACAAAAGGACAACTTCTTGTTGCTCAGATCAGACTTACAAAGTTCTGATCTGACTGACATTCCCAAGGGTGAAAAACAAGTGCATAGAAAGCCCATAAAAATCAATAGCAGTCTTTCTTTTTACTTCACTGACCTTTAAAAATTACTTTGAGGTTGAAATCCTGCCCTCACTAACTTCAGCGGTTCTTGGATGAGGTCCACATAAAAGTGTTTACTACCTCCGGAGCATTTCTTCAAAAAGTGGGGAGCTTCCCTTCCCTGTGCTTGCTACATACCAACCCCGCTGGCAAAGTGGAATCAGAATTCAGACAACTTAACATTAGATCAAATGTATTTATTGATGAAAGTACTTTAAGATGCTGAATGCCTGCATCCCTCTTATCAAAATCTTGCAGATACTGAGGGTTTGTTTCTCTGTGCATGATTCTGCCTAAGGAATTTCTACCATCCTCCTCCAGGGGCTCTGTACAACTATCCACATCCACAATCTCTGCTGCTCTCAGTCAGGGCTTCCAACTGCAGATTGCAAAGACATTGTGACATTTTGGAAGGTTTAAGCTACCCTGTGACCTGCTTTTTCTCCTTTAGGAGTGGGAGTGAAAACCTGGATACTTTTCATAATAGCCAATTATCGTGTAAAAAACCCAAGAAATTAAGGCTACATTTTCTCCCTTAGGATTAAGTAAAGTTCTGTCCAGAAACAACTGCAGAGGCAAACATAAAAAACCCCTCTGTGTACACTTTGGTTAGGTTGATTCCATCCACTTTTGCAGGTACCACGGAGACTGTCATTTGTCTGGTTTCAATATTGAAGCTTCAGAAAAGTATTAAGGTACTGAATATGAAAGCAGAAATGTGTCAGCCTCAGCCCTGCACTCCCTTGATCCCCACTAGCTGGGACAGCGGTTCATGTGCTTCAAGTGGTTGTGGTTAAAAACGCTTTTATGTCTATCTAAAGTTACCACCAATAACACAGGGCCCTCTACCAGCACTGTCACAGGGTACAAGTTCTTGGAAGCCGTAATAGCAGGATTGTTTCTCTTCCTGTGTGTATGATCATTTTAACCTTAATTGTAGCTGTTCATTTATTAAAACAAATAACTCAGGAATATAACAAGTTTTAAATTCCAGCTGTTCAAACAGTCTTTTTATTTTCTTTGTGCACACAGTTTGGTGGGTAATTTATTGTATCCATTTTCTCTTTTCTTTAAATTTTCTTTTTTTTATCTTTTTTTTTTTTAACTAAGAAATGTGCAATATATTTTCCAGATACACTTGAGAACTATGTATGGAACCACTGCTATTTCAAAATGGGGCATGTTGAACTTTGAAAAGTGAAAAATGAAAAATGAACTTTACCTTTTCCTTAAATAGCACGTGACCTATGATACACACTGATTTCTGATTCTGATAATGATTCCCAAGATGACTGAGACTGCCATTGTGCAGCTTAATATTCCACTGGTCCCTTTGCTCTTCCCTTTACCTGCTATCTCCTTTCCCTGGACTTTGCTTAAATTCTTATTAGTACCCACTGTGCCTTCTCCCAAAGGGATATTACTCTTTGTCCTTGAGATGTACACCAGACTCCATTTACAGCCTCCTTTGAGATGAGAAGCTCTGCTTCCTGCATCAGACAGCTTACAGGATCCACAGGTGTAGACTCAAGGCCAATTCTTCCCCATGCTGCTCCAGTGAAGCCAGGGAAGGGCTTCCCCACTTCCCTCCCCTGAAGGAAGGGGCAAGAGGGCAGCGAGGTTCTGGCCTCAGACTGTCCTCCCACGCTCTGTCAGTCCTGAGGAGATGCAGGGAGAGGGAGGCATCCTGCAGCAGCAGAGAGTCAGTGCTGCTGGCTGCTATCCAGGCATGATTCAGAGCACAAGTAACAAAAATATTCTCAGGAGCTGCTTATGATCTTAAACTGTTCATATATATTATTAATTCAGACTGGAAGGGCAATAGAATCACTGAACCCAAATAGGGTCTGTAAAAAGGTCTTTCTTCTGTAGTTTCCTATTCTTGTTATCACACCGTCTCACACATGAAGCAGAGACGGTGATATTCTTGCATTCGGCAATGCAAGACATACAATGAAGCAGAGTTTCTCTTGTAGAAAGATAAGAGATAAAGGAAATAAAGGAAACAGTATTTTATATCTGCCAGGGAAATGGGGAACACAAATATGATTGCCTTGATTTTCATTAGCATTTAAAGTTGGCAGTACATTTGTCTGGTCTTAAAAAGGATATAGATCGCTTTTAAACCCTGCTCTGGTAAGGGAATAGTGTAAAGTGTCCCTGTAAATCAAACTAAGGACAGGTCTTCTGACCATTTATCTCCTGACCACAGACACTGTAAAAGTCTAATGTGGTCAAGAGAGGCTGCAGCTTTTGTGCATGGTGACAGGTTTAAACGATCTGGAAGAGAGTATGTAAAGTCTGCTTCTGCTTACATGTGTATGCCAGTTGCCTAATTCTGACGTGTAAATGCATCCCATATCCTAAAAATGGCAAAGGCTATACAGTTCACCTCAAGCAACCCTGGGATTCTGAATCCAATTTGTGATAGGAGCCAATGAGTTCTGCTTCAGGACCTGTTTCCTTCCAAAAACAAAAAGAAAATCTCTGTGAAGGAGTGGTTGCTCATAGGACTGCTGCCTCCTGATTTTCTCTGCATGATGTTCTCCTTCACACGGACTAATTGTCAGCACTTCTGAGCGTGATATCCAGCTTCCAGCATACTATAAGGTGCTCATAGGGGAAAACATACCATTATTATGAAAGATAGTGTGCTGTCCCACAGGAGACACTTGGCAGAAGGAAGAAGGAAATAAAGTCAGCTTGAAACTATAGCTGAACATTTGCAGACTGTTACAAAGCCTGCAAAACAGGAGAAATCCCAGCATGTTTCAGTTATATTGGCTCTCCTTTATCATGAATCCCATGACCTAGGCAGGTCTGTTCCACAGTTCACAAGAAGCAATAGTAGGAGAGAATAGATTAAAGTTGAGCAAGAAAAAGCAGCAAAGACATTAGAAGCAGATTTCCTAGCTTTTGATCAGGAATGTCTAATGGCCTGTCTTCAGAAATGTTTGCTTGAAGTTCCAAATCCCAGTAATGCTTCATGAAAAATATTTTAAGCCTTCTGTTTAAAGGCAAGCGTGTGTGCATGTGCTTGCATGTGTGTGTCGTGGGGTCTGCATTTTAGCCCCTCACCTTGGAAAAGAAGTTCTTTTTTCTGCTTATGGAAAATTATTTGTATGGTAGTGATGCTGCAGTTATGAGCAATGTAAATGCTTTTAACCTAAAAGAGAACGAAAATGTTCAGATACCAAGATAGGCAGAGGGCTTGTCTGGTAATAATTTAGAATGTTGCTCTGAATAGTGGCTACCAAAAGGTCCCCTTTCCACTTACTCAGTAAATAAACTAGACTGAAAATAACTACTGTCCACAGGTATGACAAAAATAGCTGATTCTTGTGACAACCATGAGCAGATGTATGAGGAAACCTTCCCAGGGTTTACAAAGCACTGCTTGAGGGCACCAGAAAGCTTTGTAGCCTGGAATGGGTGCTGATGTTTTACTGGATACCACACACGTTACCAACCACCAGAGAAGTCAGAGATACAGTGATTTTGTCTGAATCCCTTCCCCTCTCCGCTTTGTACACATCAGCATGCATCCAGTCCCATGCAGAACTTTCCAGATTGAAATCACACATTGTGCTTCCCCTGAAATGTGCAAGCCATCTGCCACAACTCTGTTTGGGTTTGAGCCATTTCTTTGTGAATAGGTGCTTATCAGTTTCTCTTGTTATTTGTACTTTGAGGTAGGCGAGGGGGGAGTCCAAGACCACCAACATTCTCTTTGTCTGACCAGATGCATAAAGAATTATTTTCTATAAATAATGGAAGGAGGTTCTGAAAAATGTATTCTTATTTATACCTCTATTGGATTTTTCATTAGTCCTGGCTTGTGTGTTTATTTTTAATGTGTTGAGGAATAAGAATAGAGGTGTATTGTAAGTATATTATGACAAAGGTGCTAATAACATCAAAGAACATAATCTCTTTTACAAAAATGATGAAGAAAGTGTTTATGATTCACTATAAATGTATGCCACATACTTATGAAGTATGTGAAGTACTAGTAAGCAGTATTTGTTTTCCCCTGTGAATAGCTGAGATGGTCATCACTGATATATGGGAGGCAAAAAGACAGTTTTGTTTTGCTTTCTTTTGGTTTGGTTTGATTTTGAAGAAACCCTGCTGAAGAAGTGCCTTTGTGTCTTTTTTATTCCTTTGACCTACGTGATCTTAAAACTTGGTTTGCTCTCCCAGAAAGAATTCCATAGCCAGTAATTCTAAACACTGTCTAAGACAAAGTCAAAACTTGCCTTTTTTTTTTTTGTTTGTTTTTTTTTTTGTTTGTTTGTTTTTTTTTTGTTTGTTTTTTTTTTTTTTTGTACATCTTGTCTCAATGGAGCACAGCTGCTCTGTGGGTTGTGGACAGAAAAGGTGATCTGATGCACACTTCCTTTGGGCATGCACAAGAATATATATTCATCTACATTATTTTTTTTCCACATAAATTATCGCAAACATAGTAAGAAAAAGAAATGTTATTTCCTCACAAAATGGAAAAGGTCTGAATAATTCAATAACCTCAAGTATTAGTTTGATACAAGTGTCTCTTTCTTCTTTTTGAAGGCAGCAGATTTATGAACATGTGTAAAAATAAGATGGAAAATGTAATTTGGGATTAGAAGGGACCTGTGGAGCGGGACTACTTTAAAGTTGTTTCAGGTTGCTTGTGACCTCATCTGGTCCAGTTTTAAATACCTCCAGAGAAAGAGAATCCATAACCTCCTTGGGCATGAAATATAATTTCATCATGTGCTTCCATTTTTAAATAGGAATCTCCATGGCCTTTCCATTTTTAAATAAGAATCCCCATGGATCTTTCATATCCATTATTAGAAAAACACAATTCAGCTCCTTGTATGACTAATTTAGATTTTCCTTTTTCAGAAGACTTCAGAGCAAGGGAATATGTCAGGCTTACCAGTGTTTATTAAGCATATCAGCAAGATAGGAGGGCAGACACAACCTGCAAGCTTAAGTTCCACTGGTCAGAGTAGAAAATGCTTTCCCAAAAGTCTCTGGAATTTTTAAAGGAAATTGTAATTTGATTTTCACTAAAAAAAATTTAAAACATTCACTCCATTTGGGACACACTTGCCAGGAATATTTTAGTAAATGAACTTATTCTGTAAAGAAAATAAAATTATTCACAGGAAATTAATTCAGAAGTTTAATCCAGAAACCAGAACCTGAGTTTTAGGTTTGTCCCATGACTGTGAAACTCTATCCAAAGAAATAAAATGTTGTACGCTTGCAACAGACAGCAGAGCAAACAAATGACAAACCGAGGCTGAGTAAGTAATGGGTGAATTCAGGAAGATGGCATCCTTCCTGCAAATACCTTTCAAGCACAAAAAGCAGTGGTATGTGCCAGGTTCAATTTCTGCAGCAGTTTTTCACACACCTCTTACGCTGGTGCAGTCTGTGGAACGTTATTTTAGAAATCTACAAAACCAGGTTGGCTGCTGGATAAAAGGATAATCCAATTTCTCAGTGTTTCTTAACCTTCATCATTTGCACCACTCCTAACAACAATCCCTAGGAAAATTTCCTCTATATACACAATGTTTAAGGACCTTGTTCTGATTGGAGGCAGTTCCTCTAACAGTGTCCAGAAAATAAATGAGTTTTACCCGATGACCAATCTCAAATGCAGACTGCTCTGCTGTACCTAACCACTGTTGTTCACTTTCTTGGAAATGTTTGGAAGCACTTAAAATCACTAAGGTCAATTCTTTTAAAATATATGTCTACCCATAAAGCCAGACGCCTTGGGAACATGAATGCAGTTTATGGGTGTCTGAGAGACAGGAGGAAAGTGTAATTGATACTTTGTTTCCCCATCCAGTTTGAAATGTTTTGCTTCTCTAAAGTGTGGTATCACCTAAGGAAGAAAGGAAGCACCTTGGTTGAACTCGATGGTCTTAGGGGCTTTTTCCAGCCTTGCTTGTTCCTATGACCTCTCCTAATGTGGAGAGTGCCACCAACTCCATCAAACAGTCCTGGGAATGGGCTTTTAACTTTCCAGACATCTAGGAATAAATGTTATTATTCTCCTTGCACAAGTGTGTTTCTTTTTCATGAAGACAGGTATGGGAGTGTTTGGGGCTTTGTCTTATCCCTGAAGATGCCTGTAAAATTGAAAAAAAAATTGTGGTATTAAAATAGTACCAAACCCTCACCTGTATTAAAACCTACAAGAGGAGCAGTAAAAATCAGATAAAATTCCAGAGGTGTTTTGCCAGAGGCTGGTGTCCCTCAACTGCATCTTTGTTTCTCTGTTCCAAAACTACAATGTCCTTAACAATCCAAAAGAAGAAGCAGAGTGACAATAAAAGAGGGAGATCAGCAGGAGAAAAGTAACCTGGACCACATTTACACATTGACCTTAAATCTGTGAACTACTCTCTTAATGAGGTTGTCATAATTACTATAAGCATTAATATTTCATGAACAGCATTTCTATGAATTTTCATTCTTTATATCGTAAAATTCTCCACAATAACCTCAGCTCTGCCCATGTTATCTTTGATATTTCCCTTGGAAGGAGACAGCATTGCTGTGACCAGTCTGGGGCTGCGTATATATTACCAGTGAACATGTGTACTCTTAGCAAGGTTGCTGAAATTAAATCGTATTTATAAGGTCAGGGTTCTGCCCACATTTTCTCAGACTCTGTCTTTTACCTAGCAGTGTTTGACACCAATTGAAGTAACTCCATTACCTACCTCTTTTTGAAACTTAGTGAAAACAAATTCACAAACCTCAAATTTTTGAGATGGAAGACAGATTCATAGACAACTTCTATGTGAGTCCCATTTCTTTGCAAAATTCCCACATTTTGTCAGTTTCTTGATTTGAAAGAAGGCTGAATTAAGTTCTAGATATGTCCAGACAAAGGCATCATGCCTTGGCATCAGTGTGTATATAAAAAGTGGTCTTATTTACAGTTGTCTCAAAGTTATAATGCTGACCCCACAAATGTCTTTTCACACTGTCATGACTCTCTTCTTTTAATACCAAATTTTCCTGCCTATGAAATTAGAGCAATACAGAGGAGCAGCAGCTCAAGATTGTGACAGCCAATACCTTATCGACCTTCTTATTGAAATGGTGGGGCATGAATGGGCAAATCAATTCTTAAACAAAAGATTTCCCTTCCTGTTCAGGAAATGCTTAGTGTGAGGTAATATAGTTTTAACAAGAAAAACATTGAGGCTTTTTCATTAATATAATGTTGCCAGACTCTAGAAAAATCTAGTCTGATACACTGGACTAGAAAAATCAGTGTCCTCACACACCCTAGGTTTGGGTGCCCTACATCTGGAACTGCAAATCTTGGAGTATGTTGGGTGCCTCATGCAGCTTCCCCTTTTCTTCAGGCCAAAAAGTTTAGACATATCTAGAAAGGCATCAGATCTCCAAAAGTAAAGAGATTTAAGTTGCACATTTA
This sequence comes from Prinia subflava, assembly GCF_021018805.1. Lineage (NCBI taxonomy): Eukaryota > Metazoa > Chordata > Aves > Passeriformes > Cisticolidae > Prinia > Prinia subflava. The sequence goes on from NC_086271.1 coordinate 110,152, forward strand.
CATGTGGCTTGTTTTAAATCCCACTGCTACATCCTGTAAAACATACTAGGACTGCTGTTACTTCTTTATTGCCTTATAAAACTTGATCCTCTCTCCCAAATCCACTGTTTACTAAGCTACTAGTTGTATTTTCAAAAGATACCAGGCAACTATAAGGAAAATTTAGTCTAGGAATTAAAGTTTGTCCGTTTTTTCTGAAGTTTTGGGTTAAAAGATGTTGGCAAAGAAGATTCTGTTAGCAACAAAATCACTGATACAAGCTGAAACAGTCTATATGTTTGTAATGAGATGATCCTTATAATTTGATCACCTGGGAACTGCCAGAGTTGTTTCTAATGGGTTGTATCCATATATGATGCATAATGGAGGGCAGGATTCATGCTAGTTCAGGCATACCTAATGATTAATAAGGATTTTGATGAGTGATAAATTCAGGCCAGCTAACTCATGTGCATCCCTAGGTTTAGCTAGTGACGTTCAAGTTCCAGATTACTCAAATACTCACATGGTGGCTGCCAGATTCACTAGTGCTGGCAGATGCACTGCTGGAAAATTCCCTGGCCATGGAGGTGAGATGCAGCTGTCCTCTGCCCCCAGAGGGGCAGTCAACAAATTATCAGCAGAATAGGATGGAAAAGGATACATCAATAAGTCATGGGTTAATCCTGAACAGAAAATTTGATCCAAAGTAGACAGGAGTTTAAATTAGTTGGTGAAGCCAAGGCCATTGCTATTCCTACTGCTGGTGATCAGCTGTCCAATGGCAGTTTGGGATTTATCAACCAATTTGCTAACTTGTTGGCATCTAAATTTTCTTCAGATACTCCTTCCAGGCCTACCCTGTCAGTCCTTTAAAAATGGTCTTTACTGCAATCTGAAGGAAGCTGCAGGAAGCAGAACACAGACTGAATGTTTTAGCAGCATAGGGATGTGAGAAATGTGGAATCTTTTGCCAAATCTTGGCTTTTCTGCACAAAATTTGATTGATTTTCCCTGTTTTAACCTCTGACACTGTTCTTTAAGGGGCTGTGTGTAGCATATATTTAAGTTGCTGAAGACTCAAACTGTCACAGCAAAAATCTAATGGCTTTTTCATCAGGCACGTCAAGTCTTCAAGACTCAAGTTATTTCTTAGTAACCAGCAAGTTTCTTAGCTGCAGCCATGCATCTCCTGGGCCTAATGTACAGAGACAGCAAACATTCTCACATTCTCAGAAAATGAATGTTTCTATTCTTTTCAGTGTGGGTAGAAATGGTGAATAGGCTTCATTAAACTTAATTCTCCCAGTCTTCTTTATGGCATGTCTTTATGGTGAAAGTTCTATTCACCCAAAATAAAAATAGTGATTTTTATTCCTTTTAACACTTTTTTCCCATAGTCCTTCAGAGGCTGATAAACTAGATAAGTGACCACGATTGAAATGCATCCAGTTTTGAGGTGAAACAAAGCAGCTATAAAATGGCAAACAATAACATTTCAAAATAGGTTAGGAGAGGACAGAAGGAGTAATAATATATGCAAGAGAAAATTCAGAGGGAATGTAAGAATACAAAACAGGAATTTGGTCAGTACATACTGTATTTAAAACTCACACTAAAAATAAGAATTTCAGGGGAGGGTTAGTAGCTGAATGTTCTTTGGAGTCTACATTCAGCTTGTTGCCAAGCACGTTGATTGTGTGATAAAAGCAATTGAAATGTTTGACCAGAATGTGAAACATTGGAATTTTGTTTCACACTACACCTACTAATAGGAAATTATAATTATTTTTACTAGCGAGAGGTATTCTAGTCAAAGTAAGCAGCCACCCAGGAGGAGAAATAGATGTGGGGAGGATCCATTGAATTTAAGTCAAGGAGCACTCTGTGTCCATCAGCACTTTTACTCCATCACACCTTGCCCACAGAGGGATGTGACACTCATTGACACCAGGGCACACAGTATTTTGATGGCTTTTTATATTGTCTCTCAGGATCCTAAAAGGAAAATGAGGTGTCCAACCACCCATAGTTTAATTTGCAGGTGTTATTGAAAGAGATACAGAGCTAAGGTATCTCTCAGTAAATTCTGTCTTGTCTATATTCTCTTATATCCACTTGAGATTTCTCTGCAGTTCCTCTTGAACAACAGCAAGAGCTCTCTATTCAGCCTGTGAAAACTCCCATTTGCTCAACTGCCTCATGGAAGTGCATTGGTTTCAATTTCTCTCAGCAAGGTAATGCTGGGCTTTGGACAATGTAGACACAGTTGTGTTAGTAGCCTTTTCCCGGCAATTTTGTTCATTCACTTTTTGCATTTTGAGGTAACACAGCAGCCCCTGGTGCAGTGGCCCATGGAGCCAGCCCTGTACAAACACCCAACTCACAGGCCCTGTTGGCCAGTTCCAATGGACACAGTAAACATCCCACACTGGTGAGGGAAGCTGGGAATGGCAGCTAAATGATGACATGAAAAGCAAAGTTTGACTTCATGCTGAGGTAAGACACCCCAGGGCTGTACACCCATCTCAGCCTAGGTCTGTTCAGCATTAGAAGAAGACCAGTATCCCAAGCATTTTTCCCTGAACTGCTCAGGGATCTAAGCCCCAGTGAAGGCACAGCCCCAGGGAGATCTGCTTCCCAGCAACGTCCTGTTCCCACATGCCTCTTTTTTGGCAAGGATCCTGGTAGGCACCCCATTATAGGGGGATATCACCAATTCTTACAGTAAATTTCTCTCCTTCTCCTGTCTCCTGGGCTGGCATTGTCTCTGAAAGCTGGAGGAAGAGCTCAAGACCTGGCCAGGGGATGGAGGGTAAAGAGGGGAACAGCTCTACTGCTAATGCAGAATAGAATTTTCCCACATCCAGGCCGCAGACAGAAAAAAGAATTTTAGCTTTGTTTGTGTCCACTGTCATTAGAACAACAGAATGGGAATTTTTGCATATTTTACCAGGAAGTCTGGAACTAAATTCCAGTAGCAATGAGCTTTATGTCTTTTTAAGTCCCTAATGTTGTTTACTTCTCATGAAAAAAACCTGACTTAGTTTGTAGACTGGAATTCAGATAAATAATCCCTGCTGTTAAAATTGTTTTGCTGTTAGTCCAGCTAAACTGTGAGAAACCAGTTCAGCGTTTCTGATAGCCATTAGAACCTCCTAATCCAAATGTTTCAGGTGGAATTGTTCAGCAGATGAACACACATTTCACAGAAAATGCTTGTTGCACAGGCTGAGTAATAGATGTGATGGGAATTATGCTGTATTGACATCCAGCTCTCACAAAGGCCAGCTTCATTCTCTGCTGCATTGACATACTTCAGCTTCTTTTCCCCATTTTTTATGTTTGTTCAGACAACCTGAATCTTGAAATGATGGAAGGGTGCCTGCAGCCTCTTGGGTAAGCTGGTGCCATTGGCAGTTCAGCCAAATGCTTTGCTGTAGCTTAAGACTCCACCAGAAATCCAAAAGAACTCAAATGTCCCTACACTCCAGCCCAAGCAGACAATGTGTAAATGTTTAGTCTGAGGTATTTTATTATCTTGTTTCTCATCTATCTGAGAATGAACATTTAACCTGTCCTGGATTTTTAATAATTTTTTTGCAATGGTTGAAAAATATAATGAAATCAATTTGCTGAAACAGTGTTCCCCTAGTCTCAGTAAAAAATAAAACATTTTAAATTCTCTAGGTTAAGGGAGTGAAAAATTATTGCTGTGGGCTCTCCAGTGAAATCCATGACTTGTGTAAGAAAACTTTAAAAATGCTTCAGGCAGAATATTTTCAGAAAGAGATTTTTTTTAACTGTTGAGAACTTTATTCAATATGGACAAGAGAAAACATTCTTCCATGAAATGCTGGAGAGATTTCAATGTATTGGGCAGCTGGGAAACATTATAGATCAAATGAAAACCTTCTGAATTTAATTTTTCATGGTGGTTGGTGATTATTACTTATTACAGTACATGTTAAATTGCCTTTGCTCACTCCTGATGATTTAGCTTACATATTCACTCTTGAGTACATGAAAGGTTTGAGTGGTGGAATTAATTCCTCTTGGAAAGAGGCTCCCAGACTTCAGCATAAGATATGTCTTTCTGGTCAAATATTTCCTGCCTTCCCTGGCAGGAAGTTTTTCTTACAATGAGATGGCCTGAAAGGAAGATCTCATTGTTATTTCTTGCAGAGTTGTGTGGGTGCTATTTTTTAGTTTTACTAGGTGACATAATGATGTCTATCTTAAAATAAATGCTTTTTGAAAACTTCATTTTCACAGACATTTCAGATGAAATCCAGCTGAATCACTGGGCCAGCAGCCACCCCAAATAATTGAGGCCATTCATTTCAGAAGAATTATATCAATGTTGTTTGCCCAGGAAGCAGAAGACTCTAGACTAGTCACCCAAGGTAGGGTGCTGAATTTCTTCTTAGCTGATTCAATTCACTTAAGGTAATTTAATTCAATGCCAGTGTAATTGGAGTACTCAGATCCATACCAGGGATGCTGTAAACAAACCTTCATTTCTCCATCTTTTTCTTCAGTTCATCCTTGTCTTTTATGGTCGTGGTGACCAGTAGTACCAAAGCTTAGGAGCTCCAGACTTATTTGAATGTTTACATAATCAAGAGGTGAAGGGAGAGAAGCAAACTCCTCATTTAGTAGATTGCTGTGCTGTAGATGCTCGTGAAAAGAGGATTTTCAGCAGCCTGTATAGCTGTGATGTTCACCAGGTTGTTTATTCAGCAGTGACTTCGGGACTGGAGACCTGTAATTTGAATCACTAATAGCTTTCCTGCTGCTCTTCATCCATGCAAGTTCATTTTGCTTGAGGTGAGATTTTATAAATATTTTAGCAGCCACAGTTAAGCCTGTATTTAACAAGTTGGGCAGAACTGTAACAACTTGTAGTAATGAAGCCTTGAAACCAGCATGAAAATATTTTAAAGTCTTGACCAAAGCAGGATTAAGAACATGAGCTTTTTACTTTTATGACTACAAATAAGAAAGTTCTTCCTTGTTGTTCAAAGCCTTTAACCCTCTAAAGCTCTTGTCTGTACAATGCTGTCTCTATTATTTACATTAACAGAAACACAGGGGTGGCTTTAGGACACAGGCCTGTTGTTTTAGACAGAGTAGGAAAATTCACAGGCCAAATACTGCTCTGTTGCATTGAAAGAGAAAGTTATTTACCTCTGTTGCCATGTCACATGATGGAGAAGCACCCACATTTAAAATGGGTGCTAAATCCTTTCTTGTTACTCTCCCAAGTAAACCCATGAGGCTCACTTTTACTCTCAAGATGGATTACATCACTTAATTGTAGTTATTTAGGTACTGATCCGAAGGTCTATTAATAGCAGTGTGTTGTCCATGTGTCCTTAAAGAGAAAGAAAACTTTTTTACAAATATAGAATTTGTTGATTTTTTAAATGAAAATTTTCTTCTTTTTTCCTCCACACAAACCTGAGAAAATAATGCAAAATTGCTTTTGTGAATTTTCATTCAAAATTTTAACTGGATGCTTAATACAAAGACAATCAAGATAATTCTCTGCTTTGTTCTACCCATCACATGGACAAACTCCTTATGAAGTAAGACTTTGTTTTTCCTACCTTTATTTCATAGCTTTAAAAAAATTAATTTCCTCCCACACCCCCTTAGTCGTAATGGTTTTTCTTGTGATCTGAGACTTACGATATATGGCTGTACATCTGGAAACTTTTTCTACTTATCTCCAAGATCTTGGTACAAATGATACTAACAGGCAACCAACCAAGGAAATTATGATGCTTGGACTGTGTCTTTGAAAAGGATGTTTTGAGTGATGCGTGGTTATAATTTTCCAGATTGCATTCAGATGTCAGAACTGGCAGTTGCTTCCCCAGGCAGCAGGTGTTCAAGCTGACAGATATGATGATAATAATAGCCTGCATTAAATTTTATGGTGAATTCTATATAGCACAATATCTGTGTTTGACTACATGCAATCATTAGAGAGTGACAGATGTATTAAATCCCCAGACTGATACAGGCAGAATCTGAACTCAGTCACTGAATGGGGAGAAAGTCAGTGAGTGATGAGCATGAATGCTCCTTTATTCCTTATTAAACTGACAAAGACTTTTTCAATACCATCTCCCTACATATGTCCCATGTCTCTTCCCTGTAAGAACCCCTGTAAACCTCCCTGAGACACTTATCTGCCTGAGCTCCTTGGGCTGTTCCCCTGCAAACTAAAGTGGAGAAAATTATCAGTAACATATGAATGATGCCCCTGAAAAGTTCTGAGACACAGGCAGATGTGGCAATGTAGAATTTGATGGAGGCAAATGTAGAATTTGATGTCTTCTTACCAGAGTAAGGCTACATCAGTGTGTTCAAAACCTTTTGTATTATAGTTCACATAGAAATGTCATGAGATAGTTTAGAAAGAACAAAAACACTGTTTCGATACAAACTTGGTAGAACAACCTCAAAAGAAGTGTTTGTTAACAAAAAAAAAGAAAAAAAAGGAAGAAAAAAAAGAAAGAAAAAGGAAAAGTCTGGTTTTGGATGCCTCTGTTTTTAGGCTGTAGAAAAGACTCACAACTTACACCTAACTGCTCGATGATCCTTCTGACAGATCTGTGCTCCTAGTCTGACATGTACATATTCTCTTAAAATATACATTGTTGAAATTTCAACAACATGAAGCTGAAAAGGTGGGTGATCCAAAGAAAATGTGCTTGCTATCCAAAATGCCTGTTGTTCCTTTATTTCAAATATTGACATTTGTCTGGGTGCTTCTTGTTGTTTAGGTTGTCCACAGACCAATTTAACCAAGACTAGCCTGCCAAGAAATAGGACTTGTCTCAATAGGAAATTTCATAATCATGACCACTGTTTAGTACTCGCTTTCAGTCTCATTATATTTTTAATAAATCAGTTTAACTTACAAATGGATGAGGTTTGCTACCTCTATGTCACCATGCCACACGGTTCTGCCCTCACAGTAATGTTAAATTCACCATTTTTTTTCGACATTTATTTTCAAATAATGTTTAGGCATGCTTTACTAAATCAGTGTTGTTCAAAGATCTGTTTAGTGCTCTGTTACTTGGGGCTTTAATTTACTGCTATGAGCTTGGTGTTGGAGAAAGCCATTAAAAGAAACTTGTCACAGATGATTACAGATCTACAGCAGACAGAAAGTAGTTTCCATTCTAGAAAAATGTTTCTAGAATGACTGAAAGATTTCTGAGGAATTCAAATTCTTGTAAAAACTTGCTAATCTTAAAATGTGCCCTAATCTGTCCTTATTGTATTGTAAGCTTCATTTTGTATATCTTATAGTTATTGTGTCATTTTAAGGACAATTTAATGGTACAAGAGAATAGAGATAGCAAGGGAAAATCTGTTTTGATTCCAAAAAAATAAATTCACAGCAAAGAAGATCAAACACTGGAACAAGACACTCAAAGAAATATTAAAATTTTCATCCTTGGAAATATTCTAGATTTGGCTGTATATTATCCTAAGCAACCTGCTCTAGCTTCAAAGAAGGATCTGCTTTTAGCAGGGACTTGTACTAGATGGCCTCCAGAGATTCTTTCCAACATAAATTGTTCTTGGATTCTCAGAAAATTATGCTCCTTTGTCAATAGTTTGTGAAGAAAGTTCTAGCATACTAAGGCTTATAAAATCAAAAATTTTAAAGGATAGTAATAAAATTATAATTATAAATATTTTCCTCTGAGTAACACAGTGACAGAAGATATTTCATTGAGTTGTCATAGACAGAACTCATTAGCATTTGTATCAGGGAGGTCCCCACTGTCTTTTCCTAGCTAATTGGTCTAACTCCTTTTCCTTTTTGATAAAAATAAAGCATCAGCCTCCACCTTCCAGTGCTTTTTGCTGTCATTTTGCCAATTAAAATATCACAAATGAACATTCTAATGAATGGTTCATTCCACCTCCCAGCAGTGGAAGAATCTTCCCTTCTGCATGCTGATGGTGCTTTTCCTCGTCTCATTTTAAATCTCCCAGAGTTTCCACTAGTGCATTTGCCCTTTTATTTATTAAACAACAAACAGAACTCAGTCTAATGAAGTTTTCCTTTATACCAACCTGTTGTCTGATCTTTTCCTGTTGATTCTATATCGCATATTATATTAATATACCCGTCTCACTCTTTGTGTTTAAATATTTCTCATTCTTTTAGCAGTTTATATGTTATCACCTTCATTTTCCTCTGGGTATTGCTCTTCCCAGCCATTTTTTGCTTCTCTGAAGTTTTGCCATCTTTTTGATCACTGGGCATGTGGAACTAAGCATCGCCTTCAAAGCCCACACGTATGGGAGCCAAGAAGAATTTAGGTTATTTTCCCTTTGCTCTGTGATGAGGTACCTCTACAAAAACAGGACAGGAGTGCATTTAACTTTCCTTTCCTGAATTTATATTACAGTCCAGCTGTAGAAATTTATCATGCACTGTCCCCATCAGAGTTCTTTCAAGATTACTGCCTCTCTGGGGAACAGCCCCACTGAGTGAGTGAACTCCGGTGCTTAAGAAAAGATCCTTTAAGACAAGTTGTTAAAATCACTGGGTTCATATGTCTCATTGGAAATAGAGAGGATAAATGTAGTAAAATGCTCTGTATGCAATGAAGCCAGCAGAGTGCTTTCAGCATGTTTAAAACATTAATAGATGCTACCTACCTGCCATGCAACTGTATGAAAGCTATGACAGACTATGCAGGGATTTCCATGCAGCTCTTAACTCACATCATGTGTTTTAAAGGTCATCTGATGGACATGGGACCAAATGAGAAATACTTCAAGCATATGAATGAAGATAACAAGTGGAGAAAAGAAGAAAAGAATCAAATTCAGTGGGAGGAGAAGGAGGAAGGAGGTGACAAGGAAATGGTAACTCCCCAGTGTAAATACCCTATATAGCTCTCCTACTCAGAGTCTGCATTATAAACTGAGGGTTGTCCAAAGTCTCATTCCCTCTCCTCTTGCTCATCTCCACTCCATGTGACTCCAGCCCAGAGGAGGCCTGCTGAGACTGCGTCTCTGTGTCTGTGCACAAAAGGACCTCTTGTACCTGCTCATCTTTCGGGTATGTTCTTCATTCAACACCACCAGGAATATGTTTCTGATTAGCTAGAAAAAGAACATGTTCTATTTCACATTGAACCTCCCTTCAGGGAAAAGCAAACAAACGTGTTTAAATTGCAGGAAGAAAAAATTCACCAATTCAAAGCAGTCTGATGGGTCTCTAAACTCAAAACAGAAGCATGGGAGGTTTGCCCACCGGTATGAATATGTGAGTCTGAATCACCAGAGAGGGAGGCCAGCATGCCAGCAGAGCTCTCCCTTCGCTGTGTCAGGAAAAATCAAGGGCCCTGTGTGAACTGGGAATTCATCAGTGTCTGGCAGTAATCTCCACACACATCTCTGCTGTCTGCAGGCAGGCAGTCTTGCAAACAGATGAGCATTGAGCCCATGCCCCGGGGGATGTTACCACCCCTCGGACCTGCGAGACACCGAACCCGGCATCCCTCCGTCAGAGCCCCTTCTGTACCTGCTCCTGTTCATCACTGAACTTGTCCGTAGAAACTATTAGATAAAACAACCTTTGCAAGCCTCTAAATAATAGCTGTGCTGCAGTAACAAGCCAGTCATGTCTTTCAAAAGCTTGGGAAAAGTTGTACTCTGTTCAAAACAATACTTTTATTTCCAACTTTTTAACAGAGACCAGCTTCTAAATATGATATCGTTTTGCTAGTCTTTCTGGAAGTCAACCTTTCTGACTGTTTTTCTTTGGCATCTGCTATTCCAGCAAGGAATGATCTTAATAATTTTATAGAGAGTTGGTTGGATTTTTCATCTTGCAGTTATTAGAAAAGCAATGCTCATGAATTGGTCAGTGTTTCCAATATATTACAGTTTGCATCTCCAAAGTTGAAGCAATAATGATTTTATTCTTTTTTTATTTGGGCACATCGTAGGAACAACACAAATTTTCAGTTTGGCCTGCCTGTAGGCTCTGTCCTGCCCTGTTTGCTGGCTTCTCTGCTTGTCCTTTGTGCTGAGTGACAGCAAAAAGGTTTCTTCTCAGTAGGCAAAAGGGTTATGGGTTTTTTTGTTCTGTCTGGCATCTGTTCACAAAATAAAAACCCACAAAATTGAAGGCATGATGTCATAGAGATGTATCCGAACTTTAAACCTCTGCTGATGCTGCATGTCTCAGTTTGGGAGGAGGGGTAGTATCATTAGATACCTTAAATTAACCTGATTTTCAGGAAATACAGATTCTGAAAGGGGTTCCCTTTTAAAAGTACATCGAAGTAGGCAATTCCATTCAAACTTTTTTTGGACAGCAATTTTTTCTCTTTTTCTTTTGTCTGTATCTGTTCAATTTTACCACCTTGTTCTTGCAAACCTTTTCTTCAGCTGTGGAATTTCCATACCTAATAGCTAAACATCAAGTGAAAAGTTGCTGCTGTCTTAAAAGGATCCTAAAAACATGCTTCCCTCCTTTCCATCTAATAACTCTGTGAGGCAGGCATAGACATCCTAGTAACTGACATCTATTTTAATTGTGAAACTATTATATGAAAATACTCATTAAATTCTTATTAAGGAGCTATTTTTGTTTCATTGTGCATTTTTTTTCCAAAATGCAAGTCATCTGAGTCAAAAATATTATCACAGCAGGATTTTCCCATAGGATATATGCTCTGTTTTATTTTTTACTCATTTTGTCCTTTGTATTTATATGTTTATTTTTTAATAAATATTTGTATGTAGTGCATTCAGTAACCACAGCAATGCCTGTTTCTAGTGAGAATAGAGTATTAACAATATCTGAGGCTTGGTAGCCACCTTCATGTATTTTTCAAGGGATGACAAAATTCAAGCCAAAGACTTCCCGCTGCCCACAGTGCTTCTCCATGCAGTACCAAGAGACATAACATGCAGGGACAGTGCTGCTCTCCTAAGAATACCTAATGCTGCATATTCCATAGCTCTTTAGAAAAAAAGGTATCTGAGGGGTCAGAAGGAGAGGAGGAAAGAGGCTGAGGGATGTGGTCAGGCTTGAGACACAGAGATTGTTCAAAATTGACCATACAGAAGATACTGAGATGCTACTTCACTAAAGTTTAACATCTCAGCTTTATGCTTTGATACAGCAGTCCCTTTTCTCCTCTGTCTCTGAACTGAAATCCCAGTTAGAGCTTTTCTTGGATAAAACCAGTATGAACAGCGTTAGGGGTTCAATTTCCTATTATTGACATAAAGACATATGCAAGTAATGTAAGGGACATAAATGTAAGCAATGTAAGGATCTTAAAATGACATGCAGCTGGACTTTGTAAAGCTGAGAAGTCCTATCTTGTTCTTCATAATTCCTTAGTGCACCCATCAATGCATATAACTGTGGAATGGGAATTTTACAGACAGATATTGAAATTAAAAATATATTGATCATTTGTGACATTAACAATTTATTGTCTGTTGCAGCACCTGGCTCTCTGCTGTGTTGAACATGAACCATTACAGTTGCCTCAAATACTTAAACAGAGGTCAGGCCCTAAAATAAAACAGAAACCCAACTGTGCTGTCTCAGTCAGCCTCTCTTCTGTCCTTAGAAATGAGCTTGATCTTTCTCAAATTACGTTATCTCACTTCTCCCTGTTGAAGACTTTTTCCATTGTGAACTCAGACAATTAGTTTAAAATTGTGCCTTTTGCCTGTTGTGGACACTCTTGCTGTAGCACAGAGATAAAACTCTCTCTTTATGGAACAGCAAATATGATCATCTTTTATCACCCAATCACATATATTTTTAGCAAGGTGGCAGGGGAATAGAAAGAAAACTATTTATTCAGGCTTTTGCGTTGTGTTATCAATATAGCACGGGACCTGGAAAGTTTTAATTCCAGAGAGGTTTGACAAAAGTATCCTTAAAGAAAATGGTGAAAGAACTAATAAAGTTGTATCATTCTGGAAAGAAAGGCTCTGTAATATGGCATCCCTATAGTCCTGGAGATACTATTATTTATGATAATAAAATGTAGTTCTTATTTGGCATTTTTTTCTGAGTTGGTCTCTGACTGTTCCACAGATGGATTGTTCATCTCCTTTTGCAGATGGAATAACTGAGATACTGACTGTAAACTGCCTGCAAAGGATTGCCCCAAATGCTATCAGCAGAGCCAGAACCAGAATTTGAGACCTGTGGGCTCAAGCCTTTGCACAGAGCAGAAAGCCTGGCTGGCCCTGTGAGGGTGCTGGCATCATTGTCTGAGAGTGCCAGATGACCCCGGCAATTTCTTTGGGGTGCATTTTGGGGAAGCACTCTGCTCTACCTCCAGTCAACCACGGTTCTGCTACTGTAGTCAGAGGGGGCAGAGTTCTAGATTATGAATTTTTAAAGAAACACCGACCCTAGTACATCGTATTTGTAGCAGAACCTTTTATTAGGGAACCTGTTTGTGTTACTCACCACAAGCAAATCCCACATGGTTACATCTCTGCCGCTGAAAACCTCTTGTAAACTCCAATTTGAGATGAAGTAGATGTTCTGCAGACTGTTAGGCTCTCCACATTTTGAGATAATAAACCAAATCTGTTATACCAGCAATTACAGCTTACTCACAGAGCCATAATCTTCTTGTGATTATTTAATCAGTCAAGATTCGGTCTCTTCGGTTTTTATCCTGCTTCCAAGAGGGCAGATGGTTAACTTAACTTCCGAATGCCTTGGGTTTTTCTCCTGGCTGCAATGTAGACAGAATCTTCATTCATATGGGAAGCCTGGAGGCCCAGTGGACTGCCAACAGGTTTCAAAATGCTTAAGAGAGAAAGACCTGTGAAGACCTGAAACAACTCTTACTAACAATGTCCAAAACATCCTTTCTTCACTGCTAAGAAGTTGTCCTCAATGCATCCTTTAGAAATAGGGATAAGTAAGGCTTTCAATGCAAAATAGTTGTTACTATTACAAACTGTGTCATTTTTATTCACTGCAATTTGAACAGCTGCAGCCTTCTTTTTTATCTTTAAGGACCTAATTTTTAAATTATCTCTATCTTGATGTTTTGCGTTTTGGGGCTAATTATATATGGAAAAGTGAATGGCTGTATCAGATCCAATTGGGCTGAACTCTAGCTGATCAGGATCCTGCAAGCAAAAAGTGACTAGAAAGAGATGCCTGGATAAGAGCATCAGAAGAGAGCAACTTCAGATTAATACATGTCAGCATAGTCATGTTTTCTAGCTATCTGCAATTCAGAGACTCTCTGAAGCAGACATGATATTGTGTTTAAGTTCTGTCAGGAAAAAGAGAACATCAAGAGACATTGTGTCTGTGTCTAGTGCAATTACATTACAGGTACGTTCATTTTTTGGATGCCATATTGCTTTCTGTTTAATTCACACATTTCTTTCTGCCATTCACATAATTTTGTGAATTACTTTGCAAAATGCCTATCCTTTCTAGTTGGCCAGAGGAGAAAAATTTTAGAATAGCATATCTGCTCTGGTGTCACCTAACTCAGAAGTATTTTCCCTTTTGCCACATCTACCTATTAGCCCTGTTTCCAAAAGACACTAGGATCAAATGCTGTATGTTTAATGTTTAAGTCATTATCAAAAAAATATTGAAAAGGACAAATCCTAACAAGAAACAAACCCAAATGGGAAATATTTTCCTTTATTATAAATTCTTAGCTGGACACTCAATTTTTTTTCAGGAGGACACTTGAATGTTTTGCCAGTTATGTGCTATATTCTTTAATACTCCTGGACTTCTCATACTTTCTCTTCATGAAAAAACCTGCAACTGCTTCTCTGAGTTGCTGAACAGCTAATCAACTAAAATTGGGACAACATGTTAAAGTTAGTGATGTTCTATATAAAAGTCTAATGGCAGTGTGTCTCATATCCAAAAAATCTCATTAGACTAGTAGCATTCCTTGGAGGAAAATCTCCTCTCAGCTTACATCCATAGGTGTGATATGTATTGCAGGCTTGATGTTGAGAAGGTAGTGGAATTATAGTTACAATTTAGAAGTTACAGCTCTGATTATCAGCATGTTAATTTATTGTGATTTTGGGTAACAAATCGTGCTCATACTCCATCACGGTTAAGTTTCTCTTACATGCTCCATTGGGCTGATTTGTCCATGTGCATCACTGCTTACATAGTACCAGTAATTAGAATTACACCACTGCTAAAATGAGCAAAACTATCAGTCTTGAATGATGGAAGTCTAAGGCAGACAAACATGTGACAAGTCATTGGACCAAGGACTTGGCAGCAGGAATGTGTGAAGAAAAAACAACTTTAAAGAATACTTTCCAAAGTCATGTGTGTATTTTGTAGAGACTCAGAAAGCAATCATTGCTAGGAATTGTACAAAAGGGTCTTCTCTAAGATTCATTTGTCTGCTACAGAAGATGTTACTTTCCCTGCCACAGGGATCATCCCAGACTGCCTGGCTCTTTGGCGCCATGTGGAGACCTTAAAGACTTCCTGCTGCTCCAGCTCAGGAAGACTAATGCCCTCCTGGCAACTGAAAATGCTAAAAACACAAACGTGATGATTCTTTCAGTTCTCATTTGGGAGCTTTGATTTCAAAAATATTATTTTCATAGATGCCTTTTTAATATAAATCATTACCTTCATGGCTGCTTTGCACATTGCTTTCCTTTTCACTTAAGATACATTGCTTTCCTTTTCACTTAAGATACATTGCTTACACAGTGGGAGAAGTTGTGCAGCCAATGATTTGAGAAGAAGGTCAAGTGGCAGGAGTTCTCACACCCAGCATCCAGTTTGCCACTGATAGCACATACTGCCTTGGGCAAATTGCCTGGCAGCAGTGTCTGTCAGGTGTCCTGTGTGTTTGTAAAGGAGTACATCTACCCTGTGGTGGTGTTCTGACTGTGATCACTGCCCCACCAGGGCAGCTGTGTTTGCAGGCCCCAGCAGACCCATCCATCTCTGTGTTGTCGGGGATCTGATCTGAAAATAGAGCATGGAAAAGAGGACGTAAAAAGGAAGCAGAGTAAGGGGGAGTAAGGAGAATGCTGGCCTGCTTCTCACCAGCATCATTCTCCCAAGAGGAAATCAAAGACAAGTTGTGCAGACACTAGCCTCAGTTTAAATGCCTTCTGTGGTAAGCTTGATTACAGCTGTTGTTGGATACCTGTGCTTAGGCTTTGCATAATTTTTTCCAGTGGAATAGTTCTCGCAGTATAAAATTAGAAATGTTTGTTATTTTTCTTGGAAGAGGGGTTTTTTTCATAATAAAACGAAAAAGTTTTCTAATTCCAACAAAACCAGAAGCCAGATTGGTCTACACTGTCCTGCTGAATTTTTTTCACTGAGGTGGACTTCAAATGTGAAGAGTGTGGTGGGAAGCTGGTCAATGTTTGGCAAATTCTGCCAAGTGCCTTCTGCTTGAACACATCATGTTTTTAACCTGAAGTATAATGTTTTCCATTGTGTGTTATCCTAAAGCTCACCAGACTCACAGAAATGAGCAGATTATTTTACATATAGAGAACTAGTATTCAATTATTATTAAGACACTTCCATTTTATCATCAATTAAAAAACTGTATTCTTCCTTTTGGTTGTAAATGGTTTCACAGCAATCAGATCTGTATAGCTGCTACTAGAAGTCAGAGTAAATTTAAGGTTCT
The DNA here is from genome assembly GCF_021018805.1 of Prinia subflava. NCBI lineage: Eukaryota > Metazoa > Chordata > Aves > Passeriformes > Cisticolidae > Prinia > Prinia subflava. Next base: position 125,835 of record NC_086271.1, read on the forward strand.
CAGCACGAGGGTGGCTCCAAGATTAGGTTTACAGCTGAATTATTTCCAAAAGAATCATTCAGCCATTCCCCAGAAGTGTATATTGAAGTCCATGAAATTTTAATGAAATGTGTGCCCTGTTTAAAAATGGTAAACCTGCTATTTTTAGTTGAAGCTGAAGATTAGATATTAATATCTACAGATGAGGGGGTTTTTTAAGGAGTTTCCTTCAAACATGATGATCAGAAAAGAGTTTGAGGAAACATTTTCTGTTGTTACATGTTATTTGTGCAATGAGAGGTATTAAGATTGGTTTGATCAGAAAGATGAGCCCAGGAGTCAGAGAATTCTCTGTGACAGCTTTCCTGTAGGCTGTTTGCTCAGGTGTAGGAAAGACCAGGCTGATGTTTCAAAAACACAATACCGTAACTGTTTCAGAAGGAACCAAAAAACCAGGAGTTACATCAGGTCCATCTGATCACACTGCTTAGTCTCCCGTAGCAACACCTGTATTTAAAATCCATTTGGTGTGTTATCCCCATGGTGAAGGCAGCAGGATTATTATTGGCAGCATTTTCAAGTCTTAGATGCTTAGATTTAAGCATCTAAATATGTGACTTCATTCTTGAAGTGAATGTGCACACATTTTATTGAAGTCCGCTGGAGAAGCTGGGTCAGAAGCATTTTTGAAAATCAGACCACTTATTTAATTCTTTAAATATGGATTTATGAGCATAACTTCAGACACAGGTATAATTGTAGCTGTCATAGACACCACTGTGTTGTCCCAGCACTGTGTGTACTACATACTTCAGGCTAAATGTTAAGTCTCATTCCAGAGTCACACTTCCCTTCATTAGGATGAATTAATAGAGTATTTTTGTAGTAATAATTTCCATTAATTATAATAATAATTATTATTGTTATTGTTATTGTTATTATTATTGTTGTTGTTGTTGTTATCAGAGATAAAGGATATTATTCTTCCTCTGCAGCAGCTGGAGCATAAATGTAGTAGCCCTTACTTTGTGAGCCTTAGAAAGTCAGACAATTTTATTGTCCATTTTTTTTCCTTTTGTTTCTTTTAGATATCACAGTGTTTACTGTATCAGTGGGTCAGCTTGTGGTCATTACTTATAAAGAGCAAGGGGAACCCCCGACAGTCCCTGCTGTGCCGCTGCAGCATTATTGCTACCTACTGCTTTGTGCTCCAGGCTTGGGACCAAAATCCAACCTCACCAAGGGGCATTAACAGTGAGCAATGAAAGCCAGTTTACTAGAATTTTCCTGTGAAAGTGGATGTCCACAAGGTGCAATTCTGTTCATTAGCACCTGAGCAGTGTAAGTTTATGCAAGCCTTGGGAGTTGGAGCATTTTTGATGATTCCAATTGTACATGGAATGGAATAACGCACTCTAGGTTTCACTGAACCAGGTGCATATTCAGCTGTCATGACTAACTCAGCTGAAATATATTTGTTCTCTCCTTTGCTGTTCTCTCTCCCCTTACCACAGAGAAGCAGATTTCTCTGCTTTAATGCAGAATTAATTTAATTCTGCATTAATGCAGAAGGCACTGCAGGGCTGAAGCCAGCTGGGCTAGAACTTTTGAAATGGTTCTTCCCCCTGTCCCAAGACAACTTTGTTTCCTCTACCTTTTCAACTCATGTAATTTATAAAACAGGGTCTAAAATTACATGATTGCTGAAAAAATAAGAGCTAACTTGCAAACCAAAGAAAGATTTCCAATGGCTGAATTCACACAGAAAAACATATAAGGTGAGAGACAACAGTGTTTTTCGGGCACGTGTTTCAAAATGTCCTAAGATTTTTTGTAAAATAATTAATGTACTATCAATTCCATTTCTGTTTCTAAACATTCCCAGAAACATATATTTAATATAGAACTACTGGTACTCATATTGCTCCACTGCAGGACAGGTTTCTCTGCTATTATTTTTGTCCAGCTTTATCTTTCTCATCCTCTTCAACAGTACCTCACTTTCTAGATGTTCCTTGCCAACTCCATAAACAATGAGTGACAGACTAAGTGGAGATAGATTAGTAGTCTCAGAAAAGAAACATCAGGAGAAACTGAATTTAACTCTGAGAATGAAGAATGCAGGTAAATAAGAAAGGAACAGTTCCAAGTGAAGAGTGAAATGTACATGCCAGACTACAAAGGAAAACTGGGAATTTTTTTTCCTTCAAACACTCAGTAACAAAAACTTCAGTCAGCACCAGTGGGAGATTCCCAGCTCGCTTAAATGGTAATAGTTTCAGAGCCCAATGTCCTGGGCAGAATATCACAGCAGTGAAAAAAGGTGCTTTTCACAACCAGAGGAATTATCCCTCTCTCCTGGATCTTTCCTGGTCTGGGGAAAAAAAAAAAAAAAAAAAAAAAAAAGGATGAGGCAGAGAAACCCATGATATCCAATAAAGGAACTGGGGCACAGATAGGTACCTGATTTTTGTCTGGCTGGCTAACAATGACTTCTTGTTTCTAGCTGCATAAATGCCCTATGCTTCCTAACATGGTTCAGTTCTTTTTCTGTCTGTCTGCATCAGTTCACTGTGTCATTCAGTGTCATCACTCTGCTGTTTCCTTGTAGTTGTCCTGTCTTGCCCACAAGAATACTGAGATAGTGAGCATGCCATCTGCTTAGCTTCTTGCTAAGAAAGCAAGAGATCTTCCAGAAATGATGGAGGTCCTGTACAAGGAGTATAGACCACAGTGAAGAGGTAAAGGGGAAGAAGTGAACTTGACAGAAAGATGCTCAGCACAGGAAACCAAGGATGAAACAATCAGACAGAAGCATGGGAACATGCAGAGTATGAAAGTCCAATTACTTTGATTTTTTTTTTACTCATGTAAACAATTAGCCTATCAGTATAAGGTTCCCTCTGGTACTTTCCATCACATAAACAGGCTGTCTCACAGTCTGGGAATGATGTGGGAATCATCTGAAAAGCAGATCATTTGAAATAATTGTGCCAACCCTGGACTGTGAAGCAATAAGAAAATTTAGATTTGTGAGGAAGGGAAGGTCTTGAGCTACTCACACTATAAAAAGATATTAAACAATGGCCCAAAATTGCATAGGAATTAGGGAATTTGTCAGAAGATGAGATGTAAGACAGGCCAGCTGAGGTGAGAAACAAATCAACATGTTTCTAAGATCTGGGAAAATAGAGTAAGTAAAGTATGTTGCTGTCTTAACCACAGCAGGATTTTCAGTTCCCGGCTACCTTCATCAATAATGAGCCCACTAAAAAGAAAAGAAAGTTACTCATCAGATATTTTTGGCAGCAGGACAGAGGTTTTTCAGTCAAAAGGTCACATGCCATACAAAGCCATTTAGAACATCTGCAGGACAAGGATTTTGTTGCAGTGATTTTCTTATTCATTGCTCTAAAAAATTACAAATTTGAGTGTAACTTTTAGAGAGTAATACATACATGCACACAGGCTGGACTGTACAGACTGGAAAGGGGTCTTGGACTGAGGTCATGTAATTCAGGATTTGGGTTAAGACTGGTTACATGTTTCCATGTTCACTATTAGAAGGAAGTGCCACTTCTGGGCACACTGGGTTTCATACAAACACAGAGAAGAAAAAGTTCCTTCTCCAAAAAGCATTAAAGCTTTAGGGTTTGTCCAGTTATAATACAGAACTTGTTTTAACACATTTGAATTAGACAAGCTGAAGCCTGTTTCCCACAGGCTTAGCAGCTGGAGTTTTCTAAACGAATCCTGGACAGAGCAGAAAGTAAATTTACCCTGCCTCTCTCCCTTCTTACACAGTGATGTGGCAGAAGGATTCTTCACACCATCATTAGAAGCCAGGCATATAAAACTCTCTGCCTATCCATGCACGCAGAACAGCACACTCTCATTTCCCTCCTCATCTAATCTCCCCTGAATCCACAGCAGCACACTTCTGCATTGTCACTTTTTTCCCTCTTTTATTTTCTAACAAATTTTTAAAATGTTGATCTTCAGCAATATAGTATTGATTTGAATCCTGAATGCAGATATGGCTGGTTCAAACTAATTTTTCTTACATGTGAAGAAAATTAAAAACCTTTCAGTTAAACTAGATATAACAACAGACTGAGTGAGCTCATATTGTTGTACTGAACCACCTCATCTAGATCATACTAAAACTTCTGGATTCATTCTCATATGAGTTTGGCTTTCCAAAGAACATCTACTTACCTGGACTGCTCTTAACCAGAGGCTTTAACTCATGCTGTGCTTAGTCCTTTCCAGGAGTCATGAAACTGAAGTTTCTTTAGTTTCCATAACAGTAGCAACCAAAAATTGCAGAAATTTCTAAGGCTACCAGATCCCATGTTTTTATCTCTTTTCTGATGTCATCATGTAAGATGGTAGAGAGGAAAGAATTTTTTCTATCCCATAAAGCAGTCTAGTGTGTTGGGGTTGATGTGAGATGTATTTAGGCCCCTTTTATTAATGGACCACCATCTGCACTTGGGAATAATTTAGTAAAGGGATTTGCTTGAATTGTTTCTACAAAGTGGAGTTCTTCAAGAACCAAACTTTTGAGGGGTGAACAGTAATAACAATTTTCAGCATAGACATTGCAGAAGATTGCACACAATGCAAAATAAGTCGGATATGTGGCAATGGGATGTTGTGCACACCAGCCAAAAATACCTTTACTTGTCAGATGAGAAGAGGCCTCATTCCTTCCATGCATGCTTTTGCTGTAAAACAAGCTTGTATTGCTGATGCTATATGAAAATGTGAAGTTACTGGCTGTAAAATGTCAAACTTAATGCCTGTTTGAGTGGACACCAGAAAATCCATATGTTTTAATCTCAGGCTGCACATGAATTTGTTTCCAAATTTGTAAAACACATTGCTGATAGTGTTTTGTCGGCTGTGAATCCTGTAGGTACAGAATTACATCCTGTGTCCTGTCAGTACAGAACTGCACTGCTAAAGTTGGAATTTGTCCTCCTTTACAGATGATTAGGCCTAGTAGGTAAAGTACACTTGAGTTACACCACACTCCAGTACAGCCAGTGAGGTTGCATCAGGGCAGATGAGAAATGAATGTTCATTTTTCATTCCAGCACAGGCTGTTTCCAGTCATTGTTTTCATCTGCTGCTGCCTATGAGCCACCAGATCTTTCTGCCTGAGAATGTTTGAATCCTTTGTATTCTTCACCACCTAAACTGTATCCAATGGGCAACATATTTTCCCTCAGATCTTTAATATTGATTAGGTAACTGAATTTAAATTTTAGAACTATGAAAGTTTGGAAACATCTGCAGACATTGAATAAAGTCTGTTTTCTCTTCCACAGTCTGCGAACAGCTGGAATCCTCAGCCTGAAAAGACTTCTTTGTTTCCCAGGTTTCCATTACACATTTTTGTACCACACATGCAAGCTATCCAGGCCTACGAAGGAGGGGCAATTCTTATTTTTGTGAAAGATGTTTGCCATTTTCCATTCTGCACTCCTTGTCCAATAAATGCTAAGTTGTTAAAACGTCCTATTTTTCCCTCTACAGCTCTATTTTTAGTGCAGATACAGGGCCAAAGTTTGATTTTGCACCAAATTTAATCCATCACACACAATTAATATCAGCAAGTTTTCTCTAGATTTGTGTTGAGGCATGACACAAACTTGTTGCTAAAGCTGTAGAACAGGTAGGGCATGTATTAACCATGGTACCCACGAAAAATATCAGCAACATTGCTGAATTTCCCCCGCTCATACTTGCACATTTAAAGTATCTTAGGTGAAGATTTATAGACCTTACTTTGCAATCTTTTATTGAGTATAATTCTTGTCCTGATATGTAACTTCACAGATGTTCTGGTAATTTTCCATTATTAGGCCTATCAGAAACTGGTTTTAATACCATGTTGGGCATGTTGCTTGTATGTGAAATGATTCTGTGATTTAAAAGTTACATAGATAACATCTGGTTTGAGTATTCATCAGTAGTCTAATCTGAAATCCTTGGAATAATAACAATGGCTTATCAATGTCCATCTTATTTTGTCTAAGCTAACAGAATTCTTTTCAGCATGTAGTACTTGGTTGGGGATTCATTGAATACACATAGAAATGTCTATGAAACGGAGTGATCCTCACTTCCTAGAGTTACATGGCAATCATTTCAAACCTGGTACTCAAAGATTGAGTTGCAGTGTGTAGACATTCTTGGTCCTTGCAATTGCACACTCACAGAAATATAAAGAGACTGTAGAAGGTTGCTTAGTTTACCCTTTACCATGTGCAGGATGAACTGCACTGTACCATATTCTTCTAACTATGGCTGGTGGGAAAAAATCCAGCTTGATACTAAAAGTGTGGCATAGAAACTCCCATGCCACGTATCCCAGACTGAAGTGGCTTGAAGCTTTGAAATGTTTTCTGGTGGTTTTTCTGAATCTCCATAGTTTTTCTGGTCGCAGTGCACTGGAGAACATGAGAAGAAAAACATACACATCTTGCTTTTTGGAGACTGCCTTCAAAACATTTTTGGAGAGACTGACAAAGAGTTTGTAATAATCAAGGCATTTTGACTGAAATGCAGTCAAACCTGGATTCAAAGAACTGCCTTTCAGTGATTGTCTCTGATGACACTTGCAAAGACCTGGAACAAAGATAAGTAAAGCATTTGTCTGTGCCATGCTTTTAGTCAATCCTCTGCACAGTGTGGAAAAGTTACCAATTCCAGATTGACTACAAGGAGGTTTCATTAAGGATAGACAGAATCACATGGACAGAAATGTGCAAAACTTGTACTGAAAACTGCTTTAGAGTCATGCACCTGATTAGCAGTGAGTGAGGCCAGAAGCAGTCCTACAACAAGGAATATTGATTAGGAAAGTATGTCAATTTTTTAACGATACCACCAAAAGAAAAATGAGAGTAGTCCAGTAATAGCAAACTAGATAAAAGACAAGGGGTTTAGATTTTAAATCTATGTCCACTGAGGAAGTAAAGGTAAAGGACAGGGTATGGAAATAATTTTTTTAATCAGTGTTGAATTTTTGCACAAACACATGTTTCCAATAAACCCTCACCTTTCAATCTGTGGACACAATCCATCAATGGAATTAACTGCTCACAGAATACATTCAAGCACAGATTTAAAAAACAAACCTGCTTCATTATTTTTAAGTGGATTTTTCATATTAACATCACTTTGACCTGCCCTTTCAAGCATATGAGACCCCTCACTTTAAAATGACTTCTTCAAAAAGACTCCTGTGTAAGCTATCCCCATAAATTTAATTTCCTAAAACTTCCTCCTGTTGTTTCTAGGTATTTTGTCCTCTCTACCTCTCTATATTGACAATATTTTTCTTGGTCATAAGCAGAAATGGACATTTCTGGATTTTATTTTATTCCAGTCAAGACAAGAAGAGCACAGAAGCTCCAATAAATTATAACTCTGAATAATACTAGTTATAAAGGAATGGCAAAGCTTCTTGGCAACTCATTTTAAAGCCAGAGCCAGGGAACCAGAGACTAATGTCTAGTAAAAGATGTCAGATTCAATTCTTGCTGCCAATGTCTGGTGAAAAAAACCTGCTCAATACATGATTTACCTCATATGACCCAGTTGGCCCTCAGGGAAAAGTTGCCTAATCATCATAAAGATAGTGCAGGTAAATTGTAAGGAAGGCATGTAGTACTTCCCATACCTCCCATTTCTTGCATACTGTTATTCTCTGGATTTTAAATCTGGGCATTCATCCATAACAGTATTGTCAGGGGCTTATAGGAACCTCAGTCTGCTGAAAATAGTGAAATCTTTGGGATTTCAATCATTGCTGGCAGTGGGTGTTCACCCAGTGGATTCAAGAGAGCTTCTGCACTTCTTCACTAACACTCTATCTCTTTTGACCTCATTTTCGTAGGGGAGGAAAGTCACAGAGTCCTTATGTTTCTGAGAAAAGAGTAAACGTCCTTTCCCTTTGGCTTCCCCCAGTGGCATCAAAGCCATATATAGAATTGTACAATGGTATTTTAAGGGACAGGACACATGACAGATTTGACATCTGTCAAATACGTGAAGCAGAGCCAGCCAGGTTTCAGCTCTCGTCCCATAAAGCTGGGATATTGTGTGCAGGATTCTGGTGGCCTATTGGAGCTGTTATTGCTGAGCCCAGGAGCATCAGTGGATGGGTACTCACCTGTACTAACCATGATGGAATGGCATGAGAGCAAAAACAGCTAAGGTGTTTATCCAACTGGTGGCAAGTTGGCAATAATAGGAGCTCATACCCCAGAACGGTGACACCAGCTCCAAAGTGACATTTCTGCGTGTATGCCTTAGACAGCCCAATAAATTAGAGATCTATTATTTATAAAGTTATTCCCTCTACAGTTGGCTCAGCATGCACAAACTTTGACAGCCTGGCAAAGGCGTGCTCTCCAAAAAAGTCTAAAAACAAACTAAGTCTCATCTTTGCTACCTACCTGCTCCTGAATGGATGTCCATCAGGCAGTCCATTACCTTGACAGGTTGATCCTAGTGAGGTCAATCAAATGACTATTTTTAAAAATGAGATGCCAGCACATCTGTTTTGTCCTCCTTGACAAAAGAAGGAAGATAAAGTGCAAAGAAAAAATTCTGGTCAAGGACAAAACAAGCAGGTTGAAATTTATGCCACTTACCATAGAAATCTCAAATAATGTGAATACCACCTGAATTCCCTGAATAGCATTTCATTAACATGACAAGACAGCTCAACAAAGTCAAAAGATAAAATCAAAGCAAGAAAAGATTGCCCAAAATGAAGTAGTACCAAAGCTTGGCCAATTAACACGAACTGGCAAAATGTCAATCAAGAACAAGTTGCTCAGCAGATTACCATTCAGTAGATTATTTCTCTGTGATGCCCAAAATGTGCTCTGCTTGGGTTATCAGCAGTTTCTGTGGTCATCAGGGAGACCAGTCCCCATCAGGGCTGCCCAGGATGTTCAGTCCAGCTGGCTGGAGAAATGCCATTTTAAAGCAAACAAACAAACAAACAAACAAACAAACACACACACACATTGTTTTTGGGAGATGCTTGCAGTATTCATTCCTGACAAGAACTCTGACTGACTGTGTGGCTCCCAGATAGCAAAGACAAGTTTTCAGTATATAAAATCTGATGAATAAGCAGTCCCCTGGGGTTTGGCAGGACTTAGTAACTGCCTGAGATCTGCTGTAACTTTCTCCACTTAGCCTAAACTCTCTGATATGGGATGCCTGAAAGTTACACAACTAAAAGCCATTTTAACCACTCAAAAAGCAGACTTGTTTTAGAGACTCTGAAAACTACAATTCCAGCAGGAGCATATGGGAACACTTGCTGTGAAAATCAGGCCATTGTCATAAATGACTGCTTTAGGCACACAAATCTGGAATAAAAAGGCCAATAAACGGAACAGTATCATTTGTGAATGACCCACCGGTGACATTCACTCAAAAGCTTGGAGATAGCAGTTTGTATTTCATTCATTAAGATTTGCATGCAACTAATTTTCCCAGCTGCTATTTAAGGAACATTATAGAGCAACAGTGAGAACTTGGGGTTTTTTTCAGTTTGAGTTCTGTGCTTTGAGTGCATATTTTATGAAGCATGTGTTTGGCTAATAGTTGCAATTTCATCTCAGCGGCCTCTTTGATGACGTGCATTTTTGAAACAGATGCTTGTGCTGATGGAGTGACATGTTCCAGGGTTAAGTGGGTCCTCCAAGACATAGCTCTTACTGCCTGCTGCTGGGGTCACCAAACTACTTCAGTGGGTTTATTTTAGCTCCCTGAAAGACACCCCTTCTGATGGCTTTAGCTCTGAGCAACATTCTTTTGCTTCCTAAAGATATTTTCTGACTTCACCATGTCACAGTGTTCTAGCAATTCAATTCTGACTTGCTTCCATTTTTTCAGAGGCATTGTAACTTGTCCATGGGTAACATGTTGGTTCATCTGCCAAAAACTAATACACAGCAGCGAGTGAATGTTGTTAATTAAATTACTACAAGCCAGAGTTATCTCCTAGTTTGCAGCCATCTCATGAAGAGATGTACACATCTCCATTCAGCACCTGAAAAAGTTTGCAAGGGAGGAGCAGTCCAGCTGCCTTCTCAAAGTCTCACGGTTTATCTATGCCATATTCTTGTTTCCCCTCTTTGTCATTTGATCTCACAGTGTTTCAGATTTCTCTGTGTATAATGAGAATACTACAGCCTCTCATATCCTACAGTCAGTTGTTTTAAGGTCTAACTTTTCAAGGACTTTTGTCTATGAAATGATCTGTGTTTGCGAATCTCCTGCTTTTAAGCAAATTTACTCCTAAGCAGTCTAAATTCTCATTCAGAATCAGCATTTGTCTCTCTTTAAGGCTACAAGGAAACCTTACTATTTGCCCTCTAGATGTTTTTCTACTCCCCTTCAAGTCCAACTCTTCAAGTTCAGTCTGTGTTGTGTGAGAATAAGGTAAGAGCAGCTCCATGTAACTCTGAGGTCTTTGTCCCCTTTGTCACAGGGTACAAGTACTTCACAGTCCCTAGGCCAGCTCCCCTTCCTTCACTGATGTGAGCTCTCTGCTCACAGGTACAACCCCCACCTCTCCTAAGGTGGTTTCCAGCAGTAGGTCTAGAGGAGCACTATGAAGCCTTTCCCTGTTTTCCAAAAGGAACAAAGAGAAGAGTGCAGATCAAGTGCATAATGTCCATTTTTAGCTCTGAAGAGAGATTTAAATAGAGTTTAGATGCCAAGTCCAGGTGTGGAATCTGACTCTGCTAAGCTCTCACATCCTCTAGCTTTGCCAAGAAAGGATCTCCCAAGCACTAAACCCGTGTTTCTGCATATGCTCAGAACAGCTTCTGATTTGGCAAGACTCATCCACGCCTAGATCTGCTGTTCAAGAGTTTAATCTGATGTCTCTGTAATTCCAATCCCAGCCCTCTACTGCGGTTTGGGTAGAATTTGCAAACTGGCATTGATAGGATTTATGTATTGGAGATCAGATCAATTTGTAGTGCTAATGTTTCTGTAGGAACATAAGGAGATCTCTAGCGTTTCCTCCTCAACACTCAATCTAGTTTATGCAAAACTCTTGAAAAAAATATGTATTTCTTCTACTCATACTTAATGTTCAGATATAATTATGGCTAAAGCAAGGCATCTGGATACTCTGAGGATGTTTCCATTATTTTCTCACTAGACAGGCATTACTTCTTGTAGGGTAAAATTGCTGCAGAATAATTTATCCTTATACAAGTCAGCAAGTATTTAGTGAACCAGGAACCACCCATCAGTACCAAAGAAGACATAGGTAGAACAGATTTGGAAGAGAAGAATCATACAGCTACAGAAATGGCAGGATCCTCAGTCTAGGAGGCATGGGGCTTTGTTTCAGGACCTGAAAATGAGGGGTCAGAAAATAAATGGAGGCCCTATATTCTCATTTCCTATCAGACGCAAGAAATAAATATAGATGATATTAAGTTTACCCTGTATTTGTTAAGAATGGTGATTAATAAACTACATTTGTAGATTAAAGGCTCTAGCATTTTGAAATACACTCCATTAATTTAGAGAATGAGTGGAAAAATATTCTTAGTCCCAGCACCTGCTGTTGAATTCCCCTGCTTTTCTGTGGTTTTACTATAATACTTTCCAATTTTAAAAAAATGAAGCAGACTAGACACAAGATATTGTCAAATTCCCAAGGCAAATAAACTGAAAAAATATTAAGAAAATTGTATATAAATTTCTGTAATAGCAAAGGGAATATTAAGTGAACAATATTAAATTAAGAGACAATTTTGAAAAAAAAGTAAAAAATGGAATGGCATCCCTTGTAAACAAATATCCAAAATGCCCATTAAATTTTAAGGGGTGAAATCTTTCAGTGTTGCTTCAACACAGCATATGGAATATGAATCAATCTTAATTTATGCAGTAGATTAATTACACATTTTTAATGTGAATCAGATCTCTCAGTTTCTGTACTTATAAAAGTCACCTTTACTGGCCCCGTATGAGAGCTCAGGGCCAAGACCACCCAATGACTTTACTTTGAAGGATGCAGGAAACTGTAGAGTCTTAAATTCTCATGCAAATGCTGATTCTCAAATTCCTAACTTAAAGAATAGGAAGATGGAAACTCATAGCACATTACAATAAAAACACCCTTTGGACCTAGAAGAGAAAAAAAAATCACTTGTGAGGTTCCCTTCTGGATTTCCCTATTTCTCTAGGATGTCTCAAAAAGTGAACAAAAGGCCTTTTATTTTCAAGACAATTATGACAAATCCAGCTCAGGGCATTAGGTAGGTGCCTGAGAAGCTGTATCATTAAATCCCTTCTGCTGTTTAGGAAGGGAAAGACCTAAAATGGGAAAGAAGGCCAGTACCATGTTAAACTACTTAAGAGGTCAAATAAAATCTGACTGCAGCCAGCAATGTTTGGATTTTTCCTTTGGCTCAGAGAACAAGCTGTACATCATCCAGTAAATGTGCACTCTACAAGGGGTCAGAGGAAAAAACATCTGCCCATACTGGGCAGCTGCTTCAGTCCCCTCTTGTTGCCAAGTTCCTAAAATGCCCAGAAGCATCTAGGCTGATGCATCAGGTCTCCTGCCTCTTCCTGGGCTGGTGGGTTCATGTCCACCCCAGACCCTGGTGCATTAAATGTGACAGGTAATATGCAGAGAAAAGGGGGAAAGCACTTATGAACCATTTGTTTATCCTTCCCCTGACAAGGCCACAACTCTTAAGTGTTTTATCCCAACTTGAAGGGGATTGTGGAAACCATGGAGAGGGAGAGAGAGCTCCTCTCTCCTTTGCTGGTTTGCCTCGAGTCCACACACTTAAAAATCAAATACGTTCCAGCCTTACCCTGAAGACAAGTGGTCTACTTGCAAGAAAGGAGATAAAATTCTCAGGTTGGTGGAGAACATAAAACCAGCTTTTTCAGTAGAAAAGCCGGCAAAGCAGGAGGAACTGAAACCTCCCTGGAGAGCATGGCAGCATAGGAAAAGTACATGGCAAAAAATGGGAGGGGTAGTTGCATTAACTCTTCCTGATCCCTGTTTTTCCTGTGAATGTATATTAAAATATGTACCCAGATTTGTGTCTGTGTATTTATTGGTCTACAAAGCCACAAAAAATTACAGCATTTGTCAGTAACAACAAGGATGGACTTTCAGCAAAATCAGCTGTTCTGAGATACCCTTGAAAGCAGAATCATGTCTTAAGTGTGGAGAAAACCTTTTTCAGTTTCATATACCTGTAGTTCTGCTGCATCTGGGGCTCATTTCTGGCAGGGTAATGCAAATAGATATAAAGAAGAATCCCGTGACTTACTAAGCATCCTGAACTTTACAGTCACCTGCACTCATGACATTCTTCATGTTTCACTATGGTCTGGGATAGAAGTAATCTGCAAAAGGGATGGAGATTATTTCTCATTTTTTATTTCTTTTGAGTGTGTTATCTACCAACCTGACTTTACTAAAAAAACTGAGATTGGAGCTGGCCTAGGTATTTGGCTAATACACTGGCTTCCTGCCTTCACCTTGAGCTTTTTCTTTCCTGAGGCATGGAAAAACTCAGCAGTCTGCTTAAAAATGAAGACGTTGTGACACCTAGTGGTGAATTAAAGGCCAATAACTTCTATTTCCCTCAGGATTCACCCATGTTTTCCACAGGCACGTTGTTCTTGGTCGGACTGCAATGCAAGAGAGGTGGGCATTACCCTCAGAGATCTGGACATCCAAGCATCTCCTCATTTCTGTAACAGTCCCTGGCAATGTGTGTGTTTGTGTGTGTCTTGTTGCATCAGACTTCGGTGTTTCTCCACGGAAGGTGACATTGTCAAAGCCCCTGTGCAGCCCCAGGTCATGCTCCTTGTTGAACGGGATATTTGGAGTAGCCATTTGTACCGAGATCACTTCAAGTGCCTTGACTTTGGAGAGAAAGGGAACATGGCAGAATCCTGGCATAACACCAGCTGGGAATTTCAGATTCATTTTCTTGTCAAGTACTCATTCATCAAGGCTGTTTTCAGATGGTGACTCAAAAATGTATTGTATGGCATGCTACAAATTCCTGGCAGGCTGCTTAAACTGACTCAGTTACTGGCAAATTCTTTTGCTTTTAAAGACTACTCAGAGTCTGCCTTGGTCAGCAGCAGTGAAAAAGTACATACTGGCTGTGATACCATGACAAGAAGTCACACTGAAAAGCAGTAAACCAGTCTAGACATGTGCAAAAAAATTACAAGTTCTTTCCAAACAGTGGCAAGCCTTAGAGATATTTTTTATTTATTTTTTTAGGGAACAGAACAATGTACATTTGTGCGCGCAGTAACTAGGCTGCAATCACCAAGTGGCAAGATTTCTTGGCTTGTTGAGCCAACTGGCTGGGGAGTGCCCGTTTTTTATCACAAGAATGAGCTTCAGTGCAAAAAATTTCAACTGAAAACATCACTGTAGGTTGTTTGAGACTCTGAGTGCATGCTTCTTTGCATCTGTAAGGGCTGTTAGCAGTGCAGCCTCACAGCTTCATGTCCATATTTGTGCATGCTGTATCAAGCATACTTCCCACTGCCTTCAATGAGACAAGCTCCTTCCTCCTCCTTTGTCTTGCAGAAGAGATGCATGACAAAATTGCATGTTGTAACTGAAAAATGGAAACGAAATTATTTGAATATACAATATTTGCTTCATCTATAGATTTATTTTACCACACATATTAGTACCTGTAACTTCTCCAGTTTGCTGTATTGGGTATAGTTAACACTTATACCACCAGAGTGTCTGGATATAAGGCAAGTGAATATAAAAACATCAACTCTGTAAAAGTGTTCCAGTTTCTATCCATTGAATCATCAGCATGTGACCTGTTCTGTGCCAATATTAATAACCATTGCTCATGGCTTTCAAACAACTCAAACAATTTTAAAATTAATTCTGTTTATGGTGCCTTCTAGAGGAAGTATTTTGTAGAAGTGAATAACTCAAACTGACTAGTGGCTACCCACAGAATATGACTATCCAGTAACAAAATGAATCATTTAGAACTTACTTGGCAAGGAATGGACATATTGTTGGACAAAATATAAAGTGGAGATCAGATACAGCAACAGAGACCCCTGGGTTCTTTTTCCACTGTACCATACATTTCCTATGTTGCTCTGACAAAAGCAGGCCTAGCCTTTGTCATCCCAAATCCCACTGTTGGCTTCTTTTGCACAGAGCTGCAACCTGTGAGAGTGACATTCAGCTGTCACTCCTAGAAACACTTGTAGCCATGAGTTGGAGGCCATAGATTATATTTTGACTTTGGTTTTACCTCTGTAAAAGGGAGATGGCCACCAGCTGGTGCATGACAAAGTCGTTTGAAGTCCCTGGTGTGAGCCAAGGGCCAGTATTTCTTCAGTCTTCACTGAAGAGAAACAACACCTAATAGAAAGACAACACTAATGCTGGCAGATCTGTAACCTGAAATAGATGATGCAGTCATGGACAGCACCAGTGTGGGCAGAGTTTCTGAAGTGCCAAATTGAAAACGTGACTTTGGTCCAGCAACAATGGTGTGTGTGATCATTCCCGTGCCAGGCAGGACGGTCTGCTGCAGCCCGTGTTATGTGGGTATAAACACACACCAGGACCTCCTCTCTCTCTTGCTCTTGCATTTTCACAATTCTCCTTCTGACAGGTAGGACACAAGAACTGTAAGGTAGAAAGTAACTGCCAGAGACACGCTGAGGAGTAAATTTGTAGGTGATATTAACTCACATAGGATTTTGAATGCTCAGCTAGGATGCGATTTTTAAGCTAGTATCTGTATTGACTGCAGCTGAGATGTGGACAGTGAATCCCCAGTGTACCACAGTCACTTGCATGGCTAAGCCTGCAATTGCAGAATCACACAATGGTTGGGGTGAGAAGGAATCTGTAGAGATTGTTTAGTCTAAATCCCTTGGTCAAGCAGGCTCAACTACAACAGGTTGCTTAGCACCATACTCAACTGAGTTTGAATATCTTCAAGGACAGAGATGTACAACCTCTCTGGGCAACCTGTGAAAATCCTGAATCATTCTTCAGTTATTAAAAGAGAGGCTTTTGATGCTGAAATGAAATTTCTTGTGTTTCAGTTTATGTTTATTGCCTCCTGTCCTTCCACTGGATACCACTGAGAAGAGTCTGGCTCAATTTTCTTTATACCCACTGTATCCATCCATGCTACTAAGAATTCCCTCTAATCCTACTCTTACCAAAGTTGAACAATCCCAGCCCTCAGCCTCTCCTACTCTGTCAGATGCTCCAATCCATTTGTGATTTTCGTGGCACTTCCCTGGACTGGCTGAAATATGCTTATGTCCCTCTTGCAGTGAGGAGCCCAGCACTGGGCCCAGCACTCCAGATGTGGCCTCAGCAGGATGAGCGAGGAATCGCCTTCTTTGACTTACTGGCCATGCTCTTCCCTTATGCAGTGACAACAGCCACCTTTGCTGCAAAGGCACACCTCTAATTCATGTTCGACTTGTTGTCCACCAGGACATCCGTCTGATGTCCTGTTCCACATTGATGGCTAGTTCCAGCTGTAGCTTTCTTTAGCTTCCTTGATTTAACTGCTTGAGTTTCTCTGTAATACAAAGATAAACACGCCTGGTCTGTTGTGCATCATGGACTGTTTCTGCATCAGTGCTATTTAATTATTCAGTAGCACAGGAAGCTCTGAAAAGGCCTCTAGGCTGTTGATAATTCAGCAGAATGGAGTCAACCACCTAGATCTGACAGAACCAGCAGCACATTACTGTGGTTTCTGTTGAACCAGGGTAATACTGAACCTCTTGCTGGGCCATAAGCTTGATTGGCTTCCTAACACTGCAGAATAGCTCGAGTTGAGGGAGGAGCTGCTTTTGCTAGTGATCTCATTGTTGTCTCTGTGGATAAAACAATTCTGTTATCTCTACATAGGTATTTGGGGCACCTCAGATTTCTTTGTCCTTCAGCAGGAAGGAAAATTTATCCTTTCCCTAGTAATTGACTGAAATTCTTCTACAAAAAGCCCAAATGCATTCTCCAAAAGGCAACAAAAATGAACACTGTGTTAACACTCCAAAAACAGGAAATACCCCTAACCAACACTCCGTGTCATCACATAACCTAGATTTCAGTTGAGAATTTGGGTGTTGTTTTAGATAACAAAATACCACATGTGTTCGCCATTAATCTTCTTGAACATTTGTTTGGCCAGAAACTGTCTCTGATCAACTCACTTATGTAAACAGGTCTGTGCTTCAGACTGAAGTGGCAAAATGTTATTCCAAGGGCCTGCATTGCAGGGAATCTCTCCTTAACTCTAATGAGATTCACTTAATGACAGCCTCAGTATTGGTGTCTGTACTTCGAAGACTTCTATGTTCAGTTTAAATTTCAAAATGTAATAAAAAATCTTGCTTCAAAGGTGAACAGCACAACCTCTAAAAATCTACCATTTGTCCCTACTCCATCTGCAGCTTCAATTTCCAATGATTTTGCATCTGATTTGTCAAGAAACAAAAATCTTTTCTTCCTTCACTACCAAATGACAAATGCATTCTTTGCAGTGGAACACCCTGGGGAGGCTTCCATTCATCATGTAATTTCTTTTACAGGTATAAGACCATATAAAAAAGAAAAAATGAGGAAAATAAGCTTAGTTTATTTAAGGAAAATAAATGGTACATCTCAGTTGTGTCAGCTAGTTCCAGGCACAACTGATGTGTTTCATTTACGTTTGAAAATGTAGGCACATAAACGATCAAAATTTGCAGAATATTGGTGCAGTAAATTAAAACAGGTAATGTCCTACAAGCTCTTGCTCCTGATAGTTGGTCCCTTCATGTCTTTTTGTTTCAGACCAAAACAAGAACATGCAAACAGCTTCAGTCCAGCCAGTCAAAGGCAGTGTGTGAATGGGAGAAAGGCTATCCTGAAGTTGTGATCACTGCAGCTTCTTAGTGACTGTGAACCTTGCCCAAACTTTTCTCTCTTCCTTTCTGCATTTTTAAAATGTAAAATATATCTAAGAACCAGCCAAGAGCCATATACTTACTCATGTCTGGGGAAGTTAGCTCTTCACAATCAAAAAGAGTTAATGCTTTGATTGCTTGAAGGTTAATCCAAGGCTTTAAACTGTCTGATAAGAATTCATGTCCAGATAGAAGGAGCCCCAAGTTTGCAATAAACACAGCCATTAGAAATATTTATCATTGAGTCAAAGCATTGAAGAGGATTACTCTCAGCTGCCACCATGCCAGAACACAGTATCTTAATTGCATTAAATATTTTGGACACTGTCCTGAAATGCTTCCGGAGATCGTAGAGATAAAGAACTCCTGAGATATGGTTTTGTTTTGCTCTTAAATCTGTAATTCAGTTTACCCAGGATGATTGTTTTAAGCATTTCTTACAAAGTTCTGCATTCAGTAGCTGGGAAAATGGTACAGAAAAGAGTGTATTAAGAGACACACAGAGAAATAAGGAAAGTACAAAAGCTACAAAGAACAGTGTAAAGGAAATAAAAGACAACCATGTTGGCTCTTAATAAGTCCCTGAAGGGATGAGAAGAAAATAAGAGTTACTTTTGTAGCTGCAAAGAGAATTTGGTAGCTTTAGAAAGATGACAGCTGGTATAAATGACATGGCTTCTCTCCACTTTTGGCAGAAATTGTACCCCTCGGAAAATGTGCTGCAATTCCACTGCATTTTAATGATTTTAAATGCATTTAAAAGCTATATCTGCCATTCTGCAGAGCTTGCCACTAAAGAATCAGAAATCCTGACAGATTAAATGAGCTGAAGTCAGACCGCCCCTTCCAATTCCAAAATTATTAATGCCACCCCTTTTTCACTTGGACTTCAGTCTTAGTATACTGAACTGAACAGTTGTAAGTCTCCAATATACTGCTTTTTTCTGCCAAGTATTGGTCTGAAGCCCCTCCATCTATGCACTTGGGCCTGCCACAATGCTGTCGTGACAAAAGTTCCTTCAGAGATATTATCCTATTATATCTACAAGTGATTGAGATCCATAGAAGTCCAGATTGGTTGTCTGGAGTAGCTGGAAATTACAAAAATCCATCTTAGCCTGTTATATAAACTTGTTTTGAAGGCAAAATGAAATTAGAAGCAGATAGGTTGGCTCGTATCAAACAGATAGGTTAAATCAATTGTGATAGCGAATACTTAGAGCTATTTGGTCTTGCAATGATTACAACAATGAGAAAAATAGGAGGAAATGTTTGTAGCTGAAGTCACTAAAATGTCCCATAAGTAATGTTCATGGAATGTGGTTGTCAGCTTTCATGTTGTTTTTCTGAGGGTCACTGAACAGAGGCAGAGGAAAACTGACTGGGAAGAGCTTTTATCATCATGGATGTCATCCTAGAGTATCTCAGAGGGATCCCTCATTACACTAACACCCTTCTAATAGAAGCCTAAACCTGGATTTTGGCTGCATTTTTTCAGTGAGAAAAACTCCCTGGGAGCCTTCATTTCCTGAGTCACTCTGGAACACTGTCTGAATAGCTTTGGGGACAACAATGTTAAAGGTGCGGTAAGTAAGGTCTTGCGCAATTCTTTTTCAGAATCTGGACAGCCTCAAGGCTCCCTCTTAAAATCTGAAAACTCAGTCTTCCAGGATTCATTATTTCTAGACTTCAAATGTATGTAGAGGTTTAAGAATGTAAACAGAGCCAGAGACCTCTTAGTCTGCAGTCAAGATAATTTTCTTTTGATACTGCCAAAATGTAATGTTTAGGTTCTGGGATTTTTTATATTTTCTCTTCCAAAACCAACTTCAGATTTCCCATCTTGCCTTCTGAGGTGGCATTGTTTCCTTTTTCCTGTTCACTCCATCACTCTTCAGTTTCCATCCTAAAGAAAGTCATGACTGTGAAAAGCTTCACAGTTCGGCAACATGAAATAACAGAATCATAGAAAGTCAGGTCTTGGAAGGTACCTTAAAGACCATCCAGCCCTTAACACAGGAAGAGTGGAATCATCACAAGAAATGGTCTGAAAGAATCTGGATTATTTGGAAATAGGAATTTAGCCATGAAAATCTTCTCTGTAATGGAAGAAGAAGTAAGCTGCGCAATGACCTGTTTAAATGCCTTGGGTTTCTCTTACACATGATACATTTTCATTGTGTTCTGTTTTGTCATGGATAAAAATAAAATTACCATGATCTTCATACCAAGCCTACATCTGGAGGATTGTGTAAGTGTTCTGGTTGCTCTGGGTGTTAGTGTTTCAATAGGTGGAGACTTAAAACAGATTTATTACATTTCTCTCAGTTTCCATGTAATTTATGAGGGAACCAAAAGAGTTATATAATTCCAGGGGTGGACTGGATGGAGTATTTACTTAGAGCAGTACGGACTGCTGTCCAAAAAACCGAGGTGATGTGAAATACAGACTGAGCAAATTTGGCCCAAAACTGTTTACAAACAGCCACAGCTCAGGTTTGAAGTGATCAGTACTCAAAGTGGTCTTGATATGAGACACACAGTGAGGGAAACTAACTCCTTATCTCTTTTGTAATGGGATTATCAGAAATTATTTCACATTTATTCTGTGCACGGTATTGGTAGTAAAAATATAAGCCCACTTGATGCTGTATTAAGAACTGAATTCACTGCCCATTTCTGAGTATCTTTTGAGTGTTCAAGCCGCCCACAATCTGACCATGCACCCAGCTTTTGCAAAAGGGGCCTGTCTCTCCAATGGGCCTCTCAATGATTGCACCCAAAATCCTGACTCCAGCTTTCCCTGTTTTGAGGACATATTTCCCTGTTAATATATGAATTTGGCTGCATGAGCTTGCCATGTCTGTCTACTGTTGATAGCAGGCACCTTTTCATTTTCCAGGAGCTGTGTCTGTGCTCAGAGGGAGCAGCCAGACTGTTCTCAAACTATGCTCAGGGTCACACTAAGGAAACACCCTCTTGCAAGCTGCCTGGCTCTTTGTTCCTTCCATCAGTCTAAAATAAATGCCATTGAAAATGTCTCATTCCTCTTTGTGTATGCAAAGACCATGGGAACACTTACAAGTCACTGTCTTCCTGATACTGCCTATAAAATCAGGAAATAACAACATTTGGATCTTTTAAGAAAATCCAAAGTGTCCAGATTTCTTTGGCAGACATTCCCACTTTGTTTTTCCAAGCTGAGAATCATGGAAGTGCCTTTTCCTCCTCTCTCCACCTCCCTGTCACTCATAAGTAAGGCTGATCATACTTGGAATAAAAGACAAAACTTGAAAGTGGATGGAAAAACACATCCAGCTGACCCAAAGGGAAACTGCATCCTCTACCTGCTGCTGTCTTCTTCCACGTTTTACCTTCTTTCTGCAGGTTGACTCACTACATTCTTCTGCCAATTACTTATCTTCTGTTTTCTCTGTGTGCACAGCAAATCTCTGATGCTTATGGGACCGTTCCAAGTGCAATAAAATTTCATTTTCTGAAGATTATAAGATTCCTCAAACTCCAGTCAAGATCTGGAGCCAGAGGTCCAGACTGCACAAATACAAAGTTCTGCCACAGGCAAGTGACACATATATCTCACTAATAAAGTTCTCAATCTGAAAGTGTTATTTTCTATGTGGAAAAAGTAATCTTAACTGACTATAAACTATTGCAGAAATTTTAACTGGAATTATGTACACAGTCCTGGCTGGCGTAAGCAGAAAATATTTGCAGTATCCTGACCCACAGATAGAGTTCAAACAAACACTGATGGGAAAATTAAATTAGAAGTACAGGATATTGTCCTTCATTCTCTGCATTCAGCCTACTCAGATGGCAGAATCTGAAATTTATATGGCATTTTAATTGGTCGTAAACAAACTCAAAATGATTCCAAGGTTGGATCTGAACAGATTTCATATATGAATATTTAATATTCATAATGTTTGCCAGGAGGACTATTCTGAATGTTGAAACCTTGCATTCGTCTGCAGAACAAGGAAAGCAACAGTGTGTTTGAGAAGGCAGGAACAGACAGGACTGCCGGGGTAGCTGTTCTCCCTCTTTAATGAAGCATCAGTCTCATGACAGGGGTTGAGACAACAGAGAAAAAGCAACAGCTCACAGCCTGGCAGTGGCAGCCACGAATTTCTTTATTACAGAGCATCTTGAAAACTTTTCAGCCAGTAGTACACCGCTAAAGCTTACAGACAGTTGTTTTAGCTGATCAGTTCTAGCACAGGTACACCTTCAGACAATGCTCACTTGAATGCTTTCCTGTTAACAATACACAATACCCTTATTAAGCTTAAGATCTTCTACTATCTTGTTAAGTATATATTTCTGCAGTGACAAGATTTATTCAAACCAAACCTAGGAACTCAGCCATTGTTTCCCATGTCCTTGTTTGCTGTACTAGTGTATCTTTTCTAGTTTCAAACTTTTCAGTTGCAGCAGATTCTGAGTTCTCAGCTTTTTCTGTCTGAGGCCTGCTTTTTCAGCTTTAAAAGTAAAAATCCTTTTTACTTTTAGTGTTTCCCACACAACAGAGGTGAACGGTGGAAGCTTAGGCAGAAAATCCCATTAACACACTTCTTGTGATCCCCTGTGCCATGCCATAGTGATACATGAAACACCTGAAGTGTTTGCTTTTTCACTAATACTATCAATATTTCTATTATTCTCTTTAATTTTTGTATCCATGTCAGTCTCCATGCATGAAGTTAAATGGTATGGCAAAATAATTTAGCTCTATGAAAGAGGATTTTAGGCTATTTAGCCAAATGGAAAAGTTGGGGAGAAAAATCTGTTTTGAAAAATTTGACACATAAATTAAAAAATGAGCATTAATGAAAGGACTTGTTTTGTCCCAGCCATCAGTATTAAAAATAGTGCTTAGTTTAAAAATTTTCTTGACCTTTTAACATATATATAAATTTCAAATAGAATAAAAAGGAAAGATCAGACTATCGTTAATCAAATGAAACATGCATGAATGGGATGAAACAATTGCAGTGCTATTTACCAGCCTCACAAACAGCTCAAAACTGTGATTTCTTGCTTGCTTGCTTTTCTTTATAGCAGATAATTCTATCCAGTCTCAAAATAATCCATAAAGGAATCATCTTAGTCTTCGTCAGACCCCTGTTAACACCTGTCCGTCTCCAAAAATAACCAAAAGGTATAAATCCAGTGTCCATCCCCAAATCCAATCCCTCTCCTATCCCAACAGAACTGGTAACATCACATTTCTCCAGATCCTCCTTTCCAGCCATACTGAAATGAATACTGATTAACCTTTCTTGATGCCAAACTTTACTTCAGCTCTATCAAAACTCGTGTTGAACATAGAGCAGCTACTAAGGACCTAAAGCAAATCCTACTGAAAGTCTTGTCTAGAGTTTTATCCATGCCCTAACTTCTTTCACCGATTACATTCCTGCTCTTCACATCTTAGATCGACAGTGAAAGGGGAATTATTGGTCTCACAGAACCCAGCCACAGGACATGTTCCTCAGGCTTTGTTTATGTAAAACAGCACCAACCATTGCTCCCCTCTCAGCAGAAGCCTTACTGGCCCACACAGAAAGCACACACCCTTCCTAACCATGGCTTTCATCCTGCCCTAGAGAACTGAAGGACTCCAACAATAAGCTGACCTCTGCAGCCCCTGCTTGTCTGAACTGTAGTTTTAATGCTAAATTTCAAGTCCAGAAAAATAATCTCCTTGCTCGAGGTCTCAGTTCCCTGCAGGAAACCACATTAATATTTGAAACCACACTTAGTGTTTGAATTTTGCTTCACAGATCCCTAGTTTCAAATCCAGTCCTATTAGTTATTGTATCCAAAACCTTGTCAATGTTTCCTGCCATTCACTACTCATAGGAGGGATCAGCCACAAACCTGCTTTTTTCCTTTAAGGAAATTTTCTACATTCATCTTTTACCTTAAACACAATGTTAGCCAATAAACAAAATAAAACCCCACCAACCCAAGCACCCTAAAAATTAAGTTTGGAGAGAACCACACAGCTCACTACACACAATAGCTCCTACATGATTCCCACAGAACTTTGTAGGTCATCCACCTATTAACTTGCTGTTGTAGCCTCCCCTTTCCTGGACCATAACATTCAAGACCAGGATGGTTTTTTTGAAATACAATGCCAATGAGTTCTGCTGAGTTCATACTACAAGTGACTTCTCTGATATCCAAGTTTGTTCTTTTTCCTTAGCTTTTGAAGGACCAAATGTAAAACCAAGACCTTAGCCATCTTTTACTCACCTGTGATCCACAGCCACCCAAGAGCATTCCTGCCAGTGAATGCTCTTGCATCCTTGGTCCAGTCACTGTTTTCTGTCAGAGGATGAATTACACATTATTCATTGCCAAGAGAACTAGTCCTGAAACTGTTGGTCTACTGTTCCTATCGCAACTGGCCAGAAGCTATAAATCCCTGCCCCCACCAGCGCTCATCCTAGACACACCACACTGACAAGATCCTGAAGTAAATGTCTTTGTCCAGCTCTTCCTTTCCTGAACCCTAACCTCCACTGTAGCCACACAGCTCACCCCTGCCACTCCAGAACATCAGCCACAATTGTAACCTTACCTGTAACCAGTCCTCTCTGCCACAGAATTAATCACCTGCAGATTAATCATCTCTCCACTGCCAGATGAGAAACCTGTGAAATTAGGCTTACAGGGCAGCAAAATGCCAATACAGGAAAACTATCTGCCAGTGATATGTTCCTTTTTCTCAACTGTTGCTTGAAAACCATTTTTAAAGGTACTGCTGTCAGTTTTAACTGTGTTTTTGTTTGAAGAAACGAGCTTTAGTTTTAGTGTAGTTTGTCAATGCTTTTACAAACCAGGGCTAACAGAAAATCTTTATTTGCTGCTTAATAGCAAAAGGAAAAACACGTGAAGGCTTCTACAGTATCAGAAATGCTGTGCAAGGACAAATACACTGTCTCCAGTGAATGTGCAAATGCTTCACCAGCTCTAAGCTGTATAGAGCTTTGTTGGATGGGATTTTTATCATTGTCTTTACTTACATTTGTATGTGTTGGAAGGTATTTTCACTTATTGCAAAAAACATTAAATAAATTTATGAAATCATATTCTCTCTTTTCCTCTGTAAAATTCTCACTCTTCTAATCCTGTGCTAATTAAAAAGTTGTGATCCCCATTAATTTTAATAGGTTCTGGAAGGTACTGTAAACCAGTGCCTTATAAAACTAACAGCATGACAAAATGTTTCAGAATTAACATGAATACTTCTCTCTATATAAAAATTTCTTAGAAAGCAAATGCCTGGAGTTTTCCACAGGTTTTTCTAATCATATTTCTTTCTTGGTACTGTAAGAAGTCATTTCCCAAGGGCACTATTTTGTTCCCCTTCAAGTCAAAGATAAAAATTCTCTTGAGTTTCATGGGAACAAGAGCATTCTAAAAATAAAATTCCTTTTCTGATAACCTCTAATGGATGCTTTTTTTCTCAGAATGTAAACACAACAAAGATGACCTTTTCATCAGTTCCATTTCTGTCCTTAGGGTGTAACTCTGTTTAGTGCAAAAACAGCTCAGGGATCTGTGAAGGCAGGTTATGTCATTTCATGCTCCCTCTGGACTGCCCTGAGGCAGAATTGTCCCTTTTTAGTGGTGCTTTACAGCTGTTTCTGGGCTGCTTCTGGGCACTGGTATAGCACAGGAGACTCCAGATAAGTAGAGAAAATATGGATTAGTCTTATACTGCATCACAGCAGGGGCAACTCTTTTCTGAACTCTCAGAATTTCTCATCAGCCCTGGTATACTGCCATGATTACCACAGGAGAGGCTGTAAGTCTGCTCTTAATCCCTGTGAATCTCTGCCGGGGATGGGAAGAAACGGGGCTGCCACAAAGGAAGGTAGAACAAAGAACTAGACCTGTATCCTAGCCACAGATCAAGTGTGTAAGTCAAAAAAGAATTCAAATCATTATACAGATTCAGGAATTAGACCGTGCTTGAGCCTCTCTAGCTATGAATTCTTCAGGTCTGTGCAGAGACCCACAAGGGACTTTGTGACCCAAGCCTTCCAGGAGAGAGGCGGATGTTTAAACCTTCCGGATCTCACTTCAGGTAAAACAATGAACAATCTGTTGTGATGAATGCTGCCTGTGGGCCGTGCCCTGCTCCTCATCTGCTGTTTACTCTTGCAGTTAAACAAAGCTCTGCAGGACATTTCCTAATGTCTTTTGGAGACTTGTTTGTGGTTCTGCATGAATATGTGGTACCTTGCTCCATTGGCACTGAGCCGTGCCGGGCTCAGCAAACCCCACTGGAACTGGAGCACCACTGTTCACTGGGGTGTGTGAGCAGGGTGACGGAGAGAACCACACAGGCACAACCCACACACATGAAAAACCACTGCCAGCATCTCTAGAACAACTTCGCAGGCATGTCTGCCTAAATAAATCTGCCCATCAGTTGTCTGTTCAGACAGAAGGGGAAAGAGAAATGGATATTTGCTTGTATATGCATATACTGCATTTTTCCTGTTTTACTTGTGCTTTGTGGCTGGATTAAAAAAAATAGTATTTAGTTTTAGTACTGACAATATATTAGTTTGTACAGCTATTACACCTTTCGTTTCTTTAAAGGTTTGTTAAAATATTTCATACTATTTGAGTGAGCACTGCTTACACAAGTACCGTAACTTGTGTTCTTCACCAGTAGAGGACAGCACGAACCCAGTTATGGTCGCAAAAGTTGCTCCACCTTTTTTCCTCTTTTCCTCACCCAACAGCTAAAGTCAATGGAAGTTTCCTTGCTATCTTTTTCTCGAGAGGAATACCATGTCTCCTTACTGAATGTTTTTCAGTGAAGTAAAATTTAAGCATATGTTTTATCACTGGCAGAGATCTCTATCATACTCACAAGGCTGCTGCTCTGCCTGTTTTCTTCCTTCCCAGATAGCTTTGACCTGGGAGATCCTCTAACATTTCTCACAGACACAGAAAATACAGAAGTTAAATCATAGGTGAGCCTGACAGTCTAACAGATAAACAAGCTGTGCTCTACTGCAGTTTGCAGATGTCACCAGCCTGCAATTTGCTCTTTGCTTAGTGTTGCTTTCCAAGATGGGAAGCACAGAACTGCATCAGCCTTGAAAAGCACAAAGGAAAACAGAGTCTTTGTCCTAAAATGTATTTTATCTTACCTTGGACAAATCTGACCCATTCAGATGCTGGTAAGGGGCTAAGCTGCAGATTCTGCACTGCCATTCATAGTGGATAACCACAGCAGGTGGCTGGTTTCTACCTAGGGATTGACCAGGAGAGTTTACTTACTGTCTAATTCTATAAGACGCAATGAATTGCTCTAAATCTCTCCTTATTTTAGCTTTTGCTTTAATTCTCATTTGTGTTCCTCAGGCCTACCTCATGCCCATGTACCCTCAAGGCTCTGGGCTGTCTCGGGCTGCCCCACCTGACTGGCCGTGCTTGGTTTACTCCGGTAGCACAGGGCTGACACGGCTTCTGCCCTATTGTCCTTGTTATGCTTGGCTTCCAGCTGCTCCCCAGCGTTGGGAACAGCTGGACTTTGCTGTTCCTCAACTCACCCACCTCACAGTAGCTCAAAATCTGCAAAAAAATGACACACAAAAAAGTTTTTCTTCGAGTATGTCCTGGGTAGTACTTCTGTGTCTCTGCTTATGTGAGTCCTACTTGTCTAAGCTTGTGGTTTTCTTTTTTCAAAGTGAGTGACAAGAATTTTTCCAAGGTGGCACCTTTAATGAAAAGATTGTTTTATAAATAATTGTTTCTCTCATATGGACTCTTTTGTGACTTGAAAAAACCTACTCTCTCTCTTTATACCCAGAAATTCAAAACTGAAGTCAACACCTTCTGGGAAATGCAGTTTTGGAGTCGCACATGTGCACTATGGCTGGGTAGAGATAATGGTGTAGATATTGTTAGGGAATTATTGAGTTGTTTTACTAAAGCTGCTTAACTATGAATATTTAAGATGAAATTGCAGGATGATTTCTAACCATCCAAGCTTTACATTTGTCAAATGCTCTCCTGTTAGCTGTACTGGGCAAGTTGCTGGCAACAGGTTAGACTTTGGCAAAGCTTTGAAGTTTTTGTCTGGTTTAGGACACCTAACTCTACATGAGATGAGTGAAAGCCAGGTTAGAAAGGGACACAGAAAACTGCAAGTTTTATTACACATTTACTTCAGCTTTACCTTCAATAGTTTGGGTTTCTTTTGTGAGCTTCTACACAAGGGTATGAAGCACAACATTGCCAGCTTGGCAAGAAATTATCAAACCCTAAATCTCTTTTGGTTAACAAGATTTCTGTTGCTTTTTGAAAAAATTGAGTCGGTAATTGGACATTTAGGGGAAGCCCTTCTGGTGGGGCATTGGATTGTTCTTGTGTTAATTTAACAAGCAGAGCCAGCAGCCTGTAGCTCTGTCTGCCCGTGTTTATATTTCTGTCTTTCAGTTGCATATCTACAGCATTTACACCTGTTCCTGCCTCTCTGCAGGCCCTCACTCTAATGCACTGAGTCTGGTCACCCTCAGCTCTCACAGGGAATCCAGAGTTTGTCTCTACTAGAATTTGAATTGTAGTGTTTGTCTGTGCCATGTTGAGTATGCGTGTAACACTCACAGCCGCTTTTCCTCAGAGCAGGAAAATTTGTACCCATTGAACAGCTTTCTAAAAATGGTTTTGCAGTTGTTGGGAACAGCACATAATTAGGTATCTCTAATTCATATCCTACATCTGTACTACAAAACGTATCAGTTAATTTCAGAAAAGCCATGTCAATTTTCAAGCTCATCTGACTCTTCCTGCATCTTCTAAACCCTACAGGAGGACTTCTTTCACAGAATGCTGTCTCAGCCTTGCCTTATGTCCAGGCAAATGTCTGTTTGCTTACTGAACATTGGTGAGCCCTGGACAGTACACTGACAGACAATTTACACAGAACATGTCCTATTAGCTCTGGGGGAAAAAACAAACAACTTGTGTCAGTTTTGAAGTGAAGCTGAATTATGAGTGGTCATTTTCTGCCATCCAAACTTCAGAGAACTTGTGGTGTTACTTCAGCTGAGGTGTAACAATTTCTGAGAGTTAATTTGTGTATGGATAGGGCTTTACAGGGGACTCTGGGTATTGATTTGGAATAAAAAGTTCTGCTTAACCCGACTTACATGTTCTCTTTGAGTTCCTACAGAAGAATCTCAATAGGCCAAACTTTGTCTTTAAATCCTCTTTTTTCACAATCTCTAGAGCATCCCAAGAGTTGCCTCAGCACTGATGATGTGAACAGTATTAACCTTGAAGACTTCTTTTCAAATGCCCCATATCTTCTCATATTTTGAGCTGTGTCAGGTGTAGGCTCACCTTACACTTTCTGTAGCTTCTTACCTCCAAAAGGTAATCCTAAGAAGTCATGATAGCTAGTACACTGTAAGTTATTCATCATCTCAGGCTCACTTAGTCCTGTGTTCTCTCCTTACAGAAATAACAAAGAGCTGGGAAGAGCTATAGATGACTCTAAGGAAGTTAGTGAAGCCATCAGCAGCTAATACACGTTCTAAGGTCTGTTTGTGTTTTGTGAAAACAAAGCAGTGCCTACTCCGCAATTTCCAATGCACTGATTAGTCTGCAATGCTAGCAATTCCTCCTGCTCTGTTAAAATTACACAGTATCCTTTATTTTGAAAATATGTTCTCTGTGCACAAAAGGAGTCTGACTCAATATGAATATTTAGCAGACGTGTTTCTTGCATTCAGACTCTCTAGTTTGGGTGGGAGGTTTCTGAGGAGATTCCTTCCTTAGCTTTATGTTACTGCCTTCCCAAAAGATGGGAGATAGCTTCTTAAAACCATGAGGGACGATATTACATTTTTATTACGATACATGCCTCTGCCTGGTGATGGAGTCTAGCTGAGAGGAGTGTCTGGAAATTGCACAGCCTCCCCCGGCTTTGCTCATCTCAAGCAAACTCTGGGGCATATTGTAATTCTTATCTAATGTTTCTGAAGGTTTCTGAATTCCTTTGTCTGCAAGTAACAATATTTAATCTTCTCTTATGTGACAGATATGCATAATATAATGGGTTTGGGGTTTTATTTTCCGAGAAAGGAAGACTGCCACAAATTAAATGCTAAGCAAGTAGTCATGCATCTATAATGAGCAAGTACACATAGCCAGCAAGAATTTCGGGCTTTATTCTTTTCACAGGAATGCCTCTGCTCTTCCTCAAGGCCGCCAGGCACAGCAGAATTTGGGAGAAGTCTGTGATATTTCTTGGAGATAGCATTCTTGCACAGAAAGGCAAATTTCTTGTACAACAGATGCTAATCTAGATGTTCTGATTACTTGATCAAATGCCCCATAAAACAAATATTTCCATGGGCTATTTGATCAGACTTGACAATAACATCTTTAACTTGAAGGAATAATGCTAATAGTAACTTTTAAAATTCAAAGCCATATAAATTCCTATAAGAATAAATATCAACCCTTATCATCAATGCTGCCCTATGTTTACCCCAGCTGCCAAGCTACAATCTATTTTACTAAAGTGGCCAGTTTTTTTGATTCCCTTTAATATTAACAGAGTGTTTATTCCTTTACCCTCTTTAAACTCTGCCTGATCACATAGTTGTTTCCCTAAAGGAAATTACAGGCTGCAGAGAAACCTGGAGAAATATCTGTGTTTTAATACTAGCTGTATGTCATCCAAGATCCCACCGGAGATGACATTATTACTTTTCAATGGCAAGAGCTGGTCACATGGGATGTGATGTTTTTATTATAATCAGCTGCAGAGAACTGGTGAAGGTGAGCTCATCTGCAGCTGAGTATGTTTGAACTTTTGCACCTTTCAGTACCTTTCTGTGAGCAGTGAAAGCTCTCTCCAAGTGGGATGTGTTAGGGAGTTGGGTTTCCTGTAAATGCTGAGATCTTAGAAAACGGCCACAGGAAATGAACATTGCAAAATAAAATAGAACTGAAGAATTATGATGTTGATTATTAAAGCAAAGTAGTTTCATCTGGGTTCTGAAGGAAAGGATTATTACAGTTTAAATATCTATTTGATTTTAGTCTTCCATTCACAGAATTAATCAAAAGACTTCTTGAATCTAGGTCATATTACTCAAAGCAGGTTCCACGTGCACTGTGGCCAGCCATCCTGCTGTCAGTCTCCTGGGAGAGGCTGAGCACCCTTAGCTCCTGTCTGAAGCTTCAAAAATTGGTCTTTTGTCAAAGCCTCGAGAAACGTATCACATCTGCTTCCCTTGGACAATTTCCAGACAATATGCATTTAATTGACTTTTGGTGAGGAATAAATGGGAATCTAGTGGCACATCTGGTGCTGCCTTCAAATCAATTTACAGTGGTTAAATAGATTTGGACTGGCACTCACTCGCATGAAGAACCTGTCATGCAGCTCTTTGTTCACCCCACTAACTAGGCTATTAAACAGCATCTTTTGCCTTAATGCAGATCTTGCTGAAAAAAAAGATGACATTTTGCACATGGCTGGGCTTTCAGGCAGTTAATGAAATTAAAGCAGAGGACTCCCAGCACAGTAGGAAACCCAGATAACAGGAACAATCATTTAGTCAGCACATTTCTGCTCCCACAGGGGCTGAGGCTAATTACCAGGGCCAAGGCATCCAGCATCCAGAGGGGTGAGGAGATGACAGCACAACAGCATTTCTCTGCACAACTGCCCTAGTCAAACTTAGTTACACATTCTGGAGAAACAATGCTTTTGAAACGTATTTTCCCAGTGCAGATAATGGATCCATGTAGTTGTCCTATCAAGTTTTCACAACAATTTGCAGTTTGGAAAGCAGCTTAGGCAGTTTTTGCAGTGCCATCCATACGGGTTGACCCTGGGTAATTTTGGAAAAGATGTATCAAAGGGAAAAAGGAGTTTAGAGGGAAAGGATTCAAGTCTGGAAAATGTCTCTACACAAAACAGACACTTTCTTTCCACCCCTCTAATTAAGAAAAAGTCAAATAACATTCCACAGTCATCAAAGCATGTTCTCTTATCACCAAGCTGGCTTTGAATTAACAGCGTACTTATTGATCTTTCTCTATTTTCTTTACTAAAGCAGATCATAAAAGGTGAGAAAGAGCAGTTTTGTCTGAGCACTTTTATGAGTTAAAAGCATTATTTTGTGCTTAAGGCACTGGGCCATATCTTCGAACATCTGGTTCAGATCCTGCTTTTTCCTGTGTGACAAAATATATTTGCATTTCAATTCCCCATCTACAAGGCGGGGATCATGTTGTTTTATTGTTTTACAGAGGTGGTCAGTTCATGGGGTTTATGTGAGTGCCTGTATGGCCCAGTTCAATGAAAACGTGACTTTAAGCTGTGTAAAACTGTTGATAACTTAATGTTTTGATTATCTGGTCCCAGCTATATCATTGTATTCTGTAGCTTCAAAATATTTTTTCCAATATTGCTATTCATAATATCAGGAAAATGCTGCATTCTTACTTCCAATGGCAGTTGTATAAATAAGTTGTTTATAGTGCTTCCAAAAATGTGCTGTAAAGATGGAAATTATTTCAGTCACGTGAACTCCATCCACTAAGCTATCTTTTGCAAAGTGAGTCCTTCCACTGTTTTTATGCTCCTGCTCATAGAGCTTCTTCCCTGTTGTTTCCTATACATGAAAAAGTCCATCCAGGCTTCACACATTACTGTCTCCCAGTTTTCAGATGTACAAATCCAGCTGCAACATCGTGAAAGATGAGGAATGAATAGGTGATGGTTGCAGTCTGATCTTGGCTGGAACTCAGTTAAGATTTTATCTTAACTTTGGTGTCCAGGGAAAGACACTGACCTGTGGGCTGTCTTCCAGCTCGTGCCTGATTGGAATGCTGGCCCTTGGCCAACCGCCCAGCGGAAAGTCAAGTCGTGAAACAGGAGAAATCTTTGAGTCAGCTCCTGAAAGAGGTGGAGCAGTTGCAGGCAATGAAGTCTTTTTACCATCCACTCTGGGATACATCTCTCCTTCCCAAGATTTTATTGTTTCCGTGGCTTCCTGATAGTTTTCCAGCAAGACTGCAATCTCAGCCTACAAAGCACTAGAAGGTAGATTCTAGCTGAAAATGATGTGTGGTAAATGGATAAGTTTCTGAGGACTCTTCTGTCAGGGAGCTGTGTATTTGGGACAAATGCTGCAGACTGATCTTTGGGCTGATCATTTCTGCTGTGAGTTAGTTCAGGAAAACCTACTTAATTGCTACACAGGACCACAACTATCCCAAATGTAAATATGCTGATTATCTGGTCCTGTTCTTATATCCTAAGACCTTTCGCTTTTAATCTTTCACTGAAAATCACAGGATTATATTCTCAAAATTACAGATCTGAATGTTTTACAACCTGTTTATAATGCAGTATTTCTGTAAACTGTGTGCTGATCCTTTCACTGCCTCCTAATTGAAGGAGGATATTTTTCTGAGATGAGGGAATTTTTTTCACAGTAATGGAGGAACACTCAGCAAATTGTGTCAATATCCTTCTTGAGAAAAAAAAAAAAAAAACAACAAAAGGAAAGCAAGCAAACAGGCTTTTGAGGAAGGATTCAGCTTTTCATTCCAGGATTCTTAGTCAGAGCAATACACATTCCACAGTTCCAGCCTGTTCCTGATAAACACAGAGCACACTCTGCTTTCTCAGGAACATTTTCTAGTAATTTAGACGTGTCTATTTGGATTGATTGAAATGATAGACAAAGTGTTTTGAAAAATGCCTAGGATATCAAGAAATTGTATGCAGATCTGATCATAATTTCTCTAGAAGCACACCACATGTTGTGGGGTTCCTCAGGATCCCACCCATGGGTACCCCAAAGTTCCTTCTGAGACAAGAAATGCTGAGGGATTTTTCAGGTTTGCCCTTAGCCCTGGGGGAACAATTGCTAATATCTTTTCATAGTGAGTTTTGAAAGAGGATGATCAGATAATACAACACAACAACTGCTTATGTAAATGTATGTTAAATGAGCAGTGTGGGCTGGGTCTAGGAAAAACCATTGCTTAAGATCTTCTCTTAAGCACCAAACACAGTTTTTGGAAAGTCATGCCTTTCATCAAACTATCCAGAGAAAAGGTTTGTCGTAGGCAAACCAGTTTGGGTTTTGCTAGTTCTACCAGCAGGTCTAGAAAAAGGCCACTTCCTTCGTAGCCTATTGGTGCTACAGCAACACTGCTACATTTTAACGCTGTTGGGTACTCCCGAGACAGAAAGGGTGTAAAGAATCAGCTTGTGAGATCCATGGATCTCCAGCAACTTTGTGGAGTTCCTTTTTATTGACATGAAGTAAATCAGGCCTTAGTCCTTCTTTGAGACCACTGTTTAGGAGAGTTTCAGGAATTTGTGTTAGAACAGCGAACCTGATAGTTAAACAGATTTGAATGTTTAAGAGTGGAGATTACAGTGGTGTGAAAGTATAATTAAAAACTAACACTGTATCTATAGAGCTGAGAAAAAGTAGATGAAATAATAAAGTGTGATGACAAATATTGTGAGCAGGCAGGACTTTTACATCAGAAATTCAGTGCAGAGAAACTCATTCTCAAACATAGGTCAAATTTCAAGATGCTTCCTGATAACATGGGAGGCAATCTGTGCCTGCATGCAATTCCTCACTCAGATAATGCACAGGAAACAAAATGATTTAAACTCCCAAGGCATCTGACCCTGTGTGCAGTTGTCTAGGAACAAAATTATGTACAAAATACTCAGATATTATCAGAGCCTTGTGTATATCATGATTCCATAGCAATGGAATTTGCTGAAGAATTGTGGTCTTGACTCTTGCTTATTATTAGTTACTATATGAAAGGGAATGAGAAGGAATTTGGAGGTTGTCACGGAAGTCTCTGTGGTGGGCATTTTGCAGACACCCAGTAAATGAACACAGACTATAGAGCAGGAAACTGCACCAGAAGGTGTAAATCACAACACTAGTTGCAACAGCTGTGATTAAAAGAAAAAACAAACAAACCAACAAACACACGCCTCCCTGAAAAGAAAAAATAATAACCAAGAAAATGGGAGGTGGTAGTTTATAAAGTGGGTAATGTTCTAGTTTGTCTGAGTATTAAAATACCTTTAACAGTGCCAGCCAAGCATCACCAGTGTAATGAACTATGCTTTTATGTTAGCTGTGAGAAGGATGAGCTGTGAGCATCTGGAAGGGATGGAAGGCAAATTTGGAAAGGAAAAATTCTCTTTAGAAATGGAACAATTAACTATCTCACTGCAGAGTCATTCTCTAACTCTGATTTCTAGTGGCACTCATCCCGTAAGCCCAGGCTGCCTCTCTGACCATTACAGAGGTTTGTCATGCCAATGTAACTGTAAATAGCTGAATATGAAAAAAAAAATTAGAATGAGTATGAAACTGAAGAGCTTCTTTAGACTGTTTGAGTTAATGATCAAAATAATTTTTTAGAAACTCTTACTCTTCAAAATATAAATGAAAGAGCTGTGAGATTTCTAATATTCCAGAATGTTTTATGCTGAGTTGTTAGGTACGCATCTAACATGATGCTTTTTAATTAATCAGATCTTATGTTCAGTTTGAATCTGACTTATTTTAAAAGATATATTTTAAATTTGAATTTGCAACTCCCATTTAGCAGGTCTAAGATTCATTCTCACTCCCTTCTGATAATATTTTGTAGTGATATCTGAGGCCCAGACTGTTCTTTTCTCATTTTATTTTCATTTTGCCATCTTTTTTGTTGGTTACCTTCACATTGTGCTGTCTCAGCTTGGGAACAGACTATAGAAACAGCAGCCACAGCATCACACCAGGACACCTCTGCAGAGCCTGTGGAGCCCAAGGAGGGGAAGATGAAGCCAACAGAGTGGAAGCAATCACTGTTAATCAATCAGGGTTAATCACCAGCACTCCAGTTCAGTGAGCTTGGCACTGCAGTTTACAAGGGCATGCCTTAGAAGTACTTTCCCCATCTCTGCTGGAGCATTTCTAAAAGTCAGTCTGATGTGTGGAAGGCAAATCTGTGGCTATGTCTCTGCCTTATTCTTCTAATGGTGATTTTAGGAGTCCCAAATTTGACTGATGGTGCTCCAGCCCAGCCCAGCTCCACTGGAGGAGCCATCGTTGTCCGGCCATGAATGGTTAGTGTGTGTTTGGGGGACACCTGGCAGCTCTCAAAGTGAATGCAGGCAGGCCAAGAAAGCAAAAACAGGGACATGTTGTCTTGGGAAGGCAAAAGCCAAGGGTGCATCTGATATCAGCAGCAGACCATGATCAGGCAGAGGCAGAGGATGTTGCAGAATTTCCAAACTCTTTCAAAACTCTGCCTAATCACAACCTAGACAAGAACTCTTTGAGCCTCGCCGGAAAAAGTTGAACTTAGATGAGCACTATAACAAGGAGTAGGAGTTCTGCAGAACAATACAGAGGTACTGAGGAGTCAAAGAACAAGTAATGAATTCACTAGAGCCTGAGGGGAAGCTAAATACTACTTACAGCTTTTTGAGGTCATAGGGAGAATGTTTCAAACTGTCTGTATTTAAGTAGATTCCTCAGTCCTAAACAGCAGTGGCAATTTTAAATGTCTTTTTTCTTCTTTGCTTTTTTTGCTTTCCATTGGAGGAAAGCAAAGGAAACTGGAGAGGAAAAAGGTCATGAGGTTCTGTATAAAAACCTTGAGGTCCACAAATTGCAACCTGCTCTTATGGCAAACAGTCATTTAATAAAAATCTACTCATAAACTGTTGACAGTCCTTTAAAAACACAATTAATCTTATTGCACCTCTAATATCAGAAATTCAGTTTGTTAACTGCCTGCTCTGCTCTTTAGAAATCTTGCTCTACCTCTCCATTTGCCAGTATCATCTTGTGCACATAAGAACAAATTCCTTTTATCTATGACCTTACCTATTTGTTCATTTGAACATCATCACTCATTTAGGCACCTTATCCAGATGGGCTCTTCATGAATGTAGAATCCAGTCTCCTGAGCAGCCTAGCATCCCATCTCTGAAAGTGTTCTGTGTGTACCCAATCCAGATCAAGTTAATCCTTTGAATAATGGTGACCCATTCCAGGAGACATTTTGTTATTTTAAGTAAAGTTAATTTAATGTTTCTATATCTCTGTTAAAATATCTCATCTCTCAGCTGAGCAATACATTCGTCTTTTTCATATCTTCATGTCACTCATATCTCATAGTTAGGCCATCAATCTAACATGCAAGTCATTGTCCCTGCCTCCAAATAATAAATGCTCAGCTTAAATGAGAAATTCTTATTAGTCTTTTTTATTGTAGTTCATCACAGTTCTATCACTCCTGACTTATAAATCAATCTTTCTTGTATGATAATGTTCCCCCTCCTCATACAATGTTTTATCATTACACTGAAAATGCCTCCCACTGTGTCATCAGCAGATTTCTTGAATGTGCTCCTATTCTTTGTGCCAAGGCCATTCATGAGGGTATTTTATAATGCTGAGTTCCATAAACAGTCCTGGAGGACATCTCTCTGCAATCTTCCTTGAACTCTCAGTGATAAATCCTCATCCTCTCTTTCCCTTACTCTCCTTGCCAAA
Organism: Prinia subflava; assembly: GCF_021018805.1. NCBI lineage: Eukaryota > Metazoa > Chordata > Aves > Passeriformes > Cisticolidae > Prinia > Prinia subflava. Next base: position 163,457 of record NC_086271.1, read on the forward strand.
TCCTCTTGCTGTTATTATAGTCATTTGTATTCACATAGGTGATTCCTATGCTATTTCATATCTTTTCCACTTTAATTTATGAACTGCATGGCAATGCTTTACGGCAGTCGTGATAAATTCACTATATTTTCTTTCCCTTAAAAACCTGATTGCTGTCAAAAACAATGCCAGCAGAATCTGTTATTTTTCATAAACTCAAACTCTATTTTCTCCTATTTTTACTACCTTTATGCCTTATAAAGTATTTCCCTTGGCAACACATTCTAAAGCCTTGTATGCTACGTGTACAATTGCATCAGCATGTTCTGTCTGTATTCTTAAATACAGAAGTTTATTTCCTATACAAGATGGAAAAAACAGCCCCCATTTTCTTGTGGTGTCTTTGGCAGGTAATCATTCATTTCTGATTTGGTAATATTAAAACAGTGATCCATTTTTTTAAACAGTCTCCTTCCACACCCCCTTTTTTTTTTTTGTCTTTTGATAATCCATATTTTGTTGCTATTTTTTCTTATCTTCAAAGCAGATTTTTCCTAAGTTTTTGTTTATTTCTAACATATTTTTTCAGGTACCTGCTCATCCAGTTACAGTAAGATCCCTCCTCTAAGAGTTACAGAGAGGTTTTGCATCTCCTATTTACCAGTCCTCCCAAACTTTCTCAGCATTCAGGTCTCCACACAATTCTGTCCACCCTGCTTCTCCAAAGGGTTCTCTTTCTTCATAAAATTTCTTCTTTTTTTTCTAACACTTCTTCTTGGTTATTTACAATAATTTAATTTATGTTGATCTGATGTAACTCATTATCATCAGACCCCAAACTATTTTATGCTACTCTTGTTGTTTAGCCAGGTGGAGCAAAGACACAGTCCTTACTGAGTAGAACTTTTTCAATAAATACTTCCTGAGCTAAATGGAAAACAATACAATAGAAAAGTAATGTATTTCTTCTATTAGAACAGCACATCTTTCAGTTCATGTGATGGCCACTCTCTTTACCTGGTCTCTGATTTATTATGATTAAGAGACTGATGCATTCAATATACAGTCTTTTCTCCACAATGAAAAAAAAATCGTCTGAGGTTTTTTTAAGACACATTTTACCTGTTCCAGTGATGCCACTTTATTCTTTAATAAAGCCCTGTCCCTTGAATAATCCTGATAATTTCCAATGGAATAAGTTTTGGGCATGATATTCTGAGAAGACATAAGAGAATCAGGTCCTTAAAAAAAAGGTAGTGAAGGTTACTGAGGGAGGAGAACTTTTAGTGTATTCCAAAGGAGCGTGCTAGTAATTAGGGGAAGAAATTGAGGTTGGAAAAAAAAAGGATATCAGGAAAAAATATACCGAGATCAAAATACACTACAGTCTGGAGACATCTTCCAAAGGGAATCTTGGAAGCAGAAAAGTCTTGGGCTTTTAAAAGCAGATTTGACAAAGCAATAGAATAGGAACTACATTTTTAAGCTGGCTAGTGGAGACTTTTTCCATCTGTAGCTTCTCTGTGTAGCTTTCGTGTTTCTGTGTTCTCTACGTTCTCTTTCCCTGACAGACGTTCTACTCCTCATTAAATAAGGAAGCATCAGCTCCCTTTACTGACTTTCCCTCAGTTTTCACTCATAATTTAGCTCCAGATTTAAATTGCTGCTGCACTGCTTTGATCTATTCCACTGAAATTAATTCCAGGTAGTTTTTCTCTTTGAGGTACAGTTCCTCTCCGTGGCCCAGCTAAGGAGGGAAAGGGAAAAAAATGCTACCTTCATTTTAACAGTTCTATGAATGGAAAAACATACATTTAATGACAGCTTGCAGCCTGTGGGTAGGACTCAAAACAAGGTGGTTTTTCTTCATTGTGTTTAATATCACACACTGAAGTTTGAGGCACCAATGGCAGGCGATCAATTTTTGTAAAACTACTTCCCATATCTCTAATTTCTGTACAATCTTTGTACATTGTCAGATTTACATGCACTGCCCCCTCAAACACAGGGCTGGAGTCATTCTTCATCTCTCAGGGTTAACTAATTCATCATTAGATGAGCCCATGCAGATCCACATGAAATGTTTGCTTTTGAAGCCAAGCTTTCTTACATCAGCTTTTGAAATTTTATTCACTTGGACAAGCTGATTAATGGTCTCAGCATTGTTCATTTGCTTTGCAATGCATACTGAGCAGATGTTATACTGGCTTGTTGCCCCACACAGAGCATGAAGAGGCAAATCCTTTGAGACCTTGCTTTTGTTAGTAGGTCACTTACCAAAAGGTCAGTAAGTCTGTTTTATACATAAACATAATGATTAATCCGAGATATTTTGATTCCTTTCTTCTGGGAGGGGCTTTACATGAGAAGCACAGGGCCAAAGCCTGACATGTCACAGTAGGCAAAACATGGGCTCACTGTAAGGGTAATTTTTTCTGTGAGGGTTTCCAGGCTGAGCCAGTTGTGGGGTGCTGTCATTATAGTTTGCATTGTTTCTCTCAGGAGAGGTGCAGGCGAGGGCTGTAGGGAGAGGCAATGTGTTTTCATCGAGGCAATGAGATGTGAAAAACGAATGTTTCAGGCACCCAAATCTCTCTTTAGGTGTGAAATGGAAACCACAAACTTCAAGCTCAATACGGAGTGAGAAGGAAAATGTTCTTCAAAACATCTGGGTAAGTAGCCCTAGGAAAAACACGAAATTTTAGCAAGAGAAGGGATAATAAGCCATACATAAGCATTTTCCTTCGACATGGGCTAAACTTCAGAAATTAATCCACTGAAGTAGGACTACAGCTGGCAGAAGAGAATCAAGAGCATTGATACAAATGTCAGAAACATGTTGCCATGAATTTTAAGTCAGGTATGAAGTGTCCCAAAGCTCAGGAAGTATTCAGAACCAGAACCTTTAAATTACAAAATAGAGGCTGTAAGCCTACTTTATATGTTGACCTGGGAAAAAGATTTTGAATGATGCCACCCTCACAGGTAGAATTAAAATTATTATCTCCCTACCTCCTGAAAATGCAATGGAGTTATTAATTTTATTTAATTTACTAGTGTATTAATTTTATACATATATTTATTTATCAATTTGTTAATTCACACATGGGGTGTTTATTTTTGTTTGTTTTTCCCCAGAATTCTTTCTCCACCCTAGCCGAAAAGAAGAAAGAAAATAAAAAATGTATGCATTAATCTCATACAGGAAAACTTAATGTATTTCAGTGGATGTGAGATATGAATATCCACAAAGATCTTATAGCCCTCCCTAAGGCTCAGGGCTTGCCTCCCAAGTGAATCTCTAACACGCAGTTCAAATCTTCAAAACAGATTTTATAAAATAATTTTTAATTTTTGTAATATTTAAATATCAGAAGTATTACATTATGATTTTATAGCATATATTGTTTGAATGTAAGCTACCTCAGGTAGAATGACACAATTATACTGACATGAGTCTGCTGGTCAGGAAAACCTCTTACTTTACAACTGTTCTTGTCTCACATTCCTGGGAGCTTGGTAATTTAGCTTATGCTGAAGAGAATGGATTCGGCTCTGGAGGTCCACAGTCACTGCTTTTGAAGGGTATGACTGATATTTAGTTCAATATTTCATTCACATCTCTAGAAAGACAAATGTAAAATGACAATGACGTATAAATACAAATACAATAATGCATAGGTACCACATTTACTTGCATGGCATTAAAATAAGTCTCTGTCTTAGCAACCAATGAATTGCAGACTGTTTGCTTAAACTACTGAGAGTTTATATGGACTAAAATCTAAAAGTAACAAGGCTTTTAGTTACTGGACACCTTTAATATGAGTCTCAGTTGTGTCATGAAGTGGTTTCATCACTCTCCAGCTGACTGCACCCTTCCCCTTGAATAAGAATTTGCAGGCAAAATAGCTACTGAAAGGTCAAGGGATAAAGAAAAGCAGCCCCACGAACAGAATGGGATTTGTTCCTTCTGCCACTTCAAGTTGCTGACTTCCCTGCCCTCTCCGTGCTTCCATTTGCATGACAGAGTTGATCATCTGGCCTTTATTGCAGCGGAATGAACGTAAATCATTACTGAAACTTAAAATGCATCCCAGAGAACACTCTGCTCTCTGATATATAAATGAAGGTGCTATTGCTGCCCAAGGATACTGGAGATGGTAAAAGAAGCACATCAGTGTTGCTGATTGATTCTCCTCGTTACAACTTGCATGAGAGGCTGCAGGAGGCTTTCATGGTCATGCTGACAGAAGTGCTTCTTTTAGTTCACCTCCTTTCCCCCATTGCTGTGAAGTTGTTTAAGAGACTGGACCTCATATCTCAGTACATACCTTACCACCAAAGCCATCCCCATTTCGGATACCCTCTTGGACTGAATCGGGCTCCAAACAGGGAGATTTCATCTTACACTGAGATATAATCAGGTACTTAATGGTCACCAACCTAATCAGAGACTCTCCTGATCTGCAACATTTTACTGAGCCATTCTGCTTAAAATATATTTATATATTATGTATTATTATATAATTATGTAAATCATATATTTAAATATTCATTTTAATATTATGTATAATAAATGTATATGTGTATGAAATTATACATAATTTTATATAATATAAACTATATATTATATATATAACGTATATATTTAAAATATTTATTTATATTTAAGTCTGAAAAGACACTCTTTTCCTTCTCAACATACAAGCAGCTGCAGGCTTTAATTCCTAACATTTAGAAATATACTGAAAAGTATAGGTTCCATGCTTACTTGACCTTTTTGACAAGGATTCCCTAACTTTTATTTTTGCTCGAGCAAGCTGGGTTGCCATGCTTCCTGTGTCTGTGCATTGCCAGAATCATTGCACATACACACTTGGTCCAGGATTTCCCAGTGAAACATTGCACATCTGTGTTGCTGGGCCTCATCTCAGGAAGCCTGTAAGTTACTGCTCCAACCTTCTGATATTCAATACTGCAATTCCTTCCCTTTACGTTTGCTCATAAGATATGATTTAGTGAACCTTTTCCTTCCCGTCTGCTGCAAACTGCCTGTCCAAGTTCTTCAGGAGTCTCTCCAAATCATTTTCACTAACATTTGTGTCACTCCTGTCTCATTCACAGGAGAGATTGGCACTACGAGGTTGCAATCTTGTCCTTCTCACACCGTTCTCATTAAGTCTTGCCCAGAAGACACTTCAGGGCCAGTGCTGGCACAGAAGTTGTGGTGTTGCACCTCAAAAGGAGTGGGTGCATTTGCCCCTTATGTCTGAAAATGCAAAAGGGTTGGGGAACTGAGTATTGCCCATCACAAATTATATAAAAAAAACAACTAGGCATGAAAAGACAATGCTATTTAAAGAATATGCAGGGCCAGGAGTCTTTTGTCTATCTTTTGTTTTTATCAAACTGTCTGGTTGATTTGGGAATCTTTTAAAATTATTTTAATAATCATAAGGGCCAGAAACATACCCTTTTGTAACATCTCTCTCTCTCTTTCTTATTTTTTGATTTGGATTTTGATTCTTGAAATTCCTGCAAAGTCTTTGCTAGTCAGCATCCAAGTGCTGGCAATAACAGAAAAAAACCCAAGTTTGTGGGGTTTTTAGTAACTGGCAATGCTGTTCTCCAGAGAGAATTAGCCCTGCGCACAAAGCAGGATGTCACACAAACCAACTCTATTTCTTCTTTAAATTTGATCAAAAGCCCTAATGTTTATGTATGTCTTTATTAGCAAAGTGTAATATTTCCTTTAAAGCTTTTAATATTTTCAGGCTTTCTTCATTTAAAATTATAATTCCCTGCTATTTCAGTTAAATGCTACACCAATTTGAAATTGAGTCATTTTTGCTTGCAGTTCAAGCTCTGAATTCATCAGCACCACTTACAGCTGTCCATCAGCAGCACATTACTTAAATCTGTACAAAAGATATCAAGCTTCTCATTAGTAATCTGATTTTCTAGATTATATTTCTAGAATATCCTTTTAAATTTTGAGTCTCTTCTTTTCACTACAGTTTATTTTGCTCATCACTGTACTGATATGGTTGCAGATCAGCTTAGTTTGTGTTGGTGGGACTGCAACAAAAGATCAGACAAAGCCAAGCTCTCTAGTTTCTTTACCTGGGAGAGAAAGAGCTGATGTCAACAATTTCATACCCTGAGTCACCATTTTAAGAACAGTCAAAGTACAAACTCTTGAAACAAATTAATTTATTTGCCAAGGAAATTAGCAATCTCACCTGCATGTATTTCTGAAACAGGAAATTTGCTTGAAGCTCTTCCTTTTGGATCTCAGCTTCCAGACATCATCTTCACAGGTCCCAAGTTGTTCCATTATAGTCTCATCTCAAGGTTCTGTTGACATCTGAGGCTCCCCTGTAGACAGCATTAAGCACAAATATATTACAACTGAACATTACATTGGTCTCTGACAGTGATGTACAGACATAGAATTGTCTTTAGACTGGATACAAAGCCCTGAAATGTGCCACACTTAATTCCTCTCTTTCACCTTCATAAGGACAAAAGAAAGGGTGCTCCTAATTATTCTCCTAATCATAAATGTGATCTGTTCTCCTCAAGCATGTAAATGTATCAGTAAAAAACTGCAACACTTGAGGAGCTCAACACTTAAAATTTTTCTAGTTGCCGCTGGTCAATGAGGTTGGAAGCAGTAATCAGTATAAATCAAATAATTATTCAGCCTGGTACAGTGACTAAATGAATTCAGAGGTAAAAGCAAACAAGAATGGAGGCAGAGAAGAGAATAGAACAATATAGGCAAGATACACAGTTTGGAGCAGGTGTAAGTCACAAATGTTTGTTCAAACCTGGGCTTTGCATGCAAGAAGAAAAGCTAAAAGACAAAACTAAATCCTGACAAAAATGCAGGACATTGAAGAGAATGTGAAGAACAGTATCTTAACTGTAAAACAGAGAGGAAATGTATGGAAGTAATTGAAGTAGAGGATTCATAGCTCCGGATTAAGCAAAATAGATACATGCTTAAGTATGCTCTTAATTCCCACAGCAGCTACAGCCATGATTAAAATTTTACCTGTGCTTAAGTGCTTAGTTAATCCTAGAGTAATCATAGACTCCTCCTTCAGCTTTCACTGAGCCATAGGATTCACTGTATCCTGGGAATTTAAATGGCTCAATACTTTGAAATACTGCTTTTATTTAAACGTATAAAACCCACAGTTATAAGACACAATTCATCTTTAGTGTTTTTCTAACTGTTTTTGCTTGAAGGATCTTAGTAGTACTGGGCATTGATCCAATAAACTTGAACTTGTTCAAGAGTAGAACAAGTAGACAGTAAGAGATCCTGCCTAATATTTTCCTTCTCTATTTACAGTGTTTAAATAAGAAAAAAAAAATCTTTTTCTTTTTATCACCAGCATCCCTGAATTGTTTCATACATACAGTGCAGTAAAAATGTAAGTAAAAATTACTCTTGGAATTTATGCTACTGTTTTCCCCAGATAATGACTTTTAGCACAGTAAAATTAACAGATGTTTCTTACTAAAATAATCCATAACTAAATGTTGAGTGTTTACTCTCTTTTAAAAACACAAACCAGTCAGCAACAAAATAACTCTAGAGTGTCACATAAATGTGCTTTATGTACAGTGATGATGCTCCTATCTGAAGTGAATTAATAATGAAGGTAAATATATCATGGTGGCTTTATAAAAGTGTTTCTGAGGATGAGACTAATTACGTACATTGATGTGAGTAATACATAATCAATGCCCATTTTCCTTTCTAAAAGGATGAATTTAAATCCATTCTGCAACCAAGACTTTGTTGTTATTCTTAAAAAATAATCAGCATAATAGGCAATAAAAACTGGAGCAAAGAAAAAAATGGGAGCAAAGAGAGGAGTAGAATGATTTTTACTGAAGGCTATAACAAAACCTAGAAGTCCCAAACAAGATGAAAAAAAGCAGCCAAGAGCAACAAAAGCTGGGTTGTAGAACATCACCTGGAACGACAGGACTTTCACCCATAACACATCCCTTGTGCCTTAGAAGCATACAGTCATAACAGGTCAGAAGGGACCTTCAGGGGCGCTCTAGCTCAACTCCTTGCTCAAGCAGATCTCATCAGATCAAGCTGATCAGGGCTAGGGAGTCCTGAACATCTCTAAATATGGAGGCTCAACAACATCTTTGAGCAGCCCAGTCCAGTGAATGACCATCCTCATGGTTTATTTTTCTCCTTTATTCTAGAATGTGGAATTTCCTGTGTTGCAGTTTGTGTCTGTTGGCTCTTGTGCCATCATGGTACACTTATGAGAAGAGGCTGGATCCATTTTCCAGTCTGTCCTGCAGTCAGGTAGCTGTAAGCAGCAACAAGGTCTCCTTTCCTCCGAGCTGAAAACACCCAGCTCTATCAGCCTCTTCATGTGGGTCACGTTCTCCAGCCCCTGACTGTTCTGCAGGCTTTTTGATTGACTCTGTTGTTTTGTCCTGGAGGGAGCCCCAAACCAGTGACAGTGCTGAGATGAGATGTTACAAATGATCATTCCCCTCTCACTAATACAGCTCAAGACACTGTTGGCCACCTTGGCTGCAAGAGCACGGTGCTGACACAAATTCAAACTGTCCTCTAGGACACCGAGGTCCTCTTCTGCTTCCAAATAGCTCCCAGCCTGTACTGTTGCGTGGGGCTATTCCTTCCCAGATGCAAGAACTTGGAATTGCTCTTGTGGAGCTCTCTCTGAATAGCAGCCCTGCCCTCCAGCTGAATTCAGCTTTCGAAATGTAACAAAAGAATGTAAAATCTAGAGAGCTATGGTGGGAAAGAAGCCCAGCACTCTGAAGCTTCTCGAGGGAAATGAGAGAACCAGATGGAGATGATAGTTTCAGTTACCTCTAGAAGTTACTCGCAATGGGAAGGAAACATTACAGAAATGCTTAGTTGGCTAAACATTCTTCTATCAGCACTAAGGAGTTGGTTTGGTCTTCTCTCTCACCACATTGAAAAAACGGTATTTGTGCTGATTTCATAAGAGGTGTTGGCAACCTGCCTTATGAGATTGGTATCATATGTTATTATATTTGTGTTTGCTTCCCACAGCATTTTAATTTTGTATCTGTTTTGATGACAGTAACAGTTCTAAGTCACAAACTAAAATCGAATCTTACACAATTTTTTGCCCCAGAGGAACTGCCTGGGGACTCTCACAGACCAAAATATGCAGTACTCTGCAGCTGGTGTACCTAAACTCATTTTGTGCTGGAATCTCCTCAGAAGGAAGATTCTGAAAGCCGTAATGACCATCTGGATTTATCTAATTCTTTAGATTGTTCTATTGCATGAAAACCATGTATTAAGCCTTTCAAACAGATGCATTGGTAATCCCTTGGCTCTGTAGATTCTATAAATCTTTGAGTCTTTTAAGGTGTATAACCTTTAATAGTTTGCCATTGCTTCTGTCAGGATGGTGATGTTCCCTTTGCAAAATATGTAAGCTATGGTCCACAAAACCCATTTGTGGTCAGGAAATGTAGCTTTGCAATAAATCCAAGATCGATTAGGCAGATTTGGCCTCTGGCTGCTCTTAGGAATTCTGCAAGTTTTCACACCCCATTTAGAAACCCTTTCACAGATTTAGATACTCCTTTTTTACATGCACAAATAAACTATTTAGAATAGTCAAATCAAGTTCACAAAATACCTTGACAACAGAACGTAACACAGGAGGAAACCTCTGTCAGGTCCACCAGAGACTGTTCCTGAGTTCCATGTAGGATGTTCAGATGCTCCTCTTAATCCCTGGCACCCCTGAGGCACAAATTATTCAAGGAGTGATTTTTCCAGTACACAACAAATCACCAATGATTGGTGATCTTAGGAATGTGGTCTCTGTAGTACAGAAAGGATGTTATTGTAGCGATACAACTGCTTCATGGCATGAACTGACCTATGGCATGAACTTCTGTGTCTGGTGAATGGAAGACAAAGCAATGTCTGTAAATTATTTTTGATTCACCTTCCATTATATGTTGCGGGATGTCTTGGTGGCTATTACATCTTACAAGATGACTTGAAAAAAAATTCATCTGTGATGTACTTCCATTGACTTTGCTTTCATTGGGGTCTCTTCCCATGTCATTAAAAGGTTTCAAAAGGGGAAAAATATGAAATGTTCTAAAATCCCCATGTTTATCATTCCCTAAATATATAAGAAGCCACCTCCTAAGGAGCTGTGGCACAAATATGGGCCAAACAAATAAAAAATGTGCAACAAAATTTTGCAGTCTTTAGTCTGAGGAACTGGATCAATTCTGGAATCTTCTGTTCCACTTTGTGATTTGGCACAAGCGCTATGGATGATATGCTTAAGGAAGGAGAGGCAATGCTCTCCATGCTTCTTTGTCAACAGGCTACAATAACCTTATACAAGGCCCTTAATGAGCTGTAAGCATAGGCTTGGACACAGCTCAGTTTTCAGCATCTTAATAGGGAACAGTAATGTTAAAACAATTACTAAACATAATCTAAATAATTCTTCAAGCAACTCTGTGGATTAGGTAAGACTGACTCCTGAGATGGTTTTCCTGCCCTTTTGGTGGGGCCAGCACTGGGCACTCCTGGCCAGGAAGCAGTATTTGTTTCAAAGAGCTACTTGGGAGGAGAATAATTTCTTCCTAACGACATGTTTTGCAGTCCAACTGCTGGATCTGGATGCCACTGGGGATTGATGTGCACCAGCCCTTCCACAGCAGAAAGGGTGAACCATGAACTATGCTGGCTGAGAGGCTGATCTTTGGAAGCTGGGGAGTCCCAGGTCCCTTCTGCTTTGTAGTGAAGACAGCATGGTCAGCGGAGTGCTGAGTGCTTCAGTCATGGAGCTGAGAGAAATGGGAAATGATGCCTGTGTAGGTGTGGCTCCCACCCTTCCTCTTGACCCTTAAACCTTGCTGGGAGGAATCTGGGTTGTGACTGCAGCTGTGGAAGCACAGACGTGATGTTTTATCAGCACCTGGATATTACATTCTTTTCATCTACCATTGAAAAACACATAGAAAGTGCTCCTTTCCATAATGATGGTATTAGAAAGGTGATTCTTTGGTCCTAATAGTGGTTAAAATGTCATCATTTTAAGACTTGAGAGTTCCAGTTTGTTTTTTTCTAAAAGCACGTACTTCCCACAGGTGACTTCAGTCTTTAGGGAAAGCTCTCTAATCACACACCGTGCGTGTTCACAAGCTGGGGGACAAGGGCTTAAGCTACAATGGCTTGGGACCTCTTAGCCAAGCCCTCCCACATCCAGAGGAGCTGAATTCACACTTGCGTGTGGAGCACTGACACCAGATTATCCTTTCTATTAACAACAGCAATACTCGTGTTTCCGAGGACTTTTGTTTGAGGTTTTTTCCTGTAAATTTTGCCTTAATCTCTACTTTGGGAGGGGAAAAAAGCTCAAAAACGTGTAACACTCGCAGCCAGCTCGCAGAGGAGGGCGGAGGTGGAACAGAGCGGGAATTGAGGGGCTGGCTCCGGGGGATTCGGTCTGGGGCCGTGAGCCCCGCGCAGGGCGCCCGGCAGGGCGCGGCTCGGGGCGGGAGCCGAGGGGGCCCCACGCTCGGCGGGGCCGGGGCTCCGGGGCCTGGGGCCGGCCGTGCGCGGCGGAGGGGGCGGCAGGAAGCGGAGCGGCCCCGCCGCGCCCCCGGAAGCGCTTGGGCGGCCGCGGCACGGGCGGGCTGGCGGGCGCGCAGGGCTCAGACGCGGCCCGGCGCGGCCGCCCCGCAGCCCGCGATGCCCTGGGACCGCCGGGCGCGCCGCGGGCCATGGTGAGCCCGGGGCCGCCGCTCCCCGCGGGGACCCGGCGGGCGGCCTCGCTGCTCCGCCCCAGCCTCCTCATCCTGCTGCTGCTGCTGCTGCGGAGCACCGAGGCGCAGAAAGGTGAGTGCGAGAGCGGCGGCGGGCGAGCCCCGCAGCGGCGGCGGCCGGGGGGGGAAAGCAGCGCTCCGGGGCTGTGCTGCTGGACGGGGGCGCCCCTCGGCATGTGGCGAACCTGCCCCCTCCCTGGCCAACAAAGGGAGAGAGAACAGCCCCGTTCGGGAAAAAGAAAAACAAAACCAACCAACCGAACTAAAACCCAACCAAAAACGAAATAAGAAACGTTTTTTCCTCCCCGCTCCTGTGCTCCCACGAGGAGCTGGCGGCGGGAGGGCTTCACCGGGCGGGGCTGGGCAGGGAGCCGGGGCCGTGCGGGGTTCGGGCCGTGCGGGCTTTGGCGTGCCCGGGGCGCGGGTGAGCCCCGCCTGCGGGCTGTGGAGTGTCCGTGTGAGCCGCAGGCGGGTAAGGGGAGAATCTGCTTGCTGTCAAAATTAGCTTACACTCGCCCAAGACTGTGCAGCAGTGTATATAGGCTGAGAGTCCGGAACGTGTGGCAGACAGGGTAGTAGGCGTTGTTATTTTGGTGGTGTTTGGTTTTTTGTTTGTTTGTTTGTTTTAGAGAAATCGACGAGATTTCTCCTCCTCGGGTGGAATTAACGAGTAGGCTTTAGCACCGTGAAAATCACGAGGCACAGTTTTGTCACTTCATGGCAGAAGATCAGAGGATGCCACTGTGACTGTCACTTTGATCATGTGCTTGGGACAAAGTGGTGGGAACGAGTGTTTTGACAGCATCTTGAAACTCACTTCTGGGTTTGGGAAGATTTGTGGTTTTCAGTTCCACTGGCTTCTTGCACTGGTCTTGAATCATTTCAGAAACTAATCTCAGAAACTGTTTTAAGTTGTCACATAACTTTCTCTTTCTTTGCATCTCAGCGATGGAAATATGGTTGAATTTCAGAAATGTTGCATTTAAATGCACAAAAAGAATAGTAACTATACGCACGCTACTGTTTTTGCATCTATATTAAACATTAAACCTAATTAAAATTAATTAATTGAACAGGAGAAGTTCAGTGATGTATCCATAGAGCAGGGTAGTTGAGTGGACTGAGATTTTCCTCTTATTTACAGCTAATTGCATATAAGTATGTTCCTATACACATCCAAAACTAATGCTAATAAGCATTTGACACAGCTGGGTTTGTTTTCTTGTAATTTATAGTGGAGCTGGAGAAGACCCATTTGCTGATGAGAGGAAATTGGGCTGTTCTAACATTTAGTCTTTTGAAGGTCTCTGCTGGATGAGGCAGGCAGCAGCAAGGTGTTAGTTCATGCTGTAGGAGCATCGTGCTTGTGCTGACCTGACACTCGTCTGACCTTTTGGTGAGCAGACTGACTTTGTTATTCCAGGAGAAAACCGAAATTACTGTGGGGGTAGGGAAGAGTCATAATTCACCTGCAGATGGCTGAGTCGAACGGGCTCACTGAGTAGAGAGTGCTGTGTTAGAGGGGGTGGGACCGTGCTGCAAGAAGTGGCGCTATCGAGGACAGTGGGCTTTTAGTCAAACAAAGTACAGAAAGATAAAGTGAAACTCTAGTTAATGCTTAAAGCTTGCTCAGAAGTCTCACTTTTGAGCAGGAGGAGAACCTCTTTATTGACAAGCTTCATTTTATTTGCTAACGATAAGGCGAGCTTGTTTCTGAGGTGAGGGACTCTGGTATTGTTGAATACAATGCCTCAATATGAGAAACTGCTAGAGCTTCCAAGAAGAGTTCTGCTAGTGAGAGACTGTTTCCTTGCCAAAATATTTTCATTTATCTTATTCCAGAGAAGGTTGGGGAGCCCATATCCTGTATCTCTAAATGGTGGCGTAATTCTGATTTGGGTAAGGAGTCCCATAGAGGAATGAAGCTGCTGTCTAGCTCCTGAAGGTCTGCACAAAGTTATTACTCAATTAGGGCATTAAATATGTGAACAGGCTTCTAAGAGAATATCTCGATTGACAGTGAAAGTAACCACAACTTGGGGAATTCCACAATTAAAGTTGCTTTTAAGCTCTTTTATAAAAGTACAGTGAGTGATACTATGTAGGAACCTAGCCTCATTCATTATGTTAGAGAGGCTGATCCTGTGTTAATAAACATTTTTCATTTTCTTTTCCGCTGTTCAGCAGCTCTGAGCCTCACATACAACATGGTATTTAAATTTTTTTCTGAAGATAGTGTTTTCATTTCTCACATGCTTTTCTGCAGAGCACCTTCCTGGTATGAACTGATTTAAAAATAACATTATTTTGGTCAACGTGAAGCTTGTTTTTAGTGCTGGGTCAAATGCTCTCCTTCCAGACAGCAGCAAACTGAGAAATGAAAAAGTGCAGGTATTGCTGTGGTGAATATGTTTTTCACAGTAGCCCACTGTATTATCTTGTAGGATTCAAATGGAATTTCTTTTAGTCTATCATATTTAAAATCATTCGGTGTATGTAATTCAGAATTCCTTGGTCAAGGACTGGAATTTGAGCGTGTAGCTGTCTTTGAAAATTATGAGCCTTTTTTATTAGCTGTAACACCTTCACAAGTGCCCTGTGCTGCATTTCATAATCTCATGCTTGGGGGACTGTCCAGCTGATGGCTGTGCAAGTCAGCTCTTGTGATTTTTGAAACAGTTGTGTAGTGATTCTAGCTCCTGATTGCAAGGAAATTGATATTTGAAAAATACTTAGAGTATTTTTTTGTTTGTTTTTCACGTAATTAGGCAGGTGTGAATGAAAGCAAGCCAGCAGCTAAGCTTCCTGCTCTGTGTGGATTGCATTTTGAGAAACCGTGCTCTTAGCAGATGTTTAGGTATTGACATAAATTTGGTATGGTCTGTTCATTAGCTAAGTTTAACCTCTTTTTTTAAAAATTTTAATTTAGAAAAACACAGCTACAGGAGGAATGGTTGCTTAGCTTTCATCAAAGTAGAAGTTGAATAATGTTTCAGTGATTCTAAAGGTATGAAGCTTGTAGGGTCTGTAGAGCAAGAACTTCAAAATAGAAGGGCCCAAAATTTTATAGCAAAAAAAGTATGCACAAACTATTCTGGTAGCCATCTGTTAGCGTCATTGGATACCAACATACCTAAAAACTGGGGAAAAGTGCCTAAATTTAAAGAGAAACTTTTATTCTGGAGCTGATTCCCCAGTGACTTGAGGCAGATTTATTTGCAGTCTTTTTATAAGAAAAATTAGTACTGGATGCTTATTTTTGAATGTGATTCCCACATTTTGCTCTAAACAAATGGTGGCCCATCAGGATGTTGTTATATGCTCAAGCCTCGTTGAAGAAAGTGCAAAAAACGTGATTCACTACTTTAGTTTAAGAATGTTTGCTTCGGTGTAGCAGAGAAAAATAATTTTTGAATGTCTGGTACTGAGTTATTGTCATCTGAAGAGTGAAGTGAAAGAACGAATGGGTCTGTGCACATTGAGCCTCACGGAATGGTTTTCCATGGCCTGGTGTTCGGGGGCCCAGCCGCAGCATCTGTGGATCATTTGTGTGTTCCTTGTTTCCCATCAGTTCCTCGGTGTGCTCTCCTCTCCTCTCCTCTCTGTGCAGCTGCCCCGGTCTCAGCTCTGCTTGTCCCTCCTGCGGGGCAGAGGCAGTGCTGGCTCTGACTGCGGCCAGGCCAGAGCCGGGCCGTGCTGATCCCTCAGCCGTGCTGATCCCTCAGCCGTGCTCTGGGCAGAAGGAATCGGGCAAAGAGAAATGGCTCTGGCTCCACGTCCAGTGCCTGAGCGGGGTGGAGGAGGAGTGCAGCTTCTCCCTCAGGGTCCTGGCAGAGATGGTTTCCTGCTGGAGCACAGGGGCTGAAAGGGTTCCTTGCGCCTGCCAGGGTAGCCCATTGCAGGTGTGTCTTTTCCTGCTGCAGGGAGCTCCGGCCCGTGAATATAAAGCACTGCCACAAAGCCGTCTGTCACATGAGCGAGTGCCATGTGCTGCCTTGCACACAAGTGTTGGTTCCTATTCTTGCTCAGTTAGATTGGGTGGTGTCTCACTGCCCATTGTATCCCTTGTCCTTGGCTGGGCTCATCTGGAGGGAAGGGAGTCACAGCCAAACCCAGAAGGAATTACTTTGACTTAAAAGACCCTCAGATCTTTGCATGAGAGATTTATTGTCCCTCAAATTAACATCAGATTAAGTGTTTTGTGAGGAGCAGGGCAGTGCTCTAATGAACTGTTTTGTTTTTTTAATGAGACAGTTTTACTTAAGAGTGCGGAGTGTTTTGAAGATGCGGTTGTGCAGCTTGAGGAGTCAGGGATTGGTACCATTTAGGCAGGAGTGCTGAGGCAAATCCCTTTCATCCCTGTGTTGAGAGGTATGGAAGAATTTTTCAAGAGCAGGGTTTAAAGTTAGGGTAGGCTTTTTCAGGTTTTCTGATGCTCTTTTTAACTTCTCAGCATTGCACCTTGAAGATGGCTTTAGAGAGGAGGAACAGTGCTGTAAAGAATTTTGTGGAGGAATGTTGTTCTTGAAGGGAAGTATAGATCTGAAAAGAGTCAATATTCTTTGCTTTTGAAAACAAGAATCTCAGCAACATTATTTTTCCTCCTCCAGTTAATGAGCCTTATTTGAAGCGGGTATGTGCATCTGGTGGGCAAAAGGTACATCCATGTGTTCTGCAGAACATTCTTTTTGGGTGGCTGCCTCCCAGTCCTGGCGTGGTTCAGCCCAGCTCCTGTCAGAGCCGGATGAGGTCGTGCTAGCCTTGTCCGTTCCTGTAAAGAATGCAGGAATCACCCTTTTGTGTAAATACCCTTTGGAGCTGTCATACTCATAAGAATGTACTGCATTTTGGATTTCAGCAGTACAGTGCATGTTTGTTTTATGGATATAACTATATGTGTGTGGCTATCAAATCAAGCATCTGCTTAAAAAAGCAATGTAAGTGTTCTTTCAGAAGCTTGGATGCTGGTACTGTGTGCATCTCAAGGCAGTGACCTTCTAGCACATTAGTGCAGTCTTCACGAGAATTATTTTTCTGCTACTGAATGGAGATGTTCAGCTCTCAAGATTTTCAGGACTGTTTTCTTATGTTATTCATGTAAGAGAAAAATAAATGTCTCCTTTCTCTGCAATTCTGCCAACGTGCTTTATGCTGTGGAAATGATGCATTAGGTTTTTAATGCGATCACTGCTGTTCTGTGTAGTTTCAGTCATCAGCTGGTTAAGGGCTGCCTTGAATGCATCAGCTTTCATAGCTCAGTCATCAGTTCAAATGCAATCCTCGTCAGAATTGCTGCTCAGTGTATTATGAAATGTTTCTGTGTTGGTTATTTTGTCTATATTTTGAAAGGCTTTTAAAAAAGCCATTGCTTGTCACCCCCACTTTTATAACTGCACCCTGTGCTTTGGGGAAACCTGGAATTTGTTTTGTAGTCAAGATATTTCCTTTTCCTCCTGCATTTTCTGATTGAGTTGCTTTTAGATTGATTTCTATAAATCAAATATTATGGAACATTCAGGGTCCTTTTATTTAAAATAGTATCATTGAAACCATTGTCCAAGCATAGAGTGTGCATTTGTTACTAAAATGGAATTTGGGGAGGTGAAGAGGGAGAAAGGGAGTAATATTGATGTAGAAGGCCATATTTAAAATAAAATTTTCAGTCCTGGGGTTTTGTTATACAGAGTGGTGGATTGTTATCTGTGAAGCTTGTTCGGTAATCAGCAAGGCTATAAAATATCAGATTTTGCTAAGCTACCTCCTTTGCCATCCATTACTGGAGGCACAAAGCTCCAGCACAGCTTGAGCTGTGCTATTCAGAGTGTATTTGAGCTTGTTGCTTTATAACCAAACACTTCGTAATTTGAAACAAAAATTATACTTGAAAATCTAATAGTGACTTGACACTTGGACCACAGAATAACACTGATTTTGAAAGTGGCTTCTGCATTTTTTGTCTAGTGCCTAAAAAGAGCCCCCCAAAACCCAAACACCAGCCCTTGGATGGGTAAGAAGTGTTTAACCTGTAATTCCTTCCCAAGCATGTAATTTCTGGTGTTTCTCTGCATGACCACTTAGTTTCCCTTGGTGAAAAGTTGTAAAGAGGATAATATTTCTTTATTGTTGCTAAACTCTTCAAAAATGAAATTCAAGCAGATAGTCCATACATGTTTAGCTCAGTATTTCAACCAATAGGATCGTGGAATTGTAACACAGTCACTTGGTACTGCTTATGGCATTTGAATGGTTCCTGTTGGAGTTTCTTCACAGTCTCTGTGTTTGCAGTTGTCACTTCTGTTTGGGTTATATTCTTCTTTTCTCTGCAAATACCAAACCAAAAATAATTTTCAGTGAGTTAGCAGTCTGTAAGGTTTAGACCAGCACAGCAGGTGGATTCTGAAGCTCAGTGAATAGTTGTCTCTTTGATTTTGGTGAGTTTAGCTGCATCCTGAAAAATCAAGCATATTAGTGTTTATCTTTGCAGTAAGTGACAGCTCATATCTCTAAATACTTTGTTGCAAGTTAGCAGTGAGACTGCGATTTGAGTTGACCTCTCTGGCTGTAAAACAAATTTGCAGTAGCAATGTGAAATGGAAGTCCATGAACCATTACAAGTGCAAGAACTGTTAGCAGCTACTGGCTGTTGCTTCTATAAAAGTGCATTCTTTAGAAGAGAAGGGATTCCTGGAAGCAGAATATGTGTAAATGGGGGCTGACTATGTGTGTGTCAGACATGCTTGTTTTCAATGTTTGCTGCATGAGGAGGATGTGTTGGCCTGGTCACGGGTCTCTGTACGAGAGCTGTTGTGCATTTTGACTCAGGTAATCTTTATTTTCCTACAGATATTTGATCTTAAGACCCTCTGTTCTCATATCTTACTGCAAATGGTGATTTCTGTGCTGTTAGCAGGAATCCCATGCCTTTTGTTTTCGGGTGGTGCCCGGTTAGGAGGCCCCAGTTGCGCACCACGGCTGCGATAGCTGCGGACGTTGCAATCGCGTTAGTAAATGTTGTTGTGGAAGCTGAACCAAGTTTGTGGACTCAGTTGTGTCATTCTTGGCCATACCAGTAGATGTGTTTTTAATAACGTCGTAGAAGCAGATGAGGTGGGGGTGAGGAGTTGGTTTTGTGGGGTTTTTTTAATTTGTTTTCTTCACCAGGTGTTTAAAGCACGCTAACTTTAGAAATAGTTTAAAAGTCTCTTTCCCAAGATGCCTTTGCTCAAGTCTGAAAACTTTCTGGAAAGAAATTTAATGCGACTTCCTGAATTCCCCTTTGTTAGAATAGTGATTAGCCAAGTCTAAGTAGTGTAGGTGTACTACTACAAGAAATCATACTTTGAAGGGCCTTTATGCTCTTCAGTGCACTATGAAACCATCATTGTGTAAAATGACTTAAAAATTAGGATCAGACAGGTTCAAACCTGCCACTTTTTTCTTTTTGAGAGAGAGTGTCTGGAAGTTTTTTAATTGTGTAGTTTTTCAATATTCCTTTTTTTTTTTTTTTTTGGAATTATTTCTCTGGCATTTCTGGCATTTTCTTTATGCCAGAGTTTGTCTTTCATTGGCAAAACTGTATTACAGCGGTTTTGTTAATTGTAGTATTAAAGAAAAAAACAAACAGCTATTTTAAGATTTTTTTTTTGTTCTTGTGGGTATCTTTTTGTTAACATTTGTCATTGTTCAGTAAAAGTTTTAGATTTGTGTAATAAATAACATTTTAACTTTCTTCATGATGTGACAACTCAATTCAACTAATCACAGGAGATTGCCTTGTTAACCATATTCCATAGATCATGCATCATTTATTAACTGAAAATAAAATCAATGGTCACACCATCCATATGCTTTATTAAACACTCCCCTTCCCACTTTACATCTTCACTAGTTAATCCCGGCTCTAAATCTTCCTCACAGATTTTCAAGTTTTCCAAATATACTTTTAGCTCAAGGAAGAGCTTTTGTTATCTAGGATTGGCATATTATCTGTCAGAATGATAATTCCTGCCAGCTACTCATCTTTGGATTGTCAGTCTTGCTGGAATTTGATGGATTGTGTATGAGGTCACATGGATTCTCTTTTAATTTTTTTTCACCCAAATGGTTTTTCTGATAGAACCACTTCTTTAAAACAACCCCTCTGATTTTCTTCTTTCTTTAAGTGCTGTCAGAGGTAATAATTTGATACATCCTTGTCAATACTGTTAATGGTGGAAAAGGGAACTTGAAAAGCTTGACATGCTTCTGAAAATGGTTGTGAGCAGATAATTGTTCTGTCATGATTTCTAAACAGGAGGATGGTGTAAATGCTTCCCACAGTGATGCTGTCAGTCATCACATTAACACTGTTTATCGTGACCTGGCATTTAATCAAGGTTTGCATATAAATGTTCTGTAAAATTATTCCAGATTTGCAAAAGGATAATTATTTTTCATTCCTGAGTACCATTTTCTCCTTCTATTCAGTGATCCGTTTGTGATTTTCCCAAACTTAGATTATGCCATCGTAAGACCTCAAAGGTTGCTTAACTGTGAAGAGGAAATATTTTCAGATCTCTTAATTGCAAATTCTTGGAGTAGAAGAAGTAGCTGTTTCAGTGCCCAGTTGCAGCTTTCGATGTTGAAGGATGACACTGAACTGTTTGAGCAGTTGTGCCACAGCTTTCTTTAGTTCCACTCCAGTATAGAATTAAAAATGCAAAAATAGGATGTGTAAAGTATTTTGATAAGGCTTGGCAAGACAAACCACTTGTATAGCTACTTGCATGTAAACATGGGGCTTTTTTTTGGAGAGCAACTTCGCAGGAATGAGGCAGGTGAAAGATCTTCAGTATCTTGCCTGTGGAAGGTACCACAGAGATGCAGCACGGGTGCTGAGTATGTTGTGTGTGTGTGATTTCCTGCAGGACCACACAGGGCTTCACGCTGGCAGCTGCTGCATCTTCAGCAGGACTGTAGCCAGTCAAAGCCCATATCTGGTTATTCTAACCTTGCTCCAGAATGTTAAAGATACGGAGAAAAACACCTTTCCTTGTTCAGTGTGGTGGACAGAAGCCACTGGTGCTTAATTTTTGTTCTGCCAATCTGTGAGTTTTGTGATAAACCAAGAAGCCCTAAACCACATTATCTGTTCAATTCCCTTTTTATGCAGTTGTGTGCAATTGTGTCAAAGTACATCTCATTATCACAAGGGTGGAAAGAGGAATGCATTAAGTTGAATGCTTTTGAACACTTGTGTACTAAGTTTAGTGATGATCAGTTTTTGTCTTCTTCCTAAGTATAATTGAAAACTTCAAATAAAGCATTTGCATTACTTTATATCTTCATTGTAAAAGAAATGTTTTCAAGTTCTTCGGTCCTCCTACACAAGGCAGCATTTCCTTCTTACTATGGAGAAGCTACAGCAAACCTGATGGGCAAGCTTAAAGTTCAGATAGTTTTTACTGAAGCTTCACACACTGACTTCCTACACGCTCTTGCTATACCTTTTATGATAAATTTGGCGCCTAAAAAACAGTGACTCAAACATTTAAATTTACTGTCATCTTCCTAGCTCATCATCTTGTTACTCAGTAATACATAATTCTTATTTTATTGGTTGTATCCATAGAGGGTCAAAATCTCTGTGACAAAATCTTTGTTTTAAGGGACTATCTATAGGGCAAAATTAGGAACGAAGTACTTTCTAGAACAGACTGTATATTAAATTCTGTGATGCTAGAATGAAGCCAAATCATTCAAAATGGGGAAACTCCAAACAGTCCCTGTTATAATTTTGAAATTAGGTTAGAAAATGAATGTTAGAAATCAAGATGATGCTGTATGCCGCCTACACTGGGAGAAGGAACTGCTGGTGCACAGATGTGGAGTGGGACTGTTTCATCAGTTGGATGACAACATTTAAAGAGGGTTAGAAATATATTTAAAGTCTTGGTTCTTGGTGCAGCTGTGGGGTGCAAATAATGACAATTGTGCTTTGAGGTTGTCAGTGACAACTGTGTTTTGAGGTTTTCTTTCTGAAGGCATACACACTTTTTTTCTTTTTGTTCAGGTACCCAAACCAGGAGCTTCCTCTGTGCCAGCTTCTGTCGGTACCAAAAACTATTCTTACCTGTGACTGCTGCAGTCTCCTCCCTGTCCCCACCTTGCATCCTCTTCATTTTTCAGGCTCCAGTGGGTGGTGGGCCCTTGTCCAACAGAGGGCAGCTGGGATGGGAACCTGGGCTCAGAACTGGGGTGCAGCCCAGCAGGGGTACAGTGGGTGGGGCAGGGAAAGGGCAGCTGCTCATGAGAGGCAAGATGATGCTGCCACCGTGGATCTGCAGTTTAGGCTGTACAGCCTCATTTATGAACTGGAAAAGGAAGAGGGGAAATGTTGAGTGTAGTGTTAATTTAACATGTGAACTTTTGGTGTAACTGGAGAATGTTTTGCCTCTTAGTTGACATATGTGAGGCTTGTGAAATTTCATGTCATCCGAGTGTGGTGAAGAGTTTGAAGAACTTCCAGGGGGTTTGAAGCCCGTTCTGACCATGACCATTGCTTATTCTCACTGTGTTTTGCATGATGGTCTGTGTGTTATGTTTCATTTATTCATCATCTGTGTTTCTGCTGTGTAGCACTTCAAGCACTGAAGCACAACAGTGTTTATTTTTCAGAAAGTGTTGGTGCAGATTGCAAAGTAAGTGCTGTGTCTTGGGAAGTGGGCAAGCTGCTCGTGCCAGCCCAACAAAGACACAGAGCATGAGCTGTCACTGTGAGTCAGCCTGGGCAGCAGATCAGAGGGGCTTCTGCATTATGTACCACTGAGCACACAGGCCTCTCACAGACTCCTCGTATAAATCACTTTTCACCATGCCCAGCCTGTCTTTGTGGGCTCCTTTGGCCAGCATACTATTTAAGCAAGTCATGGCTGTCCCTGGGGGCTTGCACAGTTTCTCTGGCACCAGTAGGTAAAAGCTCTGCAGCACAGTCTTGCACAGCTGATGTCTCTTCTGTTCTTTTGAAGTACTCAGTTCAGTCAGTACATGACAGCAGAGGAAGCACTTGTCTTACCTGCTCTGACAACTTCATAATTTTAGATAATTTGTTTTAAAGTCTTGTCATATTTTGGATGCTAAATTTAGGATTCTTAAGTGTTACTCTTTTGTATAAAATTCAGTGATTGAAAGCTAGGACTGGAGTTCCAGAGAGGATGATTGTAAAGCTGCGTGTACAGATTAGAATAATAAAGTGCTAATTATCACTAGCCCAGCACGTGGCCCATGTTGTAAATGAAAACAGTAAAATTTTGTTGTAATGGCATATTAAATTTTGTGCTTTTGCTGTGAGAACAAGAATGAGCTTCTATCTCCTCTCACTTGTCTCCTGTCACCCCACTGAGCTGCCAACATTTTGAAAAGCAGAATGCCTAACGTGCTTTTGTCCTATTCCTGTCTTTGTTAAACCTCATCCCATAATTTCATTAACTATCTAAGGGTGTCCCACGGCACGTAAATCAATCCATAATCCCACCTGCCCTCCACTCCTTGCCCTGCCAATGGCAGGGGCACCAAGAGCTGCCTCAGAGAGTTGGGTTGATGAAACCCAGCACCGTGTGGTGGCCCTGGCTTGGGGCACTCTCTGCAGCCAGCTTGGTTCCTCAAGCCAGTGCACCACTCTTGTGTGACTGCTCCTCCCAGGGTTGGGATGGTTTCTGCCTCTCTGGTTGGCATTCAAGGTTGTTCAAAATGCAAACACGGGTTGGCAGTGCTGCTGAAAGAAGCATTTGCTGCTGTTCCCCTTTTCTCACTGCCTTACTCCTCTGTCAAGGAAGGCACCGCTGCATGTGCATACTCAAATAAATTAGAGGGTTGCTCTAGGGTAAAACTAACAGCTGTTTTTATGCCAGGTCCCTGCTCTGGTTGGCCATGTGGCTGCCTAAATGTTTGCCTCCAGTACCAGGAAGGGTGTGAGAACATGTGGCCCAAAGCGAGAGGCAGACAAGGCTTGCTTTTGTCTGTGGCTGTGCTGATTTAAAGTGCCTTCAAGTGTTTATTGAGCTGTGGCCTCGCTTGTGGCAGTGTGGGGTATTTTATGCAGTGAAACATCTGCAGTGGGATGAAGTGCCCAAACCAGTGTGTTACTGAGGCAAATAAATGGCATTAAGATCAAAGTGGACTGTGTGCTTGTTGGCTTGTTAAGAAAATTAATTCTGACAGAGGAACAGATTCCTTCCTGAAGAACATCACTCTGTGGAATTTGGTGGAAACAGCAGTGAGTTTGGAGGACACAAAGGACATTTGAAAATACTTGAAAAAGCTATTTAGAATTTGATGTCTCTGTGATTTAATTCCTCAGTGTTTCTTATTCATGGAACTCTTTTGTTCTTTGTGTAAACTTTCTTGCTCACACTGAGAAAAGCAAAAAGTAGATACAGTGTCTTTTAGTGGTATGCTGATAAAAAGTAGGGAAATGAAGAGCAGAGGAGCTGAACAGAAGAGGAGAAATTATAGTAATGCATTGAATCAGAAAGAATTGTGTATTTGAAATTAAAATGAATGTTTTAAACCACCCATTTTTGCTTACATGACTCTTATAGATTTGGTTCTACCTTTACTTCATTTAAAAAGTTTTAATTACATCTAATATTTAGTCACAAACATACAGAAAATGATAGCTTCTATATGTAAAATCTTCTCAGGAAACCCACTGGTTAAATTGAGTCTGCCACTGCCAAAAGGGAGTGCCACGTGTTAAATCTGAGACTGGTGTTTTGATATGCATCAGTAATGGATTACAGACTACAATATTGAATTGTCTGATGTCTTTATCATTTGCTCTTCTCCATGTAAGGAACAGGAAAGTATTCACTGGTCTAAAAAATTATTTTGAACATGTTTTGATAGCGAGAACAGGTTTAGCAGTCACTAACAGCAGTTTTTCTCAGGGGGAAAAGTTCTGATTAATTGACTTCCACAACTACAAAGTATAGTTAATTTTTTTTTGTGGGTAATTATTACTTAGCACCCACTCCTGCTTATTCTTTCATGTTATCAAATTCCACATTTTCTTCAAGTATCAAAATCCTGTGGATTTGTTATGTTTGTGTTGGTCCAAGTCCTGTATTTTGTTGATGTAAAGAACTTGGCTTTAAGGAATTGTTTTCAGTCGTCTGCATGACTGCATCAGACATCAGTGTGCCGTGGCTGGGGGTCATAGGAGCTCTGTCAGGAGGGTTCATCCAGGCTGCACTCAGAGGTGCCTGCAGAAGAGATGGCTCCCCATGCCAGCAGTCTGCCTTCCTCTGCCAGCTGCTTAAGAGGTGCCCATGTTTCTAACACAAGTTTTGGTGAAGAGCTGAGCTTTTCCTCTTTGCTCCTTGGTCCCCAGGACGTGTAAAATTGGACGCACATCTCCAAGTGTCAGGTGTGATGTGTGCACACGAGTGATCTGGCACTTCTACAAAGGGCTTTATCTATCCTGCCAGTGCAGGAGGTGTGTGGGGTGACAGAGAAGTCTGAAAGAAAGCAGGAGACTTGTTCAGCTGTGTACCGACAAGAGAGGTTGTCAGCCCATCCAGGAATAATTGATTAGGGAATTGATGTCTCTGTTCCATGTGTTCTCAGATATTCCACTCCCACAGGTCAAGAGAAGCAAAAGATCCTGTGGCACTTAATGACTTGCAAGTGGACGAAGTGAATGCTCTCCTGGATGTGCTGCTGTAATGCAAGGAATTGTACTTTTTCTTGGAGAAATTGCTGAGTATTGCAGATTGCTCCCCTGCTGCTGGATGTGTGTATGTGTCTCTGGAGTTCATCAGTGGAGTTTAAATAAAGTATGGCAGAAATGATGAAGCACCACGTTACATGGAGAGGCTCGAGAATTGCCCTTTTATAGCACCAATACAACAAGATGTGGGTTCATTGTTCTGCAAGTTTCACTGGAACTGTGATCTTTAAAATTTTCCAAATAGCTCATGAGTGATGCTGCTGCCCTTGGCAGACTGTATATGCCATGGTAATCTTCAAATTCTTCAGGCGTGAAGTGTCTGGCATTTCTGTTATCACTAACTTAAGTTAAATGTAATAAAAAGATCTAAAATATCCATTCAGAATGAGCTACTTTTAAAAATCAGCTTCACAGTAGGATGCTGCAGTTCAGCACAACTGTTGATTTCCTTTCCCTGCCTTTCTAGTATGATTTGACAGCAGGTTCTTTAATATGGATAGAGGAGTATTTTTCCTCTCATGATTTTAAGGAAGCCTACACCAAAAGGGAGGTTTGAGACTGATGTTTCCATTAAATTACATGAAGCAAATAAAAAAGTTTTTCTCTCTAGCCATGGGAAACAAGACATTGTTCCAAACTACAAGGGGTAATGTCATTTTTTAGTGATGTGTCTTTAAAAGAAAAGGCCCAATGTCTTTTTAAAACTTGAACTATTTTATTTGCACTTTGTCACCTAAATGTGTTTAGTTTTGGAGTTCTTTTGCTTTTTTCATCAGACAGCTACGCCCTGTTCATCATGCACAGTGCAGGTATTGTTTCATGCTTGAGACAGCTGAACAGCAAGCTAACAGAGAGAAATGTTTAAATGAAGGTTAGACATGACCTTTTCTGCTTTTAACTGGAGAAATTTACGGTTTAAATACATTTTGGGTCAAAGAGAAGACCCAGGCCTTCCTTTGTCTTTGATTTCCAGCAGCATAGGCTTAAGATGCAAAAGAAGGTGGGGAAGAATGAAAGATACTGAATCATGTGCATTATTGGTATTGCTGGCTTTAAGTAGTATTTGTGTGGTGACTGCATTGCAATAACAGGCCTATTGAAATGAGAAATAACTAACTTCTGAGCATTGCAGTTGATGCAAGGACTTTTATGTTCCTTAAGATGCCCTCAGAACAGTGTATCTGCCCATACAGGTGAATGCTACTGTGATTTCATGCTCAGAAGGCCACAGTGTCAGTGTGTGTGCAGAGTATTTTCAATCTGTGAATGGATAAGAAGTTGCTTACCCCACCATGGGACAGGAAAAGCACAGAGCTGGTAAATGGCTCATTGCTTTGGTTTAGGACATAACCCAAAACTGACTGCTACTTGTGTTGATAATTATTTTTATATCTGCAGTATAAAGAGTTTTGAAATGCCAACCCCATATATCACTATGAATATATTTGTTGTTTTTGTTGTTGTTAATATAATAAATTCCATGCATTTTGTAATGTGTGTGAGTATTTGCTTGTGAAAAGCTATTTTACTAGAAAAGCAATCCTTATTGTTAAATGTTAACATATTAAGACAAATCAGAAATCTGACATTTGCATGCTTAGTAACTAATAAACTAAAAGGCCATGCAAGTTCTGCATAATAAAGCTTTCACTTTTCTTAGGTTTATAACATGCCTTTTGAAAGAAACCAGGATTATAATGATACATAAAATATGCAGTTTAAGTTACCTCTTTGTAATGTTGAACTATGGTGACTCATGTTAGAAGAACTCTAACTTACAGGAGTAATTTATCAGGTGTCATCCAAATGGAAATAGTATTTGCCATGAGTTAAAACAAAGTGTTCTAAAGCAAATTGCAGTAATGAAAACATGGCTGGAGAACAGCTTCACAAATGTAAGTTTTGATTTTACTAAGCAGATATTCCAGTTAAGTTTTCCAAGGATGTACCATTTTCATTCCAGCAAGATAAACAGCTGTAGTTTGTATCTGCATCTGTTTATGAGTCTGTGTATACTAGCACTGCTTTAGCTTTTATAACATGCAGCTATCTTTCAATGGGCTCAGATTACAAGGAAAATACTTTTTGTTACCAGAAATTAGGTGTGTTTGCAAACAGATTAATCAGACCTAGTTAACTTAATCACAGGGGTTTGTTCTTTTCCACATCACTTCAGTGCATTGGGCTTACTTGTCCACTCAGTCTTACATGTAATACATACAAAAATTTTGAAATTCAGGTAACATTTTCAAATATGTGTACAATTTTTGTACCTAAAGCTCTGCTTACCTTTTCATATTTAGTAGAGGAACTACACATATTGTTGTGTAATATGAAACGCTTTTAGCTGTCAAAACAAATTTGTGTCAATAGGAATTCTGGTGATCAGTTTGTGTTACTCTAAGAACATTCACATTTCTAAACCAGTGCAGAAATTTTTACACTTTTTGTGCTACATACTGGGGGAAATGCATGTCTAGCTGTTGAGTAATGAATTTATCAGTTTGCTCTTTATAATTTGATATTGACAATACACAATTTGTGCTATTGTTTTCCACTTGTTAAACAAATCAGTTTTAGTACTGTTATTACTGTTTAAAATTGATACTCAAATGTTAAGTAGAAGGCCCCAGGTTGGAGTCACAGCAAATTCTGAAAAACTGAGTATGTTCTCCAAATTAGAGTGAATTGCAGCATTAAAATAGTGGTACAGTAGAAAACAACATATTAGCAGTTTGGTAATGGTCAGAGCGATACTTAAGATGCTGTATTTTATTTGCTTTCTGCTTCTTTTTCGTTGTGTTGTGAGTACGATAACTCAGTAAAACCAACGTGCTCTTGTTTTATTGTCAGGTTTCTCTGTCCTTTTCAGCACCTGTTTCCTTATGGACTGAGGTGCTGAGGAAATATGAAATAGCAGGGCCACTTCCTGTACTGTCCATGCTGTTTTTTAAGTCATTGTGGGTCAGTGTCCATCTCACTGAGGAAGCTGTAGCAGCTCTCAGGGCACCCGTGGTGCTAAGCTGAGCAGAAGGCACTGGTGGTTGGATGGGATTTTGTCACCGCTGCTGTGTCCTTTGCCTGTGGGTTACGGTGGGGTGTTCTCCCAAGGTGCTTGCTGTGGTGGGATGGGAGGCTTTGGAGATGAGGGTGGGAGCTGATTTCTTTGTGTTCTTTCCTAGGTGACGGGTGTGGACACACTGTGCTGGGCCCTGAGAGCGGCACCCTGGCCTCCATTAACTACCCCCGGACCTCTCCCAACAGCACCGTGTGCGAGTGGGAAATCCGTGTGAAGCCTGGCCAGAGAGTCCAGCTCAAGTTCGGTGATTTTGACATTGATGACTCCGATTCCTGTCACTCCAGTTACCTGAGAGTTCATAATGGCATTGGCCCCAACAGGACAGAGATAGGTAGGAGCTTTAATGATCACTACGTGAGAGCTGTTGTCTTGTGTTGGTACTTTTGTTACTTTTTAACAACAGCTGGATGATAAATGCAACAGAAATCCTGTAATAATCTTTGATTCTTGAGATTCTCAAAGGAAGCTCCACTGCAGTATGGGGTTTTTTTCAGACATTTCCTAGTACCTTGCAAAGTTCTTGTAAGCAGTGAAGAGGGAACTGTAAAACTAGAAGCATCTTCATTTTTAAAAAAAGGAGCACATATATATAAATATATATATATATATGAGCCTATGTATATACATACATACATGTGTGTATATGTGTCTTACCTGAAATGCCTTTCTTTTTATATGGATTCACTCTGATTTGAGCTGTTCATCTTGGTGGTGTTAAAAATGACAGGCTTCGAAAGGTGTATAGTCCAAATATCCTCCATCTTCTGATAATGTTCTTAGTTTAATTTTTGTTCTCTTCAGGAGAATTTCGTGACTAGAGGTCAGTGGGTTTTTTTCAAATAGCAGTGGGATGTTATCATCTACATCAAGGTGTATATGTAGGGTTTTAAGACTCTTGTGGTTACTTTGCGTAAAACTCAAAATAAATTGTCATTCTTCCTTCCCTAAATTTAGTTGTTATTATACAGATTAACTTTATATTCTTTCCTAAAGGTTTAATTTGGAGAGAGAGAAAGAGGGATTTACTTCCCTGAGACTGTTTTTGTGCAGTTCAAATGCTGATCCTGCTAAATTGAGTCTTTTTCTAAAGAGACGAGTGGAGTGTTAGGTTTATTAACCCTCTTTTCCAGCTGTTACCTAGGTAAGTGTGTGTGAAAATAAGTATGTGCTTGGAGGTGTTGAGCCAGACTTGGTCTAAAATAGGAAACACTGAATGCCTTAAATGGCAAGGCACGTCAAGTTCTGATAAGTCTATTACTCACTTTTACAAGGGGCTTAATGGCTTGGAGTAAATTCCTGCTTCGTTTGTTGCCCTTGCTTTTCAGCCGTGGCCTGCTGGTGTAGCAGCACAGTGTGTTGAGGGAATGTGTGTGTTGTCCTGCCCTTAATAAATTAAATTACAGGACAAACAGTGATGTTAACAGTGGCAAATGCAGATGAGGAAAGGGTTGGGTTTTTTCATGTTTGAAGCAACAGACACTGGAGAGATTAAACAGCGACTTAAATTTTCTTGGGAGAAATCTGGACTTATCCTAAGTTTTTCCATTCAAGACTACTGACATGGTCTAGCATTAAAATACTTGTTTTACATAAAATCTGAAATTCAGTCATACCTTTTTAACCCAAAATGACTTAAGAGTTGGCTGGTTAGATTAAAAAATAGATTGTTAGTGGGCTCACTGATAGAGAGGATTTCTAATGAAGCTTTTAAGGGCTAGTGCTTATTCCAAACCTGTTGATTATTTATCAAGAAATCAAAAGAAGATTCAAATGCTCAGTGTTGAGTTTGTCTCTAGAATCAGTAAGATCTAGACTTTATGAGACTTCAGTACAGTCAAATCACTGTGCATCTGCACTCAGATGTACTTGTTTAAGACGTGGGAGTTCCCTCTCCTGCTGTGTTGTTGCTGTACAAAGGCACTCAGGATCCTTCAATGCATAAGTACAGACAAAATGGCAATATCACATCTTCTGCACATACAGCTGACAGAGGTGCTACTGCAGTCATGCTTCATCCATTCCTAGTGCTTGCTTTTTAAAAGATTGACAAAAATCAGGCAAGAGGCCAGGGAAGAGATAGAAAAATGATTTATAGTCTCAAAAGTGTGTCTTGCCATGAATCATACAGTGCAGTTTGTCAAAGTCCGTATGTCCATGGGGCAAGCAGCACTGGAGGGTTTATCCAAGCTGGATTTAGATAGCTTGCATTGTGTGTTTGCCTGAAGAAGGGGAGAAATGCTATTTTGAGAGGAGTCTCATGATGGTCACTCATGTAACAAGATCCAGTGGCTAAAAACAAAACTTAAAAAAAAAAGCTCTGAGTTATGATAGGAATTTGCATTTTAACTTCTAAAATTTTTTAAAATTATTTTGTTAGTGTTTGGGAACGCAGTTCACTTTTTAAAGGAAATTGACACCCATATTATATTTATTTTGTATTATATTTGGTAAGAACTATTCCTGCATGACTGTGTTACTCCACTTCCTCCTCATTAGTATTGTAATTTGCCTTTGTTTGAGAAAGGAGTCTTGCCTTCTTTTCTGCTGTTTTACAATATGATAACATGCTCATTATGAAGAAAGCAAGTGGAATGATGAGCTGGAACAGAGGCGGTGTCATTTACTGCTGGTGATTATCCACTTTGCTTATCCACTGCAGAATCTTAAATTGGGTTATGGATGGTTTCTACAATATCAAATGATCAAGGTAACCTGTAGAACAGAAGATTATTTTTTTCTTAACAAGTTAATTAACTGGTCAGTCTCTTTACTAAAGCTTCTGGGTAGTATGACTGGAGAATTCCATATTGACTGGGGTCTGTTTAACAGCCATTCACCCATTAATATGACTTGGTATCAATTCTGGAACCTCACAGGGCAAACACTATCAATATCTGTGGACTCCAGCAGTTGAAATTGTGTTATTTTTGTTCATTTTGTATGGCAAGAGAAGTACCGGGTATAGAACCTTTGTTATGTTTTTTAGGTGTGACAGAATAGAAAGTGAACTAACTGGTAATGTATCCTAATGGTGCTTGCCTATGGTATGGCATATGATATGATATATGATATATGTATGATAGTGCTGAAATACAGTGAGCTGTGCCTGCTGCTGTCCAGAATGAAGGAAAGCATGTGACAGAAACCATGGAAGAGTCTGTGAGGAGGAAGTGCTCCAGCAGCTTTGGGAGAAGGAGGGCTTTTTGCTCATTTGCTTCTGTAGATGTTTCTCATTGTCCTAACTTGATCCTTTTCCTTGGGAGATTGCTCATGTTCTTTGAAGCTCTGAGTGTGGAGGTCATGCATGGCTAGAGGTGAATGGGATAAGGTCATATTTATCTGTGGGTATTGGGGTAGGAGAGACCTTTGACAGTGATAAATGTGGAACTCACAGTCTGCCATTTGCTTTAAATGGTCACTAAGCACATTATTTAGTGTCATGCTCATGTATTTGCTTTGGAATATACACCAGAACTGGTGGGAGTCTACACTGCAGATGAAACAAGAGGCTGGGAATTGAGTAAGATGCTTATTACATGTGTTGTTTTGGATCAGTATTTGTTCTCCTCCTTCTCTCCACAGGAAAATATTGTGGGTTTGGCTTTCAAATGGATGGTTTAATTACCTCAAAAAGTAATGAAGTCACAGTACAGTTCATGAGTGGAATTCACACTTCTGGACGTGGATTTCTTGCAGCTTATTCAACCTCTGACAAATCAGGTATTTATAATTATTTGGTAATTTTTCTCTGCTGGCAGAATTAGATTTAGTTTAGTAAAAACACAGAACCAATTCACTTACTCTCACATTCTCACAAAATAACTTCTAAAAATTTAGTACACTTACCATGATACTTCTGTGTTGGAAATTTGACTAAAAGTTGCTGTAGTTTTCAAGAAATATCAAAGCTTACCTTGAATAGCAAAGTAAAAATGTCACTTCTCTATTATAAATAAAAGAACTGCTTCAGATCCAGGATAAATTCATTTTTTCAGGCAGTAGTCAAAGTGGCAGATAGCTAACAAGTTTTCTTATCAAACTGTATGTATTTTATACAGACTATCCTCGTGGAAAATTTTATTTCAGTAGCAGTATCCTGTACTCCGCTGGCTCTTTAATGACATAATCTGCTGACTAGATTTTTGTCTTTTTCTTGGGTCTTTTTCCTGATTTTGATTTTTAAGCCTCTGAAAGAGGTAGCTGTATTTGCATTTTGCATCTCCTCCCACTCGTTGTAAAGCTGAGTGATGTATGTGGTGTGCAAAGAAATGAAGGAGCAGCACAAACTGCCTCAGAAGGCAAAAACCCTATCTGGAACTTGATCTAAAGAGAGCAGATAAAGAGTTTCAATTTTTAATTTTTTAGGGATTTTGATGCTTTCCTTTCTGAATTGTGGACTGTATGTGTTGATACACAGCAGACACAAACACAAAATTGGTGGTATCAGTCATGGATGCCAATAACACAGCAATCTAACATTTGTTCTCTGTGGTGCTTGGGTTCAGCACTGCAGAACCATTAAATGATGAAAGCACAGGCCTCATTAGCTCATTAATTTAATTTTGTGAAGAGAGCATATGTTTCTGTCTCTGATATCTCTGAAATATAGCTATAAATTAAAGCTACACAGAAAATGGATTTTTGTAGTATTATCTTGTATAATATTCTCAGTAGATTTCCCAGTTACTCAGACAAATTAGCAAGGTTCTACTGTAATACAAAATCTGTTGCAAGAAAATTTAGTAGGAATGTTATTTTTTTTTGTTCTGAGACTTTTGGTTAAGCCTCAGAGGCTCAAATGTATGTATTTGTGCACTTTAAAAAGCATATTCAAGCTTGTTGTCTTTATCATCCTCTTGACCTAACATTTTTTCTTTCCAGACCTAATTACCTGTTTAGACAATGCAAGTCACTTTTCCGAACCAGAATTCAAGTAAGACTGATTTTTACCTGTTTCCCTCCCAGTCTCTTTAATGAAGTAATTTTAGTGTTTCTACTTTGCTTTGTTACATAGATGTGATGCAGCTTGAAAATTGGCCATCCAGAGAACTTGAGACACAAACTAATTAGGGTTAGAGCTGAAGAATTTTGACATTTGCACTCCTCCTTCCTCCTCCTGTCTCTGCCATTTGTGTTATTTACATGCAGTATACAGTAGAACCTCGTTAATTTGCACTAACACATAGGAGCTAATATCTCATTTCCACAGAAAGAATATTGCTTTTATAAATATATTATAGCAGGTACACAACCTAATTACTGACATTTGTATTACAGTTACCTAAGGAGCACTAAATGGTGAAATGTGTTAGAAATTGCAAACCAATTTCACAGTCTGGGGCTCATTAATGAGGTCCTGTGGAGACACAGAATGCTGTACATGCTGAAGGGAAAATGTCTCATTTCCCTGTTGTCTCCTTCCCCATTTCCATCTAAAGCAAGGGCAATGTTTAAAGCTGCAAACTATAATGAAGTATCTGAACTTACTGGTTTTGGAGAGCTTAGACCATGGCAACATGAAACATTTCAAAGTGCAATCTTTGCATTTCTCGTTCATTTTCCCAGGTTCCAAAACAGGGCTCTAGTTATAGGTTCTGGCTTTAGTCAACATGTGACAAAGTCTCTTGAGTCCCCCTGTTTTCATGGAACCTACAGCATTGCTTCGGCTGTTGCTGAACTGTGCTGAAAATGTTGATGAGTTTATTCCACTTTACTTTTAGCTCTTGAAGATGTAATAATTTCATGTGTGCAGTATGAAATGCCCTAGAACATGAACCAGGCTTGCTCCAGAGGTGCTGGTGTCTTGCCTCTTGCTTTTTATGAACTAGTGGTAATTTGGCCAGTTTTTTATGATCAAAGCATTCCCAGAAGTTATTACAAAATAGCATTACTTTTCAGATGTTTTATTTAAGGATGCAAAACAGATAGATATGCAGGTCTCTAGTTAATAAAATAAATTCATTAATATTGTTATTTATATGACTGAATTTATGAGAGCCATGTGGTATTCATATTATAAAATGCTGGCTTTATTAGTTCATCATATTGAGACTGGAACTGTACTTTCAGCTGAGACTTGTTTTAAAACATTTTTAAGTGTCTGTTCTCCTATTGTGTACTTGTATTTTTGGTCTGATTTGATGGGTCTTCAGTTAGGAGGTGTCCTTACTTAGTGATACATGAATAGCAGAGTGTTGTAAATCAAAACCATGACTTTTTTATAACAGTAAGAGAGCTGTAGGTGCACCCATATCCTGACTTGATATTCTGTTCTCTTTCAGTAAGTATTGTCCAGCTGGGTGTGTGATTCCTTTTGCTGATATTTCAGGCACTATTCCTCATGGATACAGAGATGTAAGTAAAAATACCATGGGCTCAAGTGAATTTTGGTAAAACACATGATGGATAATGCAAGTCAGTTGTAGTTGTTGGCATTAGTTGTGCTTCCTGGAGTCCTGCTGGGATTTGTGCCTCCTAAAAGTGAATAACATGGTACTAAATTTTTAGTGCTGCTGCTAAATGACAGGTGCTTCAGATGTTGCCATCTCCAAGAACTGGAGTAGTGTAGTGGAGTCTCAAGTACTTTCAAAGTCCTGCAGAGAAGGGTAAATCAAACAAAAGAGTGGGTTTTTTCTACTCTCTGTTTTTCTTTTGTTGGTTTTCTCAGGCTGGGAAATTGAGATTTATAAAGAAAGAATGACTTACTTAATGACGTCCTTTATTTTTGACACTTGTAATGCTTCTTTCTGCAGTGTCTTAGTGGTTATCTTAATTTTTGTTACACTTGAGAGATGAAATACTGTTTATGCTCAGCAACTAAAGTAAATAATATATATATTTATATATATACTGTTTATACTCAGCAGCTAAATAAAATAATTTGCAAAACAAAGTTAATACTGTAACTGTCGTTCCATAAATTGGTAATGAGCATCATTAATGATGTATTGTTTACTTAAAACATTGCAAAATCCTGTACAATATTTTTCTAATGTAAGCCTTTGCAAGTCAATTGATGAACTTGCCATAGGCTGGGAGGATGTTTGCTTTGTTTATTTTTAAGTGATTATAATTTTGCTAGCAGTCTGCTAAAAATGACATTAAATCTCTGGTTTTTATCGGAAAATACTTTTTAATAAGCCCCTAGATCTAGCACAGAGGTAAGACAATGTAAAAACATTAGTAACTAAAGATTTTAGTATTAAATACAAACTTAAAATGTGCCTGTCTGGGTTTTTTCCCCCAAATATTTGTGAATCCCAGGCTGCTTGCTTCAGCAATCAAGCCCATGTAAAAAGGTTACCACAGTGTAACTGTGTTACTTATTCTGGTCTGCAGTGAGTCCAAACTAAGTTGCTGCAAGGTAATTTTTGTAGCTAGTAACAAGATGAAATTGATTCTCTGCCTCACAAATTTTCTACCTCTTGGGAGTTTTTTTGCCAAAATCTGGAACATTTGTTTTCTATGAAGTAAAAGGAAACATTTTCCTAAGAAATAAATGCCCCCTGACTATCTTTTTGTATACTTTGTTGCTCAAAAAGGGCAGAGAATTTCCCAGAAGTCAGGCTATGTGGAAAGAAATGAAATTGTCTAACACTTTAGACAAAGTTTCAGGTTGAGGTTTCTCATGCATCTCTTTCAAATGTACAGGAACTGTTTGCTGCTTTAAAAAATACCCCAAATGTTGATTCTTTTCTGTGTAACCCTAATGTTCAAAGTCCTTAAGATCTCAGAGCTCTCACTGCTGACATCTGGTGAGCAAGGAGGAGAGAGCTGCATCTCCTGCAGAATTCTGTGCCCTTACTTTAATGGAAGGGGGAGCTGTGTTGATCCCAGACCTGTTATTACTCTTTGTGAGCCTGAAGGACTTGGTGTGATGAGTGCTCACTGTGGCATCTGTGGCCTGCAAGCCAGGGAGGTGTCACTGTGACATTTGTTAGTACATTCTGTCACCCAGGGAGAGAAGGCAAGAACATGATACCCTGCAAAAACGTTTTTTGTTACTTATCTCCACTGACTTGTACAACAATTGGCTTGTTTAGGATGAGTTGTATGCATGTATTACTGTGGCTTTCCATGGATCGGTGTGCTGGATGGTTAAACTGTGTTCAACCACAAGTTACAATAAAAAATACAACCCCTTGCCTAAAAGCTACAAAATCTGCAGTGCATCACCCCTTAATTGTGAGAAAATAAACAAACATACTTTCAATGTGCTTTCTATTAAAAGGTTTCCTATGTATTTACATCTTCTGTTGTCTAATATAATTTATTGTTGGCTGAGCCTGGCTGGCTTTTTCAGACTGATACACCTTGGTGTTAGTTTGAGATTATTTAATTACAGCAGTTATATACTAAATACATCTAGGTGAGGACACAGGGAAATGTAGGGCCTTCTTCTTGTGTTTTTATAAATTCAATAATAAATAAAGCTTAATAATGGTTTCTAAATAACCAAGATAACAATTAAGAATAGTATTTTAATGTAATAATAACACCATTATTCACTTAATAGTATGAAATTTTTCTTTCCCTCCCTCCTTCAAGTCATCATCACTTTGTATGGCTGGTGTTCACGCAGGCGTCGTGTCAAATACTCTGGGTGGTAAAATTAATGTTGTCATCAGCAAGGGCATTCCGTACTATGAAGGCTCCTTGGCTAACAATGTCACCTCAAAAGTGTAAGTGTATTCCCTATAATTTCCTTATCTTTGGCACCTTAGGTCTTGGTAGTGTCTCAGTGTGGGATTAATTTCAGCTCTTGGACAGGTTCTCTTCTCTATGTATCTCACACTTATGCTGTAGTGTAATTGTTTTACCAAATATCTTCAATCTCTAGACCAGAAATCTTCATTTTCCAAATTCTGCATGGAGTTTTCACCTTCTTGGCGATAAATTCCAACTGGTCTGTGGAAAAGCAGTAATTTAATGGTGGCTTTTCAGTTTCAGGGAAAGAGTGTAGCTTGTGATTGTATCTCAAGTCCCACAAATGAAAGCAATCACAGGAGACTGATTTGTGTTACTGTGATTAGCTTAATGTGAAAAGAAAGCATTTTAATGGAGTCTTGCATTTTGCTGGGTAGATGTTTGTTTGAAAGCCTTTAACCCAGTGTCTCTGGGCTTGATTTCATTTGGGAAGGTGTTTGAGTGAAAGTGCTGCAGCTTGCTGGCAGAATGTGGTAATCATTAAGGGCTTGTTCAGGCATTTGTGCATGGGTTTCAGTGGCAGGCAGTCAGACAAGAAAAATAAACTGAAGACACTTTGTTCCAGTTTTTCTCACTGGGTACTGCAAAACATCATCTTTTGTTCCCTGCAGGGGACCCTTATCTACAAGCCTCTTCACCTTTAAGACGAGTGGTAAGTGTTATCACATGTATTACATGTTCCTGCTGTCACACAAACTTTGTGAATAGAAATAAGTGTGTGGGTATGATTTCTAAATTTTTGTTATCATTTGTGCAACCTTTTTTAAATGCAGTTCTATTCCTCAATAAATGTATATTTTTTGAATTGTTTTACTATCTCAATTTGATGATTAATCATCACTACATTTATAGGTACAGTGATGTTTCAAGTAAGCCTTGCTTATTTGCTGGAAGAGATTCTTTCAGGGTAATTAATAAATTAGCTGTAGTTTTCTAAGTGGAAGCTAGTTTTTCTGTAAGTCACTTTAAATGCCATCTTTGAGTGGATGTTTGAAATAATGTGAAGAGAGTGGCTTTTCCTTAGTCTCTTTAACTGTTTTAATAACAGTGTAAAAACCATAAAACCATAAAGTATGTTTTTCATAAAGATAAAGTTAAAAAAAGAAAGGGAGGGAAGTCATGCATATACTTCTCAAAAGTAAACAAAGACTTTCCCTAATACATAAATAAAAAGCACAGTGAATGGGGATATAAAGACAGGAATCTGATGGGCAGAAGTGTTTGGTGATGGAAATGTATAAATAAGCAAAAAATGGAAAATATAGTGCACATAATATTAAAATTATTTCCCTCTCAGACATCTGCAAGAGCTGAGAGGAGGAATTACATGTCTGGTGTCCTTATGCATAAAGAATATTAAATACAGTGATCCAGGCAGAGTTTGCTGGGTTTTTTTGTCTTTCAGAATATGATCTGATAGTGTGTATGAAAGTAATTAAATGGCCTGGAAATTGGAAAAGATAGGACAAAATGCTGATGTAGAGTTTGTGGATTTCAGTGACATGTGAGGAGTCACTGAAAAACTAGAGACAAGATGCAGGTCTAAATTAAAATGTAGTTGGGTTGCCTAGGAGTTAGGTGAGGGAAAAAAAGCCCCTGTAGTATATTCAAATGAGGTTTTTTAGCCTGATAAAGGTCCTAGTGTGTTCCTGCTGCTGTAGCTGGTTTCATGGCTTGGCATGAAATAGAAGAGTGTGTTATTACTGCTAGAGCCGTGGTCACTGCAGAGGAAGATGAGATTGCTTATATAGGAAGAACTGCCTGACTTTGAGACTTGATAGAAACTACCTGAAGCATCGCAGAGCAAAGAGTGGAATGTAGCAGGTATTTAGAGACTGAGGCATTTCTGCTTCCAAGTGGCAGCATGTTAGATGGGAAATGACAGATGAGGGAAAGGATTCCCTTAGTGAGGTGATCGTGTGCTGTGGCAGGTGACATATGTCCAGCAGAGACAGGGATCTGTTAATGCCATCTCACAGGACATGGGCAAAGCCTTCTCTGGGATCCAGTCACACGTGGGCTCTGCCACCCCTGCCTCCCTTGAGGGATGAGTGCCCACCTTGGTGCAGAGGGGCCTGCAGGGAGAGAGGGAGTTCAGAGGCAAAGGGAAACTGGGCTGGGTTGTTCAGCCTGTCTGACTGAAGGCAAAGATTGCTCTCTGCTGATGCTTCTGGGGACTGTGCATGTGAGAGGGGAAAACTGATATTACAGAGCAAGAAATTTAGCCTTGAATTTAGGAGATGTTTTTCAGTCACCAGCAGAAGATAACATGGCAAGAAACAATTCATTAGAATGGCAACCAGAAAAATGTAACTAATCTCAAGGATGTGTTTGAGCTCAAGACCAGGATTATGACATGACTTCCTACATGCTTTGGTTTTGTTCAAATTAACACTGTGATGCTGGAGTTAGTTTAAAAACTCAAGAAGATATAGAGACACAAAAAAGGAAAAGAATGAACCAATGGTCTGTTTCCCATTCCTGCATCAACCACAGATACTCTTAGACCATGAAGGTTCCCCAGTGCTTCTC
This sequence comes from Prinia subflava, assembly GCF_021018805.1. Classification (NCBI taxonomy): domain Eukaryota; kingdom Metazoa; phylum Chordata; class Aves; order Passeriformes; family Cisticolidae; genus Prinia; species Prinia subflava. Next base: position 203,314 of record NC_086271.1, read on the forward strand.
GTTGAGTGCTCTGTGGGAGTGGTGACTGAGAGCATATCCACACAGCTCTTGGAACAGGCACAAATCATGGCTTCTCATGACTCATTTGATTCTAGCATCCCTATTAGAAAGCAAAAGACAGTGTGCTTTGTTGGTATTGTTATGGAATAAATTTAGATGGCAGTTTAATATTTGCATATAAAATCTTAAAATCCAAGCAGTGTAACTTGAGTTCTCATTTCTCACCTTTTCTGTTGTTCAGGTTGCTATGGGACACTGGGGATGGAATCTGGGGTGATTCCTGATTCCCACATCACATCATCATCTGTTCTTGAGTGGCCTAACCAAACAGGACAAGTAAACATTTGGAAACCTGAAAATGCCAGACTAAAAAGGATTGGACCTCCTTGGGCTGCTTTTATCAGTGATGAGCATCAGTGGTTGCAGATTGACTTGAATAAAGAAAAGAAAATAACAGGTAAGTGAATCTGATGTGGCTTCTCAGCAGCATTCAAAATTTTTGGTTACTGACATCCTTTTTTCCAGTGCTGGGCCTTAGATAAAGCTCAGGTGGCGCTTAATTACCATTACACTTAATTTGCTTCCACGTCCTAGCTAATACACTGAGGAGCCTGGAGCTGCAAAGGTGTAGTTTCATAGACATCTCTTCCATCAGAGTTTGTTGAAGTGTTTCCTGTGGTTTTATTGGATCCGTGATGCTTCCCTTTTCCTGCTCATTGTCTCCTTGGCAGTCAGCTCAGCCCGCTGGTACCTGTGACGCCGGGTCCTGACTTGTGTTCCTGGCTTTTCCCTAGTGCCCATCATGGCCACAGTGACTCCAGCAGCAGGAAAGGAGCATTTCCAGTGCAGAGTGAGGGAGAGCAGACACAGGAGAACAGCTCTTCTCCTTCACCTCCTCGCCTCAGGTGGGGCTTGGGCCCCCAGCTGGGGACTGCATCCCCCCAGCAGTCTCTGCTGGGCCTCACTGCAGCAAACAGGGCAAGCAGTGTGGGCTTAGCCAGCCAGACTCTGGGTTTGGCCCTGCTCCTTCACACAGGGGCTGATTTTAAGCAGCTCTGTTGATTTGGAGACACAGCTGGAGGTGCTGTTTGCAGGCTGCTCTGGATGGTTTGTCTCCTGCTCTGAGTTGAGCAGCCAGCTCGTGGTTACCAATTCCTACTGACTGCAGCATTCCCCATTCCAAGTAGCGAAGCACTGATGTGTTGCCATTTTGGGTTTAATCTTCATGAGGCATTGGCATTTTGGGTTTAATCTTCATGAGGCATTGGCATTTTGGGTTTAATCTCCATGAGGCATTGGCATTTTGGGTTTAATCTTCATGAGGCATTGGGATTTTGGGTTTAATCTTCATGAGGCATTGGGATTTTGGCTTTAATCTTCATGAGGCATTGGGATTTTGGCTTTAATCTCCAGGGTAGCTATGCAGCTATTGTATCTTCAGTGCCAGTGTTGGTGTTTCCTGGTTTAATCGTTCAGAGGTGATTTGCTGTTGTTAATGGACATGTTTGTCATCTGATGTAAATCAGAATTAAGTTGGATTTAGATGGAGTGCTTCATGGAATCCGGGGCTTTAAGGCTATTGTGAAACACGTTCCGCTGGTCAGTTTGCATTTGTCTCTTTCCAAAATGCCTGAGTTGGTCTCTGTAACCTCAGCTGCATACCCTGCTATCAGCAGCATGGCTTGCTGTCATTAAGCAACTTGGATTTACCAGTGGCCTTTCTTACTACCTCCCTGAGGATCTTTGGATTTTGCATTACTCCTCTAATTCCTGTGCTAACAAGCTTTTCTAAACAGCTTTCCTGTGTGAGTTGTGCTGCAGTGTCAGCTGTAGGAAGCTGCAGTTCTTTCAGTGCTGCCTTTAGGCTGGCAGTACAAGAGCAGGGAAGAGCTGTGTCAGCAGCTGCAGACAGGAGTGGTCAAATGAAGGGGCTGTTCCCATCAAGAAACGGGGGAAAAGGGCTCAGCAAGGTTGTATCATGAAAATTAAAATGCAAACTAAGTAAATTGAGTTTACTAAATTTCAGTCACTGTGGAAGCTTCAGACCCTGGCACTTTGGATAAACTTCCTGAAGCTCACTGGACCAGTGAAGAGTCTCCACTGTGCAGCTCTGGATTCAAAAACCGATCTGGTAATTTTTACAAAGTGATCCCAGATTTTGTCCTAACTGGGCATCTCAATTTTCACAGGTATTATAACTACTGGATCAACTTTAGCAGAGCACTACTATTATGTCTCAGCCTACAGAATTTTATACAGTGATGATGCACAGAAGTGGACAGTGTACAGAGAACCTGGCATGGGTAAAGATAAGGTAAAAAATACCACATATTTTCTAGGTATGTTCTGTGGAGATTTCACAATTGTAAATGCAAGTCATTTTGGTATGGTGAGGAATCATTAAATAACTTCCATTTTCAGTGTAATTTTGAATCATAAAAGCAGATAAGCAGAAGAAAATATGACAATATGCAAATATGTAAAGATTTGAACACTTCTGAAATTGAGTTCTAATTTTTTTTTATTACTATTTTGAGTGGGAATATTCTATACAAGATATTTCTATTGCCAGTGGTAGGCTGTCTGGTACTGCATCCCTTCAAGAGTAATTTTATCTCTTTTAAAATAGGTTATATGTTTTAAAACTAAGCTTTACTTTCTTATCCTCTTGTGGTTAAAGAAAATAAATGTTACAAGTTGTATTATTTTTCATGTTTTCTGATGTTTCTGTCAAACTTAATTTTTAGCCAAGTACTATTAAATTTCTTATGTAAGAGAACAGCCCTTGCAGAGGGGTTATGTTCAGATTGCAAATGTTTTGCCACACAGAAAAAGTCCCTAATGTTAGCAGCAAGATAATCTTATTTTCCCTATATTTACAGCTCTGCAGTATTTAATAGACAGTAAAAATGAGAAAATTCATGTCTTCCCAATGGTTCAGATCAGATTTTCTTAAAGAAATGACAGGATTCTTAGTAATGTGACTGGAAATAGATTTTCCATCTTTTTTTTTTAAATCTTTGAATGTAATTTACCTTCATTCTATAGGCCTGTGGTATTGTGTACATGTAACTATAACTACTAATCTGGTAGTTTTTTAGCAGAAGGTTTTAAGAATGGTCACTTTGCCTGTCCTTGGTCTTCTCTTTACTCTGGGTTCAGAATGTTTCAAGGTAGGATATAGCATCCTGTTGAAGAAGTAAAAGGTTTGAAGTTTGTTAAATTAGGAGATTTTTGAACACTGAACATAATTGCAGTAGGAAACACTTGAAAGGGGGGGGGAGAATTTCCTGTCGGGTCTGAGCCAACATGTGAGCTAAAGTGACTGTTGGGGTGAAGTATTCAAGAAAAAAGGAAGAAACCAGCATATTTTGCTAGTTTTGAGTGCCCTCTTCTGGCCATAAAACAAGATCTCAGCAGGCTGCCTAGATTTAGGCTTCAGTGTTAGTTTGGTAATTTCCTTTAAAAACCTTTGCAGCTATTGTCTTCAATTTGAGCACATTGTTCCTATTGCATGCTCATGGAATGAAACAAATTGTGGAGCCTGAAATCACAGCAGCAGATCTCTCTTTGCACTCTGTGTGACATTAAGGGACAGGGCATGAGGAATCATAGGTACCCAGGAACTGGCAGCTGTAGTTAAATGACAGAAAAAATGGTTCAGTGTGGTTCAAAATAGCAGATTTTCTCTCTATCTGCCATCACCTCACTTGATACAGATTTGCTTTTGGATGCATCTGCTTGCAGGCTTCTCCCTTTTCCATGCCACACCAGGTGGGAGGTGCTAGACCCTGTTTTCTTGAAACATGTTTGGAATTCCCGACGTTTTTCAGGAGACTAGAAGATTTTCCTGTAGTCCTTTCTGCAGATGTCTTTTACAGATTAGGCAGTACTCAAGAAAACCTTTTCTTAACTTTTCATGGATGAAAAAAAGAGTAAATGCTTGAATTGGGGAAAAAGGACAAATCAGAGTTGCAGTGTTGGAAAAGCTTTGTTTAACAGCACAGAGGGAAAGGGAAAGAGTTTGATAATAAAAAGAACACAAAAGTGATTTTTAATTAAAAAGTTTTTACTGTATTGTAACAGAAGCAAATTATTTTTTTAATGCAAAAATTAAGGTAACAAAAAATACAGAGCTGCAGGTAAAGTGAAGTTACTTCTGTAACACTGGACATCAAAAGCTTGACTGATAAAAGCCTGGAGTAAAGATCTTTACTGTTAATCTTTCTTGAAGGTAGGAGTTAGCATTGATTCTTTTTGCCCTTGCTGTTACACGCTCAGTAACCTGACAGAGATTCAACTCTCAGAGTTGGGCATCTGTGTCCCTGATGTGCAACCTCTGCATGTGTTGCTTGGACAGCCAGATGTGTCTTCTTTGGTGCTGGGCTCTGGCAGGCACAGCATGGGCAAGGATGCAGTACAGCACTTTGTGCTGGGGCCATCCCCTCAGGAAGTCACCTCTGTTTTACTTCTCACTGGCATTCTTACCAAAACAAGAAATTCTTTGGTGAGATCTGTAGCTACAAGCCTGTCATTTAAAAAAAAAAAATTAGTACTAAGGGAAAAGTGGCTGTAAATTGGAGCCCAGTCTGCTGTGGGCACTTGAACTTTAACTACTTGGTGTTATTCATTTATTTCCAAAACAACATCATAGGCTTGCCCCTGCATTTACTGTCTTCATTTGTTGCTACTAAATATATTTAAGAACAAGAAGAGTTTAAATTCAGAGAAGGGACTTGTTTTGAATGGATAGTTTACTAGAAGAATTGTTTCAGACCTGTAGGGATAGTCTAGACATTTTGTTCCAAAACTCAGCAGTGCAATACAGAAATCTCTTCTCTTGTGTATCAAGATTGAAAGAGCAGTGATTTGTATTGATCAGTGATGTGCTAAAAGCTCTTGACTGCTTCGTGTTATGCAGACACATCAGCTGTTACACAAGGCAGTGCTTGTCTTTAAGAATAGGAAGGTATTATATTGATTACCAAGTGGTGTGAGTGAGAAGAAAACTCCTTGTAATATTGACTTTTTTCAGACAAGTGCCATAATTCTGTTCTGCATTGTGTCCACCATGATTTGCAGTGTCTGTCAGTACTTTCAAAAGAAAGAACTCATTTAGTGCCATCCCAGGGGTGACCTGTGTTGCAGCAGCTCCACAGAGTTGCTTGTGCAGGGCCAAAGCCCCACTGCTGTGCACTAACTGGAGAGGGAGTTCACTTCTTACCAAAACCCTGGTGCCAAACCAGTCCTGAAGGACGGGGAGGCTTGGAGTACTGGGCCAAGCTGCTGGGTTGTTTTAAGCAGCTCGGGGGTGAAAACCCATGGGTGGCTGTAAGTCTGTAAGTCTGTCAGTGTGCTTACCATGCATCTCACAGGGCCTCCACTCACTGCCTTTAAACTTCAACCAGACTCGTGTAGTGTCATTTTGATGAATTCTGTGTGTGCAAGGATGGCAGTGAAGGACCAGCTTGAGCTCATCCTTCACGCAGAGCCTGCGCCCTTCTCTTGCAGAACCTCGTGGCTCAGTGTGAGACTGAGGAGAGCTTTCACATCCTGAACCCAAATTCTTCTATTTTGTTGTGGCTCAGCACTTGTAGGCAGCAGCCACGAGAGGACAGTGTGGTTACACACTTGAGGTGCCTCCCAGTGCTTTCTGATGAATACCATCCTCAGACAGGCTGTGCTGACCTGCTGGGCTGTGTGAAGGCACCGCTCAGTTCCTGCTTGCACAGTGTCACAACTCCTTGCAATCCTCGTATATTTGAAGAGTAAATGCAAAATACCAAGAAGGACCAAGCTGAGATGTCTCAGTGCCATAAACGTGTGAGAAGTGTGCACCAGCAGCACTGCCTGGGGAGCATCAGTAGGATATTCATGGTACCTTTGCTCTGAGCTGTGTGGCTGTGTGCATACAGGCTCACACCTTTCTTTTAGCTGTAAATGTAATGGGGCCAAGGGAGAGGGCAAGTGCAGGCAGCAGCGCCGTTCTGGGGTGAACTGGATCCTTCACTGTTTATTCTTCCTAAACAAAACATCAAAATTGGTACTACTTACTTAATTGCTGTTGTATTTGTAGAACATAATGTTTCTCTTTTTTTTTCTCCTTCTTTTCTAGATATTTCAAGGGAATACTGAATTGTACCAGGAAGTTCGCAATAATTTCATTCCACCTATTATTGCACGTTTTTTTAGGATTAACCCCTTAAAATGGCACCAGAAAATTGCAATGAAAGTAGAGTTGCTAGGATGTCAGTTTAGTATAGGTAAGAGAACTGAAAGCTTTCAACTGTGCAAGACAAGAAGTGAAACTATTAAGGTTGTAAGTGAAATTACTAAGGTTAAAAGTTATATCATGGGTATATTTTCAATGAGTCTGAAGTAGTTCTTGGCTGCATGATCCTTCTTTAACTGGTACTTCTGAGTTTATCCAAAAGTTATTACACTTAACCAGGAAGATACTGAATTTAGGTGTACACAAGGTAATTTACAAAATAAGTGTCTCAAAAGATGCCAGTTGCTTTCTGTGTCATTGATTCATGGTGGGAGGAGGGGGGATTTCCTCATTATATTAACATGAACAAAAGCTTTATAGCAAACTGTTCCAGCTGTCTTCTGAAAAGAAGATACAGGAAACTAGCAATTCAAAGAACTTATCTTATAAATTCTTTTCTTCTGAAGGTCGTGCTCCTAAAATCACCTTGCCACCACCACCTCAGAGCAAGAATGATGAGAAGAATGCTGACTTCATGGAGGACTTCATTCATTCTGTGAAGACTTCACTGCAGACAGATAAAACAACTTTCACACCTGAAATAAAAAACACTACAGTGACTCCAAGTGTAACCAAAGGTATCCATTGTTAAACAGTAGAAATGTTTAGAACTCCTTATAGTGCTTTGGCATATATTAAGCGTGCTTTCTGCATTGAAATTTTCTCAAAACGTAACAAATTACAGCAGATTATCAATATTTTATGTCCAATATTTACTAGTTATTAAATACACATATGATAAAAGATGAGTAGTTGCATACTGCATGCAGAAATGAAACAAATCTGCCAAGTAATATATATATATATAATATAAATGCATATACAATATATATTTTATAGATATATAGTTCCATCTTCCAGAACTTGTTCAAACTGAGTTCAGCTTTTAATGGCTGAACAAATTTTGTCAGAAGGAGCAGTTGTAACTTAGACTTCCCTTCTGAATCAATAGGTACAACTGCTTTATTTAATAATTTCTTAGAACAAAACCCTTTGATGTAGCAAATCTTTTCTGGAGCAGTCTTTTTGACATGAAATTTGAAAAATGTCACCTGGCATAATCATTTTGTTTATCAAAGAAAGTGGTGAGAAAAGGGAGCAAAGTCACTGCAGATGTGGGCACTGCTGAAGTGTCCTTTGGATGGCAGGGGACAGGATCACACACAGACCCAGCACAGACTGATTGGGATTAACTGTTAAGGTACTGTGGAATTTACTTCTTAAAGGAGGTTCAAACTGACATGGTGGCACTAAGGGATTTTCCACCTAAATAATAGAATACATTGTTGTAAGGGAAAAACCGTATATTAAAACAAAGTGGTTGATTTTGATGGAAAGCCCTGGAAAGCCACCAGCTGTGCATGCATGTAGAAGAGCCAGATGTTAATTGAAGTTTGCACTGTGGGAGCATCCAGCAGAGTGCTTAGCTGGGGGATCTGGTGTGATAGACACTCAACATGAAAACTGTGTTCTTTACCCAAGTAATTTTCAAATCAAAAACTGATTTATGAGAAGCTCTTTCTGTCTGACACCACTTAATTTAATGGCTTTCAGATGTGGCATTGGCAGCAGTTCTGGTTCCAGTGCTGGTGATGGTCTTCACTACTCTGATTCTTATCTTAGTTTGTGCGTGGCATTGGAGAAACCGGTAAATGAAGAGAGGGATGGAAGTGCTTTAAAAGAATGTTAGCCTGGTGTGGGGGAATGAGATGCTGCATGTGTTGCTGTGGGAACTCTGTGGTCTGCACTTGTGCAAAGAATTGCATTTTTTCTGGGAAAAACTTCACTTGACTAGTGAGGACAAACCAGCTTTTTGTAACTGTTTTCATTGGAAGTGCTTTGACCAAAAACTGGTTTCTCTGGTAGCAGCAGACTGGTGATGGCAAGCCAGGTTACTGGTGCTTAGACATTAAATTTGAGGACCAGTTACAGCCAAGGTGATAGTTGCTGAGCATTAATTAATGCATTTTTGATAAGCAGACTAGCTAAAATAACCCTTCTTTTCTTTTTCTTTTCACAGCAAGAAAAAAACTGAGGGCACGTATGATCTACCTTACTGGGATCGTGCAGGTAACAAAATGGTTTTATGAAACCATTTACTCAATGTTTTTTGGTCAATGTGTATTTCAGATTGCAGTTACAGTTTCCACTAGCATAAGCTTCTCTAATGCTAACTGAGGGAGGCATAGCAAACACTGAATTTCTTTTCTGCACAAACTTAACTGCACTCCTTCTTTCTCTCATTTCTTTTTTTTAGAAATAGTAAATGTTATGTCTCCTGGTTGAGCTGACCACTTCAGGGTTTTTTTTGTGAACAAAGTAGAAAACCTCTTAATTATACAACATGAGGGGGGAAAATTAATTTATAAGGAATGTATTTATACATTTCTTAACCATTCCTTTGGTACTTTTTTGTCCTGGAAGAAAATCTTTGATCTTAGCATATAAGTTCCGTCAAAAATTTTGTCTTCATTGCCCTGGTAAGCATGTGGGATTTAGGTGTATCTTCCATCCTGCTGTCTTGTGCCTATAAACTTAAGATCAGAGAATTGCAGCAAGCAGCTCTTTGCAATGATCCTGAGAGCAGCAGTGCCCCTGGTGCAAAGGGCAGCTGCAGCAGTTGGGTTGGTCCTGCTGTGTGACTGTGCCTCACTTCTCTGGCCTCCTGGTGAAAACTTGCACATCCATGTCTCTGCTCACAGCCAGTCTTTGGTATGTTTTACCCTTTAGACAGGAAACCTTTTAATCACTTTTTTGGCTACATGTCTGCTTCAGATAGCTCACAGCTCTGATGTCTTGGTATTACTCAAAATAGTGATTATTGAGTTACTTACCTGCATCAACAAAATACAAGCTGTGCTGAAGAATATTTTAGTAGCTTAAAATACAGTATATATACAATCTTGAGTGGTTTTTTGTTGGGTTTTTTACAATCCATATGAAGGATGGTGGAAAGGGATGAAGCAGTTTTTCCCGACCAAATCAGCAGAACATGAAGAAACTCCTGTACGCTACAGCAGCAGTGAAATCAGTCACCTAAGACCAAGAGAAGTCCCAACAATGTTGCAAACAGAGTCTGCAGGTACTTTGTGGGCCATTTATATATATATTTATATTTATATTTATATTTATATTTATATTTATATATAGATACATATGCCAAAAGATGTCAGGAATCTGGCTACATTTAGTTATTTCCTGGTTTGGGGGGGGACAGAGGAGAAATGAATAGTTCTGTGGGTAAGCATATCTCTGAAAATGCAGGCGTTTTCACGTCTGTTCTCTCATTTCATATGCTATAGATAGGGACTTGCCCAAGTTAATGCAGTAACTGAAAGGTTCTTTAGTCGTTTTTACACCTCATAAAGGAGTAAAGAATTCTTTTGGTTATATTTGCAAGCACTGGAAATAATTTCATCACAATATTTTTATGCACAAGTCTGAAATGTGTCACTTGATTCTCTATCTCACTATATGGGTTAAATCCTACTTGTGATCTGGAAAAGGAGGTTTATGGATAGTGGCAGATGCCCTTTCCCTGGTGCCCCAGGCATGGGAGGATGACTGGCTGTGCCTTTGGTTGTGTGCTTACCTGCTGATTGCAGAATTGAGCAGAGGTGCAGGAGTTACAGCTTCACTGCAGGCAGAATCACTTTTCTCCTTTTGGCTGCTTGTCTGTTTTGACCCAACTAGTCAGGCTTTTCACCTCCAGCTCTTGTAACTCAGATCATCTGTTGAGCTAAAACATCTCAGACTGCATGCTGGCTTCCCCCCTCAAAGGACACAACCTCCACCCCAAGGACCACTTTTTATCCAGATCCAGGCAGAATAATTCTATTTAAATCTGACTGAGAGGAGAACATTTCAGTAAGCTTCATTTTCAGGCAGATTTGAAGCATGGGAAGTTGCAGCTCATCTGGGAAGAAGTATAAACCTGACAAGTGGGGATGTTTCAGTGGCTATCTCAGTGGCTTTACCTGTTGGGTGGAAAAGGATTGTGATTGGCACTGGTGGACAGAGATGGACCGCTGGTTTGATGTAGGATAGCAGTGATCTCTGGGAGCTACTGCCAGGTTGTGTTTAATGTGATGCCACTATAAAACAATCCATTAAATGTGTTCATGTTTTGTTTTGTTGGGGCTTGCAACACAGAATATGCTCAGCCCCTGGTAGGGGGAATTGCGGGCACGCTTCACCAGAGATCAACCTTCAAACCAGAGGAAGGGAAGGAAGCCAGTTACGCTGACTTGGACCCCTACAATTCCCCCATCCAAGAAGTTTACCACGCCTATGCCGAGCCACTGCCCGTAACCGCACCCGAGTACGCCACTCCCATCATCATGGACATGTCCAGCCACCCCAGCACACCTCTTGGCGCTCCTTCCATTTCCACCTTCAAAGCTGCAGGGAACCAACCTCCTCCACTGGTTGGAACGTGCAATAAGCTGTTATCCAGGACAGACAGTGCCTCCTCAGCACGGGCACTGTACGATATACCAAAGGGGCAGCCGGCGCCGGGCAGCGCCGACCAGCTCGTGTACCAGGTGCCGCAGAGCGTGGCCCATCCCACCAGGAGTAAGGATGAGCAAAGTTAGCTCGTGGGAAGGTAGAACCGTGGCTTGTTTATAAAAGCCAGTTCCATAAAGCTCACAGTTTCACTTTTTTAATTCCATTGTTTTGGTACTGTTAGTCTTAAATAATACAACGTTGAACCAAAAGATGTGGTGTGGGAGGCCTGGGAAGACAGTAACTCTGCTTTCCTTAAGCTGTATGTACAACTAACAGCTCGTCTCCTGCAAAACCGTGGACTTTTTTATTACTACTGTACAATTGTCTGTCAGACATGAGAGAAGAACTCTTCGTGATTAGCTCCAGTAATTCATAGATGTGAGTGATAAATTGGGAGAAACGGTTTAGGTACAAAAACCGGTTGTTTCTTCCTAATGGTACTATTTCTTGGGGGAAAACACCTCACCTCAATACCCAAAGCTCTTAATTTCTGTGCAAGCACCACAGCTTCTAAAATTCCTCTTTTCCTTGTAAAATGTCTGCACAACTTTGGACTTAACAAGCTACTATCAAGACTGATGGGAAAAATCCCTTTTTTCATGGCATAAAATAGTTTTGATTCTGAATTACATTATTTCAGCTTTTGTTAACAGAATTGGGTTTTTTCAGCTGTGTGCTCCTCAGAAGGTTTTCCTGCCTTTTTGGTTAGGTTAGCCTTCCAAAACTAGAAGCTGCTGTCTGTACAGTCTCTTTTGCCTCTTCTCCTTATGCCACTCAGACTTATTCCTTTCTAGGGATCCAGGAGGCTCAGATTGACACAAGCAAACTACCTGACAATTGCTTTTACATTTTTCCCTGTGCTGTGAGGGCCACTTGAATAGTATCTGCCTCCAAGTCAGACTTGTGTGATGCTCAGTGCAAGAAGCATCCAGGTCTTGGAGGTGACTTGAATTGAGAGAGGCCCTGCCCTGCCCTCCCCCAAAGTGTCCATATTCTGTGTTCAGGTGTGAGCTGATACATAAAAAGATGTGTACATAGTTTTGTGAGTGCTTAAGGAAGCACACAAATATTCTAATGGTGCACAGTTTGTGTTAGACATGCATTTAGCACATATGGTACTTTTTAGCACAACTGCCAAATCTGGCCTTAGGGCTTTTTTAATGATTGTTCTTATTAGAAGCATGAAAGATTTCAAAGCCTTTGCGAAAGAACCAGTACTATTCCAAAGAGTGTCCATTTCAGACATATTTATTGGAGTTTGTATCCTTTGAATGTTCCAGTGTTCTGTACTATGAAAACTATTGCAGTTGGTCATTTACTGGGGTAATGTAGACTCATTTTAGCTAGGTAATCACAAAATGAAAACAGTCTGAATGCCATATTTGCCATTTTTTATCTTGTTAAAAAAAAGCACATCTTTCTTACCTAAGTAGGAGAAAACCCCACTATAGAAATGCTGCATTTTTATTTTAACAGCACTATTGGAAGGATGCTGAATCGGTTGATACATGTGGGACCCTCCCTACACAGTAGCCCAGTTTTATGGACTTTAGGGGTTACTGTTTGTTTGTGATGCAGTTCAAAGCCTTGTTTACTGCCCAGGTCCTTAAATGCCTTGGCCAATATCTGGATGGAAACTGCAGTGCTGTTCAAGGGGCTGCCACCTGCCTTAATACCAGGACAATGTCCTCACTTACCACTTGAAACTCTCTTTGCAGAGGGGCTGGATATAAACTCTGGAGTCAAAAATCACTTGTGGCCTGTTCAGCATCTAAAATAAGGTACTACATAGAATCACAGAATGGCTGGCGTTGGAAGAGACCTCAAAGATCTTCTAATCCAATCCCCTGCCATGGCAGGGACACCTCCCACTAGATCAGGTTGCTCAGAGCTCCATTAAACCTGGCCTTGAACACTTCCAGGGATGGGGTAGCCATAATTTCTTTAAGCAATCTGTTCCAGTGTCTCACCACCCTCACAGTAAAGAATTTCTTCCTATTCTGTAAGCTAAGCTTCCCCTCTTTCAGTCTGTCCCCATTTCCCTTGTCCTGTCACTGCAGTTCCCGAGAAGGAGTCCCTCTCTGGCTTCCCTATGGCCCTTCAGATACTAGGAGGTGTAAGGAGGTTTCCACAGAACCTGCTCTTCTCCAGGCTGAGCAGCCCCTGCCTTCTCAGCCTGTCTCCAGAGGGAGCTGCTCCTCTCCTCTCCTCTCACCAACCTCATGGCCTCCTCTGGACTTGCTCCAACAGTTGCGTGTCCTCCTTATGTTGGGGGCACCAGAGCTGGATGCAGGTCTGGTCTAAGGTCTCACCTGAGCAGAGGAGAGTCCCTCTCCCTTCTGACCACCTTCTGATCCTTTTGATGCAGCCCAGGATCCCACTGGCTTTCTGGGCTGTGAGAGCACACTGCTGCCTCATGCTGAGTTGTTCATCCCCCATCACCCCCAGTCCTTCTCTGCAGGGCTGCTCTCCGTCACTTCTCTGCCCAAGCTGTCTGTGAGCCTGGCATTGCCCTGACCCAGGTGCAGGACAATTCCTTGTCCGTCTCCACGAGGTGCCAGCTCTCAGGGCTGTCCAGTCCCTCTGGACACCATCCCTTCCCTCCAGCATGCTGCTGGCACCTCCCAGCTTGGTGCTGTGGGCAAACCTGCTGAGGGTGTGCTCAGTCCCACTGTCCCTGTCCCCAACAAGGATGCTGAACATTCTCTGTGCTGCCTTAAACCCCAGTTCTACAATTCCTGATCATTCATTCTCAGTCACTGAGAATGACACTTTCTAATTATTTGTTTTTGAGCTGTGTGTCTTAAGCCTAAATGTGAATGTAAGGATGGTAAGTAAGACCCACTTGTGAACAGCAAAGTCCTGCCTGTAGTTGTACTTTTGATGTTACTGCAACTTTTTCTGCCTGACAAAAATAGTCTGCAATCTTTGTAGTTTTGCTTGAACAGGTAAGTAACTGTTCTTAGCTACCAGCAGCAACTATGACTGAAATTAGCTGAGCTGATTTTATTTCAAGGAGCGGGAAGTTGTTCGTTTCCACTAAGATGTGACAATACAGCTACAACCAAGTTAAGAATCCTCTCCATTCTCAGCCTGGACCACTTTAGGCTTAGAAAAATTAATCTACCATAAAAATAAATGGATGCGTCCAAGGCAGTATTTAATTTTTACTGCAGACCAGGAATGGTAGAACTGTGGATAGCTGAAGGCTAAGGTGGTATAAGAATGAAGCAGTTTCTCTACAGTGGGTTATATTTTAAGCAAACATAATGCAACTTCATTATCTGAGGAGCATGAGCTATTAAAGAAATGAATGTTTTTAAAATTTAAGCCCCTTTTTGGAAGGAATTTGGTCCCAGGCTTTGCTCCTGGACATGTTATCTGTAGGGCTAAGATACATTTGAACATGTAACAGTTGGGTTTAATGGCATGACACTGACTAGAATTTGCCTGTGTACAATAAAGCAAAGGTACATTTCATGGGTCTCTCTTATATATGAAGACATGTATATAAAATGTATTTCAATCTTGTTTGGCTTGAGTATTCTCCCAGAATGTATGTTCTTTACCTCAGCATGTATTGTAGTTGCTCAGTATTTGTATATGTTGCTAGGACTTAGACTGTATAAATAGTGAGGGGGTTTTCTATGTTCAAAAGTATTTTAAATAAATTGTACATACGTATTACTCGGCATGTTTGCAGTTAACACCTGCCTTGCATCTAATTCATCTGCAGTCTGGAAATGCCAGGGTTATTTGTGAATTACAGAGGGTCATGTTCAGTCTTCACTTAGACCATGGCTATTGCCAGTTACTGAGCAAAGCTGATGCTGCTTCTGCTTTTTCCTCCTTTTCGTATGAATTCCAGCACTGCAGTGCCTCACACAAAGAACTCAGCCATAATTACTCTTTCAGGAGTAAGCGTAGGGAGAGTTCACAGTGTCTCGTTGCAAGCTGGAAGAAGCTCCTCTTGCTCTGCCAGGCACTTCAAGTGTCTCTTAAAACATCAGAGAAATGCACACAATTAAAACAGGTGATGCTGACCTGTGGGGAGATGAGTACTAAGGAATTCTACTGCCCATGATAGTCCAGGGTCAGCTTTTATGAGTTGTCTGCTCCTTAGGTCAGAATTAAAACAATTGCTGATAATGTAATCAAAGTAGTGTGGCTCAACTTTGAGAGATGCACAACTATCACTTTTATGAAAACACATGATCAGTAACCAAATTCTCATCCAAAAAGAGTTATAAAACTTGAAACTGGTGTCAGATTTTGGCATAACCAGAAGTTCATTCTGAGGCTGTCTCTCATGCCTTGAAAAAGGAAAGGAAACGGGTTTTCTGCATGTCATGACAGTATTGCATGGGAACTGGATGAGACTCCTACTTACATTCATGTTTGAATATCAGAAGATGAGAACAGCTTTTAAGTGTCCTGTCTGCAAGCTGACCTGACCTAGAGCGAGCACACCCCCATCACTCTATGAACAAATTACAGCACAATCAGAGTCTCCCTAAAGCCAAACTCAAAATGTTTTGATGTTTTATCTTTTTTCCCTTTGTACATGGCTTGATGCAAGACAGAGTCCAGACTGGTCAGGGTGCAGGTGAAGGAGAAGGTGAATGGCTGCAGGTCAGGTTGCACACAAATACAATGCCACAATTCCTAAAAGTCATTTACGGACTATAAAGTCTTATATAATTTTCTAAGTACCTGCAGATCACTTGCCTTGCTCCTGAACCTGCTACAGCTTCCTAAGATTTTAGCTCTCCATACCCAGCTTTTGGCAGCAACAGGCTGAGTGCCAGAATCCCATTCTGCTCAGGAAGGCTCCTTCATTCTGGACTATGCTATAGTACATGAGGCTTTCTGAAATAAGCCAAAGCCGTTGAGTTTTATTAGTGCAAAAAAAAGAATCAGTGCTGTGTGTATAAGGAACCTGATCCCTATCTAAACCAGCTGATACAAAGGATGGATGATTCAAATATTCTTTCAGAAGTCACAGAAATAGGTCTGTCTCAAGCCCTTCTACACCTTCCCTTTATAACCTCTCTAAAGTAGGTTCAAAGATATGGTCTGTACTGCTGTACCTTCAGGAATTGTGATATTTCCCCCCCTGCATCAAAAGTCACACAATGGCCCAGCTGTGAGTGTGGGATAAGAAGGCGCTGGATCATCCAATAAAGTCACCTGCAACTGAGGTGAGCAGCTGCCTCTCAGCTGAAGGAATAGCCAAGATTAGAATCTTATTTCTGATAAGAAGGCATCTAAAAGTATTGAGAAGTTCCTCATGTCTTGCCCATCTTCTGGGTGGGGCAAGATTTGTGGTGTTGCTCATCCTGCAGCATAATGAATACACTTACCTGAAAGACCTAAGCTGTGTCTGCTTTTTCATGAGTTGAGCAAATTCTGAATCCTCTCTTGTGCCTGTATAACCTCTTTGTACTCTTGCTATACTGGCTTCACTGAAGCCTGCTCACAATGAAATACAGGCTTTTTTTTTCTTTCCTAAAGTGAGAAATGTTGCCAACTTTCTGATGACCAAAACACCGAATGCTTGCAGAGGGGAAGAAAAATAATTTACTGAAACACATCCCCCTTTGAGAAGAGCTCAGCTGGCTGCCCTGCAGCCAGTGAATCTACAGGAAGAGAAATACAAGCTCCAGTCTTTGGTCTTGCATGTTCTCCAGAATACCTGACCAGCTAGAGCAGAATGGAAGGTTCACAGAGGAATTCTCTCTGCTGCTCTGCACTGGGAAGCACTCAGCTGGGTTTCCTTCACCTGGCCATCTGCCTTAGGGGTTTTTTGATAAACAAACAGCCTGCAGATTGGGCTTTTTCAAGATTGGCTCATAGACAATGCAAAAAGCATCAATTCCTTCATGATAGGATAATAAAAAGTATTTCTCAGAAGTTAATCCCCATCAATGCCAGCAAAGCACAGAAGTGCAGCCTCTGCCAAGGCTTCATGAATCTGCCAGGGAAGGGAGGCAGGCAGGAGAGAAGTGCAGTGGAACAACAACAGTTTGAAAGGTAAACCTTGTGTCGAGAGTTAAGTAACATTCCATAGCTGCCAAAGGCAGGAAAAGCTGTCTGCTTTGCATTTCGTGAACTAAAGAGACAAAAAGAAATTTCCATAGCAGTTATTAGGAACAAGTGAGGAATGGCTCCTCCTGCTGAGCAGAGGGGTTGTTAAATGTGTGTTTTGTGGTTCAGGATCAACAGGCAGACAAATTCCACACATTACCTCCAAGGCAATAAAGAATGTCATTAAGAGCCTGATGCAAATAAACAAAAAATGTCAGTGATATTTTGTACTCCTTCATATTTCAAAGGGACTGAAACCAACCTTACTTTAAAAGTCAACTCTGCTCTATCACAGTAAACTCAATTTAAGGGGAAGATGAGAAATTTTCCAGTGATGACAAACATCACTGGAAAACTTGGTACAGGTAAAAGAATTTGAAACCAGTGTGGAGTGTTACACAAAATACACTGAAAGTAAACTGACCAGAAAAAAAAAGAACAAAGGTCTTTTACAATTACCTGCACGTCAAATTCTACCAACACCACAGGAACACGTGGGGTTTATGATGTCTTTCTGTGTTTTGCCTTAACTGTGATTCTCTCCTCTTTATGTTCTTCCCTTTTCTTTTGAAAACTGCAAAATCTTTAGAGGCTCACTTGTAAGTTGAGGTCCAGGGAAATCCATCTCAAAGCTGCGCCCCACAGAAGATCCCCTCACAAAGTTGCAGAGTTTCCAGGGAACTGAGTCAGGAATGTGAAATTCACATTCACTGCAGTCTAGCAGGGAGCAGTGCCTTGAGCAGGAGCTCATCCAGACATGGAAACAGCACCTGTCCTGAACTGGCCTGTGATGTTCAATCTCCTGACACAGCACTGAAAGCCCCTGATGCAGAATCTTGTTGAGATCCAGGACTTGTTTTCAGCTCCTTTTGTGAACACAAAACAATATTCACTATCAGAAATAACAGCATTATAAAATACAGACAAAAGTGTAAACTCACTTGTGTATGTAAAACACCTATGGTGGAATATATTTGGAATTCTTTCAGGATTGCATTTGCAGAACAAAAATCAGAACATTCTCCAGATGCTGAGACAAAATACTTAAACAAGCCTCTGCTTTTTCTTCAGGTTTTACAATGACAATTTGTTGTGACAGGCAGAAGAAGTCTAAAAGAAAGGCCTCATAAAATCAGGCCTGCTCTATTAAATTCATAGCTAGCCTGTCATCTCCTCTAAGTGTAGTTCAGCGATTTGCAGGTTCCCATGCAGAAACAATCTTGGTATGAAAGGTTCCTTGACACAACAACCTGTCCTGGGTTGAAGAATGAGGGCATCTGTGGAAACAACAAGATCTGTGCCATGAGAAGCCATCAAGGAAAAATGTGAACAACCTGAATCTTAGCACGTGCACACAAATCACCTTCTGAGCAATAAATGAAGTGGTAAGAAAACTCCCAGCCAATAGGTGCTACACTACACATGAGGTCTGTGAAAACTGTGTCAAATAAGTGATGTGCATAAAGAATTGGCTTTTCCTGCATGAAGAAAATGGAGTCTTGCTAACTTATTACAATACCAATTTTAGAACAAAAATACCATAACAGAGAAAATAAATAAAATCCTGAAGTTCCTAAATCATATGCATTAAAGGTAACTTTGTCCAGTGTTACTTCAGCTACCTTTGTTTCTCAAAATAAAATGAGATCAAAATTCAGTACTTTGATGTGAAGGAAAAAGACCCAACATCCTAACAAAATTCCAGTTCCTAAGAGCCCGTTACAACTAATGCTATGTCAATTCTGTTTTCTCAGCAAAACACAAATAATTGATGCTGCTGTGCATATTTTATAGCCTTTTTCCCAGCACAGTAGGGGAAGGTGAAACCATATTCACAATGTACTGTGTCGGAACCGGTCGGGACCGGTCGGAACAGGTCGGAACCGGTTGGAACAGGTCGGAACAGGTCGGAACCGGTTGGAACAGGTCGGAACCGGTCGGAACCGGTTTGAGCCGGTCGGAAGAGGTCGGAACTGGTATGAGCCGGTCGGAACCGGTTTGAACCGGTCGGAACCGGTTTGAACTGGTCAGAACCGGTTTGAGCCGGTTGGAACCGGTCGGAACCGGTTTGAAACGGTCGGAACTGGTCGGAACCTGTTTGAGCCGGTTGGAACCGGTTTGAACTGGTCTGAACCGGTATGAACCAGTCAAAACCAGTTTGAACCGGTCAGAACCAGTCAGAACAGGTTAAAACCGGTTTGAACCGGTCGGAACCGGTTTGAACCGGTCGGAACCGGTCAAAACCGGTTTGAACAGGTCTGAACCAGTCGGAACCGGTTTGAACCGGTCAAAAACGGTTTGAACCGGTCGGAACAGGTTTGAACCGGTGAGAACCGGTCAGAACTGGTTTGAACCAGTAGGGACCGGTCAGAACCGGTTTGAACCGGTCGGAACCGGTCAGAACCGGTTTGAACCGGCCGGAACCGGTTTGAACCGGTCGAAACCAGTCGGAACCGGTTTGAACCGGTCAGAACCGGTCGGAACCAATTTGAACCGGTCTGAACCGGTCTGAACCGGTTTGAACCGGCCGGAACAGTTTTGAACCGGTTGGAACTGGTTTGAACTGGTCGGAACCGGTCCGAACCAGTCGGAACCAGTTTGAACCGGTCAAAACCGGTTTGAGCCGGTCGGAACCGGTTTGAACTGGTTTGGGCCGGTCTGAACTGGTTGGAACCGTTCAGAACCAGTCGGAACAGGTCAGAACTGGTCGGAACTGGTCAGAATCGGTTGTAACCGGTTTTAACCGGTCGGAACCAGTCTAAACTTGTTTGAACCTTTTGGAACCAGTCGAAACTGGTTGGAACCGGTCGGAACCCATTGGAACTGCTCAGAACTGGTTGGAACCGGTTGGAACCGGTTGGAACCAAACCATTACAACAGTTTTGACATTAAAATTTCAATGTCCCCTACACCTCCCTGTAATTTAGCAATGAGATTTCAATTGTAGGTAAGGTTTTCATAATGATGCAATCTTGTCCTACTATTGTTGAGAGTGTGTTTGCTGGGTAAGCTAATTCAAATTCTATGTTGGAAACTTTTACCAAGGCACTTTTTTCCCCCTTTGTCTTCTTTTTTTACTTTTGTCTTTACTCAAGACACAGAATTTTAATTCATAAATCAAAAGTCCAAGGCCAAAGCAGCCCTGTGCCAAAGACACAGTGCTGGTCAGAACACTGCAGGTATTCTGAAAGCAATCTGTACCTCAGGAAAAGTGCAACATCTCTGCTTCAACCCTCTGCCCTCCAAACATTGGCATTGCTTTTCCTGATCCAGCTGACCTAATGATCTCCTCATAGCCAGGATCAATCAATTCCCAATCTCGCTGGATATTTGCCTGCAGCCGTGTCTCCTGCTGTGATCAGCAGCTGAGCAAAAGGGACAATCTCCCGGGGCCTGGCACAATGAGGAGGAGCTGATGATGGCTTTCACCATCTTCCTGTTAGCTTAGGCCACTCCTGTTCCAGCCCCTGCATGAAGGGGAAGAAGGCGGCAGCAGCAGAAACAAATGGAACAAACATTTCCTGTAGCTAGGGAGGTATTCCCAGGCTGGGCACGGGGAAGCACCTGCAAAGCTCCCTTGGGAAGGCACAGTTGTGCCAGCTCTGGCACAGGGGCAGAGCCCCAGCGTGGCTGCAGCACTGGCACAAAGGCAGGGCTAGGAGGTTGCTGACACTTTCCACCCTTTGGAGCAAGGCAGATTCCATCTGCTGGGAGTCATTCATCAGTCAGACCTGCCATGCCCATTGCTCTCAAGTTTATTTTTCACTGAGATTCTCTTTGGGGTTGGTGTTCCCCAAGGTAATAAGGGTCTCCCAAGGTTGCTGTTCCCTGAGGGTTTCCTCTGGGTTGCTGTTCCCAGAGGTAATAAGGTTTTCAGGCTTCTCTTTGCCCTAAGTGTTTCACACCAGAGGTAGAGACGACAAGCTGAGTCCGCCGGTGCACATTTCCAAGGTTGTTTATTCTTCATTATCTCAGTCCTTTTTCAGCTCTGCCAGGCCTCCCTGGCAGGGTACCTTATCTTAGTTCTTTCTCTGCTCTGCAAGGCGTCCCCAGCAGAGCAGGACACGCGGCAGACTGGGCGGATCAGAGAGCCCCGCACCTTATGTACAGTACCCCTGACCCAACCACTGTCCGAGACGTATTTTTTATTTACAAAATTTTACCAATACCTATTACCTATACTAACATGTCAGTTCTACTCTAAGCCAATCTCTAAAACCCAACTCAGCACAAGATGGGGGACGAGAACAAGAACAAGGAAGACAGGGGCCACTCCTCAATTCCTCCATCTTGTCTCTTCAGCCCCATATGCTAAGAATCCTAATTTCTATATTTATATTCTATAATAAACCATCCACTACTTCTTTCAAATTCTTAGGATTTGTGATTCTTCCTGCATGTGAGTGTTCACTCCCATGGACAGGAATCAGAGTCAGTGTCCTCCTGGGATCTGTGTGGGTCTAACTGACCCCCCTGTACAGATCCCAGACCCCCCTGTCCGGTCTCCAAACCCTCCAGGGTGGCCAGAGGGATGTTCTAGACTCCGACACATTGCTCTGGTCTGGGCAGCAGCATCCTGAGCCAGACAGACACTGCAGAGCTTCTCAGAGCTAACAGAAACAGCAGCAGCTTCCAAGGACACTGCTCAGAGGGTACCAGGAAGAGACAAGGCATGTTTAGAGCTGTGGTAAGAAGAAAAATGAGATTTTGGGTTTATAAACAAAGACTTAGACAACTCCAGGAAAACCAGAAAGACTTGCTTGAAGACAGGTCTTCTCTATGGAGGGCTTTGAAGGCAATCTATATTTCAAGAGAAGAGGTTCCTGCAAAAACCTCTGGGAGAGAATGGGCAAGCACTGCCTGCTGGGCTGTGCCTTCTAGATAAATTATTTTCCTGGTGGACACTGACTCACTGAAATACATACTTCATTATTCAGTCTCCCTTGATGAACTTTTTTTTACCAGATACTTCATGAAAAAATGAACTCGATGACAATTACAGGGTGATTTAACCACCCCATCATTTCTTGACAGTCAGTTTCTCAGACAATGAAAAAAAACCAAACATAAAAAAGAAAGGGAAAGAGTAAATAAAGAAGTTCCTGTGGTCTGTTAGGGGCTAGAAAACAGAAGTTCAGCTTTGTTAGGAAATCCCATCAGGGTTTTCCAGAGAGCTGCATGGGATTACATTTTCAAAAGGACTTAAAGGATTTAGGAGCACGTCCCACTGCTAAAAGTGCCTTGGACTAGCGACCCTAAGCGTTGTTGAATGCAGTGCTCCATGCTCTGTCTTGTCCAGCCCAGGGAGGGGTGGGGCTCTTCCACAGCTCCTGACAGGTCCAGGTGCCAGGGTGAAGTCCAGGAGCCCCGTTTCTACAGCTTCAGGATGGAGGTGATGGCCCCGGGAGGGGACAGGCACCTTTCCCAGGCCAGCACAAAGCATGGGCGGAGCAGGACTGTCCTGCCAGGCTGGGCTGGGAACTGGAGCAGCTCCCTTCTGCTGCTCATGGCTCAGGCACAAGCACAACATCAAGGAAACTGCACCTTGTGCTGCAAACCCTGTCAGCAGGGGCCACTGTCACCTGTCACCAGATGCCCAGCCCCAGACACTCTCAAAGGCAGCCAAGTGTGCCTCGACATCCCCACATCCCCTCCTCCTGCTCAGTCTGTGATTTCTTTCTTGTTCTAGTGAGAAGGCTTTTTAGGAGAGAGGCAAGGCACACAAAATAGTTACGAAAGGAACTGAAAGTGTTTTATTCCACTCGCACTTTGACAACAGAAAAACTGTTTTAAAAAATTCACACCTACCGTGGTATGCTTGACCTAAATTCTTCCGTGCTGTTCCTTCATTTTGTGAGACTAGAAATAAGTCCTAAATGCATCAAATCTTGAACAAGAAACACGAACATTGATGAACCTATTCATAAGCTGCAGTGTATGCTTTAAATGAAGTTCACAGCTTTTCTGGTGCTCTGTTTTTTATTGACAGTAAATTACCATTCTGTGTCAGGTAAGAATCTGTGAACTTTTGCATGGAAGAGTGGGGTAGGTAGGAGTGCAATTTTGGCCTAACAGTTAAACTAGGTAGATGGCTCTGCTAAAATATTGTGCATTAAAGGAGTTTAAAATTTAGGATTTCTATTAAACCATCATTTAAAAAACTGTAAATCAGTGACTGGATGCCCTCCAGCTCTCAGGTGCTAGATACATCCAACAAATTTGGTGTCAACAAACTCCGAACTCCTAAGAAATGCCCTGTATTCAATCACAGATCAGGTATCAAACTGGAGTGAATACACTGATGTCAATTGGTTGCTTTTTTCAGCAGAGCTGAAAAAGGTAGATAAAACCCAAGCCGAGCCATTCAGCACAGGTATGTGGCCCAAAAGCAGATTTTAGCAGTAAGTTCTACCTGCTCAAGCTTTTTGTTGGATCAAGACCTCACTTTTTACCCATCCAAACTCCATTTCAGTTAAGAGAAATGTCTGAACTATGGGCTGAGTAAGAAATTAATATGGACCCTGACTTCTGGCCAGACATTGGCACCACATCATTTCCACTGTGCCACTGTGATTCTAACCTGTGCTAGCTGCTGTTTGAAGCTCATCTCACTACAACTTTCTGAGGAAACAAATTGAGGCTCACACGGACTTTAATGAGAACGGCACCCCAGGTAAGTTGGGTTTTAGATGATGGAACAACCCTGCCCCTCAGTTTGCTTCCATTCACCAATGCTGACACTGAAAATGGTCCAGAGCTCAGGGGAAGGAGTGAAAGGTCTGTGCTGCACCTTCTTTGCTCACTGCACACTTCTGTCTCTGTTCAGCAAGTCAGGTGACCCTTATTGCTTCTGGAAGTACGTTTTCTTTTTCCTGAGCTTGAAGTGGATGCCGGTGATGACAAAACC
The DNA here is from genome assembly GCF_021018805.1 of Prinia subflava. Classification (NCBI taxonomy): domain Eukaryota; kingdom Metazoa; phylum Chordata; class Aves; order Passeriformes; family Cisticolidae; genus Prinia; species Prinia subflava. The sequence goes on from NC_086271.1 coordinate 227,088, forward strand.
TGTCAGGGTTGCTGCCGTGCCAGAAACCAGGTAGGCAATTCCCAGGAATGGGTTTCTTCCGCCGCTCCACACCACGGTGGAAAGAATCACGTGCTTCCTCCCCTTGAACCAGGTAACAGGGAAATCTGAGAGAAGGATGTTAAGGTTTTGCTAACAAAGTGTTCACTATTTCCAGGAGAAAATAGTGGTTACACGCTCAAGAAGCTTTCCAAGGCATAAAGAGCTTTGAGGTCTGCATTTGCTGCCAAAACTCCTTTAGCTGATTGTTGATGCTTCTGCTGTTCTGGATCCAAAACCTCAGCTGCTTGCTGGGAGGTGGTAGGCAGCTGGTGGTAAGAAACCCAGTTATTTTAGGTACAGTCTTTGTGTGCATGTGGAGATACTTCCTTTGTAAAAATACTGTAAATTTCAGATTCATAAATTATAGGACTGCTACTGCATTAATTTGCTATGAAAGCTCAGCTGAAAATGGGCCTTTTGGGAAGCCTACCATGACACTCCACATAGCCTCTGTGAGGGTAAGGGCTCACCTCTACCTAATACGTTGCAGCCAGAGTGTTCTATGAGTTTACCTTTCACGTCTCCCATGGAAGCTGTCAGAACAGAACCGTGGCAGAACTTTTAAAACCACATCTCTATCAGCTGAGAAGGAAGAGAAATTCACGGTCATGTTGACACAGCTCCTGCTGACAAAAGCAGTGCTTCAGCCAGCAGAGTTGCCACTGTTGGGTGTGAGGGGGCAGCTGCAGCAGCACAAAAGCTCCTGCCGGTCAGGACGGGCCCAAATCCCTCAGAGGGCTCTGCTGACACAGGGGTTCCTCACGGCTTCTTCGCCAGCTGCCCACACAAATCCTACTCCCCTCCATCCCCCGTAGCTCCCCAGCAGGCCGAGGGAAGCTGAAGGATACTGTAGGAGATGCGGAAGGTGTAGTTCCCCGCGGGCAGGCCCTCAGCGAAGCGCCGCACCCGCTGCAGGCGCCGGTAGAGCTTCCTGAAGGAGGCGAAGGCCGACACGCGCATCCAGACGATGAAGTCGTCGTTCACGTAGCCATTGTTCCTCGCGTCCTCCTCGTCCAGCAGGTACACCGGCCTCTGCCAGTAAGGGGGCCTGCCTGTCCCTGGGCACAAAGGGACAAAGCAGCAAAGACACTGTCAGTGAAAACAGCGCTTGCCGAGGTTCTGGGCCTCGCACAACCAACGCAGAACGTGAGCTGTGGGAGAGACGTAAGACACTGGGACCAAAATCATATATGTGCCAGCTAAGAGCAGCTCCAAGCACGCCCACTCACCTCAAACACGAATGAACAGTTTAACAGTGCCCAGGGGCTGCTACACATTAGAACCTTCAAGCACAGGAAAAACAAAGGGACTTGCACAAGTGAAAATCCTGTTTATTCTGGAGTCTTGTCTCTTCAGCAAGCAGCATGTTCTCTATCATGAGGAGCTTGCCTTCATTTTTACACACTAACATATCCCTGCACAATCAGAAAGGCACCACTTTGCTGTCTAATGGCACAGCCTGTGACACTTAGAATCTGTCCCATGAAAACTACTTAGATAATGAACTCTTGCATATTGCACCCAGCACAGCACTGCCCTGATCCACAACAGGCAGCTTTTAGCCCCGCTTCAACAGAGATCCACCACAACAAGGAAACAGCCCCAGGAAACAGGTCTGAAAGAACTAGTGACAAAGGCGGCCTCTCACGTGCCACAACTGCCCAAGAATCTGCAAAGGCAGGAAGGAAAGATGAGACAGGCAGTTCTCCTTCACAGATGTTTGCAACAGGGAAAAAAAAGCAACAGCATCCTTGCTCTCTCTGGACAGATTAGGCATTACAAGAAACTCTAAAGAAGGGTGTTGACGTGGGCTAACTTCAGTCTTCCAACACCATTTTCTCTCAATTTCTGTGGTCACTGATTAAACAAGTAAAAAGGTGGTATTTTGGCTGAATGTGCCTTCTGCTCTCAGTCACCCTCTAAAGCTGCTTCTTCAACTTGCTTTGGGTTGTTTTTCTCAGAATAGGAGACACATGAAGGGGAGATAGGGAAGCCACTGAAAAAGAAGAGGACCACCAGCAGAACCATTCTTACCTGCAAATGCAGAAGAGAGATTGTACGACACAGGATTGCGGAATTTCACATTTTTATCTGTCCACCAACTGTTTCCAGTCTTCAGCAGTGGCACTTGAATCACAGATGAGTTATGACTGTAAAAAAGATCAATAGTATCTGCAGGGAATACAATAAGCAACATCTGTGAGTCAAAGACAGTCATTCTAATTGCCAGCATGACTAACAAAAAAATGTCACATTGAAGCATCTTTCAAGTGGCTAGAAAATCTGAACGTCCTGGGAAAGGTTTCATCATGTGTATGGAGCACTGCACATTTCACAAGAGGAATTAAGGTACCAGAGTCTTAGAACTCCTGCAGTTCTAAAGACTGAACATCTACTGTGCACGTCCCTGTGCACGTCCCTCAGGTCCATCAGATCCTGTGTGTTTGCCTTCTTTGCAAATCACTTTTTGAGCTCTCTAGCCAGTTACGGAAGGTACTGTCCTGGTTTCCCCTAGAATTTCTTCGACAGTTGTCCCAAAACCTTCCTATACATGATGTGTTTCCAGGGACTAGGTTAGAGGTAAAAGTACAATCAAAGGAATAAAGTCCTTTGGAGAAAATTTTGCTCTAGTTTTATGCCAGTTAGAGCTTGCTTACCAACTTGGACAGAAACACTTCCTTCAGTCAAAAACTATTTAGCTAAAATTGTGCCTAACCATGCCACCCAGTATCAGTGCATGAACAGCACGTGTTTTTATCCATTGTTATTTTCCTACATAGATTAGTTTAACATTAGGTAAAACCACTAGAGGGCTCATTACCAGCTCCGTAAACCCCCAGGCAGCCAATGGGATGATGGGCAGGGACAATCAGACAATCAGATGGGGAGGGGGTGCCTTTCAGAACACATGAAAAGCACAGCTCAGCTGCATAAGCATCCATGGACACAGGCTTTTTCTGTCTCCTCCTACAAAACCTGTGCTCACACAGCTCCCTAAAGCTCAGACACACTCCTGTGGGGAAGTGCTCCTTCTGTGGCCCACCACATCCCCAGCTATTTGTCACCATGTCATTGACAGGAGTTGCAATGCTCTGAGCTCTGCCTGCTCAGCTGCTTGTCTTGACTCTCCCTGCCATGCTCCAGAGCAGCGTGGGCTGCACACAGCTGGGCTGTGCCTAGGCCTGAGCCCAGCCCAGTAAATCACACTTCCAGGGCAGCAGGTGGGCAAGCAGGCAGATGAAAATCAAATGGATCTAGAAGTTACTGAATGCAACTGGCTTTCACAAATCCCCTGGTGTGGGTGGCACAGCTGCTTGGAAAGAGCTGCTGCCTTCTCAAAACCTGCTGCATGGAACAGCTTAAAAAAAGAGTGGGAGCGGGGAGTGGTAGAAATTGGAAGACGAAAAAGCTGAGGTAGTGGAGAAAAGTCTGTACAGGGTTTTTTTGTTGCTTTTCCTTCCAAAGATACATTCTGAAATCTCCCAATTGTACTCACAAGCAGATTATGCCCACTAGATTACTACAAAGATCAAGTCCAGGATCAAATTAAGACTATGAATGCTTCCAGCATTCTACAAACAAAAATGAAACCATGTAGATCCAAAGACCCAAACTAATGCGGAGAACACGGAGAATCCCTCCTTCTTAAACACATAATCGTGGGAAGGCAGAATCTGGGCTCTCCCACTGTACAAGAATGTGCTTTTCAGCAAGGAAGTACATTAAATCTGTTGTATCCTCATTCCTTATTTCAAGAGAGCCTACATTCCTCACTCCTGCTGTACACTCACATGGAAGAGGGCCTTAGACAATGAAAAATTTCCCTCAGTTCCCAAACAAGGGCCAAGTTACTAAAGAGGAGGATGCAGAGCCTCAGCAGAGCAGCTCCACCAAACAAAGCCTTTTGTGGGAGGAAGAAGAGGCCTCCCTCGGGCTGGGGCTCCCTGAGGGGCAGAGGAGGGTGCCCACGTACCATTGAAGATGCTGTTGGCGATGGCCCCGCACGGCGCCATGGGGGTCCCGTTCCTGTAGGTGCTGAAGGGCGCACAGTAGCTCCTCTGGATCTGCGTTCAAGGCCACACAACAGTCAGGCACACCCCGGGTTTGGTTTCAACTTGCTGCTGTCCTCCCATGCCCTCTTCCGAAAAGCCACTGAACAATGAAGTCTCCAGTGCCTTTCGGTCACATCAGAGACACCCACATGGACGGGTCTGTAGTTCAGGAACACCCCCCCTATCGAGGTACGGAAACTTAAGGTCTTCACCAAATTCTGCTGCCGACGTGCAAGCTCCAGACTACAAAAACAGGTTTGGGGATCTGCTACTGTAAAATGGCTGCAACTGAAAATGTTCCAGTGAAGCCTTGGCTTACCCTAAAACATCTTATTTTTCCCTCTTTTTAATTCTGACCTGGGCTGCACTAGTGCTGGAGAACAGCAGACATGGTTGGCCACATTACTGCAGCTGAACAAGAGGAATGATGTATGAAGATACAGAATGAAAACCAGAAGTTCACCTCAGCTTTATCACATCTTTCTTATCCCATTTTATAAGAACTATAAATCTTCAGGTTTCAACACAGAAACCTTTCTGAGTAACTCCAATGAGGTGTGTATCTGTCTGATCGGCACAAAAGCTAAAAGCAGCTGCATCTGGATGCAAACAAACAAGCTGCCAGGACACCTGGAGAGCTGGAAGAAGCATTTTATAGAAATGAGGAACACGTCTGGAGAGCTGTAAGAAGCATTTTACAGAAACAACAGATAATCAGGGCACAACCATCATATCTACTGAAAGGACATGTGGGCTATGTGTATATTAAGAAATGTTACTTTTAAGGCACAGAAAATACGTTTTTGATTTGTAAGTAAAAGAACCAGAATGCCATGATTGTATTCCCCAGTTCCTTTATGCAGGTCTGCCGCAGGTGATGCTGTCTACTCCCTCTTTAGACCTCTAAATTGCACACTTAGAATGCTACATGATCACTTATTTCAGAACAAACCTTTTCCTGCTCCTTGCCCTCTTCCAAAGCCAGATAGCAAAAGTAGACTTAGGATAACTTGATTCCCTAGCCCTGTAATAAAAGCACAGCTTAAAGCACTTATGGCTACGAAGACTGACAACACAAGAAGGAAAAGTTTTCTGTATATTTATTTGAAAAAGCCAATGTATTTTTAATCAGCACTACAAGGTGCAGGTTTGAGAACTACAACACTGGAATGACATCTTTTATTTCCCCCTTCCTCCCCCCCCAACATATTAACTTATTAGTTATAATGGCCCTTTATAAAGCATAAAAGCCGTGACCAAACACTGAAAATCTGCACTTTATTACTCCCTAGAGCCACCTAAACACACTTCTGGTTCTGCCTAGTTAGCTCTCCACATGGCACACTTGCTGGAAGTGCTGATCTCACAACATAAAAAGAAAACTTACGTTTACATTTCGGCCCAGCAGTTGCGCGTCACTCCTTGACATCATGTACCGACGGTGGTTTTGATAGAAGTTTTCCAGACCATAGTACATAAAAACATCGCCCTACAATCCAAGGATAAAGCCCTTCAATAAGGAGAGATTGTGAAGGCAATGAGAAATCCCTCTACTTGCTAAAAAAGAGGGGAAGGGAGTACAGACATTAAAATGTCTGTAACTACACCCTAAGCAATACAGCAGTCATGGGCTAGAATCTAATCTTTACCCTAATTTTTATGTTTTGGCGCAAAATTAAACATAATTTAAATCACCAAACAAAACCTTAAATAAAAATGCCTGATAATTATTTTACTCAAGATGGCATGGCTGGCCATGAACTTGCAATGACTATGAATCACATTGTAGAGACAGAGACCCATTTTCCATAAAAGAAGGTGCACAAAAACCTTCACATGAAAAGGAGAATTCTAGGCAGGCAAATCTCACATGAAGGGTAATTATGTAACAATAAAAACCCCATTACTCGGTTAAACTGACTTCTCATCTCAAACATCACTGTGATCTGAAGAATTACGAAGTATTTTAACAGCCTCCCCAATGCTGAAGAATCCTAAAGTGACTTTAAATTGCACTGTAATTTTAAGGGATCATTTACTCAGTATAAGATCACTTTGGCAGAACATGAAGCATTTTAACAGTCTCAACAGCACAACCTGGTAGTTTGAGGCAGGAATCGAAGGATACTTTTTCCAAAAGCAACTTCAGAATCACATTGCTAGACTTGAATTATTTCAGAGACCTGGGGGATTAGCAGCACAACCCTTGTAAAAATGACTGCAGGGGTCTACTTATGTAAAGTGGTCAGGGCTTCAGATTTCCTTCTCACTTCAGAGCTTAGCAGGGCAGCAACAACCAACCCCAGGCCAAGGGCAAGGCTTTGCCACTGACTCAGAGAGACACAGAGAGAGGTCACCTCCACAGTCAAACACCATTTCCTCCACCCTTCTTCTCCTTGGACATCTCCCAGCCAAGGAGCCTGGTCTTGGTTATAAATCCCAAATGAAAAACACAGGCAAAATGTAAAATTTTGAGCATTACATGTTATGAAAAAGCACAAAGCAAATTTAGTCAGGAGCTCTACAGAACGGAATGACTGTCATTTATGATTGGGGATATAAGTAACAGCTGGTACCAACTTGAGCTGGTTTTCTGCACCCACTTACCAATATTTCTTCCTTTAGCGTGAAATCTACGGAACAGTGGCATTCCTTATTCCAGTTAGAGGAATTTTCACGGAGCTTTGAACAATCTGAGCATTTATCTGAATAATCTATCTGTCAGAGAAGTGAACAAGCAAATACATAATAATAAACAAAATGCTCATAGGGAAAGGTTAGTGTTTCAGGTCCAAGGCTTCTCAGAGCCGTTCTCTTCTAAGTGACTCTGGACTGCCAAAAACATTGTTGAAAACGAAGAGGCAGAGTGAGGACTTGGCCTCAATGAACAACCACAAAATTCATCCCTAGTTTAAAGGTGGTTTAGAGCCTTTTGATGACTGTGGCAGAGCTTTCCCATCTGCTCCTCGGCAAAGGCGTGCTGAGTGAAGAACACTCCTGCACCTTGAGCTGGCTGACCAAGTGAGGCTTGACAAATCCCCTCGTGCCCACCCCAGCTGAACAGCCTGGGTGTAGTGCTGAGTGTTGGCTCACACAGGAGTCTGTTCACAACACCACAGGTCTGAATAGCCTTTTCTGCAGGAGGGATTTAAACATTAGGGCTCCCTCTAATTCAAGATTTTGCCCCAGCAAACACTTATGTTCTTATAGTGTCAAACAATCTCCGAGGGATTTGCTTGTTTCCCTTTGAAACCCCAGAAAATAATGACAACATTTTGGTATTAGCAACCAGTGGCAGTAATTATCACCCATATTTCAGATATTACCACCCAGTTAATCACCCAGTGCTCTGATTTTATTGATGACCGACTGCCTCTGAAGATTTTCACAGGAATACCAACTGCTGGACATATGTCCAAGGCATGAAGCCATTGCTATCATCTTTACTCAGAAGCAAAATCTCAAAGCCTTTTCCCTCCAAACCTGGCCTGCTTTCTTCTTTACAGAATATCAAAGAGCGCCACTCCCAAACCAACCTGTATTTCTCTGACGCTGTTTGCAGACAGGACAAGGCAGACTCCCACAGTGAGGCAGAATGCCCCGGTCAGAAAGAAGCAGGAGAGCACAGATGCAATGGTGAGCTGGGGCTTCCAGGCTGGCAGCCTCTGCTGTTTGAATGCACTGTTATCTGGACACCTGGAAGGTTGGGCTTCTCCTTCTCTGGGAAGAAAACTCGTCTTGTTTTTCATTTTCCTCTTGGTGAGAGAAAGGAATCCTTGTGCTGGAGACTGTTTCGGCTGAGGTACTGTTCTTTATTGTTGAGAGACTGTATTGTTTGTTCAAACTTGCATTATGGTGAGGAATTACTTATTAACTAGGTCTCTCTCTTCCTTGCTTTCTGTATTTGTGCCTGGATCCCTATGATCAGCTTGTACCAATCCAGTGATTGTGTACTTTGATCAGGGTGTCCAGTTCATTCCTTGTGGAAAGCTTAGATACATTTTTCCTGCCCCACAGCTCATTAGGATTCGTTATATCTTGTTCATGTGCAGGGATACTGTCAGCTATACTGGAGTTTCTGTGCAATTTCAGATGCATCATTTCTTCTCCCTTCACTTCCACAGCTGCCCAGCTAACAGGCATGGCACACAATGAAAGGAGTTCCACTCCAGTTGCACTGGATTCCACTGGGGAGGATCGCAGGTGCTGAGACAGCACTGCACAGAGAACACTGCTTTGGAAGACCAAACCAATTTTCTTAACCTGTTACATTCATTACTATTGACAGAGACGCAAATAAAAGTCGTAAAAAGGTTTTGTGTTCTTTATCTTAGAAGGACTACTCATTTTAAAAATATCCAGTTTGGGTCAATCAGTATCCAAGACACTGATGATTTCCTCATCTCTATTCATCTCGTTCTCTGAGAAGAATCCATCAATTCCCTACTATTCACAATGACAAAAGAATCACCCAGAGATCACCTCATTTTAATTTAAATGCACAAACATAAGAATACTTTTTGCACACTTCAACAGTTTAACCAAAATAAAACCTTGGTATAATATACAGATAACTTACCATGTGAAAGCAAAAAGCAGCATTTGGACAGCTCTAGAACAGGTAGGTGAAAAATACCTTTTTAACATGTTACTGAAATTCATACAATTTTTTCAAAGACCCCCAAGTGCAAGAACTAGATTCCCACTCTAATGAGAGAAATACGTGTCTCATTTGGGACAGCACAGGGAGGCAACAGGAAACTGAGCTGTGCAAAGACTTTCACACCCATGTTTGCTCATCTTCCACGTCTTACTAGTGACAGATAGTAGTAAATCTAGCAGGTGAAAGCAGTGTAACTCTGATCTCAATATGACATTGTTCCTGCAATAAAAATAATACTAGAACCACAAACAAACCTTCTGGCTTTTTATTAAAAGAAAACTCAGAAAAAGTTGCAATGTGCCTTCTGTATTGAGACCTCTGGAAAGTCAAATTTCAGTTGCAGATAATAGTAAAATGCAGCTGCAAATTACTTCCTTGTTAGTAAACTTATTAAAAGAGTCCCAGCTTCACAGATCCATCTCTGCACAGCTTTATAATACTCTTCTCCAGTAGGTCAATTGTTTCTTTCTTTATCTAAAGAAAACAAAAATCAAAGAAAGCATAAAGAGTTACTGATAATGATACCACTATTTATTTACTCAGGCATCTTACCATAGGACTAGAAATTAAAGAAGAGATTCCTATACAATGTGCTCTAGAATGTTTCCAGTTTTTTAAATACCTGTCATTTGCCCTGCAGCCCTGAAGTCTCATTTCACAGGGCTACAGAAAGGTTGCCATTGGCACAGTTGATAAAGCACACCACAGCAGAAGGGCCACCCTGGGCTACAGAATCCCTACAGGACTTTCCAGAGTAGCAACTGGCACAAAGCAGCTCAAGGGCAGTGCAACAGGCACACCCGAAGGAAAGGGAGCACGAAGGGCAGGTCTGCCTGTGCTGCATACCAAGTACTTTGGTTTATGACACTGATACAGCTGCACCTTACAGCTTATCTAAAGATAAAACAAATGTATTACAGAGCAAATATTGACATATTTCAGAGGGAACACAAGATTCTTTATCATCACAGTCCAGAGTTTCCTTATAGCTCTCTCTTATCATTTATAAATTACTTGTTTGCAGGTTTTCTCTCAAGTTTATGTCTTTCTGCACCTCCACTTTGCAGAGGAAAAAATGATGCAAGAAAGCCCAGCCAGCCTCAATTTCAGACTGGATGTGCTACACGAAGGTGAAAATAGTTGTCTTTCTATCACAAGTCCATTTCTCACAAACCTTTCATTTTCACGAAGTCTGAAACTTAAACTTAGCATATTTTCAAGTTTACTGAAGGCTTGGTGTGTGCTTGTAGACAATACAATATCGGGTTTTGTTGAATAAAACTTCACTTGAATCTTAGGAAGACGTCATTTGAGGAGTTGAGATTGCTCTGTACTGCCACCCACCTCTGCACAAAAAGCTTTCAAAGCAGGAAGCTTGTCCTTTGGTCAGATCAAAAGTATACAATCCATTTTTATTTACACCTTTATGCTTTACTTCAATTCCAGTGTGCCAAGGCAAAGTCTCATAAACTCAATCACTCCTCCTGTGGTTTCTCTGGGACCTTTCATCTCCTTCTCTCTCCATTGTTTGGGATGAATGAAGTGAAAGACACAGAAGCAGAGAATGAAAAACTCCAACAGCATTAGCGAATGAGATGCTGAGGCAGCTGACAGAGCCGTGGACCAGGGCACCATCCACTGTGTGGATATGATGGGATACAGAACTGCCACGTGGGAAGCTCCACGTGTTTTTAAATTCCTATATTTATTAGAATATCCCACTCTCCACTGACCATCGGGTGACTACAAAAACAGCAAGTACAATAATGGACATGTGCTTCCAGCTGCTCTTGCTTTCTGCTATAGATACAATGAAGCCTAGCAATGTTACACCTGAAGTATGCAAAGAAACTATTGATAATTGAGGTTTGCCCTGAAAATAGGCCACTATGCTGAGTTTCTAATTTTGAGTGTACCATTTTGCCTCCATAACTAACACAGGTGAAAGAAATTAGTACAACAAACAGCCAGTTCTCTAAATCTTTGGTAGTGTATTTCTCTAAGAAAGCTTATGACTATTCGTAGCACATAGTTGGCATTTTTAATGTAATTAAAATATTTTTTATGTAATTATGTGATGAAGACTGTATTCCATATTTGAAGACCACAAGTGGCTGGTACATCTCATTGGTTTACATGTGGTGTTAAGGTGTCTTATCATCAAAATATTATTTGGGTGTCTTTCACTGTTGACATTCATTATACATAACTTTAAGGAATCTGCCTGGTGTCTGCAGTGGGATAAATACCTGCAAAATACTTCACTTATAAAGCCCAAGATGTCAAAATCCTTCCTTTATGATGTGCTACCTTCAACTCCTACAGTTTGAAGACTCTTCTGTAATTACATATTCACTATTCTGTGATCACACATAAATATCTATTGCTCATCCTAACACAACACATGATGGTTTAATGTTTTTACCTATCAGGATTTAACTTGAACTAAGCTTTGACTTTTTATGCTAAGATAGCCTTCGGATTTTGCCTTAATAAAATTAGACTTGGAGTCGCAGTTTTTGGCCTATATTTCTAGACAGACACAGAACTACCAAGATGCTGCCTACAGTGAGATGAAAGCTATAGCTGAGGTTTGCAATAGCCCAAAAAGAAATACTGGCAACATAATCTTCATTTTTTGGAGGTGGAACATCTATGGTTTACTTTATGGATATTGACTTCAGACAACTTAAAAAATCCATCCCGCTGCCATCAACACCTTTTGTACTGCCTGTGATTTTGTACTGGACTGTCGGTGATTTCATGTTCATGAGTTTCATAAAAAACTTCCAGGTAAGTGCAAGCACCATACAGAAAAAGCATTATGTATTAACCACAAGAGGGAGCCTCCCTGCCTCAAAAAAAGCAAAAGCAGGGGTTTTTGCTACTTCATTTCTTCAATGTATTTTTTTTGTTTGTTTTGTGTATGTGTAAAATGCAGCACATTCAAATACTTAGACAAGTACATAGATGGAGTAATGACTGATAATTTGTTTCGCAGAATAAGTCCTTTTCCCTGGAGATTCCTTCCATGTATGGACCTGCTCTAGATGTACAAAACCTGAGGACACTGTGAAGGAAATTGGGAGCTTTCTAACAAGCACTAATGGAGAAACTGCCTCTTCATCTGGCTAGAAAAAGGTGATGCCCCACAGCATACCATAAACACAGCTTGTTACAGCAAGAAATATAAAAGCTGAATTACAGAACTGGAAAGAATTGGGAATTGTCTTAGAAGGAGTGTACAAATGATGGATGGTTCTAAATTGTTTGTACCCTATTTCTTGTCAAAAAAAAAAAAAAAAGACAAGAAAGAAAAGAAAACAACAAGAGAACCATCTGTAGATTAACTCACATGATATTATCTTACTCTCAGCTGGAGAATCATAGATGTTTGGCCATAGTTTTGTTTAGTTTTTGAGGAAACTTTTCACAGAATCACAGAAAATGCTGAGTTGGAAGGGATCCACAAGGATCAAACACAGCTCCTGGCCCTGCACAGGACACCCCAAGAATCACACCCTGTGCCTGAAAGCATTGCCCAATCACTTCTTGAACTCTGTCAGGCCTGATGCTGTGACTGCTTCCCTGGGGAGCCTGTTCCAGGGCCCAACCACTCTCTGGGGGAAGAACCTTTTCCTAATATCCAACCTAAACCTCCTTTGACACAACTTCAGGCTGTTCCCTTGGGTCCTGTCACATCACCACAGAGAAGAGATCAGTGCCTGCTCTTCCTCTTCCCCTCTTGAGGAAGCTGTAACTGCAGTGAGGTCTGTCCTCAGTTTCTCTTCTCCAGGCTGAACAGACCCAGTGACCTCAGCCCCTCCCCAAGGGCTTCCCCTCAAGGCCCTTCTCCATCTTGTACTGTGGCACCCCAAACTGCCCCCAGCCCTCGAGGTGAGGCTGTCCCAGCTCAGAGCAGAGCAGGACAATCCCCTCCCCTGCCTGGCTGTGATGCTGTGCCTGATGTCCGCCAGGACAGGGTTGGTCCTCCTGGCTCCAGGGCACTGCTGGCTCAGATTCAACTTTCCATCGACCAGGACCCCCAGGGCCCTTTCCATGGTGCTGCTTTCCAATGTCTCATCCCCCAGTCTGTCCCTACCTCCAGCGCTGCCCCATCCCAGGTGCAGATCCAGCACCTCCCTTTGTTAAATCTCACACAGTTGGTGGTGCCCATCTCTCTCCTTTGCTGAGGCCTAGGACTCTGTACAAAGTTCTCCTACTGAGGGAACTTCCTGGGGACAGGTAGGACATCCATTGGACATAAACAGGGGAAACTCACAGCACAACCATAGGAGTCACAGCTGTGACTTGCAACAACAAAGGAAAACCTCTTTTTCTGATAATTTTGAGACCTGGGAGTACAAACTTCTCAGTCAGTGTGATCTTCTTTGTGTTCCTTTACCACTGAAGACAGCTTTACAGAAAGAAAACTTTACTGACCAAGACCTGAGAACTGGCAACAGAAGTAATGAATACACAGGATGTAACACACACAGGTGCTTATACAATACCTCAGGGATGTCCATCATTCTCCTTAGTTTCTGATCTCTCCAGTTCCAATCCAGAATCAGATATTTCGTGGAGTTCAAGCACAGGGCATCTAAAAAGGCAACAGAAATTTCACTACCAAGATAATTTCGCGTGTGCTTATCAAAATGATTTTTGGCTTTTACATCTTTTGCTGTCTGTTTCCAAGGAAACTAATCTTTGAACACTTAAGTACTACATTTGCTGGTTGGAAAACTAATGCACTGACACTGCAAACTCCCTTAGCCACATAATCCCATGCCTTTTTGGAAGATAAACACAAAAGCAGAACAACTACTGTTGCCAGACTTGTCGAGTGCATAACATCCTGCCAGAAAGTAATTCCTCAAGCCTCCTCTTGATGAAACCACAGGAGTTGAATTTCCACAGCTGATGTCACTGGTAAGTTACAAGGACCCTAACCCAAAATTTGATGTTAACAGGAACAGACAGTGTTCAGCAATTTACAGGACAGGGTGCTATGTGAATATGAGTCAGGTCAGTGGTGCTGCTGAAGAATTCTTTTATCCTTCAAATAAACAGTGGTGAAAAAAAAAGAAGACCCTTTCTGGACTTGCTTTTCAGCCATTCTCCTATTTTTTCCCTGGTCTTTTTCCCTACATGATGCCCACCATTTTTCCCCATCGGTTTTGATTCCTCTCCCCTCTCTAAGTGACCTGGCACTGCAACACTAAGCTGTCAAAGAAGAATTAGAGCTTGGGATAAAATTGAACACTTCCAGAGATGGGGCATCCACAGCTTCTGTGGGCACCCTGTTCCAGAGCCTCACCACTCTCACAGCAATGTGCTGAAGTGCTGAGTGCTAACATTTAATGTTGGTGGAAGCAACAAAATGCTACCCCTGCACTCTTTTGGAAGGAGCAGTAGAGTCCCAAAGCACCACCAGTCCCTGCCCAAGAGCCCACAGTCAGAGCAAGACAGTGTCTTGCATAAGAGGAATGGAAAGGATTGCCTGATCATCTTGTCATTTTGTTGTTTCTTTCTCTTTGTGTACATACTGTCTACCGAATAAGTAAAAATGCTCCAGATTTGGGAAGAGAAAAGGAGATTTATATAGAATAATTAATTTTATTACAGGCAAATGAGAAATAAGATCAAATCAGCAAGCAGATCTTTCACCCACCCCTCACAAAAGTTTACACTGAGCTCAAGTGACATATGATACAGTGACTTCTGCCACTATTTCCTTTTGATCCACTTGCAGTGTTTGGCTTCCTGGAGCTTTAAATCTCACACTATGGTTTTGCAATCACTTTCAAGTGAGCATAAATCAGTATTCCTGTCAAAAGAGGAAGTCTCCCACCTCTGCCTGCTCATTACCTGATTTTGTGTGCACCCTGCTTTTGGTTTAATTGGGGTCATTTCACTGAGCTGCCAGCCTCTGGGGCTTGCACAGGGAGCAGGAAGGGGGAATAAGCACAGACTGGCAGGTGAGAGGAAGAATTACTCTGCCTTCCTCTGCTAATACTGGCTTATGCCAGCTTAAGGTGATCATAAAACAAAGTACTAGAACCTTGACCTTGTTTCGACTGACATAGCACAAGTGGAGAAACAGAACCATACAGTTTAGTACCCACATCTACATGTTCCTGTCAACCTGAAAACAGCAGTGGAAGTTTCACTTCTCATGAGACCAAATGTAAGATATCTAGGGAGGAAACCCTCCTTGTTCTCCTACCTTGCTCCACTAGTGCCTTTACTCTCCCAGGAGTTCCAATCCCAATGTGGAACACGCCTTTCTCCAACATATTAATTTGTTCCTTTATCTAGTTGGAAGAGAGAGAGACAAACCGCAGTAAATCCATAATTGTTTTAAAATTTCTTCTTAAGGAGTTGGAAATAAACCCAAATCTCACTGTATTTCTTTCTAGAACATAATCAAGTAACAGATGATATTTGTCTTTCAAACTGTCAGACTATTATATCTGGTAGAAAGTTTAAGAAATATAACAAGCCAGCTGGGCATCACACTTCTCTAGAAGTTCAATCTTTTTTAACGTTAAAAATCTGCAATTGCACCAACTATTTTTGGAGGTGAGAACAACAAGATTCCTTCAGCATTTAAGCAAGTTCTCTGGAATACTGAAAAACCTGAATTAACTCTGAAGTCCTTCAAGATGAAGATACTGGGAAAAGGTGAAATAAAGCAAATGACATTTGTGTGTTTGACAGCATTTATATCAAAGGCCAAGTGTCTTCTCATTACTGCCAACACCCCCATAATGTGCTTTTTAACAGGTATGGATACTGGGGATCCAGGCACTCCATTTTCATAATCCAAATGTGGGTGCTGGTACAGTTTGCTTCCACAGACCTGTGTGTGTGAGCCTTCTGCATCTGAAGGAACACTTGATGGGAATGTGGAACAGGGAGGCTCAGCAGGTGCACAAGCCTCTACACTCTGCACAGGGCTGCACCAGAGCTACTGGAGATGGTGCTTAGTGGAATTCCTCACACTGCAGCAATGCGTTTCCAAAGGAAGCACTGTCTGACGGGAGGAACTCCATATGAACACTGCATGAAAGGCACTTGCTGCCAAAGGGTTTAAAAAGAAAATGGGATCACACTATTTAGCTGTTTATTTGCTCTGTTAAAATTCTTTACCTTTATGTGCTTTGCAAACAACTTGAGGACTCTGCAATCTCCTTTAAAGGCTGTCATTGACCTAGCAACAAAAAAAAAATGAACATTGAAATACAAGAAGCAGGGCTGGGCTTAAGACCACACATGAGGAAACAAAAACTAACTGGCATTTCTCAATATGTTTGAGACACACACAGTCCTCCAGTGAACCCTGCTGTACTCTGAACACTGTGTACATTCTTGTTTGCTGCTCACCAAGAGAGATCAACAACTGGACAGACACAATGGAAGGTATCAGTAGGGGGCAATATTGTTTAGATAGCTTTTCAGATATATTTTATATTACAGCCGGTGCTTTCACAGCTGGCTTAATTCAAAACTGGTTAATCACCAAATCCTAATTAAAAAATAGTTCAGTTACTGAGATAAAGGTATTAATGAGTATGAGTGTGTGTGCACAAAAGGAAGGATCTGTGTATGGACAAATCTACATTTTACAGTCTTCCTGTGGCACAGCTGCTGGGAAAACCTAGGCTGCCACTGCCTTTACTGCAGACAATGTCCAAATTCCAATTAACCTAACTAATCTGTTAGAAACCCTGACTTGTTTTTCTGACACTCCGTTTTTGCACATAGTAACACCTCTAGGTTCTGTATTCATCAAACAGGAGACAACATACTAGTCTTTGTTGAATGTCACTTAAGACAGCTTGCTCTGCATGCTTCTTGCATGTGCACCAAATTTTTCATTTGCAAACCTAAAGGTTTATCTACATCCAAGCCACCTAAGTCTCAGGTGCTAGTTGCTGCATGCATGACTGGCCCTTATCTGCCTTATCTATGCTCATATCTGTGCCATGGAATCAAACTTCCCAACTCTCCATCTCATTTTGTACTGACAGATAAGCACAGGAACTAGGGTCAAGACACAGAAGACAACCATAAAATTTGTGAGGTATACATTAATTCATCAAAGTCATCAAAACTTCTGGTGTGAGAAGGGGGAGGATAAAGAAGGGGAAAAAAGCAGGGACAGGTGTCTTGGTTTGGAATTTCAGCCCAAGACACCAGGGCACACTGAAAATCGTCATCTCTGTGCAGCAGTTGTGCCAGCCTGCGCCAGCTGAGAACCCTGACACAGACCTGGAAGCACTCAGGCCAGACACACCTTGGCATCTGAGGCCCTGACACGCCATGTCCTCGCTGCCTTTGGTGCAAAGCCATGGCTTCTAGTGGTGGACCATGGTGCTTCATGGGCTTACTCAGTTCCTAAGTTTAACATGTTCCATGTTTCCCCTAAACTGGTTACACTTTACTTCTGGTTTTTAATGAAAGTAACACTTCCCAGGGAACTGAAGTACTGAGCATTACTTCAGTCCAAAACCCAACACCACGCTCCCAGAGTTTAAAGAAGGAAGGGATTTTGCATCAGTCTGAGCCAGCGAATTTGCTGGCTAGCAGAGGACAGTGTCCCAGCTTTGCCTTTTAGCCTGTGGTTCCAAGACCAAACTCTTGACCGAGTGCCAACCCCAACACGGCGTTTGCTCGCGACATACTTGATGAGCTGCAAGGAGCGCAGGGCAGAACTGCACAGCACCAGCAGCACCAGCGACTTCTTCTCCTCGTGCTTCCTCCGGAGCTTCGCCCACTTGGGACAGACTGCAAGGGAAAAGCCCTTGTACCCACACACAGCACCACATGCCACAACTTTGAATTACATGATGAATGGTAGCCAGCAGCAAGAACACACATGCTGACTCCTTTCAGGACTTTGGCAACGCTAGCATTCAGTCACGGCTGAGAAACTGGAAACTGGAACGCCCAAAATAAATAAAATACAGAAATATCATATAACTGAACAAACTAGATAAGCTTTGATAATCAACAGTTTTTAAGGTGATGAGCCCATTGTCTTCATTTGCCACATGTGGCAATTCGTATCAGAGAAAATCAACTGCAGAGAAACATTTACCAGACCTGAAGTGCTGTATAAATATACAAGAGAATAAAAGTTCTCTTGGTTCATGTCAGCAGACAGCTGCAGGACTTTTATTGTAAGATAATACATACACCTACTCATGAAGCCACAATAAATTACTGACAAATAATGCCTAGCAATTAAAAGAAAGCCCAGAACCTTTTTGATACCAAAAAAAAAGTAACAGAGTAAAAAAAGAGCCAGAAAAACAAGCCTTGTCATAAAAAAATTTAAAAGCTTTAAAGTGATTAATATTTCATAATAAACAATATTTGCAGCTACATATAAAGATGCAATAATATTGTCGTAACAATATTTTTCATACAACTTTCATCTCACCCAAATCAGCATTTAAACTCACTTTCCTTCAGGTATGAAGAAAAACTGTGGGTAAGATCATTGGCTGGCAAAAAACAGGAATCTGAAAACATAAAGGAAAAAATATTTTTCTTGGTATGTTTTAACAGCAAAGGATATATAAAATATATGTTTGCAGTATAACCACTAATTATATTGATGAAATCCCAACTTCATAAATCCATCATCAACAAATTACCATTTCTGAAACAAAAATTAATGTAGAAGAAACTTTATATGAATTAAATCAATGAAGGTAACTTCTTTGAATTGCAATTTCTTTTTTTCTCCCAGGCTCAAACCTTGAACACAAGGCTGCTGTACAGGTGTGATCAAATGTTTAAAAGAAAGTTTTCATATGTCTTTGTCTCAATGAATCAAAGCCTCAGCCAAGAGTCTGACACTCCTAGACTGTTCCTCCAGTGCACCTATGATGAGATATGTTTGTACATCCTCCAAATAATTAATACCACATGAATGCAAGAATCTGCCAATCATTTACTTGCCAATAGGTTTGTTCACCTTCTGGCCTTTCATATTGTGGTAATCTACCTAATGCCATCGACCCTAACAGCAACACCTCCACTGCATTTCAGTGCCTTTCTCCTTTTCCTGCTGACTTCCTTTTCTCTGGGCCCCACGTTAACTAGGAAGGCTTTTAAAAGCTCTCTGTGGCAGACACGCCGTTTAACTCCATATAATGGCAAGAAGATCCTAGCAGGGTCTTTGGAAGATCCTTTCTCACGCCTATACAGAAAATCAAAGTTCTTAAAAAGGTGATTAAAGTTCCATGGTCTGAAAACTTGCCACTGTTGTTAAGGGCTCTTTGCCTGATGGAACAATGTGCTTCTGCAGAGCATTAACGATTCTGTTTTTAAAGACATAAATAGATATTTATTTAAAGATATTTGTCATCACCTGGCATGAAGCACTGCCCCTCAGGGTGTTCATGGATGTTTGCTGATACATTTTCTAAACTAAGGAGTTCTTCAAAGATGTTATTCATGTTCACATGGCTGGTGCACTGTGCTAATGCTGAGAGCACCAATCCAGGATCTTCATGAGAACAGACAGTGTCACAAACTTAGTTTGTAGCTAATGCCTGGCTGAAGTCCTGTCCTGCTAAAACCTTTTATTTTGCACTGATTCCTCTTAAATCCTGAGACTGACATTTACTGGGCCTTGAGCTTCAAAGGAAATGGATATGTCCAACTGAAGGATCAGCAGCTGATTTATTTCAAAAATCACGTTTAAAAGATGCACTTGATGCTGTTGGGGATGGGCAGGGGCTGATCTTCTGAACACATGGTCTCATTAATGACTGGCAGCTCATGGGGTCCTTTCTGAAGGACACAGCTTCAGTCACCGACCCCCACCAACAGTCCAGCAACTGCAGTATTTACATCAGTTTTAAATAGAAGTTTCAGTAAGGGGGGGAAGAAATGCACAGCTCCAGACTGCAGCAAGAGACCAGGCTGCCTTCTGACCAACCCTGACCTTCTGCGCTTTGTCAGTGAACAGAACACTCAGCTCCAAAGTAGCTGCTTGTTATTTGCTCGGTGCTTTGACGTGAATGACTTGACAGCTGGACAAGTTCTAAACTCCTTGGCACTCTAAGCCTTCAACTCCCAGCAAAAAAATTAAGGAAAAAATATCTCCATCCAACACATATGGAAACGGGTCACTTCAGTAGCCCAAAGGGCTCTTTTAATAAGAAAGAAACCAAAGCATTTTATTATTTCCTAAAAACCTTACATGCCAAAAAATACTTAACACAAGCTTTTCAAAGAAATCTATATGGGACTACTCCAGGTTTTCTTGATCCAGTAACAAAACTGAGACTGCCCCACAGAAGTAAAGAAGGGTCCGCCTAGAATCATGGGGATTAAGGAAGAGCACATTTACCTGGAGAGACAGGCTCATGCATTAAAAAGAAAAAGCACTGCTGGATAGAAGGCTTCTGCATTGGGCACAGGTCACTGACAGTTCAAGAAGTCCCAAAGGTGAATGCAGTTTGGTTACCAGGCTGTTGCTCTTCATGAGCCCGAACAACAAATAATGGGCAGTGTCTCTGTCTGCACAGGAGAGGCAGAGAAGCTCAACACTGCCATCATCTCCAAGGCAATCTGCAGCTGACAGAAGCTGAGCCTGCTCTGTCCTGCTTTTTGCCTTTTCACTGGAGGCAGGGAACAAAGAGGGTACTCATGGCTAAAGCTTGGTCACTTCACACGTGGACCAAAATTACCACCTCAATTCATGCCACTCCCTGAAAAAACACTGCATTCAAAATCTCATACCCATATGAGAATGATGCCTCACTACTTCTTTGTTTCTGTCAGCTCCTTATTATGCATCTGGATTGACTCAGATAATCCCAGGAACAAAATAAATCTCTCATAGCATCTTGAGAGCTACTATTAGGAATCGTAAAATTTCTATCAGAAAAGTGAGCTCCAGAAGTTAATACTTTACAATAAAAAGAGACATTTAAACAATGTTTCATTTCACTTACTCCAAGAAACCTCACATTTATTCCAAGGAGATTAACATTTAAACTTAAACAGCAAATTAATATACAGTAAAAAGGGAAATAAAACCATTAAAAAGTAAAACTCAAGACCTGCCTCAAATATCTTCTTTCTTCTGCAGAAAAATAAGCCAATAGTATCATGAAAGAAACATTATTTATATATTAAATATAGGGTAAGTTACCTGGCAGCTGTAATTCCTCTATTTCAATCACGGAACGGTTTTCACCAAAATGTTGAGCAAGCAGATTTTGTAGATCTTCAGGGGCACCAGGTTTTGGAGCAGATTTTTGCAGAACATCAGAAATCTTCTTCTACAAAATCCAAGTAAAATGGGTTAATATGGTAGTTCCATATACTCTTTGGCTAGCTAACAACACTGAAAATAAATGTTTGTCCATATCTTTATATAGTAACATCAGTTTCATTACGTTTTAACTGGAAAAACACCTTACAATGGGACAAGATTTCCTTTGTCTTTAGAGGGAATGCAGACTTCAGGTGCAAGCTGAGATACTTGGACAAGATGGTCTGTGAGCCTGAACATGAACAATCTTGTGCACTCACCTGAAATGCTGCTGTAACAAAAACATAACTGAAAGCTGTTTGTTGAGTTTTGCTATTGCTACACTTTAGTATCAGCTTGAAAATTCAGGCTTTTTTTTGTAATTTTCTTTAGTTTATTATTCTTAAGGCATAACAACAGGAATCAAGTGATAATATATGATATGGTTATATTTCGATTTAAACAGAGTAACTATCTATATTTGGAAGGGAGGATGGTTAGCTGTGTTCACAGAATACCATGGCAGGGTGATGAAAATAAGTTAAAACACCAAAACCACAGGTCAAGCAATGAGAATTCACAGCTGCTTTGTTCTCCCACACATTTGTGTAATTCTTAAAAAAACCACTAATTTTTAGAGACTAAATATAAGTTTGTAATGATTGTGTTTTATACCTTAGGAATGTTACCAAGTAACAGGTCTGAATTCTCATTGAAGTGAAAAAATTGCTGTATTTCTTAATAATTAAAGGAGACGTGGGCAGAATAGCCTAAGGTTCCCATTGACTGATCTACCAGCATTTAAGAAAGTAAAATTTTAAGTATTTAAGAGAACAGCAAATTTGCAAGGATGGAGGCAGTCTGGAGAGCATGACAAGAATGTGATGCCTCTCCAGTTCTCACTGAGATGTGTTTAGTTTTTGAAAGGGCAGCTTAAGGTTTCTCAGCTGTGTAAGCTAAACTGAATCATCATCAAGGGGACACATGGCAGTGTAAGTCTGGAAGTGAAAAGGAGCAGAAGGTTGTGGTTAGGATGGAGCAAAAGGATCTGTATTTTTGTGGCAAAGGGGGTTTCACAGAGATGAGGTGGGTCTGGAAGAAGTTTTGGCAGCTTTGGAGGGACAGGGGGTACCTTCAGCTTGGTAGGCTAAGGCTCAGGACAGCAAAGATCAATGGAAATTTTGAAGAGAGGTATGGCAGGAATTTTAATGTCGGGGACAGACCTCCTTCCATCCATTCTTTCCCTCGCTCCATCTCAGCACCCACTCCCTCCTCTCGTCCCTTGCCCAACAGAGTCCAGCTACTCCAATAACAGCAGCATGAGGGCAGAATGCTGAAGAAAGCTTCTGGGAAGAGCCAGCTGGGGGCTGCCAAAACAGCAAAGGCAAAGCAAGCACTGCCTCTCCCAGCCATTGCCACTTTGGCATTGCCTGTTTCACCCTGCTAAAAGCCATCTGTGGGTTTGCAAGACCCCAGCTGAACCTTTGACAGTGGGGGACATGCAGATGAAGTAGTTTCGGCGTGGTGCAAAGCCCTCTGCAGCCCCTGGAAGGCTTTGCAGAGGACGTCTGGCTGTTCGGCAGGTTTCTGCAGTGCTTGAAGCTGCAGCGTTCCTTCCCAAGATTCCCCAGCACTTACCACTGCTGGATTTTTCTGCCATGGAACAAGTGTCCTCCCAAAGCATGACCAGAGGCTGTGAGCAGCACAGACAGTCTCTGTGAGAGACCCACAGCCAAACCTCTCCATTGTTCCTCTCAACAACCCCAAACGCTTTTCCCCAGCCCTGCCTCACAAGCTGCCTCTGAAATGACCCACATTTGGGAACCTCTGATTTAGGGGAGAGCAAGACAGAACTATCAGGTTCATTTTACTTGGTAATTCAGCTTAAGATAATGTTCCACAGGACCATTACATCATTCATTGTGCCACTTGGTTCCTTCAGAAAAATCATTGCCCTCTGGAGGGGAGAAGCCTGATACAACAAGAAATTATTAAAGAGCAAGGACACCTGAGCAAACTCTCTTCCTTCAAGGAGTGCTGTGGGGAAATGTTCCCCATGCAGGAAGTTTTATTATTTTTCTTCCAATTCATTCCAGATGCTAAAAAACAAAAGGGCTTTCCCACCTTTTCCTTACTTTTGGAGACAGCACTTTGTTTGGAAGCCACAGATCAACCTAATAAATGTTTCCTAATGGGATTTTTGACAGGCTGTGTCTGCCGGCTTAGCGGCCAAGGGAAAGCAGAGGTGTAAGTAGGCAGCTGCCCTTTGCCTGAGAATGGGGTTTCTTGCTGGGTGGGTTTGCCAGCCTCTGCCATGGCGTGCCCTTGCTCTGGCTCCAGTGGAGTAAGCACTGTCCTTACTCTGCCAGAGCCACACTGAAAGCAAAATCCTGCTCTTCCCATTCCCTGGATGATTAGGAGGGCTAACATAACATGAAAAGGCCACCCCTCAGCCTTGTGTGGGAGCCAAATATTTACAGTCTGACCCCCTACAGAAAGACAATGCACTTGCCTGGTGCCACATAATCTCCATTTAGGCTGCAGGGTGTGTTTGTTGTGGGTGAGGATGGAGCACAGCCAGAGGGACAACACAGAGTATTTATTTATACACTTATGCTAGGAGGAGAAGAGTGAACAAGGACAGTCCTTGGCTCAAAAGATGTATCCGCAGCTGGAGCCTGACCACACTGTGGGGATGGGTCAGATTCTGCAGCAATTGAAATTCCACCTTTCCTCCAGTCACCCTTTCCTGGTGGGCAACAATTGCGAGTGGGGTGGAGGCACACACAACCCTTGAGTGGAATACAGACAAAATGCCACAGGTCAGCTTGGGAATAGGAATCTTGAGTAAGGCTCAAAATTAGGAATTCCTCCTCTTCTCCAAAAGAGGCTGCAACATTATGACCATATTATTTCTCATCATCACAGGTCTGTCCCCATTCTGCATCTTGCAGTAGGACATAAACCCACTGCCCAGACCCCAAACACACTCTGAGACACCCATACCTTCTTCCTCCTCTTGGCCTTCACAGTGCTCTCTTGCTTTTCTTCAGGCTGACTCAAAAAACACTCAGTAGGCTGCAAAACACATTAAAAAATGAAGAAAAAAAAAGTGACCAAAGGAAGGTAAAGAAAGTAAGAGGAGATACAGAAACTGTAATGCTGGACTAGGCAAAAACAACTAAAACTGAACTCCCCCACCTATAAAAGGAATCAAATCCTTACAGTTATATGCATATAAAGTAATTTTGGAATTGAGATCGTTGTTGCAACCAAGAGAGGGAATAAAAGAAGAGAAAATTGAAACATTCAGGGTGTAGTCATAATCCCATAAAATGGTGAAAAGCAGGTTTTGATACTTTAAAAAAAATCAGGAGGAAAATATGAACAAAATCTACTGCTAAATTTATTTTTTTTAATCTCTACTATTGCAAAGGAGAGGTTTTTTTTTTTTAAATTTGCCAGTAGTGCTCTAAAATATCTGAGTCTAAGGTGAGCATCCAGATGGTAAAAAATAACATGGAACTGGGCGAGATTAATTGGAAACAACCATGCTCTGGACTTCCCTCTACACTTGTAATGCAAAATTTAGGAAAACATGTTTCAGATTTGTCCTACCCCATTCTTGCTTTGTCTCCTCATAGCAGGCAGGGTTAAATACACACAAGAAAAATCCATGGTGCATTTCAGAATAATCCAACACGTGCTGCTATCATTAACCCTCTTTAGTGCCTGAGTGAACAGGCTGAATTGGTCCATTTGTAGCAGAGTCCCTGTTCACATAATCCAGGGCTAGGATTTGTCCTTAGCCACCTAAAATTGTCCAAAACAGAGGAAGCAAGGCATAGACTTCTCTTGTTTTGAGTGTAGCAATTCTCTTTTTCACCTTCTTAGGGCCTTCCACCTAATGGAAATGCACATTTATCTCCATAAACAGGCTTTGGAACTTAATAAGTGACTTGATGAAGAGTAATGGGAAAATAGGCTGAGCTGCAGGAAAAAGCTCCACACTGCTACGATGCACTTGGCTGGAAAACTGTGCTCTTGTGAGAAAATGTGGAGAAGACTCATCACATGGAGCACTAAAAAGCCCAGGAACAGCAAATCCAGCACTCCTCCCTGGGGAAAGCCTGAAAGAAAAGAAACAGCAGCAAAGGGAGCCGAGCTGAAAGGCAGAGAAGCTGTTCCCTTGGGAAGGCAGCTTCAGTCAGGCCAAGAGGGCCAAAGGAAAGCAAGAGAAGTTCAGAGTGTCTGGGCCTCTCTGAGCCCTCCTTGCACTGCCCCACCTTAAAGGGAGGAGGACACTTTCTGGCACCTGGTGCTAAATGACCCAACCCAGCACACGCCGGACTTTGCAAGCCCACTCTCAGCCTCACCAGATGCATTTTTTGAAGTTTAGCTGTTCCTATTACGTCTACATTTCTATTTTCCTTCCCACTCCCCTTACTAAATTAGCTATTAAAACAGGTGACCACCATGCTGAACACAAAGAAAGGACCTCTTGCTTTCTGTGCTGTGCCACAGTCACTGCCCTTGCAAAGGCAGCAGTATTGTACAGCAGTGGCTCTGAAACGGGTTGAGGATTGAAATGAAACTCAGGAATTATCAGAGAAGATCTGGCTGGGGACTTGCTACAGCTAGCAGAGCACTCCACAGCTATGGCTGGAATGGGAGGCAGCCTGCATCAAAACCCACGAGAAGCTGTGACAGGGATTATGTCCTGCCTCAACAACAGAGGTCTGTCCCTGTCATTTTCTCAGGTATGAACAGAGATTATCTTCACTAGAAATGAAGGGAACGACTGCAAGTGGAAACTCAATTAAATTAACAAAATTGTTCCAGAGTTAATATAAGTTTTTTTGGCTTTATTTTTGCTTTGTTGCTATTTTAAATATCTCTGTCCTGACTCTGATTCAAGTGTTTTTAAAACACCACCATACTTTTCTTCATTCCTATCCCTACCATTAGCATTCCCAGACATTGAGACTGAAACAGAGCTACCCTCTGCTCTACTCTTACACAACCCAGCTGTCCATAGATACTTAAAGGTCATTTGCCAGGTGTTTTAATCATAAATTTTATGTTCAACATCGTATTTTAAGCAGAGAACAAGCCTTTGGATTGCTTCAGTCAAGGGCTACCTACAAGCAATCTAAAAGTCAGGAAAAGGCCAACCTGAATCTCTGTCCTCCAGCAGAGTATGATGGTTCCCTATCCCAGTGGTGGTACCACTCTCCCAGCATACTGAAAAATGTCATTTGTTCACTTTGGGCCCATTGCTCCCTTCTTATACATCGTGAACTGCTTTACATAACTCTGCAAACCCTCCCAACTGGTACCTGTATGAGACAAGAATGAAATGTGCCACAAAGCTGAAAAAATTTCTCTGGAAGAAAAAACTTCTCACTGCTAAGCCTTCATTCAAATGTTTGAAAGTCCCACCAAATGCCATGGCTTCTTTTTGAGGGCAGTGTGTAACCCTCTCTTTCAACAGCCACAGAAACACACAGCAGGCAACACAAGCACACAGCAGGCTTGGAGTCAAAGCCTTGCTTCCTTAGAGAAGCATGTTAAGACTCAAAATTGCCTCCTTTGCGCTGCATATTTATATTTAAGCATAGTATATTATTAGCCTAGCAATAGCAAATCCACTTTATTCAGACATTAAAAATAGTGGCATAGAAAGAGAAATTTCGTGGTGGGGAATGGCTGTAAACTTACACGTCTTCGGTGATGTGCAGTCTAAAATATTTCAGCATCTGATGTGTCCTGAACTTCTGACCCTTATGCAAGCATTAGCTGCCTACCTACTCATGCAATAGCTCTTTGCATGCCACCCTTAAGAAAAGGTCATTTGCATGCTTTTCTTATGCAAGACACAAAGCAGACAACCACTGTTTTTTGACACGGCTCCCTTGTGCCCCGTGTTTTTATGCTATTTTTACATGGAAATTCTTAAAATGCACAAAACAGGAAATTTGTGCTGAGACCAGTGATTTATGAACTAAAATGTCATAAATTCCTTGTTTGTTAGTCATACACCGAACATAAAATACTTCCTGTTATATTTCTAACATGCTTTTTTTCTTCACATGTTGCCAAAGTTACGGGAAATTCAACCGTCGAGTGAAAACAGTCTCGCATGTGTGTGAAACTTTCATTCCAGGACAGCCCCAGGCTCTGACTTTTGGAGTTTGTGACACAGTAAACACACCACTGCATCACCCAGACTGGAGACAGGTCACTCCTGTCACTGCGAGCCCGAGGACAGCCTGCACACCAGGAACACGGATGCTCATAACTCTGCCTGTCTCGTGACAGGCTTTAAGGTGCCAAGTCCACTGCAGAACAGCTTCCAGCCTCTGAATAAGGCAGGCATGAGTGAAGGGGGCTTTGTTATTTGCACCAGAATTACAAAACCACCAGCTTTCCATAAATAACTCTGGTTTTTTATGTCTAAAAGATGGGCAATAACCCATCCATGACTTTGAGCCCCCTTAAAGCATTTCCCTCTTGCAGTTTCACATTTAAACATCAAATTACCTGATTCCAACACGCAGGCTGATATTCTTGATATGACAGAAAGACCAGTGGCAGGTGTTCTGCCACAGCTGAGCAGTTCCAGGCTACCTTGGCAAGTAACTTGTGTTGGCTATCCTTTCTAATGTTCTCATAAAAAGGGTCAAGCAACCCTTCCAAACAAAGTGTCTTCACCTACTTCTAAATGCCTAAGTGAAAATGGTGATAAAAAATGGCTCTGTAGGAATTCTCACCCCTCAGCATCTGACCCCCTGGTAGAGCATGTACAAAGGCAATCCAGTTTTCTCCTGTATTGCTTGCTTCTCTTTCCTAATCAAAACATTGATCTCATTCAGATATTTGGATCACTTCACCTTTGGTCTCTTTGGAAAGACACCCAAAAGCACAGTAATTGCTACCGTGTTGTTTACACTTCTCTGTTACAAAAAAAGAACATCCCTGCAAATGGCTTTCACTTGGGCAATTGCCTAGGCATTACAGAGTGAATTTACTATTGACCTAGGGGTCAAAATTAATATCCATAACCTGAAGGAGAGATAGCTTCCAATGTAATTTTAGCTCTCTGACAGCCACTCAGTCGATTCTCCTGGGTGGTATGAGGAAGGCAGAACAAATTTACCTTCAGACAAGAAACTTCTTAAAATCAGGTGACCTCTAGATGACTTTTTTCCCTCAGACTGGGGTGATGCTGCCTGCTCCTTGGCATACTCCAAGTAATGCTGAACAACACAGTTCCTCTTGGCATTAAATGAAGGTTTTAGCAGTGCAAGGGTAAGAAAACATCAACCCATGAAGACCTAAATTCTTTTCACTTGGACCTTGAACTGGGGACATGCTTGGGTAGAGAAACTGTACAAGTAAATATAGCTTTCCAGATTTGAGTGTGCAGGGAAAGGGAAAAAATTGCAGGGGAGGATACTCAGTAGCACCATCCAGGCTTGTACCACTGGACTGTCACACTGTAGGACAGGCCTGGCAATCTCAACTCACACAAAACAAGTGTGAAGTTATTGCTGAAATGTACTAGAATGAGATCACTATTATCAAAAACAAAAATTAAAAAATTATTAAATAACACGTAATTAAAAACAAAAAAAAGATACATGAACAGATCAGAGGAAGTGAAGACAACTGTCCCTTTACTGAAAATAAAGGACATTATGCTTCCCCATGCGTTATCATTGTTGTGCTAAACAATTGCCTAATTTACAAACCTGCTTTCTTTTCTTTTTCACAGCAGGTTTGGAATCTGAATCTTGACATGTTGCTGTCCTGTTTTCACTTGCTTTTTCAATAGCTTCATCATCAGAAGGATCTAATCAGAAAAAAGAGAAAACTTCTTGTTACTGTTTTTCCAATCCATCTATCCATTTTTGCATTCAAAAATGGATAAAATCTCTAGCTGAAAGGATGTCACAATAACACACTCTCATGATTGGCAATAAATACAGCTGTAACAAATACATTCTTCTTGCTAAGTTTGCTGATACTTCTTTCAAAATAAAGTTATTTCCTCCTACTAAAACAAGTCTTGCAGATGAAGGGAAAAAAAATCCAAGCAAACACATACAAAAACGCACAAAATCCCCATTCCAAGCTCCCAAATGCCTTACTGACACACATTAAAGAGGAAAAATGACAAGACAGTATCATGTCCTATTGTGTAAAAAATATGCACACTTTTCCTGCAAGTACATTTTAATTGTGTCTCTTACTTCAGCAATAATTAGACAAGGGCACCACTCGCAAAGTTTGAGCGGAATGTCCACAAGACTAAAACACAATTATGATTTAAAAGACAATTATTTAAATTCAGGTGTCTCTGAATATTTTCTTCTTCATCTCTTTTATCTACAGAGAGACTTTGGGGAAAAAAATACATGCACAGCAACAGCTTCCTCCAACAGTGTTATAACAGTGCTTTAGATGTATTCAGACAGACATTTCTACTGGGGACTGAGTTATTTCCCTGATTATTGCCAGAAGTGTTATCATCCATCAAACTGAATTAATTCAACTCCCGTAACTGGAATATTTCTGCCCAACAGGTACTCAGTCATTATTGCAATCTCCTGTATTCCAAAGTTGTAAATTCACAGCTTCAAGATTATTTGAAAAGAGAGGAATAGGATTTCTTATGCTTCACCCCAAGTATAGATGGTATAACTGTATCCATGCAAACACTAGTTGAGAGCAGAGTAAACTGATGGCCAGAGCACATGAGAATGAGAAAATCACTTACAGCTGGTATTTATAAATTCCATGTTGAAACAGCTATCTACTGAAAAAATGTAAGTGAAAGGATACATGAAAAATATGCAAAAGAATTTAAGTGAAAGGTGAGTAAAGGGATGAAAGAAGGGAGGGAAGAATCTCTATGAACCCACAAATGCAGCATTATATATTATGTGGCAGTAAGGTAGTGGCTTTAAAAATCCTAATGTGACAGAATGGGTAACAAAATGGGTACCTATTTATTCCTGGAAAGATACCATCTCATAATCTTCACTCCTTTCTCCCACCTTGAAAAGCCTGTGTAACAGCACCCTAAAGTTGGGTTCTGAATGCTGTTAGGAGTTCAAGAAAATTTAGGAAGTTGAAAGATAGTAAAGAGAATCAGCGAATATTTTAGCAGGTTGGATGCCATTTGTCATGAAATCTTACTTGATAAAGACTAGATTCCTGGCAAAACTCAAGAGCTTTAGAAAGACAGCAGCAACTGAGAATTTGTTTTCTGTTCAGTACAACTAAGAGACTTCCAAGTGAAGAGGGTAGATAAATATATTAATGAACTTAATCAAGACCGAAATAGATGCCATGGAAGAAATGACAGCACTTATTTGCACTTTCATGGGCTTGTTTCGCTGTGGATCACCCTTCCTCTGGCAAATTTATTTGGCTGTATTTTGAAGGGCAACTTCTGTATTTAAATACACATCAGTGAGTTCTGTCTCACTTGCCCTGGCTCCAGAGATACTGAAAGAGTGACCAGCTTTAACACACACCAGCTCCACACCCCTGGGGTCTTGGACACTGCACTGAAGCAGGCTGTGGAGAGATGTTATAAATTAAGTACATCAAAGAAAGCAGAATTGCCTCTTCATCCCTCTTGCTCACTGTGTTTGAGCCCCAAACACCCACTCCAAAATAAGTCTGTGCATGTTTCACTGAACTGAACTGCTGTGTGAGCTCTTTCCAATGTTTCACATTGAAAATAAATGAGAACTGCAGCAAACAGATTCAGGGGAAGCTGCCTGTGATCTGCAAGCATTCCTTCTGAAATCCCACTTGGCATGCTCTGAAAGGCAAACGGGAGTCATGCAAGTCTTAAATAACCTCTTCTCTTTCTCACAACTGAAAGACATGCTGCTAGCAAGAGCAACCTAAAACTGGACAAATGGTTTCCATGATCTGAAATAGCCTGACAATGTAGCACCTGTTCACTGCTCATCTGAATTTTGGACAGCATTCGTGGTGCACTGTCCTCTGCTCTCAGCAAGAAGTGAGAGAAGAGGGCACAGACTCAGACTCCACAAACATCAGTTCAAATTTGAACATCTTTCAGCAGTACCTGAGTATCTTTATTCCATCCAACTGGAGAACTTTCTACCTATTCCAGAAACAATCACCCCAGTGCCAGTCAGGACAGCAGCTCGTCTCAAGCTGTAATTGTTTGTGGCACCATGTCAGCTCCTGTGATGACAGGAGCGTTTTGTTGCAGGCATAAAAGTACCACAGGCCAGACTCTGCCAACCATGCTCACATTAATCTGTGTACCTTTTTCTGCAGTTACCTTGATGTCAGCAGGGTTATTCACAAAACAAACCCTAGCTTGATGCAAATACATGCAGAAGCTCAGAGATCACATACATGTCTGTAACAGACCAGCACTGTTTGCTCTGCTTGGAGGTGTTGAGCTTCCCAGGAGACCTCTCTCTGCCAGAACAGGAGAATTCACAAATCCTCCCTTCATAATGCTGGTGAAAATGCAGAGCCTAACTGATTAATACAAAGTTGACTTTCATCTGGCTTGGGGTGCAAAGGAGTGGGCAGGCAGGTGCTGACAGGACACTCTGCTTGTAGGGGGATGCTGTTGAGCACAGCAATTCTCTGCCTCTGCTTCCCCGAGACTTACACCATTCACACAACCACAAGGTCGTCCAAGGCATCAGAGCAGTCACAAAATGCTCTCAATACAGAAAAATAAATGAGAATTCCACAACTCTCCACATGCTTTGCTTTGGTATTACATCAGCAGCATGGCACATGCTAACAGGCTTCCCAGTCATGAAGAATTTATATTTGATGTTATTTTGAACCATGTAAAAATGGAAAAAGCCATTTCTGCTTCACACGTGCACACATACACACACACAAAACAAACATTTTTATTTATATCAATCACTGCTTAAAAACATCCAGTGCACTGGTTTCTAACTTCTTTCAAATTTAGTATTAACATATGCATTTAGCCTAAGTACATCTCTGTGTACTAATTATATACATGTAAACACATGTATTAATACATACACATCTACAGGCATATATACATTCACATAAAGTACAGAGATATTTAGATAATTTCACAGGTTCCCTTTAATAATCACCTTTATTAACTAATATATTCACAACAAATTCATATTTTTTCATTATTATTTCAGTATTTTTAAAGGCAAACAAGACCTTAATGATATAGGATGTAATGACATGTGCTTTGATGTGAATGCAATTTTGTTCATATAAAATAGCTAGAACATATAAACTTGCATTTGCTAGGCTGATTCACCATCACTGAGACTTCTGACCTTCACATGCCACTTTTCTACTCTGAAATTATTAACATAGGAGTTGTAGTGACAACGACATAAATAATTAATTCCTGTAAGAATCAAGGCTGACTGAAAAAGTGAAACTCTTCTAGGCAGGACACTTCCAAATGCCTTAAAAGAAATAAAAAGTTACGACTGAAAATAATGTTAAAATTCTTTGGGAAATGTATCTTGTGGTTCAAGTGAGCCTACAGCTGAAATCAAGATAAAGGCAGCTTACAGAAACTATGCCAGCCATGGGAAGCTTGTTACAAGAGGAGAATATGAAGAAAACAAAAGGAGCTTTTCCAGAGAGGAAGGAGGCAAGGTTCTGAAAACTCTTCATAATGTAGGAACAACCAATCTGTAATAAAAAGAAAACTTGGAACAGAAATATGTTGTTTTGCATACATACCCAAAGATAAGTGAGAGAATAATTTCTACTAGGTGGTTTTTTGTTTTGGTTTGAGTGGGTTTTTTTGTTCTAGAGCTAAGCGAAGTCTGGCATCTACCTGGTGTCCAAAAGGCTCCCAGTGACAGAGGCCAGTACAGGACAAGTTCAATTCTTACCGCTAAATTAATCTCTGTGACAAAATTTGGAGGGAATGTGTTTTACATGCCTGCAAGGGAGAATCCCTCAACCTTTATTTGATGTATCTGCCTGCAATCAGACACACTCTGGGTCAGAAATCCCTGTTTTTTCCCTTATGCTTTCATCAGGGCTATGTATCAGTACTAAACTAGAATGACATGAAAACAAAGTTTGTACAAAAGTTATTATGCCCCCCACCCCTTTACCACTTTCCAATTTCTATCCTTCTCTGGCTAGTCTAAAATTGTTTTACATCTGAAACCAGACTTTAAATAAAGCCTCTGTATTTTTAACAAAAGATTCAGTACACTGTGGAAACAGGTTTTGCATTTGTTATATGCTGTCTTTCTACTTTCAGATACATTACAGGAAATGATGTGTTTGTCATTATTCTGTAGGTGGGCATAGTTCAGTTTGGGTGTGCTGTGACGGATTAATTTCAGGCTGCTTTGTAAGTGGTATTTTTATTTACTGATTGATTAAATTGTACTGATCTGTGTTTATTAATCTGAGACAAAGTATTTTTCAGGGCTCCCACCTCTAAATTCAGTAGATCGAAACATTTTGACGCCAATTAAAATGCCAAGTGTGTTTGGAACATCTTGAGACTTTTCTTTGGGAGGAAGGGAAAAGAGGGGAAGAGATGAGGTAAGAGAAAAAAAAAATTGGAGACTTCCTTATTATTGGTTTTGCCATTAAAATCTGGCCTCAATCTTCAGTGAATCAGATTAAATAATCTCAAGGTCAATGCACGACTTGGAACTTTTCTCACTGCATCTCTCTTGCCCGTCCCATCAGGTACACACAGCACAAGGTCAATTAAATTTCTGTAAACTGTAACAGCTGTCAGCAGAATTGGCTCCCAAGTCCCTGTTCATCCTTGCTCAGCTGAGAGGGCTCCTGTTGCCAGCAGAGCTGTGCTGACCACAGTAGCTGGGCTAAAAGTGGCAGTGACAGGATTTTACACCACATCCCTCCTCGGGGCTCAGGCGGGCCCTGCCATGCTGCCCACCAGTACCCAAACAACAGATGAGCTCCTCTAAATGCAACAGGCAGGGCTGGTGGGCTGGTTAACTCAGAAAAAAGGGATTAACACACTTCCCTGACACAAGGGAAAGGTTCTGCACAGCAGTGGGAGAAGGAGGTACAGAATTCAGCATTTCACAGCAGTCCAAACCTTCTTCTGGACAAATCCCAAATTACTCAGCTGTGTGTCACCAGCACAGCTGACCCCAAAAGGTGGATCTCTTTCATGTCTACCAGGTCAATCCTCCCTAAATTCCCTCTCTGTAGGCAGTGGACAGCTTTGATTTTTCCTTTTGAGAAGCCTAATAATAGATACCCTGGAGCCCATGGTGTAAAGCCAACTGGCCAAGCAATAGCTATGAAGCTCTTTTGGGGACTTTCAGACCACAGGATGGCTAAGAATGCAAATTTTATTATTAATATGGTTCTTCAGACCAGTTGCTGGCTATTTATCACAGCAATAACTTAGAAATTTCTAGTAAACGAGATAAAAAAGTTAGACACAAATGCAATCTGCCCTTGGGAAGATCACCACATAACCATTGCATTAAAAATAGCTACGACAGTGTCAGCACCCTTTTCTTTTCTCAGATTGCTCTGGCTAAATTAGAAAGGGTCCTCTGGCACATCAAGAAAAATAAGTAATTCTCTCCATCACAGGAATGCATGAAGTGCAGTGAGTGGCACAAGAGAGAAATCTATATGACACATTACAGAAAAAAGTCCCCAAACAACAAAACATCTGCTTATCTTCTTAAATAAGGATTAGTTAAATCATTTAAAACAGTAGAGTAACATAAGATCTATTTTTAAGAATCAATACAAGAACTTATATGCACAGTAAATGAAAAAATAGTATTTAATAGTATCAAGAGACATAATATTACAGCTTAATGGAAAACTTAGACAATTTTTGCAGTTTAGCTTTTGCAAAATGGGCACATGAATCAAATGAAGTGCCTTCATTCATAAGGCCTTAAAATATTTGGGTATTTTGACCATTGAGAACTAAGGAGGGAACACTGAATGCCCTGGTACCTGTTACTGTCACTAGGAAGCACAAAGCTGCACAGAAAGCTCCCTTGCAGGTTATGACCAGTTAGTAACCATTCCTCTGACTTTATCAGAATCAAACCAGCTTCAGCTTTGTCCCCACAGGTCATTTTCCGATAGCAGAAACTTCTTCACACTCCAGCCAGGCTAAGCCTGTGCCAAGCCACTCTGTAGGAATTCCCTGTAATAGTTCCTAAGGACTGGCAAAAGCTTGTACTACAAAGTCAAAGACAACATTCTTCCAAAAATGCAAACCCTTCCCTGGGGCAGTTCAAAAGGCATATCTAGCACAAACACTTTTGTTGCCCGATAAATCCTGTGACAGGATATTCAGTTTAGGTTCCTCTTCTTTACCCTGATGGATAAGTTAAATTAAAATCGCTGTCCATTCAAGCAAAAAAGAATAGGTCTTAATGGAATAATATCAAGTTAATCTTCACTATATTCTGATCTGAAAAAGAAAAAAAAAATTTTATCACAGACATAACTGACTGGGAATGAATTAAGAGACAAAATAAAGGGCATATCAGAGAATAAGACCAGAGGAAATCTTCTGTTGTGTAGATGTAAGCACTGGAGAATAAATTTTATATGATTGAGGCTAGGCCTCGTAGTATAGTTACAACCTCATCCTACTCATAATTTGACTTTTTCATTGTTCTATTTTGCCTGTAAGACAGAAAGATGGTAGAAAAGCCTCTGAACATGACTGATCAGAGGTAAAAAATAGTAGGCCACTCCCTTTCTAATAAGAATAACATTTTCACCTGCTAGGTGAAGGTTGAATATGATCTCCTACTTATGCCTCGGACAATGGAAAACAGCATCACCAAGGTAAGCAGAGAGAACTCGGTATTCATTTAGTCACTGGAGTTTTAAAACCCATGGTAAGCAAAGGACAAACACGAAGATTTGACATGATAGGAACATGACAGGTCCTTTGACAGTTTGCCATCCAATTTAATTTCTTCATTATGAGCTTGTCAAAAAAAGAGCAACCAGAGGCTTCAGCACAGGGCACAAATCAGTTCTGTAGTTTATACCCTTCACCAATGGCATAATGAGTGAAGGCTGAGGTAACATCCACAAATCACTTCAATCTACTCCTTTTGTTCTCTCAAAAACTATTCTTCACATTGAAACTTCCAATAATCTCCTTCTAACTCCAAATTTAATTCAAAAGCATATTTCTAGAGAGATGGGGAATTGGGAGACTGCTTTGTTTAAGTAGCATGGGGTTTTGGCTATTTTCAAATTTAGTGGATGAACACTATAAATGTTAATCCTGTAAAAAGAGCTTGTCTTCCTGGTAGATGCCACACCATACAGTCAGTTTAGAAACCACTCAAAAGGGTGCCAGCAATCCTGTGCAACAGTTTATGCTCATTAGACAACACTATCCAACTCGGAAAAGCAGAGGAACAGAGCAAGCCAGGATACAGCTGACCACACTGGGAGCTGTCTGAGCCATTATGGTTCACCGTCTCACCTTGTAAATGCTCCACGGGATATTTAAACAACTACAAATGTCTAGGAATTTGGGGTTAATCAAAAGAAAAATCAGCTCACACATACTAGTTACAGAGTGTTTAACTGTGTTGAGGGAGAATCCCCACGAGCCTGGCTTGAACTAAGTCCAACACAGGCATCTGGGAGAGGAAATGGCCTGGGCTCTGGAAAAGCCAGAACCAACTCATTCCAGAGGAAATGCTACCAAAGAAACATGGGCAGTCAAACTGTCAACAAATAAGACGAAAAACCATTCAGAATCACAAGGAAAACACAAGAGCTCAGGAAAAGCTAGGCACAAACTAGGGCCAGACTCTCTAGTGAATTTTCCTCTTCATGGTGCAGACAGAAAAATTAAAGTCATCCTAAAGAAAACCGGAGTGTATGCAGCTCTCAAACAAAACACTTTTCCATCCCTCTTGATGAACACATATAACCACTTCTAAAGCCTTTTCCCCTTCTTCCAGGAAGTCTGCATCACTGAGGTTGGTCATGCAACATTTAGAGCCCTGTACACGCTAACAGCACCACTCTATAAAAGCCTCCCCAAAGATTAACTCCCTGCCCAAAGCCAGTCTATTATGTGTACGAGCAAGAAATCACTCCTTCTCCACAATATTCCTATGGAAGAAGTGCATGGCCCAGTTCCTGACAAAGTATGACTATGCTGTGCTTTAAGATCCACCAAGCACTGTGATTTCTTCTCTATCTAAGAACTACCCATCTACTGTGTATGGAAGCTGCTGTTTGCTGCAGAGGGTGAAAAGAGGGTGCAAAGTACATTCCTCATGCTGGGGAGGAGCATATGTATTCCCTCCTTTATCCTCATGACCTTCTGGTCTGAATGAAGGGATCTGTGGTGAATTCGCTATCCTGGCACTAGAGAGAGGGATGGAATTGGCAGTGGCACTGTGGAGCTGGAACTGGCAGGGTTGGTGTGGCTCTCATGAGGGCACCACCCTGGAGCACAGAGAGCACAATGCTGTCCATGCTTAGGGGTGTTGGTGACCTGCCCATTCAGAATTTCACTACTTGCACAGTGCTATTCAATATACATCTAGCTGGAGGTGGACTCGTTACTTTTTCAGGTCTTCTCTTCTAAATCAAAAACCAGCCTTCTTCATTTGTTACAATATTGACTTCTGACAAACATTTATTCTTGTTAATGGGCAAGAAATAGGTAAACTGGGAGGAAAGATGAACTTGGATAAATCCATAAAACTACTTAATGGGTGGGGTTTAGCCTAGGTCTGACTATGAGTGGGTTTTGGCCAGGAACGTAGCATGGTCCCAGATGTGATGTCTCCCTTAATGCTGCCAGTAATTTGTGCTTTTTTACTGTTCTCTGTATTGGGAAGCAGCTGTGGCTCACAGCTGCAGTTCTTGCTGTGAGGGTAACACAGAGAGTCTGGCTGTTCCTGTGCACTTCAAGTCTATAGATCATGATAAAATTACACACTGGAACTTGCCAAAAATAGTAGGCTGCAATTAAAAAGGATATATAGCACACTTCACAAAAACTTAACAGCGCAAATTATTGTTCACAGAGACACATTGCTAGTTACTGACTACTGATACCATTCCCACTTTTTTGGCTCATGGATATTTTGCAGATGCACACATCTGTAGCATGCCATTATCACAGTGCTGATTTTTCTCAGGTGTTCTCTGAACATGGAAAACTGCACGCATGCATGAAATGTAGCATACACTCAGATAGATGTCACCACCAAATAATATATCCCCCTGAAGAGCAACACTGCAAACAGTTTTAGATCCCAACTCTCCTACCCATCTTTACACACGAGAGTTGACATTTTGAGCTGCTCTGATTTCTGCAGCTTTTTTTTATTTAGAAGCCTTCATATGGCATAGAAGTATCAGGTCTCCATTTGACACAGTATCAGGTTGACTCATATCAAGTTAAACTCTCCTTCAGGCTAAGAACAAAATACCCTGACATGTTGCCACACAGTTAGAGTGGCAAATTCCCCAGATTATAAAACATCTGTTGAAAACCAGTTCCCTATCTAAGGCACAAGGGTTATGTTTCTATTCCAATTATTCTTTGCTTCCTCCTCCTCTGCATACACTTCACATTTCTCTGATATTGCAGGTTCTCATCCCCTTTTCAGCTATCCTTACCTGTCAAATTTACACGGTACTAGAATATACATTTGTGGATTTAACTCACTTCTCCAAAAAGTCTTACTTATTATAAGAGCAAGTGAAAGGAGGGATAATTTTTCATAGTCAGAAGCATTTAGAGCAATACTGCACACTGATGCATTAAGGTTTTAGAGAGGAGGAAAGGCACTGGGTTTGTCATCTGTGTCAGTGCTCTCTATTTAAGACTAACGATTACAATACAATCTCATCTGCATTTCTATCTCATCAGGCTTTTTGTGAACTGACACGCAGCTCATTTGTCTAAATGATCAAATAAAGCACATTACGAGTCAATCAGTTCTAACTACGAGGAAAATAAGAGCTCATACCTAAATTCATTTGCTGCAAGCAGATGGTGGATTGCTTTTCTCTCCCTTTATGCTGCAGTCCTGTTCCCTTAGATCCTCTCTACTAAGAGGGGGACATACCGAGAGGTCAGTTTTCCGACAAGGTCATCTGCCTTCTGAGTATGAAGAGAATTGCACAGAAAGTGGGTTGGGCTATATTTAGAGTTTGGTCCAACTCCGTGCCAAGGTCCCCCCTGCTGTCTCTCTCTTGCAGCACCGTCTCAGGTTTATTCTTGCAGATTCTCAGCCCACAGAACACACGAGGATAGCAAAGTCGCTCCGAGCTACTTACTGCTGGATCGAGGTTTTTTGCAATTTGCTAAAAACAAGTGGATCAGCAGCTCAGATGAGAACTCCTTAAATCCCTCACTCTTCTAGTCCTTATCTTTTTTTATTTAAGTGGATTTTCCCTTCTCAGTTGAATAAGGAGAGGAAACTGCCTGGGAAAGAGCAAAAAGACTCTCCTGAGCTAAGGTAAGGTTGCTTCATTTTTGAATTGTCATTGTAATTGCAGAGCGATTGATGATTTTGATCAGATATGCTTCTTCTGCTACTCCAGTTATGCATGTCGGCATTTAAAGGTATTTTTGGATAATGAAATTCTTCATGTAAAAATATGAATTCTCATTAGCACTGTCCATAAGAAATGGGTAATTAAAATAGGTATCAGCATGTGCAATAGAATATACACTATCTGATTTCTGATAAATTACTGTAAAAAGCACACAGCCATGCCAATAGCCTGTATCATTCTGAAAATGAGAACCCCAAATGTATGGCTACATGCACATTGATTACATATACAGGCATGCATTTAGATGTGCTGAGTGATGTTTCAGCCACATTATTTTGCACAATATGAGCAAGCACGGCAGCAAGTTTGTGATATAGGGTTTGCTGTAAATGGCACAGATATAAGTAAAAAAATAATAATTAATAAATGAACATGTGCTCAAATCCCTGTATAGTTCCAAAGAAGTTGCTTAGCTCCAGAGTACAAGTAGTATTACAGATCATATTGTATTTGGTATTCCAAATTTGGTTTCCTTTCCACTGCATGCTACACACTGGTTCAGCATTGCTTCTCTTTTTAAAAACACATATGGCTCAACATTTTCCTCAGCAGCATTTTAAACTGTTGTGACTCTTAAGGAAAAAAACCCCTTTGGACAGAATACATCATTGCATACCTGCCTGTAAGGAGATCCTAGCACACTTCAGGTCACATGGGCATCGTGATACTGTAGTGTGGATCCAACATGAGGAGAATGTTGTCATGTAAAGACACTCTGGAGCCATGGATTTAGCACTGGCACACGCACACACTTTCTAATGCAACACGACCACAGCAAGGCCACAGGAATGGTAACATGAAAAAAATGGGCAGGAAGGTCCACTTGATCCAAAGGTCCAAACACTGATGGGGCAGCACCAAAACATTCTTCACAACATAAGCAGTGTGTAAAAACCTTAGCAGAAGCAATTGAAGAAAGGCAGATGG
Source organism: Prinia subflava (assembly GCF_021018805.1). Lineage (NCBI taxonomy): Eukaryota > Metazoa > Chordata > Aves > Passeriformes > Cisticolidae > Prinia > Prinia subflava. The sequence goes on from NC_086271.1 coordinate 267,691, forward strand.
ATTCTGGATTAAAAGTAAGCAAAGAGCCAGAGAGGTCACCAAGCCACTGTGAGTTCAGCTAAGGTGACTGGGTGAATTCCTGTACTGCTTTCAGGTTGTCTTTTCTTAATAGCTGCTGCTTAAATGATGCCATGCATCAGGCTGTAAAACATTCTAAGTTGGCAAAAGTCTTATCTGCCAAAAAGACTTCTCGTTTTGCTTACTCTCAACTATCTACAAGATCTTCTCATTCTTTGCTTCTGATTTTGCTTAGTAATTTATGCTTGGAGGCTTGAGTGTTAAGTTTATTTGACAGGAGTAATAAACACCATCCATTTCACACAAAATACCTTCCTAGCAGTCCTAAGACTCTTTAACAAGTGAAAATTATGGTATCATGCCATGGAACAAACTTGGGCTGTGTTACATGTGATAACTCAGATCCATCCAGAAGGCTGATATTACGAGAACTTGAAGAAGCTGTTGAAGGAGGGTTACTGAAGTACTGCAAATGCATTTATCAAATTTATCAGCAAGCAAAAGGTGTCACAGTATAAAAGCATCTAGTGCAGTCTAAGATCCGAACAATCTTTTATAAACAGTAGTTATACACTGATAGAAAAGGGGAAAATGAGTCTTTAAAAATTGTAGATGTGCAGGTTTGCCAAAGTTATTGCTTAATGAATCAACTTAGGTTTTGTGACACTTTGTGGTACTATTCTCCATTTGCACGTGGGAAAATATTACTTACTCCCCCATCAAAGACCTCAGGGATGTAGGGCTGACTCAAAAAAAAAGCAGTAGTGATGTGACTGAGCTGACTAATGCAGCATTCCCAAACAGCCCCTGGCAGATGGACAGGAGCACTGCCGTGTCACAGTGGCAGACAGGGACTGGCTTGTTTTGAAGGAAGGGTCACACACCCTCCCCAGAGCTGAGCCTAAAACGTGTCTGTCACCCAGACTGGTGGGAGGTTTGTTGACATGGGGATGACAGGATGACAGCTCTGGAAAATGACAGTAGGATAATGAAGATGGGCATGGCATTACCAGAAGAAGCTGGAAGGAGGCACATCTGAGAGAACAGGCCTCATATTCTAAGGCAGACAAACCTCAGCCTGCTTCTAACCTCTTTCTGGGGCCAATCCTACTTGGTGGGATTCTTCCTCTTCCTATTCTCTCCTCATAAAACTCCATTAAAAAATTCCAGCACCATGAGCTAGCTTTGTCTTGCTACAGTGTGGTCTCCAATGGGCACAATATGTCCATTCTAGTGGAGACCACCATGGAAGTGAAAAAAAAAAATTAAAAGGAGGAAATTTATTTTTTTCTCCTCTCATGTAAGAAAGAATGAAAGACTGAAATCCTTCAATTCTATTAGAGGGGCTGATAGGGCTGAAACCCACCTTCCTTCCATGTGGTGGAAGGGCATGGCCACACCTATTGAATGACACGTCCAAGGCTGTGGAGGAGGAGGAAGGGAAAGCTTGGCTGATGATGTGCGGTGCCAACTGGCCAGGCAAAGCTCCAAGAGGACATTCACTCACTCCTTGCTTTGGCACTGTGCTCCTCAGCTGACAGGTGTGAGCAGGGCCAGAGCCAGATGGGTAACTCCAAGCAGTGCTGGGGGATAAATCAGATCCCCTGCTCTGCTCACTGTAGTTATGTTCTGCCTTGGGGGCTTTCCTCTGGTGCAACCAAACCACGGACAACCCTGGGACTTTTCTCCCTCCCTGCCAAGCTGAACAGACAGAAACACACTGGGATTTTGGGGAGGCTCACCAAAGCATACCTCAACTCATACTGAAACAAGGACCTTTAACACGAGGTCCTGCCAGCTGCCACAGCACCAACGCTACAGGGCTCTGCGGTCAGCCTGCAGGACCCAAGCCTCACCTCCATCCACCATCAATGAAGAGCTGGTGCTGCAGCCAGCATTGAGGCAGGCACACCCAAAAAGGGCTTGGAAGAGTGAGAGAAGGGTAAAGGTGGCACTTGGAGTCAGTCTGTGAGCACTTGGGTACAGCTCCGTGTGCACAGAATTTGGTATGAAAACAGGTGCCTACAACTGCTGAAGGAGCTCTGCCTTAAACCCTGCACTGAAATTTTCTTTCAAAACCTTTAGTGACTATTGCCACAAGTTCTGAATATACTTTCCAGGATGGGATGGATGATACGCCAATATATGCTGTATAGGAAAGACAGATACTTACAGACACAGAAGAATCCCAAAGCTATAATTATGCAAACAGCTAATTAAATAATTTTAGTCATTCTGCTAATCGGTACTTTTCCCTAAGACTTACTTGTAGTACGGACAGGGAAAGAAATCAAAGTTCATACTCACAACCAAGCACATAACCCCAAATTTTTTCTGCTTTCACAAATCCATCTCTCAAAAACAGGAAGGAAAAAACCCCAACAACATAACTTTTCCATAGGGTGCCTTGCTGGTAGAGTGGTATCTTGTTGCAGAAAACAGTCTGCCCTGAGGAGAGGAATAGACCCATCATCTGCATTTTCTTTCAGTCTGATACAAGTGTTGGGACTGACAGAAAGCTCCCCAACACTGGTTTTCACATTTATTACTTTTAACTGTGGCAAATTAACTGTTGTCTACTCAAAGCACAAAAAATCTACACGCACATAACTAAGCACAGTAGGGCACAGGACAAGAAATCCAGTGGAACAGTGAGGTACTCTTCAGACCTGCAGTGCCACACTGCTTGGCAGCTCTGAACTCAGGAAAACTGCAGGCAGACCACAGCAGGGTATCTGCTACACCCAGTGCCCTACCTCTCGCCCAGACAACTTTGTGGTCCCACTCAAGACAATTTCCTGGCTCTCAGTCCTTACCTTGGTGATTATTCAGGATGGGTATACAACACGTTCATGTGAGAAGATGAAGGTTGTGAAATATAAAACAATTTCCAACGACAATCCCACCTATACAGTGTAGCATTGCTAAGATATGCAGGAAGACAGTTAAAACTGGGATTGCATAATAGTGACACGAATTTCTTATCTTCCATTACATAAGCCTAAATTCTTTCAATTGAAGCAAATTCAGTGACCACTACTGATGCTAAAATGCCACAGAAAGTAATCCAACAACTCTTGACTTTCTCTGTCTCAAACACCAGAGAGTGAAAGTGCATATAGACAGCTGTAAAACAGTGAATTACAGTTTTACATAAAATAAAACATAGTCCTGTTAGAAAAAATCCTTGGAGGTGAACTTCCTCACTTTTCACTCATAACCAGCTTTTTAGTATACCAGTCTGATATACCAGGAGAACAGAGTTCAATCCCTAGCCCAAATAACATTGCAAAAAATCAGTATTTACAACATGGTTATATTTTACCACAGTCCTCATGCACTTTTCTTAACCACTAATAATATTGTGGGTGGATATAAGAATGAAGGACGAAAAAAAAAATCTCTAAATGGATGTCAAATAATTTAATGCTCTCCCTAAAGAAACAATTCAAAAATCATGTACAAAGTACAGTAAAAATAGGCATTTTACACCATCTTGTCGGTGTTTAGGAACACTCAATTTAAATAGCAAATGAGCAGCAGGCACTCTTCCTGTCACAGAGCTCTCTTCTGCTAACACAGTGCTTAGAGATGTCATCCAGCAGCACTCGATGTACGTTCCCTCTCACAACACCTGCCCAAAAGAGGGGGTGGCAAGGAAGTCCCACTTGGGAAGAAAGTGAGACAGCACAGGATGAGCTTGTGAGTCCATGAGAAAATGAAGGGTTGGGATGACGTGGCAGGGCTCGTGTGCTCCAGCACCTGCTGCTGCTGTGCAGCTCCTCTCACTCAGCCAGGCCAAGGGCTGCACATTCCTTGCTGAACATTCACCCACTCACCAGCACCAACACACTTGGAAGGAGAGACAACCAGGCTGCGATGGAGTTTCTCAACACAGACAAGTAGACACCAAGAGATAGAGATTATGTGACCTTTTTTGCAACTGGAGGCTCTTGAAGGGGGAAAACCAGAGCTTTTGTTCCTCACCACACTAACTTTCATCTGACTTCCAGCTATCTGAGGTGGATAGCGTGTAGTATAATTATAGATTTATTGAACCTTCCCTGAGATTGGTTGGGGCAAAGAATTTCACAAATCTCTTTGGGAGCCTGGATGTTCCTCTATTTTAGACTTCCCTGTCATAAACATACAAGGCAGGTTTCCCATCAAGTTTGCTCCTTGACACTGAAACAAAAGGGAGAAATGCCAGGCTTCATCAAACAGTGCAGGGTGTGGAGTGATCACTGCAGAAGGCACAGCTAGACTCTTCCTACTGTCCCCTCCTGTGACATGTCACTTAAACAGAGCTGCTAACACTGAAGACATTTTATCATTAGAAGTGCAATGCTAAGATGTATACTAAGCAGCTAATATTCTAATTTAAATTGTTGAAGATGTACTACACAGATGAGTCAATATGCTGTGTCTCCTTTGTGTGAATGCCCAGTCCACGTGGTCAGAGGAGGCAGTTCTAGAGCATTTATTTGGATGGAATCAGGGGCATGTATGTGTTTTGTTATACTAAAGAGATTGGCAGTATTCATTGAGAGGGACTCATCTGAGAGGGACTGCTTAGCCTTTGGCAAACCACTAGCACTTCTTCTATCTCAGTTTGTCTTACTGCAGGAAAAACAGAAAAAGCAGAAATATCCCTTAATGGGTTTTGTTGGAGCCTAAAAAACATCTGTAAAGTCCTATAGGGATTCTGGAAGTGCTATAGGAGAATATAACAGTTTCTTACATTGTGAAGAAAGGACATGAAATCCCTTTCTTTAATACTTGAAAAAGCGTAAGTGTTTTAAAAAGTCTTTTTGAGAATCCAAACCAGGTGCATTCAGATCACCAGCACAAAACCAAACTTGGGGCTCACTCTGCCAGACCCACAGCTCAGTCAGATGCATTTTGATTCTGAGTTACAGTCTCCAGGTTCCTGTATTGACAGCCACAATCAAAGGCTTCTTTGTCATGTCTTTGCTATTCAGCAGCTTCTGGGAGAGTGCCCCTGACAGGACACAAGAGGAAGATAAGGGTTAGCCTTATCCAGAGGGTTTCACTACTGCATCCAGCTCAAGGACAAACTGCTGATAGACTCTGCAGAGCTGAGGCCAGAATATACACGGGGTGGGAGAGACAGAAGCAGTGCTTTATCTAGGTCCTGGAGTCTGGGCTCCAGGGACAGCCCTGTAAGGCAGATGTCCTCTGGTATCCTGCACCAATTCACATGATGTGAGTTCTTCCTTCGAGGCCCTGTTGGGAAATGCAGTCTCCACCTTGCTGATTTACTGCAGGACTGCTGATAAGGGAACTCCTGTGTAGCAGAACACGACCCACAGCACGACAGGGACGAGATAGGAGGGACAATCCGTGCAGGGAGATCAGAGCCCCAGCCAAAGTTACAGAAAACAGCAACTGTAAATTATCCCATGTCTTACAATATGGGAAACAGCATAACCCTCACATCAGAGATACTTGTCTCTCACTGTTTGTCTTTGGGAGCAGAAAGAATGGTTATACACAATTAATGACATCAAACAGAGCCCAGCATAGCAATAAAACCCCCAAACAATACATTAAGTACTGTCATGGTCATTTTATCCTTTGGTTTTTGTTTTAAATTGAACTAATTACTTAGCTCAGCGATGGTCAGGACTGGAAGGCTACACCAGGACTGTAATGAAGGTATAACCCTGGGGAACAATTTTGATTATAGTGAAGGTTTCAGCTAACTACATTTTAATTAATCCAAGTAGTACAGCACTCTGAATCCTCAGATATCCCAGATCAATTTGGACACTAACATGACTCATTTTACAGCATACTTCAACATTGCTCTAATAAATTCTTCAACAGTTCTTTTAAGTCTCAGAGGTAATCTAATTTCTCTTCTATTTTTATTATACAGGCTTTCAAAAGACATTTCAACTATATATCACTAAAATCATGTGGCTGTGGAATGCCAAATATAGCATCAGAAACCAAATACCTCTTCAATACTTGTATTAATTAAAAACACAAAAACATTCCTAATTGTAAAAGAAGGGAGGGGGTTGTATCGATAAAGCATTTTAATTTAAAATAGGTCTCTATTATAATAAAGATGAGCCACAGTAGCATTTGGAGAAAAGGCTCAGCAGTGAACTAGCATAATAATAAGAGGTAAATGAGAAGACAAAAAGCAGGATGTTCAGTGTTCAACACATGGTGCAGTGTCATATGCATTTTCTGTATACTTCAGGCTTATGGGAGTCATGCTTAAAGTCTGACAAAAGATGCATAGAAAAACATGGCAAGCAAAGAACCAGATCCCAAAATAAGCAAGTTTTGAGCTAATACATCATAAGACCCTTAAGATGATGTCATTTATATCTTTAAATTTAGAAAGCACATAAATTTTCCTGTGCATTCTCCTCTGCATCATGAATTCACCAGTGTTTGCTGCTGTATGGAAATGAAAACTGTCCCTGCTTCTCCTGAGACACTGCAGTCCCCAGTATCATTCAATCCCCAGCATTAAACGTGACCTGCAGAGGTGGCTGCACACTGTCCCCATCCAGCAGCAGCAGCAGATACCAAATCTTCCTTCAAGAGGGATGTAAAAGCCAGAAAAAGATCCAGACAATGTGAAAGGACCAGGAAAACCCCTGAAGACAACGTTCAAGCAGAAATAGCCAAACCCAAGAGAAAGGCAGCCAGCACATGCCACTGAAGCCAGTGGCAGTAGGTGGTAGGAAAGGGAGTGAGGGCAAGAGATGTGGAGCTCTAATTCTGAGCCAGAACATTTCTCCTTGTTGTCATGCAGAAAATGCGTTGTGTTCTGCAAAATCCAAGCCTCTCCCCTTCTCAACAGGGTCAGGCTCTGGACAGTCATGGTCCCTGCAGAGGCACTGCCACACAGGGGTGGAAACACTCCTGCTCCTGGCAGCTCCTACCCCTGTGAAGGGGTACCAAGTCCCCCCCTGCTACACCACCAGGACAAATGCAGTCCAACTCTGCCAGCTGTTCACTGTTGTTACCTACATTTTTTGAAAAGACAGGCACTGAAGAGGCTGGGGGAAAGAGAGAGAAGTAAATTCACACATCCCTTATCCCAATGTATCCATAAAGCTGACAAAACCCAACCCAATTAAAATAAAGTATGAATTAGATTAGTTTTCAAGGGTGAAACTGGTCTGTGCAGGATAAAAAAGCACATCTCACTTCTGTGCAGGAGCAGAGAAGTAAATCTGATTTAAGAGAAAGGTAATGGATTTCCTTTGACAACAGGCAAGGTCCAGTCCTATGCTCATGTCTCTAGCAAGGCATCTAGCTCATTATTTTCTGTTTGCTTCTGCTAACCCAACAGTACCACAGATATTCTATTTTACAGTTGTCATTACTTCAGAGGTTACAGTAATAATTTGTTTCAGTAAATAATCACAGAGTTGGGTAAAGGCAATGGCATTCTCTGGAGCATGTAAAGTTATTCCAGGCTGGAAACCAGTCATTCATGCTTAGCAGTAACTGTTTGTGAAACCAATGCTTGAAGAGCTAGGACTGCAAACCTCAAAAAGAAAAAAGGATCAAATTATTACTGCAGAACAGGGCCCAAAACCTGACTTTTTAATTTGGAGAGGCAGTCTCTGCACAGATTTGCAAGCCTCGGTCATTGTATTTTTTTTTTCCATACTGGGCAACCAACTGAGTATTTAGTTCAGGTTTCAGAAGAGCTTGAGTGATGTATTTAACACCCACTGAGTACACCACCACTTCCACCGTGTTCAAGCCAGCACGAAAGGAACAGCTGCTGTGGCTCTCCCTGCCTCAGGTTAAGCACCAGACTGGAAACCCCGCACCAGCAATGTGTGATAGTACCTGCACTTGCATGCTGCAGCCTCGAGTGATCAACAATTCCCCTCCTAATTTTCTATTCTTCACTCATTCCATATCTTTTAATTGTATCCAAGGAAAGGTAAATAACATGGTCCACTTCACCTTGGGCTGACCCTAAAAAGGGCTTCAAAACTGCAAACTTGGGCAGATCATAGCCAGGACCTCAGAAGGGAGCCCAAAACAGCTTGAGCCTACAAAGCTCTGTCACTCCATGGCTCTGAACTCTGGCTGATAAAGAAAGGTGTAGAAGAGATAGGTCAAAAGCCTCCAACCTGTGTACAATACAGCAAGAATTCAAGAGACCAAACAGTTCTCAAGTTCCAAATTGAAAATGGGAAGCAGAAGTGACAGCAGAGGATTTCAATTCAAAAGACTGCTGCTGCTCTGGTTTGTTGGTCAAGACTTTGTGTTAGCCTGTATTTCACTAAGGACACTTGCAGTCTGCTATTCAAGGGTGAAAGAAAGTTCCTTCAGCTGTATTCTTGTGTTCAGTTGTGGGGTCATTTTTCTAAGAGTTCTGAAGAGTACAGAGCCAGGAATTGGACATGATCACACATCCATAGATCTGTGCATTCCACACAGTCTGCTACAAGGTGTGAGCAGCTCTCCTGCAGGACAAACAGGAGTCAATCCCAGTCTCTCTCAGATGGTTCCTCCTGTTCCTCTCCGAGGCCCAAAGCAGGCAGCTGCTCCTCCTCACTAGGAGTGCCTGCTGTGGCATCCCAGCAGATCAGGCTCCACTCCCCATGAATCCATACATTATTAATCTTATCTGAAGCAGACAGTGCTGACGCCCAGCTTCCTCAGTGTCTGGAGCAATACCAGCTGTCTCCAGCTCAGCACAAGGAAATTGAATCTTTGTATGTGTTAAGAAATATTTCCTAAGGATTCAGAATCCTTCCCCTCTCCTTTTCCCCATGCCTATCAAAGCAACTGCTGGGATTCACATGCCACTCCATGGCTCTGCATGCCCAGCAGCAGCACACTCCTTTCTTTATATTCTGCTTACACAATGACCGTGCCACTTTCTCTCATACAAGGACCTGGCCCAAACAGCCCATCCATTCAGGTTTTTTTGGATGGGTTAAGCAAGGACTGTCATTATCAGACCAACAGGAGATGCCCAGATTTTGCAGCCAGTGGAAGATAGGGCAGCACACCTCTCAGAGCACAGGAATGGACACTAAAGAAAACTACTGTACTCAACAATTCCTTAAAATGTACCTCTAACAAATCCTTCATGTTCTTGGTTCTAAGGCTCAACAATTTCTACGGTTCTTTCCATCAGCTGTGGAGCATTACAGCCAAAATACCACCCAGTTGCTGATGTTGTAAATAAAATAGTGCATTGCTACTGAAAGACAACAAAACTGAGAAACATCTAACAACATTAAGAAATGGTTTATAAGAAGTAGCAGATATGATTCTTATTCATCATCCCTTCTTAGAAGTGACCTTAATGAACTTGATGGCAAATTACACAAAAAGAGGGAAGAAATGGATTTTTTACTGACTCACAGAACTTTTGAAGTCTCTGTCCATCTCAGAGATGTTGTCATGGTTGTGTAGACAGGGCACAGACTGGTGCACTACAAAAACATGGTTTGACAGGTAGATTAACTCCTTAAAATGCAAAGAGCACTAACTACTGTAGCTAACTTTGCATCAGAAACTTGTTTCTTTGACCAGTTTTACATTTCAGGCTGCAGTCCAGCAGTAAGTTGGTTTATGAACAGTCACATTAAGACACACGTCTTGCATATCCCATCCTCTCAGGGAATTCAGGGGTCTCTGCTTTGTCAACATTATATGTGAAGAAGAGCTGTTTTTATATAAAAACACTTCACTCTGGGGTAAAAAGTGAATTCCAAACAGTTTTTGATCCCCTAAATCAGGAACTGAGACTTTGCTAGCAAGTGAGAGAGTTTTCTACAATTCAAAAGGTTACAATCAAGCGATGAAAGCAACTGAAATGGCTCACAAGCTGTCATTTTTACTGTAGAAAGTGACACACCATGTTCAGATCTAATAAAAGTACATCAGTTGTTGTTATGAAAAAGATACTAATTTGACCCACTGTATTCCACAGGCTTACAGCACTAATAAATCCATGTTTGTGTCATTAATCTATAGAACAAATGACCAGTTAGAATGCAGTAAGTGGTGATTAAAGCAATAGAAATGCCCCGTTATATGGATGTTATTGCCATTGTGTGTGGAGGCACTGTGTGGTAAAGGAGTATTAACCTCAAAAATCGTGCTCATTTTACAATTGGACTCTCCAGTGAAAGCTGGATTTGGATCTTGTTAGTATATTAACATGTTCTCAAGTATCATGCTATTTTTAAAATTGGTAATTATAATGAAATACTCTGACTGAATAATATTACCCTCACCCACTTATACCATCAAAACAAGATGTCAAATTTACTTTTCCTAAAGCTTGATTTTGGCAAAGCAAGTAATCTGTACACTCAGGTACTCTTCAGAAAGCAAGATTAGCAGCCATTTACCTCCTCAAATACTGCAATTTTTACATTGCCACACTTGCCACATAACTTCAGTCATGGCAAATAAAAATCTGTCATCAATCTGTGTTTGACAGGGCTCTTTATGCTTCTTGGAGCAGGCTGACAAGCTTTGAAGCATCAGTCCTGGTAAGAAGTACTTGAAAAAAATAAAGATTTCCAACTAGAAAATTGAAATGTATTATACATCCATACTCAAATCACAAGGCAAACCTACTCCCATGTATTTACCTGGCAAATATGAATGAAGGTGCTTTGAATGTTTATCATTGCAACAGAGGAAGGCTGGATAAGCATTTATAGCTCAACAAATTAGCTTTAGCCTTTAGCCTTCCCCGCACTCATATCTGGGTTTGACCCTTACAGTCACCCATGTATTTCTATTAAGATACTTTCACTAAGCCTCCATCACAAGGCAATGACAATTAGTTCCCATTACCTGACTTCCAATTAACCAGAGGTCTTAACAATCTGATGTCTCACATACTAATGTAGAGTTGGAGCCAAGATCTGCCTGTTTATACAGGACAAAACAAATTAAATATACACTAGCAAGAGAGTTAGATTTTAATAATGTAAGACACAGTATTTGTCCAAGCAAAAGCACGAGGGGAATACACTAAAAATCAAAAGAAAATACCCACCCCCAAACGTGGCTGTTGAAGGAAAATTATGGTTGCATCTCATGTAGAAATGTTGATGTATGAGTTCAGAGTTGCTGCCAAGGTTATGGTCATTCTGAATACATATTGGTCACTCAGCTTCTACCCACCAGATGTAAAGAATAAAACAACCTATAGGTTGGCATAGATCTGATACTTCATGTAAAATTAAACAAGTTATTTGCTTTTTTTGTTGTCTTGTTTTGTCAAAACCAACCACCATTCTGCATGTGTTTAGAAAAAGTCACATTTTTCAGGAGTCTTTTAATCAATTGTAGCAATTTATAAACCCATTTCAAAAATAAATATTTAGAGGTCATGTAAGCAATGAACTCAGAGAATGGCTGAGATCCAGGCATTGTGCAGACTGAATGACATGATACTCCAGACATTTTTCTGCCCATGTGGTGCCATCAAAGAATTTTGGGGGTTTCGTTGTTTTTGTTTAAACATCATGACAAAAATTAGGAAGGAAATAGAGAGACATATGAAAACTGTGAAAAGAGACTGGAATAATGCAAGAGGGGTCATATCCCATCACTCAAACATGGGCCAGCAGAAGGGAAGGAATGAGATAAGAAGAAAAATCAGAGCAGCGATGGCAGCCAGGTCTTTTCTTGGAAAGAGCTTAAGAACAAAATTAAACCAAAAAAACAACCCTCACATTTCTCTTCAGACATCAGCTACTCTCTGTTCTCTCCTCACCAGTTTGGACACAGCTTTTACCAGGAAACCATTTTCAATTGCCCATTTGCACTGTGACGTGCTTGAGGAAAGCACTGAGGACTCAGCTGTCATGCCAACACTAAATGTGGCTGGCAAAATACTCTGCTCCACCTTTCCTTAATCAAAAATCTTTCTAAGGGTCACCAAGGAAAAGGGGAAGGAGAAACAACACCTCAGTGTTGACAAATAATCTGCCATTTCAGACCACTGGAAAACTCTAGAAAAGAGCTGCCTCTCCTTCCGTTTAAATATGAACACAAGAGACCGAGGCACCTTGATTTTGATACAAAGGATTATTCTCTGGCCTGGCCACCAACCATGCCAGGTCTCTGTAGCACTTTGCAGCAATATTCTTCATTGGGTTACGCTGCTAAATCAGCTGCAGATGCTTCTGTAGTCAATCTTTCCTTAGCTGTGTGCTTCAGAAAAAGTGAACTGGAAAACTCTGCATCATCGGCTCTGTATCAGCCACAAAGAACTGCATGAAACCATGAAGTCAAGCTCAAACACCCCTGGAGAATTCTGGTGCATCACTGTCACATCCCAATTTTACAATTGCATCCACTCAGCTGAAAGGATGTTTGAAACCAGCATTTCTGGGGACAAAGAAAATCTCATTTCATTCTTCTCTCATTACTGAAGTGTGGCTGAAACCTATTCTCAGAAAAGCCAAAAATAAATAAATGTTGGTATACACAGGAAAGTTTTAGCCTCAGAAGCAGAATTTCTCACCAGAACTGTTGAGCAGCTGAAGAGATAGGAAAGAACACTGTAACTTCTCTCAGATAAAGCAAATGCTAACATGAATCTATTGTCTCCCTTTAAGGTTCATTTACACAAAGGGAGGTGAGCCCATCAGTAAATAACAGGCTAAACTATCACATGCCCATAAACCTCTCATCCTGTAGCTGCCATACACCTGAACATCATCGTGAAAGCAGATCCCACACTCAAGGTGAAAGCCATCAAAGGCCTTCCTGTAAACTGGAGCTCCATTTCACACCCTGAGGTGCTGTTTGTTAACAGCATGACACGAGCCACTGTGCTCACAGAGAGGCTGGTTCTGAGAAACACCACTGCACTTCCACGCCTGACTCTGCTCCTGGTTCTCAGGTTTACCTCCATATCTGAAAAGCTTGTTTGGTGCTCCAACTCATCCTATACCATGAGCTAAAACCCTAGTTCTTCATTTTGGGTTTAAACCTGAGATTGAGAATCTAATAAAACCCAGGATACTCAAACTATGTCCTGCAACTACAAAATACAGTGCTTTTCCCAGAATCTTCTGTACATATAATGGAAAAAATACTACAAACCTCATCAGAAACAAAAGCCATCTTCTCTACAGAAGAGTAGAGTGAGATTTCAGAGGGCAGCCACAGCCTCTAGTGAAAACAGATATGCCAGAGCACAGAATGGGAAGATGATTTTTTTCCCAAATCACAGGCCAAGTTAAATGGCAATGCCAGGAACAGTATGCAAACCTTACTGATGTGGTAAAACATCTGCAAGCCCATGCGTGGCTTTTCTGCTCTTTTATGTGTCTCTACATCTAGTCATTTTTCACATGCTGCATACGCAAGACCGAACTGTGCTTTTCTTACACTTGGGGAGTGTTACCTGTAACTGCTCATTATTTTCACAGAGTAGGAAACACACCTTTGAATAGCCTTTGTTCATCAAAAATCCTGTGTCTTTATGCTTGCAGTTACCATAAGTCTCTTAGGGTTACTAGAAATAGTACCATATTTCTCTCATTTCTGGAAACTCTTTGTGGTTAAATAGGGCAAATCCTCCCTGTCTCTTACACTGGTAAGGTTGTTTCTCCAAGTGCCCACTGTGCTGAACTTGGGTTACAAGTTACATCACAAAAGAAAAAGAAAGCCATCAAGCATCCCCTATGGTCTTGGTGGCACATGAGCAGGGCAGGCAGGGAAAGGGAGGGAGCTGTGCTCCTCCTACTCCCTGCTTTGTATGTTTAATATCCCTGTTTCTCAGAACACTCTTGGTGACTCCTTGTCCCATGCAGAGCCCACAATGCAGTTCCCACTGCACATCCCATTTTCCTTGCTTCTTAGGGAATCAGGAGTTATATATGACAACCACAATATGTCTGTGTGTATGTCTATGTCTGTGTGTTGATCCCAGAGTTTTTGTCTTGGCTCACAGCCACTGAGCCAAGATTTGACAAAAAGCTGGAGAAAGCAAATTCCTGCAAGTTCTTACAAATTTTGTGAAAACAGGCAGGAAGGCAATTCTATAATTATCTTTGTGAAAGGCGAGGCTGGCATGTGCAATCCCAGAGAGAGGGGAGCATCCCAGCAAATTCCTCAACCATGGGAAAAGTATCCACTGAGACTCACAGTCAACCACTGGACACAAATTTATAGGCAAGTAGGCATGTTCAACCCCAGTGCTCAGAAAACTACTCATCTGGCTAGGCAGGCTCTGCAAAACATAGTCATTTGAATGATTTATTCCATTCTTTCTTCTAAATTTTCCCAGCACTGGATCAGGAGGGAGCAAACTGGTGGGTGACACACATTTGCTAGCACAGCAAGGATCTTTATAAAAGCAGACTTTGTATTTTCCAAATTAAAAAGGGAAAAAAAAAGCCAATGACAGGGTGTGGTAAGGAATCCTGTTTGTTTCTAAGCCTCTTTTCAAACCCTGTGTGCATGGACATTCAAATACAGAACAGCATCCATTCTGCAATAAGCACCAGGGTAGAGCCAATGCTTCTGTCTTGGGGTAGCTAAGTGTACTTTTTCAAGGCCTGTATTTCAGACCACAGGTATCTGTTATGAACATTTTGATCACACATCCTGGTCAGCTGTGACTGCTTAAATGAGAGGGGAAAGGGGAGGACTGAGCCCATCCTCACCCTTATTCAAGGGCCCCTTTAGCTGCCCACGTACACTTGAGCTGCACAAACCAGGCTGGCAATGGCCCTTTGCTCAGGCTGTTTGCTGCTCACCCTGCAGTGATGATCCAGGGCAGTCAGAGCAAAAGCAAGCCCCTCACCTGGAGATCTGCAGGCGACTGCAGGAAGCAGGCAGTGACCTTTTTGGCCAGCAAAAACCACAGCAGGAAGACAGGGCTTGTACAAACCTTATCACGCCACATAAAACTTCCCTGCTGGCATAGTAATGCAAAGGGAAACTATTTCCCACTGCAGCTTACTGTGTGAGGATGCAGCCTCAGTGCAAAAGGACCATGAATTTCCAGGCTGAAACAGTTGTGCCCGACCAGACATGCACTCTCCTAAGGAGTTCAGACCTGGGCAGGCACATGTCACACACATTGCCCACTACAGCAGCAGTGGTAAGAGCACAGCGAGCACAGAATGGAGCACAGGAGACTCAGACATGTGGCTGCACTGCCCAGAGGATCTCACCAGTGAGTGAGAACTGAGAACACAGCTTCTCTGGAACTTCCATCATCCCAGAAACTAAACACAGCCTGGCAGGAGAGCTGTGGACTCCCTACAGCTCTGTCCACTCACCCCAACTGCATCAAATCTTGCTACCTAACACCACTACCTTCTCTCCATCCCACAGATAGCTTCCTTTCTTCCCCCCATGAAGCTCTGAATGTTATTTTTCACAAGTTGAAATTACCAACACTGACAGAATTCTTACATCTCTGATTTAAAAATTATTTTTAAAAAGCTTTATGATTGCACTAAATATATCTCTGTGAAATCCAATCCTCTCCACTCAATCCCCATATATAGATCCTTTAATGGGAATTATTCCATTTATTTTCTAGTTTCCCAGGTGATGACATGACAGACCTTCAACCTGGTCTTGTGCAATCAGCAAAGGAGAGGTCAGTGAATTGGCAATAACAAAGTATTTGAGAGCCAGCAACAGGGAGGGGGAGTTCAGATATTCAACAATAATGTACTGGCACAATTGCATCCTTCCCTCCACAAAGACTCCAGCATAAGAAAAAGCTTCGGGAGCAGATCCTTCATCGTAATCTCCTAAGATAGTTTTGATCAGTTTGATTTGCTTGCCTTCATCTGCACTGGGACCTGCAACAGACACAAAGATCTGGTGCCTGAGGTCTAAAGAAGGGACCAAAATACACCAGGTCCTACACATTTGTGAAACTTGTAATAGGCAATCAGGCAAGGATCTGAGTTTAATCTCTCATCCCTGATTTTCTGATGCTTTACATTGCCCAGGTCAACAGCCACTTCTCCTCCACTCCTGAGTGGGAAGTTCAACAAAAGACAATCTTTCCTAGCAAGGAGAGCCTTGTTAGCTCACCAGTACGTGGGAATCTATACGAAAGAAAAAAGCAGCAACGTACTTTTAAAACATCAATTTAAATCCAGACCAGCTCTCCCTCCTCAGTAAGGCTTCAGTGTAGTTGCTCCTGTTGGTGAGGGAGTGGAAGTGGTGATATTTCAGGCCTGTTCTTCAGCAGTGCTCTACAACCCTGGCTCTGGAGCCAGCCTGCCAATCAGCCACCTTGCTCTGTTTGCACACAAGCCCAAGTGGAGTAACCTGAGGAGACATTAGCAACTCAACACTCACCACAGCTTCATGCTGTGGTCTGACCAAGTGGCACAGGCTCTTAACCACAGCACGCTGTGAATGCTAATCCCTGCCTGATATTTCATGTCAGCTCCCACTGTGAATCAGCACAGAGAGCAATGGAGTCTGGCTTAACAGGTGGGCTCAATTGCACTTGCACTTTTCGGACAGAGAGGGATTATCGTTCCTACCTACGTGACACAATGATCCCGACTGCAGTCCATCAACATCCTCCAAATGGTGCCCTGGCAGGGCCAGTGTGCAGCCAGGGGTGTCCCAGCAGAGTCTGCCTGAGGAGCTCAGCCTTTCCCTTCAGGGGAAACACCAAAGCTGATGTCACTCACACCTCACCTGACTGTGTCGAGCCAACCTGTTGAGCCAACCACAACACAACAGTGACACTTTAAAAGAAGTGTTCAGGACATGCTTTTCATGTGAGCACAGTCAATCCAAACACAGCATCGCTGCCTCCACCTTATCCCCCTATGCAAGGCTTTAAAAAGCTAAAGCAATAGCTAAACGTGGATGATGAAAACATTCCTGGGAACTGGAATATGCTGAACACTAGGCAAGAACATGAAGTTAGATATTTTCTGTCTCCAGAAGTGGTTTTTCATGACATATTAGACTTCCTAATTTTTATACTTCTCCTTTGAAGTTCAGGTCCAGAGTGAGGCCCCAAGGCAGTGTGACACAGGAATGTGTGCAGCCAATAGGGTACAGTACAGGGTAACAATTCCTTTAGATTGCCCATCCAGAAAGGCCAGATACTTTGAGAGGTACCCAGAGCATTTACAGCTGCCTGACTGGAGGAAGCTGTGGATACAAATCTGTTCCAAGCAAGACTGCTTCTCACCCATGTAGACTGGGAGCAAGTCTTCCAAACACTCAATAAAGAGCAAAGCTTTTGGAGGCATGACTGTTCTTAATGGATGTGCCAAGAAACGAAGAGCTCTGCTGTTATGGAGGGAGTCAGCTATCTGCAGACAAGATACTGTGCAGGATCACTTCTAAAACAAAGTCAGTTACTTCCTTCCAATTGGTTTCTGAAATCTGCAACAGCCATAAGAAAAGTATTCAAGAGAAAAAATAGGGGATTAGCTGGAAAAATACTTTTTTGTATATTAGTATGTTTAATTGCAAGTGGAATCAGAATACATTCTCCTAGTGATAATGTAATTTAAGCAACCTGTTATTCAGCATTGTGTTGAATCAATATTCTGCAGAATGTTACCTTCCATGCCAAGTTAATCCCCCTATCCCATCCCCAATACACTTGTTCCAAAAAACTCACTATATTTAATCCCGAAGTTTATAAAGCTGATAACAAAAGCTATTGTAGTCAACTCTAGAGAATTACTTGCCCAGTTCTCTTGAGATCTCTACAGAAACTCCTGCTGGTATAATATTTAAGACTTTAGTCCCTAAAGCAATGTTTTCCATATGATTTCAGACCTAAAGCTACCTAAGTTGCATCAAACTGCTCAGACATGTTGATCCTGGCATCAGCTCAAGTTCTTTTAAAATACAGTTAAGATGTGCAATAAATAGAGAACAATGAAGTCACCACATGAGAAAAAACTTCAAGTTACCAATCAGAAAAAGCAGAAACATGAGCAATCATTTCAAAGAGTGGCTGAGTGCCCTCCTCTCTCAGTGCTTGCTCAGCCACTATGCTCTTCAAAGTACTGCATCTCACCCTTCAGTATGCTCTAGATCAAGGATGGAGATACAGGTTAATACATAACCCAAGAGCAGTGAATATATTTGAAATTCCACCTGATCCTCATCAAAGGAAAAAATTCATCACCCGTACTTCAGAGTGCAAGAAGTTACCAAATGCCCCTGAGGATGCTGGCTCCCTTCTGAAATATGGCCTTCCCCCCACAGCAACAACACCAGCTCCAGGTGGACTCTGTGGGCTCTCCATGGGATCTTCACCTTTCAATAGTGGCTTAGAACCAAGATTGTGACTGTTGAAGAACAAGGGCGGAAGGGCTGAATCCCAAGATAAGTAAGCAGCAGGGCTGACCTCATCTGCTGTTCCCTAGGGCATTCCATTTAGGATCGCATGAGGTTCCTGAAACAGTATATGAAAAACAGACATTGAGGGTTTATTATTCATAGGCAGGAAGTAAACAACGTTTAGCAGGAATTAAAACCACTTATTCAGAGAAATTTAAAACACAAGCCCCACATACAAATCGTGCTGGGGTTAAAGCAGTACGTGGATCCAATGAGGGAGCACAGGAGGAACAGGCCACAGGAAAATCCACACTAGTAGTGCATGTGGACACATACACTAGTGAAGGTACAGAGAGAACTAGAGATCCAGGTATCCAATGTCCTTCAAGAAACATGGCCACTACATTAGAATACTAAGAATTAGTTTGGTTCAAGTCCATTCCTAGAGAAGTCAGTAGAAGAAAAACAGCAACAAAAACTTCCAAAACAAACAACACATTTCAGCGGGTAGAAAATCAAGCTCCTTATGAGCACTTCTGAAAGTCCCCAACCTACATCCTCTCTGCTGAGACCGGTGTCAAAACATTTCAGCTTTTGTCCACTTTGAGATCTATCCCATGCAGATGAGTCTCACCCAAGTTTCCCCCTAAATATGAGAAAGAAATCTACTTTTTAAAGTATGAATTTAAATATTCTCTGATACTGAAGCTTATCCTTGTAACATGCTGCAGACATTCAGGGGAAATTAACCGGGAAATAAAGGTTTGAGAAACACCAACAGTATAGTAAAAAAGCAGAAGATGCATATGATGGGCCCAGAATTTCACACCTATCAATGCAGCGAGCCACGTTCTTTCATGCAAATCTTTTCACTGTTTTTCTACAGTGATGACCTCAAGGACATGTATCTCTAGGCCTTAAATCACAGGAGCCTCAGCTGCCTGAGCTGCAGTATTTGCAGCATTAGGATCCATAGATGAAGGCAGCTGGCACTGCTCTCCACCCACAGTCTGTGACAGGCTCGTGTGGACTGCACTGCAAGCAAGGCAAGTCCTGCATTGGTCTATTGGTCATCTACCACCAAACTGGCCTTGAGACCAAGTTAAACCAGAACAACCATATCAGGGCAACATCACAGAGCAACTACTCCAAGAATAAGGCTTTTGCTTGGGTTAAACAGATTTACAGTGATCTCCCCTAAATATTTCTCCCCCTGCCACTCCCCACCCCAGTATGCTGCAATTTACTCCAAGCAGTTGAGGATTACTCACTACTCTGAGATCAACGTTTTTTTTGTTTTGTTCCCTTAGAGGCAAATTAACAACTAAGGAAGAAATAATTTTAAAAGTATAATACTCAGTGCTTATATAATGTCAGCAACTCAAAGAGGTGCATGTCCTTTTTAATGTACTTATCGATCACAATTCTAGAAAACTGGACATGCCTCTAACTCAGTCTTTTACAATAGGTGCCAGTTTTTAGAAAAAAAAAGTTGTCTTTTCCAGTACCAAAAAAAATCATACTTTTTAGGACCCTAGAAAGGAAGAAAAACAGCTTTTGGTCAGTTGCATCTAATGCAGCCAAAGTCTCACACTCAGCTAACAAAAAATAATTCTCTTGATGTAGCCAAGCTGTACTACACTGATATCTGGGTATTAGCCTGGTGCTGGAAACACCTAATTCATAAAAATCTGGAATTCTATTCAAAAGCTGATAAGACACATGAATCTCTATTGTCAGGTACAGCACCAGAGCACAAAGAAGCTCTTGGTTTTGAATCCACACATTAAAAACTGTAAACATTTACAGTAGGTTCTGCAAGAGCACAGACACATAGTCCAGGGCATCTCAAGGCCAACTCGCTGCTCTGGCCCCCTGGCTTTATAATTCTACATATTACTGAAATAAACCCAGCTCAAAGCACCATTCTGAAAACCCAATGGACTCACAAGTTGCTCCACTTCCATGTTCTCATGTTCTAAGAGATGGGCATAGAACATGATAAAAATATTAGGAATTGGGTTTTAGGAACTGTGATCTCACAGATGAGAACAGAACAGTTTCAGCTGAAGTCAATGGAATTATACCCACAGACATGAGATCACAACGTGGCATTCAAAAAATACCTTCAATCATAAAATCCCCAGATGCAATGCCTGTGGCCAACATTTATATTAGCCACACGTGCATTATCCTGAAAGAAGGTTTTAATTATTTTTATAGTGAGATAATGTTCCCTTGACGATCCTAAAGTCTAGTAGCATGTAGCAATTAAATTTCATTCTTGAGAAGACAATAGCAAACATCTGCTACTTTGAATCTATACAAGAATTAGCAATTTTTCCATTTCTTCACAATAACAGTGACTTTTCCACAATACCATAAAAGCTACTGACAAGCTACATACAGAAATTTGAGGAGAAAGCAGGGGAAAGTCTTCTCTGGGGCCAAGTGCAAACTGGAAGTTTTACACTTTGCCAGCTGCAAGAAAAACGGGAAAGAAAACACTTCATTCTGTAATAGAGTATCAGCTAACACACTTAGCAGAAGGAAACACATTCTTCACCAGCCAAATCTGACTTTCATTCCATGAACTAAAAATATATCTAGAGAGGTTTGTTAATATGGTTGACCTCAAAATTTGGAACTTCCTTCCTTCCAGATGCAAAATAGCTCAAAATTATGCATTTTCAGGTAAGGATCCAAGGGCCTCTCTACTGTCTATATTCCCCACAGAAGTTAATCACAAGCACTGCTGAACACAGTCAGTGCCTAAAACTAAGGAAACACTCCTATCCCCATGTATAGATAGAACATTGAGCAATTAGTCTCTTCTGTGTTGCCTAGGATACACTTTACAGAGAATATGCCTTTTCCCTACCAAGCACAGTTTAGAGTGGCAATCGTTTGATTACCAAATTTAAAAGATTAGCAGCCTGTTAGGACAAATTCCTGCGATGAGCTGATTTTACATGGCCAGTGATCTACTGAACTTCCACTGCCAGGGGTCAAGAGTGCCAGCAGGATTCTCCATGCACAGGGACACTAAGGGATAGAACTCCAGCAGCTTTCCTTCTCAGGTGACCCTCAACATTAGTCCAACATAATGTGCTTACAACACTCCCAAGTACCCATATATAATCATCTGGCAGAATATTCTCTGTTCTGTAGTTTTTCTTCCAAATAATTTACAGGTTTGGATTTTTTTTTATAACTCCAGGATAGGTAGTGAGCGGTTCAATAGCTCCCCTCAGTTTTTGCCTGTTTGCACAGTCCACTAAAAGCAACTGCTCTAAAGTGGGCACACATTTTTAAATTAAAAGTAAATTCATGAGATCCTACCCTTGATTGTCTAAAGAATTCATTCAGCTGTTTTGATATAACCATTTGGAAACAACAGTTTTATCCCAAACCAGAAATGACACTTCTTCTATTGGCACAGTGGTGAGGAATGTGGAGTTACAAATCATGCAGTCAGTAGGAATAGCAGACATTTCAAACACAAAATCTAAATAAACGGACTAATTTTTTCTATAGCCACTGACAAAGTAAGTGAATATAATTATGTAGGAACAAAGCAACAGTACAGCTATTACTCAGTGCATGAGCCCTGAGCAGTTTCATTACGCAACGTTTAATTCAGAAGAGTAAGACAGTCCTTCCATCTGAAAATTTTATTCCAAACCAAATTAAAATCCTGGGGAAATATAGCAAGCAGTTTAAAACACATCCTAAATAAAAAAGCAGAAAAATAGATATCTGTCTTAAAAGAGACAAGGAAGTATAGTTTGATGGGTTTTGTTTAACTGCTTCATTTTGAGGCCAAGCCTCATTTGAATATTTCATTCAAACTACAGACAAAAAAAAATACATTCACAGAGTCTTTAACAATCTTGTGTATAGCTAATGTTTTCTTGTAACAGGGCTGCTTCACTCTACTTTTAACTTGCCTTTGAACTCCATCTCCTTAAGATGCCTTTGCAGTAAAAAAAGATGGTGAGGTTTGCAGCCTGACTTGACGTTACATGTAAAGAGGAGCTCTCCACAGCTGGCTCACAGTAACACCCTCTGAACACTCCTTGGCAAGGGCTGTAGAGATCCACCACCTCTGGCAGCCAAGAAGAAACAAGGGGTGGAGGGAAAACCCTACAGGTTAATTTGGTGGGATTTTTCTATCTCTCATTCAGAGGTGACAGAGAGACACAGCTCATTGTCTAAGACTCTGCACAGCTCTGACCTGCTTGTCACATAAAACCAATAAATTGCCCTCCTAAGGAAGTAGCACTTACCTAAATAAATTGTAGGCTACAAACATCTTGCATCATGTCAGGACTTTGAGGTCATGCAGCAGGCAAGTGCATTCAGATCCAGGTAGGCAAATGTCTCATTTATGTTTTAAAACCTCAAATGATGTGGTATTTCACAAACCTTTTTCTACTGCAGCATCTTGCCTGGTTCATCCAGTTAAAAAGCTCCAGGATGAAACTGTGATATTGTGAAGGAAGTGAATTGCCATCCATTTTGTTAGGAAGGATGATGAAGACATGGGAGGAACACCCAAAAAAGCAGTAAAGAAAGGTCTACAGTATGTAATTGTACCAGCTCTGCATCGCTGTGTAACCTAGTATAAAACTGGTTCTTGTTTTCTCCCTAGTTTCTCATCCTGCATCTGGCAACTTTCCCCATCCATTGTGAATGTCCTGATCATTCACAACTCTCTCACACCTCAACCTTATTAGCTCAGCTGCCCTACTGGGGGTCTTTACTGTGCCTTTGACTTAAATAGGAGCTTTTCTATTGGTGCAAAGAAATCCTGACCGAAGTCTTCAAATAGTGCCAATACATATGCTTATGGCTAAATAAAATAAATGCGAAAAATGAAGCAATACAGCAGTTAGATCCATTACATGTTCTTGCAGTGACTAATAATTTCTTTTGTGTTTCAGAAGACTTTTAAGAGTCAACTGAAGCATGGGAAAATATTTAATGTGATTTTCCAAAGCACTGTATTTCTGAAGCTCTGCCAGTCATGTAGTAGATTGAACCCAGCATTACGAAGTATTCTCACATGTAACCACAGGGACTCTATGACACAGGTTATTTAAAGCCTTGCCTTGTGAGATTCATTTACAATTCTAGGTAAAGCACATTTTTGAATGTATTTCACTGGCAACTGTCTGAAGCTGTGTTTCAAAAACCAGAGTGCAAATTTCACAGCCTCTAGTTCCAGCAATTCACATCCTATAAAATATTCAGAATTTTTATCTTTTGCTGAATAGCTGGAATCCCACGCTCTTGCAAGACAATTTTTATATTTTTTTTCCTAAACAATAAAAAATAACAAGGGCTGTTAGCAGGTTGGAAGAGGGTCAACAAAACTAGTGTCATGGGCTTTTTATTTCCTTTCTTTCAAACTCCACGGGGAGTCTAATGATCAAAACTTAGCAAAGTGCGTAAGTATGTTGTGTAACAGGATTGTTAGATCTCTTGGCTTCAAACTAAAAAGACTATAAACCAAAATTCCTATTATGGCTATTTCTTGATGTCTGGTGGTCTGCTATGCTCTCCCAATATGGATAGTAGTTTCCATCTTCTTGCCATTAAGATTTCTGATTAAAAAGCATTGCTGCAATACTTCCATGAAATTACTGTGATCTGGGAATTTTTCTTTTGGAAAGAATGTAACAGAATAATTAATGTGTCTATCAATTCCATTCTCTTAGTTAATGGCGAAAGTGAAAGGGACAAATTATAACCACTTGCTTGCTTTGGCTATCACATTGACAAAACGTCAAAGGATCATGGAATCATTTAGGTTGGAAATGGCCTTTGTGTTGGACCCACTTGGAGAATTCCACAATGGCAGAAACTCCATCTTCTTCTGCCCACAGAGACCTGTCCAGAGGGACAGTGCAGACTCACAACAAACATCTGAAATAAAGCTGGGTCTTCCTAGAAACATCTGAACTAACACTTCACTGCTGATCCACAAGAAAAGGGAAAGCAGACAAATTTGAAGCATATTTTGTACTTATGCTTAAGCGATTCCTGGTTGAAGTTTAAAAGGCTGGTTTTGATCAATGAAGTTCTCTGTTTCTCTGTGCTATGCTAAGGAATGCCTGGCCTTTCTTTGGCTGGTGAGATGGCCTGAGACTTGGCCCCAGCAGAGCCAATGGTTCCAAAGCTTTCCTTATTAAATGTTTCACCTGTTTGGAGGGTTCTGCTGTGCACAACCCACCGCTGTGGATTACAACCAGTGACCAGCAAACAGTGTGGGGCTTCACCAGTGTGACTAAGAAAGGAATCCAGCCTGAGTGCCACGAACAGCAAAAGCCAAATCTTAGTCACACGGAATTCAGTGGCAAACTTCCTACTGATTTTGTGGAATTCAGAACTTTCTTTCTAGTCACAGACACTTATCTATTAAAAAACACAGAAGGAATCTGACATTAGACTTCCTCAATATATGTACTAAGGTAAAACTTTTTGCGTATTTTCACAAGCACCTGATGTTGAAACTTTTCTTCCAAAATTAAAATTTCACATCCTTTGGTATTTCTTATTTAGTATTCTACCTTCCCACTCTCTTGGTATTTTACAAGCAGATCTTAGCATCATAAAATAGCACACCACACATAAATACACACCACACATAAATACACACCACATCAGACATAGCAGACTTTTCTCAAAGTAACTGAATTCACAAATTTGGAGGTCAGTTGTTTTCCTCTAAATAGCTAAGCCAGTCTTTCCCCCAATAAATCTAAAGCATCATTTTAGATCTTCACGTGTAAGTTGAACACTATTTCTTAACTCCTCAGAGAAAATACTGATACCTAACAAGCTTTTTTTTAAAAAAAGAAACCCAAATCCCCCCGAAATCAAAATGACCAAAACAAGAAACTCAATCAGGAAATAAATAAGTTCCTAAATTTCTGCAAATGGCTGGACTTGCCTCAACAGGCCTTAAATGCATCTGCAAAATATAAATGAAAGTTAATTAGATAATCTTGTAACTATAACTGCAGGTTTTATTGCATATTTTGAATAGTTATTTGCTTCCAAGGGATGCTAATATTTAATTTGGCTCTTTCATTTAGAAGTTTCTTTCTATGGCTTTTCCAGAAGAAAACAGAATTCCTTGATTTTGGTTATTGGCCCTGAAAACTGGGGTAATTTATTTGTAGATCACTGAAGCTGTGTTTGTTGGAGAGACAACTAACATCAATTGTACACCACAAACAAACCAACTGACCGCTACTGGTTTATAATTTCTTATATTTTAATACACTGAAGACAAAACACTTCAGGAGAATATTAAAAAAACAAAAGTCAGCTTGCCCCAATCAGATCTACTGCATGGTTTAGCTTCAGCACTAGTCAGTGGTAACTGAAAGTGCAGAAGTGTTTCAAGCAAATTTTTAATTATGCAGATAAACTGGGAAAAGATGACCACAAAAGACTAAAACATAATCAAGCTAACCATGTATAAAATTAGGATAAAGCACACACATGCCATATTATCCTTTGAAAAAACCCAAGTGGTCAGATTTCTGTAGGAAGCAGTGCAGGTTTTAAGGAGCAGTGGGCTCTGTCAGTAGATGAGTCCTTACTCTGCACTTACACCTTCCACAACCATTTGATGCACCAGAAGGTGTTGGGAGCAGCCTTGCTAATCCAAAATCCGCACAATCATCTGAGTTAAACGAGAGCTGAGTAACATAACAAGAAGTTACCCCTTTAAGTAAGATGTTGTAGGGCTCCTCCTTGAGGGATTTCTTAATCACTATAAAAACAATGTTCTAAATCCAGCTTCCATTGCTAGAATAAAAACAAATGCTGCTTCAGTTACCAAATTCAATGGTTTTAGTATCAATGTAAAGACAAGCTTCAAAATAACACTTTTCCAGAGGTCATGGCTCACAGATTCCAGGCATCATGATCATCAACCATTCCATCATCAAAACCTTTCAAAAGCAGGAGCCAAATTTAACTTCAGCACCTGATAGGATTGTATGAAACAGACAGACCAGCACTAAAGGATTCTTACATAGGAGCTTACACAAAGCCCTCCACAAAGCCCTCAAGAATGTGTGTTATCATAAAACACACTTAGGCATCTCATGTGATCTCAGCAAGCAAGCATGGGTGAGTGCACCTCATATGGCACTAAAATCAATGCTGCAGATTTACTGCTTCCTTCTCCTAAAGTAATGATGAAAGCCATTCTTCTTCCATATTACCTCCTCCATCGAGCTCTTCGGGCTGTTGTCTTCTGCTAAAGACATAAAACTTCAGCCTTGGCCATTTATTTGCACTAAAACATAGAAACTGATCCATCTTCTGCAGCTGCTAGCTTGTTCAAATCCCAATTTAGGTTGTATCTGCCTCATCAGATTTCCCCTCTCGTGATACCTGAGTAATTAGTTTTATTTTCTTCACACAAGCCTGTTTTTTCCATCTTTTTCCCAACTGAACTGCTGTAAGTTTTTCAAATGGAGGAAAAGTCAAGTTAGAAACTTGTTTTGGGGCAAGGGAACGGCTTTTAATTTTAACTTTTAAAAATGCATGATATATGGGTCATCGAAACCAGCAAGGTTCTAAAATTCAAAGGAAAGTAACTGTGATTAATAGATGGTTTTACACGAGCAGCGGTGAATAAAACCTAGCCACTAGGCAAATTCTAACAAGCCAAACTGACCAATGATAAAGGAAAGAGGTGATGACATCCAGCTGCAAAATAAGCACCACTTTTTAGAAGTTGTTTTTTTAAAACAATCTTTGGAATTTACTGTCAGATTTTATTTGCATCTTTTGCACTGAATTTTATGATGGTGTCCATGCAGAGATGGAAGCTCTGATGCAGTGTTACTAATCCTCTTATCCAAGTATTTTGGACACAGATTACAGCATTATGAGAAATACTCAGAACTCCAAGGCACAGGGGCGTAAGAAGGTTACTAAAGGCCATCCTTTCACAGGGGAATGAAAAGGCTTCAAGGAAGCAGAGTTGGATGTCACTGCTTGGCAATGCTCAAAAAAGTTTGTTTGGTCATTATTTTCCTTCAATGCATATCCATACCACTAACTCGAGCTCCTGCTGCTCACCTGGTACCCTACAAAGTCTAAAAACACACATGCTACCAGGCTCTAAAAAATTTCAGTTTGCATGTTCCTCATCTGCTTGAGTTTAGGTGGCTCTCCTTAGGAGAATAAGTGGAACAGGCCTGATCTGAGAGTGCTGTCAGAAGAGCTGAGGCTGCACAGCCCCAGGTGCAGCCCGCAGGGAACACAGCCCCTCCCTGCCTGAGCGGGAAGCGCTCTGCGAGTCAGAAAGTCTGTCTGATGTGCATCCACGTGGCCTTGTTATGCATGTGTGTGTAAATATACATGTCCACACACATGGGCAACACAGATTCCTTCAGCTGCTGGGCTCAGTCTGCCCAGCAGCCACTTCTGGATCCCAGTGCTCCCAGCTGCTGGCACCAGACAAACAAGCCCACTCCAGCTGCTGGCACAGACTGTCACACACATATCCAGGTATCTCCAAAAAGTGCTCTAGCACTGACTCATCTTGATGGGTTTCAGATCTGGACTCTGGGGCTGAGGTTCTCCTCAGACAGTCCTGGAAAGGACTCTAGGCCTGGTGTCCCTTCCTTTGTGTCTTTAGTTAGTTTTCTGCCTGTCATTGTGACCCTGTGCCCATCTGGGCCTGTGGAGGTGGGACTTTGTTGGGCCGATGGTCCCAGTGATGCCTGGGAGGTGTCCAGGGCAGGGTACCAGTTGGGATTCTCTGTCTTCCTTTGTGCTCACAAAATGCAGCAGATTGTTCCATACAAGCGTGACCTGGCAACTAAAATGCCCTGCCCTACCTTCACATTTCTTTTCCTTTTCAATTAATCTATTTTTGTGTAATTGGTGAACATCTGCCCTTCCTAGTGAACATTCGGTAAAATTTAGAGGAAGAATTAATGGCATCCGTATTAGAAGTACAAAACAGAGGCACTTGAGATTAGACAAAACAATCCTCACAGAGGGCATGAAAATAAATTCCAAACATATGCGACGGTGAATTTTACAAATGCCAATCCCTCTCGCTTTAGGAGAATAATTAAGCATTTGTCTCTTGATTTTTAAAAAAACTTTTAGTTTACTCTCAGGCAAAGAACTCCACAAACCTCACTGAACATTCACCCTAACCATGGGTACCTTCAGGCTGGCCTCACCCAGTGCTCCCAAGCTGGCTCTGCCACACAGGATGCGTTCAGCTAGTCCAGCACATCCCTTGGGAGAACAGGAGTGGTGGCCAGCAGAGCAGGCAGGCCTCCCTGACCACGCTCCTGCCAAGAGGTATTTTTGCGTTCTGACCAAGCACTGCAGGCAGCAGCCTGCTGCACTTGTGGGGAGTTGCTAAGCATTTCAACCAACTCTTTCCAAGCACGGGGAAAATTACTGCTGCTTATGTAATCTGTCCCTTGCCAAATGGGAATCTGGGAGCTCAGCTGAGCTGACGTTAGCATTTAAGTTAAGGAGCCAAAACATTTTTCACTCTGATGCTCTTTTGGTTTCCAGCACTGACTACAGATTCTGCTAAAAAGTTACATCACGGTCCTTAATGGCACCTATAGCATTAGGCCGAGGAGGGTGTTCTCTGAGGTACAGTTTGGAAGGCAAATTTTGGGAATGCAGGGACATGAAGTTGTACATAGCAAAGGCAGCAGCAGCAGCACTGGCTGTAAGCCCCACAGGGCCCAGGTACTGTGTGGCACCTGCTTATCCCATGTGCCAGGGGGTACCCTGCTGACCTGTGGCTCCTGGAAGGACACAGCCCCAGGTGTCTCCAGACAACCTTCCCACCTTGTTTCTTGAATTGGAAACTTATTTAACTTCTTAACTGCCAGCATATAATGGCATTGATTTACACTCACTGTCTCTTTGTTACATAGCTCTTGAAGAAGTTGAGTTCTTCATTTTTATACCACTTAAAATAAATACGTATCATGGAAAGAAGATGTATATGGCAAGAAAAGAAAACAGACAATTAAGAAGGATCTCGCTCAACAAAAACAGCATACTGATTAATTGAAAGCTCGTTTCATAGTTTGTCAGTAAATGGCAGTGATGAGTATCAATTTCAAAATAATAAGCATAAAATAAATACAAACTACCAGCTGAAGGAAGTCTGTTATGGAAGTCTTTTACAGCAGTAATAAACCCCAAATCCTGGAAAATTTTAAATGGTTCAAGACTACATGTTCTTATCGGGTACAAAAGCTGACTTACAAACTGCATATGAACGAAGAATAAAACAAGGGCAGTGCTCTTCAGATTACATCTGTGATGAGAAATGGCTCATCCAAAAAGAGGATGCCAGCCCACTTGCCACTCCTGTAACTTAAGTTTGGGTCAATTCTTACTCTCAGTCAAGGTTCTACTAGCTTGAATGAGAGTTGATCACTTCAGAAAAGTCTCAAGTTTAGAAACGTAACTCTTGCATATGTATCCAGGATAAACAGTCTCTTCTGTTCATCTCGTGGAACCATAAAAGAAAAGAAGCCATGAGGGCATACTGATGCAAACAGGTGTGACAGAAATCACGAGCTCCCTCTTCTGTAAATACCTTTGGCTGGCAAAGAGTTTCTTTGCCCTTGTATCTACTAAGGGATGACTTCAGCAAGGTTAATGCAACAGCTGAGAGCAGCAAGACAGTTTTTAATTGTTTTTAATTCAGAAGCCCCTAAACACTATCCAACAACAAGCAAATTCAACTAAACAGAGAGATGGGTGTTTTGTGAACCCCTCTTCCCTAATTAAGTTTTAGATCCCTTGTGAAAAGGATATGTAAGTGATGCCACCTCCAAATCAGCCTCTGGCTGTGTCACTGCTGTAACTGAAAAGGTTTAATTTTTGTTATTCTCAAACCTAGCACTCTGTAACAGCAGAAAATGCTCTTACATTTTTCTCACATGCCCTGCTAATCAACTTGATGAACAGGTCTACCACTCTCTCATGACTCAGCAGCAGTCAAGTTTGTTTTGGTAGCTATGGGCTTCTTTCCTTTCACTATTTCCTCCAAAACTGACATGTCTTTTCAGCTATTTCAAAAAACAAACAAAAAGACCTAAAGAAAACCCTCACAAGCAAACAAATCAACTAAAAAGGCAAGGCCAAAGAGATGCAAAGACAAGACAGGTTTGCTTTACTTGATCTGGCTAACCACAACACAGCAACACAAAAAATCTGGCTTTCTTCAATACTATACTGCACCCAAATGCCACGTGTAGGAGAAGAGAGCCTTGTGACCCCTGCAGACACCTCACTGCAGTCTCCTGTCTGTTTATCACAGACTCATCTCACAGTCAGGCAGTCCAAGCTGATTCTCAGTGAGCCAACGAGAGGTGTCATCAAAGGAACAGGAACCGGGGAAAAGCTGCGGCTCAGCGCCCGTGTCAGTGCGTCTTGGGCTCCACTCATTTCTCATTATGCCAGCACACTTCAGATTGTCAAATTTACTTTCAAAACCCCACGGACTCTCCTAAAATTATTTCTGTAATAGCAACAAGTAGAAGCTGCAGTACTGCGAGATTTGATTCCAATCAGTGTGATGAAAAACTCACTAAAAAAAAGAGAAAACATGAGGAAAACCAAGGAGAAATGGTAGATTTTGGCTATGAATGTTGCTGCTGTTGTTTTTTATTTTAAGTAAAGCTACATTTTTAAACACTGACAGAGCTCAGTAGAATTTAGTAGCTATAACTTACAGTTAATCTTGGTTAGATTCTCCATCATCTGAAGTCTTTAAATCAATATTGGGCGCCCCCTCAGAAGATAAGCTGTAGCTCAGCCAAATTTATTAAGCTGTATAAAAAACTACTAGATTAGGCTCTCTGGTTTGTGTTTATGTAAGATTGCAACCATGACATAATGTCTCTAACCTTAAGTATCCGCTAGGCTATAGAATATCCAAAATTCAAAGGCTGTATGTGGGAGCTATTGACTGTAGTGCAGCAAAGGTGGGCACGTGAAACATTAAAGGACAAAAAAGAAAAAAAAAGCCAAAGCATTAACTCCAACATGGGCAACTTTGGTGAAGTATGGAAAATTACTGCACGCTCTATTATGCTGCAAATACAGTGCTGAAAATAAAATTCACATCTTATAACAAGACAAACAACTACAGAACCTACCTGTCTTACCAGTGCCATGGCAACTGTAAAAGAAAACACAACACACTGACCTGAAATAGCAGCAACTTCTTCCCGTTAAGAATATTGCTTATAAGGGAACGAGCAAGAGCCGGCTGACCACACATCCATAAAAGCTGGGAATGGTTTCTGTTTCCAGAGAGTGTTTCAGTGACTTTACTATTTTTACCAAAATAAAAAGAAACCAAATCAACCAACCAGTGAACAAAAGCCAAGAAGGGGAAAAAAAAAAAAAAGAAAAGGTGGGTTTGTCACTGATTTTACAGTCCCCAAGTACATGAAGCTGACAAGCTGAACATATGCACACTTCAGGGACTTTTGATAATCCAAACCATCTAGTTTCCACTGGCCTCAGAATGTGCTGATAAAAACAAACTCCCTTAACCAGACCGTGATCCCACAGGCTGATCTAACCCTTACACACAAGCATCCCACTCCTTTGTCTCAACAAAGGGACAATGACCTGCTCACACAAGTAGGCTGACAAAGTAAAAAAGGAACAGCTGCATCTGCCCAGCCAGGGATTAAGTGGCATTTCAGCCCTGTCTGTCCACTGAACAGCTTTCACATTACTAAGATTCACCACTTTAGTGTCATTAACTCCACTGAATTTTAAGAAATGCTATACATAATTAAATATAACTGTAATAAAGGTTGTACCAGGTTGATTGGAGACTCCTTCCTAAAGAAAATCTTGCACAGGATGTTTTACAATTGTATCTCATATATTGTCCCTTATCACTGCTGCCAGATTTCAAAAGAGAGAGAGAAGTCCTGAAAATAGCAAACTTCTAAAAATCTGGTAGAAACTCAATGCAGAGAAAGGAGATTATAATCAAGAGTGTGTAGGGAAAAAGCCCCCACACGTGAACTGTGCCACTGTCAGTCTTGTTTGATGCTACGGCACCAAAACAGCTTCTGAGTGGATGTAGCAGACAGTGGCTACTGCCCAGGGTAGCATTCAATAAGGAGAACAGTGTGGAGTTGGATGTATCCAAGCAGAAAAGGACACACATCTAGTCATTATCCTATTTTCAAGCCACAAACAGTGTGGATTTGCTTGTTTAACCATAATATATTTTTCTATTAGCAAATGACTATGTATGTATGTTCACAAGTTCTCCACATCTAAGCAAAAAACCCAAAGCAGAAAATCCTTCCTAGAATCAAGCACAATTTACCATCTCCTACAATAAATATAACTGTAACAGAAATAATCTTACATATTGCACTGGACATTTAAATACTGTATAGCAAGCAAAAAGAAGAGCTAGTACATATACTCACATATACCCCTAATGTCTTTACTGTGACTAGCACACAAGTCTGATTTACAAGTACTTCATAAATTCGTGAAAACTTGCATGGAAACTGTTCTGCAGCTCAGTAACCTGTTGGAACCAACTCAACACAAGTGCTGTGCACACAGTCCTGCCCAGTAACACAGGCCTGTGAGCCACCAAAGGGGAAGGGAAACCGGCAAAACAACAGGCACGTTTTTGCATTTAATAACCAGAAACAGTCTGGACTGCTGTTCTCTACCCTGCTCACTGACTTCTAAGAGCTGCCATTTAAACATCCAGAGTAACTTACTTCTCATGACTACTTAATCCAGTTCTCCAACCTGAAAGTCCTAACAGCTGCTGCTGTTTGAAGCATCCAGAACATTACTTGCACATACTTTGTAAAAATGGCATTTGCTAGTAAAAGCAAAGCTTTTAAAGCTTAGGGCAAATAGCCTTGGGGTTTTCCCCTTCTGAGAGCCTAAAGTTTTATGAGTGAACCTAAAGGACTGCCAGACTTCTGAAGCGACAACACGTTACGAAAAAATTTCCTATGTGTTTTGCAAATTTGAAGTCAGCCACATTTCACAACTGACATCAGGGTTTTTAATATCAGCTCTAATGAAATATAATTCTCCAATGACATAACTGTGAAGTATAGCATTTTCATTTCACTAGCTGGCAGAGGGGTTTTGGCCTTATTATTATTATTATTTCTTATGTAGAGCCAAAAGTGTTCTAGGCCCTGCACAGACATGCCTGAAGACAAAACCTTTTCCTTGTATCTGCTGTAAACACAGAGGCCACAGCGTATTCGGCTTTACAGAAAAGGTCACGCATTTTCACACCACTGCTACAGCCAAGTCATATGGTAGGACACAGCAATAAGACCAAAATGTAAGATACAGTTTGCCTGCATCTTCTCTGCACTTTCACTT
Source organism: Prinia subflava (assembly GCF_021018805.1). Classification (NCBI taxonomy): domain Eukaryota; kingdom Metazoa; phylum Chordata; class Aves; order Passeriformes; family Cisticolidae; genus Prinia; species Prinia subflava. Next base: position 301,435 of record NC_086271.1, read on the forward strand.
TCATTAAATCTCTTTGGGTAGGATTGGATAGTTTCTGGTTTGGGAGAATACCGCTGTTTATTGATAGACATCCTACACTCAGTGAAGAAATTCCAGCCATCATCACAAAAGCCTGAGGGGAGCAGGGTGTAAGCTGAGAATTAAAATGATAATCTTATTTTTGAATCTGGTTCTTCCTGAGGTCACAATTCCTCTGCTGGATGAGAGAGGTGTTTGTTTTAGAACTGATACATGTGCAGCTCGTGACACTTTAACCACACACCAATAAAAATTAAAAAGCTCCCATTTGCAAATGACTGAACTCAGGCTTTAACTGAGGGGAGCTCTGCCTTCCCTAGACCCTGAAAACCCAAGAAACAGAGATGAGAGAAAAAGTTACACTTCTCCCATCAGGGCCCACACCTCCAGATGACTGAGATGAGATCCAAGCATGGAAGGAGCAGTCAGAAAGAGAGACTTGTCTACTCCAAAGGCCACGAGCAGTTGGTAGGAGCATCTCACATGGGCACTTTGTTGTGGGAACAAGCAACAACAACAACAAGGTTGTATTCACCCCTTCACCTACACATCCTGCTCAATGTACATCTCTTCAGGTCTCCAGTGGTGTTACTTGGGAAAGAAACTGCCCCAGTTTGGCTGTTGCCTGCATGTTGTGCTTTGGGACAGAGCAGGGACCCTGGTAGCACCAAGAGCTCGGGGATCCTGACACTCCAGGGACACCTCCACACACAGATCCAGCTCCAGCCTAGGGAGGAATTTGAAAGGGGTATCTCATGGCATAGTTCACAGGAACAAGCCTAGGCCTGACCTGCGAAAGCATCCACAAAAGGGATAAGCCCTGCTGACAGGTACAGAGGGGATGCCTCTACTGTGGCAACATCTCCTAGAGGCTGTCATGAGTGGAAGGTAACAGGACACAGTCTCTTTGCCACAGGACTGATGCAAACTCAGCTTGAAAAAGAATAAGAACCAGCTTTCAGCACACTAAGCTGAAAGGTGGAGAGAAAAGCTTCCAAAACCATAAAGGGCAGATGTCTGGTGAGAGTTAACAAAAAGGTTCATTTGTGGGGTTCATTTGTTGGCTTCTTGTATAAGTCTTGAGATAATCCAACCTTATTGGATTCATAAAACACAAATGCACTAGATCAGCAGCAATTCCCCCTTTAGACTGGACTCTAATCAGGGTATCTTGGTACCCTTGCCTTCTTTTTGCATCTTTCTGAAATTCTGAAACGCATTTTAACGGGGGTTTGCAGACCCTGAACTGCAGCCTGAACATGGGTTGAACTCTCAGTGAACCACTGACAGCTGCACATACTCCTGTTTGAGGCTACAGCAGAAGCTGAAAAGAAATCAAAATCATGTTTGATTTTTCTGCTTTGGGGGGCAGGTGAGAAGAGTCTATACAATGCATTATTGTAGTGGAGCTTGCAGTGGTGGTGGCTGTCTCTTTTGGTGCCACAGCTCATTTCTGTAAAGACAGCTATGCAGGATGAAGTAAGTGTTATCCTTCAGTTTCTCTAGACTGCTAACAAACATTACACTGGTTTCCAACGCTGATGGAACACAGAAGAGAAAACACGGAGCGTGAGTTCCCAAAAACGGGCAAAAACTTTGGTCCTCTCTGGAGGATGCTCTGGGAAAAGGCAGAGGATAAATGGGGTCAGGACAGCCTTTCCCAGCTCCACACAAGCAAGTGTGAATCCACAGTAACAGAGATGTTACCTCTGAGGTGAAGCTTGTGGCAGACAAGAGCACAGCAGGGAAAAACTGCCAGGCATATCTGCTCTCCACAGGAAGAGACCACAGTCAGGACTAACACACCTGCTGGAAGGTTTGCCTTGCAAGGGAGAGAACCCAAACCACGGCAGGATGGCAGGGTTTGTCCCACTGTAAACACTGGCATTTATAACGGAGAACAAAGTGTCACCGCATGCATGCTGCACACACTCACAGTTTGCTTTTCACAATGTCATGCAAGGATGCTTTGTACTAAGATTTCATACAGTAGTAGTTCTTTAATTCAAGTAATTACATTTCCTGCTTGTAGGAAATGGTCTTCTTTGACCACACCAGATAAGCTATTGTCCCATAAATCATATTGCCATAATCAGCTACCAACATTTGTTTTAAGGCACTGTCATTTCTTAAGAGCTCTTACCTCTTTATTAAAGGACAATGAAAGCCTAAAACCAACAGAATACTCTTCCCCAAAGACAACATCCCTTCATCAGGCACTGAAGCAATAAATGGCAAAGGAAGGAGAAAAAAAAATCAAATAGTTACAAAAACTATCTAAAGCCTCTCTCTGTGAACTCAAAATATACTATTTTACACACAGTTCTAGAATGCTATATTAAATCTTTTACATCTTCCACCCACACAAATGAAGCAGTCTCCTCCTACCACTCCACAGCTTCCAGCCTCAAATATCCTGGTGTAAAATGATCAGACAAAATAGGTGACTTATGTTTTTATTGGTTCCTCCAGACTATGACGACATTTCCTAAAACACTGAGCCAGGAAACTATTAATGTCTCTGAAAAAGTGGAAAGGGTCAGGCTATTTCAAAGGATGTGTTTGCTAAGAGGCCTTTGTTATAGATGTATAGGCCACTCAAGATTTGATTAATAATAACAAAAGTATTTTCCATTCCCGTAACATTTCTAGCTCCAAGGTATATTGTGAACATATTTGTTACATTGTGTTACAAATATATTCTTGTATTTCTTGTGTTATGAAAGCATTACCCCTTTCCACCTTTCTGGGAATTAAAATAAGCAGGTTAATAAGCTTGCCTAAGCCTTTGTAAAGCGGTGTATCCATTCCAAGATCAGAATTACCCACATATCTGTATGTGCTCCTAATCTCAGGCTGTTATTGGAGAAATGAAAAAGGTCTCTGCTTATCACCATCATAAAAATGAAAGACCTGGAAGATTTTCTACATTTATCTCAGCTGTGTTGGCCTGCATGTGGCAGCACAAGTCAGGTGAAACACTTGCAGGTGGGGTCAGAGATCCCTTAAAAAAAGCTCTGTGTGTGTTATATACAAACACTAAACCAGACCAACCAGTACTCTGACAGGAGCATAGCCCAGTGTGTGCAGGACAGAGAGATCCCACAGAGACTCCTCAAAACTTTCGAGTTTTCTAGCACATGCTACACGTATACAGCTCTTCTTTTTGGCTGCTTTGTCAGTAGGTCTGGGGGGACACAAAGGACTTGCACAAAAGCCTTGGAAGTAAAGATGCTCTAAAGACATCTCCACTTCTATTGTGGCCAGAACAATTTCACCCACACACCCAGTTCTGACCCTGACTGCACAAGAATACGCAGGAGGGGCAGTTCCTAAGGCATGAGTGCAGGGCAGACAGTGCCATGCGTTTCACACAGGAGAGAGCTCGGGCATCCTAAAGGAAGTACAAGTCACTCTGCTTTTACTGACTAAGGAGCTTCACTCATCTGTCACGACTCAGTCAATGACAGTCGGGTCAGAGGACGAACGCAGCAGGTAAAAATCCCACTATTGCACAGTGCCACCTCCTGGGCAAGCAGGACTGGAGAAGCACCCTCATGAGCCCCTTCTCCCCTGCAGCATCCAAGGTTTCAGTGCTGCCTGCCAAGCTCTGGCAGGGCAGGCATTACCCCTGTTCTCAGAAGGCAGGCCGTGAATTCACAGAGAGAAGAGCAGACTCTTTACAGCTCTCCCCACCAAACGTGAGGGGCAGCAATCCCACTCCCGAGTGAGGCTCTATCTGCATGGGCAAGCACCACACAAACCCACAGGATCAGGTTCACTCTGGGTTGCTGGCTAATCACAAATTAGCAATCAGGGCTTCCTTTCAACATCCAAACAGGAAATGGGAGTGGAGGAAGTTGAAAGCTTAATAATTTCTTGCATGTTAACAAGTTATATGAGCCACTCCAATAAAATAGCTTTGCTAAGTGAACTTAAACCTAGCACACAGTCTGTCCCCAAATGGCAAGCATTTATCTTTAAAACCAAGCTCTGTGTTTTGGAAAGACAACGGATGCAGACATTTAAATCAGCATAATTTAATTTCTAGGAAAAGAGGACATCAAGCAGTGATCTGAAGTTGAGGATCCTGGTTTATTGTAACCACTAATGTTGAGACTATAACTCCCAAACTAAACCCATGGTGGTAATTCTGGCATGTCTCTTGAAATTTAGTGAAAAAACAGGATTAGAAGGGCAATGTTTTAGTTATCACAAACTATTAAATCCATAATGGCCTCTGACAAAGGAGCAAGAAAATCAGGCCTAATGTTAGGTCCACTTGTTTCCACTATCTTTTAGGGGTACTGTACTCTTTGGTTGTGCACCCCTGTAACATTTACCTGGCCACACAAAGTGCCAGGAAAGCTGGGAAATCAAGTCCCTGTAAGACAGTGAGAACCCTAAATTGCCTAAGGAGCACAGGACTTTCAGGCCTCCGTGTCACGCACAGCAAGGAACATCTCTCCATCTTTAGGTTACGAGATCACAGCCCCTGGCAATTGGGAAAAGCCTGGCCCATAATGCACTCCTAATTTGGTACTATCTTTACAGCAGGAGGAGGAAAAACAATTTTGTGCAGCTGTTGAGCAATTCTCAAAAGTTCAAGACAGATGAAAGGCCAGTTTCTTGGTTGCCTGAAGATATTAAGACAGATTAGGGACAAAAGTAAGATGACTTAAATGGGTGGATGTAGACTGATGTTTTGAGGGAACAAAACTACAAGGTAGAATTCCTTGGTTTTTTATGAATGTACCCAACAAAAAAGAAAAATCTCTTGGAAGAACTCCACAGTTTAGAGAGAGATTATTTCAGTGGGCTGCATGAAGAACAGAACAGAAGCAAAGGAATTTGGAAAAGAAACCCTGCTGTCAATACAACCACTAAACAATCTCATTATCTCCCAGGGATGCAAGCAAGAACAGACATACAACATAGATAGTTACCATGGCCTACAATAACCTAGCTACAGTAGGTAAGGAGCTAATACTGTGTGAGTGCATGCTCTGCATTGTGGAGTGTGGAAGTAAGTTTTTTCCCTTCTTTCAGCAGTAGAGACATGGGCACTCCTAGTTGCAGTGCAGCATTTACCATCAAGTGTTGCCTGCCATAAGCACCTCAATGTACTTGTTACACTGAGCACATAGCTGGAAATGCAGACCTTGCTGTGGACTCTTGTATTATTGTTCTCAGCAACACAAAAAGGGGAAAAAGTCTTTTGTACATGAACATCTGAATTTCCATCCTGGATCCTTCAGATTGTTTTCACAGTAGGCATTCCCTGTTTCCCAGGTGACAGGAGGCAGAGCAGATATTTGATCAGCCTGGGTTTTAGACCACCCATTTGCAAAAACTCCCCAGAAGAGTTTTGAAAGCTGAAAAGCAAGGAGTCTGTAAGGCTGCTGGGTTTGGTGTTGGGGGTTTTGTTTTGTAAGACATAATCATTGATAGGTATTACATCTATCACTGGCAACACTGATAACTCCTTCTACAGCACTCAAACTGTGACCTTGCATTTCAGTACTGGTGGTATCAGCTGTGTCCAAGAGTTTATTTCTGTGGAGGCACTAACTAACCGCTTCTTTTTTAGGATGTTTGCATCCAGGGCAGCAATGCCACTTCCTACTACGTGATAAAGATCATGAGGACTCTGCAGGACTGCCACCTGCGCCTTGCCAAAATGACGGCATCTGCCAGAACGTTCAGGTTTCCAGTCTGTGATGCTCCAGCAGGTTAGCTGATCTTCACTTAACTTCTGTAGTACCAAATGCTTTTCTTTAAGCCAGAGACTTCCAATTTTCCTCCCCTCTACTTCCAGTGAGAGAGGTAAGAGTTTCCAGACAATGTTTCTTTGGTAAAGAGTGCCGATGAGCTCGTACCTGTTTAGCAGCTATCACTCTATCAACAATCCACTGTCAAAAGATGGAGGAGGAATGTGCTTGACAATGAGAGACAAATTATGGGCTGTGTCCTCCTTGCCCTACATTTGTGTAACATCCAAGGCTCATATGTGCTGTTCACTTAAGTGTCTAAAGGAAAATGTAGCTGTGACCAGTTTCTCTGGATCAGACACCAGGTAGCTGTTAAATAATATTAAGAATGATTTCACCATGAGATGCTTGTACTGGATCTCACCCAAAACCTTTTTATATTGCATATATTACTGTTTTGCTGCAAATGTGGTCTCAAAGCAAAGGAAGAACTTTGATGAATATATGCATGAGATCATCCAGACAAGGAGACTGCATGTTTACAGAGGTGTGGAAACACTTGACAAAATAGATTATCTTTTTCAGTTTGTATTCCAAAATAAAGGTTTTCTTGGATGATGAACTCAGGAGTTCCCTGAGTTTTGTTCATGAAGGGCAACCTAATGAGAGAGAGACATCAGGCTAGGGGTTACATGACCATTAAAAAAAAAAATTCAGCAGGACAGTGCAGAAAAGCCACAATTTGAAAATTTTCCTGAGGCTCACACACTTAGCAGCTTTCCAGGTTAGTCTCTGGGAACCCCTGACTCAGATGTTGCATACTTGTGAGGAATATAATTGATCCTTTGTGCGGTCTTTTCCTCCTCAAAGACATATATCCGAAGGTTTACTTCTTTTTGTGATGACTACTGGGCTCTGTGTTACACAAACAGAAGAATGACAAGGCAAGAGCAGACATGCTAAGCTTCCAATTTATATGGTAGCTGTAAATGCTTGTATAAGCTCAAACCAAGTGGTAGTCTTACTGAGGAGGCCTCCAGCTCTAGAAGCAGCTCATATATTTAGGTGGTGATGGAAGGGAAGGGGCTCTTAGTGCTTAAATCTTAAGTAGACTTTCAAAGTTTATTTTCATAGTCTAAAGGCTTGGGAAGGTAATGATAATTTGTGGTATTCTCTAGAGTACCACTGTCATTGTGGTCTTGTTGAGCTATTTGCATGATTTGGTTCCTCTGTACCACAAAGATACAAAAAATAAGAAATATTTCTGCCTTGCATCATCTCTGCAAGTGAGAGATTGCCTACAGAGGGAAGAGGAACAGCTGTGGAGATGGCTGCTACAAAGGATATCAGCCCCCATTTGCACCCCTTCAGGTGCAAGTGACAACTGTAAACTGTACCTAAGATTTGAGCACACAACTGGGCCAGTTAATAATTTACTCATGGAAAAAGATAAAGAAGATTTTTGGTTTGCAGGTGCTCTCCTGCACATAAAATTTCTGTGCACACTTTCAAAGGCCTCTCATTCCCAATTGCACACAGATTAACAAAATAAGAGATGTTAGCAAATTCTCCAGTTTGCAGGGATGGCTGAAGCTTACTAAAGTTCTGGCAAATAAATGGAGTACATCTATCTTACTCCTTTGGTACAAGCAGGTGTAATGGAGAATTCCCTTCTGCCAAAAGAAACTACCTGAGGAACAAACTAGGAGTCTTTCTCAGCAAACTTTCTGACTATTAATTCAGATGTTATGAGGGGAAAAGCCACCAGTGAAATGGAGAAGCAAACAGATGAAAATCTCTGGAATGTCCTCTCTGCTCAGAGCTCAGGAAATCTCAGTTCTGCAGGGAGATGTGGCGTGAGCCCCGCGCTCCCCCAAGACACAAGGGACTCCTCGAGGGTGTGAGAGCTGCAGCCCCAACCAAAAAATTTCTTTTGTCTCTATTAGTCTGGCAGACCTGACAATGAACTTCTCAACTTCTGGGCAGGGAAAGCACGTGTTGGGTCACGCACTCTTGCCGTGCTGGATCACGGGGTGCTGCCTGTGGTTGGAGGAGTGCGTGACAACAAGAAAGGTGTTCTGGCATGGCTGAGGCACTCCTGTCAAAAGGGCTGCTGTCAGTAGCAGGCACCACTGACAGGCAGAGATCTGGCTTGACTAAGTAAACTCCATTCTGCTCCTCATCCCACAAGACAGGTGTGGCTGGTTGAGAGATCCAGGCTCACGCTTCCCCAAGGCCCTGGCCTGCCTCCTTACCGGAGGGAGGAAACCCGGCTGCCTCTGGTGCAAACTGGGCATGGTCCAGGGTAAGCCGTGGGGTAACGTGAGGTCAAAGCCTGGTGTGATGCTCACTGCATGAATGTGAACTGTGCCAGGAATGGTCAGTGAGTCACACAGCTCTCAGGAAAGTGCCTGGTCCACGCGAATTAGAGACCCAAGAAACACCACTTGCATTTAGCTGAAGCTCAGACATCGAGGACACATGGCAAAGGCACCCAGCTGCTGTGGAGACAAAGGGTATGCCAGGAGCAGGTCTGCTAGGAGACAGCCAGCCAAGGAGGCTGCAGCTGACCTGTGGGCTGCTTAAGAAATACAGCCTCACTGGCTTCCGTGTTTTATCGCATTCTGATCATGGGTTAAGCGAGGCACTCAGCCTATTGTTCTTGCCACACGATAAGTAACTAGCTACATGTAAACAAAGCAATTAAGCTCCATAAGGAACTGTTTGGACTTCAAAGCTGAACTAAACATTGCGTTTTGTTTTGGGAATCCAAATGTGGTAAATTACTGACAGTTGACTATGACCATGGGATTGTTCCCTGCACAGAAAAGGCTCCTGGAACATGCAGCACACACTGGAAAATCACCTTTCCTCCTCTTTACCCTGACATTAACCATCTAAAGACCCTGCTGCACTCACTGCTAGCTGCCTTTTGCTGAGTATCACCTTAGCATAACTAATTTATGATAATATATGATAATTCTTATCACAATTTATGATACGAATAGAGAGAGAAGCTTCTTAGGCTGGCACAGCTTGCTCTAAACCCCTGTTCTTCAGCTGTAAAACCACCAGGCTCCATCAGCACCCCTCCAGGAAAACCTCTCAGTTGTTAACTCCTTAATGTATTTGGCAGTCAGACAATTCAGTAGGGAGCAGCACAGCACAGAAATACATACCAACTCATTATTTTCTCATTAGCTGTACTCCTGTTGCACCTAAAACCCCTAATCAATATCAGACTGTCAACTTGCTAAACAGAATATGCGCAGAGGAAGAAAGAATCCCATCCCAAATGTTGTGAGGACCAGAAGACTTGACACTTTAAACCCAACACACACATTCAACTCAAGAATCCCCAACTCTCTCACTGCTAATACGTGTATGTGTTCAGCTTTGTAAGCTGAATTTACATAGCCATAGAATGTAGTAATCTAGTGTAGATGAGGTAAGAAAAGAACCACCAAAACAAAACCAGAAAGGAAACATTACTAAATCCATCCAGGGCTATTAAAAGCAAAAGTAAAAATGCATTCTGTCATAGCACCCATTATAATGTTCACTTTTATACTTTAAATGTGCAGTTTGTTCCTTTGCAAAGATTTAACAGCTGTCCCCAGTTACACACCTGCACTGCAGCTCTCTGCTGTGTCTGTCACTGCGGGACAGAAGCACCTGAGCTGAAGCAGGCACACGGCTGAGGGAGGAAAACCAGGAGCTGGCTGGAAGAGGACATAGTGGGGTGTGAGCTGAGCCCCGTGTCAGAGAGGTCCCACCCCACCAAGAGGAAGGACACAGCCTGGAAGGTGGTGGCAGCTTTCTGTTCCCAAAGTTCCCACTGGAAATCTGGGAGTTAAAACCACAGTCATGGTGGATCTCCTTATATCCATTAGTCACACCCTCCCAACAAACTCTGCTATGTGGTATATCTGCTTATGATGCCTTAGAAACATCCCAGCCTCCTGATGAAGTTACTAGATAAATTGTGAGTTTTGAAACACAGATAGACAAAGGTTAAGAAAACAAACTGCCTTACTATTTACTGCAGCGCTGCAGCACGCACGTCTCCATCTCTGATGAAGGGTGAAAAACACCATTTTTTGTGCAACAGAATGGCAAGGGCAGCTGCTGGGAGGCTGAAATGGCCTCTTGTGGTGGTGTTACCCAACTGACATACAGCTGTGGGAGACGGGGACATAGGCTGTGCAGGGGCTCTTTACAGTGCATTCACAGAAAAAGCAAAACTTACACACAAAAGATACCAAAATACTCTAATCTGGTTCATTTTATAAATTCTGGGTGCCAAAATGGGAGGCAGGACCAGGATGAAAAAGATAAAAGTAGCCTTAAATTTCTTCCTGAGATTCACCCACCCTCATCAATATTACTGGCCATCAGATTTTTACAAGTTACCTTCTCTGTTCCTTGCAAATACTTACAGTGCATCTTCAAAGCTGCCCATGTACAATGGAGGAGCTCTGAGCATCCTGTGTAGGAGGCAACAATGCCAGGAACACACAGAAAAACATTCAATTGTTTCTAAATCAAAAGCCCACATCAGGTGCTGCTTTTCTGTCCCCCAGGTTTCTGCTTTTTTGACTACTGAAGGGAATCCTTCATTCAGCAGAGACAAAAAGGCCTAAAGCTGCTTCTTGGGATATATCTTAGGGTGGGATAAATTCGGAAGGGATGCAGGCCTAGGGTAGAGCTTCTTTGGAGGCACATAGGGACCTGGAGAGTTTGGGACTCATCCTATGGGAAGACAAAGTTAACCCAGAAGAGACAAAAAGCTGTGAAGGGCTGGACTCCAAAGCCAGGGGTGAGGGGGGCTAGACCTGGGACAGACTGTAGGACAGTAGTTGGTTCTTAGTCTCAGTGAAACTGGTCTAGGGAAAGGTCCAATTCTCTTACAGCCAACACAGGAACAATATATAAGGTCTGCAGCTTTCTTAGTGTAATTGCAGTATAGGAATTCTGATTGTGACGGACTGGAGGGTAGGAAGAAAAAGGAAAGCTGCTTCTAGACCCAAGCACTGAGTAGACATGCAAGCTTTCATCAAATGGGCACAATTACTTTCAGCAGGTTCTACTCATCCTTTGCATCCATGCTTTCCAATACAACATGTCAGAGGAAAATATTGTACTACTGCAGGTCAAGATGCACTCTTCAAAAATCTACAGTGCAGTACAAGCATTAGGGTTACCCTTATTCCTTACTTAATCATGGTGTTTCTCTGCCTCCTCTAACCTCTGCGCCCTCCTTCATTATTTTATTCTTGGCTCCTCTAACTGTATGCTCAGCTCTTTCTGCTCTGCCTCCATTCTCTCTAGTTTTCTTCCTCTTCACTAAAACAGTCTTTCCTTCTTGCATGCTATTTCCCCACAACAAAAATCATAACATTAATCTCATTTCACATGTGCAGCACGATTGCTCTTGCCTTTGTATTCCCCACATTTTTCCTTCCATTGATTCTGGAACAAGGCCTGTTCAGATTTGAACTGTGTTTGGCAAGCAGGAGATCCTGACTGGCCCCTCAGTATGCCCTGGACAAGGGCACTTTACAGCCCTGGTTGGTTAACTTGCTTCTTACACAGCCGCCACCCTATTCCACCTTAGGATTTGAAGTTTAGGTCAACACATTAATACCGTGTCATTCCTCAGTACAGTACCTGAGGCAATTTTCTTCAGGGTCACTTTGCCAACAACTTTTAAGATGGTTGAAGAACTCTGCCTCAGAACCCAGGCAACAAAAACCTCTGCTGTATCAGAGAAAACTCTTCCAAAGTACGGAGCAAAAGGCTTCCATCCGTAAGAAACCTAAGGCACAGTGCCTGCCCTGCCCTTGCCTCTGCAGGTCAGAGGGCTTGGGAAGCACTTGCATCCCATGGTGTGGAGCATGGCAGTAAAACCTGGAAAGATCATTCAAACAAGGTAGGACCTGAGCATCCTGTTTCTCATGGCACCATCCTCAAAATACACAAAATACACAACTGCTACCAAACTGTAAATTTCCCACTGAACCCAAAACACACTTCACAAATACCCGAAAGAAAAAGAATAAAATATTTATATCTTAAAACATGCTGACTGGGTAAACAGGATTGTGGCTGGGTTTCTGTTATGTCCTGCTTCCCCATGTGCAGGCTGAAGCAGACATAAATGTTTACAGCAGACACTGCTGTGATGCACTCGTGGGCTGCCCTTCCCACCCCTCTGCCTGGCAGGAGCAGAGCAAGGCTGGAATATGAGGATGGGTGCCTGCCTGTGCTTAGAAGGTGATGACCCATGAGCACTCTGCAGATGCTGAGCTTCTCAGCCAGCTGAAATAAATCATTCCCACACCTTGCAAACACCATGCACGGCTACAGGTACAACTGTCCACTTTTCTTCAGGTCCTGAGTGCCTGACAGAGCCTGTTTGCAGCTACAGAATAATGTCTTTCTCCAGCCTCCATAATTCATGAGCCTTCATAACTTTCTTGTGGGGTCAATTTACTCTCAGATAGTTATCTAAAATGTAAATGAAAAAAAAAAATCGTGACCAAAAATGATCATCTCCAGCTCTCACTGCAAGCATTTAGAAGTTGATCTGTCCATTCCTTTGCCACCAGTCACCTTCCCCTTTACAGTGCCTGTGTGCTAGAATTCATTGTATCATAAATGTGACAAATCTAATCATCCATTACATTAATACTTATCACATTATGTTGCATTTGGCCAAAACTATCATTCATCCATAGAGACATGTGCCTTTTATAACTCAACCTCTTTGGAATACATTAGTTTTTCAGACTGAAGCTTTATGACAAAAGACCTCTAAACCTATATATATCCTACCTACCTGTATCTGTAATAATAGTCTTCAAAACTGTTTGAGATGACAACTGAAAATCTGCAACCTGTAGAGAGCTTGCAACATTTCAGTCCCATGCAGAAAGTAATTTCTATGCTTTAATGCCAGCAAGCAAACACAGGAAATAACCATCCAAATAAAGGACCTTTTTTTTTCAGTTAGCACCTTAAAGAGTACAATGTTTTAATGTAAGGAGAATTCAAATAGTTAAGAATAATTTTATGACAGAAGTTGAGAACAAGAGCTCCATTTCAGCTAAGCACCTGAATTCCTGACTTATCCTAGACTGAAGGTGTGACACATCCACTCAGCAGGTCTGATTTCCAATGACTTCTTTGTATTTCCTCCGAAAGTATATACTGATATATCACTCTACAGTAAAGAGGGAAGATCCTTTTCAAAGCTTCTAACACCTGAGGTGCTTCTGAAATAGGGATTTGCCACTCTAGTCAGAGCACCTCAGATGCACTTATTCTGCAGATTTCTTCTTATAAACCACACCATTAATAGGAGACGACTTGTAATCTACTGAACTGTCAGTAAGAGAACCAACAATAAAAATCACTTAAGTGCTACTGTCTACCCAGTTGTTCTAGTTAATTCTTGTGGTTTTATCATCACTGTGTTTTCTCCCCTTTCCGAGAGAACCAACACATAGAGTGTTTGCCTATTTAGCCATGCAAACACAGCAATGGCAGAGAATATGCTTGAAAATTGCCTGAACTGTTATAGAGAGAAAAAACGGATTCCTTTTCTCTTGAGTAGCCACAGCCATTACTTGTAACAGGGATATGCAAAAAACATTAAAGTGGATGTATGAACTCTTACTTGATGATATGCTGTAGTCCATTACATCTGAGGAAGTGTTGTTACAGGGAATACTAGTGAGAGCATTTTGATATGGGCCACAGGACTGGCTAACACCAGTTTCACTGCTCAATGGAGCATATTTTTCCTATTATGTAATGCTTATTGGAGGTATTATAATGATACATAGCTGAAAGCCATCAGTAAAAGCTTTCACAAGGGACCATGCAGAGAAAACTGATACAATGATAAAGAGACAGCACTTGATTGTTTTTCCTTATATTCTTTTGTACCTTTTGGTGGCTGCTAAATCAGTATGTTCTGATCAGATCTCTTAACCTCACCTGCCACCTTTATGATACCATTTGTCAGACCAAATTTAGAAAACAGCTGCTGGGAGAAGGCTGCTGCCTCATCACTTGTGGAAGGTCACTAAATAAGGAGGCGGCAGGGGGCAGGTCTCTGTCAGGTCACCCCACATCATTACAAGCTGTACAAGCTCCATCTTTCCCAGGATGATTTCTTTCAGCACATGCAGATGCCAGAATGGTTAGAAAACAGACTAACTAGCTGGGGCAATTATGGGGAAACCTCTCAAAATATGAAACCATATTAGGTGGCCTTTTACTGGCTATGCCTAATTTAAAGTTTATATGTCATCAGGGCAGACTTGCAGAAATCCTCATGAATGCAGTGTAATCAAGCTTTTATTAAAACTAGACAGACATTTTCACCACCAAAGCCAGGATTTCATTAGGAACCTTTCTCTGGTTACTCTGTTGAACTTTCTACATTTACAGGACCCTGTCAAAATTACCTCTTAAACATTCAAGGCTGAATTAACTGATACTTTCCAGGGCACTATTTATCACCAAGAAAAAGTACACTAATTTAGATAGTTTGGGCTATTCAGATCTTATGTCTTTTCTTTTGAGAAGCTTCAACTGTGCTGGTGAGAAGCAGATGAAAAATAACTGCTTCCAGTCAACCTCAGATATTAAACAACCATTTAATTATTAAAAGGAATAAAGTGCAAAGCAAATGAAAGGTCAGAAAGTAAACAGTTTCATGTCTCAAAATCCTTCTGTCACTGACAGACCACAGAGGTCTAAGAATCCACACCAAGTGGAATAAAATACAATAAATAGGCTGGAATCATTATTAAAAAATCATGTGAAATTAAACGACTGAGCACTACTTCAAAGCAGCTGGTGATAAAGTTACTCCACCAGTTTATTCGTAATCCCATTTCTTCACCAAATACTCTAAATGCAATACAATATAATTATGAAATGCTGAATTGCATGTAGAAGTCTGCCTATCAGTTCTTTAAAATACCACAGTGAAAGGATGCATATTCTAACCTCACTGTGTAAAATATAATTTTGGAACCCTCCTATAATTCCAGGATGAAATCACCACAACTGGTTAAAAAATGCAGTATTGTAAAATTTAATACCTCGTATTTTGGGGGGAAAAAAATACTTGCCTCTTGCAAAGGGAGAGTGAAAGGCATCTCAAGTATGTTTATCCTTAAAAACAAGATTGTAATCTAATGGGGGAAAAAATCCACCAGCTGCTTAAACCAAAGCAAACATCCAGTTACAAGCCCCAGCCTATTTTGGCACCTGGTCACTCTGGACAGTGCAGACGCAGACAGAGCGTGCAAGGTGTAGGATGAAAACGTAAGAGGTTGCACACTGTCCCATCCATTGGAGAATGGATAAGACACAGGACTATTTGCTGAAA
The DNA here is from genome assembly GCF_021018805.1 of Prinia subflava. Classification (NCBI taxonomy): domain Eukaryota; kingdom Metazoa; phylum Chordata; class Aves; order Passeriformes; family Cisticolidae; genus Prinia; species Prinia subflava. The sequence continues at coordinate 316,573 of NC_086271.1, forward strand.
ACAAGCCCATGAACTCATTGCTTCCAGATGATTCCTTCATTTGCTTCTTCGGTGCCTTCTGGGCCACTAGAAAGGCAAGTTCCTTCAAGCAGAGACCTCAGTAAGGTCATGCCAAACATCAAAGGCACCAGCAACGATGACACACACACAAATATGTGAAGGACATAAAAGAAGGCGAGTCTGGAGCAGCTGTCAGAATAAAGGAAGCAAGACTGAGGCTGGGCAGACAATAAGCGATCAGAGAAAGAAATGCCGGCAGATTAGCGTCAAGCTGGGCAGTGAAAGCAAGAAAGGAAAATTGGTTATTGCTCTCCCCTGGAACAGAAAAGCAGTCAAGCTAAGAGGAAGAACTTGGTGAAAGAACACAACTGCACTATAATATTAGCCTTGCCAAACCTGAAAGTCATTTAAAGCAGGCAAAATCAGTGTCTAAGGCAACAAATGAAGAGGAAGCACACGCTATTTATCTGGCAGCCAATACTGAGAAAGCATGCAGGATGAAATGACAGAATTTTGTCCTCGTATGAATGCAATCAGAGAAGCTGGGAAGGAGGAAAAGCTGAAGATGTTGCAAGCATAAGGGAAGAGAATGCAGAGCTCCCGTTGCATGTAAGCAACCAACACAGTGCCAAAGACATGTCTAGACACACTGCAAGAGCTCTGTGAGGGTCGGGTATGGGAGCAGCCCAGCTGTGACTACAGAACACAGAGCAGTTGATTAGCTCATATACCAACCTTGTTAGTAATCCACCTGGTGAGAGTGACTCTCCCAAAGTAGCAAAAATGTGGTGTAGAGTATGGGGAACTTAATGGTGTGGGGGATAAATGAGACCCTCCATTCCTATGTGAGTTTTTTTTTTTTGAAAGAAAAAACCAGCTTCCAGTTGGGAAGAATTTGAAAACCAAATCTCTTGGATTCAGTCCTTGAAGTCTGACAACAGCAGTTTTGGCTGCAAAGGATTCTGGAGTTGCTGAAAACAAGGCATACTGAGTTTTAGCAACTCTTAGCTAAAAAATCATTCACTGATTGTCTCATTTGTCAGTCAGAAACAAATCAGAACTCAGGCCTCCAACTTCAAATCCTTGTCATAGTTATGGCAACCCCTATTTTCAGTAGGGTAAAAATTATATCCACCCAGACAACAAAACAGGATTGTGATTTGAAGTCAAATTAGTACCATAACAAATTCTGGATCAAAGAACTGGAGTCCTGAAGTCATCTCCTCTTTCTGCTCACTCAGTCCTCCAAGCAACTCCATGATGCCTATCACCGTGGATTTGGCCACATGCAGTGCCACTCACTGGAGCTTGTCCAGCTTCAGCTCAAGTACAAGACCAAATCTCTTCATAACAGCAACTACTTCAACAAATTCAGGATGGACATTAACTCCAATGAAGCCACGAAATAGCCATATTTATATGAAGGCCCTGATTAATGTCTTACCTTGTCCAAGTGCTTTAATAAAGTCAGGAATTGAGTAGGTGGACCTTCACATCTGGGTAAATGATGACTGTGTATAAAATAGAATTTGCATCCCATCTGCCCTACAAACTAAAACAATGTGGTCAGTCAGTACTGGTTTCTGCTGTGCTTGGAGTTCAGGTAAATCCAATCTACCTCATGACTGAGAAGAGATCAAATCTAGTTGAAGGTTTTTAAGAGAAAAGAGTATTAGATGTAGACAGGAGAACTGAAGATCCTCACACAATAGAGATATAATTTGTGCCATGGACACCCAGAGAGAATTGATCAGTCAGGCTGCCTAAGGCTTTTGGGCATGAGCAATAATTTAATGAACATTTCACCCACGCTCTAAGCTATTCCATAAACATTCTCAGAGCTGCTGGAAGACAAAACCGATGGAATGATGAATCATTACTCCTATGGGCAGCGTCACAGAGCTGGTAGAAGGCTGAACCACGACCTCAATTTCACCCTCAGCTCCTGTCCAATCTATGCACCTTAACAAAAAGGCAAAACCCTACACTAGAAGTGCAAGCAATATTTCAATAGATGCTCAGACCACGGTTCTGTGAGGAAGAAAGGGAGGGCATGAAATAACTAGCCTGAGGGCACACTCCAGTATTTCTTCCATTACTTTTGTTCATAAAATCTTGAAACTTTCCATTGTCTGAGGACTTCAGGCAGTTTCCATCATCTAAAAAGGAAAAAAATCAGCAGTCCACAACGAGAATTATTTGGGCCTGTAGGTATTTGTGTTTTAACGTATAATCAAAATGTTGAACTGAAGTCAATTAAAAAAACATGCTGTGAATACTGTGGTGCATAGGCAAATATGAAATATATTGGTGAGTCTTATTTCCCAATGTAAAAGCTTGGTCTACATAGAAATTCAATCTCCAAACCTGAATACTTTAGAAATCTATTCAATTATGTAAATCAGACGTTCTATTCTTTTCTCTTATGGAGTCTGAAAAAGTGTCAGTCAACTTTTGTGCTATTTTACCTTGTGACAACTACAGATTGTACAATGTTAGAACTGAGGCAACCAAGGTCAGAAGCAGTCCTTGTAGTTTATCTCTATCGTCACTTAGACTGAAAGAATATTTATTTTCAGTTCCTTCATGGGCATTCATAGAAGTTTTTAAAGGGATAAAATGTACTATTAGTATTCCCCTGAGCTGCTATAGTACAAATCAAGCATAAAGTCATTAAAATTCGGTGTCAAGAAGACTTTTTGTAATTTTAATTGTTTCCTAATTAGAGAAGAGACTATAGGGCATGTGTGGTTTATAACTTTACATAACAAAAATAGTATTCATTTTAACAATTGTCTAAATGCAGATTTGAACAATTAGCCAAAATACTGCCTCAAATATTAACATGTCCAATTAAAAAAATAGCTTTTAAAAGCACTCAAATGCAGTTATAGTAGGAAAGTCATAAAATCCTATTTTAGTGATGTAACAAGTCTAATCCGAATCAGGTGGCTGAAACATCAATCCTAGAATGTCTTTATTCTATAGGTTTATATAAAAAAGAGATGAGGCCAAACCGCACCTAAATTCAACAAAATAATTTTTTAAGAGAAATAGAAGGGCCGAATTCATGGAAGACCATGTGGACAGGTCAACTGATATTGTCTCAATATATTGTTCAAATAATCAAATCCAGCTTTTCAGAACCCTGTGCACCAAATACACTTTGTTCTCTTTGTCCCTCCCAATTTTTGCCCAACACTGATATGTGACAGCAGGACAGGGTGAGCAAGATAAAGATCCTCGAGATGGGCAGTTCCAACCACACAGCATTCTGTTTCCTATGACTGCATAACAGACTTAGATTTTTAAAATTTTATTTAATATATGACCTGTTATATCTGTTATATGATGTATATACATATATATATTAAAAAATTATGCATTATTATTAAGCATTATATCCCCACATACGTTTTCCCAGCTTGCCTCAAAATCTCTCAAGGTACACTTCCTCGTGCTTTCTGTGCTTCCATGCCCAGTTCCACTGAGCTGGGTACTGTAAGCTAGAAATTTTCTTTCCCTCAAGCTCAAGGACTCCTGTGTTTCTCCCCTGTGTTCCTGCACCTTTACCAATTTTTTCTTAACAATAAAAAAATTTACAATAGACTTTTCTCCTCTTTTTCTACCCACATAGTAAAGAGGTTCCTTCACCTGTTATGTGCCAGAGCAAACAACACAAAATTAAAGGACTGCGTATTCTGTTTCTGGCATAAATGACAGCCCAATATTCAGACCTGTGTTTCTTCTCTAGAAGGAAGTTGTATAGACCTTAGTTATTTTTTTTTAGGTTCGTTGTTGTTGTTGTTTTGGTTTTGTTTTGTTTTTCTAGAGTGAGACAAAGAAAAATCTATAGTTCTGTAGTTCACCAGCAGTGTCAGAGTAGTCAGCTTGCTCCTAGGGATGAGAAGAAACCATAGGACAAGCAACAGCTAGAGACAACTCATCAGCAAGCAATGCAAGTGCAAATAAAAGTAAAGAGTGGCAAAATTTAGAGTTTGGAACAGTAAGAAAAGCAAAGCAGGAAACATAGATGTGGGATGCTAAAGGGAGACAATAAGCAGCTATACAGCCCATGGGAGATCACCAAGTCTGGGATTAAATCCCACAAAAGCTTCTAGAATACACTCAGGTTTGTTCTGAAAGGCTGATGGGTATATGGGAGTTATGAATATCAATAAATACCTTGTTGAAGCAGCTGCTCATTTGATTCAAAGATCAGGAAGTATAGGAATTAAATGCCTGCCAACAGAAATGTCACACTCCTCCAGCCCAAAGAGCACTGCAACCTTAAAAAAACCCCACATTGGGTTGAAGTGCCTGATTTCGTTCTAAATGTCTAAAGAGGGGAAAAAAAAAAAAAGAGGACAGGGCAGTTCAGCAGTTGGGCTGGAAAGCAGAGCAGAGCAGTGAGAGTTTTGTTCTAGTTTTAGATGTGCAGTACACAGAATCGGCTGAAAATAGCCAGGCAATGATGCCTGTTGCATTCTGGAGATTAGGATCAGGCAAAGGCTTTATGCTGGCTGCCAGCATTTGAATAGTTTTGAGACATTTCAGAGGACTACGTGATTCCAGAAAACCCTTTTTGTTTTTAAACTAGAGGGTGCTTTTAATAGATGTAGAGTACAGTCAGGCCTTGTTTGAGAAAAGCACTGCTTATCTCAAAATAAGCAGGGTCCAGACAAAATGCTGCATCGGGTCACTGCCTCCTGACGAGATCCTTACTTAGGAGCTCTACCCATTGTGTTGAATAAATGCAACTTGAGAGTGAAGGCAGAACCTAGCAAAAGGTAGCAAAAGGTGTTAGCTAAATAGTGAGGGCAAAGGCAGTGTTGGATGGACAGTAACTCCAGGACAGAAGCAGTGCCTGAAAAGCTTGTTCCTGGACTTCAAGCTGTGAATATCATCTCTCCTCAGCAACTGCAGCTTTGAGCAAAAGTGAGGAGGGAATTCCTGTTAGCTCTCACCCACCTAGGCAGGCTCCTCACCACATAGAACAGAACAGCCACAAGCACTAAGGGAAATGTGCTCATGTTTTGGCCAACAGGGCACGAGATTAACAAGAGATGATAATTGGTGTGATTAATAAAAACCTGCACAACTCCTCCATTCTTTCTGTGAGCAGTGACAACTGGATGGCCACTGGGTTCCAACCTGAATCCAACCAAAGTGCCTGGAAAACTGATATGAGACACAACACTTTTGACACACAGTAGTCAACAGCTATAGAAATCCTTTTTCCGCCCTCTTTTTCCCCCTCAAGAATTGGAAATAATAACTCACTAGCTCTGCATCCTACAAATCCTACCCCCTGCAGGGAAATTTAATCATCACACTGCATCAGTTGAAAAAGCTTCAGTTTTTAAAGGAAACTTGTGATTTTCAGAGTATTTTCTCCTCATATTGATGGACGCTGTTTAAATCTCTTTTCCTTATTACATGCTCCAGTACACCAAGCAGTCTGAAGACAAGGAAATGGATTAGATAAACAGAAATATTTTTGTTATGACCTAATTTAAGGATCTCAAAAATAATACGATAACTTCAAAAACTGAAAGGCACCAAAAGGCTTAAAAATATTGCAGAGACATGAGAGTGCAAGATATCTGGCAAGTATTGATAGAGCAACATTTAACCTGAATGAGAAACAGGAGGCATTCAGAGACACATGGTTACCATTCACATAAATTTATTACCAGGGCATTTCTGTTACTGTAATACTCTTTATACCAGGAGCCACATGCAATAGCTCAGCCTTTTATGTGCAATGCCCATTTATGTCATATTGGTGAAAATTAAAGAAAGGTTTCAATTTGGAATTTGCTGCCTGCCAGTACAATGTAAGAGATCAAGGTACTAGAGCTTCTGCTCTTTGTAAAAGAAATCAATAGCCCCAGGAGAATGCAATTTTGCAGCTTTTACAAAATTCACAGTAAACAATAGAGAGATGGCTAGGGCACAGAATTATACCTGCCCCATAATATATGCAATTAATACCAGTCTAGTCCACTTCAAATTGCACCTTTAATAAAACTGCCTCATGTTTCTATCCAACTAATGAATGCCCTGCTTCCTGGATTACCTTAAAAATTCATTTGTGCATTAGCACTAGCACTGAGACTTCATTAGCATTACTGCTTGTTCTACAGAGTACCTTTAGTAAACCAATTTCTACCACACCACCAATGGTTTTCAAACCAGTCGCACATTGCTATCTCTATTGCAATTCCCTCATTAATTCATATTATTTTCCATATTGCATTCCTCCTTTACAGAAGTACTTAAGACATCACAGCAGCCTGAGTAAAAAACTCCGAATTATAAATAGTAACAACTTCTCCTTATCAGGCAGTAAGGGTCCAGGACCCAAATAAGGTGAAATAACTTGTAAACTGGAGAATTAATGAGTTGTAAGAAAATTATTCGAAATTGTACCACAAACTGGATGACTGCCGCCACCTGCACACCAAATTCACATCCTTAGGACATGATGGGAAGAGCTCCTCAGCCACATTCTGTTCACTACCGAGTTCTTTGATTCTCACGCACGATGCCTGCCTGACCTCCTCAGATCGCTCCTTGGTTTGTTGTGTTTATGGCTTCTCCTAAAGTCGTTTACTTTAAGAGAAGAAAAATACTGTGCCTAAATCCACAGGAAACACCACTGCCCCAACTCTAACCTGCATTTGTTTTACTGCTCCTCTGAGTTCCACTGCGTGTGTCTGTATCTTCCTGTTGTGTCCTGTACTCCCTGCCATCTCTCTGAGCTTATTTGCACAGCCCAACACTGCACTGTAAACCCCTGAACTTACACTCAGCTGCCTGCTGAGAGAAATGCGTTCCCTTTTTCTGTGATACAACGTGCCAGTGTGGTGCTTTACAATAAAGCAGCGACAGAGGAGCTGCAACAAAGCAGAGCTCCACAGGATGCCTGGCACAGTGGGCAGCACCCAGCCCAGCACCTCTGAGAACTCCAACCTGACACAGTCACAAGAAAACTACATGTTATAATGGCTCATTCCCTTTTTTTACCACAATGCAGCCAGAGACAAAAGCAGCAAGGCTACAGCCGAGGTTTCATCTAGACAGAACTCTTCCCACAGGTAGAAAGAGATGGGCTTATTAAGAAATATTTTATCCTGTGAATTCATGAAACCTCAAAAGTAAAAGAACGTCGCTGCTCCAAAGAAAATCAATGTGTCTTCATGCAATACACTTCCTCCCCCAGTCTCCCTGACAATTGCTTCATCAAGACTGTCCCTTTTCCAGCATCTTTCTACTAAAAAGTTTTCTTTGGAGAGTAACAGTGCATTTTACAGATGGAACAGCTTGTTTTGTCTTTGTTTGCTAGAAAAACCCACCCAAACCCAACAACAAATGCAAAACCACCCCAAAGCAACAAAAGATTTTTACTCAAAAGAAGCATTCTTAACATGAAAAAAAAATACAACCTCAGGCACACAGCAGAAAGATTGCTGATTGTCTCACTCTGCTGGAATGCTTCACAAAATCCCTTATATCCCCATATGGAATAAAAAAGTCACAGCAGTTCTTGACACTTTACCTATATTTTGCAAATACCTCAGTTGAGAGCTCATGTAAATTTTGCTCTCAGTTCTTCAGTGTGCTTAGGTCTCTCTATGGTATTTTAAGGCAAATTTCAGAACACAAATTCCATTTAACCAATACAGATTATCATAGCAGAAAGAGGAAAGAAATATGGTTATCACTGATAACATTTTCTAATTTCTCTTGATAGTGAGACCACTATGGCCTAAATGCTGTTCACCCAATGAACACACAGCACTCTACCCCACCCCAGCAGTCACAGTCTCCCAGCCAGGGTTGTACCACACTGAAGCAGAGTATTGGCCACAGACAGTGCCTCTCACCTTGTGTGTGAAGTGTAAGAGGACACAGCATTATCGGAGTCACTGGGTGTTACAGACATCACAAATGCTCATAATGGCTTTTCTTACCTGTTTACCTGCGTGTTTTCACAGCTACACTTCAACTCCTGCTCAAGGCCACAGAACAGCAAACAAGCTTTTTTACAAGTCAAGGCACTTGGAGAATCATAAGGGCCTATTCTCTCAATAAATACAAACATCTGAAATTATTAAGTGATATATTAGAAAAAATGTTCTGTCCAGCTTTCCACATCCGTGGAGATGGCTGCTTTTTTTCTCATCAACATCTGAGTAGCTGATAAGTGAGAACTTCAGGAAGCCTGCAATGTTGCTATGTAAGACATTGTTACCTCAAACCTTTAACAACAGCCAAAGCACAATGTAGGCTGACTGCAGCCTACAGTAAAATTGCACAAGAGATTAAGGATGCATCATTTGGGTAGGGCAATATAATAATTTCACACCACTTGTAACCAGTCTCTTGCTGCTCCTGTTATGCAATTAATGCCATTCACACATTAACAAAGGAAAAAAAGCAAAATCCTCAAGGCTTCACTGCTTTTCCTAACGTGAGCACCCTGTTGCTCTGTTATTATGAAGACATTTCTATTGGTATGGATGACAGATTGACGGTTTATAAATTACTGATTCCCAGAATCTGCTTTAAAGCTTTCATTTCACAGATTTTTTAACTCAAGTTCCATACTAGAAGAGGGGATTAGTGTCACTGTTATAGCGACTACTGCACATTAATATAAAGGCTTACAGGATTTTGTGTCAGTGCCATCAAAGCAGAGCACTATGCTGTATGGGAAACTCTTACTGCACTTACAATGGCTCATAATATGTCCAGAAATGCAACAAATCTGAAAAAAAGAGTCTCAGCTCTAATTCATTATGTTCATATACTTAAAATAATCCATGCAGTGCTTTACAATCCTTTGCTCTTCCATAAACATGGTGTAATTTTGACATTTAACCAAATGACTGCTCTGATTTATTTGCAGATTAAGTCGTATTTTTGCACTAAATGCTCAGCTGCTCTGCCCAACAGACCAAATCGTGACATTTGTTCATATATGGTTATTCTCAGTTAAAAGCTCTCTCCATCTGCCTGGAGGTTTATTAATAACTCATCACCATGGTATCACAGCATCTTAAGGAAAATAAAACACAGAGATAGTTGCTAGGCTCTCCAGCCTCTAGGGATAAAAGGGAATATTTCTTGAGGACGACTGGGAGAAACTCTTTTGGTGCGTTTACTTATCACCCTTGAGGGTGAGGCTCAGCCAAGAGATGGCCCCCATGCTGTGTTCCGAAAGCTTCAAGTATTGTAGCCATCACTCAAACATGTCACCCATGAGCCAATTCTCTGCACTAACACATGAAAAACAAATATCCAGAAATCCAAACTCTAAGGAAAAAGAGATTGGGGTGAAGGAATGCATCGATTTCTGCAGCACTCCCATTTAACCCTCCAAAGGACTCTGCAGCCACACCACTGTGGCCCCCAATCACATGAACCACACTCAGCTGTTTGCTAACATGCACTGAACCCTGCACTGCCGTGCTGTAAACACATCTGACACTGCAGGGGAGAAACAGAGAGCAGGTCAATGACACATCTTCTACCCAGAAGAGCTTCAGCTGTTTCTCACAAGTATTTTCAAATGTACTGAATGTGAGAAGTGCAACCCTTTACCTGTAACACCCTACCCATTGACACTGAGAGAGGAGATGTGGCTCTGACAGGTTTAAGCTCCAGAAGAAACAGGCAGTCTGCACTCTCGTAAACATTATCTGCTTCAATAAAGGAAGTCAGCTCTAAATATGCTAACGTCTTCAGAACACTAACATAGGGAAGCATCAAACTTCAGTGCAGCAAAACACATACAGCAGACAGGGCTGGCTTGCTGATCACATGCCTTTTCAAAAAGCATGTACTGTCAAGGTTGCCACACTATTGTTCCAGGAAAGAATGTGACTGCAAGGGAAAATCTGTAAAAACAACATGTATAATGCAGGTTACAAGAGTGTGCTTCCTACTTACAAATAACTCCAGTATTGGCTAGATGTTTTCTAAGGCCAAAAAGCAATGAAGTCAGAAGTCACACCTTGAGCTGGTATGCTACTCTGATGAAGTGTCTCATGAGCAGGAAAGCTTTACAGAGTCATTATGTCTTCTGTCAGAGAGAAACAACCAGCCCTGCAAACTCTCCACTCTACCCTCTGAGAGAGGGACAGTGAGTGCTTACACCATTTCCTTCCCTGTTCACACCAGAAAGCCACCACGGCTGCAGAAAAACCATAGGGTGTGCCAGATTCATCTCCAATGCCATCTCCTTTAAGCCACACTACTAATTCGTTTTTTCACATGTAAAGTTAACCCAGCAAAAAGCTGGTGTGGCTCAAGGGACCAGGAAGACCAGAACCACCAGAGCCTTTCCCACTGAAGGGCTGGCATGACACAAAAAGCCACAAGCAGCAGGCCTGCCACACTCCCCCAGAGACACTGCCATAGCTCAACATTTTTCCCCTCAGAAGGGTTTTCACTCTTGTGTGTTATTTATTCAGTATTTTAGAAGAGGAGAAACTGCTTTTTGTCACATATTTTTCACACTCATATTACTGCAGACAGAAGCAGAAGTCTGCCACCTCCATTAAGTATAAGACGCTGTATTTTAAACTCTCAGGTGGCCTCATGTTAAGTTTCAAGAGCAGTTAAGCACAGGAGGAGACTATTCCTTTTGCCCTTCAGCTGCTTAGCTAATTAGCAACAAGAAACCAGAAAATCTTTTTCTTTTGGCTACATAGTTGTAGTTCTGAGAGGCAATGCTTTGGGCAATGTGAAGCTGTGTGCTACTTAAGGTCCTTTTAAGGGTGAAAAAGAAGCATTGGTCAAGGTAAAAATGTCTGGAAACAAACAAACAAATCATCCTGATCTAACCCTGCCTGTCAGGGTGCATTTTGTCCATCTCTGTATTCAGAACATATATAACTAATTCTTTCTAGAACAGCAATTGTTGATTGATGAGTCATCTTTCCTGTAAATTTATTTTTTTAAGTGATTTTGGCATTGTTCCTTGAAATTCCTCTCTGGCTATGTAATGGAAATGTTGACCTCACACTCTGGTTTTTTTAACATCACAGATACAGAGATTATGAGTTTAGGAAGACCAAACAGTTGAATAAAGGATGCAATGTAGAAATCTGTAGCTTGAAAAGAAAGCAAGCTGTACTAAACAAACTTGAAAGTAAATATTCAACTGTGTGGCCATTAGGTTATGTCCCTAATAATACCGTAACTCATTTATTGTAATTAAGAATTCATGGGGGAAGGGGCTGCTTCCCTCTTTTCTCTCCCAAAATTGGTTATGTGGTTAAAGTTGCTGGCAAGCGAAACTCACCAAAATATATCAAAGTTTTTTCCTATTAATTAGCAACTCCCCATATTATTGTTTCTAAAGCATAATGCAATTAGTAGTCAGAAAACACAAAGTGGAAAAATGTAAGCCAGAAGAGAGTAGAAAGAAAACAAAAGCACCAAAAAAATACATTCATAAGACATAATTGTTACAGAGGGTAGCACAACACTCTTCAGACTGCAACCACCAGCAGTAAGGGCTTTGCTTCCCTATTCTCCCTCCTTTTGGGGGCAATGGAGAAAGTACATGGTAGCTCAAAGTCCTCAGCTATGCTGAGTTCAAAACATATGACACAGAACTCAGAATTTTAAATTGCCTTAGTCCCACAAGAAGAATTGGATGATCTTTACAGCAAGAATAAAAATGATCATATCTGAGAAATACTCTGATTGATCTAAAATATTATTTAATAAATAGAAGAGAATTTCCTCCTTCCACTGAGCCTGGACTCAGCTGGCAGGAGAACTCTACAGCAGAAACAGTGCTGTAAGCACCTGCTGGAGGCTGGAGCCAGCATTTGCAGTCAATTGCAAATCATCATGGCAAGCCAAATCTATGAAGTGGCATATTCATGGCTCATGATGGCCAAGCCTATTGAAAATAAATTCACATGCCTATCTTCCAGTTGTTAATTGGGAGGGTCAAGGGATGTGGTGACATGAGCTTCAAATTATGCATTCTTGGAAAAACTCTAAACAAGATTCCTCAGATGAAAACACTGTTATGGTCTTTGGTAATTCTTCATGGTCATGTCAGAGGGCATCCCACTCATGTTTAGCTTGCTCCACCAAGCAGTTTTAATTCAGGCTGAGCAAAAGAGTCTGGATAGTTGGGAATGAGCTCTGCTAGCTTCTCTAACCACAGAGCAGCCCACAGCAGTCTCTCCACAGGCTTCATTAGACACTGAACAACTTAAATGACCAATTTAAGCCAGAAAGATGACAGCAAATTTGAAGCTTTGAAGACAGTCCGTGCTCTTGCCCATCACCATGGCACTCTGAATGGAAACTGTGCACCCAACAGTAAATGAGCTTTGCCTGGGTAGGCTGGGAGAGGTGACTGTGCTGCTGGGACTCCAGACAGCTCTGCAGCTGCTCTGAAACTCATAGGGACATCTGCTCTCAGTCTGGCCATTTGAGGGAATGCGTTAATGTGACTTGTACAAGTGTGATGGCTGACTGATAAGGTTTCAGAAAACACTTGCAATAAGATGCTACTGAAAAAAAAATTCAGTGTTTTGTAACATTCCCAGATCTTATCATAACTTCAATGAGGTTGAGTTCTCAAAAGAAGACAGTAAAATTATTTTGTTTTTACCTTTTCAGTCTCAACAATCAATCTAACAGCTGGTAAAACTCATTGTTATTTGCAAAACACAAAAACAAAACAAACCAACCATCAGATTTCTATTTGGAAAATATCTATAAGAAAACAGCTCAAAGTTTCTGAGAACAGGTATCAGCCAAGTTGAAACTGTTTCTATGTATATTAATGGCTCAGAGATTAGTGAAACAGAGCCTGTGACCTAGGGTGAAATACAAAATTCTAATACAAGCTAGTACAGAATCCCTTACATACAGTGATCAGTGGGTGCAGGAGAGATATGGCCAAAAGCTTTATTACATTGATGCAATTTTAAGTAAAGCATTTTCAAAATCTCCATATCATTCTCTTCAGCTTCATAGGCAAACTTTCACTGATGCAAATATAAATTGATACTGGCGGAGATGGGTGTCTTTTCTAGTCACAAACATACAAATGTCATAAGACTATTGGGCAGAACATGGGGAAAAATATTTAGCATCTGTGTAGTTCCTTCAGCTGCTAGGGAAACATCCACCAGATGTTCCTAGATGTTACCTCAGCTGCCTCCCAAACCTCTATCACATCTGCTCTCTTCCTTATTGAATACCACTGGTAACTGAACTAATGTTTCATTTAACTCATCTTTGTAAAATATTCTCAACACCCTTGAGGAAATCCTTTTTAAGGAGTTATGCTACCCACAAAAAGCAATGCGAAAATCCCCTGTGACTACATGATTGAATTTCCTGAAATTCTCAAGTTATTTTATATATAGGGAATACCATCATCTATACAAAAGTATTATTCCAAGTGATGATATCTTTCCATAAACACAAGTATTGAAACAGCAACAGAAAAAATGGTCCACAGAAACTACCAAAATAAAAGAGGAAAAAGGGAAAGAAGAAACCCCATTGTTATTAAATGCTCCCCTTTATTAGGGACACCAAAATTCTTCCGCAAGATCTTCCTTATATACCTAGAAACTATTTCCTGTGTTCAGCTACTGAAAATCCCCTCTGCCTATCACCTTTGTGGTAGGCAAGATTTGCTTACAATTAGCACCAGTGGAACTATTGCACTTGTATTCAGTAGGGAAGAGGAAAGAACACAAAAAACCCCCAAACCACCAAAAAACCCCATGTACAAAACCCCCTCCCAAACCACTAAACACAAAGAGAAAGACCACACAGATCAAAACATCTGAATATTTTCTGTTCTGGAATTTTAAAAACTCAAGTGTACACATAAGCAATAAATAGCATCTGTGTATGATCTCAAATAATCCAAAAGGAAGTTTCTTCATAAGACTGTTAGTGTAGTCCAGTTTATCTATCATTCTCAATGACCATCGTTTTTAAAATGTGTAAGGAAGTCATGATTCCTTATTCCAAACTCTCTCAAGTTATTCTCCAAACTTTGTATTTTCAGCCCAAAACATTCTTCTGGTTATTTTCCAGGTATGCTGCACTGCACTATGTAATGTAGAGAAAAATACAATAAAGACATCAGAAAAGCAAAAACTGTACAAATCCATGTTACCACTATGCTCTAGCTGATACCCTGCATGACCCCGAACAAATCACTTAGCCACATTCCCACCAAAAATGGAGAGGGCTCCAGACTCTGAAAAATGACTGTCAGACCAAAAAATGTTTACAGAGCAGCTTGCAATCATCAAACAGAGGGCTCTGCAAATGGAAAGTATTACAGCATGTGGGATGTTCGAGCCATGCATTTTAAAAAAACCCAGAAGAGCAGAAAAAAGAATCTTCACAATCATGACTAGGCACATGTTCTACACAGAAATGAAATTCTTGCTTCTGTGGTATGGCTCTTTGATTTTTCATTACTTGTACTTGATAAATATTGTCTATAAACAAGAAAAATACATCAGAAGCTCATCCATACAGCATCAAATAAAAGCTGCTGAAATACTTTGTAAAATGCAGGCACAACAAGGTTCTTGGAAAGAGGCAGTATCTAGTACCAGATTTCCTTCCTATAGCTAAAACTTAAATTTCCAGGTACCAAGGTATTTTCTGCAGGTTTCAGTCACCTTTATAAATTAAGGGATAAAAGGAAAATAAAAACGATGTGCATCAGGTCAGGATGCAACAAAGCACATACCAACCACTGAGTTGACAGATGGAATGAGAAGCTCTTGCCTTTTATTTGCACATGAGAAATGAAGATAACTCAATGTTTATTTACAGATGAGAAATCAGGATACACTTATTTGCAGGAAGAGAGGGTATCACTATTTGAAAGAACCCAGAAAGTTTTTTTTTCTCCTCCTCCTCAGTAAAATTTGGATGAAGGAACAATGAAACCAAATGCCACTGTTTCCTAGTGAAATACTTGTTCAAGCAAACAAAGAAATACATTCATGATCACAAAGGGATGCATAAAACCAACTCTACCTTGTTTCCAAATGCATAGCATAAACAAAGCAAAAGCCTACTATTTTCTCCATAATTATTTTTTCTTACCAAAAGAAATGGTAAGAAACGTGTAAATCTTTCATTCAACATGTAAATCTAAATAGATAACAGAAATAAGCATTTTCTCTCTATGTGTGAAATTAATGATTAACCTCAATAATTAAAAGCATCAGAGTGCTGAACACCCCTTGGTTTCTCCAAGCATTCACCCATACTGCACATCTGACAGTGGTTTCAAAAGAAAATCTGGATTGAATAACGTGATTCAGATGTGAAGAGACTGACAATAAACAGCATTTTAGTACTGCTCAGTCATAAAGCAGCAAGCTTTAGTACTGCATGCCCACATTAGGAAAAAAGAAACGGCTTCTTCCGAGAACAACATG
The DNA here is from genome assembly GCF_021018805.1 of Prinia subflava. Taxonomy (NCBI): domain Eukaryota; kingdom Metazoa; phylum Chordata; class Aves; order Passeriformes; family Cisticolidae; genus Prinia; species Prinia subflava. The sequence goes on from NC_086271.1 coordinate 332,043, forward strand.
CTGGGTCTTTGACCCATGTGCTTGCATTTTCCCCCTGAAAACCAGGGGAATTTTGTTTTCCTGATTTCCCTTCTTCCTTACAGACGTACGGAATCAAGTGTAACTACTAAAAAAAAAATCACAACTTTGGTTTTAAAACCATAGAAAAGATTTTAATTAATTACCCACTTTTGAAACTTCTAATAAAATCATTTTATGATGTTGTTGTTTTAAAAGAACAATGCTCATACAAGAACTAAAAACAAAGCCATAAAAGACTTTTCTCAAAGATAACTAAGTGGACTGGATGGCCTATGATAATGCAAAAGCTATGCAGTGCAAGCATGTCCTTATGCTAGCATAAATGACTGGCCTACCTTTGGCAAGGAGGCAACTACAGAGCTCTGGGAAGAAAACACAAAACACTGTGACTTCTTCCACATTTTATAAGGGCCTTCCTCATCTCCCTTCAAGTTCCTACAGGCAAGGGTCTTTTGGCAGTTTCCATAACCACCAATTCTTCTATAAAATGAATGAAAGAATGAACACTGGAACTGGACTCCCCACATTTCTCAAGTTTTCTAGGCTATGGTGGACAGACAAATTTATGCTGCTTTAAAAAAACTTCACAAATGCAAGCATATATCACAACACACCATTAGCTGATGGTGATTACAAAAGGTGTCTGAGGGAGGCTCAGGTGTGCTTAATCGTACAGTCACAAGAAAAGACAGATTATTATGGATATGTTACCACAACAAGGCACAATTTCCAAAATCCAAAGCTGAAAATAGATTTCAGAATAGAATTTGAGTAGATATGTCAAAACCAGCAAGACATGACAAAAAAAGGCATGACTGTAGACTTGTCCTGTTTCTGTAATCTTTCTGTGGCTATTATAGATGACAGACAGGTCTAAGTGGCCAATGGTCTGAGAATACATCTGCTTCTCAATGCTCAGTAGAAGCCAGATATAAAGTGATACACTTCCTTAAACAGCCTATCCATGCAACTGATGCTATGATCTTTTTATTACTTAATTTTTTAATAGCAGTCCTTTTATTGTTAATGGATGTGGTTTAAGCAAATCTTATCCACCACAGATACAGATTTATAAATTACTCTAAATTGCAGTGCTGTAATGGGAGAGTGTTGACATGAAACTCAGTGTAGGAATTTCCAGAGGCACAATGCCTAGAGCCAAAGTTTAATCTCAGATTCCCTTTGCACCTTTAGGTTACTCATCTGCATTTCCTCCTCTCTAAACCCTCTCTAAACCTGCCTCCCAGGATGGTGCTGGAAGTTTACTTAATGAATGTGAATCATCTTAGCACTGCCTCCTGAAATCCAGATATAATCAATAATGAGCCAAAGCTTTACTTGGGCAAAAGCTGCATTGGAGGAAAAGAACGCCTTCCATTCTGCCTGCTGGAAGTGGTCTCACTACACACCAAAAGCAAAGCTGTGCTATTTTCATCTCTGCCAACAAGTGCAGCAGTCTGCCTTCAAGCATGCAGCCATGAAAGCTGCTTAGCTTTCCCAGAGCCACACTCTGACCTGTGGCATCGTGGCTGCTCTGCTCACCAGCTCAAGCCAGCAACACGGGACACAGCAGTGAGGTGATGATCTGTGTGCAGCTGCCTTTGCAGCCCCAGATCAGGGCAGAGACATCACTGCTTGTGAGAATGCATCCTCTGCCAGGAGTCACCTCTCCTCAGAGGATGTGTCTCTCTTTGCCTGTACACAGCCAAAGGGCAGGGCAACACTCCCCAAACTCGCCTAGCTGCTTGCATGATCATTCCCTAGTCATTTCCATGCATAACAGATCAGCACAGATGAGCTCCCTCAGTTTTTTTGGTTGTTCTGAGCCTGCTTGTTTTGACCAAAACAAGCCATGGAACAATTGCAGCTGAGAAAGTTGGTATGAGAGGGCAGTGTTTTGCAAGAGATGTGCTAAGTTCTTGTATGTGACCAGCACACCATTAATCAATGCCCAAGGCCTTGTTCAAATTATGAAGTTGCCAGATGCGCTCCTCCCTGGGTCATTCACAAGACTCCACAATCATGAGACTCCCTGTGTACCAGATTCGATCACCTCCAGCTCTTGTTCAAGTATTTTTGTATGCTGTGATCCCAGTTGGTTTTGGCATCAGTATCAAGAAAATAATTTCAGGCACATGTTCTTGAAGAGACTGTTTTTTTATGTAACACCAAACAGCTTTACATTATAGAGCAAAGGGAAGGGGAAGCTACTGGAAGTATTGTAACTGCAAAGTCTCATTAACTTTCCATCTGGTCAGCTCCTGGCAATTCCAGAGGTATCACAGCAGGCATGTTCATGTCCCACCTCCCTGTTCATTTCTCATGAGAGTCATCATCACCCCCTTAACTTTTTGGCCATAAGGATCACGTCAGCATATACTGCAGGCTAGAGATCCTCACAAAGTATTTTCAGTCCTTAACCACAGAGCTGTGAGACAGCTTGTGGATGAATGTCCAGTTTTAGTGACAAAATGGAATGATGGAGAAGCTGTTATTACTCTCAGAGGCAAGCTGTTCCTCTAAGTTCAAAGACCAGTTTCTGCAAGTGTCAGAAGAAGAGCTGCCAAAGAAAAATAATTAAACCTACATCAGTCATTTAATACACAGAAAAGCATTAAGCTGCTGTCAGTCATAAGTTCCTCAAGGTCTGACTGTTTCTGTACCAATATACTGCCAGATCCACTAAAGAAAGTGAGGACAAAACCAATGCATGTGCATGACAGCCACCGCACTCAGATCTCTGGGCAAGATCCATTTCAACTATGCTAATTACCATCCTGGAAAAGAGATTATATTCAGATTTGAAAATTATAATAAAAATAACCCCAAACATATATTAGCACAAGACAAAACATGAGCATCTTACAAGGGAATTATCTGAAACCTACCACTTACTTCATTTCATTTCATTTCATTTCATCAAAGCAAGACAGGTGGTCTGCTCATAAGCAAATGTTGGCTGTTTTTACTGGTACTATGTTATAAGCAAGACATTACAGAGACCCAATGTTCAAAGAATTAATGCTTTCACCTTATTCTAGATGGTTAAATTTAGTTTCAGTTGGCAATTCTGCCAGGTCAGAAAAAGAGCAGATGAGCTCAGACATCCAAACTTTCCACTCTACATATAATTCATTAGTAAACTCGTACACACTTTCCATCCACTTACATTCACTGGCACCAAAGCACCGAAAGGGTATGAACTCCTTTCCCCTTTTCCCCTGCAGCAACACTGTCTCCAAGCCTCATTACCTAAACTGAATATAGTTATAGGACACCTACGAGCAGTTACACAGCTAAAACCAATATATTAGTCAACAACTGATTATATTAAAAATGTGATACTCATTTGAGAATATTCTTATAAAAAATCCTAAGCGATCCCATGACTTTTTATGAGTCTTTTAAGCTGTAATCAATTTATAGCATAGAGACTGAGTCAGCCGCTATATAATCAAGGCTCCTCGTGAGAAGTACAGCTTTGCAATGACTCAATGTGCATTGTTCTCAACCTGCATGAGCCTGAAACACTGCAATCACTACCAAGAGCAGCTCACGCAATCTTCTCACTAAACTCCACAGGAAGGTATTTTCACCTTCCCCTCCCAGTCAGAAATTGCTTGATAGAAAATGGAGTCTGCCTTCCTTTGCTACAGCTCCTGCCCTCGGAACACAATTCCCACCTCTGATATCACAGGTAATTAAGTGCCTCCAGTATAATTGTGACTCCTCCATGCCTTTATTCTTGTTCCCTTCCCAGTTTGCTGTCAGGCAATGGAGGCCTTGCCTGAAGTAGTCTTGACACCTCCACACAAAGGCTCCCACAGCCCTGAAATGCTGATCTCTTCTTGACATGCTCAGTGAGCTTGGCAGGAGAGATCCTACTCAGATCCAGCTTTCAGTTCTCCTTTCCTCCACATTCTGGTGTGTGTTGGCCCTTTGCCCACAAGCCCAGATCAGGAATGCTGGTAGGAAGGGATGTTGCTCATCGCTGCAGAAGACCTCCTTCTGTAGGGAAATGAAGAAGTCCTCCTGTGCAAAGCTTCCTTCTGCATTTGGAACAGACCTTGGTTTAAGGAAAGGCAAATCTTCCTAATCAAATGGGAAACAAGCAGAAAATGCAACACATATGAGTAAAAACTCACGTGTGTGAGAGTTCCCATTCCTAATAAATAATTATTACCTGCAGTGACAGGCAGTGCAGATCCCACCTCTCTGCTTTTTGTGTGTCCATGTGTGTGGTTGGGTTTTTTCCCTGCTTTCCCTCCCCCCTCTTTTTCTTTTTCTTTTTCTTCAATTATAGCATCAAAAGGAAACTAAGATCTTTTAGAGACATAAATGAAGCATTCCTGCTCTGGAATGGCATCAGCATCTGGACACCTGGCAAAACATAGTTCAATACCTATTGTACCTATTTCTCAACCCCTCCCGACAGCAAGCATGAAGAGTCTTGCCTTTCTTCTTATTTACCAACAAAAATTAAAGCTGAGAGTGTTCAGGAGTCCATTTCAATGGGTTTTGGTCTGGTTACATTACAACAGATTGCTTTGATCTGGGGGGAGGAAGGAGGAGAGGAGCACAGCACATCTTAAGTTCACAAAGCTAAAAGCCAAGAAGCACAAAGCTGAAGCATTCCAAAGTTAAAAATAATCGTCTTTAAACTGCAAGAGCAGAGCTGTAATTTTGAGCAGTACAGCATGACATCACGGTTTATGTGGGGCCAGCGCAATAAATCAAACTGTGCCTAATTAGAGATCATACTGCAAATCTACATTATTTGGATGAATAATTAAAACAGGACAGTCCATAACACAAGCCAGATATGTTTACTAAAATATGTTTTTTTCAAACTTTTATGTTCACTACCGCTCACAAAGCTTTCACATATAGTAAATTATAGACCCCTAAGCTTTTATTTTAGGCTGACTTCACTTTCAAGGAATTCTTCAATTAACTTTACATTGCTTCAAGCTCTTCATCCAATGAGAAAACAATCTGTGGTTTCTGACTTCACCCTGTGCCAATGGCTGCCCTCCATGTTTGACTTGCAGACTTACTGTCTTTTTAGAGCCAGGGTCTGTTTGTCTAAAATCAGCCTAGTTGTCATAGTATTTTGACAAGTCCTCTATAAAAGGAGAACAAACCTTTGTGGTGGGTGAACTGCTAAGAATAATGAAGGTTGTTCTCACAATCTCAACAGATAAGTACCAAAATTGAGGAACATTCAGCAATACACCAGAAGCTGACTACTCAGTTGCCTTTCTTTCCCACCTACTCTAATTTGTCCAATTTCTACTTTTTTCAGTTGTTTTTCTAAAATGTGTGTGCTTTTTCTCAAATCTAAAAGCTATGATATACCCAGACATTTGCAGCATAAAAAAGCCCCCTGTGCTATCAAACATTACTATCCGTAGATGGTCAGGACGCCTCTGGAATTGTTGGAAATGCTGTGGAGACTTTGACTATCAGTTACAGGGTAGATAATGTAAAATCAAGAGCCAAAGAGTTTAATAAAAAGCATGAGCTGAACAAAAGGGATAGGATTCATTCCTAAACTGTGCATTTTCCCTCCTAGAGCTTGAGAAATTTGTGTGAAACTTTTTAATCTCAGAAACAAAAAACAGGGGAGAGTTGGCAGCTCTCCTTCCTTTTCTCTTCTGATATTTGGCTTGGTAAATGGACCAACATACAGATGAATAAAAGAACTCTGAAGACAATGACTGAAAAGCAAAATGTTTGACACTTTCAACAAAAACGGACCATACAGAAATAAGTGATATGTCTATTAGTGCAGTATTATGTTGTGCAAGTAATTTTTTTCTGTAAAATGTTAACCAAGTGCAGATATGGAGAAAGTATCCTTCACTTCTTAATACACAGATTTTTAGATTTAAAAATCCAGGGGTTTTTAAAGGAATCAAAACATATTAAACATTAAATGCACAGCACAGCAATATTTATAAAGACATGACAAATGAGTCTCCCTCAGCCACAGTCACCATGATCAGCACAACCTTAAATAGCAATGTACCTTCCAGACCTCCATTTCAATTCTGTTACAATAAATATGCATCAAATGGTATTCTTTTTTTAAAATTTAAAACTGTCTTTGTGGCCAGAAATATTATGACTGACCTCTGTTAACTGCAAGCATTTAGAGCCATAGCCATTCCAATTCCCTTACATCCTCAGTGTGCAGCAACAGATTTCTCAGAAAAAAAAAAAACAACCCTGTAACTGTTTGGACATACTTCTGAAAGCAACAGTGAAAATTAAGAAAGCAGCCTTCCTAAAGAAGTATCTATTTTTGAAATGTGTGCTTTTAAAACACAATGCTTATGGAATGAACTACTTCAGTTCTCTTGTGTAAACTTGTACAGATTGTTTGCTATTGATCTTTTGAGTCATATTTTGGCAGTAAACTGGTATCCTTGTAGAAAATATAAGTACTGCAGAACAAGTGATGTAATCTACAGCTATACTTAATTATTTTTTCTTTTCTTTTTAGTTAAACTTATATTTCAAAATAAATAATGTGAACTGCATGCTTAATTTCTTTCCCAGATTATGAGCTTTATGATGTTGAAGACATTCAGAGGAGACAGTTTGTCTGTAGGAAGGTGGCTCCTTTAAGTCACAGGACAGAATTCAGATCAAAGAAAGTAGTGTTTCTATCTGTACTCAAGTGTAGGTCTATTCACCATTTTCTTAACTCAATGACATAAAGTGACTCTATAAAACCAGTGCAAAACCTGATCTTAAGGAAGTGAAATCTAGGGTTTTCTCAGTGTATTGTTCTTTCCTCCCTGCCCCCAAGCTCCTGTCCATTCAGAGAACAAGGCACAGAAGAGAAACAAGAAAAGTGCACTGTAGCAAGGCTGTCCACAGGGCCCAGGCTTGTGCTGTGTGTGCAGTGTGCATACATGCACTGCATGCTGAGGTGGCCCACAGCAGGGCACAATGTCCAGGTTTTTTGGTACTTTTTATGTACTTTGTGGAGTACATAACACTGCAGGGCAGCTGGACAAAAGTGGGAAGAGCATATGGAGGTGGGTAGCTGAGAGAGTGAAATTAATGCAATACACCAGCCAGGTAATTAAAGCTGTGCTCAGCCTCAAACTCTCAAATATGGTAATTCTTTAACCAGCAGAAGAGATTGCCAGGAAAGGACAACAGTGAGTGAGAGAAAGTATATAAGCAAGAGTGTGTGCAGGATGTGGGACACAAGTGCTTTCCCCCTTTCCTCCTCTCAAGTTTCTACCACTGAGAACCACTATCCAAAAGCCTGAATCTCTTCTAAGTCTGGTTACTCTAAAAATAAGAACACAGTCAGGGCCAGTATATAGAGAACAAATACGAGAATCCCATCTGTGAAGTCCTAGATCAATGTTTTCTTACCTTTCTGCAGCAGTTATTGATGCCACCTTTCTCACACCTTTTCCTCATTCTCATGCCATCAAGTGTCACTACTTCTCTGCCCTACTGTCCTTGTCACACTGCTTGCCAGCTCGTCCTCACTGCCACCTGAGATCCAGTTTCATGGGGAGCCCTAAAGATAAGGACAAGCACCATGCACCCACCTCTGGGCAGCTACAGGCTTTGTCTCTAGAAGCACAGCATCTCAGACATTTCGTTTGAGATCATCTCTGATGGCCCTTCAGACAGAATGGCAAGGGAGAAGCATATTTAAGACTTGAGAAAAATTAAAATTAACACAGCTTGCAGTGATTTTATTAAAGGCTGAAGCCCACATAAAATCTGTTTGAATAATAAGCAAGAGATTTTTGCCTTACATTACACAAAGGATCAGACCAGATGACTACAGAGGGTCCTTCTGACTAAGTTGTGACAATACATATTTTAGAGAATTTTAAAGATCAGGGTTATTTCCCAGTATGAATTACAGTATTCTTGTTTTAGTTTTCATCTTCTGAAACCAAACCCCAAAGGAACAGCATGCACACAGCAGCCCAGAGCCTGCCTTTAGATACTGTCCAAATGACATTCTTTCTGACCAAGGAGATAGCAATACCTCTGCTTCCATTAATTCTCTATAAAGAATCACAGGATTCAAATTGTTGATTTCCAGCATTACCTCATGCTGGGCCTCTCACTGATTAATTAAAACTGTATATGTATAGGAAAAAGAACAAAAAGCAGAACTGCAGTAGTTTGAACCAAGAGTGTCCCTGATAAAAGAAATGGGCTGCTGTTCCCAACTCCTTTCCATAGGTTGATTGTGAATTGTAACCAGACAAGATCTTCTTTTTCAAGCTTCCAGAAACTGGCAAACATGTCTACTGCACAGGAAGTCATATTTATAGTTGCATTTCTTTCCACAATAAACCAATTCTCCTATAATCAGAAGTTGTCCCTAGGCTTGCTAAATGAAAGATCTTTTCCCTTGAGATTGCAGCCTCTTAACAGAAGCTTCCAAATCTACTCTTAGTAATGGCTGTGGAAGGAAAAACACAATTCAGAACAGCCCCCACATCATTATTACCCAGCAAGGACATAGCAGGCTTTTTTATTTCAAAAGAGAAGAAACAACTCTGAAATCCTGGTATTGCAATGTGTGTTAAGTGCCCTGTTGAATTACCATTTAATTTTCAGTGTGTATTTAGCTGACCTACTTTATATTATCTAGTTTTATATTCTTCTTGGATATAGACAGAGGAAGAGCTTCTACTATATAAGCCTTATTATATACTTGGGCAGAGCCTTTGAGCATGCAGCTATTCAACAAGAGATCTGAAGCAGTACACTGCTTCATTTAAGAGAAATGTATTTCAAACTTCTCCAAATTACAACAGGTGACAGTTAATAACTTGCTTGTACTTTTTTACTATCATCCTGCATATAGAAAATTATTAAGAAAACCTCAAACACCTACTTGAAATTTTCAAACTCTACCAGCAACTATATCAGAGTATTTAGAAGGGCACAGCACTAGCTTTGGCCAAGAATTCCCTCTCCTCCCTTAAATTCAGAGAAAATGAATACCATTTTTAAGGAAGATAGACAGATTAATACTTTACCCAAGCAGAAGTTCTTCCAAACCAACAAATACTTCAAAACTCATTCTTACCTAAAATCAGAAAAGAAAGAGAGAGGAAAAGGTAAGAAAGATTAAGAATCATCTCTTGGAGCATTACACCTTCAAAACAGAAAGAATTCCCAAACAAATCTAAAGTAAGCAAGTTACAAGAGAATGGGAAATGGCAATTTCTTCAAAACAGTAATTAACCTTATGAGGGAAACTATTATCAATACAAACAAATAGGTAATAAAGGAAACCATTTTACCAGAGAGAAATCTGTCTTGAAGCAGTATGACAAGGGAATATAAGAACACTTTGCCTGATGGTCTCTAAATGGGTCTCTAGATGGCTCTCTAAAGAAATTGGCGCAATTCTGTAGTAAGGATCATGCAGACACAAGCTTCAAACAGGTAATTTTCAAGGTTTCAAAGAGGAGGCTGGACCACAGAAATTCAGAAACTTTTAAATACAGGACTCAAACTGAATGTAATCTCATACTGTTGTCACACATAAACAGGATTTTGAAGGATATCCACCAGGCTAAATTGCTTTTATAATCATAGATTTCCATGCCCAATTCTTGTTACTTATAAATAACTACAGCTAAAGTAACATAAGCACCATGGTGATTATTTCATTATATTAAATGGTAATTGGAAAAAAGATGAAAAATCAGAAACTTGAACTTTCATCAGAAGTTGTTTTCAAAAGATTGCCTAAGGAACATGCATACAGAATTGAAAACAGATCCAACATTCAGAATGTAAAATCATTACTCTTAGATAAAACTAATTCTCAAATCTGAAGTATTTTTTACTTTCATTGCTTGCATTTCTTAAATAGTTGCAAGTGAGCAGTAGTCCTCTTGTATTTATTCCAGTGGAAGAAAAGAAAGTTCATAGTGGTGTAAGAAAGTTATAAATAAAATAAATACCAAAAACAGAAGCATTTTTTATTTCAGATTTTAAGTCAACTATCTGCAAGTAACAGCATTTCAGACTGTCCTTATTTGTTCTTGTTTATTACACTGGTGCCCTTTGTGGCTTCTTGTGTTTTAGCAACTGGAACATACACAGTAAAGCTAGCAACACAACAGAAGTTTAGCAAAGGCAGACAAAATTTGATTTAAAAAAAACCACCACAGAAAAGAGCAAGCAGCTCTACAAACAGTGGAACCAGTGTGGTTTGGCTTCCCATGACTTTGTGCCTTATGGGGATTTGAAAAGACATAAGTAGATCCACAAGTTCACACCAAGATTTCTCTCTCCTACCTGGGAAGCCACTGAAATGAAATTTGGTAGAACTTACTATCATCAAATTCTGTTTCTCAGCTGGTCCTTCCCCACCACTGGGAATGACTGAAAACCAGATTAAAGTCCTTCTTCCCTAGAACAACAGGTCAGTGACAGAAGTATCAGATCCACTACTTTTACACAGCCTCATTCCATTTTTACTAAGTGGCATTCAACTAAGGAAAAACTCTCTTCATATCTGAACCAGCTTCTAAAATACTATAGCAGTGTTCGGTGACATCTTGTTATCTTTCTCATGCATTTAGGAGACTCATTACAAGAGAAAAACCTTTTCATGATATTAAAACAAATCCCCAGTCAGCACATTTCAATATTTCCATACAAGTGGGATTTAGTTAATAGAGAAATGGAAAATATTTGTTATAGAGGTCTAAAAGACAAATACACCACCCGCACACAGCGAGTTTTGTCCTACCGCTCCTGAAGAGATTTGGGAAATGGAAATTTCCAGCGCGAGAGAAGTGGCAGAAAATAACATGTACAAATTAAGGATATCACAGGGTTGCACTCAGGAAGCCTAAGAGGTTATCTCTGGAAACAGCTTCTCAAATGGAAAAGTGGTGGCGGCGGCAATCATGGGAGATGAGGGAAAATCAGGGCAATCTAAAAAACAAGACAAACTCACCAAACCCCAAGAGGAAATTCAGAGCAGCAATGAAGGAAGATCTCTGACGGTCACATGATGCACTTTTCTCACATTGTTAAACCAAAGATCAAGAGGGCACTGAGAAACCCTCTGAATTAGCCTGTGGCTATCCACCTGCAGGAGCTCACACCAAGGGCTCCCCCAGCGAGCCACGAGTCGGGCAGCAACAACCCTGAAAGGGTTTTAAAGTCCAGGCAGGCCACCAACAAACCAGGAGCAAAGGCTTTGCTTCTGAGAAACACCTGACAGATGTAGAGTCTCAAACAAAATGCAAGAAATCCCATCACAGAGGCGCTGTCCAGGCCCTCCTCAAAAGCCAGAGGAGCCACAAGAAAGGCTCCAGGCACAGAACTCTGCCCTGCTGTTCCACTGCATCACAAGCATGGACCACCTCTCTTTGACAAGGGATGTCTTCTTGGCACAGCCTTTAAGCATCATGTTCAGCCCCCCAAGATCACAGTTTCACAGCTTCACTTGTACTACTCAAGGGTAGCGTTTTTATTTGTTTTATTTGGTTTTTGGTGTTTTTGGTTTTGGTGGGGTTTTTTTTTTTTTTTTAGGTTTTATTTTGTTGTGGGTTTGTTTATGGGGTTTTTTTAAATTTGTTTTTTAACCCTGAGATTCCCCATATCCTTCTGGGATCTTGTAATATGAGACTCTTGAACTGATGAATGGATACCAGGAACATCCAAAGCCTGAAAGCACATTGGAAAATGCATTTCTATGCACTTTCCCTGGAAGATAAGGTGCCAACACACAAACGAAATCATTTGCTGCAGGCTTCCTATGGTGCTGGTACAACTAATGTACTAGCAAAGCCACAATAAGAAAAGTATAGACAGCAAAAATAAAATACTAAATCTGCATTGTTTTGGAGACCTCAAAGGACTTTTTCTGAACATGTAAGACTCCAATGTTGTCCTTTTGCACCCCCCTATGTATGGTGATCTTTGGCCACATAGGAGATAATGAAATACCAAGATGACCCTAGCAAGCCTTTGAGAAAGGTACCCAACTGCACACCAAAACACGTGGTGGGTGACCTTGGTGTTATCAGACAAGGTCTCTGAAGCTTGACAACACACCACACATGCCAAACAAAGCAGAGCATGTGCAAAAGGCACAGTATTCCTTAGGTAAACCCAGATTCAAGTAGCCCAATAAATAAGACTGAGCTGCAGTTACCATTTAACCCACTTGGTTATTTTGGCTTGGTACATTTGTTATCTGGCTACCTGAGCCAGGACCCTGCTGCCAACATCTGTTTCCTGCCTCTTGGGTCCTTCCTCAATCAGAGCTTCCTCGGGATTTGTGGGCTTGCCTGAGGCAAGGAGCCAGACAAAGCTTGCTCTCTCTCTCTCTAGGGCAGTTTGAGGTAACTTTGTGCAGCAAGAGGTAATCACAACCTGATGAACTGGAGGATGGCGATGTCCTGTCTCATAAACCTGCACAAGTGAAGGTGCAAGTTTTATGGAACAGTTATTTTTTACACTTTTACTTCATTCAGTGCCTCTCAATTTTGAAAAAGAAAAAGACATTTTAAAGCCTCGTTTGATTAATTTTCTAGTTGCAAACATGAAAGAAGAGAGGATTGGACAAAAAGCAAAAAATCAGTTCTACAGCACTGGCTACTTCACCAGATTAAAACAAAAGCCAGAAATACTATTTCACTGCTCAAACTGAAAGACAGATTCTAGAAACACAGCTTACATAATGGCACGTGTCAAACAATATGCTTATTTTTTGCCTAAACACCAACTCACTGAACAAAATCTATGTTACTCTTTTATGTAAACAGTTCCTTTAAAAGCAGGAAAATTAAATACATCAAGCTGAACATGAACTTTTGCCATCCCCATTCAGGCATCTGTGTAATTATCATCATTAACTCCATTAGCATATGCTACACTGTACATAAAATGTGTTCACATTGCATTCAAGAACTTTTAGATATTTTAATGATATGTTGACAATAAGAATTTACTCGTCTGGTGCACCTTTTGAGATTAACAGATCATAGAATGTTTATTTTTCTTTAAGATATGTTTGCAAAATGTAATCAAAGTGCAAATATAATTTTATCTCAGGCATCAGTATAGTCCTTATTAGAAGTAGCTGAGCCTTTTAGAACTAAGTTGAGTTGGTTTGGGGTTTTTTTCTGGCTAATTATGCACTTTGACCATTCTTTTCTCTTAAGGCAATGTTATTTCCAAGAAATGTCACTTTTCCACTTATCAAGGTTGTTTACATACTACACAAATGTTATGCTCTCCAGCTCTCATTTTTGAAAATATCTAAAAGTAAAGAGGATGATGCTGGCTTGTAAAAACATGCTTTATTAGCAGAATGAGTCTCAAGGCATTTTAGGTTTCCCACAAGACATTTTTCTGTCTATCATTTTAGAACTTTTTCCCACACATTGTGATCCCAATATAGGCTTTGGCAGGTTGTGAGATACGAGCTGGCTGGAAAACGATAGCCTGCTTTCAGCATATTCTTGTGCAGTTAAACATTGAGCACTTTCTACAGAAGATAATTCAGACAGCAGCTCACACAGAGAAAAGGCGACAGCTTCAGCTGAGGAAAGCTACAGTCCTGAAGGATGCCAAAGACTTTGTGACAGTTCTACAGAGAAAAAAAAGCAATCTGGAAAAACTAATCAGCATTACTTAAAAATTCTACACTGACTTCATTCTGGTCTTTTAAAAGAGCACGTGACAGTGGAAGGACACATATAAACAAATGGCAGAACAGATATTGTCTGCAGGAACACTGAACCAGCCCTCAACAAGGGAATGACCAAGGCTTCAAAGGGTATCAGAAGAACATTTTCATATCAGAAACATGAATTTCCCAAACGCTTCATTAAGGAATCAATAGGTGAACCAAATTTGATGGGAACTCATGCACCTGCAGCACAAGGAAGTTTCAAAAGCCAGAGACAGCAGCACAAACTTGCTGTTTGTATTTTGTAAGCTTTTATCTGTACATAAACACAAGAAGAAACAGGAGACACTACTGACAGACAGCAACTGACTCACGGCCCTATTGCAAAGCTCACTAATGTCAAAACACTATCACTGTTAAACCCGTGAACGTGAAAATGCTTCAGCTGATAAAAATCAAAATTCATGTAAGGACAGAGAAAGTTTCTAAAGCTGTCTGGATCACAGAAATCTAATGGCACTTTTCATTTAGCCTTATGGTCAGCTATCTGCAAAAAGTGTATTGAATGTTTCATAAACAGAGTTTAAAACAAAAGTGCTTCTAATCAGATCTGGCAGGAAAGGGAGAGAAATGCATACATAGAATGAGGTAAGTGTGATCTTGCCCAGCTGAAGAACAGGGAATGGCAGAGCTTCAGGCCATGACTCACACAGACACTAAACAGTAGAGAGCTACAGATAATTCTCAGGTAAACTTTGCATGAGCCACTACGTCACCCTTCTCTACCCTTCCTGCATTAATCATGTCATTAGTAACCTGACGCAGCCCAGGAAGAATGTCTGATTTACAGGGAGCAGAGCAATGCTAACAGAACAAACCCTTTGGCAGGTCAAAAAAGGAAAGGCCAACCTACACTTCATTTTAGTTTGAACCACACCCTAAAAGAACATGGAAACTAGGGAAAAGAAAAAACAAAAAAAGGTATCTTCCCAGCGTGAGATTACATACTTCATTAAAAGTTCCTGATGAACCAGTTACTTAAGAGAACAAATACGAAGGATTTGCAAGAGTGCACAGCTAAAAATCCAGCCCAAACATGTAGCTAAACAAAGCAAAGGGGGTGGGGGGGAAACCCCCAAGCTTTCTTTTGAAGTTTTCACCACAGTTACGTAATTTCCATGTTAGTCTAGATGTTTTTAAACATCTTTTATACTGTACAGTTGGGAACCAATTGTACAATGAGTACAAAGTGTACTGTTAGGAAAGATTCATGTCCCAGCCAGGTAAATTGGTTACTCCACTTAATACAAAAAAGGATAAGGGGAATCAGTGGGGCAAGTGAAAAATGGAAAATTTCAGAATTTCACTTAAAAATTATTACTCAGTCTGAATTGATAGCAGTCACTTTGATAAATGTGGCTATAATCTACATTATTGCAATACGGCTATTTCACCTATAATATCCTGTAAAAGTAATGGTCACTTGAAGGACAGGCAGATCACTACCATTCACTCTGAAGCAAATAAATCCCCTGCAGATTAACCTTAAAAGTGGAATGGAATTAACCTTGGTTTCTTGAAACAAAATTATCACCCAAAACAAGGTGTGCAGGTAGTAGCAGGCGCTGTGTTAAAACTCAAATCCACAAAAGCCATGTCATAGTAGTAATTTCCAGGACACCAAAGAAAATGTGTGCTTAAGTCTAAGTGTATGGCAAACCCACTTATGAAGGCACTTTGTTCTCATGTGTTTCTCATGGTTTCATCTGTTTCTAAGTCTTCCTAAATAGACTAATTTCTTGATACTTCCTTCCCATTGAACACTCCCTTTTCCCTCACTTTCCTCTCATTTTATCTTAGCACACAATTCTGTGAACTGCCGAATTAATTTATTACCTTCATGGCTTTGAACCACAGGGTCTCAGGTCTACTTTCCATCTTAAAGCAAGGCTCTAGAAACTGAAATCTCCTTTGACCCTCTACAACAGCTGAGCTGAAATAGTCAAAATGTGTCACCTCAGTTAAAACCAGCTAACCATTTTGTTCCTACTCATTGTTAATGGCATCTTTTTTGCAATATTAAAAGTAGTGTACAAAATATGACCAACTGTAATAGCTGAAATGGTAGCACAATGATCACAATATTAGTGGAATGCAAAATAACAAAGAAAATGCATTTATCTTCTCAAGCCAGTTTGGAAAGCTTCTCCATCATGTCATGACACTAGCCTTATGTCTCTTAATGGAAATTTCAGAAGAGATGTTTTGAAGGTTTTCTAAACTTCTGTAAATGGCATGTTCCTTTCCTGGCTTCTTGCTTTAAAGCCAACAGTAACTTGAGAGAAGCAAAAAATTCTTTCTTCCCTGGTGGTTGTTCAATGTCATGTGCTGGAAAACACAGATAACCCCAAATCTGAAATAGGCAGTAATGTGCCTTTGTCATCAGTCTTTCTGAAGGTCATGTAAAGACTACGTGGACACAGTGAAACAACTCTCAGAAGAGTGTCTACATTGATAAACAGGATTTGCCAGAAAACAGTAGGTGTTTGTGCTTCATTCAGCAAAAGTGTTAAGGACAGTTTCACAACTTAGGTTTATTTTGGGAGGAGTGGGGATATCTAGCTTGTCTTTTTAATTTAAGACTGAAATCAAAGAAAAGATTTAGAGATACAATGCCAACAGTTTAATGAATATTCTGTAGTGTATATAAGCACCCTGGGGAAAACCTCCACTCAGATAAACAACAGATTCCATCTTCTCCTGCCCTGAGGAATATAAACCAGGCTCACAGTTTACACCTAATTCAATAGTGGCTTTCAAAACAAACATATTTCGGACATATCTAGCAAATACTCCTCTTCCCACTCTGCATCCAAAACTTTCTCTTGGAAAGAAAAGGCCTCTTCCTTGACAAAGATTTCACGGGGATCTTCCAAATCTGCCAACAGCTTGCATTACATAGTACACCTAAAAATTTTAAACTGACCTTTGTCCCCTCTGAGAAAGCTGTTTAAAATGGCCCACACACACTCAGCAGAAAGCCAGAGCTTGCAGAGACTCTCTCAAATCCATTAGGTATCTGTCCCATGGGGAGAGCCTGTGCGTGCCTCATGCACACAAAAGGGTGAGAGGAGCTTTCTGCAGTGCTGAATATCCCACAGCACATGTCTGGGGCCTTGGAGGCTTCTCCTGTACCTTCCTCTGTGCAACCTGTGCAGAACAGCAAGGAGGAGGAACACTCACAGCCCACGAAGCTGCACAGCTACTCAAGGGAGACTGGAAGCTGCACTTTCCCAAAGGAAACATGCAGTGGAGCTTGCATGGCTGTTTTATACCCCTTGCAAAGGCACAGAGTTTTCTGGTGGTGGGAACTGAATTTTACGTCTTCTGCCAATTTAAAAATCTATCCCTAGTGAAGAAAAACAAAACCAAAGAAACAAAGCAGACAATGGCCACAGAGACTTCAGAGGAATGTAATGACTGTAACAAAAGGCAACAGCAGTAGTGTGACAAGGGTTTATTAATGGGTCAAAAAACAAGCTCAAATGACTCAGACACAGAACCAAATCCCAGCAGGATCTCCTTAAATCGCCTTCAGAGACAACAGGCCTTCATGCAGTTTGTATTCAGACTCTTTTGGGATCAGTAAAAAGAAGGCTCTAGCTGGTCTTTCACCTCTTGATCAGAAGGATGCCTTACCAAAACAGGGCAGCATCACCACCCCCTTCAGCAGAGCAGAAACAGGCTCAGAAGAGTCAAATGGTACCCTCTGAAAGAAGGGTAGAGAGTCAAAGCAGAGCACACACAACTCCTACCAAACTGGCAGAGGTGCAAGGCAAATGGTGTTCTTGGAGCGATTGCAAGAATTCCGTAAGAAAATGGTCAAGAGAGTTTGTACAACTACAGAGAGTTTGTACAAACACTACTCAAAAAGCACATGAATAGGCTGTAAGGGTGGAGAGAGGTGACAACAGTGGAGTCATTTATTCATTCAAGGAAGACATATCAAACCACCCTAAACTACAGCCTTGCTCTTTGGAAACACTACCTACCCTTGCCACTATCAGGACTTTCATGCACCCTGTGAATACTTTAGTATTTCCTTTTGGTTATTCATTCATCTGTAGGTGAAATTCCAAGTACGCAAGAGAGTGCAGGGTGTTGTGATTTGGAGCATTTCTCTGTTTCACAGGTAACCACTCACAAAACTGACACTTTTAGCTCATCTATGCCAGGCCTTATCTCAATCATCCAACTTAAAAAGCTCAGTAGCATCAAGGTTAAAACATAAATTTAACAAAAAAATCTCAATTGCTTGTTTTTTTAAAAAAAACACCAAATCAATTAGAAATCCTACTCTTTTCAAAAACAAAGACGCAGATTTTTAAACAGAGCTTTCTAAGCAGTAAGACAATATATTCCTTGATGCTCTGTGTGTACCATGCAAGAGCCTTTGATGAGGACAATCACAACAGCCAGCTTTAGTTTCTTTCAGAATACCAAGACAAGAGCCAAATTCTTCTGCACATTTGATGAGGAGGCAAATGCTTCAGCTGGATGTCTAAAGATGCAGGAGAAAGATCAGAATACACTGAGATCAAAAAGGGACAGTCACAGAACTGGCTGGAATTATGGACTGAACAGAATCAAAATCCACATTTATTGGTCAAAACCAACCCAATATACTTTGAAGAAAAAAAAAAACAAACAAAAAACCCCTTTTTTTTTACATCACTGTTACAAGAAAACACATTAAAGTTCCTTGTGGTAGATCTCCTTGAGAAGCCAAGGAGACAGACTCATGGATTGACATCATTTCTCATATCATGCACTGCTAGATAATTTTGTAAGGTGAATATTTACACTCCATCTCACTTTTTTTTTTTGTTTTAATCAACAATTAGTAAAACAGGATTCTGGTTTTATCTCCCTCCTGTGTCTCAATCAGTAACTGGTAATTACAAAAACTTTCTCCGTTCTGACTTTGAGGTTGAATTCCCTGCTTCACTACCAAAAATTCAGAATTTAAACATGAAAGCCACTACAGATCCAAAATTTTGTGCCACTAGCATTTATCTAGCAAAGATAAGCAAAATGCAAGTGACAGGGCATCTGTAATTTTAAAACTCAAATATGCTTCTTTTGTTAAAAGGTGTTATTGCAGCCTTTCTGGTATTTGTTATCTTATTAAAATAGCCAATAGAAAAGTGGTCAAAAGGCACATTACCTGAAAAAGTTTGAGGCAGACAATCATGGGAATACTTGATATTACCTGACACTGACATGGAGACAATTCATCCAAAAAGCTGCAGGAAATCAGCACAGCCTAGTAGAACTTTAGAAACCTAAGGGTTCAAGAAAGAGTTATCCAGAGCACATGAGCTAATCCAGACTAACTGGTGCCTTCTCCCTCTCCTCTGTCATTACCCATCAGTAATAGATGGTTTAATGCTAGAAATGTATTATGTGGTTTTTCACTCTTGGCAATAACTTCCAGAAACAGCAGACAAATCTAAAATATAATTCAGTTTGAACCAACTGTGTGTGTATATCAAATGAGTTGATACCAGCAAATAACAAAAAATATGTCTTCCTGCATCTAAATAATCCCATTTTCCTTGCCTTTCTTTTCTGTTACATCCTTGGACCATCTGAAAACACAGACCATTCTTGTTTCATTCCTCAGCATGTGCAGGGCTGACTGAGTTCAGCTGCACTCAGGTCTTCTGTCCACCAGCCTGCCTTTATCTCCTCATACACCTCACCCAAGGTCCAAGGTCACATCTCTGTAAAAAAGCCCAACCTCTGCTATTTTACCACTCAGCATCCCCAGGATCCCTGGCCATGAGCTGCACTTTTCAAAGGGCCCTTCAAGGGCAGCGACCCAGCTTCACAAACAGGCCAATTTCCAGAGAGGAAATTGCTACATGAGTTCCAGCAGCTAGAATTGGTTCACTCACTACCAACATAAATGAGTATTTTTTAAACTACAGAAGAATAGAGAAAAAAGGTACAGGAGAAACAAGTTTTTAAATGAAACAAAGATTAGAGGCTAAACAGCAATGCTTTATTTTAGTATTCCTACAGGCATCTGCTAGACTTCATTTCAGTGAATCATATTATTCACGTGCAACTTTTTAAACAGTAGAATCTTTACTGGATCTAGTCTAACTCTTAATAAATTATTTTATAAAAATTAATCTAGCTAATGCTGAAATAAGCACCTCTGCAATCTAAATAAAAAAATCTCTCAAGCAATATTTACTTATGCTTGTTAAAAAAATAATCATTTATGTTTGATTTTTACTGCAGATTCATACTATAAGAGGCACAATTCTGGAGACAACTAAGAGGAAATTTAGGGAAAATATCCCTAACTATCAGCAGAAGAGCTCTGAACTGGTAGGAATTACTTTTATTTACATGCTTTTATGTACTTCTGAAAAATATAAATAAAATACAAGCATTCTCATGCTTGAACTTTTCAGTACAGTGAAATCACAAGAGCTTGTACATACAGGACACTTTTTGCAGATAACTTGGTAGACTGACTAGTGAAAAATGTTAAATCTTTCAAAAACCAATTCTTTTAAATTCTAAGTCAAAGAATGCATTAGCGGAAAAAAGAGATTTTGCTCTGCTTACTAGGAACTCATTGATTAAATTAGTGAAAAGCACATTAGATATCATGATTTGAGCATAAAGTAAATGGGAATATGTAAGTAGATTTGTATTTCTCCTTTACCACTTTTTCAAGTCAAAGATACCTCTTAAATAGTAAAAAAAAAAAAAATAATAAATTATGGGAAGCCCCCATGTGTTTAAAAAGTAGGTTCATACAGCCAGCAATATCATTATATTAAATACATCCGGTGATTACAACGACTGCTTTTGCCATTTGTACATTCGAGCAACAAGCAATGTTTGTTCTGGACTGAAATGCTGTTTGTGTAAACATATTCTGGAGTTTCACTGTTTCATTTAAATTAACATGGATCTTACAGTAAAGCACATTTCTGATGGCTTTGCATGAAGCACACACCTTCCTGGAACACTTCCTGTCTTGCACCCGGTTTTGGATATTATCACTGGTGTCTGACCAGAATGAGGTCACCTAGGATTTGTAGCAATACTTTACAGCAGCTGTCCGGCATTTCTTTGAAACTCCACAAGCCTTTAACTCCTTATTTGCCTCACCAAAACAGACACTGAAGCCTTGCAGGAACACTGGAAGAACAATGAATTCTCAGCACGCTGAACAGTCTCAAAGGGTTTGACAGAGGGAAGCAAAAGACTGAGCTTTTCAGAGGAGAAAAAATGAGCAAGATCACGAAGAGGGATGAGAACTTAAGAAATGTTACCACCTTTGTGGCAGCCAGGCCAAATCAGGGATGGGGAGGCAAGACAACATGATATACACAGAAGAAAGAGACATCCTGTGTTTGAAAAAGAGCAGAGAGACACACGGGTTTAAAATAGTCAGGTTTTTCAGCATTCTCCCACAGAGAGCCACTTGGCTGACTCTCAGCAAATAAAACTGTTCATTTGCTCAGTAGCACCAATAAAGGTGCACTAAAACTGTATAAGCAGCAAAGAGTACTCTGAATTTGCAGAGAACTTAGTTATAGAGTTATACAACAAACTTCCATCCCCAGTACCCTCACAAAACTTCCTGATGTTTTAAAACTAGCTGTCTCAGGTCAGGCAGATTGTCAGGAACCTTTTAAATTCATATAGGAAGCAGCATTCACACAATCACTAGCATAAGCTCAGCGCATGAATTAATCTCTCAGTAGCAAAATTGATTTGATCTGTATCAATCATGCCCATATTTCCATTGAACAAGCCAAAATCTGCACCTTTTTTTATTCTGGCTGTGGGAGGGCAGACAGCCACAAAGATGCAGGCTAAATGGTATCTGGCATATAAGCTTTACTTGTGTAGAAGTTAATGTGTTTAATTATTTTAAAGTTCCACTCCTGGTGGAACTTAATTTCCTTGCTATCAGTTTCCTGAACTGCACTGGCCAGCGTTTCCCTTTGAGCAGCTGTGAGAAGAAACAAACCTAGCACATCACCAAACCAAAGTTTCTTTGGTTTGTTGCATTTCTACACATTGTGTAAGAGCTGTGGAGGAGACAAGAACAGCTCTACACCACACCACAATCTCTCCAATTCAGGCACCAGAAAAGGCTCTGAGGGAACAGCAACTTAGACTGCAGAGTATGTGTTAAAAATGCTCAGCTGTAAGATTGGTGAGAGACTGTGATCATGCAGCACAGATATCCTGACAAGATAGAAACCCACAGCTTCTTACTTTCCTTTTTCACTGTGTTTACAGGTGTTGCACACATCTTCCCCCTTTATGTGCAGTGATCCTAGTTTGCATCTTCTTCCAAGGATACTGTGCTGACTTTGTGATTTAAACCATAATTTGGTTACAATATTAAGGTTGGCATAGTTTTAAAGGCCAGCATTCCTCCCTAGGCTCCACACTGCTCACACTTCGCAGGGTTTTGGCAGCGAGCGACTTAGCTCATCTGTAACCAGACTGTGAAACGCTTCAGAATGTACAGCAGAGCTCACAAAGCATTTACAAACTCGACCTGGGGGGAGAAAAAGATTTAAACCCAAATCTCTCCCAGAAGTGATTCTGTGTTGCAAAAGCCTCTGTGTGCCTTTGGCAGCCTGTGTTCCCACCTGGGGCAGGGCGTACCCACGTGTCATGTGTTATACGTGTGCGTGCAGGCCTGCAGGACAAGCTCTGTGCTTCCTTCCAAATGGCAGCTTTTCAACAGGCAGCTGCCACTGTGCACCTTACTGTGTACAGCAGGTCAGAAGCAAGGCAACACACAAGAAATTAGCTCAGCAAACCAAAAAAACCCACAAAGAATGAAGAAGTAAGCAATTTCCAATCACTTCACCCGGCTCATGAATTAAATTAATGAATGCTCATGAAGCAAATAACATTCAAATGAATGTTCCTTGACCTATCATGACAGTTCCTGATGAATTTAGTTACAATGATTCAAGTAAATGTGTATTTAATTTTATTATACATAATTGAAAGATAAAATAGAGGGAATCAATTATATTATAATAGATCAGTAATGTTTTGAGGTTTGAAACAATTGCAAAAACTCACATGCTCCTGGAGACTCATACAACAATTCAACTTAGTTTGTCTGGGGTACATAACAGTCCAAATACAAGCAACATATTCTTTAGGGACAAATTACTTCTGATGAAATGGGGAAATCTGCCAAATCTTACAGGCAGGTTACATGATTAATTTCAGCTTTTGCTTACTAATGAATCATTGACTTCATCTTAGTCTAGTTTGAAGTGCCTACAATTGGCCATTCCCTAAGCCTACTGTGAGGCTGATCCACAAGTGCCTTAAAGGGGAGAGGGGTGGAAGAGAGGAGAACATGGGAAACCAGTTAGGAAGGCTTTGAGTGAAAACCCAGTCTAAAAGACACAGAAGAAAATGCAATAAGAGAAACTCTAAGAGCTCCAGCTGCTTTACCTGATACATGCAGGTTGATTTAAAATGTCCAGAGTAGCCCTCAGCAAAGTATCACCTATCCTAAAAGACTTGTAGTTTGAGGCATGTGAGTGTTCACTGGTTCATTCAGCTGAACAAAAGCAGACAGGAGCAAAAAGGAAGCTTGAATCATTTTGCCAAAGCTAAGAGGAAAGCAACCCCTGATAGTTTTGGTGCAGATTCTGCTCTGGAAATGTAAGAACCAGGAAATATAAATAATGCAAAAAAAAATATCACAAAGTCTTATGAGGACTGCAAAATAATTTCCACAGGAATGCAGAGGAAGTCTCATCCCTTGTAATACCCTAAACTAGATACAACAAAACAGTGGAAATTAACCTAAGGAAAAAGCTAGTACTGGCAAGTAGACAGGCTATATGGAATACATTTTTTTCGTGCATCTCTGACTTCTATTAACATTTTTGTGGCTCTTGAGGCAGCAAGGTAGGAGCTTTGGTTTCTACTCCATAAACACAAGCCAAAAGCCTCCCACAGTTCCATTTGGTAACTTCAGCTTAACATGCTCAAATATACACAGACTTCTGACAATGATTCAATTTCCCACTCAAATATAAACTATGCCAAAAAACACCCAAGATTATTTCAACTAATAAACACTTGGTTAAAAAACATGTCAGATCAACTTGGTCTTTACATCAGTTTGAAAGCCTCTTACCACAATCATTGCCTGAACCATAGTGTGCTGCAGGAAGCACCAAAAGAAAAAAATGACTGATAACATTCTCACAGTGCTCCTCTGACTGTCACCACTTCTGTGGTTGCACAAAGCTTAGGACCTTGCACTTGGAGGAGTGATTCTCCTGCACTTGGCTTGTGATGTGAAAATCATTTTAAGGATGTCACAATGTCCTGACTCCTGAAGACTAGGATTTAGGACAAATACTGTGCCAAAATTTAGTTCCTAAAACTAAATAGATTGAAGTCCTGTATCTTGTCATGGTGCACAGTTTCAAGCCCTCTCAAAAGCTGTCCTTTGAGTTAACCTTCACAGACATCTCTTCACAAGAAATACAATACTTAAAAATATGTACACTGTTACCCCAACTTAAAACAGATGCTGTTCAGTAGCATATTTATTTTCTTTGTAAAACAGTGACCTTTGAACTTCAGATTTTTCCAAATTCCATCCAACTTCCCTACTAAGTTTGTACATTGAATATTAAAAAGACAGCCAAAGTAAAAAAATAAAAACAAAAATTTCAACACAGGGGCACAAATGAAGTGCAAGGTAATTTGTGATATTTATTTACAGATCCTGGATTTATTACAGATCCTGAAATTGTGTTCTCCAGATAGTTATTCTTTGCAAATTTTGACAGTTACAGTATTGCAGAAGGCATATCTGGTACGGTTAGCTCTTGCCCAAGAGGCTTTTCCAGTGTAAAGTGACATCTCTAATAGACCATTCTGATGAGCAATTAAAGAAAATAAGGCAAATTTCCACCACACATATGAAAGGAATACAGCAGAAATATGCAACAATAACACATTGATTGAAAACCACCCCCAGTAGCCGTTATAGCAGCTAAAAGTTGATTTTCCTAATCAGGACAGAGGCACATTTGAGAGGCTATACTACCCATAAGAGCAACCCTTCTCCACAACTACCATTCTCAAGCTAACCATGCACAAATGAATACTAAATTTGCTCAAAATACACAAGACAAAAGTTCTCAGACAACCCAGTTCAACAGAAAACACATGTACCTAAACACAATGTCCTGTTTACATATGTATTTTCTCCTGCAGAATGGTGACATGAGCTAAAATTTCATTCCCACTGAGAGATCTGTTGACTACTCACGGAAAGATGAATCACTCTCTTCAATGGAAATAATGACTCGTGACAGCAGTTAACTTCTAATGTATAAAGCATTGCATGGGCAAAATTAGCCTGACTCCTTACTGCATATAATTAGTGGATTGCTACAAAATGTATTTCACTACATTAAAGGTACTGGAGAATTAATAGTCAAGAGTCTCACCTGTGTGACATGCACAGGAAAAATGCATCAGGAAAGCCAGAGACTGATCTAGTTCAAAAACCTTTCTGGCAGTGGCCAAGAGCAGATGTTTGCAGAAAGACAGCAGTGACAGGGATCCTTCTCCTAGCATGCCCTCATCTGTCACTCAAGGATTTAAGCTGTCTTCAGAACACCCTTCTGAACTACCACAACTAAACTGTTCCTCTGTGAATCTCCTCACTGAAAGCACTGAAAACCCCTTAGCTGTATCCTGTAGCACTCGCCTCAGGGGTTTAGCTACATGCTGTACATCAAAATACTTCACTTTGTTTCAATTCTGTGGCAAACTGATCCACTGAGTGTCCCCCATCACCATGCTATGAGCAAATAATTATTTCCATTTCCTTCATGTATTCTGCTCAGGATATCTGAGTCCTAAATCACGTCTATTACACATTTTCTTTCCTGTTGGAGCAGTTATGATCTGCTTATCCCAGGAGATAAGAGCATAGGTAGTCTGGTGCTACTTTACATTTTATGAAGGTAGGGAATCGACTGCATGCCATACCCTAAATATGTTTGCACAAAGGCATAAAGATGCCTTCTGGTTTAGCTTACCTGCTGTGTTAAAGCTCTCTGGTTTCTGAGCACTGCTGCAGACAAAGTACTCCCAGAACAATGACAAGGGATCTCCCACACGCCCTCTATGCTGGCTATCAGTCACTAATTACTGCCTCAGGACTTCTTAGAGACAGAAGTACCTAATTAATTAGGCTGATAAGACACCTATTTTCACAATTTTCCTGCTGCAATTCTGACATTTAATTCCTAAGCAAAGCAGACTCTGGTGTGTTGCACTGAACAAGAAGCTCAAGATTTCTGAGAAGCAACACTGATTCCTTTGGAAAGGAAGAGTGCACAACAGGGAAGGAAAGAGGCTTTCATACTTCAGAGTTTAAGTTCTTAACCAACTGATCTGCTGCTACACCTCATGGAGAAATCAGGGCTTCTCCAAAGTGGGAATCCACCCTTGGTATTGTGGAAGTGCCCTCTGAACACCAGCTCCATCCCTCTTCACTGCCTACAGCCAGGCAGCCTAGGCACACATGCAAAGCTAGTGTGAAAACTCTCCTGCACAAGCATTTATACTAAGAGATCTGATTCTGGACACAGAATTTTTACAAGGTATCATGGTCTCAGCCCTTACAATTCTTCCTCACAGTGGAGTGAGTTGGCATATGTGTATGACTAGGTAGTTTTAGAGACAGGTACTTTTATCTATGTAAATACATATGAGCCGTATTTGTGTCCCACAGTTATTGGTGACATGGCCACTTCCCCAAAACCATCATACGTGTTTTGTCAAGAGCTTCCTCCCTCCCTCTCTTCACCCTCCCAGGCCACCCTGCTGTCCCCAGTGCCAGGTGAGCAGGTGCAGAGGAGCTCTGGACACTGAGGCAGACCCGGGGGCAGCCGGGGTGGGGAGCACAGCGGGGACACGCAGGAACGCTGGCAAACTCTGCTGCTCCAGCAGCTGCACAGCAGCCCCGTGCTGCCTTTGCAGGACCTGCCAGGCCGGGCAGCACATGTCCAGGGTCCATGGCTAACCATGCAGGTGCAAATTCCACAAAGCTGGGCCTTACAAGGATCGTACAGGCCCTTCGGGAAGGCAGCCTTCAATCTCCACAGGGTTACGTCTTGCACAGGTGGCCTATAGAGCTTCATGGGATACTGGTCTTAATATTTTCTTCAAAGCTTGCTCACCACATTTATTACTGTAGTAGTGACTAAGCCTCCAAACTATTTTTACAGGCCCTGAACAATAGTAATCATTTAGGATCAAGTTCTGCTTGCTAAACTCAATTGGATCTGGTCTAGATTCTTAAAGCCTCACGTCTCTGACAAACTCTGCTGATCACAGAACATAAAGGATATCAGCTGGGATAACACTGGCTTAACAGACATTTGAAGAACACCTCAAGAACAAGAATTTGCTATAAGGCCTCTTCATTGTTCAGATCCCAAGGAAATGCAGTGCTACAATATCTCCTTAGCAACAGCTTCATTTTTAAAGGCGTAATGCAGATACAGTAAGGTAAAGATGATCAGGTTTCTGAATGATCACTCTTGTCAATTTTTTCAGTGGCATTTAGAAACCCTGCCTAGGACCTAGCAGGACATTAAGAAGCTGTATATATAATGTTCAAATAAAGCAAAACTAAATCTAGAATATCCTTTAGCAACTGGCTACTTCTCATTTTATCCCAAAAAGACTGGATTTTACTTAACTCATAGGAAAGCAACTCATTCCAATTTAATTCTATTTCCTAAAACAACAAGAACTAGTATTTACTGTTGAAGCCTTTGCCTGTCACCACATACATTTTAAAACAAATCACTAATGTTGAAGAGATGGGTACTTTTCAGCAGCTCTAATTTGCACGAAGGTGAAACTATGACCTAAACAATCTCACTATGTAAATGCTCCAAGGATAAACCTACATCATTTGTCTTAAGCTCATGCAAAACCAGAAAATGACGGTGAACAGTATTCCTGACACTATTAAGGCTGATGTTAAAAGCCACAATCAATGCCATATTTATCACACATATGAATTTCTTCTGAATTTTTTCCTTCCATTCTAGTGCTAAAAATGAAATCAGATGGTCAGTTTTACTTCTTAGGTTATGAATATGCCTTCCCCTTGCTTACCCCAGTAAATTCAATGTTTGGTGGTTGTTAAGGGTTTGGGTTTTTTGTGGTAGTGCTGGTTCTTTAGGGTTTGTTTGGTTTGGTTTGCGGGTTTTTTTTGTTCAGGGCGGGGGGGGGGAGGTGGGGTTTTTTCTCATTTTTTTCTGTTTTTAGGCTTTATGACAAGAAAATGACCAAACCTTAAATTAAATATCTTACTGTTTCTACATTTGTTTCTTTAATTAATAGATATGCTTATGTTAACAAGAGACCTTTAAAGTGCTGCATTTTGAGACTGTCCAGACTATACTTAAAGAAAAATACATGTCCTCAGAGTTATATGAGCACTAAGAGTCACAAAATACAGTCCCTAACCCCGTAATCCAATCTTGCACGTGCAGCCCCACAGACTTTATTGGGCCTATCAGCACAAAGCAAGCTTGCAGAATCCCACCATGTGCACTCTGGTGTTCTCTGGGTGTTTGGTACTAAATGATACAGAACAGCTTCCCAAGCCTTTCATTTAAAAGCCTTATCTTTATTTTACCTCTGGAAATTTAACTTAAATTTTGGTGTCAAAGAAGTATTAGGATCTGTGATTGCTCCCCAAATAGAACTGCTTGCACATCATCTTAATCAAGGTAAATCCACTCTACTGTTAACACTTTTTAAATACTTATTCACTCAGAACTGATTTGAACAGAGCACTAAGAAATTATCCCCTTTGAGAAAAAACATAAATACTATTAATGCATGGGAACATATGATCACAACATACACACACCTGTGTGCTTTAAAA
Organism: Prinia subflava; assembly: GCF_021018805.1. NCBI lineage: Eukaryota > Metazoa > Chordata > Aves > Passeriformes > Cisticolidae > Prinia > Prinia subflava. The sequence continues at coordinate 360,752 of NC_086271.1, forward strand.
TGACTCCTTTACAACCACCCAGCAATCAAAAGGGGGAAGGGGTGTCCTCTTTGGAATTTATCTTCTTCTTTTCATGCTAAATGTTCACTAACAAACTCACAAGTCAGGAGTTTGACCAGGCAGTGTCTGTTCCATATTTGTATATGTACTATAGCTACAGGAGAGATGTCTGTATGTTCAGATGATGAGACACTGTCAGAAGTGGCATTAACCCACTGGTTTAATGTATAACAAATCAGCACTATTTATGTGCAGAAGAGGCATGGTGCTCTCAGGAGCTAAACATTAGCTTCTGATAAAATAATTTTGGTGAAGTCTTGCTCAGCAGCAAGCTAAGGATGTGTGCCTGCAGGATATGACTCACTGCTTTGTTAGGAAGGACCTGCATGTTAAATGCAAACATTTGGAGCCACCTATTCATGCCCTCCTCAACACACCTAAAAACTGCAGACTTGTCCCCAGCTGCCAGGAAAACACCAGTAGAAATGTCATAGAATTGCCACCAAGACCAAAAAAGCAATTTCAACAGGGCTCTCCTGGCAGATCACCCCACTTATGATAACTGCTGCTCAGGGAGCAGTTCCCTCCCCAGTGCTCCCATTATAACTGCAGGGCTGAACACAGGCACCAGAAGGGTCCCTACTGTGTCCCCCAGGTTCCACCCCGTTTGTCACTGGCCATCAGGGGCAGGTGGCTAAAGCTTTCTGCACGTCTCCAGCACCAACACACAGGTAACAAAGCTGCACCAAAATGCAGGACAACTGGTGCCAAGCAGTTAAGCTGGGCTATACAAAGACTCTGCTTTCATTTTAAGTACGATTCTTCCAAAAGGGTAAAAAGGTGTTTCAAGTGGGCTTTTCAGAGAGGCCTTTAGAGAGGTGGAGATGGGGAAGAAGGCATCCAGACCTTGGTGTTTCCTTCAGACCTCTCTGAATATCAGACTCTTGCAAAATATTCACAGATGCTTTCATTTAGCCTCCACTCTCACTAGCCACTGGGCTAGCAGCCAGCCAGAGATATTTTATTTGAGCAAGTGGAGAAACAAAGAGAGGAACAAACAGCAGTACGTGCTGCATGCCACACACCTTGTCCTTCCCCAAGGACTCGGCTACAGGATCATCACAACCAGGATGAAGTCACAGCTGCAGCCACAAATCAGTAACTTTTGCCTTTATGTGTGAACCTCATGTGGCAAAACTGTGATGTCCTTATGCAGCAATGAAAGGAAGACATGGATTTTCTCTACCTGCCCTAGGCCAAAACACAGGTGATGGCCTCAAGACCAAACTCCCAGCACAGTGAAAAGGCAGAAGAAGCACAGCTGGTGACAGAGAGGAGGGACATTTACCTGGCTCACTGCCCTCTGTCCCACTTCCTTTTACTGGGAGGAGGCATTTGAACTTCACTGCTTACAAGAAACTTCCCATTAGAAAGCTGAGCTTTCCAGTGTGTTTTCATTGCATTTTCCAAAGCTGCATCACCAGAAAAGGGCCTATTCCTATGGGAATACTGTAAGGCATTACAATAAATAATAATGAGCGTCGTGGCTAGTAAAACATGTAATGTTAAAACATACAAAAATTAATTTCACTGTGTACAGTTACTTTTCAAATTCTCTACCTTTCACATTTTCCTGGCAGACACATATAGGCAAAGTCACTAATTAATATGAACAATATAAAAAAAGCCATCACTGCAATTTTACTTTTACTTATTTTAAGGCAATAATAAATTTAATGAAAAAAAAATCTTTAAAAACTAAAAACAAACTACAAAGCTGACTTGAGAATTTACAAGGAAGCTCACATTTCCTTTGTGCTCATTTGTGTGGAGGTGAACATGCTGTAGATAATTTAAAATATCCAGCTGCCATAACAATCAACAGGTAGAACTAGAGGTTAATATGAACAAAAAGAAAGAATAAAAAAAAGACAGAGAAAACAAAATAAAAACATTCCAAAATAAAAAAAAGGCAGAAATACACATTTCTGTCACAAAAAGGCATTTTTATTCAAAAGACCAACACAAGACTTACTTCCACTTCTACCAAAGCTTAGAAGAATTAATGTTTTCAAGATCTTTTAGGAGCACCTTGTGTCCCCTGGGCACTCTTATCAAAACCCTGCAATTTGTCCACAGGCATCACAAGAGCCCAACAGCAGCATGTGTGGAGCTGGATAAGCAGAATCCAGGGCAGTGCCAGTCAGCACTCCTGGCTCAGAGGTGAGCAGGGAACTCCTGCCACTCATCCCTTCCCCTCACCAAACCCCCAAACCTAAACCCTCTGTGTTCCATAGACAATAGGGTGTAATCTGCACAGAAAAGTGAGAGTACTGGAGCTCTGAGAGAGATATACTTGCATTAAACACCAGGAAAAATATTTCAGATATTTATCCAAATTTTCCTCTTGAATATTAAACATTGAGGATGTGAGCATGGGGAATGTGAGTTGAGGAATCCTCCACAGCCATGCAGGTGTCGTTGTTTTGTAGCTGCAGCTGGAAAAGTAGAATGCCAAAGCCAGTTTTTTGCACAGCTAAGGATTATCCCAGTCAGACAAAAAGATGTTAGCTTGCTGTTACATACTGAGGTATTGTCATGAATGAGAAAATAAAACAATAACACACTGGTTTTGTATTACAGACTACAAAGAAAACCTTGGTATTGTTCCGAAGTACCAAATCACAGAATGTAATAAAGATCAAAACTTTAGGATATAAAAGAAAAATCCCATCCACAGCTTAAAGAAAACCCTAACATCTACAAAAAAAGAAAATTAAATTATTTCATTGATGATCAGATTAACCAACAAAAGATTACTGTCCACTTTCTAGGTAGCAGTAGAACACAGTCATTGATGGAGATGGTATTAAAAATGTTTGTCTTAAACCAACAACTAACAAAAAAACCTTAACCCACCAACCTGGAAACCCTAGGTCTAGATACAAGCCTGAAGTCCTACCTAGCAGCCACAGGTGCTTTGTGGCAGCATGACAAAACCAGTAAAATGCTTAAAGAGAGAAACTGTTCTCAACAGCTTCTAAGAGTTAAGAGCTCTTTGCTGTTAGAGAGCCTATAAAAATTTGACCTGAATGATAAAAGATGCAGTCCACAAAGCAAACACACATAAGAAATAGACAAGAAAGAAAACACAGGCCTTAAGGAATAAGATCAATTTATTTTCCTGACTGTTGTCTAAAGGTGGAGAATTCCAGTTTAAGGAGAAGTTCACAAACTTTCAAAGCTTAGCTCATATGTGTTCTGTGTTGTTTTGATGCAAAAGGAGATAGAAAGAGATCTCTGGACAAATCAAACCAAAACCATGATGGAAAAAACCAAAGCCCAAACCAACCAAACAAAAAATTACCAAAAACAAAGAAATAAGCAAACAAAGATGTAAAATTTCTGTGATGTAAAAGTTATACCTGGACATTTTACTGAATGCAACGAAAGCAGATAAAATTGACAAAATTACAAAATGTCAATTGACTCATTCTCACACAAAACTCTTGTACATGCACTGTTTAAGACAATTGTTTGAAGCAGAGCAACCCACGGAGCATACTGGGGGGGAAACCAAGAGCTGGTTTTAAAAAGTTACTTTATTCATGACTTCCTTGGTAAAATTAGGAGCATCTGTGGATTCCCCCACCTCCTCCTTCTCCAAACAAGGCATCTCCTCTCAGAGTAGGCTGCAAATGATCAAATCAATGGAATAATGATCTTGATTGTCTTAACCAGCTCTCCATAGACATGAGTTCACAAGAGAGGCAGCTTCCTCAAACGTTAGTAAAGACCTTTGATCTGTCTTTGAAGAAATTTTTCTCAGGATATTTAAAAAGTCTGTGGTTTATCTTCATGTGTGGAGAAAAGAAACACTGAGGTGAACACTCCCACACAAATGTCTCAACACATCTACGCTTGTCAAAAATACCCTTGAAGAAAATTAACATATATGCACTTTGAAAGTGCACATTTTTATTCTGTAGTTCTCACTGTAGCCTCTGCTCCTCATTTCACAACTCAGGGATGTAGAGCACTCCATACAAACACCAAGCAGACAAAAAACCCCCATGAGTAAACTGGAAATGGAGATGGCTGCAAGGGTTAAGAAGTTTCGGTCTGATACCCAGACCAATTAGTGTGGGGTAACAAATTAATTTACACTAGATAACATATCATAGTTACTTACTAACCCTGCTTACTAACCATACATTTTCATTGAAAACAAAAGATACTTCAAAACTTTGTGGATTTCTACTGTGCTTTTGACGAAAGTGTCTTATTAAGGCTACTCATTTTGTATTTGCTGTGAGCACCAAGCACAAGAGCACTACACAGATACACACTTGGTACACAAATACATTATTTCAAATGTTATATGTGTATAAAGACACACACGTGCACACTGAAATACAAGAATTACCACTGGTTTCTTCCTTTTCTTTTGCCCACAGCTGTTATAGCTAATGACACTGTGATGTGGTATTTCTTCAGGTAGATTCTTTCTGAAGAACTGTGATTACAGGCTGCTTTTCAAAGTGACCCTGTACCACATTACCAGCATGTTGAAGGGCACAGAAAATGACTATCACAAGCACTTTGGCAGAGAAAATTTACCTTTTGTCAGAAAGGCAGAACCTTATTAGAGTAAACACTGAAATGGTGCTGGTATGTGCAACTGTGTACATGTAGGAAAAGTTAACCAGCTCAGGGAGAAGTCAGAGGTGTAAAAATGGCACTGGGCTGAGTAAACTTCCTTTGCTTTTTATTCTTACAAGTTTCTCTTAGATATATTCACATTTTGCATCCTAATTATTTTGAGAAATATTTCTAAAATGAAGAGATCTGTTACACTGCTAAAAACATGGAAAGAAAAATATTCAATTTATAGTGGTTAAATCCTGCTTAGATGATTAAAAAAAATATTAAAAATTCCCTTTCTGGCAGTGATAGGATGTTTTGGGAAGTGAGAGAGAATACTTTAAAAATGGGATTTTTAGTTTTTCTTAAATCTGCTATCATAAAACTCACCTTGAAATATTTATAGAAGTACCACACAATTATGGTAATTTTGGCTGCATCAAGTCTGCCAAGGACAGCAAATGAAGTATGGGCAATTATCTAACCTATATTGTCAGGAAGACAAAAATAGTGGCTTTTGTAGGTTCCCATTTACCAAAATCCTGTTGAACCCAGGGAGGAAAGGGCCCATCCATGCCTAAGCAAGCACATGGAACATCTAGGGGAGATTTGAGCAGTAAGAAACTTTCCCTGCTTTTTAAATTCTGCCAAAACATGTACTTACAGAAAACCAATGCCATTGCTGAGACAATACCTTTGCATAGGTTCACACCATGAACCTGTGAATTTATTTACTAAGTTTCAGTAGAGAGAGGGAAAGCAAAAGCCAGAAGCAAAGTTTTGACCTGGGAGGCACATGGATCTCACGTGCAAGAGTGAGAAATGAGACATGAATGTATGAACTAGATCAGATTGATAACCTGTAAAACATAAAAGCCAGGAAAAACCTTCATTAATTTAGTAAAAAAACACCCTCAAACAAACCACCACAATCCAAACCAAACCAAACCAAACCAAACCAAACCAAACCAAACCAAACCAAACCAAACCAAACCAAACCAAACCAAACCAAACCAAACCAAACCAAACCAAACCAAACCAAACCTCTTTCACCATTCAGTAGACAAGTGTGTGACTTTCCACACAGAAAATTCTGGCCTATCCTGAAATCCAAAACTTAGAAAATTTTGGGTTGGGTTTTTTTTCTTCTGTAAAATAACAAGACTGAAGCCAAACAGATGGAGATCCCTTCTTGCATCCTAAAATACCTCACTTGAGCTATTGCTCGTGGGATCTACAGTAACACGTCACACATGCAAAAACCTGTTTGCTTCACAAGTGTGAATATCCTACCCCTCAGTTTCATGAATGTCTCCAGGACAGATGAATCTGGGAAGGGCCAACCAAAGTTCCCAGTGTGTTCGTCCTAAGGACAGCCTGAGCTTGCTTCTCTGCAGCAAGGAGGCTGCACTTTTTGTCCAGTTCCTAACCAGGGGTCCTAGCTTGAATCAAAGCCAGTTCCAAACAGGGCAGAGAGAGGAGAAAAGGTACTGACATCTCTGCAAATATCAGGGAAAATGATGCCTTCAGACAGTTCAAAAATAGCCACAGTGAGGAAAAGCTGAAATTATCAACTGAAACACTGAATTATCCAGCTACATAAATGTCTACAATCCAGGTAGTTTCCAAGATATTCAGGAAAAAGGATGACTTTAGACACATAGTTTCTAAGACAGGAACATTTTTCTTTCATGTAGCACTATTGCATGGTTTTGCTTCAGATAGTGCTGTAATTACACAGCAATTATACATTGGAGTCAAAATTACAGCAGCTGAATAATAAATATTGAATCATGTTTATAGCAGTAATAAATATTAAATTCAATATTAAATGAAGTATTAATAAATATTAAACTACAAACACTGTATTAAATAATGATAACTATTTCTTATGCTCATAAAAAGAGGAAATTCTATACTTGGAAAATAAATTTATATAATTGAAATTGGAGCAGCTGAGTTTTATTTCTGTTTACTAATAAAAATCTGTCCTACAGTTAGTGCAAGATTCACATTTTTTTTGTTTAGCAAAAGAAGCAAATTGAATAGCATTGCAGAGTTTACCTTTTCTACACTTAGATTTGATTTACCTGATGTTATAGTGATATTTCTTCACATTTTTCACCAAAAATCTCTCTTGTACTAATCCTTATAAATGATCCACTATTATTGTCTAATTACAAAGTAAATATGAAACATTTTACTTTAAAAAGAAAGATAAAACAAACCTAAACCCAAGGGACTATACATTAAAAAAAACCCCAAACCCTATTAATCTCAGAGGCAAATCATCAAAATGTGTAAAACTCCCCTCAATGCTTCATTCTCATCAGTAGAAAGCTAAACACATCCTAGGTATTTTACTTTTGATTCCTCCCAAGATTATACCAGTGTTGTCACCCTGCAGCAGCACATTGAAGCCACAGTGCACCTGCAATGTCAGGGTCCTCCTCCCACAGCAGTGAAACCCTTGGCTTCACACTGTGGCCTCATTGCACCTCACTGAGAGGACAAATCACCTCAAGCATGTCCACTGTGTCTCACCTACTGGCTACAGGAACTGTACACTTGTACAGTGATAAATATACGTGATAAATAGAACATGATAAATACACGTGATAAATAATGTGATAAATATACTGTCATCTTACAAGACTACCATCAACTTGGCAAAATGCTGGACCACAAACTAGGAGAGCTGAATTCCTATGGAGGAGAGGAAAGAAGGGTTTAGCAGAAGTTGTTTCAAATTATTACCAGAGAGAAGGAAAAAAAATATCAGTCCATGTCTCAAAAGTACTGATTTCTGAGCTGGAAGCTTTGTGGAATCCAGGCCTCCAATTTCAAAAGAGATACTGAGTTTTGCCAGAGAAATGTTATGCGATGCATCAAGGAGCCCAAACTCTTCATTTTCTCATGGATCATCACAAAGAGGTCTATTACTCAACCATCTGAAGAATCTTATTTAAAACAAAATTTGACATTTCTGAATGGCAGTATATATTCCTAACCATATATTCCTAATGTGAAAATTTCAAATTCGTTCAAGGTGAGCATCTTATCCTTTTATGCTGTGCACTGTGAATGTGTATGCTTTAAACTGCCAAATATGTGGGCAAACACCACCTAAGGCTTAGTAGGAGATGGGCTGAGATCAGTTAATCTACAGAACAGGCTTAACTTGAGCTCAAGGTCACAAAAGCAAGAACTAATCACATGGCACAGGTTCTTTTCTCTACTTTTGGCCTGGCACAAAATCCACTGGGGGATGGGGGAAGATGTGTGTGTGTTTATCTGTATCTATAGATCTGTAGTTTGAGACATTAAAAGAATGAAGACTGGATCACAAATTTACACACCAGTAACGAAACGACGGACAAATGATACAGATATATTCTTCAAAAGAACCTGGTCAAGACCTCCCACACAGCCTCAGCCTTCTAAAGATGACTGTAAGCCTGCACATATGCAGAATGGACCTGGGAAGATCTTAGCTACCACACTTACAACATATCCGGCAAAACACTACAGGATTGGAAGGGGGAGGAGGAGGAGGCAACAGATGGTGGAAATTTCACAGTACCTTCACTCCAGGCAGAGTACCATGACAACTCTAACATGGTTCAAAAGGGATCTTAGTGTCTCAGAAGAGGCTCCCTGCAGCCAAGGGATGAGGAATCTGGCTTGTGGTCAGATGAACATAAACCACAACCAGCACAGAAATGATGTCCAGTTCTCACCCATGCACATTTCCTGTCTGGGAGCGTTCACATCCTTGGCTGAATCCAGACTTTCTTCCCATATGAGTTACTGCTGTTCTTGCAGGATCCCCAAGGCCTTCAAAGACCAAAATTTGACAAGATCCTGTGAGTGGGGAAACAGGCTGATAATTTATTTTTTTTCTGCTGCTTGACTTCCTGCAATTGTGCATGCCAACAGATTCACCAGGATACACAGGTAAGCACTCCTGCACCAGTCTTCCTAGAAAAATGACTTATCTTGCCATTTCTGTGGCAGGATGGAAACCCTTACTTATCCCAGATTCCCTGAGTGAAGAACCTGTTAAAGAAGTGTCTTTTCACTAAATGACCATCCTTTTGTGCACCAAACCAGCACAAAGTCTACTGAGAATGAGAGCACAGCCAAATGAGATAGCTGGTCATGGCAGAGATCATCCCTCTGGATAGAACATCCCTCTGGATAGAAGCCACTTCAAACGGTTTTCAGGAAAACACTAACACAGTCTACCCAAAAGAAAGGGCTGTTTTCTTTGGAAGTAGGGCAAATCTACCACAAAGCAATGTATTTCCACTTAGGGGAAGAATAAGAGTCCTAAGCACATTCTGTCAGAAGGCACCAATTCAAGGAAAGGCTTAGTGATGTTGTGAAATGGCCATGTGCTGGGATTCTAATTATTAAAAAGACTTTTTCTTGTTCTACCCCAGTTCAGTAGGTGCATTTGCTGGTCTAAAGGCCACACCAGGACTGCAAAAGAAGAACAAGACAAACCTTCGTGGGACCCCTTTTCTTCTTTCCCCAATCCACACTTACAGTGACGGGCAGAGCATTGCAGACCTCTTTCCAAAACACATCATGACACTCTCCCATTACATTGGTATGCCAAGCAATCTGATCTCAATTCCTTTTAAAAGTCAGTCTGTTGGTAGGAGTCCTAGCCATTTCAGCAAATCAAAAGCACTGCCCTTTAAGAGATGCTAAAAACCAGAGTGAGATAATTCCCTGCTTAGTCACAGATTTTTGGAAGAAGCAGCAAGTTCTTAACAATTCAGGGTCCTTACCCTGGGATTAATGGAATATGTAATCCTGTGAGGGATTTTGTTAGCTCATAAATCAATCACTGACTAAAAAGGAAAACACTAAAGGTGAAAATAAATGCCAAAATATCTCTTAAAACTCTAAGATGAAGCCATCTCTGAAGGATATTTCAGTCTTTCCCACAAAAGTGCAGGGATTTCGGAACCACCTGCTAATTCACTGCTGCCAAAGAGACAAATGCAGTTTAATCTCCTTCAGAATATGATTGAGAGGGTGGGAGACCAAGTTAACAACATAAAAACATTTGGTCCTTTATTCACCTGGCTCTTAAGGAAAGTATATTTTGACACTTCAGATTGCTTGGTCATCACCAAGAAAATAAAATACCTCCATTATATGCAGATGGACAGCATTCAGTTCAGAGATGAGCAAGATCTTCAAAAAACAGAACAGAAAAAAAACTGTAAAAAGAACAAGAACACGAACACTAAGACTAGATGCAAACTTTGCTGAGTCTCTAACTCGCAATTCTTTGATTTACCAGAATGTTTCAGTGTAACCCAATCTGATTCCTCTTGGAATCTGGACCCAGCCTACCAAGCTGCACAAATCTGATGAGCTTGGGAACCATCACACTGTCACTTCAAGCAAAATACCAGTGCAAAAATCTTCTGTAAAACAGGCATCTCATAACATGAAGGAAAGCACAACAGTGCAGAACACAAGTCCTGTGCTACTCCATTAGCACAATTATGGAAAACTAATCTCTGTTAAGTACCCAGAGCATAGTGGTCTGTGATTCAAGAGATGTGACTTCTGGGTGATCTGGATGCTCCCTTTCAATCTTCTTTTCATTTTGATGCAAACAATGGTTCATAATGCATCACATGAGAATGCTGGCAAATATCCTCGCTTCTTCAGTTTACATAGCTACAATCCCTGCTGTTTAATAATTGAGCCAAAACAGATGAAAGATCACAAGTGCAAGGCACAGACACAATTCATTTTTAGCAATTGCTGTTTACTGTTTTCTGAGGCATCTTATATTGTCATCCTTGCTGGTGGTACAGAGAAAAAGAGCTTCAATTCCATACAAAAGTTTACCACAAGACTCAAGAGTCGGCGCTCCAGAATAAATCACAGAGCCTCTATGAATTACAAACTCTGTTACAAGAAGAAACACTTTTTTCCTACCTTTTTTTTTGCAAGACAGCTTTCTTGTACACATCATTATAGAATGTAAGTGTTGGTTGAGACAGACATGCAAAAAGGCAAATTTTACACTCATTAGTCTAATCTTGAGAACCTGGGCTCACTGTTTTGGGTGCTACGAACAACATTTATGATACCCATAAACTTTGTGAGTCTATTAACATTTTTACCTTGTGGAAAAAAAAGCCAACAAAATAAAATGTTGCTCTTCAAGAACATGTTGCCCTTCAAGAACATGGAAAGAATTGCTCAAATCAGAAAACAATCCAATGCACCAAAACACACTCACGAAAAATTTTGAATGATGCTACCTTTGTTCTAAATGGCCCATTACGGTCATTCCAAGGTCTAATAATTGCAGAAACCCAGCATCCTCTGGAATAGAAGGGGTGTTTTTTCTGTTTTGTGCCACAGTGCAAGGGCATGAGTAGCTGATGTTCTGTCCAAAATGTCAGGAGTGTTTTGAAGGTGAGTCCCATAGGTGCTAGCACATCTAGGAAGTCTGACAATCTGAAGTGAGGAATTGCAGAGTAGGTGGATGGGATGTTTGCTTTTGTCCATTTCTGAGGTCTCACTTTGCTTGCTACCCCAGCAGTTACACTGTGCATTTGGAGTTTGAAATTGCCCTGTTACTCATACCTGCCTCCTCTGACAACCACTTTAGCACTAACAGCCTGCTGTAGGCAGACAACACCATAAATAATAATGCTTATCAGTGTACAGGTAGTAAGAAGGTTTGAATAAATCAACTGAGAAAGAATAGGTTAATAAAGCAGGCTTCTAATACCAGAGCTTGTGCCTCTCATCAGCTACATTCAAGTACCATTTAAAAAGTGCTTGAAGTATACCTTTAGTATTTCACTTCAACATCTAATAATTCACATTAATCGCCTAATTTGATAAATATTTGCATTAGCAGATTCAATAGTGGTGTCAAAACAGAATGCAGGTAAAGTGTACATAAGAACTCTCAACAAGAAAAGGAGATACTCCATCCTGGGAGACTGAAAAGATGTCATTGTCCATAGGAGCACAGCCTGTCTGGCCAGTCAGCTGGCTTTCCCAAGGACCAAGTGCCTTTTGCCAGTGCAATAAGGACTGATCTGCCTGATTAGGAAGTAGGAATGACAAACCTAAAAGGGAGTCACAGTTAACTCCCTGCAGCTCTGAAAACTGGGTGGCATGTGGCCTTGGAGCCAACAGCATACACACAGTGCAGGGGAGGATGTCCCCTTGGACTGTTTTTCCAAGTTCAGGATTTCCAGGTGCACTCAGTTCCAAAAGCTTGAAAGGGTATGAAGCTCTTCCCCATATACTGGTTTCCCTTTCCTTTCAAAAGAAATGTCATATTGACATTTGTTGTCAACAAGTTTGGTAGCAGCTTGAAGTCCAGTTTACACCACTGCTGCAACTTGCATGCATGAAGGGGATTTCTTGGACTATTTATGCATTTCATGGTGTCCTGTGCTTGTGGTGTCAAAGCCCACAGACAAGCTCAGAGTACATTCAGGTTACCTGATTTAACTCACAACTCCTGCATTTGAACTTAAAAGCAGGAACCTTTAACTGCACACAAAAGCCAAGCAGGCATCCAGCATCCTACACTCAAAGGAAACCAACAGCCTTCTTCCCAAGTAATGATAATCTGTAAGCAAAGGGGCAAAAGGTGAGTATCCTAATAAACACACCACAGTGGGTAAAGAGAATCTGCATTTCACTGAAAGGCCAGGATGAACACCAACTAAAACTAACCATCACCAGCTAACATCGCTGCCAGCCTGCTATGAACAAATCCTGGTTTCCTACATGCACTATAATAAGCTCCCATCCTAACCTGACATTGTTGATAGCTCACAAAACTTTCCAGTGCACACTGCCATGCAAATCTGACATGCCACAGTTTCCTGAGACCCAGAGAAACAAGTTTTTCTTATTAATGAGTGCTTCAAATCAGACTAGAAGAGACTTCAACATTATAGAAAATGTCACTTTCTTTTTTTGTAATGTTTTTGATCAATTCACCCCACTCTCAGTCGTCATCCATTATAAACCAAATGCTACTTCCGCCTCCTCTGTTCTTGCAGAAAAACAACAAACTTTCCATTCAGTGGAAAGTTACCACAGTTAAGGAGTGCAGTCACAGAGTTTAGGATTTAGAGTTGGAATCTGGGGGAAGGGAGAAGGGGAGGAGGCTCTAAAAGAATTTTATCAGCCACAGAACTGAGGCAAAAAAGCAGCCAAGAAATCATCTAGTGCCTATCATAGACCATAATGATTTTCTGGACTTTTCAGCAATTAGCTTGGCAGTTTAATAAGAAAAAGTGTGCCTTATTTGTATTTGGAACATGTTGAATTTCACTTTTGAATCACATGTTCAGGCTATTGTTTGCTAGATGGTATCCATGACCATAATTTTCCAGCAGAGGTGGACTATAATCTATTCATTCCTTAATCTGAGTGGTGATAACCAAAACACGAGTTCCTGAGAGTAATCAATATTTGCACAGTGTTAGTCATTTATCTGCAAAGCATTAGGGCATGTTCCCTTAACAGTGCACTTCAAAGGGGCCTAGTTAGGATAAGTCCACTTTTACCAGGTACTAACACCTCTAGAGTGCTGGACTCAAGCACTAAAGAAGTAGGAAGGTTTTATACTGCACAGTTTTAAGATTGGACAAGTCATGATCTGCCAGGTAGTTTGGTTTTGGTGGTGTTGGGGAGGGAGCATTTACAGTGCTGCTCCCTTCTTGCAGTCTGGATGTTTGTTTGTCCCTGCATTTTGCCAAACGTGGATAATGCAGCGGGCATAGCTCGTAGCAGTGGAGCTTTTGTGCTCTCTCTTGGAAAGACAAAGGAAAACAGAACACAGTACAGGCTGGGACACTATTAAAGTGGAACAGAAAGATCTTCCCAGTGAAAAGCTTCTGAACCTAAATCTGCCTCATCATCATAAGTATCTACCTGAAAGGTGAGCCAGGCCTTGTCACAAAATAGGAGACGTGGTTTGCAGTGATACACCCCGTGCTGCTGCTAGAGATGATGCCTGACAAGTGTCAAGGAGGGAACTGTTACAAAGCCTAAGACCAGCAAAGACCACTCCACTACAGGCATGCAGTAAGGATCACAGCCCAGTCCTGCTGGCTTGCACAAGGTTGACAGCTTTGGTCAAATGACAAACAGCCTTGTGCAGACAGGACAATTACCATCCTGAAGGGAATAACACCCACCAGTAATTATAGGAATAGTTTTATAGTCTCTGATAGCTAAAACAATTACTTTTCTCCCCAATTTCCTTCAGCTTCAGAGATATAAACCATGCATTCCAGAAGTAACAGCACCGAAAGCCCAACCAGACCAAAGCTGAGCCAGCCAAGGGCGAAAGACCACAGCAAAGAAGGGGCTGGTTACAGTGGGAAAGGAAATGCACAAACACAGCAGAAAGAGAAGGACGATGCAGCCCAAGCCAGCACCATCCTGAGAAGTCCAAAGGCAGAGAAAAAACAAAAAAGTTCTGTCAAGAAAAGGGAGGATCTTTCTCGTGATGACCTGCTATTTCTTCTCAGTGTCCTCGAGGGTGAATTACAGGTAATGTATTGTCCTACTTTATATTCCAAATTAAAAGACACTCCACCCTCCACCCCCATTCCCCCCTCCACCACAAACACATGTTGCTTTTATGTTAAGGAAACACCTTATCCAGTCTGATACAGGACAAACATGAACTGTAGCATAAAAAACACCCCAAAATTATAGCTATTGTAGCTATCATACAGGAAACATCACTTTTATACCACAAGTAACTCTCAAAGCAGACAAACTCACAAAATTTTCTAGTTTGCTGCCCCATTCTAAGTATCTTGAATACAAAGTATTTGTCATTGTACAGCTGATATGGAGAACATATTACAGACCTTTAAGATATTTTACTTAATTATGTCTTATCCTCCCACTCCTAGGAAGTCGTGAGCTTTACTCCCTACGAAGCAGCATATGCCACTTTACAATAAGTAACTAATTTGACAGTATTCTAACACTTTTTGCTAGAAAAATCAAAATAGCCATTTTATTTCCCATAATACAAAGCAGAAGTGTTACATGCCACTTAGCCCACAAGTTACTGGATTTTAAGAGTGAGCATTTCTCTACCTAGAAAAGGAACTGTCTGTCAAGTGGTAAATGATGCCTAACCTGGTCAAACATAATTTCAGGAAGTGGGAACCAGATTTCCAGTGAACAGGGAAAATATTTCTGTGGCAGGCTTATTGCACAGAAGCAGTGACTTTAAAACTACTCACAGGCAGATAAGAAAGGAAACTGGCCAAAGTGCCCTAAATGGGTGCAGCACATGGTGTCAGAGTTTATTACCTAGACAGTACCTGGGTAGCTCTATTCTTAACATACATGTGTATGTTTATATACCAATACAGACATGCTTAACAGAACATACATATATATGAATATTTAATAGCTGCACCAGTCTTTGAGGGTGGGTCCAAGGCAAACTTCTACAGATTGTTTCATTATGCAAACAGAACAATTTCAATGTTTGCAAAACATTTCTCTCCTGCCCACTTGGCCTTTCTTAATTTAGGTTAAAATTCAGATGTCACACAGCTTTATATATTTATTTATATTATACACACACTCTTCACTACATGTGCATCATATAAATATATAAATATAAATATATAAATACAGACAACGCATACACGCATGCACTTCAATTATTAAGGTTTAAAGCCAGAATAGGGAAATGAGAAACTGGAAAACAATGAGCCTGACATGAACATTTTAAATCATGTCTGAAATTGAAAAGGAAGCAGCATTATGAATGAAAAATATGACATCTTTTATCCCTTATCTTCCACCTCCTGTAATGCCAAGTCAAATCACTGAAGATCTGCTTCCAATCCAACCACAACTAAGCTTCTAATTTAGATGTCATTCCTTTCCAAATTCCAGAACATTCAAGGTGTACAAAGATCACTCTTCTATTTTTTTCATCAATGCTAAGGATTGGAAATAGACTATTTCATATTTTAACATTTGTTTAAACAGCCATAAATGTGGATACAGAAGTCTTCTAGCCAAAAGAAGTCAGACTAAAAGTGTTACGCTTCCCTGTTATATCCTTCTCTCTGATTTCCTTCCTTCCTATTCTACCCTTCTAGGATTAGCAGCACGTAGCTGTTTTCAGCAGAGGTAATTGCAGACAATGGATGTCTGAGACAGTTCATGTAGTTTGTATCACTGCAATGGAGGCGGGGGCAACCTTCACCACTAGAGGATGTGGAGTGGGGGAAAAACTGAGAGGGCCACATCTGTAGTGGGTTTAAACTACAGAAGTCATCTGCACCCAAAACATACAGAATGTACAACACTTTCAGGCTTCAAGAAACATCCCACCATCCTGCACTAACAAGTCAGTTTCTAATGCCACAAGCCAAACTTTGCCCTGCAACTTTGTCTTGTGAATGCTACACATTGGTCCAGAAAGAGCAAAATGATCAAATCATTAAAGAAGGACTTAAGCTTTGATGAAGGGTCTGAAGATCTTGGAGGTTATGTTGAACTAATAAAATACAAAGACCAATACCTCCCTCATGCTTTTTAGCTGTCTTCACATTACTGTTTTGAAGCACTTTACATACACAGTGTTATTTTAGAAGTTTTTCAGTTTTCTTAAAATCAAAAGCAGAGAGTTAACCTGTAAATACACACATAGAGTTTAACATGATAAAGCCTTACTTTGTGTTTCTGCAGGCTCAAGATGAAGTTATAGGAGTACTTAAGGCTGAAAAAATTGACTTGGCTTTGCTCGAAGCACAGTACGGCTTTGTTACTCCCAAGAAGGTGTTAGAGGCACTCCAGCGAGATGCTATTCAAACAAAGGCTGAGCAATGGCAAGAAGATATCTATGAAAAGCCTATGGGAGAGGTAAGAACGAGTCATTGATATTTAACCATAGTTCCCACCAAATTCAACAGAAAATCTCTCACCCATGGCCATGGAAGGAGGCAAATGAGCTCTAAATCTGGAATGGAACATGAGTATAAGTGTGAGCAGAACGAAGTCCAGGGTCCAGCTGGGACCTGAATCTCACGATCCTCACTTGCACTGGAGACTGGGGGCTTTACAGACCCACAGACATGACTTTGTCTAATTCAAACCATCTTCTTTTTCTTCTTCCCTTTCTGTTACCCACATTCCCAGCCCACAGAGGCAGGAGCCTGGCCAGGCCCCCCTTGTCTCATGGAGGCCCATCCAGCAGCAGTGACACGGCTGGGCACCTCTGCATAGCCCTGCTCCCATTAACTGGGAGCAGCCCTGGGGATACCTGCTTCATCTGCAGAGTTACTATAACCAGCTGGCTTTAGAAACTTCATCCAGGCAGAAATCTAATATTCTCACGTTGTACCTAAGTAACCTTTAGTTAATTACACTGCAGCAGCAGCTGCCATACATTCTGAACAATGTTACCTGATTCATTTCTGCCCTGCAATGCAAATCACTGGTTATTAAAACACCTTCACATCAGACTGTGGTTTTTTTATCCCAGGTACTTGTCTCAAATTCAGATAAATATTTTTAACATACTGCTCAGTATAGATAAACATCACAAAATAAAAGCAGAAATTATGAAAAAATTCTCCCACCAAGTGGTTTCCAAGTTTTTTGAACAGAAATGTACTTAAGGACACAGATATCATTCCAGACAAAATTATATCAGGCAAAAGGTCAACTCTCATTTCAGAAGCTCAAAGGTTAAAATCTCTGGATATAATCCGAAACAGATAAAGTTCATCTGTGAAGCTTCATTTATTTTAGAACATTGTGGTATTATGTCACAGAAACTTTGAGCACAAATGGAAATGATTTGAGGAGAAGTCCAAAATAGTTTGAAAACATAAGCTCAGTCTGTTACTTTACGTAAGTTTATACACACTCTTTCCTTCTTACACTTAATGGCAGAGAAATCATTTCTAGCACCGCTGGATTTGGCAATTTCAAAAGGCAAAGGTAAACATCCTGAGAGCAACTGAAAGAGTGGAAGGACCACTGCCACTTCTTGGTCTTGGGTAACCAAAGGATGCTATAATAGGCAGGCATTCCACAATTTCAGTTTCAAAATCCCCCTGAATTATGCTAGAGATCCTTGTTGTTGGTTTGGTGGTTTTTTTCCTTTTTTTTGTATTTTTAAAACACATATAAAGACCAAAGGAGAGGTGTAACCAGCCACAAAGTCCATGAACAGACCATTTAAATTCCCCCCTTTGCTACTAGGACAATATACCTTTGTTTCTGCATGTGCATCTCACCCTTGGGAGTTTTGTCTGGTAGCTCTGAACACAGAGAATCTTCCCAAAACTCAAGTGAAATTACAATTAATGTCAGAAGGCAACTGTAAGATTTCCAGTCCTTTACCATTCTCTCACAATTCTCTTACTTATTCTATACATAAAGTTTCTTGGCATATTTGAATGAGAATGTAGTGGGAAAATTTGGTGACTGGACAACTTTATTCATTGGGAACAGGATTTGTAGGTGAAGAAATGCAGCAAATTAGAAAGCAGTATTAACACATCTTCCTCAGCAAAACCTATGAGAAGTGTGACAGACCAAAGCCATTTCTTCTTTGGCCATGAGGAGATATTTTTATTTTTTTTGAAAACAGTTTTTTTCAATCAAGTTTGCTCTACAGCTATTTCTTTCTGCAACCTAAAAAGAATCACGTAAGATTACTGTTAGCACTCCCATTTGAGGGCCATAAAATAAATTAGACTTTTATTTTGGTTTTGTTTCTGACTCAAAGGCCTGAAAAGGTTTTCCATTTCTGCATGGTTTATAAATTTAGAAGTAGTCAGTTTTTGTGGGGAAAAAAAAAAAAAATTGTCTTCAGATCTTCAGATCAGTCACCACTTCTCTTGAATTGACAATGAAAAGTATTCAACATTCTAGTAAATGCAGAATAACAATCTAAGAATAATTTTCCCTAATCCAAAAATAAACAATCTTTTTTTAAAGGAGTCCAAGAAATCAGAAACAGAGATGTAGGAAAAGAGAGATAAAGATGAAGACACTGCAGAATTTATAGTGTCTTTTTCTCTTCTCTTCATGGTATCAGAAAGCAGATTGTGGTTTCTAGCACAATAATACAGCCAAAGATAAAAAAAATCATATGCCTCACTGTTTGAAATAGGACGAACCTCTTACCAGTTTGAGAGCTCCTCTAAAAGAAGTGAAATGAGAGGAAAGCCTGTGCTTTGCATCCATCATTATGGAGAATTAAAAAGGAGAATTAAAAATTAAACCAATTTCTGAAATCCCATTACCAATCACCTCGGGGAAAGACAAGTAAACTACTGCTTCTTTGGCAGTCTGTCCTTTGTCTTTAGAAACTTTGTACCCTCATCAGTATTTTAAGAAAGTCTATCTGACTGTGTCCTCACAACATCTGCTAAGTGTTGGTCAAAACTTTCCAAGGACCACAGCTGTAGGGCACCAATATCTCAGTCACAGGGAGAGACTGAAACAAGGCACCGATAAGGTGGCATTCAGGAGAAGAATCACTGAAAAGGTGATTCAGGAGAAGACCACCAACGTTTCTGCACGGAAATTTGGCTCAGCTGGAGTCAAAAATGGCAAGGGATGAAGTGCTCCCATAATCTCTGGTAATCCTAAAGTCAGGATTATACATTTATAAACAATGACTGTGAGGATATTATTAACAGGAAAAATACTACACAGAACCTAGGATACAAAGTGTAACTACCTTGAATTTTCTTCTTGCACACCACCAAACACAAAACAATCTACAGGAGAAAGATGAAGAGTTCGGTTCTGATGTAATGGATATGAGATACACCATCCTCGCTTGACTTCAGTCAAGAGGTAGTGGCAAAATGTAGTTAAACTATTAAGTTCGTGTGAAGTTTTGGCTTGCTCAACTATTCACAGTTACGTAAGGCTATGCCTCTGATTTTCCATTGTATTGTACAGTGTGTTCAAGTATTAATTCTAGCAAAAAGCCCATATGGTTAGCAAGAACAAAACAACAAATCACTTAATTAAGATTTTATCACTTTAATTTTCAACAGAAGACATTTATACTGCTGCTTATTAGTCCTCTGTGGTTTTTAGCTAAGAACTGTGTAGGCTGTGTGCACTGAGTGAACTTGTGTGCCTGCATATAAATGGGTATTTCTGCATGGGTAGATCTAGCATTTGGCCAGAGCAATGTGAGGAACCTGGGGCTGCTGGAGACGCTTCTGGGTGAGGATCTCACACCAGCAGGGCTCCACACGACTTCCCTCTTCCCTGACTTCCCTCTTCTCTGCCGGAGACACGGGAGTCAGCCACAAGATCTCACAGGGAAAATGCAAGGGTCACATTTGCTCCCCAGGGAGGTGCCCTTATCTTACAGAAGGACACATCATTTTCTCAACAAACCACACAGAAGTGCAGCAACCCAGTGCCAGGCTCTGCTCTGTGTGGTCGGGCAGGGAGGAAAGGTGTGCTGCACAGGGACACACGAGTGGCACAGGGCCAAATGCCCACTCCCCTTACATATCTCACGTGCAGATCTCAAGTGTGTGCAGTAACTGTGATGTAGGATAGCTGTCTCTCCAATTCTCTCCATTTGTACCAGGAGACAGTCCCAGCACTTCTTCCCTTCCCCTCCGAACTCACACCCTCCACCTTGTTCCCAGCCACAACCGCCAAATGCTCAGAGCAGAAATGATTTGACAGCATGCTTAAAAGAAACAGAAATGAATCTTCTAGTCCTAGCAACAGGAGAAAACTGCAACATGCAAATAGCTTTAATACAGCAGCTTATTTACTTTTCTCTCACTCTTTCATTTGAGCAGGTCTCCCCAAGGTACTGCTCTTCTCTTTTCCCATTTAAAATTCTTTGTTCCAGCTCCATGCCTTGAATACACACCTCACCCATCCCAAACACCAGCTTGTAATCCAAACCGTTGTAATCTCAACAGTGACAAATGCACTACTGTCAAGTGTAAAGTACTGAGAGCTGCAAAACAAAACCCTGGAATTACTAACTTTTATTTTTGCATGCATGCTGCTTAGATTACTGCTTGAATTAACCTCTTGTAGCCATTCAACAAGTACTCTAGAGCAAACAAAAAATACAGAACATATAAAAACCCTCCTGGCAGGTCCCACATCCTTTACACCACACAGCGCAAGAAGCAGGGCTATTTTATACTTGGTTAATGTTGCTTGGCTGATGACTAACCCTCCTCTCAATCAAGCATTTACATGTTCAGAACCAGGATCACCTCATTTATGATCAGCTTGTAGCCAGACATGCCAGTGCTTTCGTATGACAGCAATTTACATATCCCTGTCAGATATTTATCTACATTTACTTTCAAAGTGGTGGTCCAATCCCCATAAATGCCTTTACTTTCTTAACCCCACCCATGCAGCCTGCCTGACCTCACACTGAGGGCTGAGACCAGCAGGCACTCGTGCAAAGCTGGTGCCCAGCTCATATCAATTTAAGCAAAACAGAGCCATAGTTGCAAGCAGCACTGCATCAAAACTCTGTCAAAAACCAGGAGCCAGGTTGCTTTCTGACAACAGTGAAAATTCATCTGACAGTATCATCTTTACAAAGACAAGGATTAGAAACTTAGGTGGCACTTGATGCATCTGTAATACCTGTTCTAAAAACCCTTCTGCAATCTTGAGTGGTGGGGAGGGTTGACAAAACATCTTTCTGGTAAGTTAGAAGCTAAACAAAAGATTTCGATTTTTAAAATTCACACTTCTTGTAAAATAAGGGAGAGTGTGAAGAAATTACAATGGACAGTTTTCCTCAACTTGACCTTTTAAGGCAATCCATTTTTCAGCTGCTTTAAAAGATATAGAAAGCACAGCCAAAAGACTCCTGTATAAGGCGACTCTTGCTTAGTAAGAGAGATTGGACATGCAAGAGTTTAGGTAAGAAATGTTTTTCCAGAGGAAACCCTGCTTCAGGATCATGATTCCAGAAAGCAGTCACCTTGCTAGGGTAAAACATACAAATTATCAGTGAACAAGGTAAAAAAAGCCTTAATGATCTGCCATAAGAACACCACAAAATAGCACCAAAACAAATAATCAAAGGTTTCTTCGTATTTCTTGATTATGATGAAACAAGCTCAGCTATGTTACAACAGAAAAGACTCTCTAATGCCTTAAGTAGAAAGTGCAGGAAGTTTTAAAAAATGGTTCACTTTTTTTTTTTTGAATATTTTGTACTCAAACCATCTTCAAAGCCTTGTCAATAGCTCCTTTTTCTTCAATCATAGCAGTGTCAACAAAAAATTAACAATTATTTAGGAAGAACATGAGAGAATATATATAGCTTTAAAAGAAGCTGAGATAAGCAGAAGGAGACTTGGAAACCTAAGCAGAAATTGATGATATCCTCACTCATTCAAGAAACTCATGTTTAGGCATTCCAGTTCTCCCTGTCACCACTTCTATTAGCCAAACTGTGAATAAACATGAGGAAAAGATAATTAATCACACTCCCTGGAATTAAACTGTCCAAAACACGTGGTGGCCCTAAGAACCTGAAACCCCAGTGTTTCTTGTGGCACACAGAATTCCTTGTGGGGGAACCATCAGAGAACCAGAACCAGCTTTGCTTCCCACACTGCCCATTTGTGAATTCTTTCCTATTAATAGAGTGAAACACTACAATCAGTCTGACCTACTAGAATAGGCTGCGGTTAAAAGGAGGGACTGGGCTGTGAGCTCAAAATTCCTCTTTTCCAAAAAGGACACAAGGATTCCTATGGTGACCTGATGAGGGAGGCAGTCTCCGAAGGGGAACAAGCAAGGAACAAAGTTGCTCACAAATACAGACTCTTCCCAGATCTTTTGATGGCCTCCAGTGATCCTCCCTGAAACCTCAGCTAGATCAGTAATGGCCAAGGAGGAAAACCACTCATGGTTTCATACACACACTTCCACAACTTGGTCGCAATACTGAACTCAAAATTGTAACATAATCCTCAGAATCACGGCTTTCTCTAAGTTTGTGGAGTTATTTTAACAGCATAAGTCTAGTGAACAGTTATGCCAATACTTCTTCTGGTTTAGAAAAATTAAAAGTTATTGCCAAAAGCTAAAATAGATTATTTATATTAAAATATCACTATATAGTAATATTTAGAAAAATTGAAAATTTTTCATTGAAAGGGTGGTCAGGAATTGGAATGGACTGCCCAGGGACATGGTAGAGTCACCATCCCTGAAAGTGTTCAAGAAATGACTGAGCATGGCACTTAGTGCTATGGTTTAGTTGGAATGATGGTGTTTGGTCAAAAGTTTGACTCAATGATCTTGAAGGTCTTTTCCAACCTTAATGATTCTCTGGTCAGGTGTTAAGCAGAAATCCTTGAGGAAGGGAGAGGAATTTTATGCTCAAACTCTGCTATAAAGGTGCCATCTGAAAGACAAAGACCTCAACAACACATGCAATCTGAGCAACATAACAGGAAATGCCACCACAAAAAAGCAATATTGCTAACTATTAAAAAATTCAGCACTTATCTATTGCAGAAACCCAGGGCTAAGCTCAGAATAAGGATTGTTTTGCACTCTTGGCACAACCATGCATTTACTGTGAAACCAGAAAACTGCTTTTTGATCTACCTCTGCCTTACAAAAACAATTTAATGCTTTTATTTCCTAGGCAGCTATAAGTGAGGCAGCTATTTCTAGTCAGTCATCCACTGTGTGAAGCATTGGACCATGCTTCTTCTGCCAAGACATCTGGTTCTCTAGCACAATGATGAATGAGAAAAGCACAACTCTGGGAACAGTATCTGTTAATTAGTTAAAAAATGTTGAGGATCACTCATGGCAGGAGGAGGGAAGGAAGGTGACTGAGGGTCCTGAAAAACAGTACCTTATTTTTCTAATTTGCTGGGATTAAACTGAGAGAATTAAACGGATACCAGATGACTTTGCTACTAGGCTTATTATTATATTATTATTACTAAGCTGTTCTTAAAATTCTTTTAGTTATGAAAACCCAAGAAAGCGAAAATTTCAAAATATTTCAGGAGTTTTTCTTTTTTTTTTCAGCTTGATAAAGTTGTAGAGAAACAGAAAGAAGTTCACAGGAGAATGCTGGAACAACTTCTAATGGTAGAAAAAGCACACAGACAGACACTGTATGAACTCGAGGAAGAGAAGAGGAAGCACAGCAAATACATGGAAAAAAGTGATGAGTTTACAAACTTGCTGGAACAAGAATGTGAAAGGTAAGGTTACTTCTTACCATAGTACTACGAAGTATGTACAATTTAACATTACATCTAAGGATCTCTCTGCCTTCTTATTTTGTATCCACTAAAAATCATGCATATTTGTGGAATTGTATTTTGAGAGTTCAGCTGTGAAAATGTAACTAATGACTTCCAACCAACAGCAATGTCTACATCTCCATCAGCCAGCAAGGTAGGTGAAATGGTTGGCAGACTCTTCAGCAGTGCTGCGGGATGCTGAGGATGTTACACTGCAAAGAAGACGTGCAGATGTAGGACGTTGTCACCACCAGGAACAGGTGAACCTTTCAGTATGTTTTAGAAGCTTGGTACACACTACAGTGTGGAAGGAACAGAATGTCTTCGGGCATGCAGCCTTTCACGGCAGAATAAAAAGACATGAGGAAAAGTAGATGTTTAGACAAAACACAGAAATACGCAGAGAGAAAGCAAAGGCAGAGGATAATTTCCAGAAAGCTTTGAAAGTAAGAATGGCAAAGGTCTCATATCAAGGTTGGCATAAAACCCATAAAAACAGCTTTATTTTTTAAGAATAACTTAAAAGTACCACAGGTGGTTTAAGTACAGTGTTAAGAATTTCAATGCCAATTCTCAAAAGAATTAAGAAGAATTTAATATCATTTACTGTCTTTAAAAGAAGCTACATTATACTGTGACTTCTCCAAATCTGCAATAAAACTGAATATATCCTAAGGAAAAAAAATATCAGAGACATTTCCTATTCCCTGTATAGCTAGCCCAGAAGATAGGAGAATATTGTCTCAGTTTCCTTTCACTTAGGAACAGATGGAAATGTTTGGGTGTGAGAACGTCAAGCCTATTCTAAACTCACATTATGCATAGATAATTCTTCCTCTGCTTGGCCTGTGTAACATCATGTCCTACATATTCTGGCAGCGCTCACCCCGTGTGCTGCACCTCTCTCCTGCACGTCTGTCAAAGGCAGCACTCTCCAAGCACACAGCCGGATTTACGGCTCGCAGCTACAGAGGCTGCGGAAGAAATCGCTTTGCTCCTCATTAAAAATGGGTACAGATGCAGGCAAGCACAGGCACACAGAGAAAAGCACACACTAGGAACTCTTATTGGGAATCATCATCAATCAGGAACCAAACCCTGAGATCAAGAGAGTTTTCATCTCTGCTGTCTTCTCCTCAAAATCTGAGACATTCATTTCTTAGAGGCAGAGCTAGACAACTCCACTTGCTAAGAGTGGCAAAATGCAACATCAAAATGTGCTCACACTGTGAAAAGCTGCACAGAGGAAAAGACTAAGCATTGGAGTAATTTGTTTTTTTAAACAGGATAGACATGAGATTAAAACTCTCTTCCCTGTCCTCCTCTATCCCTCCTCCTCTGCCCCACCTCTGTTCCCATTCCGAAGATGACTGTAAAACATTTATCACTATTGTCTGCTACTTTTAGTCAAGCTGCCTGGAAAATGGTGGGAAGAGGGGGAATGCTGAGGTGCTTAAAGAGCCCTTAGAGGATATAATAATAGATTTCAGATTAAGTCTCAATTTTTTTTTTGAGGATGTATTTTATGTGGAAAACCTTAAGGGGATGTGATGTCACTAGCTGAGCTGATTCCAAATTGTTTGCCAAGTAATGTCACCATCAAGATCTCCACACAGTTGCCTGCCATAACAGAAAAAACACCAACAGAAAAAACCCCACAACCAGAAAACCACTCACCAAGTTAAGACACAGCTCTTCCTACATGAGCCTGCCTGACATGGTAAAGTGACCTTTTCTTCCACTTCAAAATTCTTACCAAAATTTACATTTTCTCAGGATGCAAACTTTGTATTTGGATTAAGAACAAACAGAACTTTATAAAAAGTTTCACACATAAAGCAATGACATGAATTTTTGCTTACCCCCCCCCAATACAAGTAAAAAAAAAAAAAAGATAGGAAGTATTCACCAATGAACTTACCTTTTTTTTTAACTAGAAGCAATATCCTCTTCTATATGATGGACATGTAGCATTCCAAACAGTATTTCAGGTTCAAAGCAAAATCCCTGACTTTCAATTAGCCAAAGACTTGCCTTGCTTTTATCAAAGAGCAAGACTACAGATATGCTAAAGATATCCTTGCAGGGTATACAATGTATACAAGCCAAAGAAGGTACATGAATAATAGGGGACTGTGTGATCAAAAGGCAAAAAACCTAAATTGTATGAGACAGTGACGCTGAGATTCTGAAAACTACTTCTTATAGCAAGAATAAAGAAATTATTACTTAGATCCAAGTCCTACAAACTGTTCTGGATATATTTTCAAATAAGGTAGAAAGAAAGCACTTCCTCTCTCTTGCCTCAGCAAAAACAGAACTGAAGAATTTTTAAATGAAAATGTTAGTGATGAATTTATCAGATGATCATTTTTTACATAAACTAGACAACCTTTCATCTCTAGGACCTTTATATGCCCTTATGCCCTTCATGGATGGCATCTCTCATTGAAAGAGTTAATGTTTGGATTGTGCAAAATGTAAGAGTCTTTGATGACTCAGTTAAAGCTCTTCACCTTAACCATTCAGGACTTACAGCAAGGCAACAAGACAATCCTCAGCAATTGTACATTGTCAGATTTGGGACGTTAGGCTCATGACAGGACGAGTGAAAACCTTCTAGATATGAGAACCAGATTAGCATTCAATGTTAACCCTTTAGGTATTTTAAGCATTTTTCTTGTTGCCAGCCAAGAACTAGTCCTCCATGCTCTTGCTGTAGCTCAGAGACAAAGACTGATCTTCAAATTGAATAGTCTCATTCCTTACAACACACATTTACCAGCAAACACAGAATAAAACTATTCTACTGTCACTGTATTGATTCGTCTTCAGTCACACTTTTAAAGCATGGAGCCACGAACGAGCCACCAGCCTGAGAAACCCCTAACATATAAGGAAAATTCTGTGGAGAAAAACAGGCTAGTGGACAACTGGATAGGTCTATTCCTGCCCTTCAACATGAATGATAATCTGTGAGTGTGTGCAGACCAGACGGGAACACCAAGACAAACAACCTGTGCGTGGCAGCGTAGCAGACCAAGTCACCCTTTTCCAGAAGGGAAAAATTGGTCGTATTGTTGGAACTTAAAAAAACACCACCACCAAAGTTCAGAGGAATATAAAAAACAGTAAGTCCAGAAGGTGGATACACAGACTAGGTGCACCTGAAGAATCATACTATAGAAGCTACTGGCCTTGTTTAGCAGCTCTTGCATTTCATGGGGTTGGAAGATGGAGAGCAGGATTAAGGACTACAAAGAATACTTACTTTAGATTCTAATGCAGAGTCCATAGGATCTTCCCTGAGGATGTATGCATTTGTCCAAAATCACTTATCCACACTCCAAATTTTTGCAGCACAGTTAAATAATAAAAGCTGCTGTTTCAGAAAACATTTTACAAGGTAAAATATGAAACTGGAAGGTTCTCCAGATATGCATGTTCCCAGTTTGAAAACACATGCCATACATATACAAGTATTTGTGCATTTACATATTACTCTCCACCACACAAAAAACCCCCCAAAACAAACCAAACAAAACCCCAAAACAACAAAAAGCCCCAAACGACAACAAAACAAAAACCAAAAAAGAGCAAAATAGTAACACGTTTAGCATTTACACAGCTCTTTCCACTGCATATCTCAAAGAGTTTTAAATATTAAAGCACAGCTATTCCCCGTTTTCCACTTACTGAAATGAAATGAAGGTTTGAGGAAAATAAATCAATCACAGGTACTTGAGGGTTAAACTGGATGAAAGGAAGAAATGTCCCAATGCATAGGTCTTCATACTTTCTATATCCTATACAGACCCTCAGCTATACAAAGGGTAACGTTTTATTACAAAGATACACCTGTTAACAGGTGAATGCTATTCAATAGGACAGGGAAAAAAGGGACTTTGCTAACAAGCAATGTAAATACATTTTTAAAGGCAGTTATGATAAATTTTGCTCACAGAATTCAAACATTAGCAGAAAACTCTGCAGTTTGGTACAGAAGGAATTAATAAGACCTTAAGGTTAAGGATCATCTACTAATATGAAGCTCTGAACTCAATCCATCTTCACTTTGATAACTTGGCTGCCTTGGGCACAAAGGAGCTTTCAGCAAGCACTTCCTTGCCATTTCTACCCACACAGTTTCTGTGACTCCAGCTTGGGCTTATTTCTCTCACTGTTCCACAGTGTACTCTGAGTTGGAAACTTACATTGTCCACCTCTGCCCTGTTCACAGCCCTCCATAGCTCTTATTCTTTATGTCTTTTCTTCATCTCTTAAATCCCTGTGCTTCTCCTCACAGAAACTCAAAGTCAGCCATCATCTCCATGATGATGACTCAAGTGCACTCCAGCCATAACCAAAACAACAAATCTCATCATATGAGCAACCTGTCATCATTCCCAACTCCATGAGAACAGAAGGGAATCAGTCTTTTATCCTTTGGCCCTTGGCTTCATCCTTACAGTTCTCTAATACCTCCATTCTTAAAACTGGGGTAACTGCTTGTCACTCAGCCCGCGCTACCTGAGCCTTCCTACATTTAAGTCTCACAAATTCTTGTTCATAGCACCTCCAAGAAAAATAAATATTAAAAAACAAAGGAAAGAACAAGCCAAACACACACATCCAAATACGCCAAACAGCTTTCTGTATTTCCAAATAATTAAATCATTTTCTAGACCCTCACTTAAAAAATACTTTTTGATAATTTCCACATTAGCTACTTCAGCCTTCTCTGTCTCTTCCTTGGATGCACGCTCAATACTGAATTAAGGGCTATGTTTTTTCTCTTGTGTACCTTAACAGTACACTCTTATGCTCTAATGCAATGTTATTACATGGACTAAACATCACACTAGGATTGCACCAAAATAAAATGGTATTACAAGACTGCTCAGGGTTTGAGTTGGTAAGAAAGGCAATTTCATGAAACTGAGAGCTCTAGGCAAAGTGTTCTGGGTTTATTTTAAAGTGTCAGATGAAAGTAATTGCTACCCACAGTAGATCAAGTAAACAGTGCTTGAAATTCAGGACCGGGTATCGAGGAAAGAAGAACCATTTTAACTAAAAGGTGAAGTGTATTAGTCGCCAGCATACCATTGCCATACTTTAATTCAAACACACACATAGGAATAACGATATTTTGCATGTCCAGCTCTGGAAAATTCAATATTCTGGAAGAGTGGGTATAATTAATATTTGCTATTTTTCTTAATGAAGCCAATTAAATATTATAAGAAGCAGGACCTTATCTCTGCAGAGAGCTGCAGTAAAAATAAACACTGTCAACTTATTTATTCTACACGTGTTACCAGCGGTTTTTAATTTCATGCACACTGAACTATTGTTGTAGATTGCATTGTACTCAAATGCAATCATTTCCTTTTAGCTTTCTGGCAATGAGTTATATGTATTACATATGCTGGAGACTATGTCTTGCAAGCTGTGAAATGGATGCCAGATCTGTGTACATTTGACCTTTTTCATGGGTATCTTGTGTTCTGTAGGTGAGTAAGAAAGACCCACCACAAGCACAGCATTAGCATTCTTATTCTACATCACACTCCGATGGGACAGTCCCACTAATAACACCACTGAGGCACGAAGAGAGGCTTGAGGAAGTGATGTACACAGATTAATTACCTCATGCTCATGTGCGGAAAACTATGTACTGTTGCACTACATAACTTTCAACAGATGTTGTGAAATCAAATCACAATTCCAGGATTGGAAGATGCTTACAACAGCCTTTGTGCATGACGAAAGATAAAAATATCTTAAAGCAAATAAACAGAATTTAGGGTTAAGATCCCACAACTGTTAAACAAGGTCACATTATGTTTTTTCAATGGAAAAATCCAAGAACAAATACAAACAGAAAGAGGGCTCAGCATTAACATAACTGAGAAATTCTTTCTAGATCAGTGGTGCAATTCAAAATTATTCCACCTACTGTCATTAGCAAGAAGGTGTGAGACCTAGATGACAAACATTTCTCATGCAACTCCACTGACATTGGTGGAATGACACAGACAGATAGATTCATATTTAGATTTCTTTTAATTCTGGGCACGCAACATGTCTGTTCACTGTTTCAGGCACACTATCACTATTACCAACCAATAATACAATTGCACACTTGGAGGATGGGCAGGGCACAATGACCAACCTTAGCCAAAGGACATTCTCCTACGCTGCTCCCCTCTCTCCCTTCCTGTGTGGTGAAAGAGATGCTCATTGCCCTCCCTGCAAAAGGACACAAATTCTGAAGGGGACAACTGTGGAAAGCCACCCTTTACCACCAGGGTGGTGGCCCTGGTCAGCACTTTTAACCCTCATGTCAGAACTCAAAGGGAAGGGTGACCTTTCCAAGCTGGCAAGTCCCAGCATATTTATGGCTCTTGTAAATCAACACCTAAGCAGTGACCAGCATGGGCGATGAAGCACAGGCCAAATATGCTCATGGGGAGGCACTGCCCTCAGTAATGGGGACTCGCTCCAGTCACCAATTTACATTTCCAAATAAGACTGAGTGCACCACTCCGTGAGTGGCACAGCATAACAAGTCTAATCATAAGCAACAATAGAAGCAGTGACTGTACCAAGACCTGTGACCAAAGAAAGACAGGGTGCACTTCTGATTCACTGCAGGGTGGGGCTGTGAGAGAGGGAGAAATTGGCACAGGGTTTTGTAACTGTAACTTTGAAAAGCAAACACACAACATCAGACAGACAGAAAAATCCCTACATCGTTCTCCAAGATATAGAAAACTTGACACTCTCATAATTTAAAAAAAAAAAAAAGCCATTGCTATGGGAAAAGATGTACTCCTGTTTGAATGTGGAGGAGGAGAGATCTCAATGAAGTTATGATCTTTCTTGTGGCAGAAAAATTTAAGTGACTTCCATGGGCTATAATTAGTTTCATATCTTAAAAACAGGCAGGAGAAAATGGCCATGAGAACTTAGAATGAAGGTCACACATCAGTTACCAAGACTTGTGATCTAAACTCAACCAAGTTTCCCATGGCATGCTGTGAGGTCAATGCTTTTATGCCCAGCTAGAAAACCTCTGACTATTATATACACACATATGAGAGAATCATGCATGGGAGACTGCAGCAATTTAGGAAAAATAACCCAGCCTCAGTCTCTGTGCCAAGACAGTAATTTTAAACAGAGAATAAATAAAAAGATCAAAAGCACTAAATCTGTTAAGAACAGAGATTTAACTAAATCTGTTAATAACAAAACTGAAAAAATTGCTAAAAATAAACACCAAAATCTCACATGGCAACTTTGATTTTCATGTATGTACATTATTTTGTTTCTTGAGCCTGAAATGCACATTTTAGAGCCTTTCAGATAAACACCATGCACTGGGACAAGGGAACACAACCTATGTAAAGTCTGAAGATCAAAAATGTGACCATATTGAAAAACTATCTTCTATCTTCAATATTTGTATCTTTCTACTATGAAGATTGGAAAAAAGCCACAGAAATTATCTAAAAGTTTGAGAAGGACATATTGAAGTCTGGTTTTTAGAATTTGTGATCCAGACTTGTGTATGTTTCAGTGTGTGTAATGAGGAAGCACTGGTCAGATGGGTGGCTCAGAGTAGCAAATGGGAGTAGATACAAGAAAACCTACTGGACCATCTACTCTCTCCCTTGCAACACAGAGCTGTTCTCCAAACGCAGTGTTGACAATTTTAGTCCTTATTTCGGATGTCCAAAATACAGAAAAGCCCTCATCTCCCTAGGAATGTTCTACAGAAGTTGCATTGTCACAAACAAAATTATACTTTTATCTCCATTCAATAATTCATTCTCTTTAACAGCTCAATACAGTACTTCCTGTACTGAAAGATTCTAAATACTTGGCTAAGACTGAAAAAGAACCTAAGGCACCCATTTCAGTAACAGAGAGCTCCACAGCAGATAAAACCCTGGGAGGAGAGTTTGAGTGGGCTGCAGTAAGTTCTGTTGCTTCAGGATGATCCCAAATGCAGAACTGCCCATCTCCCCTCCCGTGGCAGGTCTCAGCTGCACACCCCTTTGGATCTGACACAAAATCTGACACAATGGCCCTTGTCAGGCACAACCTGAAAGAACTCCAAAGACTGAGCAGGTAGAGAATTAAGCAGTCCCTTCATGCTCCCACAGAAAAGTTTACGATGGGAAACGTGGCTGGTAAAAGCTGAATCTTGTACAGACATTCTGGCAAGGGAAGGCTCCAGCGCTAAAGACTCTTGAACCACAACTTGATCACCAACAACAGCAACAAGCAGATAAAAAACCCAAACCCAACAGTCGTGATGACTACTGAGAGATGTCAGGGGAAGTATTCTGCCATAGAAAACTTTTACTCCCCTCCCCTCCCCAAAAGAAGAGATTAAAAGCCCAAAAGGGACAGTAACACCGAAATTACTCAGTTAACTGATTTACGTCTGCCAGATTTGGCCTAGCACCAGATACCTTCTCCCAGACTCTGCCTTTGTGCTGGAGAAGGGAAACTCACTGAATCCAGAAACATGGTTGTTTTCAAATGTGTACATGAGCTTCATGAGATATACCTTGTACAGGTCTGCTCTCTTCTGTCACCATGAGATTTTCCTAGTTTGCTGAGCGTTCATACTAAAGTAGAAGTGTGCGGCTTCTCACGCTTGTAAATGTAAACAGTAGACCATGTTTCGTAAATATTGCCATTATTATGAATTCCTTCTCCAAGAGAAGGGGAGGTTGAATGACAGCCTCCTTGACCAATGTGGGTAAGAGGTGGGGATGCCACCCTCCAATCCATGGTGACCTTGCTAGAGGTATTTAATAGGAAGAATAAACAAGGCAGCTGCTTCTGCCCTGCTGCTCTGATCAACCCAGAACTCCAGCTCCATGTGTCCTTCTGGCTAGGCTCGCAGCTATACTCTTCCTCTGACCAAGGTCCACTGAGCATCTTCAGCAGATACAGCATCCAACTGAAGGCACTGCAAAAGCACTAAAGCTGCTCTTTGCCTTGTTTTGCTTCCTTGCCAATACCTTCCAAGTCACACATTTTGCTTGAAATTACATGAACTGGCTAAAAACCTGCAACTTAAAACAGAGCTCTTCACTTTTAGAAGCAGTCAAGATCTTTGGGTTTTATCTGCTACTGGGAAATTCCTTAGCCTCAGCACTTTGATTCACAGCATCTTCAAGTCACTGGGGAAAGACACATGCCCCACAAACATTATCAGGTACTAACAGGTACTAAACCCTCTTTTTCTTAAACTACCCTTTCATTTCAGTAAACCATAACTGTTAACATCTCACTTGCACTTCTTACACATGATGCTGACCTCCTTCCTCCTCATAGTCTGAACAAAGTCAGACAACCTTGCAGAAAAGGAAATAAAACCTAGCAGAAATGGAGACCATGCACCCTCTTCTCCCTTCACTCAGATTTGTTTGCTAAAAATGTCAGGGTTATCAGGAAATTCTGAGCACTGTAAACCTTATTCTGACATATAAATTTACTATTAAAATGACTTTTAGGAATGCTCAGATCCTACAAGTTGCATTTAAGTCATCAGGAAATTGGGACATCATTTATTAAATGTTTAGACAAGATTTCACATGTTTCTCATTTCAAAATTTCATCTTGCATCCAACTGAGAAACTGAGAAGCAAGACCCACTCCCTGAAATCCTAAAATTCTCCCTTTTTTTTCAACGGTCTTGCCAGCTAAACTCTGGATGTCTTTGTGTTCTGTCAGACAAGAAAATGAGAATGAGTCAGTCTGTCCCTAACTGGCTTTCTAAAAGGGAAATTGAGAAGTTTGACGACATATTTGGATAAACACACTCAGTGGATAAAGTTACTTAACTTTTTATATCTCTAAGTTTGCTATAAACCTCCAAAATCCTTATAGGCTAGATTTAAGTATAGCCAATAAAAACTATAGGTTATAAATTAAGTTAATGAAAATCACTCTGTTAAAACTCTAAGGACCTTGTAAACATGTTTATCAAAGCTCATCAAAGCTTCACCACTGTAATGCAGCACCACATCCATAAATCCATGTTATTAATTGCTATACACAACTCTTACTGAAATATCAGCCCTATACAGATTGCCTTTGGTCCAGAACCCAGTTTTCTCATGGTCTCTGAACACATTGTAGCAGCCAACACTAGCTCTCACTGAAGAAGCAGTGAGTAAACTCTGAGTTTACACAGTTCAGTTCTCCAGAAAAGACAATGAAAACTGCTGTGATCATCTGTATGTGCTTTAGGTCTCCCTGAGTGTAGCACCTGGCCTAGAATAAAGGATGATTGAAATACACAGAACTGAACCTACAGAAGGGTACAAATGCTGAGCTGATTTAGCTTCCTAAGCCCTCAGTCTACCAGAGGGTAAGGAGGTTTGCAATACCACTTTGGAATGTGTCATTTCTTGCAATTGCAAATATCCAACAGCATGGCGTGTAACTCAGTAGTTTCATCAAAGGAATGTTCTTACAGATTCAAGATCCTGATCTCTGTGAATTCCCATCTTCTTTAGCTCTGTATTAACTTCAGATGCAAAGTGAGAAAAGCAGGCATTCCAATACAAAGACAGAAAAGAAGGCATTCCAAACTGAGCCTTTACTAGTTGCACAACATAAAACATTTATTTTACATGGATCAGCCTGTTTTCCACACATGGTTATAAGGATTATCAAATCTTAGGATTAGTTTGGTCAAAATTTCTTGTGTGTAATCAGTCTTAAAATTCAGCTAATTCCATACAACATCAGATTTCCCTGCCAGCATTTCATTAAAATCTGCTGTTTAATGGTTACAAATGCACAGATTTTAGTCTCAAAACAGTACACACAACCTTGCCCTTGGGTATTCTGATTACTAAGTGCAAAGACAGGTGGTTTTTTGATACATAGCAGATATCCAGAGAATTTCTTGGAGAAAACTGAGAAGGAGCTTTTCATGATAAAAATAACGACACATAAAAGAATTTTCAAAGTGCTTGGAGAAAAAAAATTAGCTTTTTAGCCACCTGACAACAAGACTGTCTCCATGGCTACATCTTTTAAATATTTCTAGTACCAAAGCACAGGTTCTGGCATTACAGTCGTATTTCATAAAGTAGTTGAAAAAATGGTGCAGAAAGAAAGAATTCAGTTTTATTAGACTGCGGAAGACTTTTGGAGTAGGATGCACAACTTTATCTAAAATAAAACAACACAGGCTACTGGTATTTAAGCTCAAAATTGAGATGAAGACTATTTAAAAATAACAAAGTTGGCAGGTGCAGATGCAAGTACAGTTCAAGATAACACACCAATTAGAGATGCAATCATTAAAACTCTGTATTCTTGGAATTAAAGCATTTAAGTAGCTAATTAAGTTTGACAGGAAATAGCAAAGCTCTGTCTAACCAAATAGCATTTCAAACAAGAAGAATTAAAAAACAAAAAAGACAAAACCCCCACAAAACACAAAAACTGCAAAACAAAAACAACTACAAACCAAACAGTCAAAGAACAAGGGTGCAAGGGCTCCTTTGCAATTTTAAGAATCCAACATAAAAGTTAGTCTGTCCAGTTGTAAATGTGGTCATGGATAGAATTTGGTTTTATACTTCTAAACTATGTGGGAAGAACATTCAGAGAAATATGATTATACTATTGGTAAATATTTAACCAAAATTAGAGAACACATCATGCTGATGTGGGAGCTGTACAGCTGCAACATAAAAACGAAAGCAGAAAAGTGGAGCCAAACAAGAGAAATGTATTTATCTGTGTAAAAGCATATCCAAATCTTCTGTGAATAGATAATCACGTAATTGCTAGACTACTGATCATCAATTAAAAACAATGACAAGGGCTGAAATCAGATTCTGGAGACCTTTCTCCTGTGAACAATGAAGTATAAAATTAAATTGGTTTGTTTGTCACAATCTCTTTTTTATTTGCATTTGTCCCTGACTGACAGCATTGGATTCCAATGTTTTGGAAGCCAAGGAGGTTTCCACATTAGACTTTTTATGGAGAAAGAGTCTGTGAAGACATCTGAATCCAAACTGCTAGCAGAAAAAGCTTTAAATCAAATTTGTGCAACACAAAGCAACAAGTTTACTAGCAATTACCAGGACTAAATGGTATGTAAGTATTTTAAAAGAACTAGCATGAAAAACTGATGAACTATTAGCTGGTGGGTCCTTAAAGCCGACAGGGAAACGGGAGGCAGCACTAGTTTTTAACAAGAAAAGAAAAAAATACTAAAGAAGAGAACTGGCATGTGTGTGGTGAACACAAAAATCTCAAGCCAGTTGAGGGAAAAGCAGAATCATGTGCCAAGTCTGCTCTCCTTCCCCACCTGTCCTCAAGTAATGCTTTGCTGTTCTATCCTGTTAATCCTGGTACCTGAACTTAAGCAAGACTAACTGAGCTGAGAGCAGTTCATTTACCCCTCTCCCAGTATGGATACATTTCTCTTTAATGTGCATTAAAAACCCCTTGAAGGTTTGACTATTTACATACAATTGTTTGAAACAGATATTTACAAAGGCCAATTTTAACTGAGTTTCTTAGCCTGTGCACCTATCCATCATCATCCCATTTCCTCATCCATAAGCTAACTTCAACTAAAATGCAAGAATCTTCTGAATTATTCATTATCTAGTGGGTTCTTGAAAACAGGTTATCTTTTAGTGTCCAGGATAGTAAGCAAGAGTGCAGTTTGACCTCGGTAAGAGTATGTTGCAGAAAACCTTTGTGTTCCTCCCAGCAGTGTGGAAAACCTGGTAGCTTGCACATTATTGGTCAATAAAACAAATCCAGTCATGAAACAAACTTCCATAACTCATTTATTTTAACTGTACAAAGAGCCAGCTTTTTTCCACAGCAAATAATGCTGCTTTCCCAAACAGCTGCCTATCCTTACTGCACCCAAACAAAGAAGCACTATCAGAAGTTTGATTTGCCATTGCAAAAGCTGAATATTTGGATAGCTGTAGAATATCACTTCACTTTTTCCTTCTTTTCTTTCTACAAATCAAAGAATGAGATCATGGGAACCCATGTGTAAGTCTCTCGAAAAGATCTATAATGAAATATTTAGTCAGATTTTAAAGAAGTAAGTACTAGCATGTGGCGTCATAGTTTGAAAAGAGCTCAGGCATGCAGCCTTCATCCTCCTAGAGAGCCACAGCCAGACTTCCCAATGAAATAAGGCATGCAGCAGGTCATAAAAATAATGGGGAGAGGAATAAAGATGCTGAGCTCAAGGGAACAGTTAGGCTTTTAAAAATTATTCCAAATAAAGCAGAGCTCTCCTACCTCCAAGAAGAAAGGGAGAGGCTGTTTGTTTTTAAAAGAAAAATACTAAAAATATCTTCAATTACATTTATCTTAAAAAATGCTGGAGAGAACATATCACAAGTTCTCTTCAAATGAATGCACACAAATAAAAGAGCAATTAGACAAAATCTATATGATGAATATTTAAGACACTGAAACATCTTTAAGAATTTAAGACAGAGGAATACTTGGATCCCAACACAAGATGACACTAAGACCAGGAATGCAGAAAAAATCCATCCTGAACCATTTGAACACCATTCCACTTCCTTGTAGTATTCAGACATCTACCTTAATTATTTAAGAAACGTTTCATGTCATTTTGTTTGTTCAGCTGTTATAATTGCAGTGGGAAAGAAGAAGCTGATTATTTGCTGTATAACACTCAAGAAGCACTTCCTTATTTCACACAAACTCCTCACTTTCCTGCATAAAATGGAATGATGACGTTCAAAGTCATTACAGGTGCCAAGCCTTACTCACTGTCACTGCATTCAGAACAAATACATCAAACAACAGAGTACAAACAACTACATGTTAGAGGAATTTATAAATACTTCATAAGGTATATACTAACAGAAATACAGATCCAAGTTTTGTGCATTGGTTTGTTTGTTTTTTAATGTTCATTCTATTTGATCCATCTGTTCTAAGATACTTCAGTCCTTAGTATTAAAATCATTCCATTCAATTTCCTTTTCTGTTCTTGTCATCAGCTCTATAAAGAGCACGTAGTTTTGCAGTCATTATGGCAAAACGTGGAATTTTGATTGCAGCTCACAAAGAATCCCACCCTTCCCTTCCTGTTCAGATGATGTTTCTGTTTCTCCATTCTTACAGGAGATGATCTCATGGCAGGTATATCACAGCACCTTCTAGTAAGCCTAACATGGAGCAAGTTCTGTCCTCCTACTGCTCATGTCCCCCCTCTACTTTTGAGTACAGCTGTAAATTATGCTCAGAAACAAAAAAAATGAACTCTTTTCCATGTTTAACATTAAAGGCAGGATTCAGCCTATAGATCCAAAGTGGGGGACTTTGTTCAGATGCCTCCACTCTGGGGCTGGTGCCCAAGATCTCAGTGCTGTCCAAGGAAATACAGCTCCACTCAAGTGACTAAAGATAGGCATCTGTACACACACTAAAATCCCATTCTGGAAGTGATGACCTGTAGATGACATAGTTAGGTCACTGCTCCTTTCCATAACCTCTCTTTGATTAAGCAATTTGAAGGATAAATCTGTACTGGGCTCTTTATTTATACCACAATCACTTGCAGCACAGTTTCTGGTACTTGTCCCTCGTGTGCAGGTATTAACTAATGGCTCTGACCCTGCTTATCTGTTTCACATCAACAGCATCTGCCCATTCACATTTCTTACCATTCTACTTCTGCCTCCACATTAGCCTTCACATTTCAGTTTTAAGGAAACACTCTCTTGAAAGAAAATTAATTCATCCAATTCGGGGGGTGGGAGGGGGAGGGCAAACAGCAAAATCACAGAAATATCTGAAAATTATACATTTCATAGAAGTCTACTAAATTACAATTTGCATTCTGAGTTTGGACCAAGTGGAATGTGATAAGCAGATATGACATATATGGTGGAATTTGTGACAGTTCTCACTGGGATACATTTGGTAATTAAAAAAAAAAAAAACAGTTAGGAAATTGGTCCCAATGCCACATGGTTAAAAAAAAAGAAATGTGAGAACAAAAAAAAGTTCTTTGATTACTGCTGTCTTTTCTCATTACTCATGTAGAGATAGCCCTATTTATCAGCAAAGGAAAAGAAAAATATATAATGACATTTTCATGGGAAGGGGAAAAAATACAACCCGTATTTGATTCTTAACTGTTTGGCCAAGTTTAGAGTTACAAAATGTGTTTACATTAAGAACCTGAGGTTTGTTTGAATGTTTACTTTAAAAAAGTTCTGAGTTGAGAAGCTTGCAGAGTGAACTGCATGATACTGTCAGTGTAAATTACTGGTTCTGTTTGCCACAGCCCTGTGCAATGAGCAGCTGGCCAAGAGCCAAACAAAAGGGCATAATTTAAAGCACTCAATCAGTTATATTCTGAGATATTTTGTTTAGTGTTTAATAAGCTCTCCAGGGAGGGAGAAATTACGAAAGCACATTGTCCTGACATGAGCTAAAACGGTCCTCTCTTGTCACCACATTTCTGGGAATTTGACATTAATGCAGTAGATGAACTAAGTCCATATACACACATACACACACATAAACACGCTCATGTTTTTGCACATACGTATACTGAGATACATTTTGTTTTACAGATTTGCACATCTGATGTTCTTTATTGGGTTCCACCTTTCAGCTGAAACATCCACAGCCAGTGAAATTCTCACACCCATTTATAAAATCACTCATCTACTGTCTCTGCACAATTTCTTATTTCATATGTTAAGAGAGGACACAATCAAATGCATCACACACAAAGCATCATGAATGGAGAGTGAAGGCTGTTCAGGAACTGTTCTTTAGTTTATGCATTATGGAAAAAGAAAGCCTCTAGTAATATAAACCCAGGGTAACTTCAAAACTAAAGGTACATCAAAAGGTTGTTCCTTTTATTGATAAAGAGATCATGACACTTCAACCAGGATTTTCTAAGCCCAAAAGTTTAGGAAATTCTGCTGAGCCTTTAGATGCAAAATAAATGCACTGAAATGGTTGACACTTGTTTCTGAGGATTTAGCAGCATGCGTGAAAAAGAAGGGAAAAATATTATTTTGAAATCAAATGTACTTTTGATTAGAAACCAAAATGAGACATTATTATAGAACAAATAATTCTGTCCATGCTTACCCTACAGTTTGCCTCCTACACTTCTGTTATGCATTCTATGCCAAGAGTCCTGATATTATGCTAGAACAAGTACATGCTTTACAAATCTTTTTATTCTCTGCTTCCAAGTCACTATGA
Organism: Prinia subflava; assembly: GCF_021018805.1. NCBI lineage: Eukaryota > Metazoa > Chordata > Aves > Passeriformes > Cisticolidae > Prinia > Prinia subflava. The sequence continues at coordinate 401,008 of NC_086271.1, forward strand.
AACAGCAATGGCTGTTGTTGGTGCCCTTAAGACACATAAATCAATAGGAAAAAAATTAAGGTATTTTGAATTCCTGGAAGGAAGCAAAGAGAAAGGAGTTTGTAATGCCTATTCCTAGACACGGAGGAATCAATCAGAAATGTAAAATTCCTGTCCTGGTGACCATAATTTCAAGTGCATTTAGGTTTCAATTACTGTCATCTACTTACATTGTTGAAATATTTATTTCATTGGTATACAGGTAAGATATTTTTGCACACTTTAATTGCTCCACACTAATAAGCTAGCATCCTAGGAGTTTACATCTTTTAAAAACACACAAACATTCTGCTTAAAAGGAAATGGTATAAAACAACATCAGAAGACATTCTAGACTTTAAAGCCCAAATATTTACATGGGATGTCTACTCTAATCACGTTGCATCCTCTTCTTAGAATATTTACAAACTTCAAATTATAATTTGCAATAAACTCCCAAAGCATTAGATTTGTTGTCTGCGTCTTTAGTTTATTCAGAGAGCTCTCCAGAGTATGCAATTCCTAATCATCTCTAGGCAAAATTTCAACACGAAAAACAATCTACAACAGCATCAGCACTCCAGTCAGGATGGGGAAGTAAAAAAGAATACTGATCCCCAAGAACCATAGAAGAAACTCATCTCAGTACAGTAAACCAACACACCTTATATTTGAGACTGAAAAAAACAACTCCAGTGACACTGGATAAAAGGATTGAAAGAATTTTCAAAAAGCTAAAATCTACTTCCATTAGAAGTTGCAGCTGAGGGAACATCTCACCTTCTCAGCATTAGAAAAAGCAGATTGAACCCCACCATGGTATCCAAATCCAACTCAATTAGCAACTATACTCAAAACAGTTCACACTCACTGCTGTGCACCAGCACAGGTCACACATGCAAAAGTCAGAGCTACACATCTGCACAAAGCTTTTTCAAATATCCAAAGCTATCCTTTAGAAGCTAATAGTTCAGTAAAAACAAGAGTGACTTTTTTACAGGGCAACTAATTCCCAGTACTCCTGCTAAGAACAGGACCCTAAAGCTCAGCTGGATCTAGAGAAGGATTTATCATTTTATTAGAAAAAGACAAAACATCGGTGGATCTTATCTAAAGATAGGTGGCATAAAAGCACAGATTTCAGCCTTCAATCAGAGAGGCATGACAGCAGTGGCTGTCTCTCCTCCTGCATTCACTATATTGTGATTGAAGTAAAATGAAGCAGTAGAACCAACTCAAGAAAAGGAAAGGGAAAAAGGATGAATTCACTGCTGGCATTCCACAAGAAATAACTACGTGTGCACGTGTGTTCCATACCCACAAGCAGCCCATACACATCCCTTTGAAATCTGCCCTTCTACTGCATGGCTGCCTCTCATGGCACACAAACAGCCAACAACCCTGGTGCTTTAAAAAGCTGTACAAACCATTTGGAGTTTCCCACACCATAAAGATGTCACACCTTGAGACTACAGTTACATGGTGGTGGAGCTCAACAACACAAGAGCCATGCACTGATTCCCTCCTGACACCTGACAGCCGGTCACAGTTTGGATGGTTTAGCCAATGTGCTGAAGCAAAAACCTCTTCCTCAAACATGACAAGTCCTCACAGCATTTTATGTGATGGCCAGTCCAAGGAAAAACTCCAATCAGCTGAAGTGTTTATGACACAGAATGTTAGTTGCTCAGAAACCAAAACATGACCACAGCAGCAGAAGGACCAAACCTCTTTAAATGCACTCTTCAAACTGATGCACAATTAGGAGGCAGAGCCTCACAGAAAGGATAAATGTCCTTGTCCCTTCTGACCTGCATTGCTGTAGTCTGCACATTTGCAGAATTCTGCTTGCATGGAAGTGATTCAACCAAAGTCAATTTACAACTAAAAAGCCAACAATCAAACAAAATACCCCCCAAAATTACAGGGCATTTGAATGCATTTGCATGTAAGTAAAATAAGACATAGAGAAGCTACAAAATAGAAAATATTTAATAATTTTCCTAAAACTTCTTTTAAAATGTCTCCTCTTTCTTCTCAAACAAGTAGTACATTAATTTTTTTTGTTGCACAGGTTGCTCTCTCCATATAGTAAGAAATTATTTTCTTCTTTTTGAACTCCAAAGATTTCTATGAATTTCAGATGCATTTTCCTGGCTTTTTGCTAACATGGGTAATGACCACAATAGCATAAACAGGTTTCCTTTCAAAACATTTGTTTTAATTAATTTTGCTGACAGTATTTGTGATGTCATTTACTCTGGTAGAGATACTAGCTCAGATTCTCAAGTTTCCGGAGTGTTACTTGTTAACACAATGCTAATTATGGAGGCTGTTTTCATTGTTTTGGTTTTGTTTTTTTAAAAGCTAGAGCTGGCTTTTAATCTATTTTTAGAAGTTTAACACAGCATACTTTCTGAATTTAAATAAGATTGGTAGGGTATCTGTCCTTCACATCGCAGAATAAGCCACACTTGCTAGCATAATGCAATCGACTTACCAGTCTCTATAATCTCACATAGGACTTAGCATCTCAAAATTAAACCACTAGACCATAAAGTCCCAGAGCCAGAAGAGGTCAGAAAGAAGAGTGAACAAAATTAAAATGTAGTTTAGTGAATTTTCCTTTTCCACGCAAGGACTAAGATCCCCAAGGAATAAGGGCCATAACAAGATCAATCAGTTGCCAAGTTACAGCTCTCCAAGGGCCTCACCACTCTTCAGAAAAGAGGCCACAGTTCCAAAGGCAAATGTGGTGGGAGACATTCTCCCAGGGTTCTGATAAATCATTTTTCAACAGAAAGAAAACAGACTGATTTCCTCCCAAGCATTTTCGAGAATATATTATTTGGATTGTAGAGTTTTCAGCTTCAGGCCAAAGAGCATTCCTAAACACACATTTTACATGTCATCAGAAACTCTGCAAGTCCAGGTTTGACCCTGACCTTCACGACAACACTCTCCCTTGAAATGAATTATTCCAGTCAGAGCACAAAATTAACTGAGGACACAGAAGGAACTATCCACATTCTGCCCACATCACATACAGTTGGAGAGTCTACATTTTGCTCACAATTGTGCACAGATGTATGCGTGGGTAGAAACCCTTCTTTTAAAAAGTCAGCAGGTTACCTCAGCATGTACTGCTGCACACTGGAAACACTACTTTGGATGATGCCTGTTTCCAGGACAGCTCTTCTATTCATTAAGCAGTACATCTTATGTTGCATTAAGCCATAAACATTCTAGCTAACTTGATATGGTAAAAAAAAGGCCACAGAACTGAATATTAAAATAAAGGAGGTTTTCAATGCTTCCTCTTTTAAAATGAGACTATGAATGAAGGTTGGTTTGTCTATTAGCATCCAGATTTCCCTCTCTATTCCTTGGCTGAGGCTCTGAACCTCTCCTATCACCTTCCACTCCCTCTGAGAGCAGAGAAATTATGAAGGCACTGTAAGATGAAGGCCACGTATAGAAAACCTGAATAAATGGAGCATACATTTTTGTCTTTAAATAAATCAGTCCCTCAGAAGTTAAGTGTACCAATTATGTGGCTAACGTTAGGGCAACAAATTTTTCCTTGCCCTCCTATTGCCATATGCCTGTCATTTTTTTCCTACATTTTCCACTCACTGTTTCAAACATATGTTGCCACTTATATGCCAAGAAAGGAATCTCTGAATTACCCCCTTCAAGTATGATGGAATGGCAGACTGAATGGAGCCAGAGAGAGCACCATTAGCAGTTGTTCACACTTCTGTTTTCTCTTAACTTCCTCTTCCCCAAAGTTTATTCCTCCTATGCAAGGGGTCTAGAACTATAAAGTCATCTATGACTCATGCTGCAAAATATATAGCTGCAGCTATGGACTGGAGAAGCAATTCTTTACCTTTTTTTTTCTTTTTAAAGGCCACCTTAAATAATTTTTTTCTCCTTTAGGTTTCTAGATGGAAGATTCCGTTGTGAATCGCTTCCCCAAGCATCAACACTGGTGATCCAACATTCTTGTAAATTTACTGCGCAGTTTACCAGGGGTTTGCAGTCTCTGTCTCTGCAACTCCTGCTTCCCAAGGTCAGCTTGGGCACACATTTCACAGTTCCAGGGTAGTGCACCTCAAAAAACATTTATAACACTACACATGCCCTTGTTTTTGTTGTCAAGAGAAGACCATGAAAAGCTAAAATCATGCAGATAATTCTTCAGAAAGGTGGGCAGAAAAAAAGGGTAAAAGATGAAGGCAGGGGGGAAAAATGAATGTTATCCACTAAAAGAGAAGTGAGCCATTACCTTGGCACTATTAAACAGAAGTAATTAGTCCATCAAGAGAGAAATTTTTAAAATAGGTTTTAAATAACCGAGCATTTTCAAAAGGAGTCACTCAATGATAAACAGCACAAAAGCAGATATGTTGCCCAGCTTCAAGACAAGTTTCATAGAATAAAAAGTGTTAATGAACTACAGTGAATTAAAATAAAACTTCATTATTTTCTTCTCTGATGCTCTTGCACTGATTATCAGCATCACAATCACTACGTAACAGTAGTCGATCTTTTCTGGTTTTGTTTTTCATTTCTTTGGTTCACTGATTTCAAGGTTTTGTTTTGTTCTCTTGTTTGGTTAGGGTTTCTTGATTGTTGGTTTGATTTTAATGTGAGGAGATGCAGACAGAGGTTTCCAAAGGACAAAAAGGGAGCCATTCATTCAATGTCAGAAAATTACCTAAACTGCATAGTCGAGATTCAAGAATTACCTTTTACTTCCATTTAAATTCTCAAGAGCGTAATGAAACCAACAGAGATGCCCAGCCTGAAACCTGGTATTTTTTAAATATTGCAAAGCCACGGTTAGTTACTTAAAGACATGGGTTTATGCTAAGAATGGGAACTATCCAGCACGTCTTACTTTTGTTTAGCTTTATTATTAACTTTTCTTGGACATGCTGGGTTATTTTTACCTGGTTTTTAAACCTAATTTTCACCCCAGGGTATGATGTTTGTTACTTCCAAGGTGTCCCATGAACCTGACTGCAATTCATGTAGAATTATGCTTTTCCCTACATTTCTGATAGTATTCAGGATTAATTCAGAGAGGCCAAAAAGCAGAAAGGTCATGCAGCAAGCTCCACTGTCAAAAAGAGAAATCCTACAGGCTGATGCTTCCCCACAAAAACCTGGAGGGTGTTTGTGGTGATGTTTTCCTTAACACACCAGTCACATGTATATTTAGCTCTCCAAATTAACTAGTAATCCTTTGTCCCAATGTCTGCTGCACCACTGGTATAAATATCACTGGGAGACTGAGACAGAAAGATGCCTGCAGGAATAACTGTCAGTGAGAAAATGTCACACAGGCTCACCCCTTCTCCACTTTTCTAAACAGAACAGCTTACAAGTAAAAGGAAAGCAAGTTGGTAGGATGCTAAATATCACCTATTGCCCATCCAATGGATAACAGCTGGAACTTGGATTCATCAAAAATTTGCATATTAGCTTTATTAAGTCTATTGAGCTCTCATCCATGCTGTCCTGGGTATGCATTTCCAAAAAAAACTTAAAGAATTACACTGTCGGCTGTAACTGGACAAAAATACAAGGAAGTTTTAAATTCTGCTGTACATGCCTTGCTTTTCACTTGAGGATCTTCAGTACTACACATACCTGTGTCCCAGTGCTCCTCGAAGGACCAAGGAGAGTATTTTGAGGCCAACACTTCCAAAATCACTATCTTGTTTCAAGATTTTTATTGGAGCACTGTCCATCTGAAATGGATGTGGTGATGAACTGGGGGGATTCTGTGAAATGACCAAATCAATTTTTTTTATTTCTACGGATATGTTGGGACAGGCACAGTAACAAAAAGAACATGTCAACAAGTTCCCACTCTTCAAAAAACGTCCCTCAACAGCAAGTCAATATTGATGGATTACTCATACTGGAGCCTACTTTAGTCTGGGAGCAGTACAAGAGTGAAGAGAGGAACAAAAGCCATGCCTTGGGTTCAGTCAGCTTTTTCCTTGAAAAACACCTTCCAGTGTAAAAGGTACACATACCCAAAGGCTGACTAGCAGTTGTAATTTGAAAGTTCAGTGCAATTTTACCCCGAAGCCACATACAAAAACTGCATTAAGATAACACAGGAAATCACATGTAGGTCATAACATAAAGCTCAGATTTTTTAATGTGGGGGTTTTGCTTGTTTTTTGTTTTTGTTTTTTTAATGTGGTCTCATTTCCCAGAGTAAGGACTTACCTGTTTATTTAATTTATTTAATGAGGTTTATGAAATCCAGGTTCATTAAAGCTAGACTGAGATCACAAAAAATACCACGACAATCAATAAAAGACCAAACTCTGGTATCACTTTCATGTAGCCTGAGAATTATAAGCTCTATATTATACTTTTCACAAAAAAAAAGGTCTTATTAAAAACCAGATCATTCTGAACTGGACCAATTAAAATCACCAGACACATATTTTGCACACACGGTATTTAACAAGTGAATAACTTTAAAAAGTGCTTCAATTAGTTTAGAAAGATAAATTTAATATTCCATAACCAAAATATTTATTTCCAGTATTTTTAAGTGGATCATTTTCCAGTAAATTAAAACCAAGACTGGGTGGAAATTGGTCTACCTCCTTTGAATTCATTAACAACAGGAATTCCACCACATGAAAGTTCAGCAAATCGGTCTATAAATATATCCATAAAACTCTTCTGGTTCTTTCTGTTTGTTTCAATACATTTAAGTGCTTTACAGAAAGATGATGAACTCATTAAACCAATTTAAAATTTTTAGCTACACCCTTCCCAAGTGAATCCTATCACCAGGCTCTTATTTCACTTCACAACTGCTGACAGGATGGTTAAGAAATGGTTAATTCTGCAAGATTATGGCTTCCATATGCAACTACCATTCAGCATCCCACCCTAAGGGTACAATCAGCCAATAAAGGCTTTGTTCTGATTATGTAATGCATGTATTTGATATCCCACTTGAGAACTCAGTTGGATGTAAAGACAGCTATAGCCTAGTGACTTTGCAAGTAAGATGATGTCATATTTCTTTGGAAGTAACAAAACATCTGAGCATGCTCACTGTGAACCACAGAATTCAGAAGCCCAAGCACTCTTCAGTCTGAACCACTCAGCTACTCAAAAGCTGTGTCCCCCTTCATGGTTTGCTTGTTCTGTGGCACTTACAAACTTTCTGACACCAAGAACAGAAAACAATTTTCTTCCAAACTAGTCACACAAAAAAACCACACAGAACAACCCAACCCAAATTCATTTGAAATTACAGGCCCTCAAAAAATGGAATAAAATTCTCTCCCAAATTGCATCTGTGAACAAGAAAGAAAAAATGTTTTCTTCGGGCAACTTTAAAAAACGCGTACACCCAAAAGGCAGCAGCCAAAATAACACCTATGAGATCTGTGCAACTGCTAAGAGGGAAATTATATGTGTAATTCCAGCTTGTACCAATACACACATAGCTTGAGAGTTATGAAGGTGTTTAACTTAGGATTTGCATTCAAATGTTGCACATGAACACATTCCCAATACATTCATTGTTTATCAAAGTAGAAACAGTAATAGCCTCTAAATGTCATAAAACCATGCACACAAACATACACTTTAAAAGAACTGTCACCCAATGGGGGTTTAGATACAGCAGCTGTCACAGTTCAGGTCAATGAAGAAGTGGTTTTTAAAAGAGAAGAAAAGTTTAGTGAAAATAAAACATTGAAATATTCACCAGAAAAATACACAACAAAACAATAAGGTTCTATTATCAGCTGAGTAAAATCACTGTCAATTAAGAAATTACTATGAATAGTGAGCAAGAGAACAATGTCAGGGTCAGAAGAATGAAGACAGATAAAAAAACCAACCCCAAAGCTCTACTAGAAAACAAAGTGAACATTTTTCTTCATTATGAGAGCTGTGACCATTTCCTCTGTCCTCAATGCCATGCAAATGACAGTAACAAGTTGGCCCTATTTGAAACACAAGATTTCTAAGATAAGTCCATGCAGAAATGCAAACCCCAGGCATCTTCCTTTCTAAGCTCAGATGAATGTAAAAGTGAAAAGCACACATTTGCAATTGTGTGTGGATTACTTCCCGATTCTGGACCTCTTCCTTTTCCCACTGACCTCCCTCAGGGAATGAAAGTGCAATCAATGAGCCTCCCTGCATTCCAGTACAAATGCTAAAAATACCTCTGACCATTCCTTCCCAGTCACTCCACTGGACATTGGCATCTTCACACGGCCTCCCTTCACCTTCCAATAATCCATTAATGGATTTTCTTCTTCTAACACGACCAACTGGAACCTCACCTGACCAACATTAGCATCTTTTATTGGTTTTGGCTCCTAGATGCGCATAAAAAACAGACAGAGGCAGAAAATAGCACAGGAAGAGAAGAGAAGAGAAGAAACTTGTTAATAGCTGGTGCAGTAGTTAAAAAAAACCAAAACAAACAACTTCACAAGGTGATTTGGCCTCTTTTATACTGCAGCTATGAAAAGAAACAAATTATTGTACTTGTAAAAGGATTCACAAACAAGATTCCCCATTTCTTTTTCTATTATTTATGTTAATGCTATTCCCTGAAGCCTGTAGAATTCACTACCAAAAATGGGCAGCTTTGCTGCTTTGGTAAGTACCTAAAATAGAGAAAATGCTTCCAAGAAAGCCCAATATCGAAGCAAAAGTAATGAGTCCAAGTTTGACTAAATGACCCAAATTCTATGACATCAATATACAAGCAATACAGACCAGGATATCATTTAAAGCTAAGGTATCACTACCATTCCTCAGTCATTGATTCTAAATATTAGCTAGCTGAAAGAAGTCAAAACCCATTGGAACCATCATTCATTGAAGTTCAGACATACCCACAACTCCTTTGTGTAAAACTGCATCAGCTTTTCAGAGTGATTCCCAACAGATCTGGAGGCACCTCAGAATTCCCTCCAACCCTGCAATTCAGGCTGTGCTCTCCACGAGCAAAGCCCCTGATGAGGGTTGCCACAAGCCCCTGAGCTATGCATGGTTCTGCTCCAGGGATACCTGCACCTACCACAAGCGTTCCAAGAACTGCAACCATCCGTCACACTGACTGCTGAGAAAAATATACTCAGCAACATTTCTGGGCATGACTTGCTTTGATTTACATACACACAGATAGCTAAAAGTTAAGGCTCCACTTAGGTTCCCAAGCCCCAAGGTCAAAGCAATTTTATAGCTCTCAAAGTGTTTATTCTTGTCAGGCTCTGTCTAACCTTGCGTCACTCTGGACACATCTTAGGCTTCTAGCAAAATAACTCCTCCTATTTTGGTAGTGTTGGCTTCATGTATGCTCCTCTTTACTCAGCAGCAATATTAAAGACTGATTTGTTTTATGTGAGAATAGCCTCTGCCCATGTACTATGGAAATTTGAAATAAAACCAATTAAAATCAGAAAAATAAAACAGAAAAGAACTAACAAATTTCATGTGTCCCAAACTTCAATCAAATGAAGAGGTCATGCACAACTGGATCTGGATTTAACCAGTATAACACACAGTAGGAATTCAAAAATATAATTGTTCTTTTGCCGCTTTCTAGTTCTAGGCTTCTGTTTATTATAAATGGAATCAAGACATTTCTGTATCATTTCAAAAGTTAAACACAAGAGGAATGCATAACTATTACCATAAATACTGCATTACAATAACTACAACCCCTTTTCTCCTCTGTCCTTGCTACTGGCTAGAGTTATGCACAAATCTTTACCTGTACATATAGTTCTGTATTTATTGGAGTGGGGGCAGGGGGGTAAATAACCCAAAGATCTACAAATTTACAGTGCTTAAATCTTGCTTCTGTAGAGTCATCTAAAAGTACTAAAGTTTATGTTCTTTCGTTGAATCCATTTAAGAAATTTGCTGGTTTATTTTTTTCTCAAGTAATAGTACAGTCTGCTTATAAGATAAATTATTAGCAATTATCAAATGTATTATGAGATTTCATGGCAGAAGATGCCACTACAGATTTCACTTACATGAAGTTGTATCACTACAAGAAAGAACCCAATACGTGGCTCTCTTTAATCAATTCTACACAGTCCATCCTGACCACACACTTTACAAGTGAAATTTGGATGGACTCTAACTATCGCTCATCTAATTATTATTAGTCTTCGTATTAGAAGCTCCTGAGTTCACTGGCCAGAGCAAACAGAAGCCAGAAATTATGCTCTGTCAAAATGCTTTCAATTAAGTTACCCAGGGGAAACAAGTTTAAATACAGAAGCTTCATCCTTACAATTAAAAATAGCAACTGAACAAAACAGGTTAAAAATAAAAGTACTAAACAACTAAAAAAGCTCCACAAAATAAAGCAGACTATAAAGCAGTGGGAAGAGCTGCAGGGAAGACTGTTTAAACAGCATAGGATTTTAGGGACTAAAATAAAATTTTGCTTTTCCTTCAGGTGCTGGATGAGAATTTCCTTAAACCACTTTATTTTGTGCTTTAGTTCAGTTTTCAAGTATGAAGCGAGTTGTAGGCTATTCAAGCATTTAGTTCATCTCCTAAAAGACTTTCTTAGCAATAGTCCATCCTGTTGACATAACACCCGGAGACATGAGATCAATAAAAGTGTTCCCAGATAATGACACAACTTCAATATTGCCGAGTCGAAAGTAATGCTTCTTAAGGCTGATATGTCTCATGCCAGCTGCTGTAAAAAATCCAAATTAATACCCTTTTGTATTTGTTCCCCTTCCTCACTCCGGGGTTTTGTGAAATTTTTATTGCAGACTCTGGAGCTGTGGAGTGTCTGAGTCTGCTAAATACATTTCCCCAAGCCCAAGAGACTCCTCGAACAGTACCTGCTGTGGGCAAGACTAACACAAAGAGCTACATGTGACTACACCCTAGGAGGTCAAGAAATTCTGTAAATACTTTTCCAGACCAGGGAACTGAACCGCACAACTAAGTCACATTTCTGAACTATGAATCCATCAGATAGCTCAGCAATTCTGAACCCCAATGGGATCAAAGTTTTACGAGCTACATTACATCCCTAGGAATCCACAATCTAAACCAGCCTGTATAGGATACATTTGCCTCTGCGTTATTTCAACACGTATTCCTTGAACAGGTACCAAAATCACCAATAACTTGAAGCACTGTGCCTTGAACAGGAACTAACATACAGCTACTGAAATTCCAGAGAATAAGAAAAGCCTTTTTGAATGTATCTCTTACCAGGAATCCTAAGGGGGGGATTTATCAATGCAGACAATATGTCTGTTATGACATAGATTTTGTAACATAGATGCAGCATCTGGAGACCTAAAGAAGGGCCTCTGGGCACAAAACCATGTTTGTGTTTTACACTGCTCAGCCCAACAAAAAAATACATTCTCTCCTTGCAAATTTTGCCTTCCTTAGCAACCATACTCATTCTTCTACAGCCTTACTCCCTTTCAAAAAAGCTCTTTAACAGCTCTGTTTTCACTGGGTTAATCAGTAGGAGGCAAGAGAAGCCTGTTCAACAGAATTATAACAATGACATGTAGGCTTCATGCTACATTTTATTTCTGGATTCTCTCTACTTAACCACCAAAAAAAGAGAAAAAAGCATGACAGCTTTGTACTCCCCTTTGCATAAAATCAATGGCACCAACGAGCCTTCTTCCAGTTCCGATGCTGCATCCAAGCCTGACAGCCTTGTGCTTCCAAAGCAGCCAATGGCCTCAGGAGCTCCTGTAAACCTGCAGCCCGCAAGAAATGCACTGAATGCAAACCCCTTCTATCTCTGTGCTGGGCTTCGCTCTCCAAGACATTGCTGGAACAGCATCATCCCCAACAAGTGCAGGAACAACAGACGTGAAGGGAAAAGCATAAGGGAAGAGATGGTGCCCGATATGGAGGAGTTGAAAGAGCCTGCAATAACCTGAGCTACTTTTTCACCTCATTATCATCAAAGCTTTGAAGGAAGCATCCTCCACTGGCACCATACTCAATTCATGGCAGTGTGAAAAGTTCAGTCAACAAACCTGCACAGTTTTTATTCAAACAAGAATTATACTGCTCTGAAAAGGAGTTGATATCTTTGAATAAAATGACTGAACTCACAGCTTAGACTAATACATTAAAAAGAGGGATTCATGTGGAGCCAGACTTGAAGCCCAGAATGTTTCAGCCATACCACTTCCCTTAAGTTCTACAAAAAGAATCTTGCTTTGACTGAATTCAAAGGAAATGGATGAAGAAAAGTAGTACATAGTGTTATTTCTTCTGCAGTCTAATGACTAAAGACAGACATGTAAAATATGTTCTACTTCATGTTTACAGACATGAAACTGAGCACCTTCCAAGGTCCTAAGTCTTCACAGGATTACAACTCACTTTTGCTATTGCATTAATACTGAAATGGCTGTCGTGCCTCCAGAAATAGCCCAACTAGACAGGCACACTTGTGGGTGGGGACGGGCTGATAAAAAAAAATCTCACTGCAGAACCCATCACAAACAAAACAAACTTCCAATCCCAAACTACTTCTTAAAATACACTCTTGTACAGAGTTTTCCTGAACTAAAAAACACCATCTCATTTTATCACGGAGAAAAGATTACTTGGGTATATATGATTTATATAGAGTAGAGGAAGGCATACAAATTAAATTCTATCCATCCTTGTTCATGGTAAACTCTGCCATGCAAAAATTGTCTTTTTCATTAAAAATTGCCTTGGTCCCATACACAAAATGAAACCATCTCCCAAGCAGATATGAAGCACTTGCAAGTTCTCCTGAGAAGCCATTAGTAGTTGAGAGGTGCAGTCATCAACTTCCCAATACAGCACCCAACATAAAGAGATCTAATTATCCTTAACATTTGGCTAGGAATTTTATTTGTATCTGCCAAAAAAAAAAAAAAAGGGAGAATAATGGAATCTGCAAACAATAGGAGAGTTTGAAAAAATATTTCTGCCTGCTGCCAAAAAAAATTAAAGCCACAGAGTAATGGAGATATGAATCTCTTTCCACCCATGGTCCACAGTAAAAGACACATGAATCTGAAGAATGTTATCTTTAGAACTTTCCCCTACTTCTGCCCCTTGCCTTCCACATGCATTTATCAGTTGTCAGTACATTTCAGACTGTAAATAAGCCATAATAACCTCCATATTTCTCTTTGCAATATTCAGAAATTAATCTCTACATTAGGATATGAAGCCCTGAAACACCTTCTGGATGAAAGCTAAAGAATCAAACACAATGCTATCAGAAATAATAAAGATAAATTAGAAAATTTTTGAAGGATGCTAATAATCTAAGAAACAATTAGAGTGAATCTTCTTCCACTGAGTAATGTCCTAACTCCCACAGATTTCAGAGACAAGGCTGAGCACACATTTAAGAAAAATCCTTGAGCTCACATGAGTCATTAAAACATTAAATATCAAACCCCATTTATGCAAGGCAATAAAATTCAACTTGTCAGTTCTGCATATGTTTCAGTTCTCCAGGTATCACATGCAAAACTTAAGCAGACCACCTCCAAAAAAGTGAACAGCTTTAAGTAATGTAAAATACTAATAAAATCTTTGACAGTATTTGTACTTCAGTAGATGTTTATTTTTAGAATATGAAAGTAACCCAAAGATTTAGACCCCAGGGAGAATTTCAACAATATCTAACCCAAAGCTTCAACAATATCTACATGAAGTAAATGTGACCAAGAGCCCAATTCAGCCAAGCATTTCAATATATCATTAAAATCAGACTTCTGCTGAAGTCCTTTCCTTTTTCAACAAAAATACACAGGGCTAAGTTTTAAGTGCTTTGTTGAACTGAGGCCCAAGTTCTAACTTCCTTTATTTATCTTAGATATAAAATGGCCAAAAGAAGGGGTCAAATGCTGCAATAGATAGGTTATGGGTTTAAGGACACTGGAACTGCTGCTATGAAACGCCATGGGAAGAAAAAAGAAAGAGAAGCAGTTTAACGATGAAAGTAATGGGAGGAATTCAGATAGTTTAAGATAAAGTCTAAAAAACTGCCTCAAAGACTTTTAGCTTCTTTCTCCTATCTTCTCCTTGCCTCACATAATCTTCCATCTTCCCAGGTTCTATTTTTCTAAATAGAATCCTGAAAGAACGTGGGCACAAACAAACAATACAAAACGATAAGCAGAGACTAGAAAAAAGTCACTGCAAGCAGCTGCAGAGAGCAGCCCTGCATTGACACTGGATGCACCAATGATTTAATAAGATTTTCTTTTGGTCTCCATTTTCTACAAATTAACAGCTCCTTTTGCTGTCACAATACTTGCAAATGCACCAATTCTGTGCAAAACTATGTGCAGTAACTAAGGAAACAGAATCCATTTTCAGGGAGCAACAGAGAATGAGACAGGTATAGCTGCCTGCCCAAAGACTTTTTTTTTTTCCCTCTTCAGTATAGTTCACCGGTGCCAGGATTCCACCTACAGATACTGAAAGAAACTGTAAAAATGTAGTAAAGGAACTCAACTTTGTAACTCAATTCATTGCCTCAGATACAAATAAGCTTTTCATATTATAGCAGTCCAGAATTTTTTTAAATAATATATCCAAGCGTTGTTAAGGGCTTTGGTAGCACTGTACAATGTCCTGTAAGTCATAACAATGTAAGAGAAGGAAGTCAGGTCATTACACACTCAGCTGATGCTCTTTGATAAAGCTGTTTTGCAGAAGATTACAGATGTGCGCTTTTGTATTGCAGAGAGGAATTTATTAAGAAATGAGGAGTTTGTATTTTGGCCATCCCCAGATGTAAACACAGACTTATAAACAGAAAGACTTGCATTTCCTATTCCCTGTTCCCAGACTACCAATAAGCTTATCACCAGCACTATCTGAGCTGTGTTCCTTGCAACTCCAGAACAGAACTAGATTGTGAGGATGAATTTTTGATCACCAGCTTTTGAGAAGTCCTCCTCTTCAAAGTTGCTTATGGCCTAAAACAACTGTTTCATGTGGGAGAACAAAAATGCAGGCAATTTTCATACGGACTACAGAAACAGGGTGTGTGCAGGTGAAGGGAAAGTTGCAGAAAAATAAAACCATTGCAAAGGGAAGGGAAGAAAAAAATTACAAAACCAGGACAGAAACAGTAGTTCTCACCCCTAAGGATTTATATATTTATGCTTGCATACAAACATATATACATATAAAAAGAAGGCAGTGACATTTAACTCCTACCTAGCCCCCACTGAGTAACTTCCTGACTCCCCCTGCAAATCAGAGCCGGATACAGCAGCACCTCCCCAGCCTGCTCGTAGACAGCACCTTGTACCTGCAGTTGTCCTGTCATTTTAAACAGAGTCCCAGCAGAAAGGCTGAGTTTGTAGCTAAAGATATTTCCCATTCCAAGGGCACCAAGATGAGCTTGTATTTCAAATGAGCCATATTGGCATAATACTTTTGAGAAAAACTAGACAAATTGTGAGCCTCCACAAACATTAAGCCAAGGAACTGAATACAGCAATGTCTGCTAAATCACAGGTTATTTTGTTTTTGTTTGGATTTGATTATTAACTCTCCCTAGAATAGCAACTTAAGTAATATCCTGGTCTGTCCATTGCTAAATTCAAATAAGATGTTTTCTATCTCCAAAACCATTTGGGAAGGGTTAGTATTAAATAATTTGAAAGTTTTCTGATGAGGCACCCAAATCTGAACTTTCTTAGATACAAAGAGGACACGGCAGGATCACCCATACAAATAAGCAGCAGAGGTCTCAGCAAGTCTGTACTCAGTAACCATGCAAGGGGTTGCCTGGAATTTTCTAACTAAAGAATAAGTACCTTTTCCAGGCTGCACTCAGGGTAAATATATGCAACATAGCTAGAAGATGTCTGTCTTGTTAATGAAATGCAAACATCTTAACCACCATTTGTCTTTATACCTGCAGAAAACACCCCCAAATAAATAATTTCCCTTATTGATAGCATTACATTCAAAATGACAAAACATACTAAAAGCAGGCAGAGAACAGCTTAAGCTATAGAGATGAAGACTAAAATTCAAATGCTGCAAATAAATTAATTGTGGATGCACCTACTTACTACTTTAGGAGTGTATAGAATGCCTTTCAATGGTCTAATTTACCCACCAACATAAAAGGAGTTTATTTCACTCACTCCTGTTAATGCTTCGTGGATTTTCAATAACAAATTTTGTGCTTATTTCCACTATTTCTTCCTTCTGTCATCAATATTTATTCAGGGTATACACTAAAGGACGGGGAATACAAGAGATACATTTTAAATTCTTCAATCTAAATCCTACTTTTTGGCTTTCTGCCTCTTTCCTAAATATTAAAACAAACTACTCATTTCTTCAAGACCTTTTTACTAAAAATAGTTGGTTGGAGTGCTTAATTGTGTTAGCTGAAACACAAACATACGAAAAAGGAAAGGGGTTTGTAGAAAAAACATTTAAGAGAGAGAAAAAAAATCAGATTTCATCTGGCCTTCCCATCATCACTTAAGAGAATTGTTTTGTAGTTACATCATCAGGAAATAAAATACTATCCTCCAAGGACCCCGACTCTTTACAGAAGGAAAAAAAAAAAAGGAAGGCTCAAAGTTCATATCCACCCTCAGAGGAGTTCAGCTAAAGTCGCATTTTTTGTCGTAATAAAATTAACAGAAAAAAAAAAAAAAAAAGGAAGCAGAAAAACAGAAAAAGCTCCCTTAGAACAACTAATTAAACAAGATGAGTTGGAGTTTAGTTTTTCTGTTTTCAAACTCTAGGCTGTGGGACTCGGTGGAAAACATCGTACCTAATCAGCAACAACCTCTAATGACTTTATTATCAGCGCTAGAGAGGAACTGCCCTAACCCAAACCTTCCGCGCATTCTTCTTGGCCCTGAGCTGGTGGACAAACGCAGAGTTTCACACAGTGCTGGGCTCAGCCAGAGCCAGCGCCCGGGGCCGAGCTGCCAAGGGCGAGCTGAGCTGCCCAGGGGGAACCGAGCTGCCCTGGGGGACCCGAGCTGCTAAGGGCGAGCTGAGGTGTCCAGGGGGACCCGAGGTGTCCACGGGGAACGGAGCTGCCAAGGGCGAGCTGAGGTGTCCAGGGGGACCCGAGGTGCTAAGGGCGAGCCGAGCTGCCCTGGGAGAGCCGAGCTGCCCAGGGCCGAGGTGTCCAGAGAGACCCGAGTTGCCCGGGGCGAGCTGAGCTGCCCACAGGGACCCGAGCTGCCCAGGGCTGAGTCCCGCTGCCCAGCGGTGGCCGAGAGCTGAGTCCCGCTGCTGTGAGGTAGCCGAGCCCGGCTACCCTGAGGTGGCCGAGCCGCCCGGGGCCGAGCCCCGCCGCCCGGCGGTGGCCGAGCCCCGCCGCCCGGCGGTGGCCGAGCCCCGCCGCCCGGCGGTGGCCGAGCCCCGCTGCCCTGAGGCGGCCGAGCCGCCCGGGCAGCGGCCGCGGCTCAGAGCGGCGGGGCTGCGGCGCGCCTTATATGGCAAGGCGCTGACGTAATGGTGCCTAGGCTGGGGCCGCGGCGCGGCCGCCGCTCATTGTTCGGCGGCAGCGCCGAGCGCTCGCAGCAGCGCCGATGGCACCGCGCAGCGCCCGCGCCCCGCAGCACCGGCGCACCCGGGAGTGCTGCAGCCCGCCAGCGCAAGGTAAGGCACAGGGTGGGAAGCAAGCTTCTTCTGGCGAGCACTGGCGCTTCTGGCTTTTTCCTGTTGAGATACCTTTTTTAAAAGAAGTCACTTCCAAAAAAAAAAAAAAAAAGAAAAGAGGGGTGAGGACTGAGAAACAGTGAAATACCCCAAAACAGCACCAGGAGATCTAGAGGATGTCTGGTGAATCATATATAGGGTGACTATTTCAAGTCTGTCTTTAAAATAATTCCTGCAGAGGCAACAGATGAGGAATTAACGAAACATTAAAGAAGGACAGAGTTATGAATTACACACACTTTCCAAATGGTCGGATAAAATCATGACTGCATTTAAGGCTGTGGAAGGAGTCCAACAGTATTGTAATATATTAGGTAGAGCTACTGCCTCTCCTTCTGCTGCATTTACATGCATATGCTATGTATTAGTAGACATGTACACACGCATGTCTCTAAGCATTTACTATACTTTTGAACAACTTCTACTGTACTTTTCAGAGCGATGTATAACTTGCCACAAACATTTTACTTTGCAATAAGACTATGTTATGTCTAAAAGAAAGAATTGCAACTAGTTTAATTACTAACTAACTTTTCAACTCATACATGCTGCTTCCCTCTTCTGCGTCTTGCGTGCAAGTGTCAAATCACAAGAGGGCAGAACTGTCAGATTTTGATGAAAAAAACTTTTAATCCTGGTCAAACACATGATGAGTGTGA
The DNA here is from genome assembly GCF_021018805.1 of Prinia subflava. Taxonomy (NCBI): domain Eukaryota; kingdom Metazoa; phylum Chordata; class Aves; order Passeriformes; family Cisticolidae; genus Prinia; species Prinia subflava. Next base: position 419,424 of record NC_086271.1, read on the forward strand.
GGGTCAGAAAGCACACTGCTCTCTTCAAGGCTTATTCTGCAAGATGCTCAACAGTATTGCAGCTATTAACTGCAGAAAACAGGGAATGAAAACCAGCTCTGACGAGGCACAAGGTACCTTGAAAGATGAGACCTCAGTGTGTTTATAATTCACACCTGCTTAGTAAGCAAAATTACACTGTCCTCTCCGTTAATTAAGAGCCAAACCCTGTCAAATCTTAGTTCATAGGAACAACTGCAATTAAGTCAATTGTACTGTCCTACTTCCAAATTGGAACTACTGAGCACAGCTCTTCAGAGTCCTATGTGTAATTCAGAATGTTAGAAAAGTTAGACTTTAAGACCTTTCATTTCAAACTCTTCTTACAGGTAAAACATGTTTTTGGGGTATGTTCTCCTTTTCCTTAATACAAAAATAAATGCAATTTTAGGAGAGAAGTAAGGGTTCTTCTTCCCTTTATTTGATGTTTTGAATCCTGCAAAATCCTTGTTCAATTATATATTTTGGAAAAATCAAAGCTGGTACTAACATATGCATTGTTGTAGTATCATGCATACATGAATTTAGACACTGAGCCAAAATAGCTTGTGTGGACTTTTTAATAACTTATTTTGGGCTTTAAACATGGACAAAATATGAAGCAGTTATTTTCAACATGCTTCAAAAATTGTAACTATAAAGAGACTTTTCATTTCAAAGATAATTCAGGTATTTGTGTTATTATTAACCTGGCAATTAGATAAAAGTCACATCCATGTTTCCAACATACTCTTTTTTGTAACAAGAGAAGTTTATACCTCTGTTGAGAGAATCAGGGAAGAGGGCACTCTATAGTGTATATATAGAATGAAAAGAATCCTAGCAACCAGAACAAATGTAATTTCACGGTATAAAAACAATACCCCAAATCTGTATCCTGAGCCCCTTAAAAAGTCTTCTGCTTGCTATTCTGTCATACCTGCAGAGTCCTCGCAGCTTTAAAATGATTACTTAGTTTTCTAAATATCCATTGTCAAGTTACAAAGAACAAAACTTAGCTACGTTATGAACGGATGTGTTAGGAACCAAAGTCAAGTGACAGTCTTCAACAAGTGTGTCTGGGTAGAAAGGATGAGTTAAAGAAGTCGAAAGACTACAATATGGTAAAGAAAAAATATTAACAGGAATACTGTGCATGCAATAAATTTGATAAAAACACTAAGTAGAAAAAGAAAAAAGTCTCCCCATAGGTAAGAGGCAATTTCAGCTGCTCCAAATCCAACAAAGAAGGGTGACTTCTATCACTAATTACTGCTTTAGCAGTATCTAAAGTACCATCTGTACTCTGAATACGGCTAGCCTAAAACAAATCATAACATCTATCAAAAGCCAGAACTCTACTTCCCACAGTCTGTCTTCCTTAGATTAAAAGGCAAAACATTCTTCACTTAATACTTACAGGACCAATTTTGCTCTTATTTATACTGGTAAAACTCCAAAATAATTAGACGGAGGCATAATGATTAAACTGTCTCACTGCTGTTTTACAATCCTTTATTATATCAGATTTTTTAACATGTTTTGGGTATTAATTGATCGGTATTCCTAATTTTAAGTGATTAAAATGCTAGCTGCTTTTAATTAAAAAGAGACAGTGATAGAAAGGAATCATCACATAACTCAGACTCAAACAACTGTATTTCTTCATCTAAATTTCTTTTTATAATAATTTTTCACAACATCCAATGTGAAAGCATTTTAAGAACAAATATATCCTCCAGAAATGAAAGTCAACTTCCTATCAAACTGCATTGACCCTTTGTTCCTTTCCCGTCACTTCCCTTTCCTCCACTGACAAACATCTGCTGACAGCAGAATTTTTAGGGATTTGATCCAGAAGACAAGGGCTAGTTTCTATTCCCCTCAGTATTAGTAAAATCAAAGTATTTCTTGATTTGTGCTGAGCAACAGAATTTTCATACTATTTACCTAATACTGTGATGAATAACGAATTTTGCACTTGTCATGGGATTAAAAAAAAAAAGCCTGGTTTTACTCCCAGTGAGTTTCTCCTCTGTGGCAGATCTTAAAAGCCACAGGAGAAATAGTCTGGCATGGGCAACTGAGCAACTACAGCTCCTCTGGACCTTTCCTATGAGCAGCTGTCCTCAAATCCTGGGTGTGGTATTACCTGAATAAAGTTCATTAAAAAAGCAATTAAAATATCTAAATCAGAAAATCCTAAGGAGTTTACAATGTAGGAAGACATATCTTTAAAAACCATTGTATAAAACTGTAGTTCTCTCTCATTAATAGTTTCCCTCAACACTTTACCTTGTCACCAAGTTGATTTGAACTTAGAAACTGTGTCTTAGCAATAATTTTTACTTGCTTAGGGTTTTTCTTTCATACTGAATAGATTCTGCCATGGCACCCTCAGGGTTTAGGTTGAGCTTCTTGATGCAGGTGAAAGCTTGGTTAGTTTAACCATTCACTAAACTGTATTACTCAGCTCCAAGAAGATAAAAATCACTGCTGAAAAGTTCTAAACATAGTGCCCAGTCTTGTGATTTAAGTGAAGTAATGGACACTGGCTCTTAACACCTCTCAGTACAACATGCTGATTTTGAGGTTTGCTGTGTTTTCTGTCAACAAGACAAAAATCCCTTTGGTTGCATGTCCAGTGCACGATGGTGTTCCTGAAGTTCAGTAGCTGCATTCACACCGATGCATCAGTGGAGCACTCTCAGGCACTTACAGCTCACTTCTCCAGTATGCGTTCACAATTTCTAGCAGAATGTATTTGAAGATTTTCTCAGGCAGCCTGTAGCCAGCAGTTAAAAAAACTACAAAAAACATCTCCCAAAACAATTGTTCCTTACCAGGGCTGATGTGACTGTGAAGAGGTGAATGCTCGTGCAAACAATGAATGCTGGCTGAACATCCAGCAACATCATCATAGAACCCTCCTTTAACAGCAGTATGGAAATACTGGGGGTGAAAGCTCAACCCAGCCTTGCTGTATACACATTTCCACACAACCCAAAACCATAACCTTGCTCACTCAAACTGATAATGCAGGCACTTTTTGCCTGTTGCAGAAGTCACAGCTGCTGCTGCAGCTCATGGTGCACATGGGGATGATGTGACACAGCAGCCTGACTTGAGGCTGGCAGGGGACCACCAGAGAGTGGTGCTGAGGCACAGCAGCAGCCCCTGAGCCATTCTGGTTCAGGCTGCGTGCTCAAAGAAGCTGAGAAACCAGAGCCCACAACTGCTCCTGCCCAACCTTCCCCAAGCTTCACAGAGGTATGTCAGGTAGGGGGCACAAAGCTCTAGTGAACGTGACTGAAAACGTGGGTGGGAAAGAGTCCACTCCTGACAGGAAAAACACTCATCTTGCAGACGTGTCAGAGATGTGAAACAACACCTCAGACTTCATTATCCTTTACAGATTTCCAAAGGTCTGGGAAGGAACACAACAGTTGTACTTAAATGATGGATAGAGTTTTGAAGATCTGCCTTAAACGTAATATTCAAAGCATTTTCTTTCTAGTTCATTGCACACAGCTGATTTAAAACTTTGTCTTTATTTATTAGAGACACGGAGCTTATCTAGTGTTTGCATAGCAACTATCGCAATGACAGAGTAAGAGAATGAAGAAAAATTTTAAAAACTGAAATGAAGCAGCACGATGCTACTGCCATAAAAACCCACAAAACTGGCTGCTTAAAAATAGAAAGTAATGCACTCATAAAACTCACATGTTAATTACACACTGAATTTTAGCACATGGACAAAACTAAGAGTTAAGCTTAAGCTGACTGAATTCTGTCAGCTTTCAATGGATTTAATCTTTTTTGGTACAATTTATACAGCTTTCAGTCATTAAGTCTAATTATGAAGAAAATTAGGAAATTTTATCCCATGTAAGTTTGGCCTACCTGAACTAACATCACTCATCACATTCCCAAAAATTATTCCATTCTACTTAGCCACAAAGAGGTTTCTCAGAAGAAGCCTAATAAATGCCACAGTTGTTTTTGTTTTCAACTTCAAAATGCTACCCCCTGGTCAAGCACATTCTACACCTCAGAAGAGCTATTCTGGTACCAAAAAAATATCCATATAAAAAAAAAAAGGAAAGTGATTTGTATTGGTCACATGAACCTGAGGGTGTAACAACACCACATTAGGAGCAGCCAATCCCTAATCTAAATATCTGAAATCCAGTATTGAACACACTAACCTGGATGTAGGAAGGTGTGGAAAAAAATGCTGTGCTCAAGTGTTAATGCTAAAATCTGAAACATTTTTCTTAACTTGCAAAATGTAAAACTTTCATGTAAAGAGAAAACTTTTTTAATTAGCAGCCAAAAACTAAATTCCCAAACTAAATACTGAATTATCTTCAACGAAAAGGCCATCAGGAACCTTGGCAGCCCTCAACCCTCTAAACTCTCTGTTTCTGAAGCCATATCTAATATAAATGAGCGTGTTCATTTGTATGCCATGAGTGAGCAGCGCAGGGGATGAGAGCCTGTGCAGCGCAGTCAGCAAGCACAGCTTCCCTCAGGCCAATTCCCGATGACAAATCGCTGCAGACCAGGGCGGTGCGGGGACGACACCAACCGGTGGGGAATGCTTAGCTTGGGCTGGGAGAGTCCCACATCCCTTCTGGCCAAGCAGCAAACAGCTGACACGGACAGTCACGCCTCCATAGGTTCCTAACCCCTGCAAAGGAGGAGGGAGGAAAACGCACCCAGGAGCAGCCGCTTTGGAAAGGGTCTTCTCGCCCCTGCTTTGTTCCCACCCGCCACCTAGAGCTCTATAGGATTACTGCCATCTCTGTAAATAGCAACATTTCCTGATTTCAGTCAGGATTAACTGGGTGGAAGGAGTCAGAAATTGACATTGTAACTTTTTATAACTTGTAAATGACCCTCTTATAGATTAAAGCAGTTAACTAAACTTGCAAGTTCTGTCTAGAGAGAACTCTTACTTTCAGCATTTGAAACTGCTATATAAATTAATGATAAAAGCTAAAATGTATTCCATCAGAATAATAGTGTACATGAAAGCATGCTACAGCTCCTTCATTTTCAGTGACATCTGAAACAAGAAACTATAACCTGAACACCGCAGACCATCAGCCAAGAGGCAAGGAAAGACATCACCTAGGGCATGTAGCCAAATGTCACATAACGATACTGGCTTATAAATCACTTTGGGGTACACTAACAAGGCACAGAATGTTCAGCTGAATTCATAGTTCCTTAAAGAACAAGGAACACAAAGTCTCCACATGCAAGCACAAGGGAAGCATAGATGCACGTGACCCTTCACTTTCCTAAAAAAGCCTTTTCCTATGACAGTTTTTGAAAGGCAAAGAACACTGGAAAACAACTAAAGATGGAAAAAGTCTCTCTCTTGGCTTTAGGAAGACTGCTCAGACCAATTTTAAAAGAAATAATTGATCACAGAAATGCTAGAACTAGTTAAATCCACTTTTTTCGTTTAACACTGTAGGGGTTTTCCCCCTAGGAAATAGAGAAACGTTTATTTTACAAAGCAAGGAAGTTACTCCAGCTGCTGAACACACATGCAAGTAGCTAAAAAACCCAAAACACCACAATCACCCTAAACACTGCTATTGGCACTCTGAGTGGACATACAACTAAAGAATCCAATTTCTTTTACTCTTAAGCAGGGTATTTGATCTTTAACAGTGAACAACCGAGGCTGCACAAAAACAGAAAACACATCATAATCAACAGGACTGAGAGTAAAAGATGTTCTTCAGGTAGACAATTCATCACAGTTAAAGAAGCTACTTAAACTATCATTTGCTATTGAACTGTGAATTTAATCTGTTAAGTAAAACTTGGTTAGAACTCTAACCATTAAAAAAATTCTCAAACTATCATCTTCATCATTTCCAATATAGCTTCCTGCCCTGGAGTCCTAAACAATGTTAGTCCTCTTTAAAGAGGATCAGTTTGGAGAAACCATGTAAACTTAAATGCTGAAGCAGAGCACCTTTGCTCAGGATTAACATGTTTTAGACAAAATATACATTGACATTGCAGCTGTAGATAATTCACCAAGGGCTCCCAGGTCTCTGTGGCCAGAGGGCTACTGGGAGAAGATACAATTTCCAAACATTCAGCAGGTTTACAATGGATAGCAAGAAAACGAATTATCTGCCAGGTCGCTAAGTCACCAGAGGTGTAGAGGCTCAGTACCTAGAACTGTACCCAGAAGCAATTTGTAATGCATAAGAAAAAGTTCCAATACAATTTCCAAAGGTCACAGAGTGCAAACCAGGAAACCAGCAGGATTCTTCATGGCTTGCAGCTTCAAAGCCAAGCTTAAGTAGTAACCCTGCCACAATGCATCTCTCTCACCCGTGCCTCCAACATGCAGTGCTGGCCAAGCCTATCTTAGAGAAAATGGACACCCTCACATTGTCAGGTCTATGGGAAAAGATGCATATTTAGCTTCAAGATGTAACTTCTGTTTGATATTAACACTACTGCTGTTAACATTATTACTTACAGTCTTGGCTACCAGAAAAAGTTGGAACGGTATTAGCAAACCTGATAAAAGCTTCAACTGCATTGCTTCATGCAACTTAGCATCAAGGAAAATTTAAATACCTCAAACTAAATGTGCAGTAGCAATCAAGATTTAAGTTTCTGACAAAAAAGAAGAAGTGGGGTGCCACCCAAGCCCAGTTTCAAACACTCAAAGTTTATTAAACACATACACAGAACTTCTTCAGGAAATAGGCACAGCAGAAAAAGGGCTTACTTTTGTCTGAGGATACATGTATACAATAAAGATTTATGGGTATGAACAGAACAGAACCCTCAAGAAGTAACAGATTTTGAATCGTCCTGCAAAGTAGTGACACCATCTATATAATTTCTGAGGAATGTTTGTCTAATTGTTTACAACTGGCCTCATTCCTCCAAATAATGGCAAACTCTCAGTCTTCCCTAATGGTGCCACTCAGCACTAAAGTATCTTTATTTAACTTACCATGTTTAATCTATGTTGTTTAAATCACAATTTCAGCACATAAATTCTTGCACACTGAGCATGAAGAGTGCATAATAAAGTTTGCAGACAAGTTCCACCTGTCTAGAAGTGGCCATTGAGCAGCTTATCCAGGGCTGGCAGCATGAGTAAGATGCCTTCAGTTCAAAAGAATAAGTGGCCATGGCAGTATGGAAAGTTCTATATTTTTCCACTGCTGATGACTGATAAAATAAGGCCATGGTTAGCATAAGAGATGGGCACAGTGCCTACTCTGCCCATGGATGAAAATGCAGCACCAGACATTCATTATTATTTAAAATGTGTGTTAAAATTGTTTTAGAGAACATCCAGTTCCTGTAAATGTTATGGGAAAATGACATTTACAGCTAACCGGTCTCTTCTGAGTAACATGATGTGGCTGAGTGCCATTTTCTGTCATACCAAAAATATTAACTAATTGAAGTTAAAAAAGGTTGTATAAATTAGATCCTTGCACAATTATGCCCAATTCTGGTCAAGACAGCAGCACCAGAACTGCCTCAGGTGCATCATATAGCAGAACAGCACCCATTTGCCTACCTGTGCCCCCACAAAAAACATTCTATAAAAGAGGCTCACCCTGAACCTACACACTATGATGTTACATACAGAATAATAATTTTAAAAAAACCCACAGGATTTATGTATAGAAATTGCTTAAAGAAAGCTCAGACTGTTCTCTTAATGTAAAACAGTGTGAAAATATGACTTAAGGGTTGCAAACTTACACCAAGCTGAGGCAACTGACTCATTCAGAGAACCAGAACTTCTGCAAACTCCTCAGTCAACTGAAGGATGCAGAGTAAATAGCCAAGACAAAAACTGACACTTCCAAAATTACTCTTCCATCAGTAGTAAACACAGCATAGCAGTGACAGCAAATTAGTGTTTGCCTTACACAAACCAAACACACGTGGCTGGGATTTATCAGTCTGTAGCTGCCTCACCAGAGCTATCCACAACTTGGGCAAGCTGCACTCCCTCATTTGTGCCTACTCTTCCCATGGGGAGTGGGGGTGAAGACAGGCGGGCTCCCAAGGACACTTTCAGGAGCTGGGGTAACTCCTGCACGTTTTTCACTTGGTACATCCTAGCAGGAGACTGCAACATGATCGGTTCCTAGTACTGACACTCAATAGAAAATGCAAACCCATCCACCTGCCCACAGGGTAAGAGGTAGATTAGGCCCTGACCTGTTTATCTCTGCGGTATTGAGTGTTTTATCACGCTGGTGATTTTAAAAACAGCTCAGTAACTGTGCTCAAGCAATAACAATAACATTCTATCAGGAATAATGCTTAAAGTATACACTTAAAACTGAGGTTCATGAAGACACACAATTTCTCCCATCAATTTAACTTGTTAGCATGTAACATCAAATATCAAATGCAATCATTTCAATGACACTGTTATTTAAAAATCACAAATTAAAAAAACAGTAGTTGTCTGGGTCTATTTTGTGTAGTTACTGCACTTAAAACCTATTTGGGTTAATAATAGTTCTCAAAATCTGTTACAGTAAGTTAACACTATTTTTCCATTTTAATAAATCTGAGGATCAGGCACAAAATTTCACTTGTTAAAGATGAAGACAAGACAGAAGCAGGACCTGAATTAGTAACTGGGAAGTTCTGCCTCCGTCTTGTCGCTTTGACCCCTATACCACATCTCTTGTGGTTCATCTTTCCATTTCCTTCAGAAAGCTTTTCATCTGCAAAACTATAATTTGCTGGCTGACGTAAATTTGAAGAGTTCCAAATTCTGGTGTTGCATCTGAAATTACTGGCTTTATTTCTGACTTTACAGGCAGTAAGATGGGAAACATTGAGAGAGATGGGGGAGCAAGGGGAAGGTGGTAAATATACAATATGGTATTAAAAAAAAATCCCAAATTACTAAGTAACAAAACCTAAGTGATGTTCCTATAAGCTGGTTACCTTATTGAGGTATTTATATTCAGAACAGAAGAGGATTAAGTCATGCTGCATGCACAATCATATGGTATTGAAATGCCAACAGTAATAGATACTGACATCAAAGAATACCTGAATTAGCTGTTAAATCTAGAAAGAGGAAAGAAGAAAGCAGAGTGCATCTCAAAAGCAGAGACACATCAGAGCCCAGCTCACAATTCATTGTGCCATGTTTTCTAATAAGCTGAATGCTGGGACACAGAGATTTTAAGGCTAACTTCAAGTAAAGCTCATTAATATTGCGGTCTTCTCAGCTTACTGTTCACTCAAAATGTTTTCAGGATAAGCAGTCAAGTCAAAAAACAAACTAAACCAAAAACCTGCCAAAAATTTCATAGGACAACATATTCTTCACTCTCACCTCCCTATCATAATCTCAAACACTGTAGATGGCTGCCATCAGAAGATTAGAAATGAACATCAGAATGAATAATTATTACACTGACATTCAAATCCTTACTGCCACAGAAAGCATTAATTCTTTTTACATAAGACTGATGTTTTGATAGATGACTTCTAAGAACATCTAGATAAGGAAAGAATGTACTTCAGGATAGAAAATTTTTTCTTAAGCTGAGGTTTCATAATAAAACAAAACTGAATTATAGTGCTGAAGTAAAATTACTTGAACTGAAAGTTAATCCAGTCTTAAATCTTATATTAACCAATAAAAATTTGTTAAAAGCTTCTCACACCGTTTACTGTCACTGAATTGGCACAGGATTTCATAACATTTATGAGTGCAAATATACCTGTATCACCAGTAAGAATATTCAGCAGCTTAGTAGTTGTGAAATCATGGTCACAAACAACATCAGTGTTCCAGAATAATTAATTTTTAAAAGCATATGTTATCTACATATGTTTACTCATCATCAAGGTAAATACATCTGGTTATCCATGTGAAATTTTGTCCATTAACCCAGAACTGGCAATACTATTCATCTTCTATGACTTCCATTAAGACCTGTAAAGCAAGTCAGCATTTTCAGCATCAGATAAAATGATAATTACTTTGTGATAGTCTATGGAGTAATAAGAACTCACACCCCCCTCATTATTTTATAAAATAAATTTCCTTATTGGGAAATGTGCCTTACACAGCTTCTTGCAGTCGAGACACCCGTTGTGGAGGTTTGCATCCTAGCATAAACTAATTCTTTGAAATTCACAGATGTAAATTAATATAATGGAAAACGAATTTTAAAGTAAGTGTTCACATTCTGTTGGGAAGTGCTGACTGATTCAGATGAAGCCAGCAGATTACACAACAGCTATGGTATGTTGTTGCTGCTGTAATTTCAAAGGCTTTTGACTCTCTTTATGACAGGGGAAAAAGAAGCATTAATAAAGATAATAGAGAGCAAAGCTGTAACATATGTCTTCATAAAAACTGCATATTGGTAAATAGAACTGTAGGCAGAGGAAAAGAAAAAAATGCATTACCATCCCAAGACCAGAAATACTTTTAACAAACACAACTTTTGTTTCAATGAACTGTGGAAGGCACAGACTGGCTTTCTTACAAAAATAAATATGTAACTGCACTGGTGTCAAAAAATTACAACAACTTGTAACATTTACCAGAAATGATGAAGCGTGTTTCTTCTCTTATTAAAGGCCAGACCATGTCTTATTGCTAACTGGGAAGAGTGCCTCAAAAGGAAGAGGCATGACTTCATTTAAAAGCTTTCAGCTTAAAGCTTTTATTTGCTTTGTACCAGGGGAAATTCAAGCATATGTCCAAAAACTTTAGAAGTAAGTCTCCCTCATGTAATAACCTGTAGAACCTCTCATAAACCACATCTTTCATCTGGGGAAGGGTGAAGAGCAGGACCTAGTTAAAAATATCTATCTTTATGATTTAAATAAAAAGAATCACAGAAATTAATAATCACTATCATTTCTGCCGAATGGTCTGATACAGATATTGACAGTATGTACATTAAAAACTCCACAACACTTCAGTGAGAGGAAAGACAAAAGCTGAGCTTTACAAACCATCATCTATTTCACTTGCATCCTTAGAAGACAGCCTTTTCTAAAGTTACCACAACACTGCTTAAACAAAAAAAAATCATCATTTTAATTCTTATTATTCAAAGAATAATGATTCATTCCAGAATAAACTAAAAAAATAAAAAAACAAGAGTGTTGTAATCTCAGCCTCATACTTTCTTTGCTATCTGTGAAACTCAAAGGAAAAGTCGCCCCCTTAGAATTCTTTAAAAACATAAATTACACAATCTCCAGGTAATACAGGTCACCCCAGGAAAATGGAAATTCCCTCTTAAAGACAAAATGTTATGACACGACACCAGGACAGTGAACTGTTACGGGAGTCTCCACATCTTGTAGAGAATGCAATCATTATGTTGCCAAATATAATGTAGTGTAGCTGAAGCTATATGCACCAGGACAAAAATGAGGAAAAACAAGACAACACAGCTGAATGCACAGCGTTAACACCAAGGAGCTGTGGTCTGCATACTGAGGAAAACACCTACATGAACAGAGGAGAGCTGAGACAAACAATTCCTTCCAGAAAATAAAGGAGCAGTTAACTGGTATTGCAAATAAGTGCCATATTAAGCCATAATAAAGCAATAATTTATAACAGAAGCTCTGAAGTAATAAGACACTGCCCTGACTCTCTTTAACTACCTATCAGTCATGTTCATAAAAACAGTTTTCAAAGTCTATTTTTGCTGGCCTCAATTCAGAAAGGATTGTTGTAGTCCTGTGAAGTCAACTGCTTAGAGTTGTGCAAAAGCTTTTCTAAATGATACACCTACCTTTGCCTAATACAGAATTACATGATCATGAAATTTAGCTGGCAAAGAAAACGATAAAATATTTTATTGGACAGGGGAGTGCCTGTTCTTTTTAAAAAAATATTATTTATTTAAGCCAACTTTTTTGACCTTTGCATATTTTCAGTAAACTTGCTCTCTCATATACTCTGGATACTGTTCTTCAGGAGGACAGTATTTTGGATGAAGTTAACACAAAACCCTGTCACTGAAGTCACTAAGTGCTATTATCAACTGAAGCACTTCTTCAAGCATGTGACTTCTTAATTCAGGTAATATACAGAACCAAGCACCAACTCACAGAACTCGGGTTCCAAAAAAAACCTCTGACCAAAATTAAGCAATTAATTTAAGAACACAGGCAAACACATAACATCAAAACCTCCAAATATTTTAGGGTCCTCTTCCATTCCTAAGTGCAAATGTGCAGAAACAGTCACTGTGCTCTACTGAACCATGAAACAGGAACCCAGCAGCCAAGGAAAGTTCTTCCCAAATATTAACAGACACCCAGTTGACTTCTTACAATATCAGTGTTTATCCAAGAAATCACTATCTATTCAGCACTGTTGAGGTTATTTTCTAGATAGGAATATATGACTAAGCATACAGTTATCAAAAGAAAGTGAAAACACTTAATGACACGGTATCAAAAAATATACCATGCTTAATACATTCCTTTTTTCTTTCTGGAAACACATTAAAATCCTTTAACTCCTACTTGCTCCACTATGCTCTTAACTTCAATCAAGTGATTTTACAGAAGTATTTTTTAAAAATGAAATAGATCTCAGTTATTGCAAATATTTGCTTGTGAGTCTGTTTGAATCTTCAAACTGCATACTGTCTTTTGAATGAAGGAATCATTTCTAAATACCCAAAGTCTTTTGGCATGACCAAAGAAACAGACCCTCTTGAAAATCCTCACACAACAATCCAGGTACCAGTAATATAGGGACTTTTTTTCAAATAGCCCTTGCAATACAGACTTAACATGACTGTCCACTTATTTTATTCATTATTTATGCACAATTATCTTATTTGAATATAAAAAATTTGGACAGCATCTCTATGAAAATTATAACTGTTTGTTACTATTTGGCCTAAGAGCTTCTTTTCAAAGCAATTTAAGGGGCATGACTTGCTGGATCATTAGAGTTTCATTTGGCCAGAGAGATATCAACTCATTAATATACAAGTGTTGGGTAAAACAGTGATTACCTAAGGTTTTAATGACCACAGCTAAATCTGCCTTAAAAAAATAAATTACAGTGAAGCAACCTAAAATAAATCAAATGCTAGTAAGTCCAAGCAACCATATTAATATGTCTTAACTTCATGCACACACAAAGCCTGAGTTCATTCCAAATGAAATTGTTAGTTGTACTTCTGTTATGGTTTTATAGCTATGGCAACAGTAAATCATCAATTGAACTTCACTACTAAAGCATTCAGAGACGAGGGTGGGGAGGGAAAAAAGATTTTTACACTGAAAAGAATTAGAACTGAAAGTAGCACTGAAAAGGGGACAAAAGTTATATACCATGAACACAGTTAAAAGCTGCCTTTGAGATGGTGCAGTCCCCATTTATTTGTTCTGTCAACCAGCAGCATTCTTTCAAACTCATTTCACAAACCTCTCCTCTCCATTTCTACATTTTCATATCTGTTTCCCCCATTATGTTGATTGACTGTTGTACAGAATTTGTGACTGCTTCAAGTCCTTGATGTTTATGGCTACTTCCCGTTCTGTTAATTTTTCATACAAAGCATTTCATTACATTTAACATAGTGCAACTTAGGCACTAAAATAGAAACAGTAAGGATTATGAAGCTGTTACAAGAAATTTTATTGTCATGGATTTCTATACAACATCACCATTAAATCAGACAAGTCTGGTGGACAGTTGTACGATGGCAAGGACTTCTCTCTCTGTGCAGGAGAATTTCATTGTTTCCAAAGGGGATGCTGCTGAGCCAACCTGTTGCCCAGGAATATATGCCTTCAGTCAGTCAACAGCTAATTAAAAGCTGTGCAAAGGAGGCCCTCATCTACGCTCTTCCTGAACAACAAGGGAGGCTGCAACAGGAACTTGTCAGTGGGAAGTTGTAAAGATTCATCACTTGCACACGCACATCACAATAGTGACCACAGACAAATGTGCAATAGGAATCCTGTGCTTCAGCAGCAACTTCCACACAGCTGTCATCATATTTCAGAGGGGGAAAAAATAAGGTTTAGTGGGTGCTTAAACAGTAATTTTGGACAAATACAGTCTTGGTAACCAAGTTATTTCCTTCACATGATCTACACAACTGAGTCTGTACCATTCTTATGAACAACATACAAATTCTAATTCTTTATTACTTTAACCTAGGCTTTTCAGATTTTTGTTTAATACCAAAATATATTTATCTTGGCTGTAGGAAAAATGTAATTAAAAGGAGGCATATGTGCTGGCCAAACCTAATCATACTTTAGATGAACTGCACAAGCATCTCCTTGACAAAGAAAAGTCTACAAAAGAACCTAAGAAGTTGAGGTATTTGGAGGTTTGTTAGGATCTTACATAAACAAACACACAACCTTATCCCAAGTCTCTTGCAAACTAAGTATGCTGCATCCCAGTAAAGGCTGAGTATTAACATAAACTTGTAAAACTAATTTTGGAAAATCATCATGAAAACCTTCAAGAATCATGTAGAAGCAGGGCTGCACTGAGGCATATCTGCAAATCCGGGCCTAACACACATTGGGGCTTTGCTGAGTTCAAAAGGCACAACTAAATACCTGTTTATCTGCTGACCAGGGTTTTGTGTGCTTGTGTGTGTGTGTTTGACCCAAAGTCACAAGGCCTGCACTTTCACTAAGGACAGACTCACCTAATTGTGCTCTGGTATGCTGCTTAAGGATTCACATTAGGCAGCCTGACTAACTGCATTGTGGCTACATTTCCTTCACACACTCAAACATCCTTAAGGTTGATTGTACAATTTCAGGACGGTTTATAAGTAACAAAGCTGGGAAGTTTATGATGCTGCAAATTATATCTGCCCTTGAGGGCTGCACTGACTTAATTTCCCAAGCATTACAATAATCACATTTCTTAAAAATAAAAAAAAAGGGCACAACACACACAAAAAACCAAACAAAGCTTGCATGCACATACCTAGCCTCAGCAAACAGCTGAGACAAGTGCAGTGCCAGTGCAGAATAACAAAACAGTTTTGTTGCACTGATCTCTGTCAAAAGTTGAAAATGTAATCAAAGATGCACAGTAACTGAAGTTGCCAAGTCTAAATGATCATACTGAAGTGTTCATTACAAAAGAACTTCTGAATAGGAAGTGAGCCCAGTGGGCACTTCCAAATGATGCTGCAAGGAGAGGTCTGCTTGTAGTTACAATTGGATGTTCACGGACATCTGGCAGAAATGTCGTAATATTTCAAGTGTGTTTTTAAATGCCCACTAAAATGGCTACAAAATACAATATTATTTCCTCCCACAGATTGAAAAAGCTTCTTGAACAAGAGACAGTGTATCAGGCAAAAAAAGAAAAGGAAAACAACAAGAAAATAGCTAAACTGAAAGAAGAATTGACGAAACTGAAATCCTTTGCTTTAATGGTAGTGGATGAACAGCAAAGACTCACTGAGCAGTTGAATCAACAAAGTAAAAAAATTCAAGAATTAACCACTTCTACAGAACAAGCACACGAAAAGCTGACTTTTGCTGAGGCAAAAATTCAAGAAGAGAAGCAAAGATCCAGCAGGCTGGAGGCTGAAATTCGCTCCCAGAGCAGTAAGGGTTCCCAAGACCAAGAAGCAATGATGGCCAAACTAACCAATGAAGACAGTCAGAATCGCCAGCTCCGGCTAAAATTAACAACTCTCAGCCGGCAAATCGATGAGCTGGAAGAGACCAACAAATCTCTGCGAAAAGCAGAAGAGGAATTGCAAGACCTAAGGGATAAGATAAATAAGGGAGAGTGTGGGAATGCCACACTTATGAATGAAGTAGAAGAACTTCGGAAACGACTGCTGGAGATGGAAGGAAAAGATGAAGAGCTCATAAAAATGGAAGATCAGTGCAGAGAACTTAATAGAAAGTTAGAAAAAGAAGCATCACAGAGCAAGAGCCTTAAAGGGGAAGTTGATAAACTTAATAAAAGAATTATGGAACTGGAGAAACTAGAAGATGCTTTCAACAAGAGTAAACAAGAATGTTACTCCCTGAAATGCAACCTAGAAAGAGAAAAAATGTTAACAAAACAGTTGGCCCATGAGCTGGATGGTTTAAAAGCTAGAGTTGGCGAGCTTGAAGCAATTGAAAGCAAGTTAGAGAAAACTGAGTTTACACTTAAAGAAGATTTAACAAAGCTGAAGAGTTTAACAGTGATGCTTGTGGATGAAAGAAAAACAATGGGTGAAAAAATAAAGCAAACAGAAGAAAAGCTGCAAGCTGCAACTTCTCAGCTTCAAGTGGAACAAAATAAAGTCATGTCGGTTACAGAAAAGCTGATGGAGGAAAGTAAAAAGGCACTGAAATCAAAATCTGATGCAGAGGAAAAAATGTCCAGTGTTACAAAAGAAAGAGATGAACTGAAAAACAAACTCAGAGCAGAAGAGGAGAAAGGAAGTGATCTTGTTTCCAAAGTGAATATTCTAAGTAAAAGGCTTCAGTCTCTGGAAGATGTTGAAAAAGAGTTTCTTAAAAATAAACGTAAGGAGAGTACTAAATCTAGCACCTCCTTGCAGCAGGAAAACAACATAATCAAAGAGCTTTCTCAAGAAGTTGAGAGGCTTAAGCAGAAGCTCAACGAAATGAAGTCTGTAGAAGATGATCTTATGAAAACTGAAGATGAATTTGAGTCTCTAGAACGAAAGTATGTTAGTGAACGGGACAGAGCCAAGCTCCTCTCAGAGGAGCTGGAGGCTGTGAAAATGGAATTGGCGAGGTATAAATTAACAGAAAAGGCAGAATCCAATCAGGAGCACCTTTTCAAGAGACTCAAAGAAGAGGAAGCTAAATCGAGCCACCTTTCCAGAGAAGTAGATGCACTGAAAGAGAAAGTTCATGAATACGTGGCAACAGAAGACCTAATCTGTCACCTGCGAGGTGATCACACAGTCTTGCAGAAGAAACTCCTCCAGCAAGAAAACAAAAACAGGGAGTTAGCAAGGGAAATGGAAAACCTCACAAAAGAACTGGAGAGGTACAGATCCTTCAGCAAGAACATCAGGCCCGGTCTCAATGGAAAGAAAATTCCAGATGTGCAAGTTTTTTCTAAAGAAATCCAAACAGATCCAGCCGACAATGAACCACCCGATTACAAAACCCTCATGCCTTTAGAGCGAACTGTCGTAAATGGGCAGCTCTATGAAGACAGTGATAACGAGGAGGAACAAACAGTGTCTTTCAAAAGCAACTCGTCCACCACAAACGCCGCAAACAAAAAATTATGGATCCCTTGGATGAAGTCCAAAGAGAGCCATCCTCAAAATGGAAAGATACACACGAAGCAAAATGGAAACTGTGCACAGACTGGAGATCTAGTGCTAAGCCATACGCCTGGCCAACCCCTTCACATAAAAGTAACTCCAGACCATGGACACAACACAGCAACCCTTGAAATAACCAGTCCTACCACTGAAAGCCCTCACTCCTACACAAGCACAGCAGTTATACCCAACTGTGGCACTCCAAAGCAAAGAATAACCATTATTCAAAACGCCTCCTTAACACCTGTAAAATCAAAAGCAGGAGAAGGTTACATGACCCCAGAGCATGTAATTTCTCCTATTACTATGACTACTTATGCAAGATCTCAGACTCCAGAATCATGTGGTTCTTTAACTCCTGAAAGAACAATGTCCCCTTTGGCTTTACCAGGCTCAAGTTCTCAGGAACAAACACTCTCCTCGGAGCCTTTGGAAATGGGAGCCAAGCATGCTGTGTTTAGAGTATCCCCAGACAGGCAGTCATCGTGGCAGTTTCAGAGATCTAACAGTACGGGATCAAGTGTAATAACTACTGAGGATAACAAAATCCACATTCATTTAGGAAGTCCTTATGTCCAAGCTCTCACCAATTCCAAGCCCATCAGCCCTTGCAATGCAGTGCAAGACAACAGAACTCCACCTCTAGCTAATGGCCTACCCACTAAGCCCACCAATAAAATCACCAGCAGTATTACTATCACACCAACAGCCACTCCTCTTCCACGGCAATCACAAATTACAGTAAGTAATGTCTATAACTGACCCCCATCCATGCTGACACCCTTACCAGCAACCCATCCTGTTTTTCATCCCAGCAAGAATTATTTGGAACAGCCTCTTTACTTTGGGAAAGATCTGTGCATGAACTATACAACAGCATATGGAACTAACGTTAAGTTTTGCCTGCTTAGTGTTATCAAGTGTGCACTTACTGTATACCTTCTCATTGAAATACAGTTATGTAAAATATTTAGTCTTGCACTTGTATAAATGCATCTTTATGTATTGTCATTTTCAAAATAACTCACATTACTTTTGACTGCAACTTGCCTTGGTAAAGTATTTTAACATTACAAAAAAACAGTAAATAATTGATTATTTTCATCATTGCTTGCTGAAAATTTTTTGTTTGTTATGTGTGGTTTGTATTTTTCTGCATGGATGGTAGAATTTGAATTAAGCCATAATACTGCCTGCTAACTTCAGATAAGACTTGATTCATTATCTTCCCTGCTATTTCCCAATTCCTTCTAGCCCTCTCATTTCAGGTAATTATCACTACATCACATACAAAATATTATGTATTATATAATAATGTTTGGTTAAAGCTCTTTTTAAACCTTCCTGCAAACTTTGCTTGCAAGTGAACCGAGTTCAGAAACTTGTATCACAAAGCAATTCTCCCCAAACAAGAGTTTTATTCCAATACAACAGGAAAACTGCAATCATTTAGGTACGCTATAAAACAATAAACAATGCTTCAGGAGAATAGATTTACACACAATATTCTCATTTCATCTAAGCTGCTAGCCATCAATTTGACAAACAGAATACCTCACACAAGTACACTGAAGAAGAAACAAGATTACCAAACTGTGGCATACCTTCATGTTTTTCCCCTCACAGACAGAGAAAGCTTGGCAGAAGCATTAAGAAGCAATACTAGACCAAGTCTCCAAACATGCAGGCCCCTGAGTCTGGGATAAATGGGAGTGCCACACAGAGTGGACAAAGCAGGTTAAGGTATTTCAGTGACAGCTACAGCGTTTGGGCCTAGGAAAAAGACAGAAATGTAATCAATTCTGTCCTTTACACATGTGCCAAGCAGTCAATTTTAATTTCCCATAAAATACTGTAAGTGGTAGAGCAGCTTCACATACAATATAAATCAGTCCAGAAGATCTGGAATGCACTTTCAAACTTCTCTTTTTCACAAAAGCTGTGCACTCCAAATCTAAATTGTAACAATTATTCTTATTCTAAAAAGTTAAATTTGATGCTTTTGGGGGGGTGGTGATGTTATGTATTATTTTTTTAAAAATTAAAACTGCAGCCTCCTTATCAACAAGGAAGTTTGCAAGTAAGCAGAAAGTCCCTATCACTAAACTCTTATCTTTATTCTGCCTATATTACCCAGAGGAAAAAAATATTTCTGTGATATAACTTAGCAATGGATTCAGCAAAGAACTTTGGCCCATGATCTCACATAACAAGGGGACTTCTATCACTTTAAGTCCTTTGATGACAGGAAACTAAATGTTTATAATGGTAGAAAATAACTGCTTTTAGAATAGTTTCTATTGAAAAGCAAAGTCCACTGCCCATATACACTTTTTTCAGTAAACAATGTGAAGAGAAAAATATTAAATTATATAAGATATGTGATAGAAATGGATAATAACATATGTATTACAGTGGAACAATGGCAATTTCAAAAAGGGAAATTGTGTGTGGACCTGCACAACCCCATTTTATATAATCTGAAGTTACTAGGCTCCATGAAAGGTCCTTCTTCCTTGTTTTGTCTCACTTTATCTCCATGGCTGCACGAGTAAGCTCTGACTAAGACCTGGGTCAGAAGGAGTAGTCTTATTCTGCAAAGCAAACTTTGACTCACACCAACTTCAGCAAAAGTTACTGATGAAGACAGCAGCCGGAATTCAGGCAAATCAAAATCAAAAAATATTTAGAGTGTGTTAATTATATGAACAAGTTATCTAATTACATTCAGGCTGCACATTCTTAATGCAGGGCTCAGTTAAGAGCCCAGAAGTGAGTACCTTCAACATACATTCTGTGCACTTCTGTTCTTTGGGATACTGCATATCCTGCTGATAGCTAAGGTCTCTGCAGGAACACATTACAAGCATGGTACTGAATAACTGTCTCAAGTAGCCACTTGCCAGCATACAAACAGACACCAAATTCTCCAAAAATTAAAGGAGTAACACTTGTCCTCCAGAGGCACTAATATTTTCTTCAGTTAGACTTAAAAAGCATGTAGAAAAAAAAATCAGATCTACCTTCAAAAATGCACAGAAATGTGTTGATAATTAACCACCTGGCCATCTATTACAATATCTTATAAAAGAAAAGCTCAAATTAGGGTGTAACAATAAGTACACAGAGTCCTTTGGGCGCTTACTAAGCTATTATGAATAAGGAAGTTCAGTCTTTAAAGCTAAGATTTGAGTACAAAACCTAGGTGAGAGTTCACACCATTTATAAGTATAATCATTTAACAGTACAGTACTCCTGTCCCTGTCTTAAACTCATAATGATTTATCAGAAACTGTCTCATTGACAAAAGACAAAGGAAGCAGCCACTCGTGACCATTAACTCCTAAGTAAGAAGCTTCAGCAGTGCCTGGAAATGAAATTGCTACATTTTCTAAAAAAACACCTCGATTGAGGGAAGCTTACATTCCTCTACTGATGAAACAACCTCTGTGTAGATTTACTGATTTCACAGAAAAATTTGTCAGTCATTCCAACAGATAAAAAAATTAAGTAATTCTTTTTGCCTGAAAATAATATTTGCACAATGAAAGAGGTTCTTTCTGTTTGAATTCCCAAGACTGGTTTCAAAGCAGAGAAAATAAATACCTGGATGTATTTGCTGAGAGCTGAAACTTAATTGTTTAAACAGAAAGAAGTAAGCTGTAATTTTATCATAAAATAGCAAATAGAAAGCACAGCTTCAGGAATCAAATTACCAAATTACAAATTAATGTTGAGCTGTTCAGCTCATCACTCCATATTTCAGAGTATTTCTATTTTTCTGAGTGGGAATAGCCACCTGCTTTCTTGGCATAAGGAAACAGCAGAGCAAGGAGAAATTTAAATAAGTTATCTGCACATTGATTCTAGCACTCCGAACAAAACCATCAAGCATAATCATTTTAAAATTCAACAAGTAAGGCAGCTTTTCTAGGAATATCAACTACTCTGTAAGTGGTAAGTATTGCTGTTAATTTGGAGGCTGAGACATTTTTGATTTCAGCAGTTGCTCAAAAGACTAAAGTCTGACAGGTATGTAATGGTTCATGTAAATGTTACGGGGAAATAAGGTCACATAATAAGAAGCATATATCAGAGGGATTAAACTGAAAGAGAGCGTAAAAACAGTTTTCAGCAGATTGTAATATCAATCCTTCTCTTTTCCAAAACTCTTGGCAAGCATCTCTAAGCTCTAAAAACCTACCCTTTCTCCTTTATGTTTAGTTCCCAGCAAAAGAGAGGGAGACTTAACTGATTAAAAATGACAGCAGTTACCAGCCCACTTTCCTTCATCTTTTTGGGTTTATTTCAGTGAATGATCAAACGGACACAAGCAAGGGCAGCACCAACACTTTGGTGTTCAGCATTTTTCAGCCATTCTTTTTATGTGATTACATTTCTCAGAAGAAATAGTTGCAATTTTTGTCCTTACAGGGAGGATGGATGAGGGGAGGGAGGGAAAAGGAGGAAAAGCAAAAAGAAGATAATGTGAAGCGATAATGGTAATCTGAGACCAAAGCACCCATCCATCAGCTATGAGGCAGCATCTCAAGTTATTTAAAGACCTCCTGCAAGCCACTAATTAAGAAACAGAATTGACAAAAACTACAGGAGCAGACTGCTAATCTTCCTGATCTAAAACGCTGTAGCCAATACGGTGTCTGGGGACAGTATGTAAGGCTGTAATAAGAAAAAGATCCGTATGTAAGCATTTCATGCAAGGATTAGGAAGGCGTGCTCCCTACACTAGGGAAAAAATAATCAGAAACAGAATTGTACAGCTCTATTTTCTGAATAAGATTCAATGGATGCTGCAGGGTTAGATGATGGAAATGGAGTAACCATCTGCAGGATGACTTTGTCCCTAGGAAACAGATATTGAGACAGGCAAAACAAAAACTGACAACTGCCTAATCTTAAGGAAAGACTACCAAAACATTATGTTACCAAGAAACAGAAGAGAAAAAGATCGTACAGTTCAAATACAGCACAAGTGGGTGTATAAAAAGGTTTCAAAATTAACACCAAGTAGTTTAAGTGGGAAATTGCTCAAAGAAAAGACAAGCCATAACAATTTAAGCAGCATGAAGTGTTTTCACAGATCTGCAGCCAGTGGCCCCAAGATGAAGCTGCATTCTCCCTGTGCTCTAGCTAGCACTTCAGCCAATGAGCCACAATACTGTGGGCACCCAGAAAGCCAACAGCAGAGCTGCCAACCGAATATGATTCTCTTCTGACCACAAAGTATTCTTGAGAAACACTTTCTGAGTACAAGTGCAAAGATCTCCCTTAATCAATGTCTCCGCATTTGCCATGCAGTGGTCTGATATCAGTCTTCAAACAGGGATGGGCCAAAGAAGCTCCTTTCCCTTTTTCACCCCTACCACAGCCCAGATTACAAAATACTGCCCTTTCAGTTGTGCTGTCACCACTGTTCCAGAAGGCAGCACTGTGAACTAGGTCAAGACACTAACCTGGATTTAAAAAAACAACAGCAAAACCACAAACAAAAAGCCATGCTCCACAAATCCTCATTTAAAAAAAAGAAAAAAGAAACAAAAACCAAACTTCTCTCTTGGGAGAGAAGTTAATTGATTTGTGCAAAAACCGAGCAAGGCAGCTTCGAATGTGATTAGTACCTACATTTTCTTATCCTTGATTGTCTCATACTCAAGCCACTATAGGTTATGTTTTGTCCTGAAGAAACATCAGTCTTAGTGGGATAAAAGCTAGAGAGTCTTTTATTTTAGTTATAATTTTATATATATTAGGGGGAAAAAATATATACTGAAAATAGGATTCTGATTAACACATCTTTTGAAGTGGCCTTCCAAGGGGAAAACAGCCTACTCACAGACAGAGTAAAGCCATGATGGTAACAGCAAGAGGGTCTTTTTCCTTCTCCATGCAGAACCTCTGTAAACCTTTTCAATATAAAAATTTGCTAAAATGGGGAAAACATCCTCAAAGCTTTTGAACAGACAATAATGATAATGAAGATGTTTTCACGTTCAAAGGCGTGTGTGGCTATAAGCGCAGATTCACACACCTTTAAAAACTGCCTTAAAAACACCCAAACACAAATATCCCACCGTGCCCCCAGTCTGTACAGATGATCCTCCACTGCCAAGAATCTTACTCAACAAATGGCAGAGCAGCTTTAAAGCAATTGGACTGCTGGTCTCAGGCAGGCTGTATTCTGTCCAACTGCACGGACACTAAGTGCCTGCAGAAGCACTTTAGTGCCAGCACTCCCCTGTGTGGGACACAACTGCTATTGCAGCGTCTGTAGTATTCTAAAAAGGCCACACATTTCTGTTCCTAGGGATCCCCAAGGGAGCCCTATCAAGGTGCCTGAGACCCCTTGGACTCTCAAGGGGCAAAGGGAAGATAAACCACAAACAGCTGATCATTGTAGCTGCATGACCATGCTGATCGGCCAGCCCCAGGTAACCTCATCCTACAGGAGTCAGCCCACAACATAACCCTGCCCTTCCCTGCATCTTGTCAATTACCTGCTAGAAACGAGTCTTTAAGCTATCTGAATTTAAAATAATGTCATCACACTTGCCAATGAAGACGTGTCCCAAGAAAAGCAAGGCACGCAACAGAATTTTAGAAACTGTAAATACAACATCTGCATCCAGCCCTTCTTCTTTTCCCCACCAGCAAAAAGGCGATTTAAACTCTGCATTCAGGAAATAGGATCACAGTGACACATGTAAGTGCATTAGTGCAAATTGTGCCACATAGATGGAAATAATTTCTAATATTAATACAGATTTTTCTGTCAAATATGCCATATTACTGAAATCAAGAGGGCTCTAATAAAGCAAATAGCAGCAGAAGAGTAGATGGTGCATAAAATAGAGCTTAAAAAGGATCTCAGGACATTTTTTGAGCCTATTTTCTCACTATAACTTGGCTTAAAACCGTC
Organism: Prinia subflava; assembly: GCF_021018805.1. Taxonomy (NCBI): domain Eukaryota; kingdom Metazoa; phylum Chordata; class Aves; order Passeriformes; family Cisticolidae; genus Prinia; species Prinia subflava. The sequence continues at coordinate 443,712 of NC_086271.1, forward strand.
CAAATAAAAACCTGGTTCATACAGTTCTAAAAATTTTCACAATGACAATTTCACAGCTATCCAGGAATCCAGAACAGGGCTGAAATATCCTTGCCATTAAGAATCTTGCTAATTTCCAAACTAAATTTACGTTGCTGAAATTGTGCTCCAGTATTTTCTTTCCTGTCTCTCCACTGGACTTTGAAAATTATTTTCTCTGCAACACATATTAGAAGACAATTATCACATTTCTTCTCAGTTTTGTTTTGTCCAGATTAAACAAACCCAATTGCTCTCCCACTTAATAGCTCAAGTACTAGACTCTAGACCATTGCAGAGTCACATTCCCTCTGCCGAGCTGTTTACAGTGGTGTGACAATGCAGTGAGGCAGGCCAGACACCAGCCTGGCTCAGGTCTTGCCCTAAGTGAGTTACTGAGAGCCAGGACTGCACTGCTCCTGCTCACACATCTCAGAACAGTCACACACACATAGGTGTGCCGCATAAAAGGGAATTCAGAGCCACTGAGACCTCTCACTTTGGATTCCTAGAAAACAAATGCCACGATCTAGTGAAAGAAAAGTAAAGAAGAGGAAGTATCTGAATGTTGTGTGCAGTTAACCAGAAATTTTAGCCAAAGCTGTCTGGCTTGGAGACCAAAGGGAATATTCAAGTTTATCACTTAATCTTAACTCGTTCTCACTTGCAGACCTGGCTTTCATTACGACTGCATTCAATCATCCAGGAACAAACTTAAGTCTGGCAAGAGGCACGTTTGTGCACATAGAGACATGGACTTCTGAGTAAAGGACCTTCAGCACCATCCCCTGGACACTTTCACTAAGGCTGCAAATGATACTCTGTTACTCAAATACCTTAAATTAAAAGTTTTGCAGTGAAAAAGAACCTTATCTAAAGTTATTTCTCCTAGATCAAGTGCTACTATAACATGGGAAAACAAATAAGAAAACTTACAGCATAAATAATCCATGCTCCCCCCATTTAAATGAATAAAGTTCAAACAAGAAGCAAAGCACACAACATACTTTCAGAAGGAAAGGGAAAGGATTAGGACCAAAAGCAGGAGAACTACTTCAACAGCACAGAAACAGAAATATTTTCTCTCCTTGAGGTTCCCACACACACTTTCCTTAGCCCACTCCCTAAAGCAAGCATTGCATCGTGTTAAAAGCTGGCCCATACAAATAAGCCACCTCTGTTGCCACCGGGGAGAAAAAAAGGGTGGGTTTGGAATATACATCCTGATATTTAAGAGCATGCTTTCTCTATTGTCTTCTTGAAATTAGAAGGGCCATTTTCACATTAATGTGTGAAAATTTCTCAACTGTCACCTGTGCCAGTGTTTGTCCCCATCCCTGAAGTACCCACTGTCATTTGCTAAGAGACAACAAATGCAGTTCCTTTGTAGAGTTCACACTTCTTCTGCCAATTCCTATTACAGGCAATTGATGTCTGTTTCAGAAGTTAATTTAAAAATGAACTTAAAATGCAGCCTTCTTGATTCTTAGATCACTGTTTGCCTTGAAATTTAGCTTTATCTGTTCATTTCTCCAACTAAACACTGCTATTTTCCAAGCCTAATGCCTTGAACCACTATGGTGCTATTATACTTAGACACAGCACATAATCTCATTTAAAAGTGGCCAGTTTAATGCTTTGGGGGCTGTCATTGCTGTTGCAGTGATTATTTGCCGATGCTTATTTGGACACATTAAGTAAAGGAAAAATGCATAACCACTCAGACAGGTCAGTCCTTGGCAACATTTTGTTTCTGGGGGTGTTTCAAGAGCATTAATGGGAACTCAGAAGGGATCTCCAGAACATGAAAGGCAGCTCAGCTTGTTTGTTGAAGAACAAACATAACTTTTTTTCTCTTCTCTGACTTAGAAAGATAGCAGATATAAAAAGTGGCCTGCATATGGGAACTCAAGAGATATAGCTAAACAGCAAAGATGAACACAAAGCCAGCAAATTCAGAATACAAATGAGAGTCCAAAAAAGAATGAGGGAGACTAAAAACATTCATCTCGAAGGAGAAAACTTTTTTATTTTCAAATGTGTACATTCTTTCTACCAGGAGAACTGGCAGAAAGGATGCATGCATTTAAAGAGAACTGAAGTAATTCACGTTGTGCACACAGATTTCCCATACATAGTTAAAAATCAAATTGAAAATGCCCATCAAAATCTATATATAAGGGGTTTTCAGTCATTCAGGTCTGCCTAAAAACCAAACCAGACATCCTGAGATACAATCCTGCTATGGCCAATTTATCTGCTTACGTGCCTCTACACTAAGCAGTAGGGAAGGGCCTAGGAGTATTGCATAAGGATTTTGAGTACACATACAACTAAAGCAATGCTGAATTTTTATATGGTTACTTCCAAGTGTTTTCCAGACAACTCCCACATAGTACCCTTCCCTCTTTATGAGTACATCTTACAGCAGCTTAAGCACCAATCTAGTTAACTGACCCCAAATGTTCTGTTTACAGCTCTTATCTGAGATTCATAATTTGTCAAGTACAAGTTTCAGAAAATAAATCAAATTTAGTCCTTGATCTAGCTACACGTGTAATTGAATTCAAAAGGTTAAGTGTCAGTAAGTGTTTTCCTTAAATATAAAATATTCGTTCTTTCCTCTCTAGAATTTATATCACAAATGATGAAAAAATAAACCAAATTTTAAGAGCAGTATGAGAAGGAAGAGAACTAGATGGGCAGTTTGTTAAATCCTTGCCTTCATCAGAAATTAGATTGGTACAACCACTGAAGTGCAGGGTTCCGTTGTTTATTTGCATAGGAAAAAAAGCCCCATAATACCACTGTTATCCTCGGGTTTGAGCCTATGCCAGGAGTTAGAGCAATGCAGATATTGTGGCTATAATCAAACATGACACAAGCAAAAGAGGGCGATACAAACTCTGTAAGCAGATCAAACTTTGACAAGTCCATCAGTTATAATGCACCTCTAGGCACTAGGTGATAATAATGTAGATGTATTCAATACTGTCATTCTGAACTGCAAAATACATCATTTTGAATCACAAAAAAATTTTGTTTGAAATTAAGTCTGATGTTGCAGAAGGCCATATTGTCAATGGTGGTTTTCATGGGCTAGACACTGGTGCAAATTATAGGCCAGAGCACAGGCATATTTCAACACCTAACTTTTCCCTGATTCAATAAAACTTTATGGCCTGAATACCAGAGTCAGATGCACAAAACCTGTAAAAATCTGGGCCTATGAATACCTTCCTGAAGTAATAACATGGCTGGTCAAGCAACTCCAGACAATACTACAATCACTTTGCAACCTAAGTAATCTCTGAACTGGAACACTTCTCAAAAGCACCCCAAACCAAACAACCAAAAACAACTCTTAGAGATACAACCTCACTTCACTATGCAAGACTTCAGATAAATATTTTTATCTATTCACCTCAATATACTTAGCAAATTATAGCTAACGTAATTCTTTTTCTAGCTGGGAAACAGACATGTTTTCTATCATCTCCATAATTGTATCAGGCAGTAGCACTGCCAGTAATAGCCCAAATAACCCAAACATTTTATTCTCAATATTGTGCCCTATCTACCAGGCCATATCATATGGTCAGAGACAAACTCTTCCAACCCAGTACTCATGGAAAGCCACATAGCAGTAACATAATTATCCCCTCCAACATCAATTCCTTTCTTAACACAGCACCTTTAGTAATTGAAGCAAAATGCTTTTTGGTTTGGGGGCAAGGGGGGAATTCTTTTTTTTGCTTTCTTTCCTACTAACAATATGAATGCTAAAATTCCAGCCTAGCATGAAAATGCATGTTAATTTTGTTTATTCAGCATTTAACGAAGAGTTTCAGTCGGGTTTAAGTGAAATATTGGGACGCAATACAAAAGGAAATCTTCGCTGCCACCTAGAGGTAAAATCTTGAAGGAACATAGGAAGAAAAATGCATCTCTTTTTCCCTTACTCACTTTCAAAGCCAATCTCCTTTCTCAATGCATTTTAAAAAAAATTAGAAGTATTACAATTGAACCATGCTGATTTTAAAAACAGAAACATGAAAGAGGTTTTAGACACTCAGACTACTATCTTCTCTTTGGCGGTGACCAGTAGTAAATGTCTGTGAATGTTAAGCACCAGACACACAGAGAAGAAAACCCAGCCTCTGGCAGCTGCGACTTACGGCTGGAATCTCCACAGATCTTTGTGTTTAGCAGTCCTTGATGGATGCCCCGAATCAGTACAAATTCTCTCCAAACCAATTTATATCACCACCTCAAAAACTGTCTGTCCCAATGAGTTTCATGGCTCACTGACAAGGGAAAACATTTTTCACATCTTTAATCCACCCGCAGTGGATGCCCCCTCAAGCATGTTAGAGAATTGCTCTATTCACCATAATACTACATTTCCACTGCCTTTTAATTTTTCTCACCACCATCTATTTTCCAGTCCTGAAAATGTTTAGTGTATGTTATTAACCTTCACTCAGAAGACATTTCATAATTGATGGTCTTTGCCTCCTTTTTTGCATTTTGGCATACCCTCTCTAGAGCTGCTTGGACAAAACGCAGCAAAACACTCACAGTGTAGGATGGTTTGGATTCACACACTAAAAAATGGGGTTTGTTTTCTTCTATTCTTTTCCTTGTCATTCCTAACCTGCCTGTTACCTTTTTGACAACTGCCAGTTGCTGAGCAATGAGGACAATTCACAGGGATTCCAAGATCTGTGTTCTGACTGACAATAAATGTCACTACAGTACATGAACTAGCTTTCCCTACATATATTATTTTTCAATTGTTAACACTGAACTGACACTCATTTTTACTCACTAATGCAAACTACTGTCAGCTTCTAATATTCTCCCTGTTATACCATATACAAATTTGTCATTTCAGTACTGTCTTTCTGTGCAGTTTATGTTGAGTATCAGAAGTGTCCGTGAGATTCAGATGCCATCTCCACTATACTATTAAAAACTAGCTCACTCTCTGCTACCTATCCACTTGCCACTTATAAACCTTGAGAAATTTCCTTATTTTTCCAGAGTTTGCACACAAAATCTGCTCTCATAAGATTCTTTCATTAGAGACCACTATCAAGGGGATTTTTTTAAAACTTACCTAGTTCTCTTCCTCCCACACGGGTCTCATCACTAAACAATCCAATAGCATGTACCTATATAACAATATCTCACTAACAGACCCAAAAATTATCCCTGACAAGAAATGTGAATGTTTTCACAAAATCGGTAACCGTGAGGGCAAACATATTACTTAACTGACATTTCTACACTTTGATCAGTTCAGCAGTTACTTTTATGAGTCTTCTGTGAAGCTTTAGAGTAAAGTGGCATTGCACCCTTCTAGCATCACCAACAATTTCAATGGTGGATTACATATCACTAAAAAGGATTCTGCAGTGTTAAAAATCATCTCCTTCACTACTCTTAGAAACATATCACATTGTTTTGGGAGATCATTACTATTTTGTCTCTTTGTTATCAAACTTCATTTAAACCCAGGCTCATTTTTTTCCTTATTCAGGATTCATTAAGCACATCTGTGAAGTGCAAACTTCCCCCAAATTCCTCCATGCTGAACACATGCAATGATCTGATGTTAGTTCAGCTTTATTCTATCAAAAAAGCCCTTGTCATACATAATTATCTACAGGTAAATGGCAAGCTTTTGATTTGTGATTATTTTTTCATCAGCCCAGACAGACCATTAGGAAGTTTTCTCAAAATCCATTTTGACCTAGCTCATTCTTACTCATAATTAAGTCATCAGAATTCCAACACTGTTTTCTATTGTCCTCATATACAACACCATTTATATTTTATGGGTTTTTTACAAAAACATTAAGTGAAGTTCTTTTACCCTTAACTTGACTGAAAAAGATATAAAAAATGGTTGTGAGGCAAAAAGGTTTTCTCATGAGTAGCACATGTTTAATCCTGGTTTCAGATAACAGTACTTTTCAAACAAACTTCTTGCCTTTATAGTTCTTCACCCCTTCTTCAGTGCACATCATAACTTTTTGGGGGCATATTTACATTTTTTGCAATTAAATATGACTATGATCATTCTGGAGGGTGCGCTGTCCCACAAATTCATTAATTTTGCATACACTGGTCACTGTCAAAGAATGATGTCTCAGTAAAGTATGACCTGGGTATTGTCTTCTACTCAGGATTGAATCAACTTTAGCTTCTGCATGTGGAAGTTCTCTGATTATTCACCCAGAGAACCCACACAGTTCAAGAGTTTGCACTGCATCACTCAGCTCCCAGGGCTGATAGCTGACAGACAGGAAATCCCTCTTATTTATACTCGGAGTTTCAATCCATCGAGATTCATTGACATTCACCAATCAAGTAGGTAAGTTAAACACAGAGCTTCTGTCTCATTACCAACAAGATAAGGAAGTTTAAACAAACAGTTCTAAAAGCAGTGCAGTCAGGTTTACAAAGTAGAAAAAGCCCTACCAAGCTAAAACCACCACTACTTGTTTCTCCTCCCTAATGCATGATTTCTTTTCTCGGTTTATTTCCAGATTACCAATACGTTCCGTCGTTCGATCCCAACTCGGATCCCCAAACCCAAGCCTGCAAGCACAACCAAAGCACCTGGCAAAACTCCTGCTGGGCACCTCAACAAACCACTCCAAGACAGCCCTTCTGGAAAGATACGCATTGTAAGGACCGTGTCTAAAGCGTGCCTTCAAAGTGGAGGGAGAAGGTAAATCATTTTCTGTGATCTGTGACATTAAAATGGATTTAAGCCATCTGAATCTCAGCAGCAGTTGTTTGGATAAAAACAATTGGAACCATCTGCATGGTCAGCACATCAATGGTCACCAAGCACAGCACATCAGGACAGCCAAGTCCTTAGGAGCCAAAGTTACTGCATGTCTGCAGGAACCATGCCCTGCTCCCTTTTTTGTGGTGCAATTCCAGATTTTGCCACTCACAGCACAGGAGCACAAGACACAAACAGGTTTCTACTACAAATTCACTTCTGACATGTTCTACAAATAACAATAGTAAGGTCATCTAAGTAGATTTATAAAAACATGGTTAATCACATGAAGAGGGGTTGCAGAAGGTGTCATGTTTTCAAAGCTGGTTTAGCTTTGAAAGTGTCACGGTATGGAAGAAAGGTTCAAGAAATCTGCTCTTGTATAACATATTGAATTTAGAGAAATGCACAGCAATCCTTGCATCACTTTAAAAGCATGATGTGAAGATAAGCAACTCCTTCCTCAAGGACTTAACTAGTGTGATTATCTCCAATTCATGCAGAGGTTGTATTAGAAAAACAGATGTGAGAATCAAGATGGACATGGTTTGCATCAACTACATAAACTTTCACCATTTGGATTACAGTATTTAGATTTCAGTTCATTTAAACAGTATTCTAGAACTGATTAATATTAGTATCAAGCTTAACAGTAAATTGTGGCTTACACAGAGGTGCAACTTTATTCTTGCATTCCTCCACAATTTTGCCCTTCCTTTCAACTCCTCACATTCACTTATAATATGTAACTGGATTCATTGCTCCTAGTGAAGGGGGTTTTTTAACTGAATTCTTTGCACAAGAAATTCTAGTTCAACCATGGGAGAATTTACGTTTGTGCTTTTCTTAAAGCGTAACTTCTTTAAAAGACTTAAAATTCAAGGTTTCCCTTCAGCCAACATACACATGCAAAAAACCTCAAACAACAAACACAAACAAAAACATGAGAAGAGTTGCTTGTTGTTTCCAGTTTTCAGATAAACAGCTTTTGTTGCTCTGCAGGAAAATTTCTCACTGTTCTATAGGATGTTAAGAAAGACTAACAAAATACTACAGCAAGGAACCCCCCACAAGAGTCCTGTAATACCAACTAACACTAGTTACTGCTTTAAAATATAAAAATTAATTTATTTCTCTGGCATTAATGTCTCCCTCATTCTTCTTCCCCTAACAGAGTGCATTCCAACAGTCTAAATGGCTCAACTGATAATACGTGGGAAAACTCCTTACACATAGGCGTTTCTTTAAGAACTGCCAAATCCTAATTCCTAAATAAAGCAAAAGCTGGTGGTGATCACAGTGCCATAGCCAGAACTGCAATCCTTCTGCTGAAGCAAGGAGAGATTCTGATGCATTCAGTTACCCGATTTTTCCCTTTCATTTCACAGCTAAAAGTTTACCTTAAGCACTGAGACAGTACAACACATTAGCACTGCTGTGTGACTGTTTTTGCAAATCCACAAGAAACCTATGCCTTTCTCAACAGCTTCACAAGAAATTCTCTGGAAGTACTTTAAAAAGTTTTAAAAGATCAATCTACTGAAAAATTATTTCAGCTGTGTCCTACAAGACACACCTGTGTTAATATGGAGACAATAAAGATTGACTTTTCCTCAGTAAAAAGGAAAGGCTTCCCATTGTATTCACTAAATCTGCAGCTATCAAGTTCTGAGAGTCTGTACCATGTATGCTCAGATCCCAACACAGCTCACAGAAGCCCACCACTGCAATCAGCAGAATGAATGTACACTGATGGGAAGAAACCTAGATTTCAAAAAGCAGCTGTCAGCTTGGCATGCTTATCAGAAAGATCCTCAAGTACTGACCAAGTTCTATCACAAGGAACAGCAAGTCATTGATGAGCCAAAAAGGAGAAACAAACCTCTTCATACAGAGCCCAGCAACAGACCTCAGCTCCGATCAAACAAAAGTGCTCCCACTGAACGCACTACAGTGAAGAGCCTGCTTCTCAATGGCTGCAAATCACACATTCAAAATTGATGTTAACTGGCACCCTTCAGCATGAAGAAAGAAAACAGAAGCCCTGGCAAAAGAAATCAATTCCTGCAACAGCATCCTTTGCTTTAGAGCCCACACAGGACCCCACAAGCACTGCCAAATCATCCTGTGGTCCCATATTACACTTCTCATCTACTTGTAGTGCTGACATACAAGAGTTTTGCTCCTGTCTTGCAACGACACAATTAATTTCTACCTATGAGGGCCATGCCCCTCACAGGTAGATCCTATTTAAGCATCTAAAACTGACAAATGGGGATACTACACTCCTGTGGGATTAAGGGCGATATGGAAAGCACGGAAAATGAAAGACAAGGAGTGGTGACTAAAAAGGAGGAAACTGGAAGAATTTCTGAAAAACAGAATTGCATCCCTCTCCCTCTGACTGACTGGGAGATGAGGCACACTGGCTACAGGCAAGATCCAGACATTTATAGTGCTGTGAGAATTTCTTTTCTGTTCACAGAGGGAAGCGGAGAAAGTTGGTGTCCTTCATCAGAACGAAATAAACTCCTCTGAATTCCTTATCCTTTCCCTTGCAATTCCAAATGCAATATAAAAATCACATGAAAAACTGGACAAAGTTGTGACACAAACTGGAAAAAGGAAGGTAAGGAAGTCCTGCAGTTACATGACGTGGGTCATGTAATACTAAATCACGCTGCTAAGCAGGGAATGATCCCCAACTAGTCCCTCCACAAATCGCATCTCTGAGGTTTGCTGAAGACGTTGTTAGGCAAGATTCCTTCGTTATTGTCATGTGACAAGGTAAAAAGATGGGTAATCCCTTTAACATTGTTTTTCCTTGGGTTTAGCGGGCTTTTTTGTACATCTAAACATCACTTGCAGCAGGGTAAACATTCATGTCTTAAGGTGAGAGTAATTACCTTCAATCTTTAATATGAACTCTAAAATAATGACTTCAAATGATATGGCCAAAAGCAAATTTAGAATTACATATCCGTACACTAGGATATGTATTTATATCTATTTTGTGTTTTCATATGCTTTAGGTGGAGTGTATGAACAATGTTCATACTCATTTTAAAAGTAGCCTTTTGTAACTACAAGTGGCTAAAATCTAAAACACCTTTGAGAGCTGAGTTCTGATGAATACTCTGTAGTCAGAGCTTATTCTAGGGTTAATTTTAAAGGATGTGGCAAAAGATCAGTATTTCAAAAGTACATTTTGAATTCTGCTTCGCACCTGCAGTTATGGCAGAGATGTTATTTTTAAATAGTCAGCAAAGGAGGTTGAATAGTATTTTTTATTGAAACTTGATGTTTCACAGAAATAAAATTGACCAAGTCTTTCAAAGGTGCTCAGTAATGTGCAAATATTTTCTTGTATTGCTGCCTACATCATACATTGTGAACCCTGATTTCCTCTTCTACGCCAACTGAATTTAAAGCATTTTACAGTATCAATAAGATGCTGTACAAATTAATCTTTGATTTTACCTGTTTTACGTGAAAAATAGCTACACAAAATAAAAGTAACAGATGTTTTATGTTTACTGATAGCTTGTGTCAACTTCATCCAACAACAGGCTCCATAAAAAGAACCTGCCAAAAAGTTTCCAAAGGTGGGCTGCAGACAGCAGAGTACCTGGTTTGCACAACACCCACCTGTAATCACTACTCATAACACTCATTCATTCCAAAGAATGCTCTTGGAGTAAAGTATACAGGACTGGGTTAGGCACCTCCAGAGGTTGCGTTCCACCTGGATTCTTTCAGTAGCTCAAAAATACTATTGTGAAAGTCCCAAGGAATTTTTCATAGCTGGAAAGGTTGTCATTCACAGTCTCACCTCAAAGTCCGATGGTTCATCCATTATGTCAAAAGTTTATCATCCAAGTCCTGCTCTGTATCCAGTTTCTAAAGGAAAGCTGCCAACATTGCAACCACCCACCCCAAGTGAAACCTGTGGTGGCAGAATGTGCAGGTGGGCTCTTCAGAAAAATCCCTAACGAAGAGCATTGGAACTGGGACTGCTTAAGGAACCCACATGAGACTAAAACTAAAAATTAAATGCTCAGAAGTCTAATTAGGTCTTGTGAGCCCCCTTTATTACATGCATACAACTTTTATATTGCTTCCACTCTAACTATTCTCCAAGTAGCTCTTCACAGGAAATAAACACCAATTATCAAGATACTCAAAACCTGGAGTCTTTGCAGAGGTGCAGATAACTCCCAGTAGTTTCCAACCCTTGCCCATATTGTATTTTAAAAGAAATTTAAAAAACAATCAATAAAATAGGGCACTATAAAGTTTAAAGTCATTTTAGGTGCCTAGATATACCTAAATTTTCACAGTAAATATAAGCATTACAGATAAAACATTTTACAGCTTGTTGTTTCAACACACTGAAAAAATATAAGTATATAAGCCAGATATCATAACCATCAGGGAAAAAAAAGACAAATCAGTCACGGCACCCTACTCCAAAGAGCAATGGCTGGAGAGAACTTTTTCACTCCTGCCCTTTTACAGTAACACATGGCAAGGGTGATGCGACACACCCCAGCGAGTACACGGGTGATGCTTTTCAAGTACCACTGATACTTTTCCCTCCAAAGGCTCTACTATGGATTTACTGTTTCCTAGGCTTTACAGGACTGCAAGTAAGTTCACGACGGTAATGGCAAACACAATCACAGAATATTCTGAGGTGGAAGGAACCCACAAGGATCACACATTATGCAAAAGCCTTCCATCAAATAAACTCTTGGGAAGAAGATACAGTCTGGAAGGTAAAGGAATGCAAGGGAGCTCTGAATTCAAAGCAAGAGGTTTTCCCATTCCCGTCGCCCCGCTTTTTAAACTTTGCATAAATTTGTGTTAGGTGGGTTCCTGTCGTTACCTAGGGTTTGGTATTTTCGTTTGCCGCTCCATCATCTGCCCCAGGGCTCTGATCAGAGACTGGACATCACCTCGCTGCAGAGATTCTGCTTACAAACAAACCCGCCCTCGGTAGCAAGCAGGGAAAAGCAGGAACGGGGGGGAAAAAAACCGAGAGTGGAAAACCTGGAGAAGTAAATTAAAAGCAGAGGAGGGAAAGGCGGAGGGTGGAAGTGGAAAAAAAACCCACCCAAATCCAACGGAAAGGAAGGAGGGCAGGAAAGGAGGGTGGAGGGCAGGAAAGGAGGGTAGGGGGCAGGCTCTCAGGCGAAACGCTTCAACCCCAGGGTGAGGAGGGAGCTCCAGAAGCGGAGTACCTGGAGTGCCTGGAGTGCCGCCCGCCGCGGGCTCGCTGTCCCACCACGGCTCCTCCAGCGTGTCGCCCATGCCGCCGCCGCCGCGCCTGCGCACTGCCGCGGGGCCGCGCCGCGCCGGGCCGGGCTGCCCGCGCTGCCGGGCGGGCGGGGCGGCGCTGCCCGGGGCACGGCCGCAGCCACCGCAGCTGACATTGACAGTCACACGACAGTCCTCTGAAAGAGAAGGAGGCTTTCAAAGGCATTCTGAATTTTTTTTCCTTTCTTTCTTTTTTTAGTGGAAAATATAGAAGGGAGAGAAACAAGAAAGGTATTAAAACTATTATCCCGTTCTTCACAGCATTCACTTAATTGCCTCAACCCGGGTTCGTACTGTAAAACACCCACTTTCTTGGTTGAGGTAATTCACGTAATCTTTTCCGAGGAGCAGCTGGGCGCCTGCAGAGGGTGCAGTTCCCTCGGGATGCGCGTCCCCACCGGGTGTCTCTCCCCGCTCCCGGCCCGGGCCTCACCTGCTGAGCGCGTCCCGAGCCACGCCGGGGGAGTGGCACAGTGTAAGGACTGCAGTTCCTCGTAAGGCGGCACTGTTATTCCGTGTACAGCCCGCCCCAGTGATTTTTCTCAACTTCCATTGAAGTATACCCTATTTTTTCCACCTTTGAGGATACAGGTGGGTAAGGAGCGTGCATGACAGAGAGCATTAGTGTTGTTCTGCCCAGGATTGTTAATGGACATCACCAAGAGATTTTTAGCCCTCGGAAACGGCGTGAAATTTGTGGATTTTCCCGACTCGCGGAGTACGTCCAATCTGTAGTACATTAAACACCATGGGGGAAGTCACTTAATGATCAAGCCTACATGTGGCAAAGCAGTTCAGCTCTACGAAAACCGAAAACATTCAAAACTCCGACAGCGCGCCTCCCCTGCCCTGTTCCAGGGGCGCTGCGCGGGCGCCCCCTCAGACACCGCCCCCGCCCTCCGCCCGTGCCAGGCTTCCGCGCTTTGCGGCCCGCGCCCTCAGCCCGGCGGCGCGGGGAGGCGGGGACAGGCGCCGGGGAGGGGACGGGCTTCGGGGAGGGGACAGGAGCCGGGGAAGGGACAGGCTTGGAGGAGGGGACAGGCTTCGGGAAAGGGACAGGCTTCGGGAGGAGCGGCCTCGGCGAAGAAACGCCTCCCGAGCGCGCTTTACGGCCGGGCGAGCGGGCACGTCAACAGCTATGGCGGAAGGGGAAGAGGCGCCGCCGCCGCCGGGCAGCTGGTGAGTTATGGGGGTGTGGGCGCCCTCCCTCCCGCTCGCCTCCCTCCCCTCCGCAGCGGGGACGAGGGAAGAGAGGCCGGAGCGCCCTGCCCGCCGCCGCTCTCCCCCCGGGAGCCGCCGCGCTCGGGGCGTGTGCGGGGTCGCGCTGGGAGCCAGCCCGGAGCCCCCCGCAAACGCCGGCGCTGCTCGGCGGCTCCGGCGCCCCAGAGAGGAGGGGCCCGTCAAAACACGGGCGAGACACAAAACGAGGGCCGTGCCCAGCCTGGAGCCAAGCGGTCGCTCCAGTTTAAATGACAGCTTTAATATGCGGTAGGAGCTGCTCCAGGAGTCTGCCTGGAGTGGAGTTGCTTTGTTCAGTTCAGCTTTCCCATTCGCTGCGTGCTTGGTCCCAGGAACAGGTGACAGCAGTGGGTCCTGCCTCGTTTTCTGAATGATTTTGCACCCTCCTTTAGCACAGCTATTTCTTATAATGGATTTTACGTTGAACCTCTAGGACAAGAATAGAGACTATTTCTGGAGCGTGTATAGGATCATTTTGATGGTAACAGCGATGTGATTTTAGTATTTGTTGCATGTGTCTTGACTCAGGATTGCCGAGGCTTAAATAAACACTGTGTTTAAACACTGAAACTATTCTTACTGCATCCAGCACATCCATTTGCGCCTTCACTTTGTTTTTGTCTTTGCGCTTCTGCATTGCATGTGATTTCCTTCTGTGGCTCTGTGCCACACCATTGCTCTTTGTCCTCTCCACGTATATGCTTTTCAAGCAGTCACTTTACAGAGCTGCTTTCTATGATCACTTCCAATCTGATGTTTTTGCTTTTAGGCTCTATTTGGTGTGGCAGATTCAGAGTTTGCTGCAGACTGAGCCTAGCTTCTTTGTGCTTAGTTATCTCACTGTAAAGAAGCCAGAACACACACACAGGTGTAGGTGGAACCTCTTCTTGGTCTAGGTTGGTTCTACAAATACAGCTCTTGGTTAAAACAACTGAGTATGTTTAACTAGAAAATGAAAGTTAGTTGGTGTCATTTTTTATTCTTGTTGTTTTTTGGTTTGTTTTTTTTTACTTTTAGTTACAGCCTCAAAATTTATAAAGCTACTTCTATAAGCACAGTGTTGCATAGACATTATTTCTAAATACAGGCCTGACTGTTGGGCCCTATAATTACAAATACGAGGATGGACTCACTGACAGTGCACTCTTGACACTTTGAAATATAATCCTGGTCATTGAATAAGAGACATACTTCAAATACATCTGGAAAAAATACTTCAGATGACTTCCATTACTAATATTAGAATATTGGTGTCTCCCAGATCACAAAACTTCTCCAGAATTTCTGTTAAGGATGAGGACAAGTGTGTTTCCAGAGACATTTCAAGGCACAGCCTGCATTGTTGATATTCTGATTGGCAGCTTCAAAACTAGAGTAAATTTAATATGCTGATGGTACTAGAAAATGCAAACTTGAAGGCATTTGTTAAAACCGATTTAAGGCTTTATGGGAACAGTTAAAGAGTTTTATGATTAAATGCTACATTAATAGGTGACAGTGCATCCTGTTACTAGAGCTGTGTGCTGTGAGTGACAATGTTGCATTCCTTATTGCCTGCTTAGAAACTTTACATGGCATTTTGGGTTTGTTTTCCTGTTCTGTTTTTTGTTTGTATCCAGTTTCAGTGGAGTATTTGCTTTTTCATTTATCCATAAGTGTTGTCTTGTATTCATGTTTCAATGCTGTGAACAGTTGTTATTAAAAGAGCTTTTTGGTGTAAATTACTACACTATCGTATTTTGAAGTATATAGGATTTCAAATCTAAAAAATACCCAAACATATAATGATCCATATGTATGCCTGAGCCTATTAGGAGCAAAACTGGCAGTGCTGATTCCGTGTCCTCTCTTCACTTCCTTAGGAGGATTAAAAGACAGATGGAATTTTGTGTTCAGAGGCTGTTGCAGCACCTTGAGTGTGTAGAATCCAGATGTGGATCTATCCTCGCTAACATAAAATTCCCTGTTTGTTTTCCCTGTGTTAACTTGTCATGCAGTGCTGGTGTAAGGGGTTTGGGTGAGGGTGTCACAAACTAATTATTAATTAAACCCTTCAATGTGTGTACTGACTGCTTGGTGTTTTGCGCAACAAAACCCAGGGTACTTCGCCACTGCACAACAAAATAAAAAGAAAACCCAGCATCACCACTACCCCAAACTTTTGTATAGAGAAAGATGAGAGTGTAATTTTTTTCTCTTCAGTAGGTACAGGAAATTGTTGTCAACAGTTTTGATTTAAAAATGAGCAAAACCGGATAGACCTTGTTTGCTAAATGTTTCTTTTGAGCTATTTGGCATATACTCAAAAGCTAATTTGGGAAATTGCCAGCACAATTTTGTTCTGGAAGACATATCTGTCCAAAGGTAAGAATGCTGTGAAACACAAAGGAGGCAGGCTACTTTCAAGCTGCTGTAAAGTGTTCTTTGTTTCTTTTTTTTTCGGTCTGCTTATTTGTTTATTTTCCTCATAATTTCAGTTGATGAGTACATCTAGTCAGTAGATTGTATAGACACAAATAAGATGGTCTGTTATTAGTTAAAATGTTTGTAATTGGAAGTTATAGATTTTTCTCTCTTCATTTATCAAGGAAATCGATGATTTGGACCTTATTTTTCTTGTTCAGGTTTTCAAACGGATTAATGGTTATGAATTAATTTCTAAAACCTTTTTGCAAGTGTTTGTTTAATACTCAAGCTTCAGGAAACTTGCTCAAGTAGTGATTTTTAAGATCTGTACTTGGAAAATCAGGACCTGAAGTAACTAAATATAACTGTAACCACAGATGGAATTGTTCCTGTGTGTTTAACGTTGCATTGGAATAACCCATCTTAAGGGACCCAAAATGCACTGCAACTGCCTAAGACAACGGGGGGACAAATCTGGTTTCCATATATCTTTCCCATTCTCACAATCTGGCTAATTAGACCTTGGAGCTGTGGTATTTCTTCTGAAAGCCCATGAACAAGAACAATCCTTTCCAGTTAAGCATGAAATAGAAGAAAAAATGTCAGGGAATTGTTTTTTTCCAAAATTCTGTTGGAGAATAATAGATGGTTCAGTGGTGTGCTGGGTACAATGGCTATTTTGAAGCAAATGTGAGGGATTGATTTTTGTTTGTTTGTTTTCAATAGAGAACAAACACTCATTAATTTCAATTCAATATGGCTCTTGTTGAGGCTTTTTCCTGGTAGTCAGGAAAATCCTGAATTAAAAGTATAATAGCTTCTATAGTAATAGCTTCTAGTAATAACTTCTATAAAAGTATGAAATTGATTGTAATATTCTTAACACTTTATGGAGTTTATTGATCACTTACTATTATCTTTCCTGCTGTTCACATTCCCTTCACTAGTATTTATGAGTGATGATTACCAGGTATCTCAGTCATATACAAGTAATATTTAGAAAAAGTGGCTTAAGCTGAATTCCCAACAGTTGATCAATTTTTCTTGCCACCACCTGACACATCTTAAGTTTAAAAAGGTCCGGTTTAATATCTGTGAAGATAGCTACTTACTGATTATAGTATGTCACCAGACTGGCATGAATGTAAGAGATCCTTCTGTAAGTGTGGAGATGTACTGCAGATACACTAATAGGAACATTTTGTATTATGACATTTTGAACAGTGTATCATGTGGGAATTTACCTATCAGGCCATGGCTCGAGTGTAGAATTCTGGAATTCTACACATCTAACCAAAATTTTGAGTAGCACCTAGGAACAGGCACTGAAGCCATGGCAGAGCAGAAAGTGCAGATGTTCGGGTTGGAGGAGTTTGCCCCTAGGGAGAAGTGCTGCTTTCTGTTCAAAATAAGTGTCATAGCTGTCCATGTGAACAGAAGACTTCCTAGCTGCTCATCACTCATGAAAGACAAGGATCCAGATTGCTAGGGGTTTACTGGAATATTTATAGAACAACGGAGAGAAATGAGGTAAAACAGCGAGTGGACATGTGTTTAAGTGTTGAAGTCACTTTCATGTTTTGTACTTTGCAAGCTAGCCTGAATAAAAGTTTATTAGCGAAGAATTTACTTAATCTTTGAAAAGTCCTTACTTACAGCCTGTGAGCAATCTTGCAGTTGATGGAGGAAATGAGCACCTAATTGAATCACAGCAGAACAAAGTATTTTTCCCCCCACTATTTCGTTTAACTCCTTGTTGGTAATGTATCACATCTCTTCGTGTGGCAGATGGGCATGTCAGTGTCTTGCTTTGTGAGGCATTTGCCTCTCACCTTTACAGTATAGAAAGTGAGGGTGACAGCACGTGGAAGAAGTTTCTGCAAATGTTTAGTATATTGTCAAGCAGAAGAAACAAACATTTGCAGATACCACGCTGAACTCAGTGTTAACCCATGCACAGCTTTTGGAATGCTGGGTACTAGTAACTGCTAGAATTAGTACTTGTGGGTTTGTGAAACATTCTTTGCCAGGTGGTTCTGTAATTAGTGTAGATGTAGTTTTAAGTGTTGTTTCAATTAAAAATTACTTTTTTATTCTCAAAAGAGTTTCTTTGGGTGACATAGAAACAAAGTTAAAGTTTTGCAGTTTAGGACCTTTCTACTAGAAATGGAACTTGTACACAGCTGTTGCATTCATTTCCACATACCTGTGTAATTCTTGGATATAGTTGTATCAGCTGGTTATGTTTTGTGTGCTGTAATTCAAGGCCTGGCTGTTGCTCTCTAGTCTGTTTTTCATACACAGTGTTCACAGAAACGTGCGATATGTTGAAGTGCACCTCATTCTCTCCAGCTGGTGTTTGATGTTGGCTTCTGTTGAAGCTAGATCATCCTAGAGTTCATGCAGTTCTGCTGAGAGCTAGGAGGTCTCTTTGTGTAGATGTCCTGGAAATAATTGAATTTATTCAGTGCTAACCGATCCATTAATTTAACTTTGCAGGCATTGACCATTATGTACACAACTGGACAACAGGATAGGTGATGGAAGTGCAAGTGTGCTTCCATATTCTGTTTTCCCTCCATTTCTGCCTGGAGGAAGGGATTGCCAACCTGTGCAACCTGTATCCCTATACAAAACAGACTTCGGGATTTCTTTGTTTTTGGTGGTTTTTTGTTGGGTTTTTTTTTGTTTGTTTTGTTTTGTTTTTTTTTTGTTTGTTTTTGTGGGTTTTTTTGTTGGTTTTTTTTGTTGGTTTTTTTTTTTTTTTTTTTTTTTTTTTTTGGTTGGTTGGGTTTTTTTGGGTTTTTTTGGTTTTTTTTTTTTGTAATATTAAAAATGTGAGAAAATAAGGCAAGTCAGTCTCTTTGTAATCTATGGTTTTTTTCATCCAAATTTACAAAATTACTTGAAGAAAATGGAGTTGTACCCCAGTGTATACTTGAAATATGATTTAAAATGCAAACCAAAAAGTAGTGACAAAGAAACTGGCTGGTACAAAGCAAGGGAAATGCTTATTCTTCAGACCTGTAAATATTTCAAGAAGGCTTGAGTAAAGCTAGCCAAATATCTGCATACTTTCTTCAAGGTCTAAGATTCTAATCTATTTGTGCAAAAGGATGTTATTTAGAAAATCAGCAATGTGTGTTTGAAGTTTTCAGGAGACCAAGCTTGTGAACCTTTATATGAAGGAGTTAGTTGTGAATATATGGAAATTTAAGTAGCCAGGAGTTCAACAGCTGACATTCTTTTTCTGTGGCTATTTGAATTGACTACATGGTAGGCATGGAGTAATAGAGATTGTACTGATAACAGTTCAACATCTGTTACTGCATGTCTATAAATAGATGTGTTATTCACCAGGAATGCATCTTCCCACGTGAATATCTGGAGAAACAATCCTGTTCTTTGTTTTGCTCTGGCTCTAAACCTCCTGGATGTGTTTAATTCACCAGGTATCTGAAGCAAAGCTTTTCTTAAGGCAGATGTCAGAGCAAGTAGAGAAGAATTAAGAGGATATAGCAAGGGAGAAGTTTTGCCTGTGGGGCCTATGTGTCACTGCCATTGCTGTTTTTCCAGTGAACCTGTTTTGCCACTGCTCTGCTACATGATATTGAAATCCTGAAATCATCAGATGTGGTTCTCCCATTGCTGACAGCATGGAAACATTGAACCAGGCTGCAGAAGCTGTCAGAGAGATTGTAAAGTAATCATTCCTGAATGCTGAGTTCCTTCTTATCTATAATGCTTGGGAACTTTTGTTGTCTTACTACAGCAGTCGTCATTAATGTTTGCCTTGTCAGCTTGTGTATTTTTCTGTTTTCTATGTTAACATTTTTGTATGTTTTAATTCAGACTTGTGCATATGTCCACACTTAAAATACTGGAACTATATAAAAATTTGAGTTTGACTAAAAGGATTTTTCCCATTTTGGGGAAAGGTGAGGTTAAAAGCTGACTGTTCTAAACCTTGGAAATAAGTGTTCTGTTTTCTAGGACATCTAATATTTTATTTAAAATAACTCCACTGTCTAATTTAGGTGCAATGTTTGCTTTGTGTGTGAAAACTTATTGAAATTGAAAGTTGTAAACTGCAATTGTATTTGCATTTTTATGATACGTTTTACAACATTGTCACTGAATGAAAACAAAAAAGCAAATTTCTTTTTTCTTTTATGTAAGTTAAATGGAGTTACAAGCAACCTTAAAGTAGAGGAAAAAATAACATTTTGCAAGCATTTGCTTTTAGTAATTTTCAAGTTGTCTTATACCTTTGCATATGTGTGGGATTTGCCTGACAGTAGCCTTCAGTCTACATAAACATTGAGAAATAGTATAATTGATTTTTTAAATTATGTTTCATTATTTTAGGATAAAAGATCTTGCAGACGCTCTAGAAGAAGGAGGTTGTGATCTTGAAACTGTGAGAAACATCATCCAAGGAAGGCAATTGCCCGCTGATCTAAGGGCCAAAGTCTGGAAGGTAAATATGAGCTTAAATCAAGAAGCAGGAAATGCTAGAAATTGTATTTCATTTGAGGTAAAAGATTTAATTGCCAGGCATCTCTACTACATCTAGAAGAGATGTAGTACTGGGATTTTAATATGCGTCTGTGTTGATTCAGTTTAAGAATAGTTCTCTTTTATTTTTATTTTTTTTAATTACTGGGTTCAGTAATTTAACAACTGCAAAAAGACACTAAAATATTTAGAGGGCTTTCTACTTTTGTTTTCAGATTGCACTTAATGTTGTAGGAAAGGGGGACAGCCTGGCATCCTGGGATGGCTCCTTAGACCTACCTGAGCAGAGTATAATTCATAAGGATTGCCAAGAGCTCATTGGTAAGTTCTGTTACATTTTTAGATCATCTGTGTGAAAACATCTGTATTCTCAGTTGTCTCGAGACTTTTTTCAATTAATTTATCTGAATGATGTTTACATTTTGGAGGAAGCTTTGAGGAGGAAGATGAAAGAGCAGATAAAAATCACTAAGAAACTGTAAGAAAACAAATAGTATCTTAACTGTACACAGACGTTTTGGGAGATGACATCGTGGGAGTTTAAAGTATTAGCTTGTAAATGATAGTTTGCATAGTCAGAAAGCTTTGAGAGATGAAAACATGGTAATTGTTTTCTAAGCTCCATCTTTTAAAGCAGACATTCTTTGTATAATGTCAGGTTTTTATTTGTGGGAGGCCTGGTTCTTAATCTGAAAACCTGCTGTAGCACAAAAAATGCATATAATATTTGAGAGAAGAAACACATTAAACATTTTGGACTTCCAAAACTCTTTTAAAGAAAGCTACTTTTTAATAGCATTTTCAGCTAAAATGCAAGGCTATGTTTGTGCAAGCAAGGGGCTGCCAGGACAGAGGAATAATACTCTGGTGTGTCTGCAAGGAGCAGCCACAGGATCTGCTTGGCAGCTCATTACAGAACTGGTCAAACCCCTGGAGTTTGTCAACAACACTGATAGCAGTGATCACTTGAGGGAATCAATGCTGATAAATCATAAATCAAGATGCATCTCACGACTTCAGTAAGAGAATCTTCTAATTTATTACCTATCACTTTATTTATTCTTGTGCAATCTAAAGTTAAGGCAGAGGATGGAGTTGATGCATGTGTACATACCTACCATTTTTGAAATGCAGTTCTACACTTTCTAGCCTTAGGGTCTAGTAGGACTTATTTTCCTTCTCTCTGTCCTATAAAGGAAAGAGATGGGGCTGGAATTTCCACTCTTATTTAATCACAGTCTCTCTTCAGGAAGATGCAAAATGTCCTGGTTGTATTCATGACATACAAAATTAAGCACTTCGGTTTCTGATAGTTCTCTTTTTGTATTTATTGGCAAATGTTTTGTGATATGTAAGGATTTAAACTGATAAAGGGAAGAAATGTAAAGTTACTTCAGAAAGAAGGTTATATGGAGACTTCATTTTTTTTGTTGGCTTGTTTCTATTTCAATGTTTCAGCAAAGCAAGTAGTCTCCAAATTTAAAGTATATCCTCAGCTGGCATGAGTTTTATGTACTGTTTCATTTTTCTGAGAGGCAGAGAAAAGGAATGCCAAATATTGACTGGCTTTGATGGGAAAGTGTTAAAGACTTCCGTAATAAAAAATTATTAACAGTAGTGAGACTTGTGGTCTTCTTGTAACTGAGGGGGAAAGATGTTTCCTAGAAATTTAATGCCACTATGTTAATGTAGTGGGTACAGATCTCTTTCCCGCATCCTGGACATAAAAAATTGTGATTTATAACTTAATGCTCAAATTCGAGTCTGTAAGCCTAGCTGAACAAAAACTTCTGATTTGGATAAATTTGCATGTCAGTCAGCTTTTGCGGAATTGAAGGTATGCATTGTGGTTGACCCATGTTGAAATTCAAATTAATTTGTTATGGAGTTGAGCCTAAGTTGTGTGCTGAGCACACCAAATAGGAGTAGAAGAGCAGAGTTCTGTGCACTGAAAGAATCTACCTCCTTCTTTCATGCAGAATCTGGAACCCCCAAACTACTTTCATCCTCTTGTTGTATTTAAATGATATTTGAATGTCTTATCCTACTGGGTTTATAAAATCACTTGTGTTTTGATACCTTTTTTAATGCCTTTCTGTTAGAATTTAATCCAAATAGGCAGCTGTTTGTTTGTCTGGTTTTGTCGGGTTTTTTCCCTGAGCAGTCCCTATTGGTGCAATTCTGCTATGAAATAATCTCATCCAGTTTCTCTGAAAAGCCTTTAACACAGTTTATATCACTGTGCCTGTTTCAGACCAGCTGTCGGTGCCAGAAGAGGAGAAGTCAGTGTTAATTTTGGATATTGAGTCCGTCATTACTTTTTATTGTAAATCCCGCAATGTCAAATACAGTTCCTGCCTGGGCTGGATACACCTGCTCAAACCCCTGGTGCACCTTCATTTGCCCCGCAGTGATTTGTACAACTGCTTCTACGCTATCATGAATAAATTCATTCCAAGGTAAAACTCTTCCATAGGTACTCTTTTTTTTGGCAGTAGGAGTGTTCTGTGAAAGATGTGCATGTTGGTTTTGGCTAGAGCAGCACGGTTTGTAGCCATGTGGTCAGATTCCTTCATGTGATCATAAATGTCAGTACCTGTTGGTTTGAAAGCCAGGAGATGATTGTGTTGGTTTAAGATGCCAAAAGTTAACGTGTGACTGATCTAGACTCAGTATGCCTTTTAAAGAACTGTCCTTTCATGCAATATCAAAAACATGTGTTTATGAACTAATTCACATAGCTTATGTAGAACTGGGGGTTTGTTCCCTTTCCTAGCATTTTTGGTATCTAAAATACTTCTATTCCTTCAGAAACAGTAATTCATAAGCACCAATTAAGTCTCAAAATCTCTTTAGAAGTAATTTTCTCTATGTTCTATTGAGTTGGGTCTGATTTATTTTTAAATTGCTAGATATTTTTAATGACAAATACTAAATTTGTGCTTTTCATGCTGTTATGTAGGTGCTCTCATTAAAATAAGTTCTTACATATGTTGGAGAACCACAATACTTCAACAAGGCTGGATAGTCTGTAATTAAAGACCTTAGTCTGATTGCCTGTAGAGCAGATTCCAGCCTGGCTGATGGATATGTGCCCAAAATATGAAAAGTGCATGTTTGCTGTAGTGGCAGGAAGCATTTATGATTCCTGTCACTTGACTCAGCTCGTGTCCCTTTCTGCTCTGGAACACTCTTGGGCTCCGTGAGCAGTTTGGGGATGGTGGCACTGTGGTCACATAACTCGTGTGCTTTCAGCTGTGGAAGGCTTGCAGAGTATCTGGCATTTGAGCTTCTGTGTAGGAATCTAGGTGGTGTTTCAAGGAGATGTAGACTGTTGTCCTGGTTTTTTCTCTTCAGTGGGAGAATGAGAGACATAGAAAGGCAACTTGTAGTAGATCAGTGATTCTCTGCTTCATTGGTACCATGCTTGTCTTGGTTTGGGATTTAAATCTGTTTTAGATGCTTCTGTATTATGTAATCTGTCAAGTATTGACAGTATTTCACTCTGCTGCCTTGTTAGTTTAGTGGGCGTTTCAGTGTTTGTGGGTTTTTTGTTGGTTTGATTTGGTTGGTTGGTCTTTTGACTCCTGAGGCAAGTTGACTTCATGATCAGTCCCTGTGAATTAAAAGAGCAATGTGCAGGAAATTACATAATCACAGATAGTAAACAATTGCTACTGTAAGTCTGAAAACTGCAATATTGCAGAGGAGTTTATTATTTTCATTGCTACTTTTTAGGGATTGTTTTATGAAGGGAAGACCCTTTCATCTATTTAGACTGTTGCTTCAGTACCATGAGCCTGAACTCTGCTCCTTCCTTGATACCAAGAAGATGACTCCAGATTCGTATGCACTCAACTGGGTAATAAAGTGAAAGTAGGGAAACATAATGAAAAATAAATTTCTGTTACAATTTAACTTTATGTTGCCAGTTTATCTAAGAGTAGTACAAGCAATTAGAACTGCATATATTAAAATAAATTGCATGTTTTAATACAGTGTGGACTTTTTGTCTTTAGTGTTTAGCATGAGGTATGAGGTCTTGTTAATGTCACATTTGTGTTGTACTGAGACCTTATTGAGCCTCTGATGCTTGAAACTTCTTGGAGTAAGGGAGAGTGAGAGCAGCTGACTCCTGAAAAGCAAGAACTCCTGATGGTAGTTTTGGTTGTGGGCAGCTGTATGTTGTAGATATGGATAAACATCAGTCTAACAGGTCTTGTAAAGCTGAGGTAGGAATTGTTTTAAAAACCTCCCTGCTAAGACATATATATATGTCTTTTAGAATTTAGGCACATATATTTTACAACTTTTAAAGCATTACTCATTTCCTCTTCAAAACTGCCTCAGATTGTGGGTAGTTACAACGATGCTTACCTCAATAATTTTTTATAAAATTTCTATATCAGGACTACAACAAAATTTTTGTTTCAATGGTACTTAGTATATGCAATACAAAATCATGATACTGTGCTTGCACAGGCCAAGTCTGTAATTTAATAGAGAAAGCTTTGACCCATGAACTCTTCTAAGTTCTTCTTTCATACTCATTGGCTATGTGAAATTTTTTTCAACTTCGTGTATTTTCAGTTAAAGAAGAATGAAATGAATTATTAAACTGTGAGATCTGTATTTTGGTTTTGGTTTTTATTTTGTTTGTTTTGGCTTTGTGTTTTAGTGGGTTTTTTTAAGGCTACTGCCAATTTTACTATAAAAGTCCATCTAGGAAAAATTTTCATCTTCTCAAAATCTGCCTTTTGCCAGTCTAATGAGCCTTCAAAAGAGAAATCAGGTCTTTTTTGGCCACTCAATTTCCTTTTTTAAATAGAATTTTCCTTAGTAAATATAAAATTCTTTGAAGTTGTATACTAAAATTTTGCAACCTAATCAGAAAAAGGATCTTCTCTCTGAAAGGTGGTAGTGAAGTAAGCTGGTGTGGCTGCCAGTCCTCAATGCCATGCTTCCTGTGTACAATTCTAGGAAAAAACCTTCAGTTGCATTTTATGTAATGAGATTACAGTAAAATTCCCTGTTTCATCTGTGAAAAATCTCAGTCTATATAGGTGTATCTCTAATACTTAGAAATACATAAGCAACATACAGAGACCTGCCACTGCCATTTGTTCATGGATGTTTTGTCTTCAGTTGCATTTGAGTTAGAATTGAGTGGTTCTTTTTGTCTTTTGCCATAAAACTGTACTAGGAAGTGTTGAAATATTCCATGATAGTGTTTTAAAGCAGGTACCAAGCTTGTGAAAGCTGTAGCTGTGTTGGTACAGAATTTGTGTGCATCAGCAAGTTCAGTAAGAGCCCAGTGAAGTCAGGTGGCCTGCATTTGATTTAGGTGTGGTTGTAGCCCTATCTGGCATGTATGGGAAGCAGTTCCTACCTTTTATCTGCTTTGAACCTGGTATATCAGAGAGGATGTATTTCCAAGTGGGAGCATGGGAACAGGCAAAGAGTTTCTTAAATGGTAATGAAAATTTTCTGATGCTTGCAAATGTTTAATTACTCAGTCATAAAGCATCATAATGTAATGCTAAGTAAGTGATGTTGTCAAACTAATGTGAACCATGTTCAATTAGCCCAATTCTACTGTGGAAAATAAAAATAATTATGTTTGCAGGATCCTTTCAAAGCCCTAATTGCTATGCTATTAGAGTAAATATATTCTCTTATGATTGTCTTGTTGGTGTAATTGGTATTTAGCAGTGGCTGTGAGTGAAACAGTACTCCAGCTTCATTGTGTTATCTGTGGGTGAATTTGCAAGGCTGGCAGTGTACAGCCAACTTTGCCTTCACAATAGTCATATTTATTCACAGATAATCTGTAGTCTTGTGCACTGTTTCCATAAAAATTGTTTTAGAAATTAGAACCATCCTTCAGGATGCTGTGCAGACGCAGGTTTTGTCATAAGTTTGTTGGGTTTATTTTCTTTTAGATATCTGGTATCTCTGTTAAAAATGTATTCCTGATGAGATTGTTCCTGGTAATTGCTTTTTCTCACATCATTTTCCAAATTTTTAGCTTGGAAGCCTCTTCTCATACTACTGTTCAGCTGAAGTCACTCAGGCAATATGGGATGGATACCTACAACAAGCAGATCCATTCTTTATTTATTTCTTGATGTTGATCATCCTTGTCAATGCAAAGTAAGTGTGTAGTTAATTCTTTGGGACATTCTTTGCTGACACTGTTTTAATCCAGGTTTGTTTCATTTTGGTTTTACTGACAATCTATGCCTGTGACTTTACTGTTTTCAGAGACGTTATCTTAGCACAAGAATCAGATAAAGAAGAAATGATAAGTAAGTACTTCTCTTACATAGCTGCAAGTGAAATATTTACTATATACTGTAATCCCCATTTATTACTATTTTTGGTGCTAAAGAGCTAGGTTGTTAATTTCCATCTGATTTTTCTCATTAATGAATCCCTTCACCCACTAATTCCTTTCTTACTGTTCTTTTGCTGCCCTGTCCTTGACCTTCTTTCCTTGTTCCTTTTAGTATTCCCACACCTAGTTTTATACTTCAGTTTGAAGTACTGGAAACAATCACCAAAACCTGGTCTTTCTAAGCCCAAAGCAACAGCTGTCAAATCCTTCACCTGTTGTATTTTCTGGATTGTCTTCATGCACACTTGATTTGAGCCTAATTCATTGTTTTTATAGAAAATGCATTAAATTTCAGTGGAAAATTTAAACAACTCTTGCCTTTGTATTTTTTTTTTTTACATACATAGTACAGTGTAATTTGTAATCTCTAGTAGTTCAAAATGAGAATGCTTGGAATTTTGTGGCTTTTCCATACACTGCAGAACTACACCCTTGAGTTATCCTGGACAGAGAACAGTGCTACTGATTAAGTACTCATTTTAAAGGATTCTCATGATCAGAGCTCTTTAGAAAAGTAGCTGACTTAGAGTTAGAACTGAAAGCTGAAACTGTACAGAAGTAAGAATGTGGTAAAAATAATTTGTATCCAAGGTTCAAACATCTAGTATAAGTTTTATAAGTTAATAAGGAGTAATAAGTTTTTATAAGTTAATAAGGAGTATTTCCTGTATCTTCACTTTTCATCTGGAGGGTGGATCAATATTCATGTTTAATCAGTACACTAGGTTGTTATGCCTTATTAAAAATAAGTTCTTTTATGATCTATGTTGCTTGATTTCTGTGTCTGAAATAGTGTTGCATTTATGTTGTTTGTCTGTCTCAGAAGTCTTAGAAACATCACCAGCCAATTTCAATTTAGAGGATATAGAAGATCTCTTCTCTTTGGCACAATATTACTGTAGCAAAACTCCGGCTTCTTTCAGGAAGGTAATAACAGTAATTTTGAAATTCTCTTCTTTTTGGTGAGCGTTTAAGCTCCTGCTGACAGTAACTCTGAGTATTTCATTGCAATGGTTTTTTTTTAAACAATTTTTTCATGTTGTTACTCTAGTGGAATTTACTGTTAGGATCTTTGAAAGATAAGGTTAATGAAACATATTAGAGAGAAGCTTCCTTGCAATATTCTCACTTGATGACTGATAACCTCATTTTCCAAACGAGGTTCTTGTAAAAACTGATGAGGCTAAACTTCACATTGGCACAATTGCATTGTAGTACACTGCACAGCAATGCTAGCTGTATTTACAACAACAAAGAGGAAAAAGTCTCTTACTAGAGATAAATCTGTTATCACCTACACTGTTTTTGCAGCTCTTCTTACTCATGATATCTGACTTAGTGAATGAATGAAATCAAAGTATTTGATAGCCATTGCCCTCAGCTTGTATGTACTTTCTCTGATGTATGTAGGCAGGTATGGGAGGGTTTTTTGTGGGGAAAAAACAAAACAAACAACTAAACCACAAATTCCAGAGGCACTGCATTGTGTTGGCATGGCCAAAGTGGTGAACAAGCGTGTTTGTAATGTAAGTGCAGACCTTGGCAAGAATTTCAGTTAATCAAAAGTTTCAGTACTATGTGCACAGGATACGCATGTGTGGAACTTAATATTTGTGACTTGGTGGATATAGTTTTATTTTTAACTTTCACACATAAAGACATTGCCTTCAGTTAACCTTTTTTTTCCTTGCCTTATTAGGACAACCACAGTCTTTTTGGCAGCAGCTTGCTGGGCCTCAAAGATGATGACACGGACTTGAGCCAGGCTCTCTGTCTAGCAGTTTCTGTGTCTGAGATTCTGCAAGCAAATCAGCAACAAGGAGTCAGTATACTGAATTAATCCTCCCCCTCAATTTTGTAGAAAAGGAGAAGAATCACTCACCAACCATAAATTTTAACTGCTAACAGCACAAATGATTATTTGCTATTTCAGGAAGAATATTTTTGTCTTGAAATTTTCTCCCTTGTAAGTGATCTCCTGTCTTCAGTGCATTTGTGCTGTAGAAAGGAGCATAGGGGAACTTAAGCTGACTTGAATTTGATGAGTGTGAGCTGAAGGTAGTATCTTACTAATTTGAATTCCTTTCCAAATGTAACTCCTGTAGAGGAAAATTTAAAACTCACCACTCAGTACCTTTGAGAAGAACGCTGTTAAGGAATATCTGTCTTTTGTCAATGAAAGGTTTAAATGAAAAAAATAAAATTTATTGAACCTGTTTCAGTAAAAGTTAATTGGAGGCCCGTATGCTGGGACTTCACTAGAAATATTTAAGACCCATATATGGATCATTATGTAGTTAGATTACAGTGTTTCTTATTGACTATTGCCTTCTTGTAGCAGTTTCCAGGCCCTAGTTTTGTCATGCATAGTTAGAATTTCTTCCTTGCCCAAATAAAGTTAAGCATCTGTTTATATACTGTCCAAGTTGGTGGGATATAAACCCATCCTTATGTGCTGTGCTGATTAGTAGTGGACTCTTGGATTGTCTCATACCCACTATGTTTCCTCTCAGTAGAAATTATATAATTGCATTTGGATGATCCTTTCCCATGCACAAACTCATGTATTAATATGCATCAATATGATGTATTTCCATGCACAAGCTGATACTAGAGTACTACTGAAGGTCTGGTAACTGTAGACAAAATTCAGATTATTCAAATGAAGTAAGATATCTTTTAATAGCTCTTGGTCTCTCTGAGCAGTTCCTGGTGTATTGGAATTAGTATTAGAATGTAACTGGATTCTGTCAATAATTATGCAATTTTAAAATATATAAATTTCTCTTTCAGGAAGGAGTGAGATTCTTTGTCGTGGATTGTCGTCCTGCAGAGCAATACAATGCTGGGCATTTATCAACAGCATTTCATTTAGACTCAGATTTGGTTTGTATGCTTTTTGTTTCTTTACTGATATTTGAATCCTAACTGAGGTAGAAGGGGAGAGAAATGCCGGCCTTTATATCCTTAATTTAGGCTCTAGTCTGTGGACTGCAGTGTCTAGATGTGTGATGGTAAAGTTTCAAAAATTACCTTCTCTAAAGAAGATGGTAGAACCATCATTTTACTGAGAAGTTTAGTCCTTAATGACATTAGAATTTGGGATTTCAGACTTCCTGTTATTTGGTTAGGAATGGAAACCCATACAGACTAAAGACTAAATATTGCTTGGAAGAGAAATCTTTTTAGCATCCTAACTTACAGTGAAAGGTGTAATTAATTTTTTAAAAGAGCACTTTTTTTTCTTTGCCGCTTTCTTTTTTTGCCTCAGCCAGTCTTATTACAGTCTGCTTTTACAGGGCATAGATCTTGAAAAGGATTGGGTCACTTCTTTAAAATTTTTGCTGTACAATAGGAAAGAAAAAGTGCTTAACTTTAGCACTGAGATGTGCTATGGATGAATAACTTCAATATTTTTGTACTTTCTGTTTGATTATGAATTCTTAATTGAATTGTTGTATTTTTCTCTGTCCTTTTTTCTCCCTAAAATCACTTCCTTTTCAGCAGTGTATTCATCACTTCTAGATTAGCCCTCAACTATTTTACTTTAAGCAGCCTATGGAAGCTATATGGAATGATTTATTTGGATATACACCACAAAAGACTTTTATACCTTAGTTAAGTTCAGTCCTGCATCTAATATCTTTATCTCTGTAATTAAATGTTGCATTATTCAGTATTATATGCACATATGTAAATATAATATTAAATGTAATGACATAGGAGAGAAAAGAGGCTGAAGGGTGACCTTAGTGCTTTCTGTAATTATCTGAAGGAGTTGGAGCAAGATGGGTGTCAGTCTCTTCTCCCAAGTAACGAGCAGTAGGACAAGGGGAAGTGGCTTCACCTTGCTCATGGGGAAGTTAAGGTTGAATATTAGGAAAATTTCTTCCCCAACAGGGTTGTCAGTCATTGGAACAGACTGCCCAGGGAAGGGGTTGAGTCACCATCCCTGGAGGTGTTTATTACTTGCAGATGTGGCACTTGGGGCCGTGGCTTGGCAGTGGAGAGTTGGCAGGGTGAGGTTCATGGTTGGACTCGATGACAAGGGTCTTTTCCAACCTGAATGATTCTTTGATACAGTGTGGTTTTTGACCTAGATCAAAAATCATTTAGGAAAAAACTTCTCCTGTCCTAAGTGAGCGTTCTGCTAGACTTACTTGAATGTCATTTTCAATGAAATAGAAATAAGTATTTTAAATTATTAAGTAGTACAAATAGTAGATAGTATATGAAAAAGGAATCCATGCAAACAAGTCTTAAATTAGATGTGATTTGTTCATATGTATTTAAATTGTATATTGGAATTAATGGTGGATGAATGTCATCAGGTTCATCCTTGTTTTTAAATGTTCAATGCTAGGAAAATATTATAGGGAAAAGTCTTTGTGATGAAAAGTCATTAATGGAATTTCAGTGCATTTTATATTCCCAAATAATTTATATACATATATATATAAAATATTACAAAAATTATTGTATTGAGAGACAATGGGGAAAGAAAACACTTTGGAATCCATCTCATTTATAGTTAGAGGAAGGAGTGAGATTTAAGACCTGTGTAATAAAGCAGTAGCCTTTATCTCTAGGGAAACCTCAGTTAAAATTCAGCCTTACTTACTGATGGCTAGGTTGTGTACTTGTGACATTGTCCTTCATCATTTAATCCACTGCACAGACAAGATAATGAGACTCCCTTCTGGCCCCTCCCTGCCCCCCTTCAATCCAGTTACAGGTCAAAATTCCCTTATGAGTTTAAGTACCTTCCCCACAAACACAGGTTAAAATTTTAGCTGTATTGAGAAGGTCCTTGTTTCTCCACCTCTTTCATATAGGACTCATGGTTTTGCATACATAGTAAGCCTTCATGTAGCCCAGCCTTAACTTTTTGAGAGTACAAAGAATCACAGATACCTCCTTGCACTCTCAGCGTAATTTCTTTTCCCAGTTCTTGATAAGTAAATGAGAAAAAGCTTAGTGGGGAGGCAACAAGAGGAAAACTTTACTGGCATCTAGAAATTCGAGGTAGTTTAAAGGGTTTCAAATCCCCAAAGTTTGAATGTGTGGTTCCCAAGGATGTATAAATGTGGAAACCAGTCCCACTGCTCTACCACCAAATTAACACAGCATGAAAGTTGCAAACAGTTGTTCCATTATTACTTGATGCCTTCAGAAATAAACTAACAAATGTTAGCTGTATGTCTTTCCTGGGGAGAGCAAGTGGGCTGAGGAAGTAAAGGAGCATTCACAGTGTTCATTGTGTAACATGAGGACTCAGTCAGGTTCCGTGTGTGAGACTTGCACAGTGCTGATGTTGCCTTGCTTGTGCTCAGATTGTAACCATTCTCAAAGTTTGTCTCCTTTCACAACTTGTGTTACAATATCTTGGTGTCACACAGCATTTTTTTGTTTGTTCGTTCCACAGATGCTTCAAAACCCATCAGAATTTGCACAGTCTGTAAAATCCCTGTTAGAAGCACAAAAACAATCCATTGAGTCTGGCTCCATAGCTGGTGGGGAACATCTCTGCTTCATGGGAAGTGGCAGGGAGGAGGAAGATATGTATATGAACATGGTGTTAGCACATTTCTTACAGGTACAGTTAAATTGCTATTGATTTAACAGCTGCAGTAAAGGGTGTCTGCATGTGTCATTGATGGTGAATGGTAACACATTTTCTCCTTAAAATCTGAACTGCATTTTACATTAGTTGAGTTTACAGTTTTTGGTAAACAGACTGACCCCTGTTTCATTACCATACTTGCCAATCTCATGCCACAGGTTTTTGCTCTGATCAGAATTATCTTTTCTGTTGCAGAAAAATAAGGAGTACGTAAGCATTGCCAAAGGAGGCTTTATGGGTAAGCTTATTAATAATGAACTTTGACTTGAAAAATCTTGATGTCTTAACACTGTTGGTATTTTTGAGGCTTTTGCTAAAAACCATCTAAATGAATAACAACTAGGTCTCATTTGTCAGGTTTTTGTTTTGTGTAAGTAAACACTGTGGACTTACACAGTTGTGGTTAACTCTTGGGGCTTACCCAAATTTCTGAGTGGTGAAAAATCAATGCAGGAATTAGGGAAATTCCCTCTTCCAACTTGTCATTCTTGATGTTTTAGCCACTGTGGATTGTAGATTCATATGAAGATGTAACTTCATAATTACTATTTACTGTTGTTACAATTTCTTAAATCAGGAGTTCGTGATTCTGCAGTTGATGTTGCTGGAAATAATCAGGCTCTACAACAGTGGAGATATCTGTGCTACAGTATGACAATAGAGGCATTTTTAATCAATACCTGTGGTGTTGCAAGAGTTGCCTTCAAGGTCAAAGCAGTGATTTAATTTTAATTGCTGCTGTATTCTAAATGTTTACAAAAATAATTAGTGTATCAGGTAGTTAAATAGATTATCTTAATGACTTTGTACTAGTGAAAGAAAAGCCAGGGATTATTATAGTGATTGCTGAATTTATCTATTTTATTGAATTGAAGGGAAAAAATTGTTACTGCTTAGTCTTGGGTGTATACAATATTTTCATCAACAGACTAAGTCCAGTGTAATTCTGAGTGTTTTTGATGGCCTTTTAACAGCCCTCCAACAGCACTTAGCAGATATCAATGTGGAAGGACCAGAAAACGGATATGGCCACTGGATTGCTAGTACCTCAGGCTCAAGAAATAGCATCAGCTCTGTTGATGTAAGTGAAATTTCAGTGTGTTACAGTGGGATGGGAGCCCTAGGTACTGATTTTTTTCTTCACATTCCTCATTCTGTTCTGTGAAATGCGTTATTGCAAGTCATGACTGTTTTCGCTTGTGTGTTTAATTTCAAACTGTGATCACAGCTGATATATTAATGTGTAGAATTAAGCTTTTAATTTAGATGCAATGTATCACTAATAGGACTCCTTTGTCTAGATATCCATAGCAGAGTGCTCGGTAATGTGGTTTGTCAAGCTTGCTTTATTGGATGATATTTTCCTCAGTCACATGTAATAGCTGTTATTCGATAGAACTCTAAAGAAATACACAGTTGTGTAATTAAGGTTCTACTGAGTACCAAAAAGTAAATTGCTGTTTTGTAGTCTGTTTTCTTTTTAATAAATTCATTGAGATGTAATAACATACTTTTATGTGATTAATCCTGAGAGGTGTTACTTTTACAGGGTGATTCTCCTAACGGTTCAGGTGATGGGAAAGGAGTGAAGTCCCTGGTAAATAAAATGACGGTTGCTTTGAAGACTAAATCTGTGAATGTGAAAGAGAAAGTTATCAGTTTTATTGAAAATACATCTACTCCAGTGGACAGGTGTGTCATTTATATCTCACTGTGCATTACCTGGGAGAAGTGACTTCCTGTTTCATGTGGCTGAGAGAGAAGACTGGGCAAATTAGGAAAAAGGGATCTTCCATATTCAGTTTTTTGATTTTCTGCCCGAGCCCTCCTCACAATTTTATCGTGACCCAGGGAGCATACTGTGCTCCTTGGTACTTATTGCAGGGCCAGTGTGGGTTCCTGTTGCCTTGAATGTTAATCTAGTATTTGTCATTTAACTTCACTTCTTATAATGTGTAATTTTTGTGTTCATTCTAAAAGTGAACAATGATTTCAGTTCCTCCCCATCCTGACGCTAATGAAATAATGACAGCAACATTCTGAATAAGTTTTTTTGGTTGGTTGGGTTTGGTTTGGTTTCTTTCAGTGCTGCATCTTGCCAAATTGAGTTTATTTCTTTTAAAGATCTTGCCTTTTTTCAAGTCCTTTTGTAAAGCTTTTCAAACTCAGAATCCACCCTGTTTGGTTTTTGTGTCTTCAGGTACAGCAAGGAATGAGAATGTACAAGTAGATTGCAGAACACTTTCAAATTTGGAAGTCATCATTCCAAATACTTGTTTTAACTAAATACAGGAATAGCAGCTTTCATCTGTCACAGCTTTAAATGAAACTCTTGCTGTAGTACTTTAAATTCCAGTCTTTGGATTGGTATGTTGAACACCAGGACACTGGTATTCAGGAATCTCAAGAGACCTAGCATTTGCTTGATAGCAGCATTTAAAATATCAAATGGAGAGAAGTTTTTAATAGTCTTATACCTCAGATCATTCCTTCTTGTTGTGCTGGAAAATGTTTTTCTAAATTATTATTATTACTTTTATTTCACAATTAGTGGAAAAATTCTTCAATAGCATTTGATAGTAGCTTTTACTGTGTGAAGAAATAAACCAAATGAACGTGGAGATTTAAAGTGGAAGAGAATAGATGTAGCTTAGCTATTAGGATGAAATTCTTGACAGTGAGGGTGGTGAGGCGCTGGCACAGGTTGCCCTGGCTGTGGCTGCCCCATCCCTGGCAGTGCTCGAGGCCAGGCTGGATGGAGCTTTAAGCAGAGTGCTCTGGTGTGAGGTGTCCCTGTGCAGGGCAGGGTGTGGAACATGACGGTCTTTGGGCTCCCTTCCACCCCCAGCCATGCTGTGAAATCAAGTAATGCTTACATGGAAGCCAGAGGGAGCATAGGAAATGCATCTTTTTATAGATTTTTTTTGCAAATATTTTTCTACCTTGTGTCCAGCTTTCATGAAGCCTTGGTTTTATTTACAAGCATCCTCCTTGAAGAAGATACATTGCCAATGTAGAGAATTTCAGCTATTTATCTAGGTTTTTCCTTTACATTTTTTTAATTCTTTTGTTCTGTCCTCTGCCCCAATGTACTGTAGAATACCTTTCAATATTTCCTGGCCAGACAGAGCAAGCATGGAGCGGTAAGCTTGATAATTAAGCAGTCTGACTAAAACCACCTTTCTTGTATTTAGCATGGCATCACAATGTTTGTAAGCATTGGTTACACTGACAAGATTGCTTGAGTATTTTGGTATTAATTTAATTTTTTGAATTATATTTAAACTATTGCTTTTTACAAGCACTGGTCAAGAGACTAAAGGAAGAAAAAGAATGTATTGGCAGTGCTTTCTTCTCATAGTTTCTGCTTTGTTATTTCTGTTGTCTCCTTACTATTGCTTTTTATGAATTTTTTTTAATCTGTCATTTTCTATATACATTTTATTAATAACCTGTACTAGTAGAAGACATCAGAAGCAATTGCTGAACAAATTACGGCTTAAGGTTTTAACAAGAGAGACTATAAATATGAAAAGTAAACTTCTCATAAAAAATTATCAGTACTTAGATATGACAGGGAACCCATATGGAAATTCTGTCTGGAAGTCTCAAATCTTTATGCTTCTTATCACACAGTGATAGAACACACTGAAAGAAACAGACATGCTCATTACTGGGAAAAGAAATATTATAAGTAAATATGCTTTGCAATTTACCTCATCTTGTTCACATAACTACTGCATTTCATGCAAATGTGGAGGCCCTTCACATTTGCCTCACATACAGTGTCTTATAATTATTTCAGAAATAAAAAACTGTAAATTGAGTTTTTATAAAATTCCTTGTGATAATTGAAGAGCAGCTCATGCATAATCTCTTTGGAACTTTGGCTATACTTTGAGCTCTGTAGCTTTTGACTGTCTTACACTGCAATGTATGAAGATTAATGCTGGATGAATTATTGAAAATTCTAAAAGTGGGTTTTCAAGGATTTTTGACTAATTTTTCGTTCAAGTAGTTCACACATAATTTGAGCTGGGAATCACCCAAAAGCATCACAGAAAGGTGTTGTTTGTGTGAGCAAAATCACTATTAGTGCTAACCAGTATTCTGTAAAAGAACAATGGGAATGGCCCAGTAGCACACAGTACGTTTTGTTAATTTAGAAATACTAAAGATCATGGGGATTGTACTCCACATTTTGTTGATCTGTTCCTAAAATATAGTAAGATGTTAAAATACCACATTAAGTATATAGTAACTTTTTGATAACTCAGAGATGCGTGAATCTGTATTTGTAACCAAGAAGTCTTGATATATTGAGGTTTTACTTTGGTTATTTTGCTTATTCCTTTCATTCCTATTGCGCATCTTCTTTCATTGGGTAGGTGCAATAATAAATTAGCTCACACTGTATATCCCTAGAGTATTTTCTTAAAATTACGGTTCTTAAAAACCTAGAATGGCATTTTTTCTGTATCCATTCAATTAGGTCTACTTTGTGTTTATCACAAGGATGTTCCCTTTGGCAGGTTTGCCACCAAAGGACATTGCATTCAATTTGTAACCATGTAATGATGGCCTTCCATGTAAACGGGTTAAAAGGAATCAATTTCTAGATTCAGATGTTACCAGGCTTTTATAAAGTAGCTTTTTACTCTCTTATTACTCTCTGGTCCTGACTAACTTCACTTGATAACATCAGTGAGATCTGCTCTTAGATCGTGGGTATAATTCAATTTGACATTGATTAAATGTGCTGCTTCTTACTCAATTGGTTATGCATTACTAAAACATATTTACAGAAGCCTCCATATGGAAGCACTGCCCTCTTGAATTGTCAGTGTCATTGATGCTTATTGTTTTTAACACTAATGAGCATGTTATTGTATGTTTATTTTTGTGCCATTGTAGACCACATTTCTGTTTGGTTGGTTTTTTTAGCTTTTCCTTATTTTGTTTATATTAGTAAATTTTACCCATAGAAAATGTTTTCTTTTCTAACTTTCAATTCTACCTTCAGATATCCATAAGTAGTAACATTAATTTACCTGTTACTAAACCTGTTCCCTGTCCAGCTTGGTTCTACAGTAGCATTTAAACTGGAGTTGTGCATGTACTTAAAACAGGGACCAAGGCCTAGAGTTGGTAGGAAACATAAACAGTGTGGGGAAGGAGGTTATTGAACTAGAGGAAAGGGAAAGGCAAGGTTTTTGGTCTTGTTTTGAGTTCTTTAAAACTGCTAAGCGTTCTCACTTCTAAAGGCTAAAATTATGAACTGTTTGGGTTTTTCACAAATTGCCTGTATTGTTGCTTTCTGAACTTACGGGTTTTTTCTCATATTTTGTCATATTTTTCAAGGGGCAAGAACTTTTAATTCAGCTGTGACCATGTAATCACAACATTCTTCACATTAAGACTCAGTTGTTGTGTTTGTGTCATTTGATATGATCTGTAGAAACAATTTGAATGTGATTTTTGACATCAATATCACAATGGTGCTGGGATTGTAGCAGTAGGAATTGTTTGAGCAAATATTTCAAGATTTGACTCAAGCTGGGAGAAATAACCAGGAAGTCAGGGCTTAGACTACAGTGGATGGTTTGTAATAACCCCACTGTGTAATTCTTAAGGCATTTTGTTATCTTTTGAGGAATTAACTAGAAAAATCTAACTGCCAGACATGCCCTGACTGTCCAGATATGTTTTAGTTTCGTGCTAGAAACTTAGCATGTTGTCAGTTTTCAGGTCTCTAATGTATGCTGCCATTTGAGAAGCTGAGCAGAAGTTGGGGGGTGTTTAAAACAAAACAGCATTTCTTTTTACTTTCTTTATTCCAACAGTCAGCCTCACAAAGCAACTGAGCTGTGTGCTTTCACTAACCAAGTTGCTCGATGGGTCACTCCCGCTTTCCTTGCAGGCAGCTTCATGACAGTCTCTTGTCCTTGTGTGTCACACAGCTGTGTTTACATTTTGCTAGTATGTCACTGTGGAGCTCAGCCCATCAGTTTGAAAGTTACTGTTCTTCTCCTGTCCCCTGCCCTCTCCCAACAGACACGTCAGCAGCAGTGACAGAGTGGGAAAACCCTACCGTGGTGTGAAGCCAGTATTCAGCATCGGAGATGAGGAAGAATATGATACTGGTACAGTAGATTTTCCTCTTACTTAGATTATCTTATTTAGACAAAATTATTAAGTTGGACAAAATCAAAGAGTGTCTCTTAACTCTTTGTCTTGCAGTATGATACTTGTCTATTATTGTTGTTCATGTGTGTTATGGTGATGCCTAGGACCAGCCCTCTTCAAATACATAGTAGCAGATTAAATAAAAAATAATTTGTGATAGGCACCAAACAGCCAACAGGAAGAAATTGAAATAAGCAGATATAGTGGATCTTTTGTCTCACTCGTTATTTCTGTGGTAAAGATCTTTTTCTACACTGATCTTGTACATGGAAACTGGCAATTGTGCCTTTATTACTCACAACAGTAAGCAAAATGTAAAAAACCTAGTTTGGCTGATGTATCTCAGGTTAAATGTCTAGTGTTGTCAGTTAGTGTAATGATCTGAATTTCTGAAATATAGTTGGAGCTAGACTTCAAATGGCTGATGTGTGCACACCTCTCCAGTGTTTCAGACTCTGCTCTTCAGCACTGAATCTATTACTAATGAATTCATCTCTTGATATGCATGCAGATTGCTGTAGAAAAAAAGTGCAATTTTTACTGAATTTTTTTTTCTGTAGTTGAAATTCTACAGGCAAAACTGGAGTACCACACATTTCAAAAAGGTTTGTTTGGAGGGTTTTTGAGAGCAGTTCTAACATTGGAATGGTGCAGCCCTACTGCTGCCCTGGTTTTGCTCTGGTAGTTTTAGCCCACTCCCAGTCATCATCTCACAAATAACTCTTCTGTGCCAAAAGGCATATTTGGCTTCTGTGGGAGAAACAAGTAACTAGTCTGAGAATCTTTGACGTGCAAAAGAAACAATTCAGGAAGATAAATGAGAGTCACAGACTTAAATAACATGGATGACAAACACTTGAACATTATTTGCAATAAAAATTTTGAAGGAACAAAGTGAAATTATCAGGTGGAAGCTTTAATGCTAACAAGATTTTTCTCCAAATGCCATGTAATTAGTTGCACAGTTCTTTGAGCATCCATAATAGTGTCTGGCAAAGTCTGTGTAGTTTCAGAAAAGCAGATTGTCTAGAACACGTTTTCAGTAATGGTTGTTTGTGGAGTTGTATTTAATACTTGCTTTTAAAAGCACTATTACACTTGGTAAGTAAGCAGAATCAGAGCAATTTGAGTAAGCAAAGCCAACTTTGAAATATATATGAAATGAAATATATATAATTTTGATACAGAAGAATGAAAGAAGTGAATCTGTTTGTGTATAATTGGTTTTGTGAAGTTGTAGTGTTTGGTTTTTTTCTGTAGTAAGTAATTGCAGTCAGCTGTAATTACTGCAGCCTGCTCTAGGTATATCTGCCTGAGCAGGGGGGTTGGGCCAGGTGACCTCCAGAGATCCCTTCTGTCCTCAGCCATTCTGTGACATGAGGGTGGATTATTGTTCCATTTGCTTCAATTCCATAATGTATTTTTCAGTGAAAATGCTTTCCAAAGTGTGTTTCAAATTCTGAATTGCATAGAAGTAAATAGTTTAACAAGTGCAGGGAACTGACTTTGAAAAAGGCTCTTTAAAGAGCTGTCCTGAGTTATTTCTGGGAGTAATTTGTATGGAGTTAATACAGTTGATTTTATTAGATAACTAGATTGCCTAAATTCTTCTAATGTAGCACCAAAATTACTATGTAAACATAATCACCATCTTTAGACATCAAAACAGTATTTGGCAACTAAGTAATAATACATGCAGGAGTTTTGAGTGTTTCACAGAGGTCTTTGCTGAAAATATGGGGTTGGAATATGTTCTCAAATGTCCTGAAAAATGAATGTGAAGCCAAAGACAAGAATTTTTGCTAATGATCCAAGGTTATTTGAGATAGCAAGGACAGACTGAGTCTTTTGCTAATCTGATGACTAGGTAATAAAATGGTACATGAAATTCAGTATGAATTTAATGCAAGAAAGTCATTTAAAAAAAATCCAACCACTTCTGCTTTCAGATCTGGTTGGGGTAGATGTTTTTGGCTTACTTATAATAAGTAAGCAGTCCTTAGGTGTCAGAAAAGCAAATCAAATGCTCAGAAATCCATGATTCACCCACACATTAAATATCGTGTGTTTTCTGCCCGTGATGTGAGAAACAATGTTTGAACAGGAGAAGGTTCAGAGAGGAGTAAGAAGGGTGAGGAACGATGTGATATTACTTTCACAAGAGGCACAGCTGAATGTTAGAAGTTTTGTTATGTGAAAGAGGCATTTTTAGG
The DNA here is from genome assembly GCF_021018805.1 of Prinia subflava. Classification (NCBI taxonomy): domain Eukaryota; kingdom Metazoa; phylum Chordata; class Aves; order Passeriformes; family Cisticolidae; genus Prinia; species Prinia subflava. The sequence goes on from NC_086271.1 coordinate 484,433, forward strand.
GAGGAAAAGTGATCCACAAAAATAATGTCTGGCCATGAAAGGGATCAACAGGTGTTCATTTCTCCTTGTAAAAGAAACTAGAAGCCACAAGAAGAGACTCTCCTGGACTGTAGTTGGCTTGGTTTTGGTACTCCTTGCCAAAAGATATTGGTGCTTTAAATGCAAAGGGTTTATATGGCTTCAAGGAAAGTCTGGACAAGTCCATATGAAAGAAATCCATGAAACTTTATTGAATGGAGAAATCAGATCAGCCTAAGATATCCCCTGACCTAAAAGCACTTGTTTGTTGAGAGAAAATTAAGAGAGAAATACCAGATATGCCTTTTTCTTTCTTCCCTCTCAATAATTCTGTATGGTTAGGTCCACTTGCTTTGAACTAGTGTAGCTACAGGGGGTTCAAGTGAATCAAAAAGTTGGCTGATGGGTGTGAAAATACTTCTTTTTTTTTTTTTTTAACATTTTTACCTCCTTCTTTCAAAACAGATGAAATTGATAGCTCCTCAATGTCGGACGATGATCGAAAAGAGGTCGTCAACATCCAAACGTGGATTAATAAACCTGATGTGAAGTACAACTTTCCATGTAATGAAGTAAAAGAAAATGGACATATGTTTCCCAGGTACTAAAATTAATCCTAAGTTCAATGAAAACATCCATCTTGATATACATTCAAAAAAATGTTTTGGTCACTTAATTTATCCTTTATGTTAAACTAGGAAATTAAAGTATGAAACAACCTAGAACAAAGTATTACTGTATTTGCATTCTTGTATTTGCAGTGTTATAGAATAGTAATTGTGCATAAAACCTGGTGTAAAGTTTTGCTTTGAAGAACAAGATAGTAAGAAAAATTGAAGGGGAGAGAGGAGCTGGAGGTACTTTCCATGCTCTGTGCACAAGTAATGCTGGGGGTGATACCATCCTTGTTTTCAGAAATGGCCATGCTATAGTCCTCAAGGAAAATCTCAAGTATTTTATAGAGATTTCTTAATTAGGTAATATGAAAGTATTAAAACTGTTTTTTAGATTTAGTAGCTGTATTATATAGCTCTCTCCATGTAGTTTAACTTTCTAAATAGCTGATATTTAATTTGTTAACAAAAGTAACTTGTGTTTTTCTTTTCCTTCAAGTCATCTCCTAGTAACAGCAACTCACATGTACTGTTTGAGGGAGATTCCATCACGAAAGGGACTGGCTTACATACAGTCTCGACAGGCACTCAACTCTGTAGTCAAAATCACATCCAAGAAGAAACACCCAGAACTGATCACCTTTAAGTATGGAAATAGCAATACTTCAGGCATAGAAGTCCTGGCAGTTGAAAGGTAAGCAGAGGTAATGATATCCAGGATACTGTACACTGGAGATCAGGGGTGTGCTGTAATTCCCAGAATTGAGTTCAAAATAATAGGTTTTATTTAGGAATACATAATTCAGATATGACCTAGGAAAAAAGATTTGCCAGCAAAATGATAAGTGCTAGTGAGGCCCAGAAGAAAGGAACTGCAACTACTGCAGCTACAGTTGTTGGGGATGGGATGTGTGTGTGTGTTTTCTTTTTGTAATAGGTCTTAAATAAAAATAAAGTGGACAGTTCTCTGCAGCAAAAATATGGATTTGGGAAGAGTGGGATTTAAGAGTATGGTCATTCTTCTGTGGAATTGGTTTTTTTTTTGACCTCTGACTTTCATTCTCTGCACATTGTGCAAGGAGTCCAGAGGCCTGAACTCAAAACCATGATTCCCTGAAACCTGATTCCTGGAAGTTACATGTTGCAGTGCTCTGTATTTGCATGCTTAAGAGGGGCAAGGGGTCAGATGGAGCAGTGTCTCAGGCTTTTTCCCACTGGTGTATCCTGCCCTTTCTTGGCACTGTTCTAAGAAGGTTGCTGATCCCAGCTGGGGTTTTCTCATCCTCCTCCTTGGAGCGAACTGTGTGCAGTGGGTGCTCTGTTTTCACAAGAGAGGGGAGATGAGTTTCCTACCTAACTGGGAATGTTCTGTGCCTGTTGGCTGCTTAGGTTTGTAGTGGATCAACAAAGAGAAATTAAAGTTTTGCAGAAAATCTTTACTGCTTGTTGAATTACTTCATCACCTCACTGTGGACCGCAGCAGATTGATCTAGAGCTATCTGTAGGAATTAAAAGAACAAAAACCACAAAATAACAAAATACCACAAACCATAAACCAAGCAAGGACTGCTGTGCTTCAGTCAGACAGTGCTGTTTGTAGAGATCTTGAATCCCATTGTCAATTCTTCTTTCCAAGATGGCCAGTGAAGTACTCCTCAACAGTTCTAAGTTCACAGAGAGAAAGTTTCATAGCATCATATAATCAGGAATTAAACATTATTTTCTTAGTATTTTTCCATTTTAATATATTCCCCTCTTCACTTCCTCCTAGAGAGAGGAAGAATGAAAAGAATTATGGAATTTATACTCAAAAATTTTATAGTGAATTAATGATGGCTTTTTCTATTTTTTTGAAGGTATTTGATTCCAAATGCAGGTGATGCTACCAAAGCCATAAAACAACAGATCATGAAAGTATTGGATGCCTTGGAGAGTTAATAACTAAAGACTTTGTAGAGACCAGTTTATAAAGAAGAAGCAGCCAAGATACTGTATGTGGACTCAAGCTGACTGTTTCCCAGCTGAATACTAACTTAAGAGTTTTCGGTTTGCTGGTGGGAGTGCCTGAGTAGCAGGCTTAAGATAGGGTAAATTATTATCCATTTCTGAACAGGATTTTTGTTTAGTATTTTTTAATTATAATTTTTTGTTTGTTTGTTTTGGAGAAGTGTTTATTATAAAGGTCAGTTTGTTTCATGTTAATGCAGCCTTAATGGGAGCGATCTGTATCTTTGCAAGAGCAGATGCAGCTGGGTTCACGTTAAGTGTGTTCAAGCAGTGAAGGACTGTGAGATACAGAGAAGCAGTTGAAAACACATTGGTTTTTAAACTATTATCCCTTGCAAATAAAATGTCTCCATTGCCTACAGTCTAGAAATTTGATTTTGCCTACCAGGTAGTATCAGAGGCTAATTAAAAAATTTAGGGTTTTGAGCACAGCAGATACAAATCTTAAAAACATTCTTTTCACATTAAAAACGGTTAAGCCCAGTTTGGGCTGCAGATAAATGGAAAAAATACAAGCAATTTGTAAAATTAAGGGTTTTTTAAAGTCTTACCAGCTACTAGGCTAAATAACTGGAATTCGTGGTGAGGATTATTTTTAAATACTGAAATTAACTGTAGTTTTTTCTACAGGGTTGTGATTTTTTAAAATTATGCAGAATTTTACATTTCATAGGTTGAGGGTGTTTCCCTTGTAAAGATGAGTGTGTGCATTGAAATGCATGTTTCATGATAGAATATGACAGTTGAAAACAAGTTGCCTTGCTCCTCAGAAACAAAATGTCTAAGAAACATAGATGTTTAAAACCCTTCAGTTCAGCACAAAAGTGAGTACACACTGACCAAAGGTGTGTTCAGCAAGAAGATGAATGCACACAAAACCAGGGAAGAAATTCCAGTGCTAAATGTAAATGTAAATACCTGTGATAAATGTATTCTTAACCAGTTGCCTTCATTGATCCAAGCATTTATTTCTATTATTTTGAGTAAGAACTTCTATATTAGTAAATATTTGGGAGATGGCAACTGTATGATTGTTCATCATAAGCTTTCCATTTGTTCAAGAATGGTTCTGTTGTTCAAAACTCAGTACAGGAATGTTCTCATGGACAAGGCAGAGCATCTTTGTAGACTGATGGGAAATCACCAAAAACTGTGAAATAAAGATAATGGGGATTAGCTTTGCTGCATGAAATCTTCTGAGTACTTGAATCAAAGTCTATGATTTGGTACTTCATCAGAAGGTAAAATAAGTTAAACTGACCTTTATAAAAAACATTTATTCTAAGTTATTTTACTAGGAATCAAGCTAGGGCACCTTAATTCTGGAACTAATAACTTTTTTTTTTTCTTACTATCTGAGTAAACATCAATAGAACTTGAACTGTTGAAAATATTTGCATGAAATTGCACCTGGGCCAATGCTCATGTATTTATAGTTTTGCCCAGCAGCTGTTGTATTACATTTTCCTCTTCCTAATCCCTTCTGAAAATATCCTCAAGAGTCTCTGACTCTGTGCCTACTTCAGCAACAAGACTTTTTCATGTAAAGATGTTTGTGCTACTGTTTATAAACTACAGTTGTAAATAAACCAGTACAATTTGAACATAACTTGTTCTGTCAGAAGGCATTTAGTTGCATACTGTGTAAATTCTCTGAATCAATTAAAAGTTTTTCCTAAAGGTGTTTTGTAAATGGAAGTGAATTTGATCTTTGGAGTGGAAGAAGCTGATTATGGATCATAGGGAGCTACCACCAGTGACCTCTTAGCGTAAGTATTTCAGAATATAAGTTCATTTCATGAAGGACTTCTGGGTGAGCATTCACAGAAAGGTCAGAGTAAATTAACAAATAATCAAGTTATAGAAAAGGTTTCTGCAATAAATTCCAGACTTCTCAGCATCATATTTTTATTATGAAAGTGTTGACAGAATGATACAACATATTTCTCCTAGTCAGGAGGGGGAAAAGTGAATGACAGTCATTTAACAGGTGTGTTTGAGTATTAAATGTGGAACGTGGCTAATGTGTGTGCTTCACTATGAGGATAGCAAATACAGCAGGCCTTGGAGATCTACAGCAAGCAAAGCAACAGGAAGTCAGTTCTTAAAGCCCTTCTCTGTAGAAAATATAATGCAAGCCACTTCAAGGCTAATTATTTGTAAATTTTAAGGCAATGTACAAGTTATCAACAGACCTCTCATCTTAAAAAGCTCAGCCCAAACTATGAATAATTTCAAGTTCTGGTGTGTCTCTACCTACAGTCTAAGGGCCATTTTTGCCTTAGTGTACATACCCATAGTTACTATTTTTGTTATAAAACTTGTATTACTAAGCAGAAATTCCAATTATAGTGCTGCAGTGACATTTTTTGAAAAGGAAAATCAAAAAGGTTGGTATGGTACTTCCTGTCCATTTTAGCTTCAAGGATTTTTTAAAAATTATTTGCTAGAGATGTGTTGGCTCTTGTTTTATTCTGCATGCACCCCTGTCTATATTGTTGAATATAAGGTGACAGTTGTTATGATGCAGGAGTGATAGAAATGAGATCTGGAGTAGGGAAAAGTCTTGGAGTAAACTTCCCTGCCAAATGAAAGCTCTTACCTTTGTGTCACAGTGAGAGTTGGTGCTTCTGTGCTTCACTCGTCTCACAAATTCATTTAGGTTCTGATTTGTATGAGAATTTGTAAAGAACTTTACATGTATTACCCACCAAAAATGCTGTTGATTGCAAAGCTGCAGTTTTTAAAGTTGCCTTTTCCAGTTAGCCCTAACACATGGGTCTTACCTGTGATCAAATCTTTTTCTTCCTTCCTGAATGTGTGAAAATTTTTCCTTTAGGGAAGGAAAAGGGTCGTACTATGTAACTTGTTCTGCTGGCCATACTTAGTGCTTTCAGATACTTTTGTTTGGAAACTTGAAAAATACACTTTATCTCTCTGACCCATGGGAAACTGGATTTTTGGGTGTGCTTTGCACCTTGAATGGATGATACAACTTAATTTTTTATTCTTTTTCTTATTTGGGAAGAAGTTGGGAGACAGCTGTTCTTTGCACCTGGAGCCCTGCAAAGCGTGATGGTTGGGGAAAAAAAAATTAAAAATCATATGCTCTTTCTACCACTATGGACATGTATAAAAAGGAGGGAGGCCTGCTGAGGGCTGCTGCATTGTCTGTTCTGCCATCCTTTGGCTTGGCCAGATTGGGATGAGTGGTTCCCTTTACTGCCTCAGGGACAGGTTGAACAATTCTCTGGTTGAAGGAAGGTTTGTAATTGTTGCACACAGTCATGGTTGTTTATTTTACAGTGGTTATGCACTTCCCATCCTTTATCTCTCTGCGTGTTTCCTGAAAGGGAAGGTGTGTAAGGGATTGATCACCCTGGGTCACCCATTTTATCTTTCCCCATTCTGCTGTTATGTGCTTTTGGCTTACAGATATAATCTTGTGTGAGAATATTGCTACACAACATAACTCTACAATTCTATAAACATGCTTCTAAAAAGCCCAAGGCTGGGAAATATGTACGTGAGACAGCAATGTTTTGTGCTGAGTAAAGAGGAGCCCTTAGTGTTTAAGGCCAAGGAAGAGCAGCATGGTACTCGGTGTGTTGGTTTCACAGAATTGGCAGTGTGGGACAGGACCTCTGGAGCTCATCTAGTCCAAGTTCCCTGCCAAGGCAGGGTCACCTAGAGCAGGTGACACAGGAACTTGTCCAGGTGAGTTTGGAATGTCTCCAGAAGGGGAGACTTCACTTTCACTGTTCAGTGCTCTGCCACCCTCAGTGTGAGGAAGTTCCTCCTCATGTTGAGGTGAAACTTTGTGTTTTAGTTTGTGGCCATTGCTGCTTGTCCTGTCACTGGGCACCCCTGAAATTAGTCTGGCACCACACTCTTGACAAATGCCTGTGAGATGTTTATATGCACTTACCAGATCTCCTCTCAGCCTTCCCTTCTCTGACTGAACAGGCCCAGCTCACACAGACTCTTCATACGAGAGATGCTCCAGACCCCAAATCATCTTTGTAGCCTCCACTGCACCCTCTCTAATAGCTCCTTGTCTCTCTGGTACCGAGGAGCCCAGGACTGGACACTGCTCCACTTCTGTGGAGGTGTTCGTACCTTGGGAGATGCTGTTCTTGTAAAGAAGGACGGGGATGTCCCAGGTGAACGAGTTACCAGTAAGGTTACAGGTGCCTTGGGATGAGCCCTTGGCACACTTAAGGCTGCCAGGGGTTGTTGCGCAGGGCGGGCCGGAGCGGCTGTGGGCACGGCCGGAGCGGCTGTGGGCACGGCCGGAGCGGCTGTGGGCACGGCCGGAGCGGCTGTGGGCACGGCCGGAGCGGCTGTGGGCACGGCCGGAGCGGCTGTGGGCACGGCCGGAGCGGCTGTGGGCACGGCCGGAGCGGCTGTGGGCACGGCCGGAGCGGCTGTGGGCACGGCCGGAGCGGCTCTGGGCACGGCCGGAGCGGCTCTGGGCACGGCCGGAGCGGCTCTGGGCACGGCCGGAGCGGCTCTGGGCACGGCCGGAGCGGCTCTGGGCACGGCCGGAGCTGTGGGGGCTCCGCTGTTGCTGCAGGGCGGGCAGGCCGGGGGTGCCTCATCGCTGCCCTTCGCCGCTCGGAGCGGGGCGCGGGGCGGGCCGAGGGCGGCGCTGGGTGAGCGCGGCCGGGCGAGTCCCGGCAGCCCGCGCGGCCCGGGCGGTGCCGGGAATGCGGGCGGCCGCCGGAGCCATGGCGTGTGAGTGGGAGCCCTTCCCGTCCCTCTCCTGCCCCTCCCGGCCGGGAGAGGCTCCACGGGGCGCTGTGCCGGCTGCCCCGCGCCTCCCCGGAGTGCCCGGCCCCGGGGAGAGCGGGAGAGGCCTCGGTGCTGGGCGCTGGCACGGCCTGGGAGCGGCGCAGGGAGAAGGGAGCGGCGCTGGCGCTGGGCTGGGCACGGACCGGGATACAGCGCTCGCCCTGCAGGGCTCAGCTCCGCCAGAAATGCGAACAAACAGGGCGTGCTTCGCTCCAGGGCTTTAAAAAAAAACAAAAAAAAAGCATGTTTTGTGATATAGTGCTACGAATGTGAAGCATTGTTTTACTCCGATGCGCTTTTACCTGGTTGTGGCCTGCATTGCGTTAAGTTTCCTGGGAATTGCATTTAAAAAGTTTTTGAGGCAGCTGGTCAAGGCTGGGAGCAGAGGTCTCTGCAACACTGCTGCACATTTCTCTGCATTTCTGTGGCTTCCACATCTGAGTGTTTGTGAACGAAACTGGTACAATTTTAAATACATGTGTTCTGTTGTGGCTGAGCTTCAGTTTCGCACCTTATCAAACACCAAACCTGAGGCATATAATATTATATTTGTATATAGGAAAATAATATTAATTACCTTACTTCTGTTTCCTTATGTTTTAAACATTATGGGGTTTTTTCCTAGTGCCTTTCTTTTATTTTTTTTTCTTTCTTTTTTTTTTTTTTTTCTTTTATACTGAAGTGTAAATCTAAGTGGCCAACTTCTCTGAACTAAAACACACTCCACAAATACTGGGAAGTTTTTGTCAGATCCCTAGTACGATTATCTCAGTGGATCTGGATCTATGGTTACACCTGTTCAGAATACCAGATAAGCTTTGTTTGCTCAGTGGAGCCAACAGTAAAAGTCTCTCACATGAGGAATGGCAAAGGGAACAGTTAATCATTTGCTTAACCTCTAGAAATCAGATGCTCAGCTACTGAAGTGAGAATTAAGTAGGAAAAATGTTGTATCTCAACTGCTCCTGACCCAGTCTCATTTTCACTTGAATCAGCTTTTCCAGGTTCCCTGACCACTGGGACTGTGTTACTTCCAGCTTTGTCATTTTCTTATTGTGATATTTGACTGTATGATGGGGGAGTTTTTCAAACAGGAGAAGTGCTATGAAACTGCGATACTTTTTTTTATGAAGCCAGAGAAGGTTGGTTGGTTGGTGTTTGTGTTAAAGGAAACTATTCTACCTGCTCAGGGTGTGTTTCCCTACAACCTAGGGTACTCAGAGGTTAATGGAAGGAAGTCCAAGGGGTGTGCACAAGACCTGGCTGCTTGGAGAGCCTGCAAATGTGTATCCTGCTTTGTGGGAGTAGAAGCTGTTGATAACACTTGCAACTTGGCCAGAAACCAGTTTGCTAAGGAAAGATGTTAACCTTTCTGATTTTTATAGCCATTTCCCAGACTAGGTGTGAATTGAGGGATAAAAGCAAACACTTCCTTTATTTGGTGCTTTTGGGATTATCCAGTCCTTTGGTGTGGTAGTGACATTTCAGGTGACCTGTGCAACAAGAAGAGGCTCCCACAGTGGGCAGCAGCCTGGGAAGGAGGGGCTGGGGGACCTGTGCTCTCCCTTTCTGTAGCATGGCCCTTCCCCTGGAACGTGCACTGGGTGCTGCTGGCACAGGGGCTCTGTGATCTTTGCAGGGTGGTGGCCCTGCATGGCTCCCTGGCAATCCTGGGTTTCAGTGCTCCCCCTGTGTTAAGACACATAGGCTGCAGAATGACTTGGTAGTGGTTTGTGCATATGTTTATATATAAACTCATCTGTTTTCTTCAATGCTCGTTGCTGAATTCAAATTTGGAAGAGTTTCCTTGGGGACTTCTGATGAATATTTTTTTTTTCTGCCATCAGCCTTCCGTCTTGCTCTTATCCAGCTGCATGTATCTGCTGTTAAATCAGATAATCTCCAACGAGCCTGTGGCCTGGTGAGAGAAGCATCAGCTAAAGGAGCAAAACTTGTGGCTCTACCTGTGAGTAAAGATTAGGCCTTATGCTTCAAACCTCTTTGTAATGTTATTAATGCAGTATATATTCCTCTTCCTCCCTGGACAGCTTAGATGCTGTATGAAGGTTCAAAATAAAACTGAAAAATCACAGGGGTTGTATCTGGCAGCACACTAAGAGGTGAGGAATGAAAAGGGAAACAAAAAACAAGTTGATAAGATTCTGGTAAAGTTTTGATGGTTTAGATCCTAGGCAATGGTATCATGGATGTATTCTGAATTCAGATAAGTGACGCTGTAGTTTGAATCTTTACTGAAGAAGTGTAGAAAAAGACAGTTTTCAGCTAAGGAATGCTGACGTGAAGGTGAAAGATGGTACACAGTAACTCTTTTTGCTGTAAGCATTCCAGATACATGAAAAACAAAATAGACTTAAAACACGTTTCCAGCTGGTCATTTCTGGCTGAATTATGATTAAGACACATTTCTCTTGTGACTTCCATGTGTAGAATCATAAATAGCCACTTAAAGTGGGCAATCACTTCTGGCTTATTTTTTGAACTTCAGCCATAATTACTTTCCTGCATTTTCACACAGGGTGGCCTTCCCAGTGCAGCTCTGAGCTTCTCTCCTCCCTTCATGGGTACTTGTGTTACTCCTGCACCCTGCAGTGTCTGACACAGGAGTGCAAAGTTCGTCTGAGTGAACTTTGTGTCTCAGTTCTACACACAGAATGTTTTCTCTCCTGCTGTCATGGGGGAAGAGTTGAGCAACCTTCCCAGCACCCTGTGCTAACGTGGTTCTTGTGCTGCAGACGTGACCATTCAGTGTTCTCCCTGTGTAGAGAATACCTGTTGTTTACTGATTTCAACATGTGTACAAACACTGAATTTTCCAGACTTATTTAGCTGAGATACTCCCTTTGCCAACCATGATTTATGCTTTTAGAATACAAGGTGTCAAACATGGGCAAGGCATTTCACAGACTTTTGGGAGATACATTTTGCATTAATGTTAGGGTATGGGCATGAAATATTGTCCTCCCTCTGTTTTGTTTATTTAGGGGTTCATTGTTTGCTTTAATAACTTTATATAAAGAAAAGTAACTCACACTGAATATGTGAAGATGGAGGCAGCTGGTTTTGCTTTCAATTCTTGGAAGTTCAGCCCAGATTTCAGAAGCCTGGGAAGCTCATTTTGACAGCCTGCAGACCTCCCTTCCTGCTTCTTCCATCCACAGATTGTTCTGTGGGTGAGCTGGTACCTGCTGGCCTAGTGCCTTTCCAGCTTGGGTTCATTCATGCCCGTTCAGTAGAACCTACCTCAGTTGTTAAGGACTTTGCTTGAGCAGATAAAGCAGGAATGTTCTTTGTGCTAGTCACAGCTAGATTTTTTTTTTTTTCTCCCTTTTTCTTTGCGGGGGTGGGGGTGTGTTTGTCACTCCTGATGGGCAAAGGGAACAATGGAGGTGTCTGGGCTGGGAGTTTCTTTCTCACAAAGAGAAGTTGCTGCCACAGTTTGATAGCCTGAGGCCTCCAGCTGTCCGCCTTCAGGGGACAAAGAAGTGTTGGGTGAGGTGTCTCACATCCTCACAGAGCTGGCAAGTGCAAGGCAGAGTGGAAGTTCCTCATATCTTGGTATCTCAAACACCACTAGCCCGCCTATCTTAGGAATCTAAACTGCTCTGTTGATCTGACACTGTAAAGATTACATGCCTGGTTCTGAGGGATGGCAAATCTTTAACCAGGGCCTAAGGTGGAGGACACTGTTCAGTTGTGAGGAAATCGTGTTTAAAGGATTGTGTTAGCAAAGCAATAAGTAATTTTGAGAAATGCATGCTTTTGCAGCTATCCTTTTAAAAATTAAGAAATCATGGGCTGTGGATGAGCATGAGCATTTCACAGTTTAGAGGGGATCTATTGAGATGTAGCTTGTCAAATGAGCTGTGTGGAACTTGGCTCCTCCTTCTGATGTGAACATCCCCTGTGCTCTTGCTAAGCCCAGAGCAGTGAATGTGCTAGCCTTGCAGCTGGCATGGTAGTGTTAGCTCGTGTTCTGTTTGGTGTGCACTCCACAAACACACCTCTTGTATTTTCAACAGTTGTTCAAGTCTCTCTGGCCTTCCTGGCATTTTCTGGTTTGCTTACTGAGCTCCTATAAACTAAACTCTTGTAACTAAAGGTTGTTTCAGAACATGGTTAGAGAGGAGTTTGGAAAGTTAGGTACATCTCATAGTGGTGTTACTGGATTTCAGCCTTTTTTTCCCCATCTAATTCCAGGAATGCTTTAATTCTCCATATGGAACCCAATACTTTAAGGAGTATGCAGAGAAGATCCCTGGGGAATCAACCCAAAAGCTGTCAGAAGTTGCAAAGGAGTGCAGCATATATCTCATTGGAGGTAGTTTACTCTTAGTGCCCATCTCACTGGGGGGAAATGGGCAGTGTCTGTTACTGCCATGGGATCCAAATTCCATCAGTAATACAGAGGGGGAAATCTCTGCTCTCGCCTTTGCAAAGGATCCATTCCAGAAGAGGATGGTGGGAAGCTCTACAATACATGCACTGTCTTTGGGCCTGATGGTGCTCTGCTGGCAAAGCACAGGAAGGTAAGATGGCACAATATTGCCATGAAAAGTGTTCTTGGTAGTTACACAAACTATTTCATCTGTACTTAAAGGAGATATAAATTAGTAGAACCTTGCAATAATAGTAAGTTGTGTACCATCACCCATGAAATTTAACTGTTATTTGGGGCATGTAAACACCACTTGAAAAGATGGTCATAAATTTGTTCTGGATAAGGATGACAAAATAATAGAAGGTGTAATTGGTTTTCCCCAGTTGGCATGCTGGGAAAACCATGATAAAGAATAAAAACTGATCTAATTCAGATATCTCTGTACCCTGGCCCAAGTCTAAAACACAGTGCCACTTGAGTGGGATCAGATTTTCCCTCAGCTTCCTGATGGATTTAGTCCTTCTGTTACAATAAATACTGTTCTTTACATACCTTGTGCTATACATGTGATTAGTGCAGACATGCAGAGTCCAAGTTAAGCTGTCACTGCTGTTTGTGGTAGATGTTTGCCTGCTGTCATCTTCACCTCAACACTGCTTTGTGTCTTCTGGGAAAGTGCCTCCCATTTGTAACTCCAGAGTCAGTTTCTCTTCATGGGACTGTTCTGTTCATTCTTATCCCCAGTTTCTGTTCATGGGACTGTGCAAACAGGGATCACTCCATGAGTGAACAACAGCTTATTTCTTTCAAGGGTAAGCCAAAAAATAATGCAGGGTTACTTGGAACAAATAAGGTGCAAAATCCCTTGGTGGTGCAGGGATTCATTTATTTGTTTGCTGCTTCTACATTAGCATCACTTACTAGATCACCTTGAGCAGTTCTGTGTTACCTTCCACCTCTCCCAGCACAGCAGTCTGCAAGCACAAGAGCTGCTTGTAGAATGACTGCAGGTTTGTGCTAAGTATGAACAAAAAATAAAATAAAACCAGCTCTGCTGTTAGGAACAACACCTTCCTTTGCAAGGGAGGGATAAAGGCTGCTGCAGGCCCCCAGAGGCATCTGCATAGCTGAAGTCATGAGAATTTAATGGCTTGGTGAAGGGATTTTCTTGAGAAATTCTACAGGAATGAGACTCAAATGTTAGAAAAAACTCATTAGGTCAAGACATCTAGCTGCTTTGCATGTATTTACAACTTTAGACATGTGTATTTCTGTAAGGAAGGGAACACTAAGTCATCTTCGGGGGATCTAACGATCTTAAGCAATTTTTACTTTAAATCTTTCCAAAAGAGTAGTCTGGATAACAGTAGAAAAGACATGCCTGAAGAGGCTCAAATACCAAGCAGAGAAATTGCTAATAATTGTTACTAATCATAGTGTAATTTCAGGTTCATTTGTTTGACATTAATGTTCCTGGGAAGATACAGTTCAAAGAGTCTGAAACACTGAGTCCAGGGAATAGTTTCTCCATGTTTGACACGCGTGAGTATAAGACAAGCCCTCTCTTTAAGGAGCTCTACTGCAGTAACACTACAGTCACTCTGGAGTTCTCTTCCCCCTCCTCATTCCCAGAAGTGCATTTTTAGACTGTCAGATTGGGCATTTGATAACCATGGCAAATATAGTTTAAGTTTCCTTCAAGTGTTTGGGTCATTTCTGAACCTTTTAAAAAGGCACTGTGGTTGCACAAGGACAGAGGAGTAGAAAGGGTTGAAACATATGTCACCCCACTTAATTAAAGAATGATCCTATTGAATTGTTAGAGAAGTGACTATTTTTTATAGCAGTTGCAGCTTGAAAATGGTTCTTATAAAACATAGCCTAGAAAAGAAAATATGTAACAGCCTACACTGGTACACTGCTTCATGCGAGGATGATATAATAATGGAGACAATTAACTAAATCAGGAATCCCATTCCAGCCTTCTTGAACAAATCAAGATGGTTGAACAACCACCTCAGATAAAAAAGCAAAAATACCTACTCCTCCTCACCCCATATTGCTCAGAAACTGGCACAGTCTGTTTACTGAGCTCTCCAAAGAGTCTTGCCTGCCACAGTCACTTTCTCCTCCTTGCAATGTGCATGCTCTAAGAAAGTACACAATAGTATTTTTACTCCATGAAAAGCAGGGAGTGTTTCCTTTTATTGAAAAGAAAATAGTTGAAAAAATTGCAGCCAAATGAGAGAGGAATATGTTACACAAGGACCTGATACAACATGACTGTGTGGAAATGGCTGTTTTTAAGGGGTAGATAAGACTGCTTCTCACAGTCTTTGTAATCATGAAGCATGAATTCTCCCCCACAATAGCCAATGCTTGTTGGACACACGTTTGAATATAGCTCCTCCTGTTGCTGTGAGCCATGTAAAATAACAGTTGGCAGGATGGCTACAGGGAGTTTGTTGTTTTGTGTACTTGTGCTAGTGATGTGACTGCTGTCTCTTGTGTTTTGAGAACAGCATACTGCAAAGTGGGCCTGGGCATCTGCTATGATATGAGGTTTGCTGAGATGGCTCAAATCTACGGCCAGAAAGGTGAGGCTGGGTCACCTAGGGGAGCATGAGCAGCCCTAAGGCCAGGGCCAGGCAGGGCTGGGCTGGTTCTGGGTGGTACACGCTGGGTGATCCCTGTGACCAGGCATTCCTTGATCCTGTGATCAGGCATTCTTATCCCTGCCCAGTAACACAAAATGCCCCCAGTGACTCTTACTCAGATGAGCGACTCCTCTCAGGGTTTAAAGTAACCATCCCTTCCTGATCCACATGTGCTGGTGGAGTGATGGAGATGGGGGTATCCCACAACAGCTCTTGGCTGGTGTGACCTGGTACACGTGGACTGGCTCTGTTGGGTTCCATTTTGGGCAGAGGCTGGGAAGTATGGAAAGAAACCTCACCTTGGGTTGCAGTGTGAAGGGCCACTCTAGGGCAAACCGTCTTCTTCTTAATGATGCTGGGGTTCTGTTTGTGTCTTAACAAAGGCTGCCAGCTGCTGATATATCCTGGGGCTTTTAACATGACAACAGGACCAGCTCATTGGGAACTGTTACAAAGAGGAAGGTAAGATCACAGTTACAGCTTATCCTCCTGTTCTAGAGCAGTTTTGGTGCATGGAACAGAACTTGTGTGTTGCAAATGACACTTGTACCTTCCAGCTGTACCATCCCTCAAGCCTTGCATGGGACACCAAAATGATTTTACTGCCAAGGAGAAAAGCAGCCTCTACTCCTGCCTGCCCGTTATGCCCTTTCAATGACCCTTTCCCATGGCTTTATAAGCACCCTTCACACACAAATTCTACAGAGGAGAGCCAGTAACCATTTGGGAAGTGCTCTACTCACTAGTAGAAATAGACTCTGAGATTCCTGAATGCAGTATTATTTATTAATTTGGTCAGCTTCAATCAATTTTGCTACATACTGAATGACCCTGAGAATTACATGAAATATGTAGGTTCTAACTCTAGAGCCAGGTGCTAGAGACTTCTCTTTCCAGGCTCTTCTTTCTCTGACCTTTGTATCGTTCAGTTTGGGCTAGTCATTTAGAGGATATATATAGCTTGTCCTTCAGAGTGGATTCTTTCTCTTCTGCTTAATTAAATGGTATTATAAAAAACAATTCTTCTCACTTTTTCCCCCCCTTCCTTCATTTTTCTGTCAACACAGAGCTGTTGATAATCAACTCTACGTAGCTACTGTATCTCCTGCTAGAGATGAAAAAGCATCCTATGTTGCCTGGGGACACAGCACTGTAGTAAATCCTTGGTGAGTTCAATAAAATAAAACACACCACCCTTTTTTGGTTAAAAAATGTATTTTAGTTGGCAGTCACACTTCAGTCCTACTTTTCCATATACTGTTAAAAGTGCATATTCTTGGTAAAAAGCACATGAGACTTGATCCTACATTCTCAAGATCGTCATTTGAAACAGCCAAACTAAAAAACAAGAAGTGAACTAGCACTAGTTTGAGTATGTATTCATTTTGGTAGTAAAGACGTTACTTAGTACTGGTATTTGGCATTAGTTGAACTGCTGACCTTGTCACCTTGTCCCTGAAGTTCAGTCCATTGTATGCCATGCATATGGTAATTCTCTGTGCAGAAGCAAACCATCTTAAACAGCTTACACAGAACGATCTCGTTTCCTCAAAGAACAACACTGCTTTGACATAAGAAAGAACAAGAAGAAAGTCTTCAGCTAGAGAAGAGAGATTCTGACTTGAGCAGAAGTCACGCAGGTGCACAGGAAGTAAAAGTGACCAAATCTTCAGGCAGTTCTTTTTCCTTCAGATAAATCTACTGATAGTTCTCTTCCAGTTGTTTCCAGAGTAAGAAAAACTTTGTCTGTCTTGAGCTTTTAACTTTATGTGATGAAAGCAGTGACAGAACACCTGGGGGAGACATGGTCATATTCAGTAGTTCATGCAGAGTAAAAGCACACTATTAAAACCCAGTAGGATCTTCCAAGGTGAAAGTGTTCATCTTTGCCAGTGTGGTTGTTCCTTTCCCCCTGAGGTGTGTTACATGCTCATAGGCAGTGATTCTCAGAGTGGCTCTTAGCACAATTCCTGATCTTTGAAGGACACTTACATTAAGTTTGTATATATCACATGTAAAAAGTGCCATCTATAAAGCCTGGAAGCCATTTCTATCATGCCAGTTATGGGTTATGATGCTATTTTTAGGACAGCCCTGTCATTACAGCTGTAGGCATCAATGGTGAGAACTCCTTTTTGTACAAACTGCAGCAACTGGGCTGATGCCTTGAGACCAGTGTGTTAATCCTGTGAACAAATGTGCTTGATTTTGCAGGGGTGAAGTCATAGCCAAAGCTGGGGCTGAGGAAACAGTTGTATACACAGACATAGGTAAGGGAAGAATTGTTTTGGTTCTTTCCCCACTCTTTTTCTGGAGTACAGGTCATGGCACTAAGGAGAGACAGTTTTTTACGTCTGTGGCCTTACACATGCAGCTGCAGATGCTGCAGCATTCCTCTGCCTTGACCACACTTTGCTGGGTTAAAGCAAGAAGCAGCAGCACTTGCCTATACTGTTCTCTATATAATACCCTATAGCTGTGCCCTTCTAGATCACTTCCTTAGGAAGAAGGTGCCACATCAGGATAAAGCAAAGCTGAGGCTTCCTTCAGCCCTGGCTGCTCTCCTGCAGTGCCCGACCACCCCATTCTTCATCAAAGCTGCTATTTTCCCCGTCTTACCTCAGAGCAAGTCAGGACCTTTCTTTTTTGGCTGCTGTTCTCTTAATTCTTTTCTTCTCCCCCACAGATCTAAAGAAACTTGCAGAAATACGTGAACAAATTCCTATTTTAAGCCAGAAGCGCTGTGATCTCTATGGTGTAGAGATGAAAAAGTGAAGCTGAGTGAAGAGGGAAGGTTCAGCTGTCACAATGGCTGTTGCCTCCATCTTTGGAAGGATTTCCACAATTTACTGCCCAATGTGCCAGTTAAGAAACCACCACATAACAAAAAACTTGGTGCAATTCTAATATGATTGAAATAGAACTTTTGTATCTCCTCTCATACTTAAGTATTTCATAGTATTTTACAGCTAGGATAAAGATGGAGATGAAATCAGCTGAACACAGTGATTAACTTTGATTTTTATGCATCATAATGTTTTAGTTGCCTTCTGAGGGCTGTTTTGTAGAACACAGAAATGGAGATCTTGTTCTCTAAAACTCTCTCTCAAGTCAGCTTTGGTATTATGAATTTTTCAGTGAATTGTCAGAAAATCTCAAAGCATGATTCTTACTCTGTCCTTTTCAGATGAGTACAGATAAGTACATGACTTAACCTAAGTCCTTGAATGCCCTACTTCTAACTTGGGAAGCTTAAAATTTAACACACTTAGCAAAACAGGCCAAATACTGCTCTGCATTACTCAGAACACTGCGAGAAGCTGCCAGACAGAGCTGCTCCTGTAGAAGAATCTGTACCAGGTTTTGGTTCTTATGTTTTGTCTGGATGTGTGTATTAAATTCTCCTCAGGGCAAGTGCTGTTCATTGCTGAAGGGACACGGGTTACTGTGTTACAGTTCACAGCTGCCACACCTTTGCTCAATTCTGCTTCCTTCACAGAATGTGCGAGTGGTGCCTGGAAAAGGCTGAGGGGCGTCGGGTTGGAAACGCTGTTGCACCGAGCCCTTGTGGCCACGGTCTCCCAGAACAGTGCTCAGTGTTTGAATGCATCACTGCTACCATGGGCAGCGCCCATCCCCTGCAGAGAAACATTCCTTATTGCTGGACACAAACTGATTGGGAAAGTGGCTTTCAAACACTGAAAACCAGCCAAGCATGTTGCACCTTTGGTTTGGGTTTTTTTTTTTTTGAAGGAAGATGTCTTTTAATGTAAAAAAATTAAAATTTATGCTTTTTATTCCTTGGGCTGAAAACAAGAAGCAACTGATCAGCCTTCACTGCTAAGCTTTTAGTTTTCCTGCAGCATGAAACAGCTGTAAGGCCAAAAGAGATTTCAAAATACAAAAATGGAGGGAGAGAAAGTTTTATCTTGCTCTAGCTAACCACATTTCCCCCAAAACCATCTTACGTTTTATTCATGTTCAGCAATCCTCCTGTTCCCACAGCTTTTGGTTTGGTGGGGGTTTTTGTGGTTTTGTATTTTTTTTTAACATTTTGTCTTCTCTGCAATGAGCTTGGTGTGTGTTTTATAAAACAAGCCCTGACACACCCTTCCCTCAAAAGCAGATCCCACCATTCCCTTCAGTGGCATTCTGTATCAGCAGGTATTTTTGGTCTGTACTTTTCATTGCATTTTGGTGTACACGCTGCCCTGGAACTTCTAAGAAACAAGCCACAGAGCACAAGGTGAAACGAAGGTTTATTTGTTGAAAAATAAATATTAAAAATTTAACAATTTACCACTTGAGCCGAGTCTCCTGCATTAGATTAGTGCTTCCCACATACTCAACAACCCACATCCATTGCTGGGCTCCAACTTCTAACTCAACTATTTTAACTCTTTCCCTCCCCTCCCTCTACTCATTCAACACACAGAAGTAAATGAATGCTACCTCTGGAGGATTAGAGTAATGCAGGACTCTCATGGGCTGACCACTTCAATCTGAGAAACGCAAAGTGCAGACTGCAACAGGTTCCAGAATCTGTGGTCTGAACTCTCCTCCCTGGAATCCCAAAGGGAGAGCATGGATGAAAATCTATTAGAAGCTCCTTTGGTGAACTCAGCTGAAGAGCTGACATGAGCTCAGTTCTTTTCAGTCTGTCAGGACAACTTCTAAGCACCTTGTTTTAGTAGGGTATTTAGTAGGGGCTCCAGTGTGCTGCAGTCAGAAGTGATACAGATGAGACTCTGAATTTGTGAGGCTTTCACTGAAAAAAAGTGCACTGTCAGTTCTTAGCCGTAGCACTTGAAGCAGGCAATGCTCAAGCTTTGTGCTGGCAGCAAACAGGCGCTTTTACGTATCCATGTGACACACAGGCACCAGTATTCTGTAATATACAGAATATTACAGGGAACCAATCAGTAACAACCCTGAAACAGTTCAGAACCTCAGCCTGCAAGAATCTAAATTATTGTTAAAGAATTGGGCAGTGTTAGGATTGCTGGTTAAAGCTGCATCTAAGCTGCTCTTGATAGTTCCAGAGTAAGTTACAATACAGCTCTTCAGTGTATGTTAGTTCCCTCTTCCCTTTCCATCCACAGTTAGATCCTGGGAATTCAAGCACAGCTTAGACTCATGGAATATGCTGAGTTGGAAGGGGCCCATCAGGATCTGAGTCCAGCTCTTGGCCCTGTGCAGGACATCCCAAGAATCACAGCGTGTGCCTGAGAGCACTGTCCCTGTGAACAGCAGGGACCATACATGGTGAGGATGAAGTTGCTGGACAATTGTATGTAGAAGCAACTTCTCAGAGTATCCCGCTAGGATACACAGGCTTTATCCAAGTCTTCAGTACTAGATTCCTACATCATTTCAACTTTTTTCTTTTTTTTAATAGCAATAATACTTGTTTCATTTCAAAGTTCACATGCACACCTGGCTTAAAATAAAACCTCAACTGTGTCAGCCATTTACAAAAGTCCCTTTCATCCCAGGGATGCACCTGCGTACACACATTAATAGGGTCTCAGCTGCTACTCAGATTCCCAGCCTTCCTGGCTCCACTCCCTTTTCCCTGTAATTTTCAGCACTCAAGATCACACCTCTGAAGGTGACAGAAGCAAACAGAGATTGGATTTATTGATTCTATGTCTCCTCATTCTTTCTTAAAGGCTGAAGTGAGAGAAGATGACAAGGAGTCAGTCAAGTATCAGTTCTTCCTAGACTTAGAACATAAGCACCGAGCTCACCACTGCAGAGAACACCTTCATCCAAACCTGCTCTTATACATGTCAGAGAGAGATACTTGAAGGTAGTATTTATTTTTTCAGTTTACAGGTGATATGTCATTTACAAAAAAATTACAGACAATGCATCCTTTCAGTGCAGTTTCAAACTAGTTGCAGAACAGGCAAAAGTCTGTGATGATTTGGAATGCTAGTAATTGACAGCACATGCTTTTTTCCCTTAACTGATTGGGTGGGGTAAGGAATGGGGTACAGATGGGGTGATGAGGAGAAAATGCCAATGTAAGTAAGGCCATGCGAATAAAAACTCCTCAGAGAACAGGACTCGTCAGTCTGGCATATTTTTGTTCTCAGGTAATTGATAGAGATTGGGAGTTGGAGAAGACATTTGACACTTGTTACGTTCAGTGCCCCTAGAAGCTGCCAGTACCTTCCCATATCTTCAATTCCACACCAGTGCTATGATTTCAGATCACCTAATGACCCACTAAAGTAATGATTCAATCTTTATATCTACTCTCCACCATTTGAATACTCAACAATACTCCTGTTGCTGGGAGAAAGGAAGGTCAAGTTGAAAACACAAGCTGCTGCTGTGTGGTGGCACAACTACAGACCAAGACAGTTTGACTACAGCATCATTCGTTTCTGTAAAAGCTTAAATACATTAGACAATTCACCACAAACACATCTATGATTTCAGGATGGAAAGAAACCCAAACTAGTGTGTCATAAATTAAGCTACATTATTTGCATGAGGTTTGTCCAGCCACATCAGTCCAGGGAAAGGCAAGATGGACTGAGTGACTTCCACACCAGAAAGATGAACCCAAAGCAAGAGGGCCCTCTGTGAAGTTCCTAACAAGAGGAAAACTTTCATAATTTGCCTGTCTGGTGTATGCAGCACAATTGCTTCCTTTCTACAGTATTTGTAATCCTGGACAAGACACGGTCTACAGAACAAGGAGATGAGTGCAGATTGCGAATCCATTATTGGAAGTTTGAGCCTATGCTTTGTTCCTTATCTCACTTAATCCTGCCAAGGGGCTCTTAAAGGAGATCATAACCCAGTAGTCTCTAGAGAGTGAAGAGAATTTAGACAGTCTATCAGCTGCTACATTTATGCAGAAGCATCAGAGATTCCAAAGATTATATGCAAGCACGACCTTACCTTTCGGAGTTTGACTCCCAGCAGTGCTTTCTTTTCTTGAGGTTCTTGAGGGTTCTTTTCTGAACCCTCCAGAACAACTTCCTCTGACATTCAAGTAAGGACTGCTGCACAGGAATACATTCTTTCTTCCAGTAAAGTCTACACTGAAGCAATGTTACCTGACCTCCTTCCACAGCCGACCTTTTTCCTAGCTCTCCTATGCAGTACTGTAGGGCTTCCTGGGGTGAGAATATGGACTATCAAATTAATTCCCTGATAGCTGCCACAGGACTATTTCTAATTAAGTTATGCAGAGGGTGGAAGAAGGGGATTTAAGGGAAGATTGTGCATGCTTGCATATATTTACAGGGATTCTCTCCACGTCTACTGACTTAAAAAACCCTCTATTAATAAAGTTTGAAAATTAATTTTTGCAAAATTAAAATCAACCCTCAAGGATTAATTGTATATAAAAAAGAAACCTATTTTACAGCACTGACTAGTATTATCTTTAAAATCAACAGGAAAAAACCCCACATGCTGTAATATTATTTGATAAAGCAAAAATCGCCCACAACATAATCACCCAAAATGAACCAGTGTGAAGTTTTTATTTGCATGGCCAGAATATGTTCCTTTGGTTCCCCTGCGACTTTATTTCCCTTAAAACACTCTAAGGTTTTTGCTGCAGAAGGAACAAGGTGCAGCACTGCATACTTCCTTGAACAACCACTCCCACAACACCTAAACATTTAACAGATGTAGCAAATGACAACACCACGAACGGGAAAAAACTAAGTTCCACCATTCAGCATGGTCTGCAACAGCGTCTTTAGGGCTGGCTGAAGTGGGCAGCTTCACTTTGGAAGGTCATTTCCTCCTTGTTTCTTTACAGTGTTGGTGGTTTCAATCCATACTTCTTTGCAACTTCTGTCTGGGCATAGGCAGCATCACAGAGTGAGTAGAGGTGGGCCATCTCCATTTCTGATTTGGCCAGGTTGATAGCTTTGTTGAACATTTCAATGGCTTTGTCCAGATTACCTCTGAAATAAACAAAAAATTAGCCCAGTTAAGACTGCCAAAGCAATCTTGTCATCTCTAGAACATCTTGTTTCTTTCAGGACTTACACTCTCCACCATTAATAACTTAAGAGGCCTTTGGGAGGAACCACCACAAGAACGTGTAGTGCTGCTGAGTAAACTCAGGGAACCAGGACAGCTGTTAAACAGCCTTCCCCTTGAGAGTCCCCATGCGTGGTGGTGCAGGATAAAATATCTCCCACAGGACACCAAGTTCACCACAAAGATAATGCTGGGCAACTGAATGAAGTCTCTTCTCCCCTGAAAGGACTCAGCATACAAAAGAGGAAAACTAGCACAGACAGAAGCACGTTATTTAAATAGGGAAACACTTGCAAAATTTCTCATGGCAGTGGTCTAATTGTCTGTCCTCTAGAGAACAAACTATTAAAAAGAGACTTGCCTGCACTGTCAGCTACACCCCAAACCTTTGCACAGTTGCAATACAATGCTACAGAGCAGTGCATTCCTCTTTCCCCCAAGAACTGTAAACTGGAGTCCTGTTGGCTGCGGGAGAAAACAGCACAGGATCCTCAGAACAGACAGTCCAATGTCCAAGGACAACAGCAGATACACACAAAGCCAGGTAATGATTAAGGAAGTCACTTTAAATGCAGAAGGGAAGTATCTAAACATACATGGACTCATCTGCATGTTGTCCATTGAGTATGAAATTGGTGGTAAGTTGTCAGATCCTAAATCACAATTATGCCACAGAGAATGGCGGGCTTTACCTAAGAGTTACAGAACAGAAATCAGGACTTTGGGTAAGAGCTGCCCTTACAGGACACCAGGGAGAAGATCTCAAGACTTAGGATCCATGAGGAAATTTAAAGAACTTCAGAAGTAACTCAGAATTCTAAACATTGCAATTCAGCATTACCTTTGCACTTCAATCGTTCCCATGGTCTCATATGCAAAATCACATTTGTTATCAATTTCAATGGCCTTGCTTATGAGTTCTAATCCTTTGTCTAAATCTTGCTTCCACTGGAGCTGAAGTAAACTATAAGAGAGAGACAATTTCAAACAGGCTTTATATACTCCTCGAAAACCTCATCATGGTAAGCAAAACCATCCCAAATGTATTTCATTTCTAATGCAAGTACACAGTAACTAAGTAACTTCATGACTTTTAAAAACACCTGTGTGAAAGTCACTTTCAATAAGATTCTTTACTGCTTTAATAACTCAAAAAAATTTTTCCCAAGAGGACTTGGTACATGTTGTTTTATAAAAAAAAACCAAACTTCAACATAAAGCTGGAACTAATAAGGCTAAAGGAAAAGTCAGATATACTTCAAGTAGTTATTCAATTAGCAACGAACACTGATGAAACTTTCCTGAAACTTATTTGCAGCTTAGTCAAGACCAAATATAGAAATACATTTAAGAGCACAAAGATGCTTTCAGAAAGTTATTTTTCTTCTAAAACTTCTATAAACTTCTAAACATAAACACTAAATTCAGGTTGATTCATCTAACTACACCAACTGCTCTCGACCAAAGGGACTGCAAATTCAATACATACCCTTTATGAACATAGGTAGTGGCATTGTCTGGCTCAAGGTCAATGCATTTATCATACATTTCATCAGCCTTGCCAAACTGCTGTTGATCAGTTAGTGCCTGAATCAAAAGAGAATTTTGTCAATAAGCAACCAAAGCATGCACTCTGCACTCAGCTAATTCTAATTAAAACTGTATTGACAATGTGAGGCTGGATGTAGTTCATTTGTGGTAGAGCAGGCCAGGCACATGTGTTACCAGAGTAAAGTTTCAAAATCGAGGTTTTTTGGAAAGCTTCTGGGCTTTAAGTGCACAAATTACAGACCACAGTGTCACCTGTAATGGGAGATCCACAAGCAACATGCTGTGTGCTCAAAATAAAAACCATTCTAAAACTCTGTACCTGCAAGCTTCAACTCTTTCTTTTTCAAATATACTTCTTTCAGAAGGAAATGCATATATATTGCCAACCTACTTAAAATCAGAATGTCTCATGCTTCCTACTAAAACCAGCAGTATGTCCTTAGAGGAGAAATTACAGTCTCTGTTACAAGCGTACTCCAAGCAGCTGTTCTAAACCACTACATGCCACTGGCAGCAGAACAAAAATGTCCCCCTAGTTCCACACATCTGACTCTCAAATTACCCAGAGAATCCCTGACATTCATCAACTGAGATGACACACACATGCAGGAAGGAGGGAATCATGCAGGAATAACCTCTGTCTCCTAATAACCACCCTCAACTCTCATTACTTATATCCTGCTCCACCAATTGTCCCTGTACTTCCTCTGCCTCAGAACACCAATAACCATAAATGCAAGTAGCTTATTCCAGGCAGAATCTACAATCTCAGAAGTTAGCATCAGAAATCTTCACCTGTTCTTTGAAGAAATGTTATATCCAAGATAAAAAGCATTTTAGAGAATGCAGCATTTGCTTTAAGAGAGAGAAAAACATACCTGAGCATAGAGTGCATAGCCCTCGGCACACTTTGGAAATTTTTTAATGACATCTTCAAAGCCTTTCATGGCTGCTTGCACAGTCAAAGCATTACTTCCTGTATAAGCCTGGCGATACTGTTCCAAGGGAAAAAAATGAAAGAAAAAAATTACACCATCAACAGACTAAAAAAAGGCTGATCAGGCCTCTACCCACCTCCCAAAGAGTTGCCTGCATCATCATAATTCAAAGTTATTTTACATAAGATGAGAGAATTAGGATTGTTCAGCCTGGCTTTGGGGTGATCAAATTGTGGCCTTCACTTATCTGAAGGGAGCCATGAGAAAGATGGAGAGGGATTTTTTAAAACAGCATGTAGTGACAGGACAAGGGAGAAGGGATTCAAACTGAAAGGCAGCAGGTTTAGATTGGATATTAGGAAAAAAGCCTTTATTGTGAAGGTGGTGAGACACTAGAACAGCACCCAGGGAAGCTGTGGATGCCTCATCCATGGCAGTGTTCAAGGTCAGGTTGCATGGGACTCTGAGCAACCTGGTCTAGTGGAAGGTGTCCCTGTTCATGACAGGGGAGTTGGAATGAGATGATCTTTTACATCCCTTCCAACCCAGGCCATTGTAGGATTTTGTGATAAGTTCCAGAAGGTGACAAGCCTGTACTTCCTAGCAAATCTGGTTTTGGGAACCTACCACATGTCCAAGTGTCTAGACTTGGAGAGGAAAACGGGTGAAAGAAGGAAGTCATGAGGCCTGATAATTGTGACAGCCTCCCTATATTTCAAATGCTTAGAAATTCCAAACTTGGCATTCCTCCTTGTTCACACCATGCAAAGCTGTCCTGACAAGATTCTTGCACACTGAGTCATTGTACTAGCTTGGAATAGTTTTTTAATATCTTGATGATGACCATTTTCCACAATAGTAAAGCTTCATTAAAATCAATTTTACGTGCTCCAGTTAGAATCAAGATTTTGGTTCCTCTCCACAGAACAGAACAGATGTTCTGCTCTTTGAATAATGAGTGTTCCAGCAGGAAAGCAGCAAACCCATACTCCAGCTGAAGAAACGGCTGCATTATTCCTTTGCCTTTTTATTAAATGACAGAGATGTATGCTGCCCTACTTTCCTGTAGAATTGGAATAAACCAGAGAACCACGGTGTTTTCCAAAACTCTTTAAAGCAGAAGAACCCACATCAACCCCAGCACGTTACCTACCAGAGCGAAACATTTCTGTGCTTGCGCCAAGGCGGAATTGGGTCGCAATCGGATACATTCATCAAAGTCTTCCACAGCCTCCTCAATTTGGTCAAGCAGGATTTTCAGCTAGCCAGAATGAAAAAGAATCCTATTTCTCTATTTCATCTGTGCTTCAGACACTTACATGGTAATTCAACTCGCATCAGTTACTCCTATCATCTCCAGCTCAGCTGCAGAACTGTCTAGAAACCTACAAAATCTGTAACTAAAAACCCCTGTCATAATGTATGATCAAAGCCACCAGTGAAACTTTGGCTACCTACATGAGCAGGCAGTGACCCTGTGTAGGGATTGAGAATGCTGGCATTTGAGACTTGCCATCATTGTGCCAGTGTTATGACCAGTCTCCAAAATTTTCCCATATTTTCTCAAGTTGTTTTGCCTCTTTGTAGCCAGTGTCTGTGGACTATATGGACATTGAAACATTTCAGCTTTTCCAGCTTGTATTTCAACTTTTTTTGTTGGGTTGGGGTTTTTTTGGTTTTGTTTTGACATTCTTACTCCTCCACAGAAGCAGAGTTCACTTCATCATTCTCACACTTTACTGTGAAGCCACTGTAAAACACAAAATTTCAATCTGCAGAAAACTTTCATTCCCTTCAGTCAACACATGGAGAAAAACCCTTGATCCATGGAAGTCTTCCTTACAAATATGACTTAGCCTATCTGCATATTCTAGTGTTCCTTTTTTACTTCCAGCACCCTTCATCTTACACATCTGTGGCAGCAGGCTTCTCTAGGGCTAGAAATTAGTCAAGGACACAGCAGTGTCACAAGGCAGAGAGGGATGTGCTGAAGAGATCCAAGTCCAGGCCACAGGGCTGCAGGTGTTGTCAGGGACACGCTTCCTCTGCTGTACCAAAGCTCCCTGCTGTGCAGATGATGCTCTGCCATCCAGGCCCCTTCACAGAACCCTTTTATCTGCTGTAAATGTACACAAGCCCCAGCACTTTTCAGTCTCAGTTCATACTGACAGAGGGCTTTCCTATAGCTATAAACTGCTTCTGCCTGACCTGAACCTCCAAACCAGACTGTGTGTTTATCCCACAGAAGTTCCCAGTTAGGAGCTCATGTTTTTCTGCCACACACAGTATCAAGCGTCTCCAGTGACACCGTTTTTCCCTTCAGTGTGTACAGCCGAGCGTGGGGACCAAACCTCTGAGTTCCTTACTTGTCCTCGATGGTGGTAAACGTCAGCATTCTGCGGGTCAATGTCAGCAGCCATGTTGAAGTCCTGAGTGGACAGCACGGGCTGCTGCTGCTGCATGTACATGCTGCCCCGCTTGATCAGAGCGTTGGCCCGCAGCTGCAAAACAGGCCAGGAACGTCAGCCACCGGGATCGCCACATTTAACACCTCCTTACAGTCACAGCAGATGGGTCATTTCACTAGGTTCTCCCACTGACAGGTTTCAATTACTCTAAGCAGGATTTTCATGTTGACCCTAATGAATGAGTTCCCTTACTTAATTTCAAAAATGTCAGCCTATGCTTCCATCTCAGTGGATTTCCAAGCCCCCCCCAAAATCCTTCTCAATTCCTATGTTTAAAAATACATCAGTGTTTTCTAAGGCAGCTGAATATGCAAGTGCAGTTAAGGTTTTTCACTTATCCAGAGTGGATAAGCCTCCAATTCATTCAACTTCCCTCATTCTTTAGTTTGTGCTACGTATCACCTTTAGTTCACTACAGCTGTCTCAAAAATCAACAAGCCCTTGAAAAAACCAATTTGTCAATAACAGTAAATAAACCAGAATATTCCCATTAATACATCTGAAAATTTGGACAAAAAACTTCTTGAAGTATATTGCATGTTTATCATCTAACTTCTCAATCCCAACTACAATCCAGCTGTGACAGAGTCTTACCTTCACATTTGCATCTTCCATGCTGATGACCTGATCTAGGTCTGGTTTGGCAGCACTTGCATTGCCAATAAGTAAGTAGAAAGTAGCTCGCAGAAGCAAAGCTTCTGCCATGTATTTTCCCTTTGCTTCAATTTCTTTTGTGCTTTCACTGATAATTTTGTCATAGTTCTCTTCTTCCATATATTGTTTTGCTCTCAAATAGCCAGAGCTGTAAATGATGTAAGAACAGTTGTATATATACATGCATTCACTGAACACTGCAATTTCCATTCAGATGTTTCAGCAAATCATTACAAACACTAACTTGTGCTATACTTTACAACACCAGCATAGTCCCATTGCAACATCCATTCCTGGATGGAGCCATCATAGGTGGAAAACAGTTTGCACAAAATATGGTCAAATCACATTGGAAATAAAGAAGAAAAATGGTTTAAAGATTTTGAATGTAAGCTTCATTTGTCTCTTGAGGTATTTTTTCACATGAAGAACAGCAATAATCTTGGTTTAAAGTTGAATTCATGGACAGGAATGTGAAATATTCAACCTAGCAATGCAGCTTGTATGTGGAAGAAATTGTTTAATAGCAAAAAGTTACAGCACTCCCTTGTTCTCATCTGTATCCTGGTTTCAGTGAATCTGCCTGCAGATCAGGACACTCTCTCTTACTTAAAAAAAAAAAAAAAAAATCATAATGCTGTTTGCAATGGTTTCCAAACTGACTGCACTGCTATCTTCCAAAAATAATCTGGAAAGTAGCAAAATAAATTAAAGAACCATTTATGTGGTGTTCAGGCTCCACTAAAAAAATACAGAACAAAACCACGTTTTTCAATGCCACAACACTTTTCATTTATGGGCAATTTGATTCCAGAAAGACAGAACACCCTTTCAGCCTCAGTTGCTATAAATGCATGTTTTCATTTAAAAATCCCCTTTTCCTAGCTCATCTTCTCCCTGCCAGCGCAAAGGCTAACTTGCTCTTTTCCTTGGAAATGCTCCTTCAGTATAAAATATTCTTTTCCCCCAAGTCATCATTCAGCCTTCTCCAGTTCTCCCATCTCCTAAGATTTACGGTGATACTGCAGTAAATATTCAGGATATTTTCCCAGTCTCATTGTCCTTCTTCTGTTTAGTGCAAGTTTGGACCTAGCCAGTCAGCTTTCACTGAGCTTTCACTTGCAATACTGAAATCATTAATATCAAAGGAACCTCCATGCCAAGTACTACACAAACAGCAGCACGTTACACTGAGCAGAACGTCCAAATCACTGAAAACTTAATTCCAGTACCAAACAATTCCCAACTGCACTGTACACTCACTTTTCTTTTACTTCAGAAGCCTCTCCCTCCTTGTCCTTATCTTCATCTGATTTCTCACCCTTAAGCAAAGGCTGGGAAATTATATCATCTGTGAAAGAACTGAAGTAGGATTTAATGAACTGTGGTGAGGGCATCAGAGGCTCCCGATTCTGAAACAGAGAAAGGTAATTCCAAGTCATGAGGTGATCAGATCAGATGGTACAGATGGAAATGAACAGCAAACATGATTATTAAAAAAACCTGATGGAAGAACCAGTGTATGACTTTCACTATGTCATCTGATAGCCTGGTGTTTTGGATTTGCCATTTTGAGGTTTAGGGATTCTTTAAGCTTCAGATCACAGTGCAATACCCATCACCAGTGAAAACAAAGTGATAACATTCGGGGAGGAGGGAGATTGTATCTTTCCACATATGTAGCTAGAAATAAGGACTCTTAGGATATCATAAGACATTGGGTAGATGCACTAAAGCATTGCATGTGTGCACATAAACTGGGTGAAAAATGCAAGCTGGTGATTTAAGCATGAGCCTAAATTCAAGCAGATTCTGAATGGCAGTTTTCTCTTTTCTTCAACCTGTCCAGGAGAAGCAGCTGCCATTGTTACAGTGGAGATTAATGAGGCAATTCCCTAGTTCTGGGTGGAACTTGGCCCAAATACCACACATCTTGAAGTCCCAGAAGTAACACCTCTCAGGTAATGAATCTTTCCTACAGCCAAAAAAATATTTCTTGTTTAAAATAAACTGCACACAAGAATTACAAGTCAATCTCTCCTGCAGGAAAACACTGAATGCACTCTTCTGAAGCCCATCCATCTACGTCCACCACACTCATAACATTATTTGTTGTTACCTCTACACTACACATTTATGTGAATTTCTGCAGGAAAGAAATTCAGCATCTCAAAACCAACACGGGATTTCAGTACTTCAACTACCATCAAAACCCAAGCAAGAACGCTTTAATAACAATGCTTTAATAACAACCAAGAATGTGTTAATATCAGTCCCAACCTTTTTGTAAACCTACAGCCAATTAAAATGACTGCTCCTGGCTACCACTGTGCTTCCACAGTTCTCTCTCTGCGTTCCCACACATTCATGCATGGCTGTCTGTTCCAACACACCCAGTTTCCACGAAGCTGCAAGTTCAGAAAAGCCCTGTGCAGGGCAGCACACCAGCTCAGGGTGTCTCCTGAATGTCGTAACAAATTTCATTCTTAAAGGAAAACAACTGCAAGAAGTAGATCTCTTTCCCTGCTGAGGTTCCAAAAACTCAGCAGAGGTCTCAAAGGACAGTAGCACTGGTACAATGGCAGCTTTGTAGAAACCAGTTTGTGTCGCTTGTTATGCCTGAGCAGACGAAGACAGTGACTTGTTTACAACACTGACAGAATGCCAACAACCGACTTTGCCACAACTGGTCAGGTGAAATAACTATTAGTCAGCAGCATCACAAGTCCTACCTTGTACTTCTCTTTGGCCTTTTCTTTTCCAAGGAGTTTAAGAACTTTATCAGCTAATAACATACTTTGCTGGTTTTGGAAGGCTTCTAAAATGCAGACGGCCGTGACATCTAGGAAACAACGTAGGGAAGTGAGATTAAAGGAATTCTGATAGTCACTGAAGTACACTATAAAATGTGCCACTGAGTACAACAAGGCAATGCCAAATTAATACATGTCCTGTTCTCAGGCAGAAGCCTCTGCTTCCAGTTTGCTGTATTTACTGTATTTTTCAAGACATGTATTTGTATCCAAAATGATCTTCCTGGGATAAAAGGACTACATGACAGTGAATGAAAAGAAATCACATTTATTTTTCTGTTCATGTTTTTATCTAGAGACAAACACACTTAAATCAACAGTGAAAATGTATACCTCTGTCAGGGGCTTTCACCATTTTGAAACTTTGAGGAGAGTAATTATGTTCATGTGATGTTCACATTAAAAGTGCTAACCCCTCTTCTGGGGCTGGTATTATTTTCTACTTCTAAAATTCATATTCAGTCCCATCAAATCTCACTTACTCCTCAGTTGAAGAAATCTGCCTAAATTCTACCTCAAATTTTTCTGCTCACCTCCATGACTTTGGAAGGGAGCAAGGAGAAATCCCTTGCTGGCCCATTTGAAGTGCCAGCCCCTATCACGTGGCTTTCATTCACACAGAGAAACCTCTGCACATGTTAACCCACTGCTGCCCGAGTGAAGCTTCCCAGTGTGAAATGCACTCTTACCACACACAGTTTCTCTGGATCCTCCACTTAATGCAATGCTACCACAGGGATTTTCCTTGTTTTGTTCTCATTTAAACATTAGTGAAGATGGACAGAGCCTGGACTTGAAATTCAAGTAGTGCATTGTCTGAATATGTTTGAAAAGTAAATGTCTTGCCCTGGAGTTTTAGTATATTTCTCTAAATCTACTTTGCTAGAGGGACTTTTTATCCATCACTTATACAGAAACTCCCTGCACCTCTGGCATGGTCAGGAAGCACATCAGGGTGCCTGGGAAAATGTGGCACCCCAAGAAAGAACGTGTTACA
Source organism: Prinia subflava (assembly GCF_021018805.1). Classification (NCBI taxonomy): domain Eukaryota; kingdom Metazoa; phylum Chordata; class Aves; order Passeriformes; family Cisticolidae; genus Prinia; species Prinia subflava. Next base: position 516,362 of record NC_086271.1, read on the forward strand.
CAAACACTCTGCCCAAAGACTGCTGCACTCCAAGCTTGGCTGCAGCAGCAGCATCTTCCCAAATTATACTGCCAGGGATCACTGGAGGAGTTTTCTGCTGGTAGTGGCTGGCATTTTGGGGGTTCTTTGGTTTTGCATTTGTCCACTACATGGGCATACCCTCCTTCCTGGGATTTTACTGGCCATATGTAGTTGGCAGGTAAAAGCAAGGTTATAGAAAAATAGTGTAGTTCAAAAAAACAAGAAAGCTTCAGATCTGAAAAACTGCAAGCAAAAAATCAAATAGAAATCAAGGCTGAAAATAATTGTCACTAACATTACCGCTATTAACACTAAAAAGAATATTTAACACTGTCCTACTGTCACAGGGACACTTGATCTTTCTTGGGGCTTTTATCACCTGGCAGCTACATAAGGCTTAGATTTTATTACAGCACTCTGGAAGTGCAGCTGATACACAGTGGTTGCAAAGGAGTGCACCAAATGAACAAAGCTGTTCTTTTCTAGTCACTATGGTCTCAAAGGGCAAGAAGGCATTCTGCCAGCAGATAAACACATAGATAAAATTTCCTCATCTAATTTACCTTCTAATTTGGCAGACCTAATTCTTAGCTGTTACACATAATGAAACTAATTTAACAGATAGCTTTGCCAGCCAAAGCACTGCCTTATTTTCTGTCCTTCTTTGATAATGAGCACAGCTGAAATTTTCATCTGTCTTTTAAACTAACATCAGCAGGAATGGTTTCACTTGATGAAATTTATTAGGGTAACTTCAAGCAGTGTAGTGTAGCTCAAAAGTGCCATGAGACAACACATCTGACCTGTAATTCTTAAATTCCGTGGCTTCTCAGTGACATCTTCCTGACAGTTCAAAACGTATTCTGTTCAGGAATAGCACTGGAAGGATTTGACACAGTAGTTTCTTCTGAATACAAAGTATTAATATTAAAAAAAAAAAATCAATCTGTTCTGGTTTTCATAAGCTATGCTTCAAAAAAAATGCTACTGAAGCTTTTTTCCTCTAATACCTGTCCAATGCATTTAAATTACTGCAATACTTTTATTTTTGACCATGTATCTCTTCCTGCAAAAACACCATCATTTCTGTAGTAGTGTGATTTCTCTAAAACAAACAGAGAAGAAGGAAGTCTCTTTATTGCATGGAAATAGAACAAGTGTTGTCCTGGTTATCCACTCATCAAGTTAGATGAATTCTATTCTAAAGTGAAGGAGTTTCCTGGAAAAAGAATACCTTGAGTTGCTACAGTAACATCAATTTCTCAGCAGTCATTTCAGAAGTGAGCAGAAGAAAGCTTGAGAAATGTGAAAAGGTTTTCTCTGACAAGAATATGTATTTGCAGAAGCTGTGAATGGTTTTAAATACATAATTCTGTATTACTGTAGCTACAGAGGTAAAACAAAACATTTCCAGAAGTTGCCATCTCCAAAGTAGCAGAGCTAATTCCACTTTTCAGTACACACAGCATGAGCCACTCACCTTCTAAACATTCCTTCTTATTGTCTAGCTTCTCATGGGCCTTCGCACGTCTGAAGAGAGCTTTGACATATTTAGGGTTAAGCTCAACAGCCTTTGTACAGTCTTGTGCCACTTCTGTCCATTTTTGCTGTGGGCAGGAAAACAACACAGTGAGAGCTCCTGTGTCCCCCAGCTCCGGGGTCACGCGCACCCAGCGGCAGCCGCGGCTCCCGGGGCTCTCCCGGCTTCCCTCTGCTCTGCAAGAGCCACAGGGAGAAACTGCCTGGGCACACTGCGAACCACCTAAACCAGAAATGGAACTCCTACAAAATATTACACCACACAGCGTACAGACCCCATGGGAGAAGATAGGGAGTTGATGCAAAGATGCTTGCAGGAGGCAACATTGGGACTGAAAGATGCTGTAAAACAACTAGAAGAAAAACGATAGAAATATAATGGAAGCAAACAAGATTACCAAAGTGCTAAAACTTTTTTTTTAAGTTATTTCAATTAATCAAAACAGGCTTTTCTAATAGAGGAACCACATACATTTGGGACTCATTATGCCACAAATTTGTGTCAGACAAGAACTAAATCTAACAACAATTTATGTAAGCACAGTCTCTCACTTGATACTTCAGACTGTACAAGGCCAACTTGTCCACTCCTTTATACAGCTCACCAACTCGACCTCATAAGCAAATCCATCATACCATAATAAGCAACACTGGCTGACTTCTAAAATAACACCAAGTATACTCAGCTGTCGAGTAAATGTTACTTCCCCATGTGCAAGATTTAGGCCTTGGCCTTTACTACGATTTCAATGATTTTTTTGTTTAAAGTTTGAAGTAGCATCCTTCCAAAATATTTGGCCTTTCACTTTTCTTTCACAGTTAAACACTCAAGTAGAGAGAAGTAAAATTAACTTATATACAAGAAAATTACTACAGAGAATAAGAGATTAAAACTTTGTCTTGGAAAAACAGGATGCATAAGAATTACATAAGATAGACTGAATGTAGTTAACAGAAAATAATTTTATTTATATGTAGAAAAGAATGATGAGCTGAAAACACCTGCAACAGCATCTTGTGAAAGCAGCAGATGTCATCACTTGGGACCTTTCACTGGATGAAAGTGACAAAACACCAAATTGATAATGCTACTTTTTACAATAAACACACAACTATCTTTAATTTCTTACCAGTTGTTCATAGGCAGCAGCTCTGTTTTGATAGAAGGTAGAAAGATCCAGGTTCTTCTCAGGAGGACACAGGCTGATAGCCTCAGTGTAACACTGAATAGCTAGCTCATATTTTCCTGCTTTAAAGTATTTGTTTCCTTTGTTCTTGGCTGCTTGGGCTCTACCAAGAGGACTCTGGAAAAGAAAGCGAGAGGCCAGTTCAAATTAAAAATGCATCACAGCACACAAGCTATGCACTTTAGGGCTCATCTTCAAAGATATAAAATGGACCTCAGTTGTAAACTGTAGCTCAGACTTCTGAAAAATCTCACTGATTTCAATTCCTGGAAATACACAAGAATTTTCTTTTGCAAGTGTATCAGATAGAAGACAACCTTTTCACAAGATTCACTACAATGGTAATAAATGATGCAGTGATTTCTGTTTGGAAAGCTAAACAGATTGTCATCTTTTACATGGCTGGTGATCAGAAGAACCAATGAGGTAAGTTGTTTTTTCAAAGGCTAAATGTGCAAAGATAACAAAGCCCTCAAAGCAATTCAAATAGAAGTTTCCTTCTGAAATACATACAGCCTATAAGACCAGAGGAGATTCTCAGACTATGAATTAAATACAGAAAACACTTTGTGGAAAGACCTACTGAGCAAGACAAATAAAACCTGTAAGGAAAATAAAGCTCGTTTGCCTTTCATGCACTAGGCAAATCAACTTTACAGCTGCCTCCTGCACAGCTTCACACACGCTGCTTCATGCAATGACAAGTGTTGGACCATCACCATCTTGGGATGGGAAACTGGGAAACTTTGCTGACTGGCCTGAGATCCTGCTGAATGCATCTTTATGTTCTGCACCGCATGTTGATGATCGGTATTTCTGCAGAAATTAACACTGCTACCTACCTGAAATCCCTGGATCAGTTGTCAAATCTTGTGGTTTGTAAGGGATCAGATCTAAGAACGCTCTGTCTATCAAAGGGGTGTGACCCACATTCAAGAAATAAGAGCTGCAAAAGATCCTAACACTGATCTTCTGGATTCCTGCTCCTCTGTCCCAGCCTTGCTTCATGGACATTTTGGGGCAGTTCTGCCAGACCAAAATGAACAGCAGTATGAGCACACACACCATTCCACCAACCCTTCTGAGGAGGGCAAGGCTGCACACTGGGGGCAGGAGTGCCTTTAACAATAGCTGCAGGATCCACTACACACCACCTGCACTTCAGATCATCGAGGATTTGTTGGGAATTGTCCCTCTGCTCTTTGACCATACTTCTGCCTCCTCTACCCACTTATCCACTGCCAGGGCCAAACTGAACAGATACACACAGACAGCTGTAACACAAATTTGAAAGCAACTTTGCACTTCATTTGCCCATTCCCCTTAATGTCTGCTCATTTCATTCCAACCTGATCATATTTGCATCTCAGTGATTTACTTTAAAACTGAAAACCTGAGGGGAAGCCAGGACTTGCTCTACAACCTGTCTTTTAAGGCCTGGATCCCTATCCTGGCAGGAGAGAATCAGTTAATGGGTACCAGCCTCACTTCCTACATAAAAGTAGGCATCCAAATAGAACAAAAGGCATTCTCCTGAGGGGAGACTTACAAGTGAAACCATATAAGGGAGTGAATTTCTTAAATATCCCTACTGCCAGCAAAGCTCTTCTCTCACAAGTCATTAATCACAGGGTTCACAGGAAATCAATCTGCACCATCTTTATTGTTCACAGAACAAGGCAATTTGCAAGGCTTTCAGATTTTTCTGTTGTAAAGCTTCAAATTTAATTTGATAAAAGATTATTAACTGCACTCCATACGCTATGTGTAACTCTACGGAACGCCAAACCAAAATTAGAGTGCAACTATTTTTGCTGAAAAGTAACTATGCATCTGATAAGTTGTTTCTTTAAAACTTGAACAAAATCTCAAAAGGTTAAATGTATTTTGAGTAGGTCCTAAATTTACCTCCAAATACAACAATGCTTTTCTTTTAACAAAGGGAAGGGTTATGCATATGCTGCAAACTTAAATGCATGCTAGTCAGCTTGAATTTTTCCTTGTGCATTTCTAGAGCAAACCACGTTAAAAATGCCTTTGTGTAATAATCTTACAAAATTCAGTGCTGCTCCTATTAACTTGGGTAGAAAAAGATAACACATGATATGTGATCTGGGCCATGTTGTAACATTCATACCTGTGTTCCCCGTGAGACAATTACCTAAGACTGCAGAGATTAAGCCTAAGGGCACCTGGATTACTACTGTATGATCCCTGCCAGCTACCTCATCCCAGGGCTCTCCTATCCCAGTATGTGCCCCAGGCTGAGCAGTCCGTGTGCTCCATCCCTGAGTAAAGACACAAGCTGCGGATGAGGGCTGCGGAATAACCCCAGTGCAGCGGCTGCTCCAGTGTCAGGTGGGGGAACTGTAATGGGAATGGGACATGTGCAGGTCTGGGGCCCTCAGTGGTGCTCTGCTGGTTTTTGGGAAGCATCAAGCCTTCAGACAAGCCCACAGAGTGCACACAACAGTGATCAAAAACTTCAGAGACTGCAGACAGGACGCTGAAGTTATTAACGCCAGTAACTGTTGTGTGAGTCAACTTCCAGTAACAGTTGCAGGATCCCAGACCACGCACCAATCACCCAGAAATGAACCAGGGAACATTTGCTGACCCCTGGTTACCCCTGCTGCACCCATGGCATGAGGCAAGAAATGTGGGGAAAGGAGTCAGAACTCAGAGCACAACGTGCTCGCACGCAGGGAAGTCAGCAGTGGTGCCCAAGGCAAGGAAGAAATCTGCTTGTTTGTTTATGCTGCCCTAAACTAGACTGCGTGCTCTGAGATGTTTTTTCTCTGCACCCTTACTCAAACTACTCTGCTGTAGCCCTCAGTATGCGCCCCAAACACCAAATCCAATGTATGCTTTTGTTTGCTTTGGTGGGGTTTTTTGCTGTTGTTGGTTTGGAGGTTTTTTGGTGGCTGCTTATTTAAAAACAAAAAAATTAAAGAACTCACATCACATTATATGCTGCAACACCTTTTTGTGATAGCACAAATAAGAATATGAAAATTAATTCTTCACATAATATCAGTTTTTGAAGGTTTATCAAGTCTTAACTTTAACCCTTACAAATTTTTTAAGCATATTTTTAAAAACTCCTTCTCAGTTGGTACACTGGACATAGACAAGATGTGTAGATAAGAAACTGATTATGCAAACAAACTTCATGTACCTCATGCACAAGTAATCAAAAACCTCATTCTTCCATTTTCTTGCCAAAGTAATAATTCTAGACATTATTATCAAATTTCACTGCTTCTCCTCACCTGACCCATTACCATCCTATGTGGCACACTGGGCATTTTTTATCCACAAGGTGAAGGTCCATACAGAGTAAGAAAAACTCTCCAGTTTGTCATCCTCTGGTCAAAGAATCTGTGCAATGACCAAACCAGCTCAATAAAATGAATGTAAGTTCATAACAGCTCAACTCCAAAGTTATTTGCAGCTGCACAAAAAAATAACATCTCAGTACTTAGGACTGCTTTAGTGACTGTTCATTAACAAGTCTTAGAACAGAACTTAAGCCAAAGGACACTTGAGAAATTGAGTTATTTACCCAGGTACCTGAACAAGCAGATTGCTAACTGGCTAAGGAATAGACAACACTGACAAAATTTTCTTAACTTTTACTTTAACCTCAGCAAATGTGCTTTCCTCACAAAATGTTCAGAAACTGCGTGTAAAAAGCAACTTAACAGCAACAGACTGCCAGCTGCAAGAATAATAGTACTTATTAATTTCCAGCAATACCAATATTGTTAAACTAGCAGTTCAGAACCTTATATATTTCAGGGATACTGTTATTCAAAGCAGAACAAGAAATTTCCTGCCAGCCAACGATGACAGTGATTCACAACAGAAGCACGAGCAGAGAGTTTCAGCATTTTCTTTTTGTTGAAAAGGATTTGCATGAGCCCTTGTCTGACAGATGCCATGGAGGGCAAAAACTGTTTCAGCCATCTTAATTCAAACTGCCAGAAAATAAAGTCTAGACCTCTTTTTCATCCTTTCCAAGGGAGAGAACCCTCTTAATGAGATGAGGTACTTGTATTCTCTTAATGAGATGAGAAAAAAAAATCCTGGTTTTTTTCTGAATATCTATCTTTCCACTACTTTTTTTCGATTAAGGTTCACCTCAAGTCTTTTTTCAAACAAAGGCATTAACTGAATATAAATGGTTTTTAAAGTCTTTTTAGCATTAAAACCGTTATGAGAAAAAGTATGTTTACATGAGCTTTAGAAGTAAATTCAAAGCCCAAGCAAGGATGTAATATAGGCAGAAAAAAATGAAACAAAGTTTACAGGACAAATTCACAGTGTTCTCAGTCAGTCACGTTCCTGTTAAATGAATTTGCCATCCATGCCTTCCATGAGTAAACCAAAAGTGTAACAAGTGTTTTACTGCTATTATACACACACACATTTAGGAGTTCTCTACACCTGTCCACTACAGCTAGCATGAAACAGAAGACTTACAGTAGGTTGACAGTGAGATTTATTAAGCAACAGGTGCACGGTACAATAGAAATTACGTTTTAATTACTTTGCTTAGATCAATTTAGAGTAAGAACCAATGTGAGTGTATCCAGACTAAGGGGCTCAGTTCGTCCATATCCTGATCTAATGTCACGCAGTGAGAGAGGCAGCATCCAGCGATTGCTGCTAAAACAGACACTGGAAGGAAGCCACGCCACTTGGCTGCTGGTCCCCATCTGTGGCACCACAAAGGCCGAGGCGTTTGTCACGTTCACCCACCGCACTCAAGGACGGTACCCAGCTCATGGAAAGTGTGCGCGGACAGGGAACGGCTGTGGACCCCGGCGGCTTTGCCTGCAGCACTCAAGGGCACCCAGCTCACCTCCTCACACCAAACACAGGGCTACCCTGGGAACCTGCTGAAGAGCCAAGGGGTCAAACTGGGACTATCACAGAGCTGCAAAAAGAATTTAACCCAACTTCCAGGGAAAAAAATACTGAAGCAACCAACACATTACCTCACTGACTAACCAGTGCTCACTCCTGTAATACAAGGGGGGTATAAAAACCTGTTAAGAATTTATCATGGAATAAGTTTTAAAAAAATGAATCAACTGGGCACCAACTAAAGCAGTATATGCAAAGCACTCCGTGTTTTAGTTATGCAATCCTCCCTACAAACCAGGAGAGCACATAAAAAACAACTGCTACCAAGTGACTAAAACACAGTCCATCTAAACCATAAGAAACAATGACAATTGTCATTAACAGATGCAATTGGGCTTTACCACCTTTGAGCCATCCATAGGCGCAGTTTTATCATCATCACTTAACTGGTCCAATAATGCCAGTTTACTGTGCTGTTAAAGGAGCTGTGCTTACAGGAGAAGGACTCTCAGAAGCAGTTCAGCTTTTCCCTACATAGCACCTGTGCTAAGGGTTTCTGCCAACACCGTGTCAGTCACAGATCACACACTTGGCCAGTGCACCCATGTCAGGAGAATCTTCTGCTGCAGACACAGACTGGGAAAAAAAATGTGAGGCCTGAGCAGCAGGTGAAAAAAAAGCTTGAACTGCATGCAAAATAGTAACAAGTCTTAATAAAGAACAGGGAAGATATTGGACCTTACATGTTTTTAAAGGACAAAGAAAAAAACTCAAGTTTGTATCTTCAGAAACAGTGACCAGAACATCAAATGGATAAAGGGGCTGATTTAATAAAAAGTACAAAAAAGTGTGAGTCCTAAGTTACATTTATGAGTACAAGAATAGTTAGCTGACACCGCTGTTGGTAGCAGATTCATTACTGACCCATGTGTTTACCAGATTTTCCTCTTGTATTTCAACTGTGAAATGAATTACCAGCTCTTATTCACTGTGCAGACTTGTACGTGAAATCCAACTGAGTTTCAAAAAATACCCATCATGTTAGAAAGGCAGATTAATACAATACAGGCAGTTTTACAAATGAAGCACCTGCAGTGGTTGCATTTTCAATCATGGGTCTTTCAATCACTAATATCCATATCCAATAAAGTATGAGAGGAAACATAAAATCTACATGGTATCATTGTTTTGGATATGAGTAACAGGAAGACAATCCTCTACACACACATAAAGCAATCCTGGGAACTTGCAGCCACATTTATTTTCCTGATGCAGCCATATTTTGACCAGCAAGACAATTATCTCATGTAATCAATCAAATCTAGTAACTTCTGCAGCTTTCCTAAGCAATATCTCTCATTTCTTTACAGTAAGCAATGACACTCTTCAAGAAACTTTGCATCGCTCAACTTACTCTTAAATGCACAGAGCCTTCTGGTAATTCCATCTGTGGAGCAACACACAGTATTTTAAATCAAATGCTTCGTAAGTGTTTTAAATGTTTTAAGTGCTTCCTTCCTACAACTGCAGAATGACTATAAACCCCTGGACACTGCTGGAAGTCAGGAACACAATTCAGAAATACAGAGTGAATGCACTAACAGGGAAGTCACTGCAGCAAGACAAAGGTCACGAGCAGCCTGCAAACCAGAGCTCACCCGCAGCAAGCACACTCCCATAAATATTCCAGATGCTGCTTGCAGCCACGAGCCAAAGCGACCACAGTAAACAGTCTGAATTCATCCTGTGTACACAAGTGTTCAGCCCTGTTTGGTGCCCAGGAAGGAACAAATCACTGCATTCAAGTAAGTGCCTCCAGGTCCAGGATAGGTTTTAGGGCTTGCTGTGCTTTCAGGAATGCCCCAGAGCGGCTGTGATTCACTAGCTGGGGAAGCTGCCACCTTCCTCACCACTCCCCTGTGTGCCTGCACTGCCCGCCCAGGCGCGTCACTGCTCATCACTCAAACCACCAAGGTTAAAAATGACCTCTTCCAGTCTCCAAGAGGTGATTTTTTTTTCTCTCCTGACCATTTCAGATGGGAAGCTTGAACTGTCTGACAATTCAAAGCACCTTGGGTGATACACAAGAACGGGAGAAGAGAATGCAGTATGGGATATTCTTATTAAAGCCAATCAGTTTGTCAAATCCATTACTTTAAACATGCTTGTCAACCACAACCTCACCTCAGTAACGTTGCATGACTGGCAAGGCACATCTGGGACTGCAGCTGTGCAGAAAGTGCATCTTAGAGGTATTTTTTTCCAATACAGATATGCAAGAGAACCATGGATCTGATCTGGACTCCATCCTTACATGTTGTGTTGAGTTTTTGCACAGATCACTTTATCTGAAAGTTCTCAGAATGGTAATTTACAACAGGATAAATGTATGTTTTGAGAGCATGTCTACTCAGGCAAATTCTACACATCAAAGTCTCTGCTTCATAAACTGTGCGGCTTCTATATTTTCATGGAACATATTTTATTTTCAAACGATCTTGGTTGTGTTTTCTTTCCACTCTGCTGTGTCCAGCATCTCACACACAACAGATCACAGATTTCCTTTTCAAAAGGAAGGAAATTTACTGGAGGAAACTCACAGCTATTCTAGACCTCAGAGGCAGAGGTATGTTCTCCCCTCAGCAGCACAGATCCGTGCTCAGCCACCTGATGAGAAGATGCATTTGGCCGTGCCTGACCTTGGAACAAACTTCTCCTGATCCCTGTGCGGCGAGGGCAGAACTGCCACCCCGAATGCCCAGCTGAGAGCTCTGTGGGTGACACAGGCTGATCACAGAGAGACACGGAGCACCAGGAGCATGTCCAGCCAAGGCTGACAAACGTGATTTAAGGGACTGCAGCATCGCCCACAGGAGCAAGACCTAAAGGAGAATGGCCTGGTCAGCCTTGAGAAGAGATGGCTGACAGGGGATCTCATCAATATCTATCAGCATCTGGAGGAATGTGTCAGGAGGATGGGTCCAGGCTCTCTTTGGTGGTGCCAAGCAACGGGACAAGAAACAATGGGCAGAAACTGATGTACAGAAGTTCCACCTGAACCTGAGGAAGAACTTTACTGAGCAGTAATCGAGCACTGGAACAGGTTGATCAGAGAGGGTGTGGAGTCTCCTTCAGAGGAGATATTCCAGACCTCCCGGACACAATTCTGTGCAATGTGCTTCGGGATGGCCCCTCTCCACCCCGGCGGCTGGCCCAGAGGACCCACTGTGGGCCCTTCCGACGGCCCAGCCTGTGCTTCCGTGACCTGCCGGCCGTGTCACGCACAGCACGACCGGGATGTCACCCGAGCTCCATCCATCACACGCCTGCTGCTCGGTCGGGGCCGGCACCCTGACCGCCGCTGGCCGGAGCGGCCCGTCGGGCCCTGCCGCCCGCAGCCCGGGCATCCCCACGCCGCCCCGGGCGGCCCGGCCGGCGGCGGGACCCCGGCCCCGGCTCCCCGCGCGGCCGGCCCGGCCCCAGCCGCCGCTCCGGGGGCGCCGCTCCCCGCTCACCATCTCCTCGTGTCCGGGCCCGTCGGGCTGCCCGGAGCCGCCTTCGCCGCCGGGCCCGGGGCTCGCCCGCCCCTCGGGGGTCTTCCGCTCGTTCGCGCCCTTCCCGCGCCGCGCCGCCCGCCGCCCCCACAGGTAGATCGCGCCGGCGCCCAGCAGGACGGGCGCGCCCAGCACCAGCGCCAGCTGCCAGCGGGACAGCCCGGCCGTGCCGCCGCCGCCCGGCGCCTCCACGGGCTTCGAGGCGGCCATGACGCCCGGGAGGAGGAGGAGGAAAGAGGGAGGAGGCAGCGCCGGCGGACACGCGGGGCGCGCCGGGAGCGCGCGGGCGCGCCGCCGCTTCCGCCCGCCCCCAGCGCCCCCTGCCGGCGCGGAGGGGCACCCGCAGCCCCCGTGAGGGGCCGCGCTCGGGGCCGCGCTCGGGGCCGCGCTCGGGGCCGCGCTCGGGGCCGCGCTCGGGATCGCGCTCGGGATCGCGCTCGGGGCCGGAGCGATCCGTGCGGGAGGAGTCCTGAGCCGCTCACACGAGAAGTGCGCTCCACATGTGGAGCGCTGTGTCCAGTTCTCCCCAGTACGGAGAGACGTGCAGCTCCTGGAGCGGCTCCGGGAGAGGGCAACGAAGGTGATGAAGGGAATCCTTAAGAGAAAGGCTGAGGGAGCTGTGCAGCCTTGAGAAGTGACGGCTGAGAGGGGCTCTCATCATGCAAGTACCTGAAGAGGGGATGCCAAGAGTGTGGATCCAGGCTCTGCGCGGTGGGACAAGAGGCAAGCGGCAGAAACTGATGCACAGAAGTTCCGCCAGAATATGGAGAAGAAATTCTTTATTGTGCAGGTGGCCAAGCACTGGAACAGGTTTCCTAGAGACGCTGTGGAGTCACCCTCACTGGAGATATTCCAGACCTGTCTGGATACAACCCTGGACCAGAGGATCCCCTTCCAACCTTACCTGCTTGGTTCTCTAATTCTGTGAAGTTTCAGCAAATGTGGCTGATTCAGACTTCCTAGGACTTCGTACTTAGGAGTTTTGGAGTAATCCTTGTTATGAATGAAATCTTTCTGTTTTCTCCCCAGTTATTAATTGAATCTGTCATAAAAATAATTAATGTGTAATACTGGAATTTTGTTCGTGTGTGTGTCTATGCCTAGTTCAAATCCTTACCCGTAGGCAGAGGAAGCTTATGTTCCTGTCTCCACTTATTTCTGTGGAGCACTCAGCTGAAGATGAAGAGGAGTCATTTTTGATGTGTTTTTACAACCAGCTCCAGTCATCTCATGCCTGGAAATTTCATTGCAGGTAGGAGGGAAATGTGAAAAGACACACATTGCACAGAAGAATAAACAGCTGCAAGTAAAAACAACAATAAGATTGCAAAGCAAACACCTCAGGGTCCCAAATAAAATTTGCCCTGCTGTGCTCTGAGTCAGTGTATCCATGTGCCTAGTAGTAAACAATTTGAAAAATGTCCTTTAATAGATGGATTATTACTATTAATGTAAGCATATTTTGACAAAGCTGTGCAACAAGCTCTCTCCCCATTCTCCCTGTCACCTCACAATAGAAAATACATATCCAACAGGTCGATAGCTTCCTGCTGGGACAGCCTCAATTGCACCCACATCGTGCTTCCTGTGGGCCATGCCTGTACAGATGGGTGGCCTCCAGGATGTCAGTCAAATTCATGCTGTTTGAAGATGGCCAGGAGTATCCTTCCCCACCTAGAAAATCAGCCTGCACATGCTTTTCATTGCTCCAGGTGTCTCCTTACTGCACTGTTTTGCAGGTATTCCTCTTGCTCCTGTCCAGGCTGCTGCCTGCATGGTTCTGTCTCCAGGCTCTCATACAGAACTTCTGAGGCAATGCCATCTGCACACCCTCTGTGTGCTCAGGTCCCTCTGCTCATCACACTCTTGCCTGCCCTGGACAAGGTAAATTGGCCCAATCACTCCCTTCACCTGTATTGTTCAGAATGAACAGTCCCACACTGCACTTACACCTGCACCCCCAAGAATGAAACTGGAGTTCTGTAGCTACATCTGTAGTTCTAAACAGGTTGGGGAAAATGTTTATGTGGACCACTGATTCTCCATCCTGCTAAATTACCAGCAAGCTTTTTGGCATGTTTCTGGCCACAACCAGCCAGCATCTCCACAGCAGTGCCTGAGCACCAGAAGAACACCAGCACACACCAAGGACTGCTTCCAGTAAGAACTTTGGCTTCTTCCTCCCATGCAGTCTTCCAGCATCATCCCAACAAGCTCTACAGCCTTAGAGCCCTCGTTGTCCTCCTGACAAGTCCCAAAATATGTAACACATCTTCTAATTTCATACCATGCAGACAACAGTTTCCTGGGCCACAACAGTTTTTGTGTTATGTCAGAGATTTTGAAATAAAGGAGACACAAAAATGACAATGAAGTATTACAGTCACAGTGCAGTGATTACAGGGCAGAGCCTCGAGGAGAGTCCCTCAGCTCAAACACCACGTAGGGTACGTATGGTCAGTGCAGACACTTGGTCTGAGGGCCAGAAGTCATTCCCTGGCCCTGTTCCGTGGTATAGGCAGGGCCTGTACAGCTTACACCCAGGGCTGGTGAGGAGGAACCAGCACATTTTACCCTGAGTGCATTCAAGTGAGCCAGGGCCTCCCCTACCCCCTGATATGGCAGATGAAATTACTCAGGTGAAAAGCAGCAGCTGCAAGCTTGCACTGTCTGTCATAACCCAAAAATGAATGAGCAGTTCCTTCAGGGAGGGTTTCTACCTAGACAGTGGATGTTTCTGAAATACTGGAGGAAGAGCAGAGGCAACAGAAGTCAGGAGAGAGAGAGCAACAGGGGGAGAGTGGGCCATTTGTGCTCCCTCCCGCAGAGCCAGCTAGGTCTCTGCGAGCAGCTGTGCCAGTTTCTGACCAACATCAATACGTCAATTCCGCTTCTCAAAAATCCCAGTCGTGCTTTGGCTCTGCCCCCCGCAGGCATGTAACTGTGGGCAATTCTGCATTGGTATTGACAGCTGGGGCACTCAGCAGCAGCACAGGCAGCAGCCACAGCCCTGCCACCCACCCCCTGCGGCAGTGTCATATTGGACATCGCTGCAATGGAAAGGTTAAAGGAAACCTTGTTGAAAAGAGATGAGAAAGGGCTGACTTTATGGTTAGACAGCGCCCGGGGCTGCAGTGGGACAGGTTCTGGGGAGGGAGTGCAGAAAGAGAGGTTGAAACTGTGTCTCTGCTTCCTCTTGTTGGCAGAACAGTGTGGAGCTACAGGCTTGGGGGTGGAATTTGACCTTGCTTTGCCTTGTCTGGCTGGGAGACCCCCCCCAAGTTTGGAGCATCTGTACATGGAATATGATGAGGATGATGATATTTTCTTTGCAAAATGGATGAGCAGCTTCTGGGGCCACAACTTGATTGATGAGGAGGAAGAAGGCAGAAGCCACAAGAAACGTCAGCCACGATTCTGCAGTGAAAGGAGAGCCTCGCTACCGGTAAGAGCAGTGTGCAGCTTTCTCTGTGTGTGCACGTGGTGTGTGTATAAATATAACTTCATCCCCAGAGGCACGGCCCCAGGGAGGTATGAGGAGTGTGGGACACCTTGCCAAGTAAGTTCAGTTCCTGCTGGCAGCTGCTAGCTGCTTTTTGAACTTAGCTGTCTGACAGGGTCAAGCCTCTGGGTCTTGGAATACAGAAAACTGGCAAACTCCAAGGGAAGTGATGATAGGACCAGAAATGTAAGGACAAGGTTGTATTAGCTGCCTAACTATGTATTACAGTGCTGTTCTGGCTGCTCAACACAACCTGGCAGAGATCAAAACACTTTGCACCTGCATACATAAAGACTGTCTGTAACGAGGCTGTTCTCATGTGAAAAACTGTGTAACTCCATATGTATGAAAAGGATTTTGACCTAATTATGCAACTATATTGTCTCCAGGAAGTTTTGCCCTTTACCCCTTGGGACTTACCTGTTTTCAGGTAAATGCAACTTCTATTTTAAGCTAGCGGAGGCAGTCCCTCCTGTTTCAAAACATCTGACTCTGAAAACAATGATACAACACATAACAAAGCTTACTAAACTGTGAAGCAAGATTTTAAGATAGAAGTACATTCTTTATTCTTAAGACAAAATAGTTGGAAAGAGGCAGGTTCATGTGCAGAAGGCAGCTCACAAGTGTCTAAACGATTATCAAAATTAGGTTAAGCTGAAAACAGCTGTTCACAGCCTTTTCTTTATTCAAAGATTGTTGCTTTCCTTTCAGCTTTTGAAAGAATATTTAGGTGGTCCAAGCATGTCTTCTTTTTTTCCAGCTACACAAGTTTTTTAACAAAGGTATTATGTTTCCTTACAAACCATTTTTTACTTATATCCTGAGATAATTATGGCTGGAATGAAGCAAATGCTAATATATTGGGGGAGAAACAGTTAATCTTTTCCAAACTATTTTTTTTTTTTTGGTGCCATTCTATGTTTCCACTGTGCAAAATTCTCCTCTACATCTGTCAGGTTCTAAGCTGTGGGATTTTTCATTTCCAAAAAAATTAGCTAAGAAAAACAAATGACTCCAAAACCACTTCCTCCCTGTCTGAGTTCATGGACAGGCTGGAGAGGTAACCTTCATTCATAACTTCTGGTCTGATCAGCCACATTTGTTATTTACTCTTATATTTCACGCCAGCCACAGATTGCAAGACAGACTCTGAGCTAGAACTTTGCTGCTGTATTCCATCAGAATGCTGAATACATAACATTTATTAATGGGAGAGGAAGGAGGTTAATTAATTTTACTGCATTTTACTTTTTTCACTCAGAGACCCATGCATATGTGATTTCTTTAGGCCTCAAGAGAAACTGGAGTGTAAGAATGTACTTGAAATCTCTTTCCATTCAGCAAGGTGCTGAACACGTAGGTTTGCGTCTGTGTTTGTGTGTGCACAGACATTTCATTTGAAGCATGTCCTTATATTCAGTTTGTTCAAAAACTATTTAAATATTTAGCTAATAGCTATTCAAATACTTTGCTATACTTACATTCCTGAATCCATACCTAGAATTTAGATGAAGTTAGCTGACAGAAAGGTGATGATTTTTTGATGTCACTGTTTAACAAGCTAAAGATATTGTGGACGCCTAATTATATCTGGCCTTTACATTAATGCTTCACACAAATTTGTCTTGCTCCACTAGTTTCATATAGAGGATGTAAATTTTACCTGCTTTATTTCTCAGTGCCAGATGTTGACTGGAGGAATGAGACAGGAAAATTTGTCTGGGGATTTTATGATTTAGGGATACATTGAATGAGACAGGAAAATTTGTCTGGGGATTTTATGATTTAGGGATACATTTTGAAACAAACTCCTGATTTGGAAGTTGAGTAGTTGGTAGTGAAGAGCACTATTATGTGTTGTCTAACCAAAGCCAGAGGTTAAACAAATGGGCACTATTGATGCCTTGGAAATACCTCCAGAAAGAGCATCACGTTGTTGAGAGCAGTAGCTTGAGAACTATTGCACCTGGATGTGTGTTTTTTGCACAGTTACTCCAAATTATAACTACTGTAAGATTCATTATTGCAAATTATAACTATTGTAAGATTCAAAATACCGATACTGTTATTTAAATATTGTCTTCATTTTATCAGAACAGTGCTAATTATCACGAGGAATAATAACTGAAATTAGTGTGCATCTCTTCTGAAAGCTAATACCTCCACAGCAGGTCACAGTGTACCCTTTCTTCTGTCTCAGCATTGAAAATTGAGATAACTCCACTGTCTAGGTGAAGATCAACTCAGCAGGTTCTGACACAGCTGCTGGAGAAAGCTCCTTGTGCAGATACAATGGTACTGCCAGAAGAGCACTGCCAGCTCACTTGGTCTCATATCCAAGGAATTGAGGGCATCAGCAGCAGAGCAGTCCTGCCCATGTGAATGTTAAGCCTTTTGGTGCTACACAGCAAAGTGCTCTCAGGATAGCACAAAAGGTGGTTCTGCTGGAATATCACTCCAGCTCCAAACTGGTGTGTTGGTCTTTGGAGTTTTTCCTGTGCTGTAGTGAGATTTTCGAGTCACTGCTCAAAGACAAAACTAAACTCCTCTGGTATCCTATCGTGGTACAGCTCCCACCCTAAATATGGATAAAGCTTTGAAGAATAACTTCCAAACTAACAACAGTTTTCTTTTTTCTCCCCCAAATATCTTGGTATACCTCACAAACACTACTGAGATGAGTTTTACAAAATGCTTTTGCTCTTGTCGTTCACCCTTTGCAGAGGGGAACACAAAATTATATTCATCCCTCACTGGGTCACTTACAAGTCAGGCTAAAGCATGTAACTCCAATCTGTCAGGCTAAAACAACATGTAGCACCACTCTCCTGGAAAGCTCAGAGCTGTGTGTGTTGCTGTGGGCCAACACTGAACATAAAAACTGCCTGGGGATAGTTAAGTCAGTTGTTTCCATCTCCTTTATTTAACTTGTTCCCCTGTCAAACTTTAGACAAATTAACTGTGATACCCTTTTTGAAGCCTCCAGCTATGACTTTCCTTGACGAATTCTAATTAACCTATATATTTTGGTTCAGAACACCTCTTACCTCCCAGACATTTTGTTGTAAGGAAAAGATTGGAGACAAAGGAGAACTGATAAGAAGTTTACAACCCTACACATGTGTCCACCTTCAAACAGACATCGTTGCTCACAGGAGAGAATTGCTAAGAACAGCTGAGAGTGGGAGCAGAGCAAATGACTGCTGTTGAAGTTACTGACATTTAATTTAAACTAAACTTAGACTGAGCATTTACCACAATATTATTACTATAGACCAATTGAAGGCCAGACCAGAACATTTTCAAGAAATATATGCTTTTCTGTAAGCTTTCTTGGAAGGAAATGAAGCCATAGGAGAGCATCTGAATGTCAGATGTTCCAAAATATCCCTAAAATACTCTGTCATTCTGTAAACTCCAACAAACAATGAACACTTGTACTGACACTGAAGATTAATGTTCTTACTGACAGTTGTGCAAGCTCTCAGATCAAGCCCAAAAGATGTAAACAATTAACTTGTCTACAACAGAAACTGGGAAAGAGATAAGGCAAATTATACTGACAAAAATTTTTGTTGTGTGAAGTATTTTTGTTTGTGTACCTTTTGTGTGTTTGAGATGGGCAATTAGCAGATTAGCTGTTTTGTAAATAGATACACTGAACATGAGTGGCCTTTACCCAACACAGGAAAAAGGAGCACTAATGGGAATGAGAAACAATCCCTGAGATCCCTTGGTGTTTCTGGCTTTCCCAGCACTGGCAAATAATCCCCATTTTGATAGTGAAGACTTTAGTGTGTTGTGCAAAGGCACTGTGGGAGAAGGCGCAGTCACAGGAATATGACTGCACAGACCTGTCTGTGTAGCCTTAGCCCACTGAGGCAGATGGGCATTTCAGAGGGAAGCTTGTCCCTTTTCTGGACCACTGCTGCCAAATCAGTAGGTAAACTGCAGTCTTTTTGTTAAGGGCTTAACTGTAATTCGGTCTGTGAAGGGAAATTAAAAAGCAATGTCCTAGTAAAAGAAAACATTTATGAACTTGGCAAAACAGGATTGATAGAATACAATCCCCCATTTCACTGTCCTCCTGTGTTTGGTTTGGTTTTTTCCCACACCCTCTAGGAACAGATACCAGGGATTTTTACCATGAGACAATTTTTATTTCCAGGAAAGAATATATGTTGGTGCCATTAAAAGGACAGAGAAGATACTTAGCTTATTGAGCCTGGCATGGCATGTGTGCTCCTGTCCCTCGAGCACAATGCAATTGCTTTGATGCTTTCTAAAGTAACAATACAATATGACCTTACAGAACTTGCAGCTGTATTGACCGGTTTGAAACCAAAGTAAAAATAATATGGCAGCAATCATTAACACTACTCTCAGAGGCAGTCCCTAATACTGGACATAGTAAGCTTATGCCTGGAAAAGGAATGGAACCCGTACCATGTATTTTGTAAACACCCTTCAGTATTAGGTACTTCTGTCAGGTGTGAGATTTATCACTTTTAGCATCTCTCATCAAGGCTGTCTAAAGTGATGTAGCTGCAACCATAGGAATGCACAGCCTCTCTATTCAGAGGAAGGCTGCTTAGGTCCCTGTTGTGCCAATGGATTTATAGTAGCATCTGGGTCAGAGTGAATGAAATTGTGTGCAGGACATGTTTCAGGTCCCTTGCAGTCCAAGGTTTGTAGATTCATGTGAACGCTATACCAAGTTGGTTTAGTTTCCCTGTTTGTTAAAATAACAAAACAACCAATACACACACCCCAAACCCTGTGCTGAGTGTAGGATTTCATGCTGGATTTTCTTAGGAAGCATTGCAGAACTGGTGGGATAAACCCTCCTTTGTTATAAACAATCACAGCTCCCTTAAAGCAGATCTTCATGGGGTTACTCGGTAGCTGAAGGCTTAGCACCAGGCTTATACAAAACAGAGAATCTCAGAATCAGGTAGGTTGGAAAAGACCCCTGGGAGCATCAGGGACCTGAGTCCAGATTTGACTAATCCACCACCATGTCAGCTAGACCCTGGCATTGAGTGCCATGTCCTGTCTTTCCTTAAGCACCTCCAGGGACCGTGACTCCACCACCTCCCTGGGCAGTCCAATTCCAATATCTGGTCATCCTTTCTGTGAGTAAATTCCTCATAATGTCCAAAATATATATGCATTCAAAAATATATGCAGAAGCTGGGTGCCTGGAGTGCTTTAATCTGACACCTGCAGGGGTGTAATTTTCAGTCCCTTGCATCTCTCACAACTTTCACCATCTGCATCTTACCAGTGTTCAGCTACTCATCCTGAAAACCATCAACAGCTGGCAGGTTTGGGGTATCCCTGGCTCTGTATGGTGTCCTTCTCATGCCTCTCTTCTATATGTCTGTCCCTTTCTAAAACCACCAGTATGACTCCACAGGACACAGCAGTTCTGTATCAGTTTAATCTGCTTTGCAGACATGCAATTAAACACAGCTGATGCAGATCAATAGCTTTTATCTGCATGCCAGGCCTCGGAAAATTGATTCACACAGAATCTAAATTCTAATTCACACAACTATCTACTCACTCCCCACTTCAGACCTGCAAATATAATTGTACAAATCTGTTTCCTACCAGTTCTTTGGTAGGGATGTGTCCCTTATACCCTGAAAGTGCTCCTTCATTAGTTCAAGACGAATGTGCCCAAGAAACCAGCAGAAAATTCAAGTCTGGGCACTAAAGCATCTTGTCTGCATGTGGGCCGTGCTGAAAACTTGACAGAACTTGGTGAGAAATGGTTGCTGTCACACTCTAAACTCAAACAGCTGATAAGACCCGCAGCACTCATGGGTCAAACCTCTTATCTGACTCATCTGGCTGAAAAAGGCTGGGTAATGCTTTTTGAGAGTCCTGCCTAGAAACTGCAGCCAGGTTCAAGGCCTGAGTTTTTGAGGTTATGAAGAGTCCCAGTTCCTTTTAGTGTCAGTGAACACTAAGAGGACCCAGTGCACTTGAAATGTTCATTGTGTGCCAAAACTTATGTCCTCAAACCCAGGAATAAGATGAAATTCTGCCACTGCTGCCTCCAGAAAGCAAGTTCTCGGCAGTGTGATTCTCCTACACTTGAAAAATATAGAATTCTGGGGAAGGTTCTTCACTTTGCACCACTGTTTGGGAGAGTGTCTGTGGCAGAAAAAATCTGCCTTGTGTGTTCTGTGTTATTATTCAATAGTCAACAAAGACTTTTTGTTTTTCAGGCCAAGCTTTCCTCCCTCCATACAACACGACTTCATGCTTCTGCCAAAGGCTCATCTTCAGGCCACCTCAGGGGCTCCAAGGAATTTCAAGAAGACCAAGATGTCAAGTGCCACTGCCACAGGAAGGCAAGCAGAACACCTTCAGCAGACAGCTCATGTCCAGAGACAAGATCAAATTCCATTCAGGAATTTGCAGAGTCCTTTGAAAAGCAATTGCATCTCAAAAGCAAACGCTCAGTTTCTTTGGTAGGTAACAACCAAGTTAAGATCACTACAGAAGAAAAAACCCCAACCAACCAAGTCAGCTCCATCCTTTGTGTAATTGCTGTGACTACTGGGGGAAGTGCAGAAATAGACTCCAACTGGAATTTCTCATATTATGTAGTCTCAAATTACTACAAGTAGCACAAACAAGGTAAAAGTTGTATCATTAGTAGAGGGATTCTTGATGTGGTGTTACTGTCTAGGTTTATTCAGGAATGCTTAATCTCAAAATGAGACACCAAACGGGCTCACGTGGCAATGTTTTCAGAGGTTTTTATGGCTGTGGCCACAAAATATGACAATACAAACCCAGGTTTGCTTCACTCCTGCTGCAAGACCCAGCTCCTTTTTCACTGCTGCTGACCTGACTTAACCTGTGTGGAATTATGTGTAATACTGCCAGGCACTGCAGTGTTTGAGAGGCTTCTCATTTACCCCTCAGGACTCCATCCATCTGCTTTCTGCAGTGTCACCATGCAGCAGCAGCTGTTGTCCTAAGTGGTGGAACATATTTTCACTGGAAGGGCGTGCAGGCAGCAGGGGATTCTCCCCACATTTCATCCTTTTCCCCATCATTCTGTCCAGAGCCATGAGCATTTTGTCTAGTGTGTGCTAATGAAGTAGCCAATAACAACTTTTTGTCTCTGACATTTTAATATATTTTTATTATTATGATCCATAGTATCTGCTGTATCATGCTATGGAAGAAAGGGTAATAAATCCCAACTAATTTTTAATGTATCAGAAAAATACTATCAAATTGTCACTTCATTCAAAAAACTGTGCTTGAATAACACCTGACATTAGCATCAAATAACCACAGAAGGAAGTATCTTTTTTTCCCAGTTTCTTGTTATTGACAGTTTGTATGGAAAAGTAATTTTCAACTCTCTTTGCACAGCAAAAGAGGGGAAAAAATCTCTTTTCAGTAAGCAGCATAATTACATGATCAGTCCCATAATTATAGTGCTTGCATGACCAGTCCTCTAAGACTATGGAGAATTATGATGATGACAGCACTGTTACACCATTGTCAAAATGTCAAGTGCATTCCCTAATCTTCTTTTTCTTCTTTGGGAGCTATTCAATTGATTTCATTTGGAAATTTACATTGCCTCATGTGCCATCATTCACCAGTGGTTGTCTGGTTTATCATTTAAAACTTCTCAAAAATGCCTGTGGCTAGAAAGTCTGTGAGTGTGTAGTTGATGTGTGATTAGGTTTAGTGAGCATAATGTATTAAATATGGCTTTGGTTCCAGTTAAAAACATGGATTCCAGTGCCCCTCTGTAATCAGCAGTGAGGTTGGCTGAGCTGTATTTTAATCTGGTTTTCAAGCAGACCAAGTTGTTGCCATTCCATCAGTCACAGTTGTAGTTTGGGAGATGTGGAGGACTTGTGAATCTCAAAGAACTGAGCAATAGGTCAGAGATCTGAAAGGAAATTTGGCTTAAACCTGTGACTCCAATGCAGCATTTTTTTGCATTCAGAGCTCTGTGGGTGCAATTCAAACCACCATGATCAGACAGGTGAACAGTGTGGGGAAGGTAATTCATCTCCTTTCCTGCCTATTGCTTTTCTCATATAAATGTGTCTTTGAGAACCTTTCAGACCTTGTTTTCAGTGAGGTCTTTGCAGCTAGCACTGAGCAGCCTTCAGGGATGTTAAAATGGATCACATGAAAGGATAGAAACTTGGAGTCTGGGCTGAAATTTCAGAGTTCTTCCCTTTCTCCCTCCTGTCTGCTCTCCTCTTCAAGTCCACTGAGCCTGTGACCTTCCTATCACATACAGAGTAAAATCAAAACAGTCTGTTGCTTCTCTCTGAGCTTTAGGGTGATTGTCCTGGGTCTTGATTTTGAGCCCATGATGGTAAAGCTGATCTTGGTGAGGGAGGTTACTGGAATATTTTGTTACACAGTGAAATAAAATAATAAGCTTTTTAATTTTTTTGTTCTTTTAGGAATCTCTTTTAATTCCCTGCTATTTTTTCTCTTCCTTTCAGCAACCTGAAGGTGCAAAAGAGAGACAAGAAAGAGAAAAATTGCATTTGAGAAAAAGCAAGTCTCATAAGAAAATGGGAGATAAATCAGAAGCAAGGAGAGAGCGGGAAGAAGCTGAAAGTTCAGAAGTACCTGCAAAACACAGCAAACAGTTTCCATCACAAGGAAGCATTCAGAAAGGTTATGTGTGCACAGGCAGCTAGAATGCATTGAGATAACCAATCTTAGCACTCCCCCTGAAGAGCAGAGGGAGCATTCTTGTTCTGTTTCACTAGAAGAGGCCTATTAGCTAGAATAACCCCTAAGTTGTAAAATAAAAGTGAAATTCAACTGCATCACTGGCACCATGTCACTACCTTCCTTTCTTCACTTTTGTCATTAGAAATGTGACCTTTGTCATAGGAGTGTATCAGTAGCAGGATCCCAATTAGAGATTAACCATCCTGAGGGGATTTCAGGCATATTTAGCATTGCAGCAGGACAGTGGTGGATGTGCTCCTTTAAGAGGAGACCACCACCGTCTGTGTGTCACAGAGCCATGCAAAGCCTTGTTTCTTTTTTAATTGAAAACAGGCTTTTTGGTAGGTTTGGGAAGGAAAAAGTACACATAAACAGTCAGCTGCTTCCTGGCCCTGACATTCACTAAGATTTGTCTTGAAAACAGGTATCTTTTTGCTCTGACAATCTTTCAGCTCCAAATTTATGTAAAGAAGAGGACAGCAGCCCATGTTCTCTTCTACACCTCCCTGATGTCTCACTTCTCTCTGTTTTTCCTTTCACTGTGCTATGTGACTCATTTCACTGGCATCTCCCAGCCCTCTCCCGTGTCCTCAGTCCCATTTCCCCAGTCACACAACTAATTATTTCTCCCAACTTCACCCTCCTTACCTTGCTTCTTTTGTGGCCTTTCCTCTCTCCATTTACTACTTTACTGCCTTGCAGCTACCAATCTCTTTTGCTATATCCCTACTTTCACTTCATCAACATCTGAGCCTTGCTGAAAATTCACCAGTAAAACAAGAGATGTTCTGTCTCGTATATTTCCATATAATTTCATCAAGGG
Source organism: Prinia subflava (assembly GCF_021018805.1). NCBI lineage: Eukaryota > Metazoa > Chordata > Aves > Passeriformes > Cisticolidae > Prinia > Prinia subflava. Next base: position 540,608 of record NC_086271.1, read on the forward strand.
GTTGCTGAGGCATTGCAACCCTTTTTTCTTTTCCAGATTTTGGGCCAAAGTGTCTGTCTATGTGTTATAGCAGGATCTAGGAAAGCTCTGTTTTTCTGGCTGAGGATCTCCTGAACGCAGGTGTAAATCTCAGCTCCACATGCTCACAAACACACACACACTCCCCTATGCCTCCCTTTCTTCAAAGTGCCAGTGTTCTCTGCAGATACAACCCTGCTCTCTTTGGGAATCATCTCCCCAGGCCTAGTATGGAGAAAGCCTGATTTGGATTGTATGGTTAGAAAAGAGTGAAGACTAATGAAGTCATGAGCCAAAGTCAAGGTCTGATGGATATTCTTCCTGTGATTTTTCTGTAATTAACAAAGATCTTACTAATTTACCTTAGAGCCTTACTTTTGAATATTCAGCCCTTTAAAAGCTTAGGGCATCCTTAAAACTTTGTAACACTTACATCAGTTAAGGGATTGCATTGTTTGGGTTTTTTGTTGTTGATGTTGTTTTAGGGGTTTGGGGGCTATATAAGAATGCAATTGAACCCTTACTGATGCTTGTAAATTGCTTCTTGCCTGGTAACATATATTATAAACAAATAAATTAATAATGGAAAAATGTTGTTCCTATGCATAGTTCCTGTCCTTCCCGATCCAGATTGAATTTTTATAAAGTTCTTCTGTCAGCCAAAACTTAAATACAAATGACTTTTCCTTTACAACCTTAATCTGAAGACTGCATTACAGAAGGTCAGGATAGAAAAGAATATGGCCAGCAGTGTCTGAGCTCTTCAGATAAAACCTCTCACATACATCCTTTCAGGTAGGAGCCTGCCCTCACATCCTGGGAGAGCCGAATGCTGTGGCTGCATTAGCTTTGCCTGGATTTCAGGCCATCAGCTACCTCCTCCAGTTTTACAGACAGGTCAACTCAACAGGCCCCAGCAGAATTTGCTTGTGTTCATCAGACCAATATTTGTACACCAGACCTGATGGAAAGAAAACACAAATCAAAATTTGTATCATGGCTGATTAGACCAACAGCCCTTTCCAGCTCAGCCCCTTCCCGTCTGAGGCAATAGGATTACTTAGATGGACTGGAGCTTGCATGTTGCAATGAAATAATTCTCCACAGAAATTAACAAGTACTCCATCACAAATCAGGCATTTGGGAAGGCAGGTAACCATCCAAAGAGGAATCGGATTGCAATGGCATGTCTGATATTTCTGTTTCCACAGGAAGTGGAATATACAAGTGGTCAGAAAGATTCCAGAGGGCTCCATTCTCAGAGTAGGCCACTAGTTCTGCTGTGACTGACATAAAAAATAGTCACTGCCTTGGATCCATCCTGAATTCTGAGAGCAACGGGGCTGGCTGCAGGCAATTTCTGCCCACCCATTCCTGGACAAACACTGTTTGCTTTTTCTGCCCTTTCCAAGAGTGGGATGGCTGCAAGTTGTATCAGAGTCCAAAGCCTGGACATGAAGGAGGTCAGGCTTCAGTGGGAAGCAAAGACAAAGGGATAAAAAAGTCCATATGCTTACTAATAAGAAATATTGAAAACATGAAACAGAAAGGGGAATGAGCATGAAAACTGGTGTGATTCAGGGACCCATGAAGGAAATATTAAACTTGCTGTGTCTCACAAGTAGAAGAGCATGGTCTGATAAAATGCTCATCCATGTGAATTCTTCCAGCAACTCAGGCTAGCTGGAAAGTGCTCCTGTGGGAAGGGAAGATGTGAGTACACACAAACCTTTCAAGAGCAAGAGAGACATACCCCAGTGTTTTCTGAGAGGACTAAGAAGAGGACATTAGTTATGGTTACCTCATGTGTTGGGTGGTCATTCCCAAAGCAAAATATTTATGCATGCTTCTCAGGTATTGTTTAATTGCAGCATGGTTTGGAGGGTAAATTAAATTTTGAGTGCTGGTTAACTTATCATGTATTGGTATATGAAATACCATCCCCTATACAGGTTAAATGGTGTAACAGCTGTATTTATGTACATGCTCACAACAACCCTTTCTGGGGAAAAAATAGGAAGTATTTAAATGCATGAATAAAACAGAAATGCAATAACCACAATGTATAACTGAAGAACAATTTAATATCTATTAAAAAAGAAATTATTAAATACAAAAAATACTAAAATATTAATTGGCAGTTTTTTGTTCTTTAGCACAAAAAATGGTATCAGGGTAAGCACAGACCTGGCTCTGAATGCACTCAGTATACATGTGAATAGTGCAAAAATATGTAAAGATATAATCAAGCTTGATAACTGAAATTATTCACACAGCAATGAATCATAATCATGGGACTTTGAGCTTATTGCAGCTTTCTGCCAAAACTGTTGTAAATGAACAGGTCTTGAAATATTTCCAGCCAAAATCTAGTCATTCAATGAGAAAATTGAACACTGAAATGCAACAAACTTCATAAAGAATGCTCTGCCTGCAGTTGTTGTACCAGAGCTTTAGGTAATTGTGTGAGAACACATGTGAAAATAAACCCACTCATCATAGAAAACACTGCTCATAGTATGTTGATTTTCATTTTCACTGTTGTTTTAGATTGGCTTGACAGATGCTATTGCTCCTACTAGGAGCATCCCTCTGAATTCCAGCTCAGTATCTACAGTTCTTTGGAAAAAGATAATTTGGCTCAGCTGTGTCTTGTCCCTGAGGTCAGAAAATAAGAATTTACACAATGAGCATCAATATTCTGTCATACTGGATGCATTCTTGTCCTTCTTACATGTTTGTCAAAATGCTGCAGTTCACACAATTTCTAAACTGACAGAAGTTTTGGTCTATTGAGAAACCAGTCAACTTGTAACTGTTGTACCTGAAAGCCATCGAGGCCCCTGCAGAGAGTCCTCAGACTGCAGAATTAGTCCTGTTCCTGATAATGAAATATCAAAAAAGAACTCTTTTTTTGCTCTAAAGCTTGAGCAGGATTCATGGACATGGTTGCCTGCAGCCACATCCCATGATATGAGGTGAATGCTAAGATTTGGTCCTTGGAAAAGCAACCCTTCCTGGAACGTGGTGCAATGGCTCTCATTTGGTAAACTGCTATTCCTGCACACACAAAATACATCTTCAATGTTTCTCATTAGATTGGTAAATATAGTGGGTCTACTCCCTGAGGACTCCTATACAGAGAAATTTGTCTGTCAGAAAGCAGCTACAGTGATTTTAGATTAGCACAAGTTCATGCCTGGCAAAGAGAAATTATTAGAGGGCATTTCTTTGCTCTGTTTGTCCCAGCAGCAATAAAAGATCCTCAGGGAGAACAAAGTAACTTTGGGCTGCTCCCACCTGTGCAGGACTGGCAACCACAGTTTACCCAGGACTTGGGATATACGTAATATATATTCATGAATTCCTTCTCCACTGTGTCAAGTTCTACATGCCCACAGCTGCAGATGAGGCTACTTCAGATAACAGATCTTCCATTCCTTTAATGCCTTTTGCATGGAACAAAAGGACTCTCACACTAGGATAATCCGGGTCTCAGCTGATCAGTGGGCATCAACCACAATGTCCATCACTCACTCAGGGTTCTCACTGCAATGTGATTTCCTAATCCAAAGAAATTCTGAGCTGAAATGCGTAAGACTGATAAAAAATTCTTTTCAGTTGAAGTAAGGAGGTTTGGATCCATGTGCAATTTCTCATGGTGTCTTGGGGATTGACAGGAGCACAGAACTTCACTGCATGCACAGCTGTCATAAAGAGGGGTTATGGCAAAATCTCAGGGCCTTATCTTCTGTTACTTGCAGTATAGAGAGTAGAAGAAGGACAAATCTTGACTAAACCCTGAATGCTGGTGACTGAGAGGTGAAACATCTGTGTGTTGGAGCTGCTGCAGTAATCCTGTATTGCCAGATGCCACTTACAAGGTGGGAGAACCCTCAGTATTATCTTTAATGGCTTTTATCAAGGTTTTGCACTGATGGAAAGACCAAAGGTGAAGATGGTGAGCCACACTGAAGCTGCTGCAGCCAGAGGGTGTCATTCTTTAAACAGCTGTATTAGTGGAAAAGTGGAGCACAGTGCTCTGAAAGAGCTGCAAGCAGCTGGGTGTTTCAATGTGTGCAGTTCAGAGCTGGCGCTGCAGAGAGGGAGCAATCAGTTCTCCTAATTCCCAGCTAGCTGATGTACTGTCTCCAGCTCTGGGGCCCCCAACAGGAGTGTTGGAAAAGTCTTATAAATATGATTGCTTGGCAAAAGAATCTGAGAATTTGAAACCTATAAGTGAAATCGAAACGAGAGCTAGTTTTGATGTATAAGGTGCCAAGCCAGTCAGCTCCTGAACAACTGGAAAGACAATGGGTGAGTGAGCTGAAGGGAAGAGCCCTGCTGATGGAACAATACCCTTAGCAAATAAAGGGATGCCAAGGATCCAAGGGTCAGGGAGACCCTGCCAGTTTGGCAGATGTTATAAATGCCAATCCAAAAGTCCAATTGGAAATATGATTTGGTTTATTGAAAGATCAAATAACAGAATTTCGGTAAAACCCCCAGCGGAGTTATGTTAACGATATACCCGGGAAATCTTCAAAGGGTGAACTGGGACGCTGCCGCCCCCCCAAAGTTCACAAGTTTGCCTAGTTTGGGGCTCAGGTTTTATACACTTTATTTTGCCCCTGGCACAAGATTTCCCCACAGTCTCTTTGTTCCCGGGACCGGTTATTTGAATTCATAGTGGTCGTTGGTCTGTTGAAAAGATTTTCCTCCGGTAGGGAGAGGTGCCAATTTCGGGCTTCCCGTGGGTGAATGGAAACCGAGGTTTGTGAATGGAAAGGCGTTCTTCTCCAGAGATCCCGGCGATGATGGTGCTCTGATAGCTCTGCTGTCCACGGGAGGAAGGACTGATTGCTTATCTTAATGTGTCCTCCTTTCTGATGCCAATGAAGGAGCCAGGATTTCCCAACCATTCTTCGTCTTTTCCTAAATGTTAATTCTAGGGTGGTGTCTGCCTCAGGATCAGTGAATTCCAAGGCTGGCTGGAACTAAGGTTACATTTTCATATAACATATTTACAATGGTTACTTATGATTTTTAACATACCATAACCCATAAGAACACGAATTAACATTCCATGTTTTTTACAGCAGAGAAGAAAAAGGAGGTCTAGAAAGTAGCTTTTAGGGTTTTAAATGTAACACAGTATGGTAATGTAGGACTTCTAATAGGCTTAAAATGTGACACAGTATGGTAATGTGGGACTTCTAATAGGCTGTATGTAGATTCTATAGGATTTGTGTCTTTTACTGGTTGGATGTTGTAAATTAGCCTACTCAGTACAGAAAAATATATAATGTATTGTAACCAGAATTAGTGTGTCTCTCAAGCACGCTTTCAGTTGTGACTGGCAACTTGAAGCTGGCTCTGCTTACCCACGACCCAGGATTGCTGTAATTTCATCTATACAATAAACAGCAGCTTTATTAAGAGCTGCCTGGGAGTCCTGCATCTCTCATCCAGGCTCCTACACAGGAGAAAGACACTGACCTGTAGGAACGAGTCCAGAGCTGAGCCACTAAATGGACCACAGGCCTGGAGCACCTCTCCTATGAGGACAAGCTGAGAGTTTTGGGACTGTTCAGCCTGGAGAAGAGAAGGCTCCAGGGAGACCTTAGAGCACCTGCCAGTACCTAAAGGAGACCTACAAGAATTCTGGATAGCAACTTTTCACAAGTGCCTGGAGGTTGTGGACTCCCTCTCCTTGGAAGTGTTCAAGGCCAGGCCTGAGTAACCAGGTCTATTGGAATGTCCCTTGCCCATGGCACAGTGCTTGGAACCAAACAATCCTTTAACCCAAACCATTCTGTGATCCTATGATGGTAGAGATAAATTATATGATATAGGTGTTGCCTAGATTGATAACTTCAGGAAAGGCATCAAGTGCTCCTCTCTTTGGAGGTTCTTTCTGTAAGTGGCATCTGAGACACAGTGATGGGGTGGGATGGAGTGAGAGAAGCTGGCATAACTGCTGTGCTATAGTAGTGCTTTAAAACACAAATCTTATCTCAATACTCTTTGGTCTGATATCAAATAAGCAAAAATAGAAAGCACTGCATAACACATTCTTCTAGAGAAAAATATAAAGCTTTTTCCACCTGGATCCTGTTGAAGTTATTCTGATTATAAGAGGACTTCATCTAACAATAGTAGCCATCTTTTCTTTAAGATCACTGATCCAGTAAATAATTTGGACCAGAGATCTTAATTTCTGAAGGGAATATATCAGCTCCACCTCTTAAAATTCCTGAGAATTAACAGGAATTCTTGCATTAAAATCCTGTTTGCAAGTGCTCTTTTTCTCTTGCTTTAAACAATGGTTTCAAAAGTTGCTGCTGAAGAAACCAGCCTGTCCCACATGTCATGTCCTGGTGCATCTGTAAAGTCAGTGGCAGGTCCTTGTCCTCCGTGATAGAGAACTGAGGAAGAGAGGGTCCTTTAGGATTACAGAGATGAACTATTCAAGGCTTGATTCTAGATGCAGAAGAAAAGAGAAATCCAGTCTTTACTCAGTGCATTAATGCATTATAAGGTTAGTGTAAGTGGTGTGGATTTTTACAAAGTTCAGAGATGAATTTTGAAGATAAAACCTTGTAGCTCCTTCCCAGTGATTAGAGAAGAAGTAAAATTTATTTTTTCAATTCCTTAGACAGTGTAAATCAAAATTGCACATTTGCTACAAAATACATTGTTTGCAAGTTCTTTCACTTACGATCAGTAATCAACTAGATAACCTTCATAGCCATTTTCCAGCAGAGGGAGTCTGTCCATACCAAGTGAGAACAGGCACTACAGTCCAGTGCAAGCACGAGTCTAAGACTAAAATAGTTACAGTGCCAGCAGGAGGCAACCATCAGCAGCAGCAGCAGCCCAGGTCCGAGTGGTCACATTTTGCTGTGTTGTTCATATATGACTTTTTTTATATAAAGGAAATTGATATACACTGAAACCAATGGCAGAGCTTAGTCTGGTATTAGGGACTGCAGTATTTACCCCGTGGTCAGCAGAAAACCAAGGTACAAAATAACATGTTATGTATATTTATATAATATATGCACTATACATATATACATGAGATATATATATATATGTATATCACACTCAGAGACATGTGCTGACAATAGGTAGCACATGATTTGTTTATCTGCATCTCCCAGGAGAACTGTGCTGTACTGTGGGTTTCTGTCCACCTCTCCTCCTGCCAGGTCACAAACTATTACTTTTCAATCTGCCCTGGGTTTCTCTGCTTTCCCTCAACTTTCTTGCTCAGAAACAGCCTTCTCCCCATCAATCCCCAGCTTACCTACAACAGCCTTTTCCTGCAGAGCTGCTTAGCTGACTGCCTGTGACCCCATTTGTATCCAACACCATCTTGCAAGCTCAAACCCATGTTCAAGTGCTGATGAGGTGTCTGTGTCAATATATTCTAGCCCATGGGCAGATGGACATTCCCATGCTGTGGGAAACCTTGTGAAAAGGCAGGAACAAGAGGGAGTCTGCACTGTGGAGGTGGCAGTGCCAGCTGGATTTCTGGATTAAAGCAAAGAGGAGAAGGACCCTGGTGAATTAACGTTGAAGCAGCTCTGCAGCTGTGACTAGGTGCCCAGCTTGGGAGCAGAGTTGATGATGCCAGGGATGAGGAGCTCAGGCTGAACTTTTTCATGTCTGGTTAGTGCATCCCTGGGGAGGAGTGTGGTGGAGAGAGCCCAGAGCTGCCTTTGGAAGGAAGCTTGTAAGAGGTGTTTTGGGTTCATAGGTGCTCTGTAAATTCAGGTGTTTTGGGAGGCCAAAATTTCCCTAAGTGGCAGCCAGCCAGGAGACCAAAGGATCCATCTCCCAGTGAGATGGGACACATCTCTGTGTCTGTAAGGAGCTGGTTGGGAGGACAGTGGCTGAGGGGAAGGTGTTTGTCTCCTGGGAATATTGCACCTGGTCACAGAGACTTTTGTGACTTCGATGGACTCCCTCCTTGTTATGGCTCCTTCTCTTCGTCTAAGTGATCAGTGTGTGTATTGGGGAAGCTTTTGTGCACCAGAGATTTTATGGCCCTGATGTCCTGTGGGATGAAGGCAACAACCACTCGTGGCAGGCAGGAGGAAATTTCCTGCTGTGCTGCAGAGGAGCCAAGGGAGGAGGGTGGCAGGAGGCAATGCCTATGCAGTGACATTGGATTTCCAACCTCCTCATCCATCCATGCTCACCTTCCACAGCTGTGTTCCTGCTCCCACTTTCCCTCTTCTGATGAAAAAGCATTTTTCCCTCTTTCTCCCTAGGCTGGGCTACAGCTGATGTTTTTCCTATCATTGCTTAACTGGCCGGTTTTCCATCCTGTTCCTTCTGCCTCGTGTCTCTGTCTGGAGGGTTGTTCACCCTGATGTCTTTCCCCAGCTAACTATCCTGACTCACCCGAGGTACGTGCAGAACGGCAGCAAGTGAGCCAGAGAGACTGAGAGAACAAAAATTAACAAAACAGCGAGGAAGACAAAACTGCAACTTTTAAAAAAGATGGAAAGAACGCCTTTAGGTTTACAAAGTTACACTCTCAAATGCTGGACAAATCCAGACCTAAGGCTGCCTTTGGAGGGATAGTTTGGCCCCCTTTTCCCTTCCCCCACACAATGTGTATTATGTGACATGATTTAATTGTTTGGCTGCATACTATTTTTCCCACAGGACTAGTGCCTCATTTAGGGTAAACGCAGGACAGTGTCTGGGAATGAAGCTGGTCTCTGCATTTCCTGGACTGAGTGTGTGACTAGGAGCCCCGTTTATCACCACCCAACCCAGACACTGCCCTGAACTCGGAGCTGACAGCTTCTCCATGAGGTTTTCTGGGCTGGCTTCCCTGCGGCCTCTGACTGTTTATCACCACAGTGTGCCTAAAGGTGAGAAGCTATTTCCAGGGAACTGGGAACTTTTTATTATGATTTGATGAAGTTTTTTTTGACTACTCCATTGACTCTGGCATTTGTTCAGAATACTTTATGATTTTACTAACTGATGCAGCAGACTCCATTTGCTGTTCTGAGTGCTGGGTACTTCTATAAATCTATAACTTAAATGTCTCCTACCAAGTGTCTAAAACCAAGAAACCATAAGCCAGACATGAAGATATCCCACCTAGATGTGACTAAGGAACTTGATAGGAGTAGGGAGAGTTTCTTGTTCTTTCAGCTGCCATTTCTTTCTCTGCTACTAGATTATTCCCTGTTTTCCCACAAACCTCTGTCTTAGGTTTCCATGTCCCAGATAAGGTAGGACTTGGCTTCATATTTGACCCTGAGTGAGCACACTAGATGGGCTCTCCACTACCTGATGCTATTTAGAAGTCATGTATTGTGAACTTGTTTGACTCTTCTGTTGCTGACTGTCCTTCATCAAAAACTGCCAGGTCATTTTCCTCAGTGTGAATAATCTTTCATTTTCTAACACTAAACTTGCATCATGAGCTGGAGCATAGTAACAAGAAATGCCATTCCACATGCTCAGAGATGATTTTTCAGAGCTCCCCCTTGATATTTGCAGCTTTAAAATCATCTTTTCTCTCCTTCAGCTGATACCCGATGAGACAAGCAAAAGCAAAGATTCTTGCTCAACCATTTTCTGTGCATTTGTATCATGGTTTAACGTTTGCACAAAAGCAGCACAGCACTGCGGACAACCTCACCTGCACAGCTCTCAGTGTTGAGACATATTTGCTTCAAGAACTGAAACTCTGAGAAGAAAAACTTTTGGAACTTTCAACCTGCTCCTGGTGCTTCTGCTTTTCCCAGATTTCTCCGTTCTTCATCATCATAATATAGGGACAGGAAAGTCTGGGAAGAAAGTTCCTGTTGTTACTACTCCTGGTATTTCTGGCTTTATTACACTGGATTCTCCATGCCAAATTGCTAGACTACTTCAAAGGACTCTGATCAACTTGAAACATAGCCAATTACCTGTGAATTATAGATTGTTTCAGGAAATGCTCCTGCAGTCACTGCAGTTCCTCTGGTCATGTAGATAGCATTAAGATGAGTTCTGCTGACTTTTTAAATCTCCATTATTGTTTTTGCATGTTCTTCTGGATGAAAGACTTTCATAAGGGAGGGTACATTTTTATATGTAGAAATCAGCTTGACAAATTGCATGGACAGGATACAAACTTGGAAAAAGTACCCCTTTTGAAAATTTCCTACAAAGGTCTTATAGGCTACTAATAAGAACCAAAAAGCAGACAACATAAACATAGCAAATAATTATTAACATTATAAAAAATTAAAAATGTTATGTATAATGTCACCATTTGCCTACTCCCCCCCCCCAGATGATAGGATTAGGCCTGGAAGTATTTTTAAACTTTACAGATTGAAACTTGTACCTTCAAAATCCATACAAGAGCAAATATCCCTAATAGCACTCCAAATAATGGACTTTTGTGAGATGGATCTTTGTACTCAAATGCACTTTTTATTTATTTTGGTGTTACAAGTTGTATTAAAACCAGAATGTCAATGCTTGTTTTTCCTCAAGTCATAGCCAATGCATATATTTGCTCTTTATTGAATTGTTGCATGAACTTTTTAAGGAATTATTTGTTTAACTTTCTGGTCACTCTATCCAGAGAACTATTATTTTACCAGCCACACTTCTATGGTACATTTCATAAAATCATAGAATGGTTCAGGTTGGAAGAAACCTTACAAACCATCAAATTCCAACCCCCTGCCATGGGCAGGGACATCTTTCACTAGATCAGGTTGCTCAGGGCCCCATCCAGCCTGGCTTTGAACACCTCCAGGGATGGGACATCCACAGCTTCTCTGGGCAACCTGGGCCACTGCCTCAGCACCCTCACAGTACAGAATTCTCAGTACAGAACTCCTCATCTCTTCCTTTCTCCCCTCTTTGAAAACAGGAGCAATGTTTCCCTTTTTTTTTTCAGTCACTGGGGACTTTGCCTGACTATTGTGACTTTTCAAATATGATGGAAAGTGGCTTGGGAACTACATCAGCCAGTGCCCTCAGGACCCTGGGATGCATCTCACGAGGTCCCAGGTACTCGTGGCCATTCACCTTCATCAGGTGCTCCTGAACCTGCTCTTCATTTATGGTGGGAGGGCCTTCACTCCCCCAGCTATAAATTAGGTGTAGTTTTACAAAGACACCCACAGGCAGCAAATGCAAACCTTGGACTCCAAGTGTTCAGGGGAGTATATCAACATTTCACCTCAGTTTTCACCCAGAAACAAGTAATGGATATGTAAATAGAGTTCCCTCAAGTACCCAGGCTGAAACCAGCTCACCTGCTATCTTCCTTCTGGGCCAAAATGCAGATGTTACAATAATCCTAAAACATCTAGGGCTCTAATTTGTCTGTAATGTGCTCATGAATTATTTGGATCAAGGAACAGATGTGTGACTTCATGGTTGATGTTAGTGCCTGCTATCTGTGATAACCTTGATGAAGCAAAAGCACTGGACACCACATTAAATGCATGTAATAGACCTGTGGGTCTTGGAGCCACAGACATTTGGCCATGTGATGTTACATTAGGATAACTCCTGTGGAAAGTTGTTCAAGCACTACTTGCAAATTCATCTCACATCACTTAGGCTTTGCCCTGAAATAATGTTTTAGTTCCTTGCTTCAGGTGCAATGCTCAATATCAGCAGTGAACAACCAAACAAATGCTCTGTTTGGATGCTCTGTTCCTCCAGCAAGAGAGGAGCTCAGCTGCCTCTCTGTGTGTCAAGCACGTATCCTAAGTTTGCAAGAGGAATGTTGAATTAATTTCCTAACTCACTTTGGAATAAGGCAAAAAGAGTAAGGTCAAAACGAAGGAAGGTCTGAACTTGACTGAGTGGGGCAGCACTGTTGGCTTTTGTTGACCTTAGGTAAAAACATTGCAAAAGAGGTTATGTTACTCCCATAGTCTCTAACACTTTTGTAGAATATTTTATGCATGCACGTCTCTGTGGTTACTTTGACACTCACTGCCTCGCAGAAGTGCAGGATTCCTGCAGGACTCCAGGGATGCTAATTGGAGGTTTTTTTACATTGGCAACATTGTTTGTCACTTAGAATGATTTTTAAGTAATTTTAAGTGTGGGTGGAAATGAGGAATCCCAGGAAGCGATTGTTGCTCCACTGCCAAGACAAGCATCAAACTGGTGGTAAATAGATGAGGAAATTACAATTATCAGTATTCTTGACTCATATAGCTCAGTCTAACTGGAAACTCTTCATCAAGAGAAGGATATCTATTAGGTAGGGTTTAATGTTGTGAAGTGAAATGCATTCTGCTGTTTGAAAAAAAAAAAAAAAAGCAGAAAAAGTAATGGATAGGAAGCAGCTTTCATGAGGCTGGATTCCTGAAGCACTGCTTACAGAGAGAGCATCCTTCTGGAAAATATTATTGCCCCTTTCTCTGTACTCATTCCATCATCCAACCTGCAAAGGCACTGCTTGCCAGATGCTGAGGGGTATTTGCTGGAGTACTTTTTATCTGAGAGTGAAAGTGTCCCTTTGTGATAGACAGCAGGCGTGTCTGAGAAGACAAGTGAGCATGAAGAAGTTTAAATCTTGACATGGAGTTGATTTCCTCCACAAATTTTCACCACCAAAAAAACAAAAAAACAAAAAAAAAAGCAAGCTTCTGGATCATGAAAAGCAGAAATCTTATATCAGGGGACTTGACGGGGGTGTGTCTCAGAATTTAGTCCAAGTTGTGACTTACTGGTAGGGAGAGCTGCACCTCGGCTTGGTGATTCCTACAGCCACAGGGTAATCTGGCAACACAAGGTCTTGATGGTGTCAGGGGTGGAAAAGGGTCAAGGGAGTCTTCTGGTGTAGTTTAAACAGAGCTTCAAAACCCGATTATCACAACTTCCTGGCAAATACCTCCAAGGGGGATTTTTCCACGATGAAAGCTTTGAGGCTTTCGTTGGTGTTCCCTGCTGGCTGCTGTAACAGAGGTGCTGCCGTGTAAGATGCCCTTCCTCACACTCTGAATGGTTCTGTAATGTCACTTATGCTGTTTACTACAGGATGACATCTGCAAATAAAGCAGTGGTTTCATTCTTTAAATTCTATTTTTAGACATTCTTCTTTTGGATTTAGGGCTGTACCATAAATTCCTGCTAAATTACAGGAATGACAGCCACGGGTGCTCATTTTCGTGGAGAAAACCACGGCTGTCGGTGTGTGTGTAAATAAAAAAAGGCCTCTGTTATGTGCACCGATCAAAGGAAGGTTTGTACGTCTGAAAGTCTCTCTACTTTTTCTGTTTTTCCTCTCCTGTGCCCGGCCGCCAGCCCCGCGCCAGCCCTGCCCGCTCCGGGCCGCTTTTCCTGGAAAGCGGGGCAGGAGAGGGGGCGGGCAGGGCTGGATCCCGCCGAAGCCCGGCTCTCCCCGAGCCCCTCTCCTCTGCCTGCCTCCGGCTCGTTCCCGGCCGGGCGGGGAGAGAGGAGAGCGCCCGCCCCCCGCGGGGCCGCCGGGGAACATCTGGGCGGCCGCCCCGCCAACATCTGGCGCGGCCGCGGCGCATCCCGGGCCGCGGCTGGAGCCTCCTGCCCGGCGCTGCCCGGCCCGCAGCCACAGCCCCCAGGAGGGCCAGGAAGGCGGACAGGGGGCTGCGAGGGAGGGAGAGCCGCAGGTAAGCGCAGCCCGGGGCCCCGGCCCCCATCCCGGCCGCGGGAAGCGCCGGGCAGGGCAGCAGGGGCGGCGGCGGGGCCGGGGGTGGGGGGTATTGCCCGGTGAAAGGACAAATGCTCCGAGCCTGCCTCCGCTCGGGGGACACTTCTGAGGCCAAAAGCCCCGACGGGACTTTTAAATGAGCCATGGCTTTAGCGAGGGTTGCTGGTGCTCAAAGGCGAGCGTGGTGGCCCTTGCAGGGATCCGGAGCGTTCTGCCTCGTGTGCCAGGGGTTTCGCAGCCGAGGTTCTGGATCCTTGAACAAAGGGGAAATTAAGTGTTCGGCTCAGTTCTAAGTTTTCTGCGTGGTTTTTTTTTGTTGTTGTTTTTTGGGGTTTTTTTGTGGGGTTTTTTTTTCCTCTCCCTCCCTCTTGGATGTGTCGAATGGAGATGTACATCCAAAATCCAATTTCCAGGCAAAATTGAAAGAAGTTAAATGAACTTCATGACTTCTTACTATATCAGAGAAACCCTAAAATTATCTTAGTCTCTTTATTTTATTTCATTGCAAAACAGAGTAAGACTCAGGAAAGCACTTTCTGTCCCTGGATATGTTCCATTTTGTTTCAATTTTCCATCAATAAATCATATTCTACTCTCCTAATAACACTTAATATTTGACACAGTACCAAAAATTATTATCTTTTTGATAAAGGGCTTCCTGAGAAGTTTGGGAACTGAAGTATCTAAGACCAAATTATTTCTGCTTTTTACTTCTAAAACCAAGTGTTTGATGATTGCCATGCATTTGCATACTTAGGACTTGTGATTTCTCCACTATGTATAACTTTGTTTGCATCACCTAATATTGCTGCTTCTGTGGAACTCTTTAAATGGTGGCATGAGTTATACTCCAAGTCCCTGTAAGTACTTTGTTAAAGGAATGTTTCCAGTATCCATTTTAGATGTATTCTGGAGTTACCTTTCAGAAGTTTGCCCAGATGTCTTTTGTTGCTTTTCAGGGTTGCCTGTGTGGCTTTTTCTGTATTTTTCTCTTTACAAATGAAGCTGGGCAAACCAAACAGATTTCATTCAGTTGTGGAGACTGTGGGTAGAAATAACTGCTGGAGGAGAAAACTCAAATGAACCTTGAGGAGTGGCTGGAATAATTGTGCCTGTGTTTAGGCAAACTGCTGTTTACTCTCCTCTCCTACACAAATCAGCCTGCAAAGATCATTTTAGTCAGCACTGCAGCTGGCCAGTGCAGCAGTGCAAAAATGGGCTCCTTGTTTCCAGTCTGAAGAGGTACATGAACCAAGACCTCTCAGAGTTGAAACTCTTGTCAGCTGGCTCCTTTTTCTTACACACTCATGCTCACTTGCAGTTGGCAGTAGTAGCAATTTTGACCTTCTCTTCCAAGCCACGAACAAGACAAGCTTCTAAACCCAGGAATTACAAATGATTTGACATTGGTTTTGAAATATCTTCATTTTTAGTGGAGTGGCTCTCCTTGGGGGCAGTTCTATCCCATCATGCAGCATGACCCAGACCTTGGGCCCTAACTTTTTGCTCCAGGAGGTAAAAAGAAGACTTAAGTCCTTTTATCAGTTTATGCTTAATCAGGCATAACACTGTTATAACACTTTAATACTATCTGAGGGACAACTCTAAAACTCTTGTTCCAAATCACCTTGCACTTGAGACACATTTCTAACACAAATCGTGTACCATCTGTAACGCCAGTGGTTTTGGAAGAGGATCTTGCTGGGTCTGTTCCCTCTGTTAATTGTGTTGTTGGAGGGGTTGCAGGATCTGAAGCTGCTGCTCCTTGTATCATGTAGGACTCTTCAGTTTCTGCTAATGTTGTATAAGCACAAGATGATTCCAATTTAATGAGTATGAGGTGGTTCCCTAGAATGGAACTACACCTCTCAAGCATTTTGTCTTTTCTAGCTCTTTTCTCCCAGCCAGCATCAATACTTGCCTTGCCAACACTCCCATTTATTAATTAGTGTTTCTCTTTTTCCTTTTGATCTACACAGCTTTCTGCTGCTGATTGTGTGTTTCCCCCAAGCTATAGTTGGTAGAGGCAGTGCATTTGGCTCCCCTTGGAGAAAGCAGTATCATCAGGCAGCCTGAGACTGACAGACAAGACTGCAGAGAAAACTTCAAGGTACAAAGGCAGGTTAGCCAAGGCAAAGCTCTAGGTACCAACCCCACCTGCTCTGTTGGGCAGCTTTGTGGAAATTACTGATAAGAAAAATTTTGTATTTTTTTTCTTATCACAGCAGAATGCTGTAAGCCCCAAGCACTCATACAATTGGTTACAATCTTCAAATCCGCAAGTTTTAAACATTTATTTTTAATCACTTGGTTTGCAACGAGGGCTCACACCACCTAACTACTGCACAGACAGATGGGGTGCCTGAAGATGAGGACAGACTTTTTAGTAGGGCTCGTTGATAGGACAAGGGGTAATGGTTTTAAACTATAAAGAGGGTCTATTTAAATTAGATACAAGAAAGAATTTTTTTGTGAGGGGGATGGTGAGACACTGGCACAGGTTGCCCAGAAAGGTGGAAAGGTTCCTTCCAACTCAAACTATTCTATAATTCTATCATAAGGTTATGAACACTTAATGGAATAACTTCAGAAAGCAGAGATTCATGAACAAGTGGCTGGCTCTCTATGGGATGAGACAGGAAAATGAAGAGCAGTGTCACAGCAGAAGCAATATTCTGGACACACGTGGCCCATGTTTCCAGCCTTCTCCCCTGCAGCAGACAGAAGTTCAGCTCTTACACGTGTCACCTGCATGTTGCCCAAGTATGAGCTGTTATGAGCATCACATCAGCAAACTGAGTCTCTTTGTAGTTTTTCAGTAACAAAACCAAGTCCTTCCTATGAAAACCATCAAGGACTTAATAATGACCTCACATTTGTTGATATGAGCTCCCTTCCCATTTTTGTCAGTTTGAGACTGTCCTTAAAATGAAAGCTTACTAATACACACAGCACAGATGACACTTCTGCTTCCCATACTGTGTTACTGTTTGGTGATTCCTTAAACAGGGTCCTCCTTGTAATCCAGTTTCTCATTCAAAGGCTTTGGTTACCCCAACATCTGGTACTGTACACAATGAAGAGAAATTCTAATGCCTTCTCTGCACAGTCACCAGGAGTTATTGTAAGGGAGCAACCCTTGCAACCAAAGCATGATAACTGATATTGAGGTCAGCAAGCCCTGTTCTTCACACCTTCATGCCCTCACATGTCCTCTACAGCTGCCTGAAAGGAGTTTGTAGCCAGGTGTGGGTCCACCTCTTCTCCCAAGCTATCAGGGACAGGATGAAAGGGCATAGTCTTAAGCTGTGCCTGGAGAGGTTTCAGCTGGACATTAGGAAGAATTTCCTCACAGAAAGGGTGATTAGACACTGGATTGGATGGCCCAGGGAGGTGGTGGAGTCACTGTCCCAGGAGGTGTGCAAAGATTGAAGATGCCAGTCAGTGCCCCGTGGTGTAGCTGACAGCGTGGTGACCAAAGGCTGGACTCAATGATCTGAGAGGTGCTTTTCAAGCTAATTCTGTGATTCTGTGACCTTACGTCCCCTAAGCACGGAGTTCTCTTTCAGATATGGCTTCTTTGCTGGTGGAAAATACCCATTGAAGACCACTCAAACATTAAGTTTTCTCAGTAGACTCCTCCCTTTTTGGGGGTTGTGTCTTCTTGTCTTCAAGAAGTGTTTGGAGACATAAATAGCAATTACACTAACTTCAAAAAGTCTGTAAAGAGCTTTGTAAATGCCAAATGCAGGATCTTTCACAGCCCAAGGGGTCATTAGTATTTATTACAATTATTTTCCATAGTAGTCCTGTCGGCTTTGCTGTTTTACAAGATCATTTGACTGAAACCCCAACTGTACTGTCAAGATGCTGTAGGAGGAAGTCCATAAAAAGGATGCCAACAGAAACCAAACCATACTTTATTTAATTTCCTTTCCAGAGCAGAGCCCTGATCTCTAAATCATCAGTTGAGACATCAAACTTTTGCTCTCTTGACGTTTTCCTAGCCTAAGAAGCCTTTTTTCTCCTAGGAAGCAGAGAACATTTAAGTGAACACAACTGGAAAGACAAAGAGGAGCCAGAGACTACACTCTACAGAACTGGTTTTTGTGGCAAAGCCATGGAGCAATCTTCCCAGTGGCAGTGTAACCTCTGCTGGACCATGGAACTCCAGGAATAGCTAGACTCCTGCAGAGGTTGTTCATTGAAGTGACTAGGACTGTTTTAGGCAATCCTCTCCCACTGGTCTGCCCCGGTGAGGGCCCGTCTTGGGGGCTGTGTCCAGTTCTGGGCTCCTGAGTTCAAGGAAGACAAGGAATTACTAAAGAGGGTCCAGCAGGGAAGAGCAGGAGACTGGAGCATCTCTCTTCAGAGGAACAGCTGAGGGAGCTGGGCCTGTTCAGCCTGGAGAAGAGACAGCTGAGAGGGGACCTCATCACTGCATACAGGTATCTTCAGGGCTGCTGCCAAGAGGAGGGTGCCAGAATCTCTTCAGTGGTGCCTGGTGTCAGGACAAAACTGAAACCCAGGAAGTTCCACCTGAACATGATGAAAAACTTCCTTCCTGTGCAGGTGATTGAGCACAGGTTGTCCAGAGAGGCTGTGGAGTCTCCCTCACTGGAGATAATCTGGAGATGTATAAGAACTGTCTGGATGTAATCCTGGGCAACCTGCTCCAGATAAACCTGCTTTAGCAGGGAGGTTGGACTAGATGACGTGCAGAAGTCCCTCCCAGCACTAACCATTCTGTGATTTCATGATTTTGTGATTCTGTGATAAAAGGAATTGACTTCCAAAGGAGAGTGACTGCATATAGGAGTTTCACTAGCCAGCACAGCATGGGTTAAAATAGGGAAGCACTGAGATCCAGGTTATCTTGCTCTGGGTGCACTGGAAAGGGGAGGTTGTCTGGATGTTAGTGAGGAGCTCCCACAGCCCAGCAGTGGGATGTCACAGCAAGTCTCTCCTTATGCCCTCTCTCTGGCAGCACTCTGCCCCTGCCCCACACAACCAAAACCTGCCAAGCTGGGAGGAGCCGTGCAGCACCTCAGCCGGAGTGCAGCAGTCTGCTGGGACCCTCTGTGGAGCAGGAAACTGCCAGCCTGCCTGGGGAACAGATGGAGGGCCACCCACAGGAGGCACCTCGCCGTGGGCTGGAGCCCAGCCTGGCCCCACCAGAGGCAGCACTGCTGTACCTGCAACAGTTTACTGACACACCCGTGCTATTCCACCCTTTATTGCAGCCATAAATATTTCAGTGCCAAGAAATACCAGGGTTTATGGCCAATACAGGAACTATGAGTCTTTCATAGGAAAAAATTACTCTTATATGTCCCATGCACTTACCAGGTTTACTTTTTGTGTGTGTAAGTTTTTTGAATTTGTGGTGCTCTGAAAAAGGCTCTGATTTGGCAGTCCTGAAGACCAAAAAATTTCATATCCCCGGACGAGCAGCTGCTCAGATATCAAGAGCCAATGGTAAGATTATTATGTAGTACTTGTTGTCCCTGGATAACCCCTGGAGATAGCCTGCTCATCTATGGGAGCAGAAACAGGCAGCACGTGCACTGAGAACAGGGAAAGAGAGCCAGAAAACTGAGGGTCATGAGAGATGACAAACACAGTGAGGAGCACTCAGAGGGCTGACAAGTATCTGGGAAGCAAGAGCCTCTGACAGATGCAAGGCACTGGAATAGAATAGAGTGGTACAAGCTGTGGGCCCAAACTCATCACTGTGGGAGACTGTGTCCCAGAGTCCCTCCTTCCTGGGGCCAGCAGATAAATTTCTGGTCATTACCTCTGGCATTTTTGGTTTTCATCCCTGTCTTCTAGGCTTGAAAATTCTCTCAAGGCCTAAATTCTTCTGCTACAGACTTTGAAGATGTGTGTTTATGACATTACTTTTTTTTCTTTTCCTGAAAATCTTTTTCTTCCACACCCCTAAACCAAAAATACCAAGGCTGTCCCATCACTTTTTAGCATTTCCAACAGCCTTGTGTCCTGCTTTCATTCCTACACACAGTACTTAGTTCCAGTTTAATCCTAAAGCAGCTATAGGTACCGGCTGAATATTTCCTTAACACCAGAGCAGTGATGTCATCTGGCAACACGGAGCTGTAATCGCTGAAATGCTTTCAGTCATGACATGAAGTCAGGGCTGTGTTTAGTGAACAATTGGAGCAGACAGGTTTTGAGATCAGCCTGGCTCTCTGTGGTGTTCACAGCATAATGGCTGCAGGACAAAAGGCACTTGCCTCCTGAATAGATCTCTATCTGCAAGTAGGAAACTTGGGTACTGAATTGAACTTGTCTGTGATTTTCTTTGTCTTGCACACATTTCTGCTCTGCTGGTTTCCATTTTTTGTAAAAACTGTATGATCAAGCTTGGGCACTGATTAGGAAATGCCTACAATTGTCATTTCCTCCTCTTATCTGGGTGCATCATTCTCACTGATACCACAATCCATTTCTGCAGCTGTTATGGATAAATAAACACTTCCCATCAAATATTATAAACTCCACATCCCTGTTGTCTAATCTAGCATATGGAAAAAAATTGGTGATGTTTAATCTTTGGTCTTAACCTTTGTTGTCATATGGTTGTGTAGCAGAAATGGAAGCATTGCAGCAGAGTGAGTTTGTGGCTTTATGAATTGTGCCATTTCTGGAAAAGAAATCCACATTCCTGGTGGACAGTCCTCTGCAGCATCCCCCAGGGCTTGACAGGGACAGGAAATTGCAGGGCATACTGCTGTGGCAGGAGAATGTGCAGGGAGGGGAAGCTGCCTGCTGCAGGGCGGGCTCTGCTCAGGTCCCTGTCCCATGTAGGCTGCGCTCCTAAACCCTGTGTGTGTCCTTTAAAGGGGAAGGGGATAAAAGGGAAACTAACCTAGTTCTTCCAGAAGCAACTGAGAAGCCCTCTGAGTAACCAGGTGGTGTGTAGGGTTTCTCCACAGCACTTCCAAGTTTGCCTCAGACCCTACAAAAGCGGGGATCAGAAATCAAACTGGTAAATGTTACAAAACATCTCTCCCAAAAACACCAGAGGATATTTAAATCAACCATCTGAGTCTATTTCTTGCCTGCCTTTTATGCTTGTGATGGTGGGAGATAATTTTCAGGCTAAAAAGGCAGCTCTAAATAGCCACAAAAATGCACACCTTTTCTTGAGTGCTCACTTTGAAATCTCCTTTATCAGTGGAATCCCGTGTTCCCTTCTGGCCCCAAGGAGTAAGATGCAGCCTGAAAAGAGGGATGAACAATCCAAGCACATAAAGCATTACGGCTACACTGGGAATTTGTTGGCAACTGTGGACGGCCTGTATTGGTTTGGCAAAGTGTGGATGTAAAACACTTTTGCAATACCATGCAGCTTTCTAATTGCTGGAAAAACCTTAATCATGCAGTGCTTTCTGTGGTTATTCCAAGAAAAATTATACTTGGAATTCTCACATTAATAAAAAGCATCTCACGTTGACAGGTAGCTGTAAATTGTTCTTTACTCCAATCAGCTGCAGAAACGTTGACTGGTACTTCAAATTTATAAACTACCTCAACAATTGAGTTTATTGCCACAGTTATGCCTAATTACCTTTTTCCCCAGTTCCTCTGAGGACACAGGCCCCTAAGCAGGGGTGCCAGGATGGGGGTCCTGGTAGGACTGAGGCAATTGAAGCCTGTGGGTGTCCTGGAACCCTGACAGCAGCCTCCTGTCCTGGCGTGTGCCACACTCTCCTGAGAGCAGCGTTTCAAGGGGCACTGTGAAAAGCCTGGATCTGGGCTGGAATGTGTGAAAAGCCTGGATCTGGGCTGGAATGTGTGAAAAGCCTGGGTCTGGGCTGGAATGTGTGCTTTATCCCTGCTGGTTGGCAGAAGGGGACCCTTCCTCATCTTGACTGCAAAATCTGCTTTGCTAGAGCTCAAAATTTACTTTTGCCCTGGCTGCTGTGGCTCCATGGCTGCTTGCTGGGGGTAGTGGAAGGGTGCTGAGTGGTGAAACGTCAGGGTGGAGACATCAGGAGTGAGTGATCTGCAGGAATCCTGGGGGTGCACACAGCAGGTAACAGCCGTGACTCGATCTGCAGTGGGCAAGGATGTGCTGGGGAGCCAACCCTGTCATCCCTGGGGAGGACAGGGGAAGAAACCGATGTGCCAGTGAGCCTCCCCATCACCCTGTCACACAGAGCACACCCCTGACACCAAAAGGAAAAGAAGGGGAGTTGTAGTGGGTGAATTCCCTTCTGAGGGAACAGAGGGCTCTGTGTGCTGATCAGACCCATCCCAGAGGGAGCCCTGCTGCTCCCTGGGGCCTGGGTACAGGATATCACTGAGAGACTCCCTGGGCTGATTCAGCCCTCTGATTATTGCCCACTGCTGGTGGTGCAGGCTGGCAGTGATGAGACTGGAAAGAGGAGTGCCAGGGCAATTAAAAGGGACTTCAGGGCACTGGGTCAAGTGGTTGATGGGGCAGGAGCACAGGTGGTGCTCTGCTCAGTGCCTTTGGTGGCAGGGAGAAATGATGAAAGGAACAGGAGAGCCCACACTATCAATAAGTGGCTCAAGGGCTGGTGCCATGGGCAGGATTTTGGGTTCATTGATCATGGGGCAACTTTCCTGGCACCTGCTGGAGCCAGATGGCTCCATGTGTCTGTCCAGGGCAAAAGGATTCCAGCCCCTGCATGGGCAGGGCTGACTGAGAGGGCTTCAAACCAGGTCTGAAGGGGGAAGGGGATGCAGCTGGGCTCTGTGAAAGCAGGCCCAAGGGTGGTAAGCCTGAGCTAGGGGTGAAATCAGCAGCCCAGCTGAGGTGCATGGGCACTAATGCATGGCATGCAGCATGGGTGACAAACGAGAGGAGCTGGAGGCCGTGGAGCAGCAGCAGAGCTGTGATGTAGCTGCCATCACAGAAATGTGGTGAGATGATTCACAGCTGGAGCCCTGTACTGGATGGCTACAAGCTCTTCAGGAGAGACAGGAAAGTAGAAGAGGTGGAGGGGTGGGTCTGTAAATTAGGGTGGCTTTTGATGCCACAGGTATTCAAACTAATGACAATGAAGTTGAATGTCTGTGGGTAAGAATTAAGGGGAAGGTCAACCAGGCTGACATCCTGGTGGGAGTCTGTTATAGACCACCTAACCAGGAAGAAAATGTGGACAACTTATTCTACAAGCAGCTGGAGAATGTTTCAAGATCACCAGCCCTTATCTTGCCTTGACTTCAACCTACCAGGCATCTGCTGGGAACTCAATACAGCAGAAAGGAGACAGTCCAGGAAATTTTTAGAGTGTGTAGAGGACAATTTTTTGCTGCAGCTGAGGAGTGAGCCCACCAGGGGAAGGACTATGTTAGACCTGTTGTTTGCAAATAGAGAAGGGCTGGTGGGAGATGTGGGGGTTGGAGGCTGCTTGGGGCACAGTGATCATGAAATTACAGAGTTCCCAATATTTGGTGAAACAAGGAGAATATCAGTAAGACCTTTACATTGGACTTCCAGAGGGCAGACTTTGGCCTATTTAGGAGATGTATTGAGAGGGTTCCTTGGGAAGCAGCCCTTAAAAACAAAGGAGTTCAGGAAAGCTGGGCATGCTTCAAAACAGAGATCTTGAGGGCACAGGAACACACTGTCCCTGTGTGCTGAAAAATGAGTTGATGAAGCAAACTAACAGCCTGGATGGGCAAGGAGCTTTTGGAGGAACTTAGGAATAAAAAGAGGATGTGACATCTTTGGAAGGAGGGTCAGGTCTCTCCAGAAGTATAGGGGTTGCTAAGGCATGTAGGAAAAAAATTAGGGAGGCAAAAGCTCAGTTCA
This sequence comes from Prinia subflava, assembly GCF_021018805.1. NCBI lineage: Eukaryota > Metazoa > Chordata > Aves > Passeriformes > Cisticolidae > Prinia > Prinia subflava. Next base: position 564,121 of record NC_086271.1, read on the forward strand.
AACTTAATTTGGCAACTTTTGTAAAGGATCATAAAAAATGTTTTTACAGATATACTAATGGCAAAAGGAAGGGTAAGACCAACTTTTATTCTCTACTGGATGCAGGAGAGAACTTAGCAACTGCAGATGAGGAGGAGGCAGAAGTGCTTAACACCTTTTTTGCCTAAGTCTTTAGTGGGAAGCTGGCTTATCCTCAGGCCAGCTGTCCTCCTGGGTTGGTAGATGGTGTCAGGGAGCAGAATGGTCCCCCTGTCATCCAGGAGGAGCAGCCAGAGAACTGCTGAGCCACTTCGATGTCCATAAATCTATGGGCCCAGATGGAATCCATCCCAGGGGGATGAGGGAGGTGGCAGATGAGCTTGCAAAGCCACTCTCCATCATTTACCAACAGTCCTGGCTCACTGGTGAGGTCCCAGAGGACTGGAAGCTGGCCAATGTGACACCCATTCACAAAAAGGGCTGGAAGGAGGATCCTGGTAATTACAGGCCAGTCAGCCTGACCTCAGTACCCAGTAGGGTAATGGAGCAGTTCATAGTGAGTGTTGTCATGCAGCACCTACAGCATGGCAGGGTATCAGACACAGCCAGCACAGGCTTAGGAGGGGTAGGTCCTGTTTGACCAGCCTGGTCTCCTTCTATGACCAGGTGACCCTGGTGGATGCAGGAAAGGCTGTGGGTGTTTTCTATTTGGACTCCAGCAAGGCCTTTGACCCTGTCTCCCACAGCACACTCCTGGGAAAGCTGGCAGCCCATGGCTTGGACGGGAACATTCTTTGCTGGGTCAGGAACCGGCTGGATGGCCTGGCCCAGACAGTGATGGTGAACAGCGCTGTATCCAGCTGGGGGCCAGGCACCAGTGGTGTCCCTCAGGGATCTGTGCTGGGGCCTGTTGTGTTCAATATTTTTACTGATGACATGGATGAGGGTATTGAGTCTTTCATTAGTAAATTTGCAGACAACACTAAGCTGTGAGTGTGTGTCAATCTGCTGGAAGGTAGGAGGGCTCTGCAGAGAGACCTGGAACTGTTGGATGGATGGGTGCAGTCCAATAGGATGAAGTTTAATGAGTTCAAGTGCTGAGTCCTGCATTTTGGCCACAATAACCCCCTGCAATTCTATAAGCTGGGGATGGTGTGGCTGGACAGTGCCCAGGCAGAAAGGGACCTGGGGGTGCTGGTGACAGCAGCTGAACAGCAGCCAGCGGTGTGCCCTAGTGGTCAAGAAGGCCAAGGGCATCCTGGCCTGGATCAGGAACAGTGTGGCCAGCAGGGGCAGGGAGGTTGTTCTTCCCCTGCACTCGCCACTGGTGAGGCCACACCTCGAGTGCTGTGTCCAGCTCTGGCCCCTCAGTTCAGGAAGGACATTGAGTGCTGTGTCCAGCTCTGGCCCCTCAGTTTAGGAAGGACATTGAGTGCTGTGTCCAGCTCTGGCCCCTCAGTTTAGGAAGGACATTGAGTGCTGTGTCCAGCTCTGGCCCCTCAGTTTAGGAAGGACATTGAGTGCTGTGTCCAGCTCTGGCCCCTCAGTTTAGGAAGGACATTGAGATGCTTGAGCACATCCAGAGGAGGCAGCGAGGCTGGTGAGGGGCTTGAAACACAAACCCTGTGAGGAATGGCTGAGGGAGCTGGGGGTGTTTAGCCTGGAGAAAAGGAGACTCAGGGGTGACCTTATCACTCTCTACAACTCCCTGAAAGGTGTTTGTAGTCAGGTGGGGTCGGTCTCTTTCTCCAGGCAGCAGCTGACAGAAGGAGAGGACACAGTCTGAAGCTGCACCAGGGGAAATATAGGTTGGATATTAGGAAAAAGTTTTTTACAGAAAGAGTGATAAAGTACTGGAATGATATGCCTGGGGAGGTGGTGGAGTCACCATCCCTGGAGGTGTTTAAAAAAAGTCCGGATGTAGCACTCACTGCTATGGTTTAGCTGAGGTGTCAGGGCATGGGTTGGACTTGATGATCTTAGAGTTGAATTCTTCCAACTTAGTGATTCTGTGATTCTGTGATTCTGTGATGTCAGCTGTCTGTGTGCCTTTTGTAGGCTTCAGAACCACTGGCTGTGCCTGGCAGGATTAGGAGAAGGATTTGGACAGAGCTGAAGTTGTGGAGCAGGTCACCAGCTAAAGGAGTGCCTGTGGCACCTGGTGGGACTGGGTGGCTTTGGGGCCAGGCCTCATGGCCCCCATCTGTGGGGAAACTCTGCTTACAACTCTGGCAGACCATAGAATCACAGAATTGATTAGGTAGGAAAAGACACCTCAGATTATTGAGTCCAGCTGTTAACACAGCACTGCCAAGTCCTTCACTGAACAATGTCCCAGGAGCCACATCTCCATATCTTTTAAATAGCTCCAGGAATGATGATCCCACCACTTCCCTGGGCAGTGGCTTGACAATTCTTCCAGTGAAGAAATTTCTCCCAATATCCCATCTAAGATGATGAACACTTGGGAGGGTTGTGGGCAGCAAGGAATGTTGCTGCTGAGAATGTGGCTGTGGCTCTGCCAACACCCTTGGCCCTGAAATCACTGAGGGTAAAAAAGAGGGTCTTGGATTTGTACAACCTGCACATCAGTCCAACATTGCAGATATAGACTGATAAGGCTCTGCAAAAATAAGCCCTCAGAATTATCAAGTATTGTCATAACACGCTGATGACATTTTTATCCAATAAATAGCACCTGCTGTACCAAAACTGTCTGGCTCTCAAGCTGTGCAGAAGAGCTGGCAGGAGATGTTCTGTCCCAGGCTGCACAGGGGGATGCCAAAGTGCCACATGGAAAGGCAGCAGCCTGACATATTGTTCTCCTCTACTTTCACCTCCCATTACAACCCTGCTTTCCACCTCCCAGATCCATCTTCTGACCCCACAGTTATTTTCCTACCAAGGAGTCTCTGCTCAGCCTCACCACATTCTCAGTTCCATACTAAGCCCCCAAGTTGTGCAATATCCCCCAGTTTATTTGCAGTCAAAATTTCTCACATCGAAACTGGGTGTTGGCATGTGACTTTGGACTCACCAGAAGTAACCCTCAGACCTAATTCATCTCATGAATTGGGAAGTTTAATCAGTTTGAGACAAGTTCTGTCACAATGTTTTCAAATTTACTTGAAACTTTGAAGGGTAAGTTGTATAAGTCCTTTCAGACACCAGCTGTGTAGAGATGCAGCATTCCAAAGGTCTGCCACAGCAGCTGGCCAGCAGAACTGATGTGTGTCTTTCTAGAGAAATCCTACAAATAATCCCTAACACCTTTGCATGAACTCAATTGGAATTTAACACTCTCTAAAGCTAATAATATTTCTTTTAGCAAAAAAAGTATTTTTTCTGGTTCTATTTTGTTTACATTGGATGTGGAACATCAGCTACTTATCAGTCTTTTATTCTTTTTGCTTGTTTTGAAAGGCAAAAAATAGTTTAAAACAAAGTTCCTTTATACCTTGCCCAGATTTAGTGCAGAAAAATCCTCCAGTGTTTAAAGACCTAAGTAACCCAGGTGTGAATTTACAAATTAAGAATTACTTTTGAAGCTTTGTATACCGTGCCCTACAAATGACGTCAACACAATTCTTCATTCCAATCCTCTGCAGCTGTACTCTCCTAAGGGAAGGTTATTCAGAGGTTTCATTTGCCTTTCTAATCCATTGTTTTGCTTTGCTGTGCAGTACAGGGTAAATTGTTCCTTTTGAACTGCTTTGTACCTGTGGTGAATAATAATGAATAATGAATAAAGTCTTTCCAATGAGCGGTGTTCCGTGAGATCAGACACGGTGAGGAAAAGCCACTCCCCTCTCCTTCCCTCTTTCAGTCAAAGGGAAAAGACCAGCGTGTCTCAAAAGACAGCAATGCCTTCCAGGCCAGCATGTTTAAAAAAAACCCCTCAGAAGTTAAGGTTTGAAAAGCAGAAGTATTCTAAGGGTTAAAGCAAAGTTTAGACGACAGTCTGAAGCTGTTGGTACTGCCCTGTACTTAGGCAGGGATGTGCAGGCAGGTCAGACCCTTTGAACTACAGGTGTCCCAAAATGAAGAAAGAACTTGGCTGAGATAGCAGGGGCTGGGTGCCACAATGGGGCTGGGCTCCCCAAACCTCCCCAGTGAGAGCCCCACTGTGCTGCAGAGTGAGCTGTGCTTTCCCCACCTGCCAATAAAACATACAGGCATCAACCCAGTGGTAGGAGGAGGTGGAGAAAGGCTCTCCCAGCCCCTGGACCCTCAGCTGCAGGAGGCCTTCCCCACACAGCAGAAATCCCAAGTGGGAGTCCTTCATGTTTTGCTCATAGACACGGCCCTCATGCCCCCTTTGGCTGCCCATGACTGGCAGGTGCTGCTTCCCTGAGCTGGATTCACCCATCTCCACGTTCTCCTTCCCAGCTTCCATGTGCAGACACCAGACCCTGCAACACCTGCGGGGGCACATCCAGAACTGGGCCTGCTTGGGCAACCAGCATCACCTTTCTCTGCTCTTGTACTTCCCTAGAGATTAGGTGAGCAGGGTATTATCCAGGGAAAGCTTTTAAAGCTCACCTCTCCCACTCAGCAGCCCGTACAGTGGGAGAGCTCAGCTCTGGAAGAGGAGGTGACAGGCAGGGGCTGCAGGACCCTCTTCAGCACCCTGTTTAAATCAGGCCAGACTCACGCTACACATGAACAGCCGTGTTTTCTTTTCTTCTCCTTTGTGGCTACAGCGGTCACCTCTCCTCATGCAGATGGGATAGCCTCAGGAGAACTCCATGACCTGTGCATGTGGAAAAGTTTCTCTTCTTAAAAAAAATCCCCCAAAATAGTGCTTTCAGTGGAGTTGAGCCTCCAGAAACAGGAGAGGGCTCACACTACGTGACTGGACAGCCTTATGTGAACCAAGGGCTCCACTGCCCAGAAGCCACAGTTTAAAACTTCTTATGCAGAGCTGACCACAGGAAGTACTCATGAAAAAGAAAGATATATCAGAGCTTCCATGTTCCATTCATAGCCAGCTGGCTCCAGTGCAGTGTGGCAATTGAAATTTTAAGTCAGCAACAATTATAACAGATTGTACATGCTGTCAATCCTTCTAAAGTGGTTATTCCTGATTGCTGCCTGTGCAGAGACTCAGTATGTCTTTGGGGCATGAGGTACAGCTACTCAGTTTATAATATCTTAAAGCAAAATTGCAATTTAATGTTAGAACTGTCATTTTAATGGAGAAGCCACTGGCTCAAAGACAACTATCCTAAATGTTGGGATGATGACCAGAATTACTAGGGTTATGTATAATCCTGACCAACTAATAACCTTGTCACACAGTGCACTTGCTGTTCTTGATAACATATATCTAGTTGTGAGTGCATAATCCACCCATCAAATAATGAGAGTTACTGATGTTTGTAAAGCATAAAAAGACATCTGAATTGAAATAAAAAATACAATTTATTAGTGAATATTTGCCCACTTGATGGATATGCAATTCATTTTTCCTTCAGTCAGGTATTGTCTTGGTTTCTTTTCATGAAGGAAAAAAATATAAAACCTTCTCTAAAGGTGAAAACACCAAATAGTGGATGTTCATTCTCTCTTTTGCTAGCCCAACTCCTTCAGCAAGACACAGTGTGCTATGGCTTTCCTTCTACCCTGCTGACTGCCAGCTCTGCATTTCAGGTCAGCTGCTCTGCAGCTGGGTCTCTGTTTCTGCTTCTGCAAAGCTATGAAACTGGGGAGGCTGGCTGGGAAGAGAAGCACTCAAATTTATTTTCATATTAACTGTGAGTCCTCAATTCAGTGGCACCCATTTGATCTGTGTGAGGAGATACTTTAAAATTATAACCCACAGAATTCTCCCACTATTCCCATAATCCGTCTCTGTTTGTTTTTCCTTCAGGTATTGCCTAGCAGAAAACCATGGGCAATTTCAAAGGGCATGCCCTCCCTGGAAGCTTTTTCCTTCTTTTTGGCTTGTGGTGGTCAGTGAAGTATCCACTGAAGTATGCCTGTCGAAAAAACAAGAACGCTTGCTACCTTGGTTCCAGGGCAGGGTTCCAGCGCCTGGAGTTTGTGGAGGGCATCATCAAAGCTGTCTTTGCCCTCATTGGTAAGTGAGGTGGAATAAGGGCAGGCTGTGCCCTCTAACACTTTTAGCCATTAATTTAGTTCTCTGATAAAAGGATCTCCTTATCTCCTTGTGTTCTGCTCTTTTGCCCTTTAACCACTGAGAGGTGATGGGGCTGCTGTTAATGACTCAACTGTGGCCATAACGTGGTTTCCATCCACAGCTCTCCTCTGGAGCTCCTGTGAGGTCTCCTGACCACTCCTGAGCACTTGACCACTCCTGATCACATCTCAGTGCTCATGTACTGTTCAGTCTTCAGGGAGGGGAATAAGATATTTAGGCAAGGGGTGCTCAAGTGCAGGCTAGGTGCACCCGCCTGTGAAGGTGTTACTTTTCTATTTTGAATTCAAACACATCAGATGCTGGAAGCCTCCACTGATGTATTGATAAAATATGTAAATGATGCAGATGATTTTTTTGATTAATCTCAGCCAACAGTGAAAATATTCCCACAAAAAGACTGAACTCCAGATCTTGTTGCTGCAGGACGTGTGGGGTGTGAGGGAGCTGTTTGTCCTTCTGTTGTGTCCAGGCCTGGGTACAAACCCACTGGGATGGCTTTGAGGGCTGTGTAGCTGACTGGAAGTGTTTAGTTCTTGTTTACAGCCTGGCAGGCTGTATGGTAGCAATTTAGCTTTAGAGGGTAAGTAAACTAAACAACGGGGGATCTGTGGAGCTCAGCATCTGCAGTTTAAGTTGAAAAATATCTAAATTTTAAACATTTTTGCACTTCTAGATCTATTTGTTTGCTCTTCTTTGGATTTGCCTCATTTCTAATCAAGGTGCAGGCTGCTGCAGAGTCTTGTTCTTGCTTTTCCTTTCTCTCTGTTAAGATACATCATCACTGAAGGGATGTTGTGTCTACAGTTTTATCATTAAAAATGATAAAAATCTAAATAATAGCATTCATCTTGAGATGTCACTGTGGACATCTTCCCTACAAATCTCCCAGTCTGTGTCTAGAGGTATTTTGGCAGCTAAAACATTAATCTACTGTATCGTTTTCACTTTGAAACCACAAGCTATTATTTTAACATATGGAAATTATATGGAAATTCCAACTCCAATCAAAAGTATGGAAAAAAAAAAGCTAAAACAGACAGTAAAGACTGCTGTTTCCATGTAGGAAAACTGGAAATAAAGGTGGAACAACTCTGCATTTGTTCTACAGCATATGTACTTATAAGGATGCTGGCCTATGCTTTATAAACAATATATGCAGCTTTAATGTTTTAAAAGCAGAACAACTTTTAAAGTCTTCCCAAACTTCACTGATCAGATGAAGCATTTAAAAGCAGTTTTCCCTTGCTGGAGTATCTCAGCTAGTCAGCAAGACACTGAGGGGCCAAGGTGAGGGAGAGAATGGAGCAGAGATTCAAATACCAACTCTGTGTACATTCCCATGGCACTTTTAATAACACTGCACGGTGGAGGGGTTTCCTTTTATGGCTTTAGAGGAAAAATCCCCTTTGGATTATGAGTCTGAACTCTGCCATCCTGCATGTGGCAGGGCACTGAAATGGTAAATCTTTCTTTTGGAGACTTTAGTGTGTGTTATGCTCATGTTTGAACCATTGGAAAAGGCAGCTGAAAAATTTGGTCACAGGACTAGTACAATAGCAATTGTTTAAAAGAAGAAAAAGCAGCACAGAATAACTGATTTCCTTTGCACTGCTGGAAACTGCAAGATGCAAATAGTTCCAGCAGGAGTGGAGCTGAAGCCTGACTTCCTCTGGCTCTCCACTCTCCAGATTACGTGATGCTAAAACCTCAAACTCACTGGCATTACTCTGCCTGGGGATATATTGCTGCCTCTATTGCTTGTGTAAATTCTTGTCATCAGTTTATACCTTAACTGCCAGAACAAATGGTTTTTCTTCCTGTGTCATGCACAGGGATGGTGGCTGAGCAGTTTGTTCCTGATGGACCTCACCTGAAGCTGTACAACTACGAGAAGAAGCACTGGGATCACCTGATGAACTGGCAGCATGCCACCATGTACCTCTTCTACGGCATCTCAGGGCTGGTGGACATCGTGGCCCACGGCACCAACGCGCTGCCGGTGGCTGTGGACAGGATGATGCTGTCCTTGGCAGTCTTCATTGAAGGTCAGTTTGCCTTCCCTGCAGGGATGGGCATGAATCCCGTGCATGGGTGGTGATCACTGGTCTGGGAATGTCAGAGCAGCCTTACAGCATGACCCTGTGGGAGCTGGGTGTTTCACTCCCTGGAACAATTCACAGAGATCACAAAAACATCAGCCTTGGCCCTCCTTACCCTGCCCAGGTCATGATCCTGCCCTGTAGAGGTGTAGCTTAGCTTCCCTACCTGGCTCAGACAGCAACAGAAATGTTATGGAAATAGCAGCAAAAGCCTGTTTGGGGTAAGTGCTCAGTAGCTCAGGCATGTGTTTGATGTAGGTACTGACATGGTGCACAACTAGTTAGCCAAAGCCAGCGTGAGTGAAGGTCATACTGGCATAAAGAGAAATGCCAGAAATGTTTCCCTGTTTTCTAAAAGCAGGTGCAGGGAAATTGCAAGAGAAGAAATGATCTTAAACTGATCACAATTTATTCCAGGTTTTCTCTTCTGCTACCATCTTCATGGGAGAGCCATGCTGGATGTTCATGTTCATCAGTTACTGCTATTTGCTATCTTTGGAGCTGCTGCCTGCATATTTTTGGAAGTTTTTTTCCGTGGCAGTATTGTGCTAGAGATGCTCCGTACAAGCCTCTGCATATTACAAGGCAGCTGGTTCTGGCAGGTAGGTCACTTTTCTGCCTTTGTAATTTCTTCCTCATCAAAAGGAGTATTTTAACCCTTTACAGATGTTTCACAGGTTATATATATGCCTTTTAATCACAGACCTCAAAAGACTTACTTAACTTATTAGAAAATAAGTTCCTTTTAAGAGATACAGAAAAAATATTCCTTTTAGGACATAAAAGTATTTCTCTTATCCATTTCACAGAAGAAGAAGCAGCAGCTGTTTTATTTCAAGTGCCTTTTATTTGAATCAGTAAAGAAGCTAAAGAGTTTTTCTTGAGCTCTCCCATGTTACAGCGCTCTCTGATCCCTGTAACATCCTGTTCCAAATTTGCCAGTCAAACAGCAGTGATTTTAGAGCATGGAAGTCTAATGTTGCTCTTTACAGAGAGTCTCCCCTGCCAGCTGCTGGAGCAGTGAGCAGGTGCCCAGTGTAGCACTGGACAGGTGAGGCAAAGGCCTCACTGACATTGCCAGGTTCCAAAGGTACTTAAGCTACAGATTCTCATCAGGAGACTGGGTCCTGCTCCTCTGGGAGCTGAGAAGAAAAAAGAACAGCCAAAACATGGATATTTCAGGGATGTGGCTCCTGAAAGGACTCTTCAAAATGTGGCTTCCACGCCCTCACTTACTTGTGAGTCTGTCCAATAACAGATATTTGACAGCAGCTCTTTCTCTGCTGTCAGAACAAGAGAGAGATTGAAGGAGTTGCTGGAGTTTGTAACAGAAACAGGAGCACTAGTGCTGATGTGTGTTTCATCTTATAGTGGAGAATTGAGGTCACTCCAAGGATTTTTCTTTCCAGCATGTCTAGACTGGCTTCCCTTTTTTCTTTGCTGGCCAGACACGATGAATAAAAATGTTTGCTGTTTCTTGGGAGAACTGGACACTCAGCACCAAATCAAATATTTAAATGCTTGCTCTGGCATGAAGACAGACCTCAGAACTGGCTGTATTTTTCTATAAGTGAACTCAAGAATGTGGTGCTGCAGCATTTGCTGTTTCATTTTCTTGTTTGTAAACTTTCAGCTGGTGATTTAAGAAGCTTTACATAGGAGGAATAGATGCAACCATTTTTTGTTGTTTTCTGCCTAGTCTAATTTTAGAACACATTATTTCATTAGCTCTAGAGACAATGTGGGTTTTGTTTCAAAGTAAAAACTGAAGTACTAAAAATAGAAGAAATTTAAGTGTGGCTTTTTCACACCCGCATCAGACTTCAACCATCTGTTTGACTGAAAACCACACTCTGACTGCAGCCCAGGAAATTTGTAAAAGGTAAAGGGACTTTCTTTCTGCATCATCAACACTCTCATTCATTGAATTCTCTCCATGGAAAAGCAAAATGCACTCCCCTCCTTCTTCCTCTCCTCTTCCCAGTTTCTAAATTCTCAGCTAAACTGCTGAGTGATGACTTTGAAGAGTATTAAGTACAGAGGGTTGGTGTTTGTCATGCAAACCCTGCAGAGGCACAGGATTGACCATTTTCCCATTTTATGCACAAATATGAATTGGATCTTTCCCAGCTCTGAATAAGCAAATCAGCCACATAATTTACATGAACTTACAGTCTTGCATGGGGAAGCCCCATTTTTATGCCATTTCTGACCTTTCCCTTGGATGGTCCAGAAGAAACAGACTTGTGGCTCCCCTTTATTTGTTCATTTATTATTCCTCTTCCCAGCCTGCAACGCATTCCCAGACACTGCTGGGAAGAAGGGAGGCAGTGCAAGTGGCCAGGCAGGTTTTCTGATCCGAGAGGGGATTTCAGTTCAGAGCACACAGGGCTGAGCACCAGCCCCTCTCCTTACAGTGCATAACTGTGATTGGTGTGAACTGTGAACTGTGATTGGGCAGGCTCCTTCATTTTCTGGGCAAGAGTCTCTGGGACTGGCACTTTATCTCCAAAGGCATTTCTCCACAGATGTGTTTAAAGTGCTCCATCACATCTGAGATCGACTAAAAAATTGTTTTAATAATAAGCACAGAAATAAGAAACACCATAAGAAAATTAAATGTCTGCCTTGTGATGGGTAGCATAAAACGTGATACGGCATAGAATGCTCATCAAATGACAGGCACTAAATCTCTTTTTATTTTACTACAGATTGGCTTTGTGCTTTATCCTCCAAATGGGAGCCCAGAGTGGAATCAGATGGATCACACTAATATGATGTTCCTGACCATGTGCTATTGCTGGCATTATGCTTTTGCTTTTCTTATACTTGCAGTGAATTACACAATTGTCAGCTGGTAAGTTACTTGTAACACTCAAACTTTGGTGACTTGTCTATTTAGTCTAGCAGGAGCTTTATTTTTGAAAAGTTTCACTGACAAATACAAAGGTTTCTATGAAGTAATGAATTGTCTTGCAAGGTAAAATAAAAATAGTTATTAGTAATCAGTGAAGATCACATGACACTGCTTCAGTAGAAAGGGGAAAAAAACACATCCATAAATACAGCTCTGACAGCCTAATACTGCTCACATCAGGTGAGCTCCAGTAGTCTTCCACATTGTAAGTGCATGCAAAGTCAGAAGTAGGAGATTCTTTTTACCTGCAGAATCTTGTCTTCCGCTGCTCAACTCTGCTAATTTTATGCAGCTTAGTGAGCAGGCTTCATGACTTTACTTTGAAGATAATTACACAGAATTCCTTGCTAGAAATTCCCTGTGATCAAACCTGATATCTCTTTCACTAGTCATTTTCATCCCCTAATATCTAAACTTAGCCCTTTTCCTCTCTGCCCAGTGCTAATTCTGACAAAATTCCAACTGCAGTGTTAATTTGGCTGTAAAAATGCCTCTGCCATCAGATCACAGAATGTGATCACCTTCTGTCCACAGGACCTTACCAAGCCTCTTCCTGCAGCATCCTGAACATGCTTCTCACCCCTTGCTTTATCCCTACCATCCCAATAGCCTGATTTAATCATGTTAAATGCATGGTTCTTCCAGTCTTCATTTGCACTGAGATGCAAATGTATCTCAGTCTGAAAGGCAGCAGCACTCAAGGCTGGGTGACTGCTTTGCTGCATGAAGAAGGGCAGCTCTGGAGAGTGTGGCAGCAATCTCACATCTGAGGATACTTTGGCCAGACCCTCTCACAGCTTTATGGTCCCTTCCCAAGAGAACAGAGCGCCTGCACAATGCTGAACCTTCTGGAGGGTCCACTGAGGCTTGTTTAAAGTGCTCTGTGATATGTCCATAGGAACAGGTGCTTACAAGCTGTGCAGTCAGGATGTATCAGTAAAGGCAGCTCTTCCTAACCACAGAGTCACAGAATCAGTCATCCTAACTGGCTGATGAGATATAAGAGAGATAAAACAGGATTTTACCATGCAAAAAATGGTCAGATGAGCCTTTGAGATATTATTGACTATTTGAGTTATTATTTGTTGTTGTTTCCAGGGCAGTCCGTTCGAAGGTTAAGCAGTCCCAGCCCATGGAAATGGGTTTACTGAAAACGTCTGAACGAGATCATGAGTCAGAAGAAGAAATTTAGCACAAGCATGGCTTGACCAGTTTGCCCACTCCAACCATTAGGCTAACTGATACCTCATTTCTACACATTTTTTTGCCATCTTATCCATTCTTTACTACGACTTGCTTTGCAAATATCAATCCTCTATGATGTCTACGTCTACACAGGGGTTTTTTGGTGTTTTTGTTTTGGTTTGGGTTTTTTTTGTTGTTGTTTCATTTTTGGTTTTGGTATTTTGTGAAGGGTAAGCTTGATATTGATTCATGGTGGTTGCACTAGTACCCTGCTTATCACATGCTTCACAGAAAATCAGACTAGTACTAGACAGACTTGGCGAGGATGAGATGGCACAATGAAGTCTGTGTGTTTGCCTTATTAAAAGCTAAGTAAAATGTTTTTCAGCTGCTGCTGGACATAAAGTTTCCATAATTAGGATGTTTAAATATTTGTGTTGGTTGCCCTGCAAGTACCTGTGGATAAAAAACTGCAGACCTGGAGAACAGTAGAACAAGATAAAGAAACCACAGTCTTGCAGCTGTCTTGTGTGACAACTTTGTGTCCCTGCTTGTGGCTTTATGTTAAACAGAAAGAACTTCTCACTGTGAACCCCTGGAGTGGTTCACTGAGGAGTGTGGGGTGGTTCACCCCCCCAGAGACAGCACCAAGCCTGGCAGGAGCACCAAAGATGTGTGTGGGGAACAAACCCAGTGCAGTTGCTCATGCTGGTGCCTTGACAGTCCTGTCCATTTTTGCAAGGCAGTGGAAGTGACTCTGCCTTCCCTTGGTGCCTGGAACAATTTCTTTTCCAGAAAAAGGGGTGTCTGGTCAGGCAGCACCCAACTGCAAACCCAGCTTCTTTCCCAAATCTCTTTCCTTTCCTTTGGTGGAATTTGGTGGTTTTCTACAGGATTCAGAGCAGGCATGTGACCCCCCACCTGAGTCAGGAGTGGGTAATTCTGCTCTGTGGGCAGGGTGAGAGGGTTTTGCATCCCTTTCCTTGTGTCACCCCTGCAGTCACCAGGCAGCACAGAGCTGCACAGAGAGCTGTGGGAGGGGTTGCCTTCTTAGGACCTCCGTACCCAGCAACTAACGCCAGTGAGGAAATAAAAAAAATAACACCACTTTAATTGCACTTATTTTCTCCATGCAAACTGATCTAGTGAAAAGCACAGTATCCATGGCCAATGGCAGCAAACTGCTTGCTTAAAAAAGCTAGCTAATAAAATAATTTGTACCTCAAAGGGATCCCAAGATACCAAAAGTCCTTACAGGCTTTTTCTAAAGCTACTTTACCTTCAATGCAGCATAAATATTTACTTCACTTTTAAGATGTCTCTTTTATCTCCCCTTGTTCAGGGAGCACCTTTCTTAGCTGCACATGCTGTTAATGCTGTATTTTAATCTGTCAGTTTTGTCAGTGCCTTTCCAAAATCAGTGGTGTTGTTTGTTCTGAAGGAGAACTTCAGAAACTACTTTGCTTCTCACAGGCAGGAACAATGCCCATTCCTTCACTGCTGTTCTTGATAAATACATTTAATGCTGTGCAAATATTAAGGTGCTGTATCTCTAAAGGGACAACCTAAGCAGGATGAAAAACACAGTAAACTGTCTGAGCTTTTGTATGTCATCTTAGAAGACTTCAGTTGTTAATTTTTAAAATTATTTTAGATGTTTGTATTGTGAAGTAACACCTGTAACCAGGTGTCAGATTATCCAGGTGAATCTTCTTTGGAAAGCAAGAGCAGTTGGCTCACATACATTTCTACATTTACAAATATCAAAGAGGAAATTGCACATTGCTAGCCAAGGACCACTGCTTTTCTTAGCAATTGTTGGCCCTTTTTCAATGCCTTCCTCTGAAGGCTCTTGGAGATTTTGGCAAACTTTAGTAAAGGCTGTCTCAGGACATTCTTGTAAGATGGGTATTGGTATGGTGTATTTGTAGTTCTGTCTCAGCTTTACAGTGGTCTTACTACAAACTCTGAAATAATTGTATTTACTCCACTCTGCAAATCTGAGACTTGAATTTGATTACTGTGGTTCCATTAAAATCAGATTTTCTGTAGAAGGAAGATCCATGGCTTCCCTGAGGAGCTTGTCTGTTAATTGCAGCAGGGATACATTTGCCAAATGTATCCCTGTTCTGATCTTACCTTCATTGCACCTCATCACTGTTGTCTCTAAATTGTGGGGATTTTTAAAGGGCAGATTCTTTTTCCTGTTAGAATGGTTGAGCTGCAAATCTTCTGTAGTGCTAGGCAGAGAAGATGTTTGTGCATCGCAGAAGATTTGGGGATTATTACAAAAGTCTGTTTTAGTAAGCCAAAATCAGCTGATGAAGTGGCCCTTATGGGTGAGCTGTGCACATGAAAGGTGCTAAACAAAATTTCCTCTTAAAAAAAATTCTCTGCTTTTACAGAAGAAGCAAAAAGTGACAGTACTGGAACTCTTTGGCCAGGGAGGGGCTGCCTGACGCGGTTCCTCCTGTGGGGAGCCTGGGGACTCTGGCTCTGTCCTTACCCATACCCAGCAGTGGCTGCAGAGCTGGGTCTTCTCTTTGGAGAGAAACTGGGCAGGATTTGGCCTGCTGAGAGGTGCCTGCACCTCCCTCTGGGTCCCTGCTGGGAATCTCCTGTAAATAATCACAGAACTAGACAAATAATCCCAACACAAGTCTGCTGGCCTTGGTGTAACCATGCTGAGCAAAGACACCTCTAAAGAAGCCCAAACTGGAGGCTGATGCAGTCTGTGACACAGAACTGTAGGGCAGGCTTCGTGCAAAAAGCTCTCTCCTCACATTAAAAAAGGTGGCATTGCATTCTCAAGCTTGGAGAAATGCAAGGAAAGACAGATCCTGAAGTCTCAAAGAAACAGTGGTCTTTTGAATTTGTTTTTTAATACTTACAGTACATACAAAGTGAGTATCATAGTGGAGGGTTGTGCCTGACAAATTTATGGTGCCACAAAGGAAAGATACACCCTATTTCAGAGTAGGGTTTTGCTACATGGAATTGTTGACCCATTCTCCTATGTTCAAAAGAGATGCCCAGGAACAGTAGGGCACCTATGACAATGAAAAAGATACAACCTTCTTCATTTCACAAGCAGCAGGTATTGCCTGAGTTGAATGAGGGGAGGGAAGTCCAACAAGTTTACAAACAACACTCAGAAAAAGGAAGCTGCTCTCAAGAAAATTTAAATTATTTTTAAATATTGGTGCCTTTGAAAAACTATATGGTAGTTTTTACTAGACATAATACACCTGTAATTTTATTTAAATAAAATTGATTTGTTCATGTAAGATGTCTGTTATGTTTTCAGGGGAAAAAATATAACCATTTATGGGACAGGATGGGATGGGATAAACACATTACTCTCATAACGCATCCAGACATTTGAACAAGTTGCACTTTAATTCAAGAAAGGTCAGTACCACCTTGTCATCAGAAAGTGTGATTTTTTTCTATATTCTGTAAACAAATACATTTTCCCCTTGTAACTAACATGAACGAAGAGCAAATATCACAGCAAGGAATTTGAATCCTCCAGGTTCCCTCATCCTTAAAACTTAGGCACTAAAAAACTTCAGTGGATCAGGTACTTTAATGCCCTTCCCCAAAAAGTTTCAGTTCCTCCAAAATGCAGCAGTTGGGGTGGGAGTTGTGCAGAAGTTGGTGGAAGAAAACAGAATAGTTTTTTATCCAAAAAGGCCTTCAGCATGTGCAGTAGTGGAAGGGAGCCCGATTCCCAAGGACTAAGCAACAAAGAGCACATCTGTTAAAAGGGAGAAAGACAACTGGAAAACTGCCGGAAAATCTGTCCTTAAAATCTATCCTAGGTACAAAATGTGCTTGCTCAAAATATGTGGGAGTAAAAAGCCTAATATTTGTCAAATAAGGAATAACCTGTCCTTTTTTGAATACTAATTTTTATCTCTTTGCTAGGTAATAGTTGCAGTTCATGGAATTCTATATTTGATACACTTCTTAGAATGAAAATATGTTTAGAAAAGGAGATTAAAACCATAGTTATAAATACTACAGCAATACTACTTAGCAATTTATTTAGAAAGGAAGCTCTCATCTAAAGACTTCTGCCATTTACTGATATAACACTCAGCCAGGATGGCACCTAAGAGGTCAATGTAAGGGCACAATAAAGGCATGAAACTGGAGCAGAAATGGTTTTGCCTGCATGCTGTGGTTACCAGCCACTGCCTCCCTGAGGAGGAGAAGGAAGAAATGGAAAGCAGGCTGCAGATCCATACAGCTGAATAGCAATTAAGCAGCAAGAAATCACTCCCAGCACTGTGAAGAGCATGGGAGGGGCAGCTGTGCTCATGGTATACAACATTCCTGCCTCCTGCCTCCAGTGTTACTTACCAGGGGCAAGGCTCTCAGACTCATGGTGGGATTTTTATGACTCCTGTGCCACAGGAAACAGCAATGCCAATCTCCTGCTTCCAGTGAGAATGACAGAGTGAAAGCTTGCAATGCTTTGCTGGAATTTTACTGTTTTGTGACTCTGATTCAGATGCAGTTGACACAAAAAAAAAAAAGTCAAAGATGGTGTTTACTGCTGGCACCACAGTTTGTGCACACTTGAAAACAAAAAAGAAAGGAAATAAGAAACATCTGGCTCTAATTAAGGCTTAAAAGAAATGGAGGAAAGCAGAAGAAATATATCCAGTCACTCAAGAGCGATTTTATCTCCCTGCATCTGCATAACAGATAGAAATTTGCAAGTGTTAAGAGTCCCTTTCAGTTGGATTATTCTATCATATAAACATGGTTTAATATTTTCATAAATAAAAGTATACTATCTTTTAAGAGGTGTTCATTCATTTGTGTTGCTTTTGCCATCTGGTGCCTTACGTCATTTTTTCTGTTTTATATAAATTGTTCATGTGAAGTTAGAAATTCACAATCAGTTTTGCTCACAATCCTACTGCAACTTCCCAGCTGACAAACTGTCTTCCATTTGCAAAGATGGGCTTGCAATCCAAAGTTCTGGACTCTTAGTATTTCATATATCTAAGCTCAGCATTCTAGTCAAAGACATCCATGATGATGTTGGCCATGTAAAGGAAAGAAGCAAGGATGCTCTTTCCATTGAATAGGAAGGGCAGTGTAAGTAACCATGAGAATGAATCATGATTTCTTTCCTATTTCATCATTTAAAAATATCTGTAATCATCTAGCAGTCTTTCTATTAGCAAAGGACTCAGATTCGTGATTCAGAAGCTGGGTATGCTTTTAATATACCACAAACCTCAGACTTAGGTTAGCAAAGCTGGATGGAGCTTAACCAAATGTCACTGAACTGTTTCCCCATCTTCAAGATCCAAATTACACCTGGTTCTGTTTTGTCCGTAAGAGTCCTGCTCAGGAATGAGAATCTTCATGTGTGTCTCTTAGATCCAGTTTTACCTTCCTATCCCTCTAGACAGCAGAAAAGCATTTAACTGCTTATGGTGGGAGGCTGTAAAGTAATTAACATTTCAAGGGCCCAAAGCATTCTCTCTGAGGAGGATGAGGAGGAGATGTTTCTGTCCAGCTGAGCATTGCTGCTGTTCACAGTTTGGCAGCAGTGGGAGAGCTGGGCCCTGCAGCCTGCAGGCTCCCATGGTTTGCCTGGCCAACCCCACAAATACTTCCAAGCCCGTGGGATACCCGGGCACTGGGATGCACACTGGGGCCAGCCCTTGAGCAGTGCCACCCGGCCTCCACCCACGGCTGTCCTGCCCCACAGAGCCCCCTGTCTGCCCCTCTCTGACGAAGCCTCCCATTCCCTGGCAATCCCCTTGGGGGAAACTGCAGTTTGGCATCTTAGGGAATGAAAGGGCTCCGGTGGCCCCTGGATGCTGATTCCCAACTCCCACCCATCACCTGAGTGACACAGCCCCTGTGTCCTCTTCATGTCTCTGTGCTGATCCCAGCACTGAGCATATTCTCCCTTTTCTGTCTCCCATGCTAATGAGAATAAGGTGAAGAGAGGAAAGATCTACGACAAGAAATGCGCTTGTAACAAGGCAGGCAGGCAGACACCCCTGTGGGAGTTCAGCTGGTTGGGATGGATAGTGAGCCAGCCCTTGTTAACAACAAAGGCCTCAACTCCAGGCCTTGAGAAGAGATGTTAAGAAAGGAAAGATCTGGCTGTGTTATGGCGAGGAGAACAGGACTGTGGGTACAGTTACGCCAACAAATTCCTTATGAGGAATGCTCCTCGTAAGGCAGTGTTCTGACCTCTGGGTTATGACTGGTTGGTAACATACTCCATATACACAAATGTTTCTAGTTCCCATCACTCGCTGATTCTCTACCCTCAGGTAATTCCTATGTAATGTCATGTTTTCCTGAATTCCACATCTTCGAAGGAGCTCTATATGTATGCCTTATTTCTTTGTTTTGCTATTAAATTCTTTGCTTTTTGGGCTTTCTTCGTCAGTCCCACTTCTTGATCATCGGTGTTAGTGACTCCTGCTGGCAGGAATGTCCCAGCCCTTGTCTCCCTGCTGGCAAGGATCCATTACCACTCCCCGCAGCTGGACCCGGGCAGTGACACCCCCAAGGGACAGAGCTGAGCCCAGAGGGACACCGTGCAGCCTTGTCCCTCCTAAAGGTTTGTACCAGTCTGTCACTGGTGTGGTGGCACAGCCTGTCCTTAACTAAAACCTCTGTGAGCAGACTATTGAGACATTTGGCTATCTGAAGGAGCACATTAACAGTTTTGGTGCTCCCATTTGTAAAAGTAATCTTAATTATTTCAGCATTTCCCTAGACTTTCCTATGTCCTTAGGAGTTTTCTTCAATACAGAGTGTCTTGGTCACCTGACATCAGATATTTTTTTATTTTCAGTATGAATATTTTAAATATAAGTATCATTATCAGAACCTTCCAGATTGCCACCAGTTAAATTAAAATAACAAGTACATATCTTATATTACTCATCTTTATTCTTGATAAGAGGAAAAACATCATAACAATCTGCAAGGCATTAAAGGAAGCATAGTCTGGAATTGTAGCAGCAGCAGTATCAGTAGTATCTAATGGCTAGACCACTGTGCCACATCCCAAGAGACCAGAACCCTTTTTTTGACTGCATTTCTCTACATCCTTGGCACATCACATCAGCTTGTTGAGTCCTGTTTTTTAAACTGAGATGGAATTGCTTTGGCAATTAAAAAAGCCAAACATATCTTTTCTCACTAGTGAAAAATATCATGTAAAAACAAGGTACTGTCCCCACTTACAGAATGGGAATTAGTACTGAATGCTAATGCCAAAAAAAGATGTGTTTATTCCAACTCATTCTTTAAAAAACTCTATTTTCTTCTTCACTTTGACTGTGTTGACTTTCACCCTGTGCCAGCCAGCACCAGCCCACCCAGGGTACGTGCAGGTCTATACTGAGGACCAGAGTCAGTTCCCAAGAGGTAATAGACACAAACGTGCCAAAATTCTTTTTCTTAGAACGGAAAAGGTTAAAGTTTTATCAGTAGACAAGTAGCTAATGGTTTATGACAAGAGAATGATTGTATAATAACCATTTTATAGCATTGCAGACAGCCTGCACTGCAACATGCCTTCGCTCCACTGGGACAGAATTTTGGTTGGAGTCACCTGTTGTGTAATGACTGTGACCCTTTGGGAGCTGTGTACTTGGCAGCTCCTCAGGTTCAAAGCAGGTAAGAAATTATTCCACCCATTTGAACTCTTTGGGTTCTTTTTCCTTTCCTTAAATATTTAAGCATAACTGCTGGCAAATATTATCACACTCATGTGGCACATCTCTCAGGAAATATTTTTCTTACAACAATGTTTGGAGAAGTACCCCAAACTTTGTATGCTCCTGTAAGACAGAATAGGATGACAAACAATCTCAGAAATGTTTTCATTGGAACCTGTGTACACTGCTCATGACTCTTTTGATCTAACTTTGAGAAATGTCTTGACATTTTCTCACCCTTTTGGTAGAAATTTGATTTATTTTTCAAAAGAGAAAAAACAAACCTCTAACTGGTCTAGTAAATTGTATTTTAAAAAGGAAATATTTACTTTGCAGATGTTTGTATGTTTGCATGCATATAGCAGCTGTTCATGTTTTCATTGCAACTTGCATTGCAGAAATATTTATTGAAAGAATATCAGGGACTTGCATTTCTCTATCTGAATATCAGGTCAATGTATTCTTGTAGAATATTTCTGTGTGCAAACTTGGAGAGGAAAACTGGTCACTGTTTCCTCTCAGCAAAATTCTCACTACATTGATGTGACACAAAACTATGCACAGACCTATATTCAAAATTCATTGAAAAATCAATAATCCTGGCTGCTTGTCCAGTAGAATCAGACATGACTGAAGACCAAGAAGCCTGAAGAAAAGTTTAGATGAGGATTCATTAGGTTACATTTACTTCAAGAGATTTGTCAGACATTTGTAGGGATTGAACATACCTGAGCCCAAGAAAAGACACAAAAGTAAACAGTGATTATTTAACATTATGTCAGTAATAATCTACCTTTGCTAATATCAGTACATGCTCAGACCTTTGCTTGACTCGATGGAGCCAAAGCCAGATGAGATGGGAATGAAGTCTCAGGGATATCTCTGCTCCTGCCTAACACAGCTGCAGGCAAATGAGCTGCTAAGAAAGGCATTCAAACCACAGCTACTCCAGGGATGGAAAATACCTCCATGCCCATCTGGCGCATTGCTTGCTGTGCTTAGTGCTAAAGTTTCTTCTTTATTTAGATTTCGATCACAAGTATTAGCATCAACAGTTCCCACGATGCTTGATTAAAACACCCTCAGCAGTTCATGGTGACCTGGTGTTATGTAAGAATCAAACAGTTTTAGTTTAGAAATATATACAGTCAAAAATCAGTGGGATTCTTGACATGATTAGTGTCTGCAAAACTTAAAGGACAAAGACAAAGACAAAGACAAAGACAATGTTTTCTGAAAATAAAATTCTTAAAACCATAAGAACTCCATGATTTTAAGCCTGTGCCACAATAACTGGAGCCTGATGAGTTACCACATGTGCAGTAGGTGTGACTGCATAAGTCAGCTCAGGAATTTGCATTTGGAAAAAACAGATTTCCCTCAGAAACAAAAAAAAAGCTTCATGAGACTTTGAATAGTAGGCTGAGAAAAGTTACCAGGAAGCTCTAAACAGAGGCACAGCTTCTCCTGGCATTAACAGGTCCTGCGAGTGTCACGTTGTTGCAGAGGTAAGGCTGTCACCTCCCCTTTGCTGTCACCTGCCCTTTGCTGCATGGGCTTCATGGCAGCTCTGTCTGCACCTCCAGGGGTAAATGCTGAACTTTGTACCCCACAGCTGCCTGCTTTTCTGCTTTGTGGCTTCCAAAGGAGTCTCAGCCCCGTCCACTTTTTCACCTTTCTCTTTCCCTGCCTCCTCTGCAGACCACGACCAGCGTTGCCCCAGCCGGCTGCAGAAGCAGCTCCAGCACTGCTCCCACCTGAGGCTGTCGCAGACACTGCTCCTCTGCAGGCAGCCCGGGCTCCAGCCCTGCTCCCTCCCTGGTTTTGGGGATCCTTGGTGCCCGATGACCCCGCAGCCCTGCCTGGCCTGGCTGCTCTGGGCTCGTGCTCAGCAGGCAGGGCAGAAGCCTGGAGCTGTGCTGCAGGTTCCCCGGTGTCCTGGGGGTTCCCAGGCTCCCAGCCCAGGCAGGTGGCCCAGCCCCAGGGGCACTGCTCTGCCCCATGAGCCACACCCAGGGCCTGCCTGGTGAGACAGTGCTGCTGGGCACTGGAGCAACAACTGCAGGATCAGACACCCAGCTCCCACAGATCCAGATGTTCCTCACAGCTGCTTAGGGCTGCACAAATCTGGGCCACACAAATCTCAGCTGCTGGAGGAGATTTCCTTTCCTTCCTGTAAGGTTTCCAATGGAGAGGCGACGTGTTTTGAAAAGCTGATGGCTAGGACAGACATTACCTGGCTACACTTAGATGTTATTCCACTATCATCAGAGACATCTGGCTGCAGTGGAGCTGAGACAGCCTGAAACACAACTGCTAAATAGCAATAGCATGAGCAAAAGCTGAGCAAAGAGAGCCAAGAACAGAATTACCCCTGCCACGTGGCACAGCCCTTATAGTTTACAATAATCTTCCAGTTATATGAATCCCATTAAAGAGTAAGAAGTTAAGCAATCTCTTCAGTTCAGTGAGGACATTAGAAGTATACAATGACACATGTTCCTGGCAGTGCTGTTTACTTTTGAGCATTCTGGCTTTACTTTGTCTGTCAGTGTCTCAAAACACAGGCATTAAAATATCAGAACAAATGGCAGCCCTCAAATCCAGTTTTCTGCATTATTTGAAACCATACAGCCGGTGCATAGGTGTGCAATTTCCACTGTGAACCTTACTGGAAAGGATTCCAGCTCCATCCTTCACTTAGGGACCTGGTGAGATTGACTGTGAGGAAACCTTGCTCTGTGGAGGTCTGCCAGCTCTTGGATCTTTCTAAGACTGAGGCCCACTCACCCCTTCCCTGTTACAATTTCTGCAGCAGAAAGCCCCTTTAACCATTCAAGATTTCCCAGTCTCTTTTTAAAAAAACCTTATCATTTTCAGAGTTTACTCTGAAATAGCATAATACACAGGAAATACCATAATATATTCAGAAATTTCTAAGATCTGCAATTTCTGTGCTATTGCTTAGACTGTGCCTTTTTGTTTCCCAAAGCTGTGGCAGCCAGTTCAATGACTATTTCAAAGAAAACCCCCTATTTCTGCCAAAAGACAGAATACAAATTGTCACCTGTCCATAAGTAGGTATAGAGGCTTTGGCTGAGGTTGAGGCATGGGAGTTTTCTGTTTTATCCTATAATGCTTGTCTTAAATCACAGCATCTTAATCTAATTCTCGGATGTGTGACTAGCCCTGTCTTTATTATTGTTCCAGGCCCTTCAGCACTGGCAATCTGTGTCTTTGTTTTGCCTTCTTGGTCCTGTGAATTCCTGCAAAAATAATTTGGGTGTTTCATGGACTTAGCAGTTTGAGCTCTTGGTAGACTGGGGGGCCACACTCCTGCTCATTCAGCATCTGCACAAAACTGTTTCCACCTACATTGTTTTGGGAATGCAAATTCATGTTTGGAAGATTTGGCCCCAGAATCATGCCATTAGTTTTAGGGGCAAGTGACTGATTATATGGGTAAGATTATGGATCATAAATATTTTGTAGCTGAGGCTTCAAAAATATCATGCTTCTTTCTTTCCTTCATCAAATTATGTAGATACATTATTTTACATACCCATTGATGTAGATATATGTAGACATATCTTGATTCTTTGTTTGCACAGCACTACAGAGCCCACGGAACCTCCGTGCTTCTGTCTCAGCAGGGGCAGCTCTGGGGATGGAGCCTGTGTGTGCCCAGAGGAGTGGGTGGGATCTCTCTGTCATACAGGCAGCATGGGCAGCTGGCACCATTTCGGGAACACCTCCCCTTTGGGAGACCCCTGACCCTTCCTGCTGCTGAGATCTGCTCAGCAGGGTCAGATCTGTGAGTAGTGCCGTGGCTCTTGCTTGGTGAGGCCGTATTTTTCACCCACCTCAAAGGAATAGCACATCTGGGGAAGACATTACAGGTTTCCACAATCTGTGGCCTGTTTCTAGCCAGCTTGGCCATTGTTTGAATTCCCCTGCTTGAAGATCACAGTGACCTGAAAATGTGATTCAAGTCTCAGTGACCAGTGTTGCGTGTCTGGATTTGCCCTGTGTTTGAGGACACCATCCACCTCAGCAGGACAATGCCTGCCTTCAGCTCCTGCTGCCACTGGCACTGGGTGAGTCTTGGATGAGTCAAATTTCCTATACCTGGAATAGCACTGTCCTGGTTTCCCATTTCAGTCCCCTCTGCCACAACAGGGCATCTCTGCACCACCCTGTGCTGGGAGGCTGCCAGCTCAGTGAGCTGCAGGATCTCCAGAGCTGGGAAAATCCCCAGCTCCCCTTTTTTCCACAGTGTGGCCAGTATGACACGCAAATACACCGTCATGTGTCAGCTGGGCTTTTGTCAAATGGTGTGACACGTCTGGTCAGAAGGATGTCAAAATATCTGCAGTGTACCCAGGAAAATGTGCCTGGTGAGGACTGCAGGTGGATGGAAAGTTCAGGTCCTCCATGTTATTTCCCTTATCACAGGATGGGCAGCACATCCAACAGACAATGATAGATTGAATAAGTTCATGACTGATTGGAACATTTGGGCAAAATGTTTCAGAGAAGTTGGCTTAAATA
The DNA here is from genome assembly GCF_021018805.1 of Prinia subflava. Lineage (NCBI taxonomy): Eukaryota > Metazoa > Chordata > Aves > Passeriformes > Cisticolidae > Prinia > Prinia subflava. The sequence continues at coordinate 588,730 of NC_086271.1, forward strand.
AAATAATCATGGCTGGGATTTCAGCTCTGGAAACAAAGCATTGTGATGATTCTGTAATTTCCTTTGTTCACTGCTCAAGTATTCTCCATTTGATTTGCTGTGAATTGCCTTAAAGAATACATTTTAATAGCTATAGTTCTTAAAATGCATGAGGTAAAAATGTTTAAACAGACATAATTAACTTGAAATCATAACAAACATTACTGAAATTACAAACCCTCAATTTCACACTGTTTTCCTGAGGAAAGTTTATACTGTCCATCTGTCTGTTGTTCCACTTTCTTGGCACTTTCTTTAACTTGCTGCCCAGTTTCAATTAAATTTGCTAGGTGCTTATGCATCTTAAAGGTCTCAAAATCTTATGAGTTTTGCACATATCACTAGCCGGGTACAGAAGACCAACACTATAAACATCTCAAAGAGGAAAAGGAAAGGAGACTTACACCATCAATGAGGAGGCTGAGGCTGCATGACCAGTCACAGAATCACAAAATCACTTGGGTTGGAAGAGACTTCCAGGATCATCCAGTCCAATCCAGCCCTAACACCTCAACTAAACCATGGCAGTGAGTGCCACATCCAGTCTTTTTTTAAACACATCCAGGGATGGTGACTCTACCACCTCCCCTGGCAGACCATTCCAGTACTTACTCACTCTTTCTGTAAAAACTTTTTTCCTAATATCCGACCTGTATTTCCCTTGGTGCAGCTTCAGACTGTGTCCTCTCGTTCTGTCAGTTGCTGTCTGGAGAAAGAGACCGACCCCACCTGGGTACAGGCACCTTTCAGGAGGTTGTAGAGAGTGATAAGGTCACCCTGAGTCTCCTTTTCTCCAAGCTGAACAACCCCAGCTCCCTCAGTCAATCCAGTCCAGTCACTAAGATTCATAAATTACCCATGATGTTTGTCTCCTCTTCACCAGCTAACAAAACAGAGATGTATATTTTATGTACTGAAAATATAAAGATGTATCTAAGAGGTTAGAGGGACTGAGACATGATGGAGCTTGACGAGTATGGGACACAGTGCCAAAGGTGCTGAGCAGGGCAGAAAGGACAGTCAGGTGCTGGGAGTATGGAGGAGGTGATCCAGTTTACTGCCAGGAAAAGAGAGCATGGCATACACCATAGACAACTTTGTAACCCAATTACTTTTGTTCCAGTAATGATGAAAAAATTTCCACTTGGCTCATAATTCATTGCTTTTCTACATTATGTCATGGTTATTTTCTTTCACAAATCATGACAATGGGCCTGGTTTTCTGCTTGTGGTTTGTTCTGTTTGGATCTTTTTTTGTTTGGTTTGGTTTTATTTTGCTTTAATCTGGAGCGATCCTAATGGCATTAAAATATTTGGAATCATTTGAGATTTGCATCAGTGGGAAAATTTTGTTTCAGATGGATTGTCTTTTCTAAGTCTGAAACTGAGTAGTATAAGCATACAAACCAGCCCAAACCACTTTCAGATCAAGGCTTGAATAGCTAGAAAGAAAAAAAATAATAAGGCTTGTATGAATGCATACGTGTTTGTAGCAACATACTCTTGGCTTTCATCCCTCACAGGGAAGGCAGGATCATCACAGAGGTATTCAAACCCATGGGTCTAGAGAAGATTCATTCAAGACAGCTGAAAGACCTGACTGAGGCCCCTGTGGGACCCCTGTCACCTATGAAGAGAGACCACAGAGAACTGGAAAAAGGCCTTTAAGAAAGGCAAGAGAAGACCTGGGGGAACCATAAGCCAGTCAGGCTTACCTCAGGTGCTAGAAGCATTTTGGAACATATCCTCTTGGAGTCTATTTCCATGTATGAGAGACGAGAAGATCATCAGGAACAGCATGAATTTACATGTAGGACCAGTCTGACTGTCTGCCACCTGAAATAACTGTATGCAGAAGACAGAAGAGTAACAAGATGCAATACACTTTGATTTATAGGTGCCTTTGGCACCATGTCCCTCAGCATGCTTCTTTGGTAGGTGAAGACACATGGGTTGGGTGAATGAACAACTTGCTGGGCTGAAAACCACCTCAACAGCCAAGCTCAAAGGGTAGTGATCAGTGACTTGATCGGGATATTGTAAAAGCAGAGCCACTTGCTGGGCAAGAAGTGTCTTCATCCACCACCTGGGCCATGTCAGCAAGTGTGCCCACAGTTCTGAACCCGGAGTGGGGCAGAGGCGTGGCTGACACAGTCAGTGGCAGAGCTTCGATGCAGAAGAACTTGGGAAACCTGAAGATCATTCCAGCAGAAACCTCACGGTGTCCAACAGGAATAAGTGCCCATCTCCGTGCCAGGGACTCTGGTACAGAGCAGGAACTTGCTGGCTGAGGAGCAGGCCTGCTGGAAACTACCTGGGAATGACAGGGGATGCCAAGTTCAATATGAGTCAACAGTGTGTGGTTCTCTGCAAACAGGGTGGAAGAGCAGCTGTGCTATGTGGAGGGAGAAGGTTGATGGACACTTTCACCCTGCCCTTCCTGGTCCTGGTGAGGCACCACTGGGAAATACAAGTTTAGTTTTGCCACCTGCCAGCCAGGTTACCCAGACTCAGGGAAGCTGGAGAGGGTTCAGCAGGAGGCAGTGAGGTCAGTGAGGGGCTTTGGACAGGTGGCCTGCAGGAAGCAGGGAAAGACCTGAACTTGTTCACTGTGCTGAAGAGGAGATGGAGGGCAGAGCTAGCAGCTGCCTTCAGCTGAGAGGGAGTTGCAAAGACCATCAAACCTAAACCTTCTCAGTAACAGCAGAGGGTAAAGCAAGACACAGCAGTCAGAAACTGCAGCTTAAGATGCTGAGATTGAGCATGAAGACAAATTCATGGATTTGGAAAGGTATCATGGCACTGCAGCACATCTCCTAGTGAGGTTGTGGAGCCTCTGTTTGGCCCAGATGCCCTCCAGAGGTTTCTTCCACCACATTTTTGAGTCACCTTGTCCTGCTAACCATCTTCTGGCAAGCAAGGCTCAGGTATGGTGCTGTAAGGCAGACCTCATCTTTGCAGCACTGTGTATCCTTATTTGTTCATAATAATTTGTGTAGAAGGAAAGTGTCATTGTATAGTAGGAAACTGAGACCCTGTAGAAAACTAAATCCACAGAAAGTTAAGTAACTTGACATGAAATTCTGTGCCAGAACACAGAGAACACTCCAGATTCCCTAAGCCCCCTGAGGACCCTGACCATAAATGCTTTGAGTCAATCCTGCTGATGGGACATAGTCAGCTGAAATATGGTCTGAATTAGCAAAAGTTAGCAAAAACCAGGATGTTGCAAGTCATAAGATGAAGCAAAAATTTTCTGCATGTGTGCTGAATTTTTTTTTCCAAGTGTTTGCATCTTTGTGAGGCAGATTTGTGTTAAGTTATAGCAGTAAGATACATGAGAATGTAATAGGCTGCCAGGCCTATTTTACATAATTACATTTATTTATTAACGTAAATTACATTTACATTATTACATAATGTAATTTTGGGCCAGGCCAGGTTTCACTGGGCTCACCATGCTGCCTTTAGATGTAGCCAGTATCAGCTGTGGGTTCTGGGGTGGTCAGCCTGTCCCAGTCCAGCAGACAGCAGGGCAGAAACTTCCTGCACCAAAAGCCAAATCCAACCCATCATGGTTTAGAGTCACAAAGGACTGTTCCCCCTTAATTGTTCAAAATACACAAAAGCGGGTAATTTTGCCCTCTGCTGTATTATGTGGCATTAGGTTACCAAGTCTGATTTCTGCCTGGGTATTAAGACACCAAAGGTGAAGCTTTATAATGTTTTACAGATTTTCTAGGACTAAAACAGTGAAAATAGAAGAGGTGGCAAAAGGTATGGGCTTCTAAGACTTCACTGACTTCAAAAATGTCTCTTGTGGCAGCTTGGAAGCTTGGGTTTGGACAAGATTTACCTAAGTGCTTTTATTTCATATAGGGCAAAAGATTCAATGAACTTCTATTTTCTCAGTACTATTTCATTTTTGAAAACTGATCCTTATGTTAAAAATATTTAATCTGGAAATATATTTTTTTTTTCTTTCTGTGTGGTTAATTTTTGTGACTACAGTAATGAGACAGTGAACGTTTCTGAAAGCAACATAAAAACCTTCCTTTTGAACAGATTATAGTGGGTAAATTTGGCCACTCCAAAAAGGAATGTGCACCTGATACTGTGAATAGTATATGTGTTTCTTTCCTTTCGCTCCCATTTCCCCAAAGTAAATGTAAGGTTTGTGAAAGATGTCAGATTATTAGCCCAGATTAGAGGTCTGTGATTGAAGCCAGAACTCCGTAGCTCAGGCAGCAGGAGCACCAACTTCTCTGCAAAGCTTTCTACTCCAAATGCAGAGAATTTCAGGTACACATGCTGAGATGGACCTGTGCCTGTCAGGGGCTGGGAGGACAGTCAGGGTCATGAACAGCCTTTTAAAAGAAAAAAAATCTGTTTATATCCTACTATTTAGCATTAGGACTCAGGATGTTTTCCATCAACTGCAGATCCATGAACTGTCTCAGCTTTCAGAGACCTTGCAGAGGAATGAGTGCTGCACAGCTGCTCCACATGTCCTTTGCATTTCTTTCATGACATATAAACTGTGTTTTTCAGAACATGGTAAAAAGTCTGTCTGACAGCTCAGAGCTGATGCCAGTGCCTCCCCATTAAAAGATGTGTTTCTGCAGCTCTAACATAACTAAAGCCTATCTGTCTGTGACATAAAGAATGTCAGCCCCTCTGTGTTCATGAATGTAAGCCACATAAATAAATAGTCTTCCATAAATAACAATAAATAGTTAAATAATTTATGTTTGCCTGTAACACTGGAAGAAAAAAATTTACAAGCTAACAGAAAATAACACTGGATAGGGTGTCACAACCACAGAACAGTTTTAACTCCCAATGAAGTCATGGGAATGTATGAGAACTTCTATACTAAATGCATATCTTGCTGCTTTTACAAAATTACAGGTAATGTTTCAATAGAAATCTAGATGTGCTCCAGAGAAATTAAAATTCCTACTTTAAAGCCTCCCTGAATTCTGAATTGTAATGAAAATCTGGACTGCTTGGCATCACAGGTAATCTTAAACTACTACTTAAACAGTTTCTGAGATTCTGCATCGTCCTGGGGAAAAAAAAAAAAAAAAAAAAAAGGGGGAGTGGGAATAGAAAATGGGGCCAGGAAATATATCTCATGTTCCTCAAAACTTTGCAGAAAGAAAAACAAATTACCAAAGCCTTTTCCAGTGGAATTTTAGGCATGTGTCTGCTTTGCAGATGGCCTGAATTTCCAACGGTGATCATTTTATTTTGCTTGAGTTTGCCTGAGCACAGCATCCCATTTCATATTTCTTAACTGGCCTGCAGTTTCCTCAGTCAGGTTCCCAGTTCATGGCAAATGCCTCTGAGCAGAGGCTATGCTGACCCAGGGGACCAAATCAGTGAGAATGTGAAAGGATCTGGACAAGACTGGCATGAGGATGATACTGACACCAAGGAAGATTCAGAAGGATTAAGAGTGAAGACTTTCCATTCTGTCAACATTTCTGTACATTAAGAATCCAAATTCAAACTCTCTTGTATGAATGCCATATATAAAATCCATAAAATCCATAACTCTCTAAGTCTCCCTTTAAGGCTTAGCCCTGCTGTATCTGCAAAACATGGAGAGCAGAACATGACGAAGCACATTAGTGACTGCTTCCCTTGTGCTGCTTCTGTGTTTCATTTCCTTATCACTAGTCTCAGTTGAAAAAAAAAGAAAAAGAAAAAGAAAAAAGAAAAAAAACCAAAACAAACACACCAGCTACAGTCCCATTAAATAAGTCCTCTCCTCGTGCATTTTTGCTTGACTACTGTACCTTCAACCCAATGCTTGGATCCTTCCCTGAGAAACTCTCGAGCTCAATATTACACTTTTCCAGCACATAGCCTTCACTAAATGGTTCAAAGTAATATATAATATTACAAGTAGCTATGTCTAGTGCCAGTACGGTGTGACATTTGGGTTTTCTGCTGCCGTCAGTACAGTGTGGGTTTGGTGGGAGCTGTGATGCCAGGCTGCCATCTAGTGAGCTGAGGGCCACTTGGGGAGCTGGGGAATGGCAGCAGGAGGTGTTCATGCTAGCCCAGGTTTAAAAGGATTTGGTTACTTTTAAATAGAAATATTTACTTTGAATCCAAGATCATGCTAGAAGTCAGAAGCAAGAGCAGGGAACACAGGTGTTTGTGATGTACTGTTGGTCCGTCATGCATATGCAGAGATTTTCAAGGTAAATAATATCATCTCCAGTAATTATAAATGCAAATTTCCTTCCTCCCTATGCAACACATTCACTTTTCTTACCTACCATTCCAAGCTTTATCAAAGCTTCAAAGCTGCATGATAGAATTAATCTTGATTTTGGTAGCTTCCCAAAATAAATAATTTGAGAACAATTCAGTCATTGAATCAATTCAGTAGAGTTATTCATTGACAGGATTAAGAAACAGATGATTTGACCTGATGACTTACAGATTTTCTGTCTCTTATTTTTATCTAGCTATACTTTCATATATCATACGAAGATATAGCTAGATGCCTCAGCTTCATTTTGTGTTTAGACTTTTAAAATGCTACAGACATTTAATCTCTATTTATTTAGTGCTTACTGACTCAAACTGGATCCAGCCAGTGCATATAGCTATTCTTTTTTTTTTTTTTTTTTTTTTTTTTTTTTTTTTTTTTTTTTTTACATTTATTCCAAGCTGAAACTCTGTAGAATGTACTGAAGTGAGGATAATGTCCTCAGTGCAGGCTATAAGATCTGTGTAGAGAGGCATGATTGATCCAGAGGACATTTCTCAAGTTCCTTTGCTGGCCTTTCAAAAAATCCTGTTGTGGTTTTTTAAGGAACAATGAAAGGTGCACAGAAGTTTATAGACTGAGAACTCAGTGACCTCAAGACAAAAGAGAGGTCCTGCTGCTACTTCATGGCACAGTGTGGAGAACAATGGGGCCAAGTTGTACTTCAAGGTGTGCAGTTTTAGGATGAGTGCCCACAGAGTCAAGTGGAAATAGAGGAAATTCCAGACAGATAAAAGAATATTTTTCCCCTTAACATTGTTCAAACACGAGCAGTTTTCTGAGGGAGGTTGTGGATATTCAAAGTGATCCCCTGAACAGCCTGGTTTCAGCCCCTGTTGGGCTAGGGGACCTCCAGGGCTCCCTTCCAACCCAAGATACTCCAAGAACTCATGAAAACAATCTCTAGGGAGAGTTTGCAAACACCACATACTTGACATTAACATAAGCATCTTAGATGGCCAATTACTTGTATATTTTTATTAGTTGCATATTTTTATTTTGTATGAGAATGATATGACGTGGTGGTTCTTTTTCCTTTGCTTTTGTTTCTGTTGAATGACATTTTCCTCACAGGTTGAAACTGAGCTCCAGGAAAGTTTCAGTTATTGCAAGTAACACTCAAATCCTCAGCTCCATTCCAGACTGACTGACCAGACTGACCATCACTGCTGCTGCAAACACCGCAGTGCAGAAAAAAGCCAAATGTTTCAGAAGACTTTCAGTTGAGTCTTATTAGGACTAAAATAAGACTGTGGGGCTTAATATTTGGGATACCAAATTCTGCAGATTCTGCACCCCCTCCACCAGCAGAAAAGACACTGTTATTTTTCTTAACTGTACATAACATTACAAACAAATGCATTAATTTTGTCATTTAGGAAAGTTATTTAAGCGTCCTTGAGCACTTACATGTGGAATCACTGTCGGGTCTGTTCTCAGAGTTGAGTGTAAACTTATCAGCTGCTTAGACCTATATGTGAAATTCTAATGTGAGCTTAATTTAATGTTTAAGTCAATAATTTAATCTTTGCAAACTAAATTTGTAAAAGTGTGTCATTATGAACCCATTGGCACAAAGTTTGTGCTCTCTTGAATGGCTTCCTTTACCTTTTACCTCTGTTGTTTAACTTTCAAGCAATGCTTGTTAAGTGTTCTTACTTTGCCCATTCAGTGTGTATCACGTGGGGTGATTTATTCAATTGCATTTGAATACTGCCATGTTTTTTTCTGCTTGTCTCAGGTACCTGTGGCAGTAGTGACTATAGTGAGTCAGCTCTTGCATGCCAAAAAACAGAATTCAGCCACAATAATCTTGTCAATTCTACAAGCAGGTAACTCGAGCTTTTGCCATTTTCTTTAGCTGTAAGTCAACAGCATTTCCCCTTCTGGTTCAGGATAAAAGCAGTTCATAACCAAGTAAAAATATTTTTGGCCCTTAACTCCAATGTGTAATTCCCAATTTACACCAATGTAAACATTGCTGGATTCTTCTGCTTTAGAGAGAAGATGGGAAGAGAAAAGGAGGAGCACTTCTCACTGGAGAACCAAATCAGAGAGGAAACTCAGAAGCTGAAGCTATAGGTGTATAATAACAAATGATAACTTTTATCCCACTCATTACCTTGATGCAGCCTCACAAAAACAATGGAAGAATTTTCTTTGACTGGCAACATCTCACACTCCAATGTTTCCATCCAGTCTGCTCCACTGGAATTAAGTTCCTCTATGATTCTGTTTTTGGCACAGAGAAGTAAGTCCTATGTGTTGCTGGATTTACCTGGACACAGCAGTATGAATCATAAATCCTAACTCATACTCTGCTAACTGTTGCAGATAGAGCACTGGGAAAGGGTCAGCCAAAAAAACTGGAAATACAGGAAAATGTTGTTCCTGGTCTTATTGGTGACCTCGGTAGTAAAGTTCACATGCTGTTCAACATTGTGAGTAATAGCATGTTCTTTCTTCTTTTGAAAACTGCACCTCAGAAAATTTTTAATAAATATTCACTAAAAATCTCCTTTGGGGGAAAAAGCCCTTAACTGGTTGGTTTTTATGCATGCTGATGCCTCAGGTAAGAAATGCATATGTCAAATGAGCTAGGTAATCTTACTTACAGAAGAATGCAAAGATACAGGCAATGGCCGGAATGCTTTCGGTGTTTGGGACTTTTTCAGTTGTTTTGTTTTCTAAAACTGAGATGTGCTGAATCTTTGACTGCAACTCTACAAACAGAGATCAAGAACAAGTACATACTTACTTTGCCTGAAATCTGAAGATATCAACCATTTCAACTAAAATTATTACTACTGTCAGGTGTCAGCCAGGACATCCACATCCTAACACCTGCAAATAAAATTATTCACTTGGGATTTTTCCAGATGTCCATTACTTACACTCTGCAGTGCTTGGAGGATAAAGTGGTATTGACCAGGACAAAAAAAAATTCTATTTCTTCTGCTTCAGTTGCTTCAGAAGTTGGTGGGTGTGGAAGAGTTGAGCTTCAAAGATGTGCATTTCTCTGACCTCACAAGTTTCACACCGGGCACCTGAAACCAGCAGACTTGTCCTCAGTCTCTCAGTGAAGTGTCAGTGACACTGAGACATCACAACAGTATAACAAAGGTGAAGGCAGTAGAACACTTAGACAACATAATGGTGAACATCATTCAAATACAAGTCCACAGGGAAATGAATAATTCAGTCCTCTCACCAGCTTTAGAAAAAGATGTGAAGAGATAAACCAAGTAACCTCACACATCCAGCACTGACAATAAAAATCAGTGGATAACTCATTAACAGGTCACTGACACTTCTGTTCACCATTTCAGACAACAATACTGTGGAAAAACAGTGATCATGTAATTAAAGCCTTTATCATAATGCCAGTATAACAAAACACTCCCCTCAAGACAGATAGACATTGAATGCACAGTTTATCTTAAAAAAGCAGATTTCTTCAATATTAAGTGAACACTGGTGATATTTTGTAGACGTACAGTTACATCAGTCTCACCTGATGATCAGATCAGAGAGATCAAATCAGTCTCTCCTGATCTTAAGTCAAAAGCATAACATCAATAACAAAGTCTAGTATATAATCCAGGATTTTGCTTCCTCACTTAAGCTACAGTTAAGATGAGTGATTCAAATCACAGCGATGGACTCTAATTTGGTAGGATTGTGCAAAAAAAAAAGTCAAAAAGTGGGATCTGAAGACAAAAAGCTAGGCAGTCTCTTATCTTCTGACTTTGCACTAACAGTAAATGTCACTGGTGTGACTATTTCTTATTTAAGGTTATTAAAAGTCTGGCCATTTGGACTGTGTGCATATATTATTATTTAGGATATTATTTTCCTCATTTACCACTATTTTCCCCCAGAAATGAAACTAAGAGAAGGGTAATAATTATTTTCACACCCCATCTCAGCAAAACTTGAAGCTATCTCCTGGCATTCATGGGAAGAGCAGGTGTTCTCGACTACTTATATGGATTCTAAAAAAAAATCCAAACAAAAATCTGTAAATGTTGACTGTGTGTATAGTGCAGGCTTCTCCAAAAGCACCATCAGCTTTCTCTGATATCTGCTATCGATACCTACTTTTCTCTTTGTCTTGCAAAGGGTCATCAGACAGTGGCAGAGCTGGATTTGCCCTGTACAGAAATGACAAATTCTTCTAGTCCAGGGTTTATCAGAGTCTCCACAGTTTGATGGAGACAAAAACAAGTCATCTCTGGCAACACTGATGGTGGAGTAGCGAGTAGTGTTGAAAAAGCCTTCAGAAACAGGGGAAGGGAAGGTGTGGGAAGGGGTGGGAAAGGGGAAGGGGAAGGGGAAGGGGAAGGGGAAAGGGAAAGGGAAGGGGAAAGGGAAAGGGAAAGGGAAAGGGAAAGGGAAAGGGAAAGGGAAAGGGAAAGGGAAAGGGAAAGGGAAAGGGAAAGGGAAAGGGAAAGGGAAAGGGAAAGGGAAAGGGAAAGGGAAAGGGAAAGGGAAAGGGAAAGGGAAAGGGAAAGGGAAAGGGAAAGGGAAAGGGAAAGGGAAAGGGAAAGGGAAAGGGAAAGGGAAAGGGTGGCCCTTTTCCATGGGAAACTAAACTCACCTCCCCATGTTCCTGATGTCAGATTGTGGGAGACATTTGGCACTCCAAAAGCAGCCAGAGCTGCAAATAGTTCACTCCTGTTCCCATTGCTTTTTAGCAGCTCTCTCACAATGATTATTTAACAAACAGTCATCATTTTCCTACACATTTTGGCAGTGTAAAATACCTGCCTTGGTTAAATTTTCTTTCAGTGCAAATAAAAAGACTGTAGGGTCACCAAAAGTGTACTTCTAATTAAGCGGAGGGAGGAAATCATGATAAATATACTCATAAAAACATTTTAAGTTGCTTATTTTTGAGATCAAATTGTTATAAGACACCAAACACACAATTTGAATTGTTCTTTGTGTTACACCAAGCTGCCTATTCCATACAAAAGCAGCATGACAGAAAATATTGAAGTGATTTATTTCTCACTCTCAAATACTCAACAGATCAGCTCATCAGCCCAAGAAGCAGGGCACACATGGCTCTGGTCATGGCAGGCAGAGTGGAAGCCACCAAAGCCCACGCCAGGAGCTCCACATATGACAAAACCCTGCCCTTCAACAGTCACAGCCAAGAGTGAGAGTACCTATAGCAGCTTTATTGATGTCCCTTTCTTCCAACCACCCCCATAGCCACATTATTCTCTTTGGCCTGATAACTTTTATTAATCATACACAACAAGCCTAAAAAGCATAAAGGCCAATTTTATTCCAGGATAGCCCATGTCATTGCCAGAGCAGCTCATTTCAGCACTAAGTCTGCTCAGAATTTCCAAGTTAATGGAAGTGCTGACACATTGCAGGTGACTGGAGCAATTCCACCAAATATAAATTAAAGGTGAAAATAAAGTTATGAGCATGAAAACCATAGTTTTCAGCCAGGACAAATGATCACAGATAGCTTCAGAGAGCTTTCCCCACACACACCATCAACTCCCTGTCTAGGTTGTATCTTTTCTGTCTCCATTATATCTCTTCAACATTATATCCCTTCAACATTTCACTTGGTGCAAAGGAATTAAAAAAAGGTCTCACATTATATCCTAATAACCACAGCACACATGCACTGTGATTCCCAGAAGCAGACTGCTCCACAGCCTCACTCTCTTAATTTTAACAGCCCTGTCATCCTTCGGTCTGGCTGCAATGATCCAGCTTCTGAAAAAGACACAGATTGCTGTAGCTGTCCACAAAAACAATCCCTGCTCACTTACCACACTGAGAAACACCAGCCCAGGAACCCAGGTTTAGACCTGACTGGGCAGATCCTTAAGCAACAAGAAATCTTCCCTCTATTTCAGAGGCTTCAAGTCACAAGTGACCCCTCAACAGCACCTTGGACTAAGGCACTGCTGCGGATTTCACTTGAGCTACAAAACACTTTTCCTTTCTAGCATCATTTCAAACCTATTTGCACTACTTCCAAGCTGTCACTTATTTCTCCCAGAGTTTTTTCACGTGAAAAGTGCTTCTTCCTCCCCACAGCAGACATGGTGGTGCTGCACACAGCTCTGAGAGCGACCCACCACTGACATTCAACACCACAGGAAAGATTTGCTTGTCCACCAAGCCTGGAAACCAGCCTGGCCTCTGTAGGCCCTGTTCCTTTAGGCAGAGAGCCATTCTTCATGCTTTTCTGACTAACATGAAAGGCTGGAGTGATGTCAGCAGACATCCATGTCTATTTACAAGTGATAAAGTGCAATTAAAAGGCACTGGGTGATGCTCATGCCTAAGAACACTTATGGAGCAGAGATGACCCTGCAGAAACAAGCAGGAAAAGCCTCTTCAAAACACACATTTCAGTGGAGTTACTGCTGCATTAGTGTTTGGAAGGTGTGACAGACCTGACCAATGAAAACTGAAATTAACAACCAGTCTGTGGAGGTTTTTTAGCTTGAGAACACGAAGATAAGAAGAAATAAACGGTGTGGTTAGGGTTGTCTTTTTTTTTCTTTGTTTTAAACAAGCCCACCACCTGCACTTTATACAACTTGATACTTCTGTTCTCAGTAAAACCATGTTGTGATGTCAGCTTCTCAGAAACTGGTCAATAAACATTTACACAAATAACCACAGAAATCCTTCAGGTAAGTATTTGCATATTTGTACATTTACTTTAAAGAATGTCCAAAAATTGTCCATTGCTGTTTCTCATTTCCGTATCCAGTATAATATCAAATTGGTTTTATTTTCCATCCATTAGCAATGCAAACAGAAAGATTAATTGAAAAAGAAATAAGTTAAAAAGTCAAAAATAAACAAATATGTCAAATACTAGATCATCGTCTGTCATGTGCAACCATCTACCCAGAAAACAAAACAAAACCACCAAAAAACCCTAAAACTCTCTTATTTCTGCATTTCTGTTAGATGTATTGCTTTGACATTCTGTGTTTTGAGGTCCCCCATGTCACTTTCTGGTTTCCAACACAGAACTTTAAAGATAATCCAGTTGAAAAATGGAAAGAGAAGTGCTATATTTTCACCAGCAGTCTTTTACTCTGGCACAGAAATATGTCCATCGCTGTTTTGAGGAAAGGCAGCACATACATCAGAGTCCACTTTCAAACAAAACTCAGGTATTTTCCTAATTCAATCTTTAAAAGCTCCAGCTTCTTCTAGAGCTGTACTGACATTTAGAGAAAGAGAAAAAAAAAACCTTACTAAGACGGGCCTTTCTGCCCCACCACCATCAGGTCAGGAAAGACAGAGGTTTTTGTGGGTAAGGTCTTAAGAGCTGAAGTGCAAGTTCGAGTACCTGAGTATCATTAGCTGAGCTGACTACTTGTGCCTGCACTGTTATAAGCACACATAAACAGTTCTTGGGCTGTAATTCTCATAAATATCCTCTAGAAAGTCAGGAGGCTTGACTGCTTCTCTTCTCGCAGGTGAAGGTGGGAACTTGTAGGTTTTAGTCTGCAACAGGAAGAAAAACATTTACCATTGTATTATATTTTAGAATTTTGTGGGACCCTTATTCCTACAGGTCCCCAACAAAAAGCAAGGAAGAAACCTGGTAGGTAACATTACTGCAAAAGAAATGTGATTTCTTTGAGCTCTCTGAGCAAAAGGTTGGAGCACAGAGGGTGAAATATGAACTGGCAGACAGATGCAAAAAGAGCCTTCACAAAGCCTCAACAGGACAGCCTTTGAAATTTTTTTCTTAATATGATCGAAAACAAATTTTGAGATGTTGGTATCTACAGTAAAATAGATGAAAATGAACAATACTAGCTCCTCTGAAAACAAAACACCAAAAACAAAAACAAAACAGACAGACCACAATCAATGCAATTTAGGCACCTAAAATCATTGGAAGCCTTTGATCTCTGCAGCTCCCCCTCTCAGCAATGAAATTGTCCTGAATGCCACACAAGAGCATGCCAGGAAATGAATCATTCTAACTTCAGAGAACTCTGACTTGTTTGCAACAAACAAGGTACACGACCATTAATTAAATCATGAGCAGAAAACAAAATAGGAAATAATTGGTCTTTCCATGTGCATTAAGTGATGCAGAAGCCCTGAGGAAAAGCAGCATGTTTTCCTTTTGTTAAACACATATCGCAACACACTGGAATTGGAAAGTAAGTAAAAGTTGTGGTGGCAGATTTATCACTGCTGTTTCCTGGTTTCAAGTATGTGAACTGCCACGTAAAAAATAAAGTTGCATAGCTGTGTTTGTCTCCAATATAGTGAAACAAAGTGGACCTTTTTCACTTACTGTGAAAGGCATGTCTGGTTCCATCCAATCTTTAATTAGGCAGGCTTCTGCCATTAAGAATAAACATTCTTAAGTAAAAATCTGAGTAAAGACTACTCTGTGAGGCAGAAATATGAAAATATTGAGCTTTGGGAGAGTTAAAATTCAGCATTGTAAATGATGTAACTGATAGACAGGAAATGCACTACACCACTCTCTATCCAGTGCTTAAACAATTGCTCAAATACTCTGATTATACATGAAGATAGGGCCATCCAAACAACAGACATTCTCACAGAAGCTGTGTTCCTCATTCCCCTCTCCAAGGGCTCACAGAGGTAAATGGGAGGTTTGTCAGAGCAGACAGATTGCAAAGAAATTACAAGTTTTAGTGAAGAATACACCAAAACCTGCAAAGCACACACACAGGCACAAAAGCCACTTACTGTAAAGCGTTCTGCCGGGCCACGTGCCCATTTACGTAACCAGCGAGCTGAAAGGAGGATGTCAGGAGGTTAAAATGGTTTGATGGTGCAGGGTACACAGCTGTTGTATCTGGGGTTCTGCTCTAGCTGCCTCCAGCTCTTGAAAGACTTTCTTCAAAATATGGTAACCCTCATATGTTAAGTTCTTGGTTTTTTACATCTTACTCTTTAACATGCTCTTGTTGTGTTTTTCCCTTCATTGAAACTTTTGCTGAGTGTCCTGGTTTCTATTGGGGCAGAGTTCATTTTCCTCTCAGTAGCTGTGTTTTCATTTAGTATGAGAAATGAAACAAATCAGCTATCTAATATGCCAATGCACAATTATTTGAAAGATATTGAAGTATGTATATTTGGCCTATTCTTACACTTGCTCAAGGGAAAACTTATCACTGCTCATGGAAACAGAGATCATTTGTGTTTAGTCATTAGTTTATGAACTGTCATTCTTAAGTACAGAATTTTGTGCCAGTAAATGCAAAACAAACAATTCAAAAAACTCCAAGCCTGCCCTATTCTCAGAAAGAACCCTTTTCATCCTGAATAAATCTCTGACATGTCTGTAATGCATTAATACCACGATACCTATGGCTCTTTCAAAACTCCAGACTTATTTTAAATTGCCCCCCTTATTTTATCACGACTTCTCCAAAAGGACAGTGCATATATGAACATTTCCCTCAGCCCTTGCCTCCCACCTGAGTCTCAGCAATAAAGTGCATGTCCTTGTGCCTGCACAGAGCCAGCAATGGGACTGTAATATATTTCAGGTTCACCAAAGGACTCACCTCTGCACCTGAAAAGCAAGCATGAAGTCACAGCAGTGACAGCACTGACACCTGCAGCTGCTCCTATCAGGATGTAGAGAAGCCCATGGGAAGTGTCTGAGCAATGAGAAAAGAGAGCAAGATACAGAGCTAGATGTCAGTATCTATGGATTTGTGATGTTACTGCCTACCTTAACTGGAGGGAAAAGCTAATCCTCTGCTTCCAAACAAAGCAGAGAGACACAGATGGGATGTCTGGATGCCAACCAGCAATAAGAAGCTGCCTCACACCCCCAGTCATCTGTGTGTATAAACACATTTTCATTTTTAACTCACCTGCCTCTACAGTCTCATTTTCTTCAAGTACTACTAGCCCTGAATGACTGAGCAGCCATCCCTGCAAAATGCTGTTACTAATGACTGGTTTATGCTGATTTCTGTTCTTCATGCCTCTACTAGCAGAGATACTTTGGTGATATGAGCACTTATGTAGCTGTTCTTACAAATCTTACTGCAATAGACTTCCAACAGGTCCAGCACAGCCAGAGGAGAAGCTGAATTTTAGCCTTTAGTACCTCTGGAACTCTTACAAGTCACAGACAGACATTGTGCAAGGAAATTTTCTCCAGACCATGACTACTGTGGAAAAGCTGGACGAAATGTTGTGGGGAAGGTGCTTTTTGATTCGTTCTTGTTTCTCCCTATCCTACTCTCATTTGAGTGGCAAGAAATTACTTTCTCTCAAGTCTCTTTTGCCTGTGACAGTAACTGGTGAATGATTTCTCCCTGTCTTCACCTTGACCCACGAGCTGTCCATTGTATTTTTCTCCATGTCTTGTTGAAAGGGGAGGGCAATAAAGCAGCTTGGAGGGCACCTGGCAGCCAGCCAAGGTGAGCCCACTGAAAGCAAAATAAGGAATTCTTGTAAAACAGAACAGGAATTGAAAGAAAAACACTCTGACAGCTTCTCCCTACAGTACCACAAAGCATTTGGTTTCAGGATTATTAATTTATCTCTCAACATGCGCTAGGACTTCACCTTATAACCATGCCAACCTCATTCCAGGGCCCTGGCATTTAGTGGGAACAACTACACAGAACAGCAGAGAGGGCAGAAAGGTGCCCAAGGCACGATAAAAAGCAATCACCAAATAACATTATTTACATCTCAGGTCCATGACCAGAGTCTGGTTCATGGCTGGGTGGGTGACCAGGCAGGTGACAGAGGGAAATGAGCTGTTGGCCCGGCCCAGGTAGCTCACTCTGGTCACTGTTCCATCGGGGTGATGGGATTCTTCCCCAGAGCTGTGACTGCTTGCAGGGATCCAGGAGATGTCAGCAGGTGGCTTTCCTGCAGATGCCTGACAGACAGCCACCCTGCTCTTGTCCTGGGTCAGAGCCACCGTAGGAGGGACCGCAGAAGAAATTTTTAAAAACCACAACTGTTATTTCTATTCATATTTTATAATCCTATTTCATTTTTAGTATAAAATCACCAATGGAGAAAGTGACAAATAGGTGGTATTTTTTTTAGTTGTGCGACCAATTCTTGAGATTTTAAAATAATTTGAAATATTAGCACATCTTTAAGGAAAAACAATACATCGAAAAGTCCAAGGTGGACATCTCAAAAATTAGCTGGCTGCATCTAAACTACTGCTTCCTCCTGTTTTCCAAAAGATAACAACAGATAAACAGGAGATGGGATGATAGAGAGGGGTGGATTAAATTAAGATTTACCACTTGAGTGATGAAAAGGCAGATTGCTGAAACTTCGGGTATAATATTTAGGGGTTTGAATATGCAGAATCAAAAATATGATAGCAGGGAACTAAAAAAAGGAATTGGGCAAAATTGTTCTGCTTGAAGTCCAACAACTCATATTCTGCATTTGGCAAAACAGGGAAAGGCTTGCACAACACCTATGTCTTCATCAGAAAGGTAAGATTCTGCAGGGAACAACAAAAAAACCAAAACCCCAAACCAAAACAAACTAATAAAAGAACCCAACCAAAAAAAAAAAAAAAATAATCAAGTGACTAAAATTAGTAATAGCAATCATAGAGTTGAAAATTCATTTCTCATCATTTTTAGTTATATTGAGATGATTTAACTAATATAGCCAAATCACAAAGTCCTCCTGTGGTTTATTTGGGTTTTTTTTCAATTTATGGAAACCTAGATATATTTTACCTGACTATATGAAAAAGGTGATTTGATGTATTCATTATGCTTCCTAATATTCTTTTGTTCCTGCCTATGTTGCAGATAGACTAAATTAATTTTTATTTTAGTGATGCAGTCTTACCTATCACAGTCAGAGAAGTGAAAAAATTAAAATTCCCTTCACTGTTGGCAATTTCACAGGTGTAGTTCCCCTCATCCCCAAGGTTCACAGGGTAAATACGAAGCGCAGGGTCACTGACAGGTGAATATTTCCACGTGATCCTCTCACTGCAGTTCTCCCTGCTTGTCTCATTGTGATCCCTTCTGTAGGACAGGACACAAATGCTGGAACTCATCTTCCATGTCACCAGCACCAAAGTCACCTTGGAGACGTTGGGGCAGCTCAGCACAGCTTCATGGCCAGCCTCTACACTCATGTTGTGAGCTGCATAAGATGAAAAATTACATTTAGAAGATGCTACAGCCATTGTACAAGCACAGGAAACTCTTGGCTTCATCGCACTTCCAAAAATACTTCCTGACTGCACTGGCAACCTTGGGGCACATATTAGTATTCAGCTTCCTGATCCACCTTCCTGAAGTTTGGAAGTGCAGTGGAGATGGTGCCTTTTTGCTGTGGACAATGATGCTGACTTGAGCTTCAAGTCCTCCACCTTTATTTCAGGCAACAAATTTCTGTCACTTTAATATAGGCTTTGAAAAATTGATGGGGCAGGTAAAATCCTCTCTTAAGGGAAAGGAAACTGCTTTTAAAAAATTTATTGTGTTCCTGAATTAGGTGCCTTGCTTCAAGTGCCAGTAAAACCTGGGACAGCTGTGGAACACACACCTATGGCACAGTTAAAACCAACATCACTTGGAGCAGCAGTTTAGTAAGAGACATGTGGATCCCTTTTATTCCAGAAATCATAGCTCTCCTGCCTTTGTCCCAGCTGAACAGATGTGTCTTTAGATGACCAGTTTTGGATTCCTATCAGATTTATCATTCTGTGCCATTCTGCAAGGCACTCAATTATTTTGCCAGCTGAGGTGACATTACTCTTTCCATTCCCACTAAACAATAGGCAAACTTTGCTCTGGTGTACTATGAAGTTTCAGTGTCCTGGAAAGTCAGAAATTCAGAGGACCAAACAACGTTACATGTAGTTTTGGATCTTTCTCACTTACCTTCAACCAGATTGATTGGCAAGAAAAGGAGCACAGCCAGAGCTGCCCATTTCTGAGCCATCTTTAGCAGAAGGAATCAGCACTGCAGAAAATGAAGGCAAAGAAAAAGGCATGTAGTCACAAATTGTTGTGCTCATCCCTTCAAAGAGAACTTGCAGTAAAACCCCTGTTTCCTTTGAAAGCAGGAGCCCTAAACAAGACCATGTCAAGTGTCGTTCTTATATTTAAGAACATAAGGCAAAAACAGGGTTGAAAATAAAAAAAATTAAAAAGAAAATAAAGACACAACATTTAAAACAAAACAAACAATAACAACAAAAGTGCTACTGTTTACAAACAGGTTTTTTTTAAATCCTCTGGTACCACTCAGGGTCTAGACTTCATCAGCTGTTTGGCAAAGAAATTATTCCTGGCCTTTGCATGCCTTTAATTTCTTGAAGAGCAACTTCCCTTTTGGAGCAGGACAAAAAGAGCAACCCTCCTATTGCAAGGAATCAAAACTATATGAGTTTGCTTCTTGCATCCATAGGCAGGGTGAACTAAAGAGGCATCTAGTAACTCCTGCTGTTGTGCAACTATGTAAACCTTTTAACAAACCATGTCTTATAAATGCTGCCATTTCTATCTCTTTAATAATTTACTGTCTGAATCAGGCACCCACAGCTAGAGATGATCAGAAAATTGTGCTCTCATCCCATGGGAAATACTGACACGATGTTTTCATTCCCAAGGCAAAACCCAAGATGCAGCAGACAAGCAAACATCTCTGTGCAACAGCTGATTCAGAAATGTCGTATTTGCAGTAACAAGACTTTCCTTGTGGATTGTTTGGATCACGCACTGTTCACTCCCTGATTCAAACACAACCAAGTTCCCCAGCATGTGCTGGGAAGAGAAGGAAAGGCAGCCAGGGTTCACTCTGCACCCAGAGACCTGAATGCTCATCTGGTACCAACTGCCGTGAGAGTACAGGCTTCAACTATGCAGCATTAAAGATTTCATTTTAAATGTGAAACCAACCACGTGAGGATGCCTGGTGCACAGGAGAGAAGCCACAACACTGCCACACATGCGGCACAGGAAGAGCAAACGCTGCCACAGTCACATGCCAAATGCAAGGGATGGTGTTTTCCCTAACACAAGTGCATATTCAAGTCACTGAATCACAGAACGGTTTGGGTTGGAAAGGACCTTAAAGATCTTCCAGTTCCAACCCCCTGCCATGGATACTTCCACCAGGCCAGGTTGCTCAGAGCTCCATCCAGCCTGACCCTGAACACTTCCAGGGATGAAGCATCCACAGCTTTTCTGGACAACCTGTTCCAGTGCCTCGCCACCCTCAATAGAACTGCTTTCCTCAAAGAATTGTTTTTTTTCACAACTCTAACACAGAATTGTGGTACATCTGGATGAAAAGCTTTCATTACAACCCAGTAAAAATGCCAATACAACCACACTGATCTATATTCTGCTACTAATGTGCAATAAGTAATGCAATTCTTACATTAAAAAGTCTCAAATTTCATTTTCATTCACATAAAATCTTTGACATAAAGGAAATATTTTGTTTTGCTTCATTTTATTCAGTGCTGTCAGAAGTTTTGGGGATTTTTTTCTTTGCACTTGAATACATTATGCATGCAAAAGTTGCTTTCAATCAAAAAAGTTTGAAACTTTAAAAGCTGAATTTTTTTAACCAAAAAGTGAAAAATATACATTTTGACCAGACTCATGTACTGAACTTGACCCAACTTGCAAAGAATTTCTCAGTCTCTTTCAAGAGCAAAGTAAAACAAAAAACAACAAACCTTCCATAAATTCTATCAGCAAATTCAGTATTCACCAATTTTGATGGGTCCATAAATATTCATAACAGAATATTGTCATATTGGAACTTGTCCCAGAGAAGTATGTTTTTTTTTAAATGCATACGAATCTCATATATGGGGTTTATTTCCTCAAAAGAACTGGCATTAATTATTAAAAATGGGACCTTACAGAAAGATGAGAGTATATGACTCAGTTTAAATATTCATGTGTGAAACGCAGAATTTAATCTGGAATTTTTAAAATTCACAGCCCCTGAACAGCTGTGCTTCTGAGCGAGAAGGAACTCTCAAAATCCAAAAAGGACCAACCAAGCAGAGATGAAGCAGACCCATTTAAAAGTGGCAAAGGAATACTTGTGTTCTCTGTTGTGGCTCTCCTTGTGTTACTGCCTTTGATGGAATCTAAATGCCTCAACAGCTGCATTAAAATAAATTAAAAATTTTACTCAGCCTCGGTGGCGGTGGCTGCACAAGACCGTGCGATACGCGTGTCACTCTTCCAGCCGGGGAACGGCACCGCTCCTGCTCGGATTCATCCCAAGGAGTGCTGAGGCTGGGGGAGATTCACTCTGTTACCAGGCTCAAGAGGAGCCCTCCTCAGCCCAGGAGGGAGCAGCAGCAGTTCCAGCGTGCTCTGGTGTTCTGATTCTCCTTCTGGGGCGAGCAGGGAGACGTCGGCACACAGCCGCTCCCACGGGGATCCCAGTCCTGATGCTGATTCTGAGGCAGTTCCTGCACACCACGGAACTGCAGGCACGTAACTGCAAAGTGGGAACTATCTCAGTTTAGGAGATTCCATCCCAGGCAGTCCCTGTGTTCGGCCGTATGGTTCACTCGTTTCTTTCCATTGTTGCGTCTGAGACCTTAACACGCAGCTGCTTTTTCTCATGTAGATAGATGCTCCACCCTCCCTGAAAGAGATGAGTCTAAAAACCCCTCTGGTGGTGCGCTGCCCTGAAGAGGATGTGGCAGAGTGAAATCATAAAAATAAATCCAACATAAAATAAATGCAAGGTCCAGCGTGAATTAAATATTTGCTAACACAACCTGAAAGAGGAGAAGGTCAGGTATCCATCAGTGCATCAGCTGTCACCACAATTTTTAAAGGATAACCAGGATGTCACAGAGCCATTCCCATGTTTAATTCAGCAAAATACAGTTCTGTTTTGAAGTGAAAACACATTTTAAAGGGTACTAAAGACCCTACCTTAGAAGTCTGTTCTCTCTGAGACTGGAAGGGATGGCAGGAAGAGGAAGCAGTGGCACACATCTGTATCACCTTTCCTGCTTTCCCTAATAAGGACAAGGTAACTGCTCTGCAAATCAAGGCTACGTTATTTAAAATCCAAACCCACACTTCTGGCAGTCAGAGCAGCAGCTGCATCTTCCATGCAGTATTTGATGTTTCTACCTCATCACCAAGTCCACCCAGCACCCAACTCAAAAGCCTGCAGCTTTTCTGAAGTGAGAGGTGCTGGTTATGCTGCATGTTGACAACATTCCCAGGTCAGCCTCTTCTGCTCCCATTTCTCCCCAGCACTTCTTGCTCAATCCCAAAACTGCAGCAGACAAATCTATCTACCACATATGTTCATGGTCTTAACTGCTTTAACTCCTGCCCCTTGTGGGCCTGCTGCTTTTTGCTGCAGATTTCCCAGGAAAAAACCTGGGAATTAGCAACCCACAAGTGCAATTACTGCTTTCACGGCTGTGGATAACCAGAGAAGTTGTCTTCCATACAAGTATTCACAGATGAACAGAGAGAAGATGGTTTACAGCTTGACGTTTTACTTCTAAAACACTCTGCTAAGCATCAGGACGTATCTCAGGCTCCCCAGAAGAAAGTTTCTTCCCCATCTTTCAGTCAGAGGTACGGGCCTTCTGCTCCACAGCCAAACATGATGGAATTGCACCACACATCCCAAACTGCACATAAAGCTACAAACATCAAGTAATTCCTGCTTTAAAAAGATCAGAAATAGCAGAAGACCTGGAGTAGAGCAGAACTAAAACCCCAGGCAGTCCTTCCTCACTGTCAGTCAGTCTTACCTGTATCATTGCTAACCATGGTTTAGGCAGTGCTAAGCAGGGGCAGAGATGCAGCTCTTACCCAACCTCCCTCCTTCAGCTCCTCACTGCTCCTCCTCCTTAACTTCAGGGAACATGGTTTTCTCTGAAATCTACAGCTTCCCCATTCCGTGGAAGTTGTGAAGATCCTGCAAGAAGCCCCAGGAACCCTCATCAGCTAGCTGAGAGACAGCTTCTCCATTCTCACTGGAGTAATTGCAGGGAAGAAGATATGTATTTTACTTATTTATATATTTAAGAAAGGCAAAAAAATTCTGGCCTGTGTTTATAGAGCAGTTAGATCAACACTTACAAATACGAAATACATACTGCTATTGTGTGGCAAAGGAGGAATAGTTTTCTTTCATTTCCCTTTCTGTGGGGTTTTTTTACAAGTGGAATAAATTGGTTGTATAACAAAATGTACCTAAAATAGAAACCCACATCTATATGGGAAAAAACTACACATCCCACCTCTCCAATGCCAAGTCAAGTCATGACACCAGGGTCAGGATGCCATTTATCACTGCCTACACTCTTTTGGTGCTGCATAATACTCCAAAGGGGATGCTTATCCTTTTTCCTTCCTCACCATATAGGTTTCTTTAGTGCCATAGACTCCCTGTCTCATGAGCCAGTGAGCACCTAGAGCTCTGTGTCAGTGGTCTAGAAAAATTCTCTTTGGTGGTTTCCAGTAAAATTTCTCACCTCGTCTCTTTTCTGGTTACCAGCACTTCTGGCAGATTTTAAGCTCCATTTGAGGCAGGATGATGCAGGAGAATGGAGCTGCTGGCAGGAGTCCTACAACATGTCCTTATAGAGGTTTCTGCTAAGCAAACCTCGCCCCATATTTTGTAGGCCAGTGGTCTGCAGGTGAAAAACACAGAATAAATTCAGGTCATGTCCCACAAGTGTTAATGCTGCCATGGCACTGTGGGCATTTCTGATAAAAGATTTTCATTTTCTCATCTTCCCAGAGTGGCTTAAGGCACACTTCCAGAGGGGAAGCTCCTGAGGATGGGGTGGCAGAGCTTCTCCAGGCTGGGAGAACATCCATGTCATTGTCTCCTGATTCAGTGTCCAGAGGCTCTGTGTGAAAATTTGAGGCGCAGCACTATAAAAGAAATGAGAGAAAGGGAAGATTGAAAAAAAGTCAACTAGCACACAGAAGCAGAAGTGTCAGACAGAGACTCAGGAAGCCTCTAGCTCACTCCCACAAGAACTTTGCTGAATGCATTCATGCCACAGACCACAGACGTTTTTGTCACCCCTACCCTCAGGCTTGTGTAGGCTATGTATGGCATATGGCTGTGTCTGTGCACAGCTAGGGGCTCACTTAAAACACATGAAAAAAACCTGTCTTCATTTGCTGAAAGTGTCTGTGCTGTGGCCATGTCTATGTGCATTGCTACATACATTAATATTTTAAAAAATTATTATATACAGGTACAACTGTATGCACACACTTGGAGCTGCTGCACTCAGCCCTCTGACACAGCAGGAAAAGTTAACTGGCTTGCTTGCAAAGTCTCCATGCCTAAAAATACGAGTTTTGCACGTTGCTTCCACATGGCTTGTTGTCAGAGCTAGTTTATGGCTTTTGTAATGAGAGAGTCTCTGGCAAAATGATTTTTAAAATGCATCCAAAGGGATAAACTAGAGGCAACTTTGAACTATACAGGCTTCCAACAAACCACTTTGAAGAGGATGATCTTCCCCAAATAAGGTAATTCCTCATGTAAAAGAAGATGACCTATGGACAAGTGATGGCATTTTATATAGGGGGTACCTGCAATTGAACAATGAGGAAAACAACCTCACTCAAAGTCGAGAATCAGTGAGTCCAGCACCTCTACTCCATCAGGGTTACATGTGCTGCAAACTTCTCCAAAGTAGTTTTAATGCAGTTAGCAAAGGCATACGGAACATATGGGGTGAAGGATCCTTGCTGAATGCATACCTGGACAGTTAGCTTGAAAATCATTTTCACTGAAAACAATATTTTGATCTGGAAGTTTTGGACTAACAGTCTATATTTCTTTATAGGCTCTGGAAACATGTATTGCACAATCTACTCAAAGTTTTCTTTTGCTTGTTTACACAGGGCAGTTCTGAGATGAATAAAGAACTTTCATTCTTTCCTGTGAAGCAGGGAGATGGCATTGCCCTGGCATGGGATGAGAAACAGGCACTACAGATTTCTGAGCTGGTCCTGAAAGAAAACCCAGCTCTGGCTCTACTGTTGTCAAGGACAAAGGAGAGGTCATACTGACTTGTGCAAGAGATTTTTATTGGGGAAAATCAGTGTTTTCTAACTACTGAAGGACATTCACAGAACACCTTCCCCACTCTCCTTGGGCCGCACTGTGATTTAAAAATGCTCGTTAGGCCTTGGCCTTGATGAGCTGCATCAGAAACCAGAAACACTGTCTGTTCCCAGGAACTAGTGCTGTCTAATAAGCTTTTGGTTTTTAACAAACAGCTTTGGAAATTTATTTTTCGTGCCCAAATAACGACCTGAGTTTAGGCCTAAGTCACTGGTCAAGTCTGGGCCTATGTTTGGCAAGGCAGACCTCTCTGAACATTGGGAGGGTCTTCCTTATTCCTTTTATCCTTATCTTTTCCCATCGTTCCCCTTCTTCCTTCCCCAACCTCAGTATAGATCATTTGTGTTGATTTTAGTTTTAGATTGATTACATTTCAGCATGATTTTTCTGTGCTTTAACCACCTAGTAAGCAGCAGAGTGAGCCTTGCCAATGCATTTTGTTGTGCTTTCACTTTAATATTAAACCTGCTTTTGCCAATTCCTTTGATTCTTTGAGCCACATTAACTCCTCATTTTTGAGAAAAAATTAGCATTTTCTTCTCAAGGCTACTCATGTCGCAGAATTCCTAGTCTTGATGATGTGTCTTCTGTACCAGGACTGGCCTCTGTAGCAACTGTTGTTCCTGACAGACAGAATGCACAGGTGTATGGAGCTGGAATTCCACTGGGTGTGTTCGTGTCTCCAGTTACCCTGGATATACACTGACACTCCCTCCCTTAAGGTAAAGTGTCCCTCTGGTGTCCTATTACTCACAGACCTGCTGCAAGCAGTTTTTATGACCCTTCAGCTCAAGGACTCCTATTCACAGCTGTTGCAAAGCAGGATATTTGGAAGCAGCTTCTATGCTTATACACAGCATGGAATACTGAATGCTAAAGAGTTAAGAATCCCCCTGAGCTCAAGAGAACTGCCTCTTTAAAATTCCTACTTCATCTTCTAGTGCCTTGCAAAAACAAAAAAAAATTCTCCTTAGTCTCTCCACAGCTATTCCTTGTAGCTGCCAGGAGGTGGAAACATAGCTACACCAACCTACGGGAGAAGCATGGTGTTGATGTGCAGTTGTACAGCGTGCTGCCTGCTGAAGAGCGGTGCCAAAAATACCTGCAGTCCAAACTGCCTCACTGGAGCCCAAAACACAGCATCTCACAATGCTCTCCCTGAGCCTCTCCACATCCCCTTCCCCCCCAGCAAGGCATCTATGCTGCTTGCTGTGGGTGCCCTTAAAGCAGCTGGTTCTGTCAGATGTGACTTACACATTTATTTCAACCAGAATCCAAAGTCAGGCTGCCTGGGATTGAAGGGCTCCCACAGCAGCAGCCATTGCAGCCCTTCAGAAGTGATAAACCATCAGATCCCTTGCAAAGTGACAAGGGGATACATTTTCCCTTGGGCTATGTGTCTGCCTTGACACTCAAAAACATCACACGCATGTCCAGGTATTACAAATGTGGCAGAGACCAGCAGTGCTCATTAGACAAGCCTTAGTCACCACAGAAACAGATACAGGTGTAACCATCTTCCCCTTGTCATTTGGTACCAAATTTTAAGGCCTGAGAGAGAAGTCCTTTCACAAAAGGCAAGCTTACATCAGTGCTTGGAAAAGGGGAAAGGGATGCAGCAGTGTTAAAAGGCTGTAGACAAAATAAGCTTTCAAAATATCACAGAGTTGGGGAAAACATCACAACTTATTTTGGTTTCTGTTTCTACAAGAGTGAGTTTGACTCTAGCTTCATTTCTGCTTCCTGTGCATTCCCCTCCTTAAGCTCATCCCACTGAGAGTGTTCTCAGCTTTCTCAGAGCAAGCTGAAGGGCACAGAGGATGGACTAGAAATGAGCCAGAAGATATTTCAGAGGAGACAACAACACAGGAAATCCTTCTTTGCACAGACAGCAGTAGAAGAAAGGAAAAAAAAACCCTGCATGGGAGGTAGGTCCCAGAAAGTACAGCTGGAAAAAAAATGGGGAACTAGTGTCAATCAATATATAGACAATGCCAGAAATCCACCCAAGAGACTTGTGATTTTATAAAATCAAGCATCCATCTTATTTTCAGAAAAAAAAAAAGTATGTATATATCTTCTTACCTTTGACATACACAATTATGCAGGATATCATGACCACAGCCCACATCTCTTCCAGTCCAGAATCCACCCTCAGAGCTTTGTTTCTTTCCTGGTAAACCTCTGTACTCTGTGGAATTGGCAATGCCAAACTTCAAACAACAATGAACTTGCAAATAAAAGTCTGCAGAACTGTGTCTTTCCTTACCTAAAAATTGGCATCAAATTTATTTTTAGCCAAAATATTTTGGCGAAAACTTAAAGAAGAAGAGTGAATATAAATCCCTACATTTTAACAAAACAGCTTGGAAGGAATGCAAATTTTTTTCTCAGCCCCACCCAGAGCAGAACCAACCCACAAAGCTCTAGGAACTCACCCCCTTGGCTACTTAGGCCAAATAGATATTTCCTTCTGCTGGGGATATGGAGCTGAAGTCACTGGGCACAAGTAGAGGACATCACACCCTGTGACCAGTTAAGCACTTCCAGAAACGATCACACAGGGGCACTGCCACTGTGTGTTTCAGCCTCCCCAGCCTTTCTGCATAGTATTTTTTTCTCTTCTGACCAATGAAGCAGGAGAATTAAAAAGGCATCTCAAAAAGAACAAGGTAACTCCCAGCAGTGGCTGCCATACCTCTCCCCTAAGCACCAATCCTCCCTGAGGTCTGCATACAGGAAAATGAATTCCAGAGATGATAAGGCCGGGCTGTTTGCATACACAAATCTCTCGATCCAAGAAAATTCACAGATCTTTATTTTAGATAAAATAACTTTGCTGCCTGTGAATGCAGCTGTGGCTATGAACCAGGAACAGATGCTAGGTGTGCTGGGGCAGACCTGCATCTAACCCGAGACTAACACACATTTTCCCACACTGCTTTTTTCACCCAAATTCTTTCAGCTCTGGTAACGGTGCGTGGAGCAGAAATCCCATGGGAAGCTATTTCCATTAGCTCAGAGAAGTCCACAGCCAATGTAAAACAAATCCCTGACATTTTTCACGTGTCAGCCCTGCATTTAGCATGCACAGATGAAGACAGAGGAGTATGAAACTTATTGCACATGTCAGAGTGTGGCAGCAATCAATTTCAGTTTCACACCCTAGGAGGAGAGGATACATCTTCATGAACACGGCTTTTATCACACAGAAATTTCTGCTGAGACACCACTACCAAGTGGCCCACAGTAGTTAGGAAAATATTCTTTATGTTGGCTCTGCACTGACAGCAGGCACTGTCTGACTGGCTGACTTCCCATATTTTCAGAAGTTTTCAATGAGGATGTGACTTCTGCCATGGGGTCTGCATTTTGTGAGAGGTGCAAGCTTTCCATCTCCTCTCCAAACCCAGTCTTGTTTTCCTTATTGGCTCTTTCATGCTGGTGAGCCTCGATTTGTGATTTGTGATTCTGCTGGTGCCTGATAAGGCAGCTCAGATTGAGGTTCTTTCCTCCTTCCAGGTATTTCATGGCAGATGCATAAATGATTTCCAGCATGCTGTGTTCTGTGCTGGGAGAGTGCAGACATTAACTGAGCCAACCTTTGTGCCAGGCCAATCCCTTCACTTGTTAATGCACTGGAAAAGGAGGGGATATCCTGTGCTTCAGATGTGCACAGAGCACCCAGGACAACAGGCAGCACGACGAAAACAATACTTTTTCCCTCACATGAGAGGACAGAAAATCTATTTCCTAATATAGATCTTGCAGCAAAGGCCTTATGCCAACAGAATATTCTCTGTAAGCTTTGCTGTTTTCATGAAAATGGACTATGACAAAAGCATTCTCTCTTCAAAAAATAAGCAAGTGAAAGCATCAGGGGAGAGGGATATCTGGGACAGCTGTTTGTTTTTATTGCTGCCCTGTGAAGGTTTTTCCTTTTATTGAGCTGTTCCATTGAAACATAATCTAAAAATACTGATTGGCTTAAAATAGTTCTGTTTTGGGATCAGGTTTCACCTCCCAGCTCTCTGGGCAAAATTGAGCACAGAGAAAACAAAAGACTGAAATACATCTTGCCTCAACAGAAGCTTATTGTAATAGAAGTTCTTCCTTTCCCAGAACCTGGGCAGCACCTCCTGGCCACACCAAGTAACTCCTAAACTGGACTGAAAAAAAGCCAAAAGCAAGCAAAATTCCTTTGTAATTGTTTCTCCTCCTCAAGAGGGCACCTGTATCAAATTATTTGCCTGGCACAGGTAACAGCCTGGCTCCCACCAACATGAATATATAGAAGAACATGCTACTGGCATCTCTTTTTCAATGATGAAAAAAATACCAATTCTTATTACTGTAATTCGTACTTTAAATTGGAGAATTCTGATGTAAGCATCAGGAAAAATAATAGAGAAATTCTGAAAGAAAAAAGAATAATGCTTACCACAACATCCTCCTGTTTCAGACTAGCGTTCAGAGGCAGGAGAGCTTCTTTCTTTACTTCAAAATATAGATCTTTCTTTTTTCATAGAAAAACAGTGTCTTTTAGAAACATCTTTAAGTGCCAGACCAGTAAGTGGAATTTGGTACACTGCTGGAAAGGAGAAAACAAGAATGGTTTGCTTGCTCCATTTTCCAAATGGGTAGGTTTAGTTTCCAATGGGAAACTAAAAATCAAAAGAAAGTATTTGTTTGCTTAGGGATTCATTTTTTCCCCCCTCTCATCTTAGCCATGGAAGGATTTCTGGTTATTCCACATTGCCCAGTCCTTATAAGCTGTTTGTGTCCTGTGTGCTTTTTTGACTTAAATCAGTTATGTTTGGTATGCCCTGATCTTCTTGTTGGCAGGGGAGGGCAGCAAATGGGATTGAAAATTACCATCAAGCATTTATCTGCACCTTTCTATACTGCACAGAAATTCCTGTGGAGGCTGTACTTGCAAGAAGTTACATGTCTGGATGGCTCCTGTGTTATTTTAACAATTATATGTATTTTTCACTTATCTTTCAGCTCTCTGTTGGTGTTCTAAAAGGGTCCACATTGCACTCTGGTGTTAAACTTTCAGTTATGGGTCAGCTAGCGAGGACCAGGAGATTTTGTTGGCTTTTACTAACTGAGGCCAGCTTGGCTTAGCCTTTCCTGATGGCCCAGTGATTTTCACACTCTTATAAGACTCAGAAGACAGTTCAGCTTCAGACTGCAAGAAACAAGCACCAGTTCAGTTGCTCTTTTAACAGCTCCAGAGGTGCACAGAGCCCAGTGGCTCATGGAAAGGGAATAATGGGAGCTGCCAGCTCACAGCCTCTGTAAGCCTTTGAAGCAAGCAAACCCCTCCTTACTAACATAAAGCAGGTCAGTGTCCCAGACATGCACACTGAGAATGTAAACTCTTTGTGCAGGAAAATGTTCACTTCCAGGGTTGCTCCCAAACTTCCTTAAGAAGACATTAAAGGTGCTGGCTTGAGACCTCAGACACAAGCAGCAGCCATTCACAAAGCATGCACAACTCTGAGAGCAAAGCAAGATGGTTTTTTCTCTTCTCCTTCCACTTTCTCATATCTCATGCCAATCCCAAAGCAATCCCTTCTCCTGCAGAGCAAGCAGTGGACTTTGAAGTCCATTCAGCACTGGGTCAGTCAATGCAGTGTAATCTCAGTTACTCAGCCTCCTCAGAGAAGCCTCAGGATTCACATTCACCAGCACAGAGCACTGGACACGTCTCTGAGGTTTTTCCCTCAGAAACAGGGTAGTGAACCACCTTTTTTATCTGAAAAAAGCCTTGGGAGGCTTGAAGTCAGCACTGTGAGCTGCACACACATTCTCAACAGCATGGGAGCTGAGTAACACAGGAAGACAGTGTGCTTAGGGCTTAAAAGAGGGGAAAAAATCTCATATTTCAACCACACACACAAAAAATTAAAAATAGCAAGGTTTCTCTTGATGAGTAAATCCAAATATGTGCCCATTTGTTTTAAGGCAAGTGAGACCTCCAGACAGCCCAGCTTTGGTAAATCCATCGGATTCAATACAACAGTTAGCAAATTTCATTACAGGATTGCAAGGCAATCAGGACTAGGAAAAACACAGATCAGACAGTGTGTTCTCCACTGTCCTCCTGTATCCTACATATGTCCTGCTTTAGGAACCTACCTCATCTTGAAAGAGGAGAAAAAAAAAAAAAGATGGTTTGAGTTCTTGTGTGTGCTGATATTGAAATATTAAACAGCGATAAAATTTAGCTATTGAAATCCTGGTATTTTCTATCCTACTTTGTTTAAAAAAATGCATCATCTGGGGAAAAATACAACTCCAAACAACTCAATGATGACAAAAGACACCTTTTTACCCTTCTACTTTACCTCAGTATCCAACTTCCTTTTCTAGAGTACCACTTCATTATTACATATCTTATACATTGGCTTCTAGAAATGACAAATGAGCTGCCAGTTTTGCTTTCTTATATCAAGATAGAAAAAATAATATAAAAATTAACAACAAAACCCAAGTGTTCTATATTGAATTAAAACAGGATACCAATTAGTGAAAAGATGCACCTCTTTTTTTATCAATATAACAAAATTAATTATGTCAATCAAATAACAAGTATGCAAACCTTGAGAAATCAACACTGCACTGCTAGCTAAATTAATTAAATATATAACTTTACAGGATTACAGTGGTAACACAGCCAAGTGATCAAGCCCTCAAACTAAAATAACAGATTATTGCCACTAAAGTAACCCTAGGAGAGTTTAAGTCATCATTCAGTTTCAATTATCTCACTTAATATAAATGCACTTAGATTGTGCACTAGTTAGTTTTTCCTTTCACTACACAAGAGGGTTCATATTCTATCATTCTCTTTTTCAAAAGGACACAGTGAGCTTTAAAAAAAATGTCCAACAGTAAAGTCATGCAACAGCTTAAAATGCAACCATTATTATGAGAAAGCCTGACTCAGTGAGAGGCTGGAGTTTAAGTTTAGGAAATCATTAAAGAACTCTGCTGGGAATCTCTCATGTGCACAGAAAAATGAAAAGCAAGAGATAATGGTGTAACTGCACCCTGCAAGGCAAAAAAAGAAAAAAGCCAAAAAGCAGAGAGCAGGACAAACTATTTACTGCTTACCTTCTCAGGATCTTGAACTGGCTCTAAGGACTCAAACCCTGAACTTGCTGCCACACACAAGAGTCTCATTCAGGCTTATGCTGGTTTCCCCACTGACATAAGATCTTTAAATTCTTCCTGGATGACCTGCCAAGGAATCAACTTCAGCTGTGTCTGTGGATAACAGGATTTTTTGGTTTTCCTTCTCTTTACTTCTTGAAAAAGCATGTCCCACTCACTGCAGCTCTCAATCCAGTTCCACATTTCAGGATCATTTAGGATCATTTTTTTAGGCCCAGGTATAGTCATATCAGGATGATTAGGGTGATTTTCAAGGCAGGCAGTAAGCTAAGATGTAGGTGGGTATTTTCTAGAAAGTTTGTGTCATCTTCCAGTTAAATCAGGGGCACAGGTTCTGTTGGAACCAAAACCAGGTTTACTCTTACAATCAAACCAACCTTATTTCCAAGTATGCAATTTATTGAGATTTATTCTGTCCTTAGTACTTAGGCATGGTTTCCTGATAGGATCTGTTGCTTATTTGAAGGGAGTTTTAAAAGAATAAATACAAGCTCATAGAAATTCTACTGGCTTTTACACAATATTAAAATAATTTAATTTTACACTTTATTTTTATTTATTACTCTTGGGTTCAAATAGGGGTCTAGATTTATATCCCCTCCAAAGCTTATAATAATGGTTTTCAATAGTTACACAGGAAAAGGGCTGCATTCTGCATTTCTGCAGTGCCAAACATAGCAGTAGCCATTTCCTTTTTGTGATAACAGATAACAAGCCTTTCAAAGCCACAAAGTGACAAGAACTAATAAAGACCAGGCATTATCCCACCCTCACGTTCCTATTAAAAGTTCTATAAGCATCACAAAAGCCTCATCAGAGCAGAACACAATAGTTCTCTCAACACAAAAGCCAATATACAGTGGCCAAGAAGATGGAAACCTACAGTAAGTTTGTATTTCTCTTTGCCTTCAAGGCTACATTCAGATTTTTCCATTATGTTCACTGATCTCAGATAGAAAGATAAATGAATGCTAGTCTCATTTAAACCCTTCTTGCTGCAAGAGTAAATGCACCCAGTGAGAAATTTGATGCAGAAGTTGGGTCCTAATTAGCTGAACCTAAAGCACCCAAGCACTCCAAATATCAGTTCAGCCTGATCTTAGGGTAATGAAATTTCAGAATAGAGTCTTCACTGGCAAAGTGAAAGTAAACACTGACTACTACAGAGAGGTTAATGCAGAAATTCGGGGCATTTCCTTGGAGGATTAGAGATTTGGAGGGTGGGAGTGGGAGGAGATGGGACACAGGGAGCAGGAAGAAGAATGGAAGAAGGGAAGAGAAAGAGAAATCAACAACTTGAGCTGGATACTTCCAGTCTCACTGAGCTCTATTTCTGGAGGAAGAGTATATGCTTTGTCTGGTAAGTGTATAAGCACATTTCCATCGTACTCCTTGAGGAAAATGGTGAAGTAGACATAGTGGTTATTATTTATACATTTCAAAACTTAAAAGAAAAGGAACACAGTCTACTGTCAAATTCAGAAATCTCTCTCCAAAGTGCAAGAAATTCACATGCAACAGAGAGGTAAGTAATTTACACTTTTCTTTCATGGGTCAAGGAAAAACAAAACACCACATTTTATAAGTGTACATACTGTAGTAAAAAGAACGATCTGTGAGCTGGATGGAAAAAGCCAGACTTGTAAATTTATGACATTATTTTTTATGTCTCAGCATCTTGCATGTCCAAAGAGCACCAAATGATAGAGCAATTGAAAGGCAAAACTGAAGAAGTACACATCCAGAAAATGTCCAATGGGGTGAGCTGGAATGAAAAGTCTTCTCAAGGTACCAGGGCCTGAGGGAAGAGGAGAATTCCAAAGGCATTTCCATTCAAGCAGCACCAACATCAGCTCCAGTTACCCAAACAGTGCAGCAGGCAGCCTGGTTGCTGTGCATGCATGTGAATATATCCACATGTGTACTACCATTTACTGGAAAAAACATGGAGCTCTGTTGCAGCCGGGAGGCCTGGTAGGCTCCCGTGGCGGTCAGTTGCTTAAGGGCAGAAATGCCTAGTCATGGTGACTAGGCCAAAATAACTCTTCTCCCGCGCTTAGACCCTCGCTTATCTCCCTGTAAGACAATAGGTCACTTTGTACCCCGAACCATACCATTGGACACCTTTTCAAAACCTCTGTACCCTATAAAAACCCCACTTTCCCCCAGCTCAGGAGAAGCCGCTGTCCCTGGAACCCTTCACCGAAGAAGCTAATAAAGATTCATCTGTAGAACTCCATACGGCGCTTCTCCTCTCTCTCCCTGCGTCTGCCAAAGCACCTTAGCAAGCTTATGAGCTGAGAATCACTGCTAAAGAGCTGATCACTGCTAAGAGCTGAATATCACTATAACTAAGCTTGCTAAGTGTTGCCGGTGCCCGAGAGCTTTGCCGGAGTTGCTTGGACAGGGGGGTACGTAAGTGCACCCCTAACCAAGACCAACCAAGGCAGCCGAGACACCGACTGAAGCTACCGGAGAAAAAACAAAAGAGCTCCACCAAAAATGTCCACTTAGCTTGCATGAGTCCTCGTTTTTAAGACCTTTGAAATTTTCCCAGGTTTTTAACACTGATTTCAGTCTGACACACAGAAAGAGAAGACCTCATAGTTACCTCAGTAATAAATTCTGCACCTAAAAGCCCAAATTCGTGATCAACACAGAACATTCTAAAGAAGAGAGCATTGTTTAGAGCTTATATTCTCCAGTCAAAGGGGCACTTGGGAAGACAATTCAATATTTAGAGCACAAAGAGCAAAGCCTGGGACAAGAGGACTGCAACTGTAGTTCCTTCCTGGCTGGTCCAGGGGACAGAAAACCCCTCTTTGCTGCAAACACAGGGACAGCAAATGATTTTTTTTTTTCTCTCCTACTTTTTAGGAAGACATAAGCCCAAAATGCTCGAAGGAGGAGTATTCTCCCCCCTTCCTCTAGATCCTGCAAACCAGTAGGATTTCAACATTTGCTTCCCCTCCTTTTTTTTTTCTCTGAGTCTCTTTACCAGGTCAGAAGCATGTGGTCACCAGAAAAGAAAGAATTAATTACCACTTGGCTTTGTACAGGATGACTGATGAATATTCATTTGGTAGCTCAAATGGACTTTGCTTCATGATTAAGGAGGACTTCAGTGAACCAAATATTTCTATTACCAAATCACAAGGTGCTTTATACACTTGCCAAACTGAAGTGGAAAAACCATCACTGGCAAAAGAAGGGGCAAAGGGAAAGGGCTGCAGTGATTTTGAAAGGCTTAAATACAGGAACAAATAAAGTATGCTTCCAAATATTTAACAATGAATTTTCATTAACTGCTTTGTTATGCATCCAAGAAAAGGGTGGCACTGCAAGGAGAGAAGCGAGCCTGTGGTCAGCAAGTCTACAGTAAGCAATAGGTGAACAAGCACTACTTAGAAATCCTCATTACATCAATTTTTAAGGGATGTACATGCTTCCAGACAAGAAAGTGAGTCACCATCTCAAAGAAGGAATATTTTTACACCAAAGTAGCCACATAAACCTTGTGTCAACACAACAATGCTGGCAGCGATACAGTGTTACTCATTCATTTGAGCATACCTTTATTTTCAGAGCCAAACATATGAAGCATATTCATTCAATTTTAGGGCTAGACTCCTTGTAAAATGGTGTTAATAACAAAAGGCACTTTTTAGTCAACTGAACCTTGTAAATTTACGCTCATATTAAAGACATTAAAGATATACTTTACCTGTGAATTTACTAAAGTCCGAGACTGTAGCAAGTACCAAAATTAAAAACAAAGGCGCTTCCCTCCATTCACCCAACATGCTGAGGGAACAGAATGTATACATTTATAACTACTGGCAAACACTTATTTCTGACCATTTTTGCTAATACATGTGAGTTTCACAGAAATTTTCCTGACCAAACATCAGGAAAGCTTTGGCAAAAAGAATTACAGAAAATATTTTGTAAATGTTATCGCACAGGATAATGCTATGACACTAGAAACTAAGGTTCATGTAGCCTACAACCAGTTGCAGTTGGAAAGGGACATAACTGAGAGAAAGCAGACCCCCTAAATCTAAGCCCTGTGCTAACAGAACCACACCACCTAAGTCACTGTTGCCAACTCCTGCTATATAGGAATATTGTAAATTAAGAGGCTTTTTTCAGATTTTACCACTTTTCACAGTGTTAAAAAGTAAGAAATCTTCTTTTTTTTTTTAGTTATGTTCCTCATTTTTGTAGCTGTATGAATATGCTTGAGAACACTCTTGTAAAAAGCTCAAGAGCCAGAAAAGGAGACATTGCAAGCTGCCTTTACTCTGATCAATTCTCAAATCATTTTCATTCTACTGGTGGAAGGATAGTGGAATTTTTGAATTTCTGCACTTTGCTAACATTTTACAAAGGTGTAGCACCTTTTTCTTGGAAAAATCCTGTCAGGATCTAAAATTACCTCCCTTGACTATCACAGTGGCACTACAATGAAAAAATAAATCTTGATTCAGGTGCGGTTTCCTTGTGTGCTGACCTGAGAGCCTTGTGGAGTTCCCATCTGCACTGTGCTTGGCTGATGATGACTCTGATGTCCTTCATCATCCAGTCTGCCTGACTTGTGTGAAAGCTGCAAGCAGAGGACAGGGCAGGTCTGACTTGTCTGGTTCTTACAACATCAGGGCTCACTTACTTCACTTTGTAGATCTGAAGTTGTACCAAAAGGAGCAACACCAAGCCACAACAGCTTGTAAATCCACTTAGAGTCAGGGGATTACAGTCAGGCTTTTACAACATCAGTGACTGTCATGTTGCAGCACATTTGGGTTATGATCATTTCCATTATCTTCCCCTTGAATGAAGCAGTCAGAACAGACAGCCAGGGAAAACACAGGTATTATTTCTAATAATCCAATTCTGCAGCAAGTCAGTAAGAGAAATAAGTCATTTTAAAGCTTTATAAAATTGAATTAGATTTTTGAACAAGAAGTTAACAAGAATTTCACACGGTCAGTTTAGTAATTACCTTGGCATTCCAAGGTCTCAAATTTAGAGGCTTCTGCCTGCATTAGAAACACCATCAGGTCAGTCCATGTCCATAAGTACATCCTGCACATGCTCATGGATCATGGATAAGATATGCCCTTGTGACAGACTGACCCCAACCAACAGCCAAACACCCACCCTGAGTCCCTCTCACGCCTTTCCTGTTGAATGGGGACAAAATAAAAGAAAAGCTAGATTTATGCATTGAGATATGGATAGCTTGATAGGGAGAGGAAAGCAAAGCTGAACATGCAAGCAAAGAAAAATGGGAATTCATTCCCTGGTTCCCATCAGCAGGCAGATCTCTAGCTACTTTTGTGGGAAGCTACACCTCAACATGCACAACAGCTGCTTGGGAAGACCACCATAACCACAAACAACTGCCCTTCCTCCTCCTTTTACCAAGCTTTTAATGCTGAGCTGGACATCAAATGGTGTGGAATGTGGAATATGGAATATGCCTTTGGTCAGCTCAGGTCAGCTGTCACCACTCTGTCCCCTGCCTGAAGTCTGGGAGGAGTGAAGGGGAGAAAAGCCATGAGAGAAAGCACTGTTCTACAGCAGCCAAAAAAGTGGTGTAACATCAACACTGTCTTAGCCACAGCACCACGAAGGCTGCCAGAGAGAAGGTTAACTCCATCCCAGCCAGCCACAGCACAATCTTAACCCCTCATTCCACACCATTCACATATGTGTGATCTGAGATACCAAAGTATCCTCTGTCCCCCTCACACATTGCTTCATTTCTATACCCTACTCAAACCTCTTCATTCCATCTACCTATCTTCCCTGAAATTGCTTCTTAACAACACTTACAACACATATGTACCTAAACCATCTTTACATTCAACACTCAGGTTTATACATCCTCTATAACCACTACATCTTGTCCCTTGACATATGTACAGATATTATTCTCCCATTCCATGCACTTCCTCCCCCAAATTTCCATAATAACAATCAATTACTTTGGTCATATCTGTCAAGGGGATCACTCAGGACAGCACCACCTTGGATTGTTAAGCAACACCCACTTGGGGTGGGTCAGCCCTGCACTCACATGGTTCCTGGTGAGGCTCATTATCTGTTGGTTCAGATGATTCCTGCTGTATTCCTTCCCATACCACACAAGTCAAATAATGGACTCTTTTCTGCCAGGAATAAATCTCCATGAGGTGCACAGCAGATTGCCACTTTCTCCTGCACCACGTGCACCTGGGTCCCTGAGCAAACACAATCGCACAAATGCACTTTCCTTTTCCACACTGCCTTTCCCAGTGCACCTACAGGGCAGCCAGTTTGCCATGCCTGACCATATTGATATCACAGACACCTCCCTCCATCTGCTCCGGGGAGATTTTACCTACATGGGTCACTTGATTGCACTGCATGTTTCACACGTGTAATGGCCTCAACACTCAGGGCCCACCCCTCAATCACAAACCCATTTTTTTCAATGCATCCCTCCCAGTTATGGTCCCTATCTTGGATTCTTCCAGCTCTTTCATCCAATTTTCTCCCCATGTCCTGTAGAGGAAGGGGGTGAAAGTGGCTCAGTGGGCATCTGGCTGCTGGTCAAGGTTAACCTGCCACAGTCCTTTTTGTTTCATCCAACAATGGGCACACAGATTTTAACCAGTAATTTCCTAACCTGCAAGCAAATGCTGCTGGTCCAGGTCAATCCAGCACAACCCAAACCTGCTCCCTTTAAGACATTGCTCAGAGCAGGAGAAGGCTCTTGCCCAGAGCAAAGGTCAGGCTTGCCTCAGATGACCTCCTTGAGTGAGTTTTTGAGTTTAATACCAGCAGGACAGAATGCAAAGCTGGTGAGAAATGCACATGATTAGCACATCTGCCCACAAGGACAAGACAGCCTATCAAGGTATCACACATTCAGTGAAACTTGGTTAAATAAATCATCTTTTAAATCAACCTTTGCCCAATCAAAGTCCAGCCTTACTTATACGTACAGCCACAGGAGGAACAGCAAAAGAGAACTCCAGTGAAGGCTGCTCTACATAGATATATAGGTAAGAAATTCATTTTCTCCTCATCCCTTTTCCCTTTGAAAACTCGTTTTTGTAATACAAATAATTTTGCACAGATCAAAGGGTATCATATGCAGTGCACTGTAACCTTCTCTCCACTTCTAAATAAATTCTAAATAAATTCCAATTCTAAATAAATAAGAATCTCCAATTCTAAATAAATAAGTAATTTATCCCATAGAAGCCTACTGTTTCTCCAGCTCTGTGTAGAACTGGTTTTGCATGTTACTTTCTGGAATTATCACAGATTCCCCGTGTTTGTCAAGAAAGGCTGCTTTGAATTGTGCTTGCAACTGATATAGTATGATGTGTTCTAAACTGTGTTCAAATAACAGGGAAGTTCATCCCTTTATTAGTTATTGTCAGTGTAGTACACAGAGATCAAAAATGCTCAAGGCACCTGAGCAGGGACTACAAGTGATTCATGATCCGCAGGCTGCATATCCTTGCAAGCTGAAATTCCTGTATTCTCCAGCTCCAGTGACATCTGTGCCAAACTCACACCACACATCCATGCTGTTCTATGTGCTGCCCAAGCAGCATCAACAATGAAACTTCAGCCCTCATAGCAAGGAGTCTGCAGCAGGGATAGCCACTGCAATTGCTCTGCACTCACACAGAAGGATTTCACTGCCAGCAGATCTAAAGAACTGACTTCTGTCAGTAAAGAGACAGAAAAAAAAGTCTTTCCAGTAAAAGCCTTCACTCTAACCTTGTTAACTAAATTCAGCTTTGCACAGCTGGATTTCCTGAAGCCAAAAAAAAAACCACACCAAGAATTCTGAAGCAAACCCTCTTGACAAGTACTTAGAGGGAATATACCCCAGGTAAGCTCACTGTTCTTACTCAGAGCTATTTTTTCCATCCTGTCTGGTAGAGATGACTTCTGCTCTGCAGCCCCGGGAGTGTACAGTGACCAAGAAGCCCCAAAAGAAATACGGCTTCTTCCTGCGAATTGAGCAGGACACCGCAGGGCACATCATCCGCAACGTGGAACGCAACAGCCCCGCCCACAGGGCTGGCCTGAGGGATGGAGACAGAGTCCTCAGGGTCAATGGTGTCTTTGTGGACACGGAGGATCATGCACAGGTACAGATCTGTTCAGTCTGGGATGCACACCATGCCCCCATTACCCACGCCCGTGGCTGCTGTGTGAAGCTTTTCCTTCCAGTTTTTACGGCTAGGAAATCCAGGAGCAGAGTCAACTGCTCTGAGTGTCCCCCTGTATAATCTATTACCCACCACGGCCATGGAATGTCCTTGGGGTGCCTCCCTAGTGCATTAGCGGGGGGTGAGACAACAAAGACAGTGGACAGTGCAGCTTTTCCTGGGGAAAGCTTTTAGCTCCATCACTCAAGTGCCCGCCTCCATTTCCCCTTGTCCATTACAGGTGGTGGAGATTGTCAGAAGCAGCGGGAATTCCGTTGTACTCCTTGTTCTGGATGACGCATCCTACGAAAAGGCACAAAAGGAGGGGGTGAACCTGGAAGAGCTGGGTCAAAAGGCATCCACAGGACAGCAGCAGCAGCAGAGCCCACCATCCACGGCCAACAGAGGAACCACTGCAGTTCCACAGCCCCGGCTCTGCTACCTCGTGAAGGAGGAGACAGGCTATGGCTTCTCCCTGAAAAGCACAGAAGGTGAGAGCCTGGAGAGAAGAAACTGGAGATTATATATATCTATATATCTATATCTATATCTATCTATTTGGCAGCAGGGACAGAGGCAACCACAGTTAACACGTGGGGGTTAATGGGGACACACAAACTGTTCTTGCTAACAGAAAGGAAGTGAGAAGTGGCAGGCTGAGTTCAGATCCACCTCCAGTACATTTCTGTACAGCAGATGCAGCGCAAGGTTTTCGGAGGACCATGCTTCTCGTGGGATGGAAAACAGATGAAAAAAAAAAGAGAGAGAGAGAAATAAAAAGCTATTTTCTGCTTGTTATTTAAGCCCACTTAACCAAATGTACAGTCCCTGTTCAAACAGTAGATATATGCTCAATGTGCTAT
The DNA here is from genome assembly GCF_021018805.1 of Prinia subflava. NCBI lineage: Eukaryota > Metazoa > Chordata > Aves > Passeriformes > Cisticolidae > Prinia > Prinia subflava. Next base: position 630,444 of record NC_086271.1, read on the forward strand.
GTTAAGTCCTGTTCCATTCCTCAAAATCACCTCAGGAATCAGCACATGAGATTCTAGACAGCTGTAAGAAACACTTTCTCTAATTTGTACATTAATTCATTTAGAAAAAGGATTTTGAACCATTTCCATATATGCCTTTTTTCCAAGGCCAGTAAACGGAAGAGGGAGGTCTTCTGGAGAGCACCAACTCTAAAGAGCCCTCTAAAGGCTATTTTGGAATGCAACGTATTGAAGGACCAAACATAGGCTGCTTCCAAACACAGGAAATTATGAAATGTAGAAAACAACAGTAAAAGCAGCTTCTCTCTTCAAAATGATGGGGGGAGAGGAGGGTGGGAGGGAGCAGGAATCAAATCCTTTTCAGCTATGTTAATCAGCCCCTTTGCACTCCTGGTTGGGAAATAAACATGAGTTTGAGCTGCATGTAGTGAACAAGTATCTCCCTCCACCACTGAAGGGATTTTTCCTGACCAGAGTAAGAGACAGAGGAGTGTCTGTGTGGAAGGTTGGTGGTGCTCCTGTAATCCGCATGCAAGCAGAGGCCAAGAGTCTCTGAGGACATCAGTGCTGAGTTTCCTTAAGCACTATATTCAGGCCTATTACAGTGACTTACCCTGTGTAATGGGTTTTCATTTATTTTAGGACAGAAGGGGTTGTTCATAGTAGAGCTTTCATCACAAGGAGCAGCTGCAAAGGCTGGTGTCCAAAATAACGATCGCCTGATTGAAATCAATGGAAAAAATGTGGAAAATGACACGCACGAGGAAGTGGTGGAGAAGGTATTGATTTATCTTCTGTTCTGGCCTGCTTTCACAGCAACCTATCAGGGTTACTAAGGAGGCCAGGCTGGCTGATTTAAGCACTTCACAGTAAATCTTGGGAGCTGCTGCTCATGTACCATCAACAATTCAGCACAGTCCTCTGCACCGGCTGTTATCAAGCAGCCTCTTGAACTGCCTCTCAATGAACACTGCCTTCAGGACAGGCCAGAGGATCTCAAATAACACAAGTATACTGCTGCCAGGAACCCTATTAAATAAATTCATTTCCTAGAGGTCCTGGAAATGCTCCTAATGGCAGGAGGGCAAGTCATCAGATGTGGTTTCCAGGGCAGGAAGAGGGAAGCCTCTGATGATACAGTCAGCATGGAGCAGGGAAGGTTTCATGATTTGAGACAGTAGTCCCTTTCTCCTGGGAGAAGTCCGAAACTTATGAAAATTACTGTGCAAGTAATTTCACTAATTGGCTGCAAAGAACATTACTAGTGAGGCTTCCAGCTTTTCACTGCTGGCACTGCTAAAATGCAGCTGGAGGTGAAGAGATTTCACAGAAGCCATGGAAGTCCAGCACTCCAGCAGCATTCAGTGCACACAGCTAACTATGGAATCGTGCAGCACCTACCTGTGTTTTGTTGAGCTACTGCAACACCAGCAGCAGAGTGACACTGGTTAAGATGTGCAAAAACAGCCCCCATTAGAGTAGAAAGGACTAAGAGAAAGACAGACTTGGAGAGGTTGAACAGGCAGAAAAATCCCCCTCACCTCAGAAACGGTCATACAGGGAGACAGAAGAGGACCAAGAGTGACAGAACCTTGACTCCTGTCACTGTAATCTACAATAGCAGTATAGATGGCACGATAAGTCTATATTGTAGAGTTCCACACCTAGAATAGCCAAATACTATCTACTCAGGCTCCCTGGATTCTAGAGCATTGTATGCCACTCCCATGGCCCTCCACAGGTAATTCCCTACAGGTCAGGAACAAAGTATGAAATATAGAAAATTTCATCATATATTACATGCCAATTTTGTCATGGTCTAAATTTCCAACTGGAGAGGGGGAAGAGAAAAATCAATTTATAGTAGCATGGCCTGGACTAACTCCACTATCCTGGACTAACTGCACTATGTATCAATTTGCAAGTTACCAAATATCCCCAATTCCCACATGCTGTTGAAGGGGTGACATCTGAGACTGTACATGTGCTGTCACAGGTAAAGAAGTCTGAAAATCATGTTATGTTTCTACTTTCAAATGAAGAAACAGACCGCTATTTCACCAGCCAGAGGATGGCACTGAGCAAAGAGAGCGCCAGCCTAAGGTTGCTTCCCCTCAAACCACGACTCATTGAGATCCAGAAAGGAAAAAGTGGTTATGGATTTTACCTGCGGATGGAACAAAATACTGGTGGTAAGGTCCAAGTTAACACACTGACCATGACATTTGCTGTATCATTTCTTCCTATATGATGTTTGCAGCCCTTATTCTCTTTGGCTTCTTACCGGCCATCTAGGAGAAACCCTCAGGGAAAACAGCCTCAGTGTGAAGTGCAATTCTGACCATTTACCTTTGCCACGCTTTTTAATGTCTTTAACACTCACCAAGCTCTGCCTTCACAGCAATCTTTCTCCCGTTCTTATTTTAGACCACATCATCAAAGATGTTAATTCTGGAAGCCCAGCAGCCATGGCAGGTCTGAAGGACAATGACATCTTAGTGGCTGTCAATGGCGAGCGTGTGGACGGGCTGGATCATGAAAGCATAGTGGGAAAAATTAAGCAGTGTGAGGAAAGAACCTCCCTGTTGGTGGTGGATAAGGAAACTGACAGCATGTACAAACTGGTAAGAAAACACAAACTACTGCTAGGAATTGATAATTTATCACAGTGAAACAGCCAATCTGCTCTGACACTTTCTCAGCTTGCAGGAAATGTCTAAAAGACACTTGTATTTCAGCAACTCCAGTTACACTTGTACAGGCAGTCACTCAACACTCAAATCTTTAGCCTCTTCCTGATTTTTCTAGACACTACTGGAACAGTTCTAAATTCAAACACATCACAAGAAGGGTTAGGGTTTGCTGTTAAGACTCAAATTCAGAGCTACATGACTGTGTAACCATTTATGAATAACGAAGCTCCCTTCTCACACAGATCATTGCACTGTAGCACTCAGACAGAATAGGGAAGAACTTTTCACTGCAGCTAAAATCTGAGTCATTAACAAAGTTTTCAAACATATTTCAAACAAAATGTTTGAAACAGGTTTCACAACAGAAGTTTTTATTTTAATGTAGTTTTGTCCCTTTTTTCAGGCTCAAATCTCCCCTTTCTTATACTACTACAAAGCACAGGACTCAACCCCAGCTAAAAGGGAGGAAAGAGTGGAGCTGCACACTGAGCAGAAAGTGAACCACAAGCCAAGGATCTGCAAGATGGTCAAAGGACCCAATGGGTTTGGCTTCAGTTTAAACATGATCAAGAACAAACCTGGATTGTTCATCACTGAGGTACTAATGACGAATGAGGAGCAAGGAGAAGCTCAAGTAGTCTGCTGGGCAGATTCCTGCCCTCTATCCTGCAGACAAATGCAAGAAAAGCCACAAAAGTCTCTTTTCCAGTGTTCTCAGATCAGAGCTGGAATTGTTTAAGTCAGACTGACATTGTTGGCCCAAGACAAAAAATGAGCACCAGAAAACATTCCTTCTTCTGTTAGACATCTAGAGGGAAGAATTCAGCTTTTGCCTCATTTTTACTTTTATTCACGAGTCTGGCACACTAAAATTAGTATTTTAGACAGAATTGGCTTTTACTGTAGAACAGCTTTATTACAGGAGATGCCTTTGCCCTACCACTACCCACATTCACTAAATTCCACAGCTGGTAATATCCAAACTCCTTTTGTCCCAAATTAAATCTGTAAATTCAGCTTTCTTGAGAGGAGGGGTTCCACTCATTACTAAGGGACCTGTGAATTGTACTAAACTTTGAAGTCACTGGACAGAGACCTCCAAATAGTTAGAAAACTGTTTTTCTACCAGTCTTCATGGTTTTACCTCACCACATTCCTATAATGTAAGTCTATAAAGATCAAGAAGTATCCTAAAATCTCAAACTGATGGGCTCCATGTTTATGATGTCTGGGCCCAGTACCCATCCCAATTCCTTCCTGCCCCATCCTCTAGGGAAAGCAGTAACAGCTGACCCTCAGCTGTTAATGCATCTTTCCCAGTTTTCTGCCAATCTCCTGCTCTGAACTCCCCTCTGCAGGTCCAAAGCCAGGGGCCAGCGGGCAGAGCAGGCGTGCAAAACGACGACTTCTTGGTGGAAGTGAACGGAGTGAACGTGACCAAGGAACCCTATGACAAAGTGGTGGCCCGGATCCAAAGCAGTGGGGACACACTGACACTGCTGGTGTGCAGCAAAGATGCTTACAGGTACTTCCAGGGCCAAAACATTCCCATCACAGCCTCCATGGCAGATGCAGACCCTCCCGAGCCTCCTGCTTACACAGAAAACCATCCACCAGAGCCAGAGAGGAACTCACCTGAGCCAAGGGAAAGGGTGAGTACTCCTGCATGAGGCAGATGCTGAGCAATCACACAGGTGATCTTTCTGCAAAAGAACTTTCTCTTCAGGTAGTAAGTTTTCCAGAGCTAGGATGGTTAACTTGAGCCTGGACTTTGGCAAGTTATTAAACAGAAAGCTGTTAATTATCACACCAACTCTTCTTTCCCCCACATAATTCAAGTGAGTACCTTTAATGCAAGATTCAATCATACAAAGAACGCACATACAAGAGATTTTATGGAGCAAGATAATCCAAATACAGTAATCCCAGTGATGGGAAACAGGCAATACAACTGTGGAAGTGGAGAGGAAAGTGCTTAAATACACAAAAAACAAACATTTGTGAAAACCACATGAAATATTTCAAAAGAGGTCATTTTGGAGAAGGAACAGCAACTGACAGCTTTCTAGGCAATGTGCTGATGTGAAATTATTTTACACTCACTTCATGCCACTAGAAAGAATCTGAAGCATGACTAAAGTCAGAAAAGCAAGAAGGTATTACTTGAAACACTTATAACCCTCTGTGTGGTCATCTGTAAATATTATAATGCTTACTTTCTGATCATGCAAAAGAGATATAAGACCAATAGTGCTTCCCAATTATTTTTCATTAGCCTTGTCTGTAAGTTCTTTCAAGGATGTCTTAGTCGCCCAAGCTGCATTTTGCAGAAGTTAGCACAACTTTTGTGTTCAAACTGAGCAGATATGGGAATTCAACAAGAGAAACCTGCCATTGAACAAATTTCTATCAAAATGTACTTAACTAAAAAAACCCTTCAACGACAAAAATGGCATTTGTTGGTTCATTCTGCCACCTAAACAAATGTGTGATTAGTGCAGATGAAAACAGGAGTCTGCAACAGTGCAGACTATCAAACATGCTTACAAACTGAACATAATCACGTCTTTATCACTCCTCTGCAGGCAGACTCATCCTCCTCCTCACAATCAGCTGCCTCCACAAGAGCTGATGGTGACAACAGTGATGACACAAAATTGTGAGAAGACAAAATCATACCAACAACAACAAAGAAATCTGCCAAATCTTTTCTTCAGTTCTTCTTTGCTATTCCACCTCTCAGAACTTGGCTGTTCCAAGGAGTGCCAGAGCCAAAAAGGACTGCAAACTCTTGCTGCAATAAACACTTCAGTGTAACTTGCATCCATTTAACACTCTGCAGTTGTGCTCCACTGGCACAATTTCTGCCTTGCAAAGTGGGAACTCAGTCACTCACTTCTGAAAAGGCTTAAAGAACTGCAACTTTATAATTAAGTGTCCTGCAGTAGAAGCTGGAAACATTTTACAGATTTGTAAGCATCTTAGCCTGTTATGGATAAGCTCTTAATAAAGAGCAATTGATTTCTGCCCATCTCCCAGGAAAGGCAGCTCTCTCCCTAATCCAAGTCCAGCACCTCAATCTCTCTAGCACCTCTGCCTAGAGCAGTACAGCTGCTCTGAAATGGCAAAGCCCAGGTACTCTGTGCATTATAATCCTTTTTCTTGCTAACATTGCAGAAATTTCTTTCAAACATTAAGCTAACTTTGTAAATCACAACCCAAGATGTTTAATCACTATTCTGTCTCCTCTGCATACGGCTGTGGATTAGAATAGTGTAAATAATTCAGTCATGCACGCTTCTCTAACCCCAAGTCACCACCACATTGTCTTGAATGTGACATAAATGGTTCTGTAATACTGCTGCTGTGCACTTTGCCTCCTTGCTGTACACCAAAGACAATACAGAAATAAATTGTTTAGAGTGGTTATTTTCTCCACTCCAAGTCTTACTCTCACCACCTACAATTTATGTTCCAGAACAATTATAAAACAAAGCCTCAGAGAGTGGCCATGGGAACCCAAAAGTTTAAGTCACAGGAATAAAATCAGTAACATACAATGTAAACAAGGCATGGTAGTGGTTTTTGACTTAACACTGAACTCTAGCAAAGAGGAACTCAAAACCTCAGTTTCACTTATGCAGAGAGAGAAAAGAAAGTTGACACTCAGTAAGAGAAAGCAAATCTCCTGTTCCTAAGAACAGCAGGTACTAGTGATAACACACTAGCACACACTGCATACAGAAATGGAGTTCACTTCTGCCGGACAACAAATCCTAACCACCTTCTGGCTCAAATCCAGCCACGTCTTTGGGACTGACAAAAAACAACCGATACTTGCATATTAAAAGAGCTTATTTAATTCCAGACTCAAACATTCAGTTCCAGAATTGCTGTCCTCCAAACCCCAATCATAAGTTGATTTTCAAAAGAAAAATCATGTTTCTTGATGCCTTCTGTGAACAAGTTGTTCCAACAGTAGCAGGTGTTCCCCCAGCCAGCCTGCCGCAGAAGTTCTGATGCCCCTGGATAGTGGTGTATCCAGGACTGCTTTTACTGCTTGGCAATGAACTGTTTCAAGTTTAAGAAACACAAGCCCGTCCCTTCCAGCTGTGGCACTGCACAAAATGAGCCACAGAGCTTGGTGATGACATGTGTGGAGGTTCAAGGAGCCAGAACACACAGAGCAGTCCTGTCTCTCCAAGGTTTGCAGTTACACTGCCAGAACGCACAGAGCAGTCCCGTCTCTCCAAGTTCTGCAATCCACAGGAGTGGCAGCAGTGCAGCTGACAGGACAGAGAGCAGTGCATGGCTGCAGCTCTGCCTCAGAGGGCCATGTGCTTTTCTGGGGCTTGTTTGTGAGCTAAATAGAGAAAGAGGATACTGGACAGGGCACTAACTAGAAATATCACATCAAACCAGCGGTGATAGAAGTTGAACTGGAGCTCTCCCAGGACTTCTGTAATAATGGTGCGGTATTCCGGTGGCATGCTCATGCGGATCAGGAGCACCGATGACACAAAGTACATTCCCTGCAAGTTAAACAGGGACAGCAGTTACCACCACAGGCTCTGTGCCTAACAGGGCAGCACACAAAGATACTGTTGTATGTTTAAACACACACAAGATGTGCAACAGAAATGCACATGGGTGTGCCCACGGTTCTCTATACTCACCATTATTTGTGCTAACAGCAGAACAATAACATTGGAGGACTTGCTGCTGGAAATGGCATAGAAGAACTAGAGAAAAAAACCCAAAAACATTGGAAATAAGCAGTTAGATAAGCCTGATATGCTTTAGGACAGCATGAAAGGTACATACCATGCAATACCTTTTCATCTACAAACACCCAAACCCATACATTCTAGAGGGCTATCTGTAGCCTTTCATAAACCTCAAACTCTCATAAACCTTCCATAAACTTTCACAAACCCTAGCCTGAACCATCAATCTCCCCCAGCCAGTTGCACCTTGTGCTAAAAATCACAAAACAATACAGAGAAGGTTAAGCATAGGTACCAAAGGCCGGGTCAAGTCAATCAATCACATGTCTGCTGAATTAATGCCTTTCAGTCCTACCAGCACCTTATTAAGTAATTAAGTAATCCAAACGTTTTTAATCACCATCTCATTAACCTTACTAATAAGCCTTGGCTCCAGCATAATTTTGAACCCTTGCTTACATTTAGCATCTTACTTAGCATCTAGATCCCTTCCTGACAGAGACTGGGGGAATATCCTGCAAAAGGTATTCTTCCTACCTTCCTTCCTCTGCAAGAATTTATATTCAGACATTTAAACATAAGTGCATATTGGAAGTTTATATAGTACTTGTTCCATCAAAAGGTAAAGATCTGATTTCTCTGTGTAAAACCACTTAAGAGTCCTGGTTCTTACCTTTGTAAGTGTGATTAACAACCCTCTAATAGAGGTAACAATGATTATTCCAACAAGAATAAAGGAAATGTGCTGAGACCAGAATTTGACCTGTATCAATAAGAAGAACACAGTTAAAACTTTAACACTAACATCATTTACACCACATTGTACAGCTGCAATTCTTCAGGGTTTGTCTCTCCTAATTGTACAGATGTCCACTGAAGACAGGTTTATATAACAGACATTTCCACAAATGTATTGGCAACTGTTTACTCCAAACACAAGAGCAGAGTCAGTTTACACCAATCACAAAGAACCTCATTTTCACAGGCATATGTTTTAGAAGTGTAAATGACAGAACAACTATTTGCATAAACAATCAAAATTATTCTGTAGCCGAATGTATCAATCTAAGCAGATTGTCTAATGTGCTTCTATTTCTCCAAAACAACAACAACAAAAAAATCCCTGCCTCTCTGGCAAGACCACATCACCATCTCAGCATAAAATCAGTGTGAAAACAACGTTCATGGTGCATTTTCCTTTCCTCCTTAATAAGTCAAAAGCCAAAGCCACATTGTCAGGGTCTATCACTTTCTCCCTAGCAGCAGGATGATTTTATTTAGGTAAGATATGAATTGCTGAAAAGGCTGTAAGAATTAATAAAGGCTCACATCGAATTGGATTCCCAGGTAATTGACAGTGATCTCAATTCCTCTTGTGACTGGATCAGTCTTCCCCACACGGTCAAATACAATATTGATGGTTGCCTGCAAGAGAGATGGATTTACATTCAACTAAAAGGCAAAAGCATTTCTTCCTCTCACAGGTGAGGCTCATGCATGACTCTTCTATTGTACCACCAAGGACAGGGCAGGGGCCGGTCACATTGCCAAAGAAGGCACAAAACACATCCATGTAAGAATTACTGGTCTAATGCTGTATAGAAAAAGCCAGATTTAGAGCTTTATTTCAACCAAGGGCTAGTTTCTTTCAGAATTTCTGGATTTTTAAGAAATCTGTTCAGGGTATATTTGCATACATCCACAGAAAATGCAATAAAACATTTACATACCATGAAGATTTTCCAGACACAATAGATGGAGAAAAAATAACCCAAAAAGTTAAAGTATTTTCCCTGGAAAGTTTTGGAATACTCTATTCTCTCCTGGAAATACAAAAAGAGGGAGAGGGAACATTAAAAAATAGGTCATTTTCACAATCATGCCCAACATACAACTGTAATTTTATTACAATTTTACTGGAGTACCGCCAGTAGCAAACAGAGCCTTATCTTTCTACATCTTTTAATTCAAATGTTTCTGAACTCCTAAGTGTGAATTCATAAGCTTGTGAATGGTTGTAGGGCCATGGGGCAGACTCAGGGATGGATCTGAACTGGAAGGGAACTGTCATCTAGCCCAAAGTTACAGACACAGAACCTCACTCCACTGCATTACAACATTTCACCATTTACCTATTGAACAGGTTTCAATTTCTCATAACATTTGTACTCTTTCATACTCCTCTGACCTCCCAACACCCATCTGGGCAATTATTTGCTGTGTACCTTTGTTGCATGCAAGTCAGCAGTTTCCAGGAAAAGCTGCCGACTCAGTTCTTCCAGGGCATCCACTTCTTGCTGGATAAGGGACAGATCTGGCAAACCAACATAGTCAAGGCTAGAACACATCATGAATTCTTAATTAGGAACAAAACACTCCCCACCTTCAGCCCAAGGGCCATATCTAATGGTCTCTCCTTAGATCCAGATCATCTTTGTCATTCACTCTTCATGCTCCTCATCAATACAGCACCAAAGAAATCTCAAGGATGTACCTGATGCACACTGCTCCAGTTCAAGGAGGAAGGCAGGACAGTATTTAGGCAGACATGCAACAAACTCTTTATTTCTTTCCCTGGGAAACACATCACAGAGCTCTCAAAAACTGCTGCTCCACTTTGATCAGTGTCCCTTGCCACTGAAGTGTATCTCACAAGATGTCACCTCAGATCATCCTCATAACCAAAACTGCTGAGTAACTGCTCCAAGAGATTAGTGATTACAGCGAAGAGTCTGTCAAACAGCCAGATTCTGATTTTAGCAGCTCGTGTGAGAGGAGGAGGAGTCCTCAGCCCCAAATATGCACAATGCACACTTCAACCGTCTGACAGAAATCACTGGTAAGCAACTCTGTTAGAGAAGTACAGACCCTTGTCATTCCCAACAGATTCCCTCTACAGGTAAGGCTGAAACTGGATGATCTTTAAAGCCCTTTCTAACCCAAACCATTCTATGATTCTGTGGAAGTATGCACATCAAGTGTCCCCTGATCCACGGGCAGACCTCACCCATGGTGATGCAACAGAACATTTACAGAGCAGGGCAGAAGCACAGAACTTCTGCCTGTGTCACAGCAAAACTGTGCCCGAGGCCTGGGCAAAAGGTCAGACAGTGCTGGAGAACAAACTTAGTGACATGAGGCTTGGAAGGTGCTGAAATACAAATGCTTTGTGACTGTCCCTCTCAAAACAAAGAAAGGTGGATCCACCTCCCAAGGCAGGTGTCAGCATGCAGATGAAGGATACTTTCACTGCCAGGAACAGATGTTGTGACACTTTTTATCATTCCCCAAAAGCCAGTGGGTCTGTTATGTACTTCTCCTCTCTGGAACATTGTCCTGTGAGCCACTGCTATCCTGAAAGAACAGAAAACACAAGTCCTTAGGAATATATTTTCATGAAAAATCAAAACAAGAAAAAAGAAAAAAAATCCACCAGTTTCTTAGAAGATGCTATTAAACTAAATTCACTAAAAAGAGATGACCCTTTTTTCTTCCCCTAAACACCAATCCCACTACATAAAATTATCCTGATTAACTCTGGAGTAGAGCCCAGATCTAATCAAGTGGGATTCAATAAGACACTTCCATTCAGGATCCTGTTTCAATCCTAAGGGGATTTAAACCCAGTTAAAATTTTGGAATTCAAATGGATTTCTCAGTCATATGATTAGCTGCTTTCCTCTCCTCAAACACATGACTGTGTTATCTCAAGCTCAGGAATTAGAAGACTTCTCATGCTCCTCCCTCCCCTTGGACACCTCTTCTTTATCACTGCAGATCCCCCTTTTCCACGGAGCTGTGAGCTCTGGATGGTGTGCAGAGCACTCTGATGTGCTGTCACTCACTGCTGGGCTGCATGACAAGCTGTTATGAAGCAGAAACACACAAATCCATTCCCAGACTGAACCACTGGATGCTTCAGGCGATCTGAATGTGACTCCTGAAGTTAATTCCAACACTCCAGCAGCAGCTGTGTATCATCCCTCACACTTCCATGCACACCACGGCATAATCCCCACGAGCAGCGCTGGCTTCTGGTCTTGTTCCCTCACATTTCTCCCCACGGAAATTTGTAAGGAAGTTACCCACTCCTAAGCTGTAAACTATTGACAGGATTCTCAGGATGATCCATGATTCTGTAGTGTTTAGTCCCTTTCTTGTAGCTGCAGCCAACATTGCTACATTTGGCACTGAGCACTCTTCAAGGCTGTTCATAAGCAGTGTAATAAAAAAGAATTATAAATCATTCCATCATTCCTTTCACATCAGCCAAAGAAACACCCTTGGGGCACCCTACATGCACATAAAAGCACATATGGCCACAGACTACAAATAAGAGAGATCCTGGAATCCTGATAGCTGCCAAATGTAAGAAATGGATTTTCATCCTTGCTCTCTTCACAGCACACAGATTCACATGGTCCATCCCAAATGATCCGCAGCACTGCAGCAAAAATGCAGCAATGTCCAGGTGAAGCACAAGGTCACAGCTACACAAAGGCAAATCTTCTCTTTTGAGAGGTGGCAGGGATCTCTGTACCCACACAGTGGCCAGGAGCTCTGGAGACCTCACAGAGAGGATCCACAGGCAAACTCCACATGCTCTGTGCATGTAGATTGGTAATAACACTATGTGATATTTGTGTGTCACATCACCTGGTCTGACTCCAAGATGATCCAAATGAAGCAATGCCATCAGAATGCTGGCATTTCAAACCTGAGCCTTAGTTGTGTCACACCTGCAAGAGTGAGGATAGAGACTCTGACAGCCTTAGAGATGAGTTTCCGTAAGGCTTTACCTTAAGGAGAGAAAAGTGATTCCTGTGCAAAAACCATCAGGGCAAACCACTTTCACCAACCATCTCCTACTGACTGAGCCAGCATGAGTAAGGGTTGGCATGAGAAGAAATGTCAGGATCAGCAAAGAAAACAAAAAGCTTTATATTCTATTGCCTTGCAACTCTTGTGCTCACCGATAAGTTCTGAACTATCAGTAGTACATCACTGACAATTTATGGAACTGTGTCATTTACCCTGCTCTGGAAAATACTGCTGTTCCCACTTGATCTGCCAATTATTTGGTTGCATTTGGACTGATACATTACCTAAACTTTTCAATTTGGCTTTATATGAGCAACTAGTCCAATCATGCAAGTCATTGCTCCCTGTCAAAGCAAAAAAGAGAGCAAAATCTACAGAACTCAAGCTTCTGCTACTTCTTGCACGGTTCTGAGACTACTCAGTTTTACAGTTTGTTTTGGGGTTTTTGTTGTTTTTTTTAAACATGTATACACAAGCTTCATTATAATTCCCAAGTGATTAACACATGGCTCTTCATAATGGTTAGGAAGTTGCCATAGTCAGAAGACTGCCTGGCCATAGGAAGGCAAGAAAGTGCCAGTTAGTTACAAGCCTCTGCCATCCTGAATTCTACCCCAACATCACTCTCCCTGGACCAAAAGTCCAGAAACACTGTACAAAACAAAAGAGCAGAGTCAGAAACAGCACTATCTTTTAACTCCAAAGGCAGTCTTTTAATGTGCTTCCAGTCAATTAAATCAATTAAACCCGAGTAATTAAATTCTCTCGCTACTTACCATCTTACACGTGACCACAAATACAGAGTTAACAGTTGTTCACCACTTAACACTTTCAAAGGGGAAGGAGGTTATGCTTTAACTACACTTCCATCAGCTCATACTCATCAGCAGATACATACATGGTGATAAATTTGGCAAGGTTAGGCTATCTAAAAGCTCCCCTGCACATGTTAAAAGGTTCCATTGAAACATTAAGCACCAAAAGTAAAGTCTGGGAGACTGTTGTGTCAGACAGCAAACCTTTGAAGTGACCCCAGCAACTGGATTTATTGTGCACTACTAGCAAGACATGAAATATGTTACATTGATATGAAATATGCAGACAAAAATCTTTTCAGTGAAATTACATTGCTTCTGAAAGTGGTTTTTTTTAGCCTGGGGGACATGGAATAAGCTAAACCAATGCCAGCAGAGTCCTGATGGCACATTTCTGTACTACAGTATATCCACATAAGCAATGTTTTGCAATTCTGCAAACCTTAACCAACATAAACCTTGCTGTTTGCCAGAATCTAGCTGTGTCCACACCAGCTCACTACCCTGCTTCAGCTTTGACCACGATCCACCCCTTTCTGTCCTGAAACCACAAGAGCCAGTTGTGGTGGCCTAAGGGTCCCTGCCTCAGCAGGAGAGAAAGGTGCTCATCCTACAGGTTAGTTATGCTGCCAGCAGAGTTACAAATGGTCTTGGAAGCCTAATCTGTGCCACTGCAGCCACAAAGGGCACTGCTTAGTGTTAAACACAGTCATGTATCAGGCCAGAACAAAACACCACACAGCTCAACCCAATTCAGATTTCAAAATCCATCTTATCCCACTTCAAGAATCATCTCATACCCTACAGACTGCAAATCCTTGAGATAAATAATTCTGTGCTACTGTTGTCCTCTCACCTTTTTTTCTTGCTGACAATCATGTCCATAGTCTGAAGGAGTCGTCGCTCCAGAGCCAGAATATCTGCATCTGTCACATTCCTGCAAAATAAAGACCTCCAATCAGGCCTGCTACTCCATTTCAGAGGAGATGTGCACCTACCCATGAGACAAAGAAAAACCTCTATAAGGGGATGATGCTGCAGCAGTGGAAATGGTTCTAGCATGCAGACATGAGAACAGCCAGATTCAGAAATAAAGTAACAACTTAACGCAACATGAAAAGCGAAAAATCATCTCAAAAAGCTGGACAAGTGTTTCATAAAGCTGCAGTTACCTGAGAAAGTAGGACATGTAGGTGTACGGACAGTTGACAGCCCCAAATCCTGACAGCAAAGCCATGAGTGTCACCCCAATCACACCAACACGGCTGATGAGCTGCTCTATGGACAGGATTCCTGAGGGAGGGAAAAACATGGCATCAGCAACCTTGTTCTCCTCACTCTGCTCCACACTTGGAGCCCTCCTAACACAACACAGACCTGCTTAATTAATCTGACTGCCTTCCCACTGCAATGACCCCGGGTAACAGGAAGGACAGACAGCGACTAGGAGAAGAAAGGGGCAGGACATCTCCCTCAGAAATCGCATTACCATGTTAGAAACAGGGATGTGGAATATATAGATATGTGGAGAGGAATAAATATCAGTATTTTGGTTCCTAACTAATAAAATATGTTTGCCATTTGCTGAGGTGGGAACACAGATCATCCACCAAGCACTTAAAGGAGTGTCTTCCACAAAGACACTTCTGCAATTATCAGCAATTATTACCAAATCAGTTGGTCCTGCCAAAGTGGCCTAAAAATGTCTGAACCCCCACCCCATTAGAAGTTACCCCTTCAGATCAGATGCAAGCGGTGCTTGCAGGACAGTGGACATGGGAAGCTTAAGCGGTTCCTGGCTATTCAATGTCCATCTAGCTGTCACAACACGCTGAGGTGACCACCAACAAGGTCTTCTACCTGAGCACCAAGAGGACTCTAAAACACGTAATTCAACATGAACATCAACCCTGTGCTGTAACCATCACCAAGCACTGAAGCTGCATTTATTCTTCAACGCAGACCTCAACCTTCCCAGGACAGGGAAGGCAGGTTGTAAACGTGTAGTAAACACCACTCCCTTTTTGGGGAGCTGGTTATAGAGCAGCTGCCACACACAGCACATTTAGAGCTTACACGATTGCAAAGCTGAGATGGCCGAGCGCCAAGCCACATTTCATGCTTCAGAGAAGTGGAATGAATGATGAAAACAAGGCAAAAAGACTTCACAAAGGGAAACCGAGACACCCAGTCATGTGCAGCTGCACAGAGATTTACAGCAGCTACAGAATGTGCTACAATACACTGGCCTTTTGCCCCACACACTGTCAGACTGCAGCACTTCAAACAGAGGTGCCTCCAAAATGACATGACATGCCACTGGTTGGAGCAATGCTTCCCCATGAGAGTCACACATAAAGTGAACAAATGTTCCATCAACTCAGATCAAGGTAAGAACTTTATCAGAATACTGGTGTGTCATTAAGCATGACCTTCCTTCTACTGTGAGCTCCCAAACTCAGGTTTGTTAACGAAGTTGCAGTCAGGTTGCACTCCTCAGCTGCAGGACACTGCCATCCTCACCCCCTGCCTGAACTGGGTCACCCCTCCCTGATGACACCCACAGCAGCCTTGTCTGTCCACGCAGGACAGCAGCACCCCAACAATACAGCAGGGAATAAACAAGCAGAATCCTCTGTTCTAACCTCATGTCTACACCTGGTAGGATAAGGCACAGCAAAACTCTTAAGTGGAGGTATCCCACCCTGTAAAGTACAATGAAAAACAGAAAACCCCCTCCTACCCATTCTGGAAATCTTCAGATGTTACACAGCCTCCCAGAACCTCTTGGTGACCTAAAGAGCATTACCCAAACCCCATGGCTGTTTCCACTGGATTATTACATTCTGCCAACTCAACTCATTCTACCTTCTGCAGCTCACAATGGATACAAGCTTTTCTTGGCAGCATTTTCTCTTAGGAAACTTTTAGGATCACAGATGAAAAGGTGAGCAGACCCTACAGCAGTTGATATCTTTCAACTTCTCACGTGAGTACAGAGTCAAGCAGCTTCCCACAGAACACAAGGACTAAGCTGAGCATTTTGCATGCAGACAGACATGTTCACCAATGTCTGTGAAATGGACTGAATTTCACCTGTTGGGAGCAATATCCAAACAATATTCCAGAGCAGGGGAAATTGAAGGGCAGTGTAAGTTACACAGGTAACACAGGTGACAAACAGTCTGTTTCTGACAGCGTCACAATCCTTCAGCACAGTCAGGTGCCTCAAGGGCTCAGCAGAGCCAGGCACATGTTGGACCCAAACAGGCACAAGCTCACACGGTGTCCTCACACCGTAAATACTCACGACCACAACAGAGACACCCAAGGTAATTCTGCACACAAACAGCTCTGGCATCCAGCAGGCACACTCCAGTCTCGTGCAGCTGCACAGCCCCTGGGCTCAGGCACAGCAGGAGTCTGCACCAAAGCCAGCACAACCACCAGGCCCACTGCTGGCTGCAGTCTGTGCAGCTCCGGTGTTCAGGCACGCTGCTGTGTTTTGGACACAACTGGACAGCCACTCATGCTAAACTCAGCTGATTTCAGTCACAAGAAAGAAAAACCTGACTGAAAAAAGTCAGATGAAGGACTGGTTGTTGATCTGTTTCTTAAACAAACTAGGTTTAGTCTCCACAATAGAAGAAAGTGAATAAAAATTGTGATCAACTCTGTGAGGAGATAAAGTTTGTGTGTCCTCCAAAGTACACCATGTGCTTACATAGTCTAGGTTTGGTTGGGACTTACTTCCTTCAGGTTTTCCTGTGGTATTGAAAGAAAATTAATGAAATTTATCCACCCATTTCTGTCAGTCTGACAACCTTCACATGGCAGATTTCAAAGCAGAGCAGGCCCTCAGTTGCAGAAACTACTTTCTACAGTCCTAGCTGCAGAGCTGGGATAATAATAGATCCAAAATAAAAGTGAAATAACAAAGCCTATTTGCAGGAGGGTAGAAATCAGCAAGAAAATGAAACTCACCGTGTTTTGGGCTGAGGATAGGAAATGGATCCCCCAACTTCCAGAAGAAATACATGAATGTCAACCACACAACACACGCAAAAAGCAGTTTCTGTCTGTGCACTAATGGAGAGGAAGAAGGAAGTGTTTAAAATTGGTTCTTCCTTTAGGGCTTTTTATAGCTTGCAACATTTCTACATTGATCTAAATGCTACTTTGAGAACAGGTGGCCAAAGCAGGTGTCACCTGACAGAGCTACAGCTTGCAATGTGCACCCTTCACCTCCCACAAGGCTCCACTGTCCACATGGCACCACTTCACTGCTTCCTTCTTGTGTGATCTTGAACATGAACCTTAAATATTCCATCCCCATGGCAAAACTACACATTTAATATTCCCGACCTTCATGCAAAAGAGCAATGGGTATCAACAGCTCAAGGGTTAAGTGTCCATTAGCCCATGGAAGAGGCCTCATCCAGACAGTAGAAACAAAAAAAGCAAAAGCAATTTACTGAGCTTTTCTGCTTCAGAGTGATTTATTGAGCTTCTCTGCCTCATTTCTTTTGCCCCCTAGCACAACAACATGGCTTTGCCAAGGGTTGCAGAGTTTGGCTGCAAGCTTAAAACTGCAAAGGAACAAATCCCAGTAACATTACTCAGAAGTGCTCGACTTTGCTGAAACCCATGAAGAAAAGCAGCATCTGCTGGGGCCATGTAAAGCATTTCCTGACTGCTCAATGGATGGTCCATGATAAAGCATAAAGTTCCAAAGAGAAGGTGTTGAGCCAGAACAAAGCCAGGGCAGGAAGGAGGTACAAGGACAGTGACCAAAATCATTTCTCATTTGTAGTCCTGGTCTCAAATCAGCAGCTCCCCTGCCACGAACCAAGTACTCACATAATCTGATATTGCTCACAACAAAGTAACCAATGTAGAAGGGCACCATGAAGACCAGGATGAGCAAAATAACACACAGGTTCAGCTTCCAGTGAAAATACCGAGAGCTGAAATAAAGCCAAAATTCTGATTAGCACAATATCATAATACAACAGATTGCTCAAAGAAAATTGCATGTCAGTGAAATCTTTTCAACTACATCAAGCAATGAATAATATTGGCTGAGCATATAGAATATTCTGGATTTTTTTTATTAGGGTAGAAGAGAAGGAATTGTTTGGTTTGGGGTTTTGTACAGTTAAATACAGAGGTCAAGAATGTCTATTTAAAACTAAACAACTATCCAGAAAACCACACTGGGTATTTTATCAAATACTGTATTTTTTACGGTGACTAATGCCAGTTGCAGCATGATTCATGTGACTGCTTATCTAGTTGAACAGTAAATCAAAACTAAGTACAAGCAGAAATTAATTCTCTAATGAACAGCTGAGTCAAAAAAAAGAGATCATTCATATTGAAAAGACTAAAAATATTTAATGCTGATAATTCAGCATGTTTCACTTGGGAGTGAATTCTCTCATCTGCAAGACTTTGCAAAGCAAGGTTTTATAAATACATATACAGATCAACAGGATCAATATTCCTCTGACCAAATTAGAGTAGTGAAATGCAGGTGAGATTCATCTTGGCTGAACTGACCTTTCACTTTACTTGAACAGAAAAATACATGTCCACACTCCCAACATTAACTCACCTCCTCTTTATCCTCAAAGAATAAGAAGTTACAACGATCCTTGTCACTTTTTCCTACCTAACTCAGAGGCAAACATTTTCATGTATAATGAAGTCTAGCCCTTTATTGAAGCTTATAAAAGCATTCTCCTCAGTGATCTCTCAGGCTCCCAGCCCCACGTATTAATAACATGCAGAACTAACAGTACCTTTCATCACTTCTGCAATTCTTGCCTCTCAACCCCTTTGCCTGCTCTCTCACACTTGTATGATGAGATAGAATAAGAAGAAACCCAGCTTAGCCTCTACTTCTTATTGCTCTATCTTCTCTTTCCTACTGACTTCCAAAGAAGACAGTTTTTAACATCCCCTTTAAGTAGAAGTCCTCGCCCTATTGCCAAGGGGGGATTCACCTTTGATTCACAAATCCTGAACTGTTCCAGACATAGCTTCCACTCCACAATTAGCTTCACATCCTATTCATTCCTCTGACCACCAAAGAAAAACCAGTGCTTCAAGTTTCTGCAGTCTTTAGCATCTGAAAAGTGCTCTTAGCATGATCTGAAGAGTCACAATACTCCCATAAAAGAAATAATTTCTTTTAACTTCACAAATGGAGCAAATCAAAGGCTAAAGCCTTGCCCTAAGGACCTGGACCAATTCCTAATAGCAATTGCATGGAAAATTGGAAGCTTATGCCTACTAGCCCCACGTTCTGTCAAATAAACAAATGTTGCTGTACAAACATCTTCCCTGAGCTGCTGACAGTCATCTCCTGTGATTTCCCCAACCCAAGACTAATCCATTGATTTAGAAGTCAGACTGAAGATGCTGCAGAGCACAAGACAGGCCAGTCCCCAGTGGGCTCCCAGACTCACCTGCTGTTCAGCACTCCCAAAATCTCGAAGATGATCAGTTCAAACATGGTACAAGAGAAGGCAAAAGTCACAGAGAAAATCACCTGGACCACATACTGTCGCACCTGCAATGCAGAGAACAATCCAGGGACAGTGGGCATTTACATTTCTGGAATGGCATCCTGATATCCCTCAGCTAACAGAACAAATCACAAGGTAAGATGGCCCACCACTCACTCTCTTGCTTAAAGGCACCAAGCCCTTTATCTGCTTAGGAGGAAGCTAAAAGCCTCTTGGAAAACAGAGGGCAAACTCATAATACACTAAGGGAGCTCTTTGATATTAACCTTATAGATTTCAAAACAAAATCCACATCAGAAAAACTGTTGGGTTCTGAATTAGGCTTGCATTTAAACCATCTCTGACCTAGACTACAGTCTCCACTATGGATAAGAGAATGGCATTTTTACCCCATCCAAGCCTCACAACCAATTCAGCTGCAACTGACACATTGCACTGAGTTTAAAGTAAACCTCTGGATTTGATTTTCTCTCAAAAATTTACTTAAGATAAGGTGGGCTTACTAGGGCAAAAGGCAAAATAGTTCCCTCAGTTTACTATTACCCTTGCATCTCCTCCATATTTCTTTTTATTTAACAGTAGCCAGCATGGAAACTTTGAGTGGCCACAGAAGAACACATTTCCTCAGATACCTAGGAGTCTTTCAAATAGACGCACAAGAGGAAATTAAAAAGAAAGTAACTGCAGGTAAGAGAAAAGAGATTAACGAGAGAAATAAGGCTAAATGCCGTTTTAAAAGTATTTCTGTAACTGGGAGTAATTTTTTAAGACACAGAAATGTAAGGAAAGGTTCCTTCTCACCTCATAATCCTTGAAGAGCTTTCGCATGAAGAAGAGCCACCCAAACCCAAAGAACAGCACCTGCAGAAGAGATGAAGCACTCAACATCTGCATCCATTTGCCAAACACAAACCCACGGCACTGCTGACTGGAAATTCAACAACTGGAAGGAAAAGAGCTAACCCAAAGTACCCAAGATCCACAAAAGATTAAAATTTGACATGGTACCATGGGAAAAAACCTATATTTTAAATATCCAAGTGTAGCAGACACTCAAGGCTACAGCCCCAAGGAAGATCTAGTCAAGACAACAGAGTTTGATGTTCCTAAATTCTCAGAATTCCTCAGTTCCTGGTCTGCCAGAATCCTTGGCACTCTTGATTCTTGTTTCACTCTTGTAATCTACAGAATTAAAGCCTATGGGTTTTTCAATGGGAAATACAGAAATGGAGGCAAAGCAAACACTTGAATGTCTGCCACATGCACATCTTCTAGGGATGAGTAAATTTTACAAAAACATCTGCTCTTTCTTGTAGACTAGAGATGCATGTGAACTTTTCATGGAGGTCTTTACAGTACATCTGGCCAGACACTGACACATTGTGAGTGAAAGGTGCTACGAGCATCTCTGAGATGGGGAAAAGGCAATGCTGAGTGCTTCAAACCACAATCTGGAGCTGCAGAAAGCCACATGGACACGGCAGGTGAAGCAGAAAAAGCCAGCAACACTTTGCATTTCAGTGGTTGTGAAAGCACACTGTGTTTTTAAGGGATCAACTCCATATCACAGCTATGCTGCAAATGACTTAAATGAAGTAAATACAAATTGAACAAGGCAGCCAAATTTGCAATCACCTGTACTCAGAGGTGAAAGGGGACTGTGCTGTCAGGCCTCCCGTGGGTAATCCCTTATTCCTCATAAGACTGAAAGGGAATGTAATGATTTAAAAGAACTCGAGCAAAAAGAGAACTCAGGAAATACTCAGTATTTTTTACAGAAGCAGCTCTGACCAAGGCAAAGCCACAATTCAGTATATGTCAGACACCAAGGAATAAAGTCAGTGTATCTGCTCGGAGAACATGGAAGTGGCCAGAGCTTTCTGCCCATCCTGCCGTGGAGATGGGAAACATTCCAAGGCAAAACCAAAGGAATTATTGTGGATTACTTCCCTGCACATCAGGAGTAACCTCAGCGGCAAAGGCAACACACTAACATGATTTACAGACAAGGAATACCTGGAATGCTGGGCAAGAAGATCAAACACAGCTGCCTTGAAAGAACAACTGAAATAGGAATGAGTCTGAGTGAGTGATTGGAAACAGCTGGCAAAACTTGTTTGAGGAGGACTTCAGACTTTAAAGTAGCTGCTAGTAAAAAGGAAAGATATTCCATAAGCCCCTTATCTACAGGTCGTAATTTAAAGAAGTACAATAAGCAAATGAGGTCTACACAAAGCAATTCCACATTAAACAGTGGGAAGGAGCAAAAAGGTAGAGACAAATTTTCAAAAAGAAGTAAAAGATGAAGAGATAAGTAAGGACAATAATAACAGAAAACTGAACATGAAGATTAGACCCCACTCCGTGTTAGGACTGTACAAAAGCAAAGAAAGACATTTTGGTAAAAGTTCACACTCCACGACACTGCAGGTGAATGTGACACGTAAACTCAGCAAAATATTGAGCATTTGACAATTACATGCAGCAACTTGAACATCTAACTTGGTACTGCTGCTGATGATGAGAGGATTCAAAGCTGCCATCAGAAATTAAAGAAAAGCTATTAGTTAAGTTACAGAGCAGAACTCAAAGCAAAGAAGTGGGAGTTTTTGTTCTGGGTGAATTGTTAACAGTACCAAAGCACGCTCAAGCCACCGAGAGTGAAAAGGCACGTTGTAAGCAAAACTAAAAGCATTATAAAATAGGAGGGGATTCTTCTTCTAAGAAATGGTCAAAAGCTGTCCTGAAAATTGTCAGAAATTAGGGTTGTGCATTGAAGTCTATCTAAAACAACCACCTGTTGCTGAGAGAGGGAAGGTTCCTTTTCCTCAGCTCATCCCCCATCATTACCAAGCAATACTTTAACACCAGCCCAGAAGCTTAAATCAGATCCCTCTGTGATCCACTTAAACGCATTCTCATCTGGTCCAACTGCCTAGGATCAGCCTTGTTGAGAAATAACAGAAATGAACCAAGCACTCAGTAGAGATCAGCAAGATGAACTTCCCTGTCTGTTCCAACCGGGGAAACTTTAAATTTAAACTCGTGCGGAGTTCTGCTCGCCTTGGCCGGGCTCGGTTCGGTTCGGTCCGGCCGCACCGCCCCTGAGGGGCCGCGCGCCCCTCGCGCGCACAGCCGCGCGCGCGCGCCCCCAGGCGGCGCGCTCGCGCTTCTCCAGCACGGACACGGCGCAGGGAGAGGCGGCCCGGTGACGGCGGGACCTCCCCCCGCCCCTCGCCCTTCTCCCGGCCGCAGGCGCCGCGCAGCAGCGGCGGGGAAGGGGTGGGTACCTGGGAGGTGAACATGATGCTGGAGTCGATGAGAAAACTCATGGCGGTGCCCAACGCTGCCCGCTGCGCTCCGCCCCGCCCGCCGCGCTTCCGGCTCCGGTGGCGGCAGCGCGCAGGCGCGCGGGCGCGTGCCCCGGGCACGGCGCCCCGCCCTCCTCGCGGCGGGGGCGTGGCCAATGGGGCGTGGCCGCGGTGGGGAAGCTCCGCCCCCAGCCAGGATAACATGGCGATGCCGCTGTGAGGGAGTAGAGCGGGCGTGTCCCCGCGAACCTGAGCCCTTGGGCTGCCCTTTCGAAACTCAGCGCAGGGGCTGCCCTCAAAAGCCGCGGGAAGGGCGCCCGCTGCTGGCCCTGGGGGCAGCAGGAAGTGTGCGAGGCACAGCAGGAAGGGGAGGATCAACACCCACCTCTGGGGTCCCCAGCACTGGAGGGAGGGACACGGACCTGTTGGAGCAAGTCCAGAGGAAGCCACCGAGTTAACTGGAGAGATGGAGCACCACTCCCACGACAAAAGGCTGAGAAAATTGGGATTGTTCAGCCTGCAAAAGAGACGGCTTAGGGCTGACCTAATTGCAGCCTTACAGTGTCTGAAGGGAGCCTGCAAGAAAGATGGAAAGGGGATTTGTACAAGAGCATGGGGTGACACGACCAGGGGGAGTGGATTCACACTGAAAGAGGGCTGGTTTAGATTAAACATTACAAAGAAATTCTTTACTGTGAGGATGGTGAGGCACTGGAACAGGTTTCCCAGAAATAAGGATGCCCCATCCCTGGAAGTGTTTAAGACCAGACGGGGTGAATCTCTGAGAAACCTGGTCTAGTGGGTGATGTCCCCGTCCATGACAGGCATGTGGAAGTGGGTGATCTTTAAGGTCTCTTAAAACCAATTCTGTGTTTCTGCCATTTTACCACCACTGTGACTCCTCTGCAGGAGCAGTGAGTGGCTCATGGCACACCACAGTGCTCCTGGCCCATCTTCCCCCTAAGGGGAGATTGATCTCCCACGTGGAGGCCTCTCCATCCTCTTTGCACATCGAGGACTGGGCTGCAGCTGCCCTTCAGGATTTGCAATTGCAATATGTCAAGGAATGGGGCCAGAAAGGAAGCAAAAGTGCAGACAGGGAATTTCCTGATGGCTATCGGTGTGAGATCCAATCCTTCATGTCACAGTCATGTTCCCACTTGACCTCCACGGCATCTGAATCTGTTTCTTTTTTCCTCTTAAAAACACACCTTGAGGAAATGGTTTCAAGTGGCACCAGGGGACATTTAGATTAGACATTAGAGGTAAAAAAAAAATCACAGAAAAGGCTGTAAAACATTGGAACAGACTGCACGGGGAAGTGGTGGAGTCACCATCCCTGGAAATGTTTGAAAAACATGGGTATGGCTCCTGAGGACATGGTTTGATGGTGGTGCTGGGTTTACAATTGGACTTGATGATCTTGGAGGCCTCTTCTGACCTTAATGATTCTGATTCTATGATTCTAACCATTGCCACTCAAAACTATCTGTATTCAGAATAATAAAACAGAAGAGAAGAAAGTGCTCAAGTTGTGAGTTTAACAAAGCACAGAGCCCCTGCTGACTGAAAATCAGCAAACTTTATTCTTTACAACTCATTTCACTAGGAAAACAAATCTATGGTCGTGCCAAATCACCAGATTAGTCCCACAGTCTCTGATTCCTTGGCATTCTGTCTTGCTCTCAGACTTCTTGGTTTGAAATTTCTCTCCTTGTCTACAGCATTGCAAAGAGAAGAAAACATTCAGCTTTCACAGAGAAATGAACTAAGGGAGCAGGTTATTGTATCTGATCTGAGACCTTTTATTTTACAGCTTCTGGTATCACTGCCAGTTAATGCAGAGCTGAAATCAGGCCTTGCCTGTTCTTTCTTTCTGTATCTGCTACTTAGAAACTGTTCTTTCCTAAAATGATGAGATTCCTGAGTTTGGAGGGATTTGTGGTTGTTTTGTTCTGTGTTGATAGGTTGTGGGGCAAGGTTAGCTGCTGGTTGCCTTTTAGAGACCAAGGTTAACAGGAAATCCTTTAAAAATAAGTTTTACAAAGCCAAATTATTCTCCTTTTTATGCCTTGGCAACTTCCACACAAAGGTAAAAAACAAGGCAGAGTTTGGTCATAGGTCTCAAACCTTCTTCCTTGCATGTGTTTGGAAATAGGCTTGAAACATGTCTCTGCTTAGCTGTAAATTACTGATCCCTGGGCCTTGGGAGAAACACACAGGGAACAAGATAATTCCTTCAGGAAAAACCCAGCCCCACACCCCCGTCTCAGCCCCAGGACTTCTACTTCAGGGAAGACAAAAAGAGTGAGGAAAAATGGGAAATTTCTTTTGTGCTGTTCCTCCTTAGACAGTTGTTGATGTGCATGTGTGGGGAGAAGGCTCCACGGCCCTCCACAGGGCCATGGTACAAAGGCAGCTTCTCAGTTGTAGTTGTTCTTCCACATATTATAGTGAATGAGGCTATTTTATGTTCAGTTTGTAGAAAGAACCAAAATCAAGCCTTTCATGTAGAACAGGAAGGTGCAGCATATTGAATTAAATCATGGGGTTTGGCCAAGAGTATATTTAGAAATCACACAGGTTTCCAGAAGGTGCTACAGGGCATTTTTATGACAAATAGCTTTAGCTGGCAGCCAGCCACCCATTTTCTTTTCTCTTCTCTCCAGAGGTTTTCATAAACAAGAACTCTGAAGCTGGAAGTATTCCCACATCGTTCTGATTTCTGCATTTCTTTTGAGTTTATTTTTGATGAGTTCAGGTGATGATGTTCACTGGCAATTCATGGATTCCTTTACAGGGTTGTCTGTGGCTCTTTTTTGAACTAACGTGTATGTATTGAAAAGTGTACCTGAGCATTTTTTTATATAGCTTTTCCAACTTGGAAGCCAATAAAGGGCTGGTTTGCTTTCACTGTACCAAGCTGGATCTAGCAAGGCGAAGGCCAACAGTCTTTGTTTTTTTCAAAATGTTCTGTCAGTAGCTCTGTAATCACCATTTCTATTCAGTGCTGCTTCATCCCAGATCAGCAAGCTTTAAAACACACAGGTTTTTGTTGACAGAATGTTAAAATGCAGTCCTCTGCACTTTCAGATGGATTTAAAGGCACACTTGATGCTGAAGTTAAAATATGGAAAGATCTAAGCTGCTATATTTCCATGATTTTATGTGTTGACAGC
Organism: Prinia subflava; assembly: GCF_021018805.1. NCBI lineage: Eukaryota > Metazoa > Chordata > Aves > Passeriformes > Cisticolidae > Prinia > Prinia subflava. The sequence continues at coordinate 656,523 of NC_086271.1, forward strand.
CATACTCTCTTTTTTCTTTTTTCTTTTTTTTTTTTTTTATTTGTAATGCTTTTTCCAAACCAGTTACACAACACGATTCTGGCCTCAAGCACCTTTTGTAGCTACCAAACATCAGTTCATAGAATCACAGAATCCTAGAATAGTTTGGGTTGGAAGGGACCTTGAAGCCCATCCAGCTCCAACCCCCTGCCATGGGCAGGGACACTTTTCATCAGACCAGGCTGCTCAGAGCTGCATCCAGCGTGGCCTTGGACACTTGGACAGCTGACTCTGGTTGTGCACCAGCCTCTGCCGGTGCCTGGGGAGGTGGTGTGGCCTTAGGGACAGCCCAAACAGCTCTGCCAGAGCACCCTGGGAGGCAGAAAGTGCCCTGCACATGTCATTGCACCATGCAGTGGCTGCACCAAGCTGTCAGCTTGGGATATCCCATGGGATAGATAGTTCAGGCTGGAAGGCATCGCCTGGCCCAACCTTCAGCTCAGTACAGAGTCAGGTGAGGATGTTCAACGCTTTTCCCAGCCAAGCTTCATCCCTCAAAGATGAAGATCCCACCATGTCTCTGGGCACCTGCTTTAGTGCTGAACCACTCTCCATTTGAACAAGTTTTTTCCTTGTCAGAGTTTTTTTAGTCAAAATTTTCCTTTGCTGCTCATTGTGATTGTTGCCTCTGGTCTTTTGCCATGCACCTCTGTCAAGAGTCTGCTCCATCTTCCCTGGAATTCCTCCCCGCTTAGGAACCTGGAGAAAGCACTTAGGGCTCCCAGTGCCCTCAGCCCCCTCCTCTCCAGGCTGAACAAACTTCCTGTGTCTCTTTGTACAGCAGGCTACTGAGAGGAAAGATTCAATTGTTGACAGATACATAAGTCCTGTCTCTCCTACTGAAAACGGTTGGTGCCAAGCGAGTGGCAAGGAAAGGATTGTGTGCCAGGCTATGTCTTGGCAAGCTGACACGTATTCGCTGGCCATGGTTACTGCTCAGCTGTGTAAGCACATTCGGTGCTGGCAAAAAGCCTTTCCTGAGCCATGTTAAAAGGTACAGCACACACAGAGGCCAAGGAATGGCAGTGTCATTCTGTTGGGGGAAAAGATTATTCCAGTACCTTGACAAGTCCCCTGATTTTGGTACATTTACCCAGCCCTGGCCCTCAGGAAATCTGGCATCATAAACTGTTTTATCACAGCTGCCTTGGGCTTACAGGAAGGCTTTAGCGTAGTACTCATGGATGTTCCTGTCTTTACTAAACAAAACTAAGCCTAGGCTAGGATTACTTTCAGTTGTCAGTCTGAAAAGCCATTTTCTATACAAAACAGCAAACTGCCACTTTTTTTTTCAGCACTGTGTGACACAGCCGCTCTTTAAATGTAAAACTGCACAGTCAGTGAGTTACTGAGCAGCAGGAGAGATGGGACTTCCCCTGTCAGTAAGTAGATCTGATGCCCACACAGACCTAGAGAGCAGAGAACCCCCAAATTTCTCCTCTCCTGCGGGAGGAGGCATCTGCACCTCACTGTATTTCAGCGCTGAGATTGTGGGTGTCAGTCTCTGTTGCACTGAGTGGTTTAAAACAGAAGCCCAGCAATATTCTCTGTAGGATACAACCCTCTCCCACATGCCTGGCAAGCACCTTGAAACTGTCAGAGCTCCACCAACCTGAACCAAGTGCTCCAGGAACTGCCTTATTTAAGCACAAATGCTGCCCCAGAATGGATGCCCGGGGTGGAGAAGAGGGGTCCACGTCACCACACTGTCACCACAGCTTCATACATGGCCCTGGCTAAGGTGGGAGAGATGGGTGAGGGAATCAGTAAAGCCTTTTTTACCCATGGCAAATCCACATCCACTTTAATGTTGTCAGTGCAGTGCAGTGTTCACATCTCCAAACTACTGCCCTTCTGATTGAGGAGTCATGTATTACCCAAGTTAGCAGTTCTGCCAAGAAATAACAAGGATACCATGCATTTCAGCGGTGCTTTTCATCAGATCATTCCTACTTACTTTACAAAGAGAATTAAGGAAGCCTCACAACATCCCTGTGAGGTAGGTAGAAATTCTTACACCCATTTTACAGGTGGAGAAAACAGGCACTGAGAGGTAAAGTGATTATCACAGCAAGTCAGAAGCAGAGCTGGAAATAAATCTAAGATTATTATCCTAGGTCCACTGCTCTAGACACTAGAGAACACCAACCCCCACATGCTATTGTAAGCTAAGAGACTACCTTGCTCTTCTACTTTCACCTCCTTTGGTGATTTTGACACTTGCATCTTATGCTCCTTGCAGAGAGCCATGTGATCAGTTAGGAATTTATTTGCACAGGGAGCCAAGGGGCTAAACACACCTTTAAATGATCCAGGCGTGGCTCTAATTGTCCAGTGATTTCCCCCTTCCCAAGGAAATAATATTCCCCATTCATCATATATATCTCTGTTTTGCTAAGTTATTTTTTGAGTAGAATCATACCCTGAATCCACAGCTCTGAGGCTGTTATGCAACTTCACTAGGAATTTCTTGAATAAATGATTAAGTTTGTCTCATTGAGAAGGAATAAAGCACATTTATGTGCTATCACACCCAGAAATAGCAATAATCCTTTGCTCATCTGTTGGGCCTTCCATCCAAGGCCCTCCCTTTCCATAACTAGCACAACGTCAGGCCTCACATATCATTGTAAGGTAGAAAATGATTCCCAGTTGCACAGGAAGGAAGGATGACTTGCTGACAGTCCCACAGCAATTTCCTTGCAGAGATGAGGCTGAGTGCCAGAAGACTGGACTGTTCCCTGGCCCGAGCAGCACTGTCCTGATGCCGTGGCCCGTGCTTCGTGGCTACAGATTCACTGCCAGCCAGGCAGAGTACTTGAAAACTGGCTTAAAAAAAAATTAAAAATCAAGAAGCAGTTGAGTGGATGCAGGAGGAAAATGCCAGCTTCTCCTTGTGCTGTTGGAGACCCAGAGGAAGAAAGAAGCGTTCCTGTAGCAGCTGTGAGAGAACTACAGTGTCCATGGAGTGCACTGCACAGGGTGCATTTTACTGAGGCTCTCCAGTGGAAAAGGACATAATTAATGTGTGGTGATGAAAGACTGCCCTGCCTGACAGCCGTGCGGTGAACCACGTCCTCTTGATGAACAAGCACTCATCTTTAAGTAGTCCTGTAGTCTAATGAATGTATGAATGTCAAGGATCAGGAGTGGAATTGTCAAGTAATTAGAAGTCAACAGGTGTGGGTGTGATTCAAGCAGTCCGGAACCTTGGTATCTGGAGGGTTCAGATGCTCTGGTGCAGATACCTCATACTAAACTGTTACAAGGTTGTGGTTTTTACCTGCAGGAAAGTGTTTCCAACCCCCTTCAACAAGTGGGCTGGCTGATGCTTGGAATCATTCAAACTCTCTTATATCTTTCTATGGAGAAAATAAAATAGATCCCATCTACTGTAAGTGTGGTGATTGTGTTATTCATCTAAATCTTAGCCCTCCCTTTAGTTCTAATATCTTGAACTGGGCACAGTGGACTCTTCCTGCTGAAAGCCATTCTCTTTCCTCAGTTGTGACAACAGTTCTCCTGTTTCTATATTAAGAGAGTAAATAAATGGTAGCCTCCAGGCTCTCTCTCTGCATGTGTTGCTCTGACATATTCCTTCCCAAAACTGAGGAGGGACCTTCCAGTCTTCCTTCACAAGGAAGGACACCCAACAGCCTTTGTCTAAGGAATAAAGGTTTTGACCTCAGGTTGCAAATCTTGGGAACATACACAGGCCCAAGAGGAGCAGAAGGATGAATCGTGTAAAAAAAAAAAAAAAAAAAAAAAAAAGAACAATATGTGGCACCTCTGTGGCACTGAAGAATCCCAATGCACCCTACAAACTTTCTACATATGTACAGCTTATCATCACTCGGCAGCAGAGTCCAGCCACCTTCGTGGCTGCGTGGCCAGGCAGGGAACCCACCAGAGGGGTGGGATCAGGAGTGTCAGGACTGACTGTACTGGGGCTGGGACGGGGCCCAAGCCTACCCAGGGCTCTCACAGACACCCATTTGCCTTCCCTGGGCTTTGAGTCAGACCTGCCACAATGGGAGGCCGCAGGGGGTCTTTTCTAGCTAATGGCGGGATGAGTTTGATGCATTGTGCCAAAGACCTTTTTTTTTCCCTGACCTGGATTAGAGCCTGCCCTGGGAACAATGGGATGGGCTCCAGCCCAGCAGAAAGAATTTGCTGAGATGGCAGGGTCTGAGGTTTGCAGAGCAGAGCAGAGCAGAGTGCATACCTGCACTTTTTTGGCATGAGGCTCAGTTTGGGGGGACATAGCGGTTAACCTGAAGCTTTTGAACGCATCGCTGCACTGTCCCAGCCAAGAGTTGCTGCTGTAGTCCTAAAATTAGAAATCTATATTAGACATCTAAACATTTGCAAGCACATCATTTTCTGCCTTCTGTAAAAAAAGAATTTTCTGAGTCTCTGAGAGTTCTGTACAGACCTGTTGGCACAAAAGGTCTAAATCATCTTTTGAAAGGCATTGTCTTACTTGAGCAAGATTTTGGCATTTAATGGAGACCACTGAATGTAGGTAGCCCACTGAATGGCTCCCATCTGTCAAATTAAAAACACAGGCTGTCAAGAGACTTTTACCATATCAGTCTTTTCAAACTTGACCAACCAGTTTTGTATTAGAGGTTTAAAAAGTCACATAGTTACCCAGACCCCTGGTTTAGGTTCACAAGTGCCTTCAGGACTGTACCTGAGATTTGCTGAGTGCCTGGGAGCCTGGAAGCTCCAGGAACTGAACACTTGTCAGGATCATACCATGAAGGCTTGTATTTGGTTTCATGCTCTGGAGGCTGTAGCTGTCCCTTCCTTTCTCAGAAGATTTTTCCCTCTTGCTTGGCTGAATCTAGGTTCAGATCTTTAAGTCACAAGGCTACAAGTAAAAAATATCACTTGAATTTATTCTTTCCAGTATTCCGAACTAATCTCAGGGCTTGATGGCTCTTTTGGGAACATATAATCCATCTCTGGGCATCTGCTAAGTTCTAGTAGAGAGCCTGTTAACCTTGCCCACTGTCAATGTCACTTGAAGAGCAGAAATAGTTTCGAGCAGGGAAAATATTTTTACCTAACTCAGATATGCATTCACAGAGAAATTTGGGACATTTTCCCCTTTATTTTCTGAATAAAGAAGGGAAGTTGAGCTTAGTATTTTAGTGTCTTGATGCTAAGCATAGAATTCACTTTGTGAATTAAATAACTGCCATTCCATGCCAACAGCAAAGGGGAGATCTGCTCAGTGAGCCATAGGAGGAAACAGAAAGACTAGATACAGTTGTTGATCAGTCCTTCCCCTCACTGGCTGAAAGACATCCTCCCCACATTCCAAGAGAAATGTGGAACACAAGGCTTTCAGTAAATCACAGTGGCGACATTTGGGTATCACTGCCATGTTAGGGTTTAAAATACATCAGTTATGTGTACAGTGTAGATATTACTGTAAGGAGTGAGCTGGCATGTGGAAACAGGGAAATACAGGGACATATGGGGCAAAATAAGGCACAGTTGCCATGGTAGTACCTTTCCAGTTGAGAATCATAAAAGGAAATAATATTCAAGTGGCCGTTTTAGCACTTTGCTTAAAAATATCATTTGATTCTTTCTCTATCTCTCCTTTTCTCTTCAATCTTTTCCTTTTCACGTGCTCCCCACATCCTGCACCTTCATACAGTCAAATCATCTGACCTGGCCCGGCTGCTGGCTTTACTTAGCCTGCTCAGGGGTCTCATATCAGTGGCAAGTTCAGCAGGTGCTGAAGGCCCTTCCACTTCATCTCTCACCACCTCCTCTTCTGCTTTCTTCACCCCTGGCTCTTCCTGAGGCGGCACCTCCTCTCGTTCCTCCTCCTCCTCTGCTCGCACCTTCTCTTCTGGTTCCTTTGCTTGCGCATACGATGGTAACCTCTCATCGAACGCCCTGGAGAGATCTTCCAAGGGTCCCATCCCAATCTTCTCCTCAAACTCATTGTAGGCTGACGGAAGGGGGCTGGGCTCAACACCTACTTCCGTGAGAGGGAAATAGTGGGACACCGGCTTCTCCTCTTCCAGCAGCTTGTAGCCTTTGGCCTTTGGGATGGAGGGGACTGCAATGGCGTGGAGGGGCTTCTCCGGGACCTCTCCAAGCTGCTCCTCTGCCGGTCTCCTCAGAGCCTTCCGGATTCTTTTCAGGATCAAATGACTGATCTCCACCAGGTTGAGGAAGAGGGATACAGAAGCCACCACCAGCATGAACATAATGAAGATGGTCTTCTCCGTGGGCCTGGAGACAAAACAGTCCACAAGATTGGGACAGGGCCACCGCCCACAGCGGTAAAGGGGGAGAATTCGGAAGCCATACAGGAAGTACTGACCTACTATGAATCCCACCTCAAAGAGGGTTTTGAAAATGATGTGGAAGATGTATGTTCTCAGGAGAGTACCTTCCAGGCGAAACTTCTTGGTTCCATCAGGGTTGTTGCCTTTGTTTTGGTTTGGAGCCAGGGGCAGCTTCTCTTCATCCACCTCAGCTTGCTGGCGCCTCTCCGCTTCCTCCCTCTCTTTCCTCTTCTCCTCCATGCGGACGTGGTGCACAGCGTGCCCAAAGTACATCAGCGAAGGGGTGGATACAAAGATGATCTGCAGGACCCAGAGCCGGATGTGGGAGATGGGGAAGGCCTCATCATAGCAGACGTTCTCACAACCAGGTTGCTGGGTGTTGCACACAAAATCTGACTGCTCGTCTCCCCACACGAGCTCGGCAGCTGTGCCCAGGATCAGGATGCGGAAAATGAAGAGCACTGTGAGCCAAACTCTCCCGATGACAGTGGATTGCTCATTCACCTGCTCTAAAATGTTCCCCAAGAAACTCCAGTCACCCATTTCTTATGGTCTAAGGGAAGAAAAAACAAAGAAAAAGGCCACAAATTACGCTAAATTTTAAAGATTTCAGATTTTCCCGCCGACGTATTTTGTTGCTTTCAATCAGTATTTCCCTAATATGCTTTGAGAACAGAAAGGCAGTTGTTTACTTGCTGATTTGCCTGTTCACAGTGATTTATTATCAGAAGAAGGGCTGGGAAGCCACAGCAAGCTGCCTGCTAAATTCTTCCTTCCATGGCTCTAAATGGGCAATTACTTTTCAGTCAGGGAGTATATTTATCTCCTTTTGCAGGTGAGAGTCTTCTGTGGCACCTTGCAGGCTCAGTTCTGTGAGTCTGCTTAGATTTTGTACACGTACAAACGCTCACCAGCAATACAGTGGAACAGATTTATCAGCAGGCAGCTGCAGTGGTTAGAAGACAGGGTGAAGCTTTCAGGCACACAAACACTTCTGCACCAGAACCCCTCATGGGTCAAACAGATCTCAAATCTGCGCCCATCTTGCACCTAAACAAACCTGAATTCTCTCTAGGTTGCAAATGTCAATTCCACTTTAGCAATCACTCTGTTAGGTAAGAACAGCAATTACACCACCATTACTGTGTTAGTGATGCTGTATAAGCTTAACAACTACTACTTAGATTCATTTTGCTATGTAGAATATGTTATATGCAGTGTAATTATTTGGTGCTGTTGGGGCTATTTTTTGCATCCCCTTCTGAAGTCGGTTGCCACACTGACAGTAACCAACCTAGGGAAGACACCAAGGTCTCTGACTGGGACCTAAAATACTATTTGCTGTCTCTAAAATGTCAGTGCCACTGTCTCAGGCTAACACAGAGCTGGGAGTCAGCTGCAGATATACTATTGGAAAGCTGAGGCAGTTGTCCATTTTCAAGTAATGCAAGTCAAATATTACATCTGTCATTACTTTTGCATGATAAGAAATGATTCCTGGGTCAGGGCTTTATTCTGCATATCCTGAACTTCCCACTATATAATTTCAGGCAAGGGGAAATCTATGAATGAGGAGAATAGAGATGAAAGTTGTTTTGTATGCGTTGATTTAACACATCACAGCAGTCTGAAGTCTCTGAGGAATGCAGAATATTACAGTGGCCCAGAAAGACCGACTTGTAGAGCATGACAAGTGAAACAGAGAATATTATTCATAAAATAGCTGTTCACAGGGATCTAGAAGTTCATCTCTTAGATACTACCCCCATCTATAGTTCCCTAAGAGCAGATACATGCACATGCACTGGGAAAAGGAAGGTACAGTCAACAGCATGAAAATCTGAGTGTCTAAACTTCCCTCCTGCTGCAGATACCACTGGGATATATTTGTAATGCCATATGTTATGACACACCAACGCGTACCAGTCTGTTTCAACTACTCTGTGTACGTAGTCACACATAGACAAACACGCAAAATATTGAGAATTCTATGGCTCAGGGGAATTTCACAAATTTTCAATTTAAAAAAAAAAAAAAAAAAAGCTTATAATGGCAATGGCATTTTGCTAAAGCAAGATGGACTCATATTCCTTGCCTTCAAACCTCACAATATTTTTACCCCGGACACCCATGTTAGGAAATGAAGAACAGAACACAGTTCCTTCAGCTTGCACAAACACCTTGCATACATAAGCGGCAAACACATAATTTAATCACCGAGGAAAATTGCTACTTTCTCAGTCATTAAAGTCGTGTAAAGAAGTGTGTTAATGTCAGCGCTTACATTAACAAGTCTAGCAGAAGATTATGCTGTTTACATACATTATCTAAACTGATTTAAACATCCTCTTTCTGCTAATTCACAGAGCAAAGTACACCCGACAGTTCCCATTCACGTGCAGCTCTGTAAAGAACATGACTACACAGTACAAGCCTCATTGTCCCCCAGGCACCTCGGTTAACTCCATCCCTTTCTTTCCCTGTGAGTCACACTGATATCTACGCCACCATTTGAGCACTTCCACTGCAGCGAGCAAGAGCCACACTCTAGGTGTGATTAACCTTATCACATGAGAAGGGAAAATGTTTCCTGTCTAACTCCATCACACGTCTTGCTCGCAGCTTCCTACATTTGGCTAAGCCCTCCCTGAGATCACTTCCAACTGGCCACGTTCTTCACAACTCTGCCATGCCCATCCCCTCTGTTTGCTGCAAGTGGAAAAGTTTGAGGTTGCTCAGTTGGTTCAACTGCAAGCAACGATATTGGGTGGAGGGATGATGAGTGGCACAACCAGTTCGAAAATGTCTGGGATTCCACCTGCAAGCAGTCAGCCACTCCAGCCTCAAAAAAAGGGGTAAGCGAGGTATTTTTCCCTGAAATTGCCTGTCAGGAGGAAGAGCAGGACTCTGCCTAAGCCCACTCAGAGCCAACAGAGTTGTGTCCTGAACTCTCCCGGGCTGGCCGCAGACCCCCACCCTGCGCTCCCAGACGCCGCAACCTGCGCGCGCTACCGGCGAAAGAGCCTGAACAGGTTAAGGGTGTTGAGCAAGCAACTTGCCGCTGTGAGAGGCTCCACCGAAGAAATGTGTCCCCCTCCTCTCTTGGCACTCTGCAGGGAAGAGTGAACTTTTGTCTCTCTTCTTCCCTACCCTAAAAGCCCCAATCTTGTCGCACGACTGAGCAGATATGACTGAATTGGCTCTGATGGTGGGTTTTAGTTGCCCTGCAATATTTAAGCTCCGAGCCAGACGGCTTTATGAAGTGAGTGACAGTCAGTGACGTGGGGAACAATAGGGAGAAAAAAAAAATAGAGAGAGAGAGGCAGAGACACAGAGAGGAGAGTCCACTGAACATGAAAAAGCAGAGGGGGGAGAGGAACAGGCGGCAGGCAGTGAAAACCTAATACATGTATAAATGGGAGTTTGCTCAGTTAGCAGGGACCAAAGCATCTCTGCAATTCCACTGTGGTTCAGCACAGCTCTGTGTGTGTCCACACTTGTGGGTGTTGTGGTGCAGCAGGTGAAAAGTGAACGCCAACATCTCTGATAATGGCAGCATGAATTGAATTAATTTGTTACCCCACACCCAGCTCTGACAGACAAGGTGCGTTACTGATTTTTAGGCAGATACTGAAGTACTGGTTTTATATTTGGTCTGCTATTTAACATATTTTACCTGCAAAAAGCAGCAGAATGGGAAAACAAGATTATCAGTCAATAGTAAAGCTGAGGAAGACCAATTTTACCACCTCACTTCTCAGTGTCTTAGCTCTGCTTAGTTTTTCCTCCAAATGCATCTTGCATGTGCACATGCATCAAGAATGTCTAAACCAAACTGTTTTGTTAAGGAGCATAGCTGAATTCCAGCAGCCCAGCACACAGGAATGCTACCCTAGGCACACTCATCTACCACCAGCCACCTGCAAAAATGCTGGGGAGGCCACAGAAGAGAGGAATCACAGGCTCAGTAATGTATCCACAAATACAACTAAATGCCCTGAGAGTTTTAATTAAAAGTCAAAGGCTGTAACCTTACTCTGAGGTATGGTTTTTGTAGTCTTTCTGGAGGCATTGCTCAGAATGTGCTCTTGGTGCTCAGCTCTGAAGAAAAAGAGGATTACTGGAAGCAAGATTTGCTAAGCAGTGATACAGATGCCAAGCTCATAAAGTGATGAAGCAGCAAGTAGCTCTCCTCTCTCTTTATGCAAACTCAACACTGAATTTAATATCCCAGAATGGCACTGGGAGACACTCTGTCTCCAGAAATGCTGGCATTTGAATGGGATATTAAAACACGAGGGCCACAAAATTTTGTACCTTCAAACCAACAGTTTCAGGCCACTCTTCTGTGTTTCTGGGCACTTGTGTCCATGTAAGTTCAGAGCTTCATTTCACACAGCTTTTAGGCTGATTTGCAGAGCCCCAAGGTCCAAAGCACAACTGGAGGCAGAGATGATGTTTCTCAAACCGGATTTCAAAAGAGCTAAAGCGTAAATGAGAGATGGAAAAGAATCATATTTTGCAAGAAGAACCAGTCTGGAGACACAAAAGAAAAATCACCCTCAGTGCATGTAGTTGGACTGAAAGTCCTATTTTGAACACCTTAAGAAATCACTCTGTTAAACAGGGAAGCAGTAGCAGAATATTTTTCAGCCATGCTACATAAAGGCATGGGAACAGCCTTCCTGGAGAGAGGACATACAGTGGAGAATTCACAAGTCCCAAGAACATGAAGTGAATAAGGAAAGGCATGGTTGGACCAATGAGAGGAGTAAGGACAGTGAGGAGGAGGAAGGAACGCCTTTGTTGTTTTGTTTTGCTATACACTACTGAGATAAACTAGTATCAATACAGGAGTGAGTGATCATCACTGCCACTCTCAACCCCTCTCTGGGAAGCACTAAGAGAGGGAGAACTAAACAGTACCACCAGCATCCATCACTTTTAGAGAGTGCCTGGATGCTGGTGCATCACAGAGGGCAGGTGGTTCAGGTGTTAAACTGCCCATTCCCTTTCAGACCAAATCTGTCTTTTTGGAAAAGTCAGCTCCAGCTGAATGTGCACATGCCTTTCTAGGCCTTTTCTCTCTAATACCATGAGCCAACCCCCAAATCTGGTATGTAACTACACGGCTGTAGTCCATCTCTAAATTACATCCAGCTACTGTCAGAGACCTTTTCCACTAACCTTCTATCTGCCTTTTGCTAACACTATGCAAATATCCAACGTTGTCTGACAAGTTGCAGAACAGCTTGCAATATGCAGAAATTATGTTCAAGTCTGTGATTTTTGAGTCTGTGTTACCTTCGTCCAAACGATCAGGCTGACTTTCTTTGGTATCACAGAGTGCAGAGTCTTTAGCATGGGGCACATCAGTTTGCAGGACATTTCTGGTTTGTGGAAAAGCACAGAGTCCCTTCATCTGGAGGCTTTTTACAAAGGCACCACTGAGCTCTGGGTCAGGTTCTCCAGCTCACTGGGGCCTCCTCCCTCTGAAGAAAAGGGTCTGAATGAAAAGGAAGATGGGCAGTGAGGAATCCTTCTTATACTGGGGCTATGCAGGGAAGTTGAGATGGGAATGAAGAGGAGAAGGCAGAGCATGAGAAGAGCAAGAAGGAAACTTGATTCTCTTAGGCATCAGGGTAGTGTTGGAACTCAGGGCTCCCTTTGTAGCATGAAAGCAGTGGCTGTGAAAGAAAGGAGTAGAGACCATAAAAGCAAAGGTCGAGAAGACTGGACCTCACATGCAGCATGTGACAATCACTGAGTCTGCAAAAGAATTGCAGCACTGACAGTGCCAGACTGAGAAGGGCAAATACTTCCAGCCTGTGTAGCTGGCTTGGTATTTATGCTCTCATTAATTTATGCTCTCTCTACAGCAACCTGTAGATGTGCTGAATACTTTCATCCCCAAAAACCTCTGCCAAAAATAGTAGCAGCTAGTGAAAGTAACACTGCACTGTTAACTCACAGTGGCTTTTCCTTGCCTTTGGGATTTTTCTTGCTTTCAAAGAATCATGGGCATCTCCTGCACTTTTAAAATACTATTTTCTTTTGAAGGAAGTTTTGCTTCATTGCTGACTTCTCAACCTTTAGCTGCTTTGAGGCTGGTGACTGAGCTTCTGTCCCTGGCACCACTGAGTCTGCGAAGTCTCCACTGCAACTCAGCCTTTTGCTCAGAGACTACGAGGTCACTTGGGGAATGTGGGATTTTTTATTCCAAACGGATTTCCAACACAGACATGATGTCAGGACAAGGCAGGGCCATGCTATTGAGCAGCTCTGTTCATGCATGATAGCAGATTGTGCAATTATATAGCGCACAACCCTGGATAACGATACCCCTCCCTCAAACAAAGTTATCTTCTGGGGATCTGCTTAGCTGGGAAGTGGCACACGCTTCCTGTTCTTCTGCTGAACACACAGACCTCTCACTCGTGGCTGAGGCTGAACACTGGGCACATTCAGCCTCCCTGCAAGAAGCCGGGACCTTCACCAAGGCGCTCTCCTCTGCCAGACACTCACCCAGCTCTCTAGTAACACGTGTCCTTGTCCATCCCAGAGCCAAAGGGATCCATCCTCTGATCACCAGGATCAGTCTCCCAGATTTTATCATCTCTCTGCCACCTACCGGTCTCAGAATCTCATCTAAGTGTAGCCAGCCCAGGACAATTCTTTAAGCAGACCTTACCATGTCCCTGCGAGCCTGGCAAATGTCACTGCCTGCACTTTTAGGGCCAGGCTCCCAGATTTTTCCAGGAGTCTCTCCAGGCACTGGTGGATGTGAATTGCTGGGGGATATATTTTGTTAGGGAGCTGCAAGCAAACCATAAAGAAAAGAGAGGGAGGAAGATATAAAGCAGCAAGGAGGAAGAAAATTGGGGAAATATGTAACAGAAGGGCAGGAATACAGAAGAGGTGAAGACAGGGCTGGGTTGTGCTGAGCCTCAAGCAGAGGATGAATACTAATGGGAAACATGTTTTTAATTTAAGGGATGGAACCAAAGTAGACAATTAATAAAGATAAGCAGGGCAAAAGTGGAATGTCTTTCAATATCTGTTAAATGCAGTTCTTCTGTGAAAATTACTGTTCTAGGAGGACCTGGGGAATTACAGGCCAGTCAGCCTAACTGTGATACCTAGAGAGATACTGGAACCAATTATGAAACAATCAATTTATAAGCAGCTAAAGGACAATATGCTGATAAGAAACAACCAGCAGGGAATTTTGAAGAACAAATCATGTCAAACCAAGCTAATTTCCTTCTTTGACTAACAGGCCTGGCAGGTGAGGAGGAAACAGTGGGTGTAAAATACTTTGACTTCAGTAGACTCTTAGAAAATATCTAGATTACAGGCTCCCAGGGCAGCATGCAAAGTCACTGTGCAGAAGGGTACAAAGGTTGAAGTACCATAATCAAGGGTAATTACCAGGGCTTCACTTTTCCAGCTGGGAGAATTGTGTCCCTGAAGTTCTGCCTCCAGGGCTGCTCAGTATTTCCTTGAGTGCCTTGGACAACAGACTAGAGGACAAAACCAAGAGGATGACAGCTGGGCTGGGGGTCAGCAGTCCCTCCTGAAGGCAGGGGGCTGAAGTGATTGGAATTTGAGAGGAATGTGAGACACTGGGGAGCTGGGCTGCCTCTGCAGAGGTGACTGCACCAAGGTCCAGCTCAGGAAAGGTGGCTGCACAGATACCAGGTGTGCTGCTCCAAAATAAATTGTGACCAGTCCAGCAGAGAGAGCTGGGGTGGGACCCAACGTGTGTCTGTTCAGGGAGATCCCCACAGACAAGGCCAAATCTCATTCTGAGGTGCTTTAATGAGGATTTTGTGTATAAGGCAATGGAAGCAATTATTTTGTGCATTTTCTTGATACTGCTGAGCTCCCAGCAGGAACAGTGTGTCCACTCCCAGGCACTACATTTTACAGGAGATGCAGACAAGCTGGAGAAAGTCCAAAACAGAACAGCAAAATGATAAGAGTGGTGAAAAAAAGCATGACTTATAAGGAATGGATAAAATAATTGGGTTTGTTTTCTCTAGGAAAAGAACAACAGGAGGGGAGGCATGATAACAGTCTTCCAGCACATAAACATTTGTTATAATGGGTGGAGAGACTAAACAGTTGTCCCCTACATTCACCAAAAGTAGAAGAGGAAATAATCAGCTTAATTTGCAATAAAAATGATATAGTTAAGCATTAGAGAAACACTTTGCAATGGCAAGAGTAGCAAAGCACGGCAGCACACTGCTTGGGGAGGCTGTAGAATCACAGGAGGTTTTTATGAAGAGGTAAACAAACATCTGTTAAGGATGATCTTACCTCATAAGCAGAAAAACAAGCAGGGGGAGAGGGAGGTTTTCTGAGCCCTTTGGCTCCATGGTTTTTGGGTGGGGCCAAAGACCTGGAAAAATCTCAGAGAAATATTTTCAGTTAAAAAAAAACCACAACAAAAAAAATAGGCTCTTGCCACAAGTTCTGAAAACCCAGCCTAGGTTATCTACAGTACCTAGTGCCATGCTGACCTGGGGGACACCAGCTGAGGGATGGAAGCAGGCTGGCTATGCCTGGAATTGCACGAGAGTTAATGATCTCCTCTGGAGTGGGGCTAATTAGCCGGGGCAGAGCGAAGCACGGCGGTGCTGCCCTGCTTCCCACCGCTCACCCCAGCTTCCCCCACGCTGCCCTGCGAGGAGGGCTGGCCCCAGGGCACCTCCAGGAGAGTCACCCGCGTGTTCTGCGCCTCCAGCGATGCCTCTGAACGTGCTGCAGATGCAGAGCTGTTTGCTCCCCATAACCCCATTTGAACCGATTCGCTCTGTTTCCTGGCCCAGCCCGGCGCGGGCCTTTGCCGGGGTGCTGGTTTGACCCGCGGGCGCAGGAAGGAGGGGCCCGCACCTCGTCCCGGTGCGGTGGTGGAGCAGCACCGGCGGAGCTGCAGCAGCAGCAGCAGCGGAGCTCTCGCAGCCCGGGCCGCTAGCGGGCAGTGCGCTCCCACCCGTGCGCCCGCAGCCGGGGATGCTGCGGTGACAAACGCCTTCTCCCGGCTGCACCCCGCCTCTCCCGGCACTCCCTTCTTAAGCTGCTTCTGCAGATACAAAACTGAGCACGGCAAACGCGGGGAAGGCGTGGTGATGCTGTAATGACTTGTTCTGGGTAGGATTTTTTGCAGTACTGTTTACAGATGGAGTTAAACTGACGTGAGGATCGTTTCGATGTCTCTAATTTTACCTACAGACTCAGTGTATACTTTGTTGCCAAAGCACCTTTTTTACTAGTAAAATCTTTATTTTCACCTGAACCTGCACCCCTTTTCCAGCAAATACTTCTCAGGTATACCAGCTGACCTGCATGAATTTCCCTTTAACAATAACATGGTTAATAATAGAAGCTTCACTAAATGTATATCAATAGTAAAAATTCATTAAAAGTACAAAGAACTAGAAAGGCAAAAAAGATGAATTCTCACGTGTCAAAGGTGGGTGCTGTGCTACTGCAGCAGCAGCACCAGGGCCAGGAAGAGAAGAGTACTGCTTTAGACACATGATTTCATGGATCAGCATAATTTCACTCAAAACCTGGCCAGACTATTTCTAGAAGCACAGACCTTTACAAGAGTGTGTTGGTTAGAAATTCTACGTTCTTAGAGCATCTGCAGTGGCATTTCTGAAGAGTGACACTGGGACAGGGCCCAGAGCACATAGGCAAATTGTTAAACATGCTTTGTGCTGCCATCACACACAAAATGCCTTTTCCTAGGTCCCCAGATAACCTCCTCTTACCTGTCCCTTTCTCTGCCTCTTGCCTAAAATTTTCCCCTTGGTCACAGAGGTGGAGCACATCACTGAGAAGACATAAAAATACAGGCATGCTGAATACTTAAGTGGCCCATGGACTCAAATTTCTCCCAGCATAAATTCAAGGTTATGGCCCTTCCACCAGCGCTGAGATCCTCAGGAGAGGAGCAGAGGAACTGCTATCAGGAGCTGTGGGGTATCAGGCCAGTCAGGGAACATGTTGCTTACAGCCAGTCTGGGCTATGTGAAGTGGATCCAGGGAAAGCAGTGACAAGTACCTGATAATACTTCTGGTAATAATTAATTGCTCCAGGCCTGCCAGTAAAAGAGGAGCTAATAATATCTCCCAGCCTCTTAAGGGGAATCTCCATATGTTTGTTTTATCAAGACTTTCTGTACAATCTCTTAACATTCCCAAGCACGAGGAGCTAGAAGGGACAAAGCTTCTGAAAGATGGGAACAAGTCTGTATGGCCAGAAGCATCCCGTGTTACCTCACTGTCCATGGGGTTTTTTGCTTTCCAGTTTTGGATGGGGGCTCCTTCTCTACTCCTTTCTCCCTCCTTCTGGGCTCTTCTCACACCACCAAGGCCTGCCTTGCTGAGTGGTAGGCTCAGGGCTCTCAGGAACGTTGTCACCACCCACTCTCCACCTTTATCTCCCTGCCTTCATTTCCACACCACGGAATGACCCAGTGGAGGTGCACTCTGCATGCAAGGTGTGAAGGTGGCCCAGGAAAGATCCCCAGCAGGCCAGGGCAGGGATGGGGATGGCAAAGCAGGCCATTATCTCTTCTTCCCATCCCAAAAGATGTGCATACCTGCTGTGCACTTTGGCTGACCTCAGCTTCCCTTTTCCCACAACAGAGCGTGTTCCCAGCCTCTCTGGGGAGGACATCCGTGGGGATGGTTCCTGTTTCCCTGCCCTTTCAGTCTTCCTGAGCCTGATATGATTGTTTCTTTGGGCACAGTGTAAAAGATGCCAGCAAGGAACGGAAGGCTCTCATGCCTCAGCAATTCATTAAGAAGTAAAGGAGGTTATTGAACTTGGAAGCTGTTGAGCCAGTCATTCTCTTTTCCTGATCAAGAAGACAACCTGTCCATAGATACATCATTGGTCCAGAGGTGTTCAGCATTCACTGAGACAATTTGGCTTTAAACTCATAAACAGCCAGATGGAAGGAGTCAAGGATTATCTGTGTACAGACCTGCCAGAAAATATAGGTGGGAGAGCCAAAGGGCTTATCCAGTTTGGAGAGGACTGGAGAGGTTTTTTTCTTCAGTATTTCCAGCAAACTTCAGTCCCTTGCAGCCCTGTTACTGCTCAGTGAATATGATATTCTTAGGAAGAAAATGGTTTAAAGCATATCAGGATCCTTTTAAAAGAAGCATTAAGGCTCTCTGAGGGTCCCATCCTGTGTGAAACCTGGCAGAAATTTCAGGAGCTACTTCTAAATCCCACCTTGGCAACTGCTGAATGCTCTCCCACACGCCCTGTGCTATGAGACTCCATTCTTGCCTGATTGATAAATGCCATCCCAGTGAATGCAGCTATCACAGGTAGTTCCTCAGCAAAATACAGGCATGTTTTTTAGTGGGCTGTGTCTCTCCAGTGCCCAAAGCTCTGAAGCAAGGACATGAGGTCTAATATTTCTGTTTGCCCCCCTGCTTTGGCCCAGGGTGCAGAAGGTTTGGTGGGTTTCTACTCCCCCTGAGCAGTGCTGAGTTTATGCAGCTGCAGCCCTGACTCTGCCTTTCAAAGCTTGCCCTCCTTTACAGGAACACAATACAGAAGTCAAGTCCATTCCAGTACATCCTCTTTAGCTGCATACAGTTGTGGCATTCCTTTACAGTTTATATTCATCAAGGCTTTGCCTGCCCAGGGGACTACAGCTGTAAGACACTGCAATAAATGCTGGCATGGTTTGTAAGACCATATTAAAATCAATAGGCATAGCCCTAAGACAGAGTGAGTGGAGCAAAAATAGAAGTACTTGCTAGCTTGTTTGTGACTTTGAATCACAATTTCCTACTTACCAGTATTCAATATTTGTGAGTTGGTGCTCTGGTAACAGGATTGATGATTTGGATGGATAACCAAGAAACACCAGAATATGGCAGCACTGGTTACTCAAGCACTCACCAAAGAAAAATCTTGAGTTATTGCTTAGCTTAATGCATGGTGATGTTGCTGAGTCAATAAACAGCCCTGGGGATTCTTAAATGTTCTTAACAGCTTCCTCATTTGGCGGACTTTAAATCCAAATGGAACAAAACTTGTATTTCCCTTATCAGGATGGGTGAAGTGATGGCAGGAATGAGAGGCTGGTAGCAAGTTCTCTGATCCCCAGCTCGCTGCACTCTTATATGAAAGCAGAAGAAAGTCCAAACTGGCAATGCAATGCTTTAAAAGATATGTTGCTTTAAAAAGCCCCATCTCCCAGCCCTGAAGAGAATTCTGAGCTAAATAAACACAAAGTATATAAATACAAAAATATAAATAATCACTAGCAACTGCTTAAAAATCATTTACGAGGCACCAAAAATACACAATTCACCAGTAAAGAAAGAATAGTGCAACTGAAAAAACACAACCTGATGTAAAACTGAAACGAGGCAGCTTTAAGTAAGTGAAGTATAACACATATAACAAATAGTATGACAGAAGCTGAATATCAATTAGAAGATAAGAGTTATAAAAAATATGATGGAGGTGAAAGGGGGAAAAAAAGACTGACAAAGGCATTTTTTTAAAAAGTAAATTAAGACCAGAATGAGTCTGACTCATAGTATTGATCTGTTATCAGATGGAAATCTTAGACTATTCAATAACAATGCAGAGAACAACAAAAGAAATCAATAAATACTCCTATCCTACTGCTGAGAGGAAAGAAAGTAGTTGATGAAGACCTTGTTAATGACATGTCTATTCTGGTAGTATCTCAGAGGAGTTAAAATCAGGCATTTTAAATCACCATGGCCAGGTACCTTGCACTGAAAATTTCTAACTTTCTTTAGTTTGGGAGATTTTTCATAGGCTGCATACATAATTCCATGATTATGTTGATCTGTACTTCTTGGTGCAATGCGTAAGTCCTGGAGGAGAAGAAGAAATCTCATAGTCTGGCATTTTGTAAAGACTATGTAGAAGGGCATAATTATTTTATAATTATCTCATAATTACTCACAGGTAACTAGACCTGTGACAGGATCTCCAACCTGAACTAAATAATGAAGTGGCTAACAAAGAACACAGGGAATAAAAAGAGGGAAATACAACTAGGGGCAACCAACACAAGTTTATAGAAAAATTCAGCCCCACTGAACTGTGTTCCTACTTTTCTCTGAGGAAATTGCATCGTACAATTGTTAAATATAACAAAGCTGGTACAATATACTTGAGATCCTGGAAGGCAGTTTCCCTTCTATCATGTGGCACTATGATTAAAGAACTTGCTTGGCATAAAAATAAGATAGCAGTCATTAAACAGACTATAAATGACCTATCAGACTGGTTCCAAAACACAATTGAGAACTAGAAGTGACTGGGGGTTTTTTATAATATGTTTATGCCAAGATCCTGGAGGCTGTTTGGCATCAGGATATTTTTAGTCAATAACCTGGAAGAAAACATCAAACACTTTACAAAAGTCACCAAGTTCTGGAGGGGGGTGGATCATGAAAAAGGGGACTGCTGATCTAGAGCAGCTCAGAGGGTTGGACTAACACAGACTGGGTCAGTTCCTGCCCTCCTGCAGGGAGACCAGCTGTAGCTCTGCTGTGGGGAACTTTGCCCCAGGAAGCAGTGACATCCTGTAGGGCTCTGAGCTCAGGGGAGCTGAGGAGCTGCATATGAACTCCCACTGCACCTCTTAGGGTGACACGTAGAGGCAAGGTGGATACACCCCAGTCCTGCCTGGATTATCCTCCAATTTTTGTGGAAGCCTGCTGCTGTCAAAAGCTCCTGTTATGTGTTTTCCATGACCACTAAATCATTAAATTAGAAAGAGTGCTTATTTTCTGGTTCAAAAGCCAACTTATTTAATGACTACCTACCATCTTGAATGAAGAAGTTGTCAAGAAGTGTCTTCTTACCTTGTACTGATCACATGAGATTGCAGATCTGCACGTGGGCTGCTGGTATGTAATTTTAAGGGCTCAGATCTGTTCATCTCCAGTCCACCTCCCAAAAATAATTTATGATTTGTGAGGTAGCCCAGAAAGTGGTGTGAGTAGTCACAAATGGTGAAATGCTGCATTATCCTGAGGATTCTCACACAGCATGAGGGTTCCAGCAAACTCCTGTTTGGTACTGCACCATTTCAACTCCATTGAAGTACAAACACCAGTCCTGGAGAGCTGTTGATGAACCCACAAAGACTTCTGAACAACCTGGAGACAGACACTCACATGAACAAGTGTCCTGCATCTCCCTGATGCCAAAGACCAGTCAATGACAAATCTCAGATGTCAAAGGCTGGAACCACTGCATTTTTCTGCAAACTAGTCCAGTGCTGTTGCATTCTTTGGATGTCAAAGCACGGAAAACAAGGATGTCTTCGAAACATCAGTCCTAAGGAAACCAAAGTCTGCCAAAGAATTCAAGGAAAGGTTCTTTGTTTAAGGAAAGGATGCCTGAGCTTGTCTGGGCAGAAAGGTCTCATTCATGGAACAACAGAAAAAAATAAACAATACAGGGTTTCTCCTAGTGTGGGGAAAAGGGCAGGCTGAGGCTGGGACTTCTAGAGGCAGCATTTAATCTACAGTGTGTCCTTGGAGAGAAGATAGAGCTTCTGTAGACTGCCATGAAAGGAGATCTGTGAAACTGCCAAGAGATTCTGATGATCCAGGCCCAACTCCCCCTTTTAGCCAAGGTATTTAACAGTGACAAAAGTAAAGATTGTCGGCAAGACCACTCATCCCTGACCCATGGAAACCACTGCCATAGGCTGGGCCTGAGCCCTGAAGGACTGCATTTATTTATCGAAGAGGTTTCAACAGTTGTGTGTTTGCTACAGAGAGGGGAATGGGCTTCTTGGGAAGGACTTTCATCCAGGCAGGAAAGTCCCCATGCAGCAGGGACTGAGCGTTCTTAATGACTCATTAACTCGGCTGTTTTGCACAGCAATAAACCCTGGATAAGGAAAGAGCCAAGGGCTCTGGTTGCCAGAGAGGGGTGGGGTAGAGCTGAAGTCCCTGCTTCAGGTCCTGACAAAACCTTTCACCTTTACTCCTCACAACCAGATCTCCACCTCGGTAGCATAAGTCATCCACGAGCACAGCCAGTTCTGGTACCACCGGAAACAAAGCCACGGAACGGGGCCGTGGCAAATTTCAGGCAAGAGCCATCAAGGCCAAAAGCTGTAAGGCCTGGAGAAAGTCTCCTGGGGCCCCCTGTGCGAGCACAGCCGTCCTGACCATGTGCTGGCTTGCAGTGATAACATTGTGTGCCGGGGTTGGCACACAGTGCAGGTGAAGTCACAAGAGGAAAAAGCTTCCCACCCCGCACAGCCTCGGCAGTCACATCCACAGATCCTCGCACGCCCCACCCAGCCAGCCCTGCTGCCCGCAGGGACACGCTGCCCTGCCTGGCTTCCCTCTGCTGCCCTGGGCTAGGCTGGCTCACCACTGGCCATTGTGTTTCCCAGGAAGTTCTTTTACTGTTACAGCAAGGACCTGGCCATGCTGGCTGCGTGCAAAGGCTCCGAGCCTCTGCTGGCATCTCTTGATGCTGTCCCAGCCTGCACCTGCATCAACACCCATCCTGCTCCTTCTCATTTCTAATGGCACACTGCACCTCCGATTCTTCCACAGGCACAGACTTGGCCTCTGACAAAGTTTAAGTTTGTGGGGAACAAGGTAAGAAATAAAGCAAAACCTGGCATCACGGGAATACAGCTTTTCCACAAAAAAATCAAATAAAAATAAAGATGTTTGTTGAGGTAGCAGAAGGAAAAGCTCATTCTAGTTTGGCTAAGAAATACAAGACAGTAACAAGGTTTAAAGTTTGAAATGGATGACAGAGCCATAGATGATGGTATGTCAAAGGAATGCCTTGATTTGGCTAGAAGAGAATTGAAGAAGCACAATTGATAGATGACAATTAGTCATCACTGACCACTTCACTGGAATAACGAAGCTTTGTTTACTTTGGAATATCAGTGCAACATCAGCCAATAAAAAGGTGAACCAAACACTGGTGTTTGCACAGGACAGGGTGAAAAGGAGCAATGCCTGGGCTGAGAGGCCATGCCTTTGGCCCTTGCCATGAGGTCCCAGTTCTCAACCCCAGAGCTGCCAACAGCTGTGAGCCAACATCTGACTGCAGTGCCAGAAAGTGGCACGATCATCCAGACCCACATCTTCACAAACCTACGTCAGAAAACTTGGCAGAAATCCTTCCCATCTCTACAAGGGTCCGCTTTCTGACAAGAATCAAGCCACAACTTTAAAGCCTTGTGGGAAGGATCCTCCAAAAGCCTCACTGTTTTTCTAGTGGTTGATTACTGATTATGTTACAGTGCTTTTTCTCATATCATTTTTTGATGTGTTTTTGTTTTGGTTTTTTTATCCAGTTTCATATTCCTGTTTTGGGGTCTTCATGCCCCTCACTCTGCTAGGCCATAGGAAATTTGTTCTCCTTGTAGGTATGTCTAGACACTGAAAAAAGTTAGCCTTCAGCTTTCCCTTTTCACTCCACCTCTTCAGCCTCTTTTACTGGAAGGCACACTTCCAATTCTTTAACACCCTCAGGCATTGTCCCTGAAACCTCTTCCATCCAGGAATTACCAACAAAAGCACTAAACAGAGTACATGGGAAGTGACATGTTAGTGCTAAATCACACAGACACACACTCAGCCCTTCCTAGAACCATTCAGCTTGAGGTTATTTACTGAAATCCACGCAAGTTCCCGCAGCTACAACATCCTCCTGGAATCCTGTAGTCAGCCAGGGAGCTGCACCAGCCTCCACTCCTTCCCGAGACAAACTTGCCAACTGATAAATGTAGCCTGTATTCCTTATTCTTTGACATGTGACTTACAGCAGCTAATGTTATGCTTGGCCCCATCTTTCTGAGTCATCCAGACTATTGCAGTAATGTTTTTTTGGTTTGTGGCTGGGATTATTTTTCTTTGCAGATCACTGATTTTTGAGTCATTCCTACTGATCAGTTACTGTCTTACTGTCCTGCTCAGTAGCATGCAACCACAAATTACCAACTTTCCGATGTTCACTCCTCCTTACAACTACACATCTCCACCCATTTGGAGGAATGATGGGTTTCCTGTAAAGTCCTAACATCTGCATTGCAAAAAAACAGCAACAACAAACCTCTCTAGGAGCACTGCAGCAGCACCATCTATTCCTGGCTCAGCCTACCTCGTGTGATTTGATTCTAAGAGTTTTAAGTAAAGTCAACATTTGATGAGTGTTTCTGTAGAGCCTACCACAAACAGGCCCCTAATGAAGAGAGTTTTCCCCTCTCTGGTTGGGACAAAAACAAGCTTAAGCACACTCTAAGCTCCATCCTGTGCCAGAAAAGACAGTCTCAATGCACGCTGAAATATAGGATTTCCACAGGACTGGGCACTAGGAAGATGCATGACCTGCAACAGGGGAGCTGAAACAGGAGGTTAGACAGTCACAGTTTGCTTTATACTGTTGTAACCCCAAATCTCTTCTCACATCATCTTTTCGGTTGTTAAATACACAAATATGAGATTACATTCCCATGCCTGCTTGCCTCAGGGGCAGTATACAAATTACAAATACGCAAATGTATGGATTCCTTGACTTCCAAGGGATTTTTTAAGATTAACTACTTAACCCTTAGACCGACACTAGCTGGCTAATGAGTAAGTTGAGGCAACACCCTTGGCTGGTAGGATTCCCAATGGAAAATAAAAGGATTTTCATCCCAGGAAAAGGGCTCATGGACTTGGCGTCCTACTGTGCAGATTTCCCATCTGGGACAGGGTCACACAGTCTGTACCTACAGGAATACCTGAAGTTTCACATTTTACTACAGGATCACTGTACAATAGGTGTGAAATCCCATGGGTTTGCTCCGTGTAAACAAAGGGTCCAGGTGAAACAGATCATACCTGGTCAGGCATGTTTCCCCCCACTGTCATAGCTGGTGAGTGTGAGAACAACCTGCCTCCTAGAAGATTTTAGTTTAGTATAAGGGACACTTCTGTTCCTGCATGATCCAAGTGGTTTGCATTTTATTAACCTTCATTTCAGTCCCCTGCCTAGGACCAGGCAAAACAGAGCAATGCCTTACAAATAATTCCAAAGCACCAACACCCTGCATATCCTGCACCCCGAGGAATGGCTGTGGCCTGTGGTGACAGACCCATGGAGATTTTTAATGCCAAAAGCCTACGTGCCAAGAACAGCTTCAGAGACTCAAGCAGTAGCACCACTGTCTTCAAGTTAGCAAGAAGGGTAAGGATAAACAGCATCCATGACTACTGCATGTGGGACTTGCCCTGTGATCCACAAAGTAAAATACCAAATGCATTCCCTTGCTCATATCAACCTTCACATTACTTTGGGGAACACAGGCTTACTCAGAAATCTGATACAGAGGAGCCAGACCATGCTAGAGCCACAGCACCTCCCCCCACATGAATTCAGGATCATTATATAGGTGATAAATTCTACTCTCATTGAGAGAGCAGCAGGGCTAGGGGACTCATCTTTTGTGTGCTTGCCCCCACAGAGGCCCTTAGCCCAGCTAGCTGAAAAAATACAGTGTTTACGGAGTGTATTTAATGGCTGAACACTTCTCCATTATACAAAACAATGCTCATAGTTCTCCCACCTTTGCCTAATTATTTTCTTCCTCTTTCCTGCTTTCTTTTTGTTTTGACTCCTTTCTGTCTCTCTCTGCTTCTGCTCGATGGGACTTGGATTTCTTCTTTGCCCCATGACTCTGTCTTCAGTGCCATCTTCTTGGATGATCTACATCAGTAGCACTGGGCACTTCTGTCCTCACAAGTGATGGGCTTCATCCTCCCCACAAAAGCATTTCTCAGTAGTATTAGAACTGTTCAGAAAAGCAGACAGCTCCTGAGTACTCCTGTTAGATCCTTATTGTTTCATACAGGAAGAGCCTGTTTATAGCCTGGAGCTTGCAAGGAATTTGAAATGCCTTCTCCTTTCACTTGGAGGGCAAGCAGCTGAAGAGAGCAGGAATCCTGCCTCCCCTCACAAACATCTTGGCATCCCAGATATCAGCCTTACCTTTAGATACTGCAGCCCAGCAAATATGCTATCACATATCCCAGTGTTTACCCAGCCTATGCAATCTGATAGGCCACCTATATGGAAGGGGGTGATTAACATCTAAGAAAGGATGGGAGGTTACCTTCCACACAGCCAGGATATATTTTTGGAAGGGCAAGGCAAAGTCAGAAGGTCTTACTAGACTCTTTGATCATTGAAGTTTCTGGTTACCAAATAACCAGCAGTATCCTTTCCATAAATGCATCTATTCTTAGCTGCATGCATTCCCATCCCCACTTCTGCAATATTAGTGTCTACTCCTAAGATACATCTTTCCTCCCAGCTACCCCATCAGCCCCCAGCAGCTCCAGTAACCCATTCCCCAAGTGCTCTCTTTTTCCTGACTGAAAACACGCCATGCATCTTGCTTGCTGCACCCTCCTCCCACCTTCTACAACATCCCAATCACTTGACATGAGCAGCCAGCAGGACACTCTTTGGAAACATCCACTTCTAAGACCTCCATACAAAGAGAGTAAGAGAATCTACTTAATTCATGGATTTCTCATGGCTTCTCTCGTTCCCCTGACAGTTGTACAGCTGTTACATTCACATCTGCTGCTGCTAACAAGACTCGCTTTTAGCAAAGCACAGCAGGAGCTAAAAGAAACCTAATTCTGGCAACATTATAATACCAGAAATACTCCCTCACTTTCATTAACTTCATGCTCCACTTTTTATTTTCTCTGTTCCCTTTTTCTTCTCCTCCTCCTCCCTTTTTTTGCTGGCACGGTGAACTTTTTCACTGGCAAAGAGGAGCAGCTCAGCTGGTAGCTCACATCTCCTCACTGCTGCATGAAGAGTGAAGGGGGCTGGCACTGGGTGCCTCAGAAGAGCATCAGCAAATACCAGCACCCTTAGGGGATGCCACATCCGATATCCATGGAAAAACAGTTGCTGAGGACATGGTTTCATAAGGACATGGATATCTCACACGGATCTGTAGCACATGTATTCATCTGAAAATGGGACTCACCACCCGGCTGTCTTTCCTGCTCTGTGTACAAAATGGGGCTGGGGGGATGTCATAAAGCACTCAAGACAAAAAAAAAAAAAGATAAAATTATAGTAGGTCAGGCTGGTGGTAATGTGGCCCAGTAAGTCAGTAATTAAAAAGTTTCTCTAGAATGTGGGAAAAAAGAAGAAAATAATCAAGATCAACACTTTCTCCATTTGATCTCAAGTGTCTTGGACAAAAAGCTCTGCCCTTTGGGCTGGAGCACATTCTGGAATGAAATTCACTCAAATCTGAAGTGGGAGCTCCTTCAAATGCCAAAGAAAAACCTGTCCAAAATCTAGCCCTGACAGGGGGAGAGGCAGAGGGATCCCAGTGGACAGAAGCAACAATTGGATACCATCCTCAGGCTGTTACAAAATACAGGCTTTGAGGGCATTACTGACAGAAACCAGAGACAAGGTGGCATCAGCAGCACTGGGAGTCCAAGTACAGCTCTCAAAGGGCTAACAGTGGGTGCCAGGTGGCACACTGGCAACAAACACCTTAATATTCCCTTGCCTAACTCCTAGGTGGATAGACAATCAGTATTCGTGTCAAGGGGAATTAGTTATTCACTGTTTTCAAGGCGTGGTCTCAATCCTACCTTGTACGAACAGAGTAAAAAAAAACAAAAACAAAAACCAAAAAAAAAACCAAACAAACAAACAAAAAAAACCCAAACCAAAACAAAAAAACCAATCAACAATATTGAATTGCAGTATAACTAATTTTGAGGGCTTGGAAAAGAGGCATAGAGGAGCTTTTCAGTCAGACAGTATAGACAAAAAGTCAGGTTTCAGAGGCAAAAATGGTGAGATCTTATAGGTTCATATGCAAGACAGCTTAGATACAGTAAAAGGTGTGGGGATCTGAATGTCCCTGTCAGGAAGAGGAGTGGAAGTGCTGGGGGTGATGAAGAGTGGTGGCCTTGGGAAAAGGCCCAGGTTTCCCACACAGAGTTCCTGATGTTGGTGGGGGATGATGGAAGCCTGGAGAAATGGTGAGGCTTCAAAATGAAGAGATGCTAGTACAAGATGCTGGGCAGAAACAAAAGAAAGCAAAAGAGAAGAACACTTCAAAAGCACAGAAAAGATCAAAGTTGGTGAGAAAGAAGTAGGAGACTCCTAAAGGTGACTGGGCAACACTGCATATTCCTGTGAGAAGAGCTTTGGGACTATGATTTTGAAAATAAACTTTGAGGTGTCCCAGCAAGTATTGGAGAATAAGAACTTGGCAAATCTCATGTCAATACAGGGAATATGGAAGCAGTTTGTTCCGTTCTGCAAGTCTGCAGCATGTGGAAGTGATTACAGGGATGATTCAAAGAGCAGTGCTGTATAAGAGATCTGGGATAATAACATTCAATGAACAACACAGTGCAGAGCAGAGCTGTAGCCAAAGAAGAAAAAAATATGCCAAGAGCTGCTTAAACCTATTTTCTGAATAAGATGCAAAAGAAGAAGAACGAGTCAAATTGAAACCTTTCATTGATTTCACTGCAAGTTTCTGTTATTAACTATCATTCCTTTCTCTAAAAAAGTCCCTTGTTTCACCTTTAATCACTTAGAATATTTGGACCAGTAAAGGTGAAGTCAAAACTTCAACCATGGAAAGAAGGAAAGGACTTTGACCCCAGATTCTGTGGTAAAAACTTTAGAGGTTTTTCTCAGCAAGGAACTCTAGCATAATGGATTTTCTCTCCAGTTCAGGAAGAAGGACACTAAGCTTATGACCCTTTAAATTTTTTAACACAATAAAATTAAAATAAAAAATAAAGGAAAAGCACATCTAAATTTCACACTCAGAAGGAGAATTCCTCTTTCCAGCCAGTCAGGTTTCATTGTTCTCCTGCAGTGGCAAGATACTGTTCACCAGTTTGGCAGCAGTTACAGGTTTCACAAATTACATACCTGCTCAGTAGATGCTCAGGGTTTTATATTCAGGGGCCCTCAGCTCAAACCCATCAGGAGGGCTCTTCCAAGTGTATCACTGCAAGTTGCTCACCTGTAAAAAAAAAAAAAAATTAAAACTACTCTTCAAAATTGCTGTGGGCCCACAGGTAGGCCTAGAGGTAAGGCAGAAGTAACATGTGGGAAAATAATACCCTTTTTTAGTGATAACTAAGTTTTGTACCAGGATTACTTAGGTGCTTAATACCCCGAGAGAGAGAAATGCTATTACTGCAGAAGAAAAGAAAGAAAAGAAAGAAAAGAAAGAAAAGAAAGAAAAGAAAGAAAAGAAAGAAAAGAAAGAAAAGAAAGAAAAGAAAGAAAAGAAAGAAAAGAAAGAAAAGAAAGAAAAGAAAGAAAAGAAAGAAAAGAAAGAAAAGAAAGAAAAGAAAGAAAAGAAAGAAAAGAAAGAAAAGAAAGAAAAGAAAGAAAAGAAAGAAAAGAAAGAAAAGAAAGAAAAGAAAGAAAAGAAAGAAAAGAAAGAAAAGAAAGAAAAGAAAGAAAAGAAAGAAAAGAAAGAAAAGAAAGAAAAGAAAGAAAAGAAAGAAAAGAAAGAAAAGAAAGAAAAGAAAGAAAAGAAAGAAAAGAAAGAAAAGAAAGAAGACTAGGGAAAAAAAAACCAACCAACCCTGGGCATTCCTTCCCAACTCTATTGTTTGTAGCTCTGAGAGCTAACATCCTGCAATCACTTCACACGGCTTACACTTCCAACTCTGCTAGGTATGGGAAAGTCACATAGCAAGCCCAACTTTCACAAACCCCTATTCCGACCCAAAATTCACTTGCTGCCGTGCCAGTCCCATCGGATAGACCCTGGAGATCATGCCACCCTCGCCCTGTCCCAGGTTAGGAGAGTTCCTTTGTTACCTTGCTGTGCCCTGGAGCCCTGGGCTGGAGGCTGGCAGCTCAGGCTCCCATGCTGTGCAAGGTTTTCTGCAGGGCTGCTCGGCAGATCGCCCCGGCCGTGGCATTTTATCGGCGCCGCGAGGTGAGCACAGACACGATAAGGAAGCGCTAAAAGTCAACGAGGTGCCACTGACAAGGATTGAAGCTGGGCTCACGCTTCCCCACGGGCCACGTGTGTGCTGACACTGAGCAGCCCAGGCTCCTTCTCACCAGCTGCTGCCTTGCAAGGAGGCACCTTTCACCCTCTCCTCTCGGTACGCAGCCTCCTGTCCATCCCATCTCCACTGGAAGCTGTCACGACACCAGCCCTGCAGAACAAAACTTTTCTTACTAAATCCTCAGTGAGCATTTAGGAGATTTTTCATTGCTCAAACATGCCAATGGACATGTCCCCTGGTTGCTTCATGCCTCCCCAGGAGGAAAGATTTGCTGCCTGAAGTGACTTCTTTCCCAGGCAAGCACTCCCACATGCCTGGAGCAGAGCCCCCAGGAGCATGACTGGCATACACCCCACAGAGATTTGCCCCCTGCTCAGGCAAGCCCCAAGGCCTGGGAAACCTGCTGTGACTAACGGCTTGGTTAGGACTTAAGTCTTTCCCACCAGATTTGCAGGAGAAGGTGAACAAGCTCATGAGGAATTTATTTCTGTTGTGCACCCACAGTCCCTGAGCTGAGTCCCATAAAAGAAAAGGAGGTTTAAACAGATCACAGAGCAATATGTGCTGTCAGAGCAAAAACATCCTGGATGCATCCTTGGCATGGTGACCATTAACTCCACAAGGCAAGAGCAGAGGCAGCCCAACTGGCCACAGACTGACTGGAGTGTTTCAAAACAACATGAAATTCAGGAATCAGGACCCAAACATGTACCAAGGACACCCCTACTACGTGAGCTACCACAGGTGGGACTCAGTGGCTCAGTGGTTGCTCTAGAGAGCAACCACAGCCCTGCCACAGGCTTGAACGCCCAGCAAACCCCCACAGGCTCTGTAAGAAGCTAAAGAACTCCCCTGTATTCCCATGGGGCCAGTGTGGTTGGCTCAGCTCTTCCCTTTCCCAGCTGGTGCCAATGAAGCCCTTAAGAGCAGCCTCAGCACAGACACCCAGGCCTGGAAAGAAATGTTCAGTTCACCTCCAGGGAGTCCCCACCTGTGCAAGGCTGAGCTGCACTGAGCATTTAACCAGCCCAGCTGTGTGATCCTCCGACACCCTGAATTTACATTTACATAGAGAGAAGAGAGAGTCACTTTTTCTTAGTGTATACTTTTTGGAAAACACCTCCTGAGGTATCCATGCTTTCTCTTTCCTAGTTTTCATAAAGACACCATGGGCAAAAACAGTCTCTCCCTACTCCCTGAGATCCAATACAAAAACACATCTCACAGGCAGTAGCAGGACAGGCAGATCCTGCTGCTCACTCCCAGGACAGCAGGCATGTAGGGTTGAGGGGTGAGAGCTTGGTGTCGGGCCAGGCCAGCCCTCCCCATGCCATACCATGCTTGTGTTGGCAGGCACCACTTCCCGTGCTGTGAAAAACACATCCAAGGCTCCCAGGAGAGTTAAGCACTCAGGGATATCACTAAGGGGAGATGTTTCTTTCCCAGAAGAAACAGATTTCCTATGGGGGAACTCTGTCACACAGATGTGGATGCTGACCTGTTTATATTTGCACAGGAGGAAGAAGCTGTGGCAGCATCTGTAATGTGTATTGCTGTAGGGATATCTGTGAGCAACAATCAGAGACTACGTGCAGGAAAGGTCTTGCTCAATTATCTTGTAGATGCTATTTCAACTCAATTTGAAACAATTTCTCCATTGCCTGTAATTTCTATTTCTCTCTCCACCCCTACCCCTCTCTCTGGTTCCTGACAGGCATCTGCAGCTCCTCATTCCTCCATGCTATCAGTCCTCAAGCGTTTTAGTCGAGAGCCTGGCAAGCTCCTCATGGACTCCATGGATAGTGGCTGAAGGTCTGCTCCTAGCCCCAGACAGCAGCAGCAAGCTTGCCTGTCTGCAGGCTTCCCTCCAGCATTTTCAGAAGCACTTGCTTACCTTGTTTGAGCTCCAGAGAGTTCAGTTTGGGGTGAAGGGTAGGTCAGCTCTTATCTCACATCTGCACGCACAAATGTAACCCTTACCAGTTCCCCTTGCAGCTCCAACAGTTCCTGCCTGGTGGCACAGCCAGGACCACGCTCTCCCCCTCTCCTGAGCCCTTTCAGCGGGAGGCAAGCAGGACCAAAGATGTCCTAGGGACCCCCCAGCCCTGAAGAAAATCCTGAAGGTCTCCGAGCTTTCTCCTCCACAGCCTTTAGCACAGGTGGAGGAGCAGAGCCACAGTGTTCCCTGTCCCACTCCAGGCTGGTGAGAGGAGGTCTGGGGTGATGCTCAGGGATGACAGGAGCTGAACAGAATCCCCAAAAAGGATCCTGCAAGGCCCCGTGAGATTCAGAGATTTCAAAAAGCCTCACTGGCTCCCTTCTCCTGGAAAATGTTTTTAGTGCATCTGAGGTGGATTCAAGAGCTTGAGCTACTGGATCTTGCAGTTTGTTTAAGCAAATATCACTTCTGTCAATTTTCCAAATGTCTGTTCACACACAGACTGTCTTAGCATCCTGCCAGGGCTCTAAACACTCATCTAAGGAGAAATTTTCTGGAAACCTGTGCCTGCATCCCTGTCTTGCCTTCCAACCATTTTAAAACCAAATTTGAGCCCACATGGAAATGTGGGTGTGAAAGAGTGCATTATCTAAAGCCTTGCAGGTGTGTGTGACTCAGGGTGCCCTGCTCAGACCGCAGCCACCTTGTCCTGACCACAGCACATCACCCTCAGCTCCCAGTCCAAACTAACAAATCACATCCATACCCCTCACTGCTGGAGGCCAACACAGCACAAAGACAGCAAAACTGAGTGGGGGTGGTGTGGGAATGGTGGAGCAGGCAGAGACACTTGGTCCTGTGTGTTTTCTTTCCTTGAAGATAAAACTTTATCCCAGTCGAATGAGAAATCAGGAACAATGTAGGAATTTTAAAGAGGCCCAAGCTGCCACCTGACTCAGCGTCTAGGCAGGATATCGATTAGCAAGGCCATTCTTTATTCCTCTGCTATTGTTCAAGACCGGCCTCCCTCATGACAGCAACAGGCGTGGGAACACAGCAGCTTTGGTGTTAAAAAGTGCTTTTATCACTGAGCTGGGGAGAGAGGTCTCTGGGAACCAGAGATGGTTGTGTCTGATAGTCGAGGGAATGCATTCAAACTGAGAACCTTACTCTAGGATCTCTGAGGCACACCAACACCACGCAGCACATCCGCCATCCACCATTTCTACTGAGCTGTGTTCAGGTTCTGGTGAGTTCAGAGAAGGAAGGTGAGTGCAGGAAGAAAGCACCTCTGCCTGCTAAAAATTCTTGGATTTCTCCTTAAACTGCAGTAGCTGCAGTAGTGATGGCTGTTCCTACCAGACCTTGTTTTAAACAAGCCACATTGAGTTCTGTAACTCGTGTGGCACAGCACAGAGAACAGGCTCACCACCAATGTCCTTATCCCTCCTCCTGAGCAGGTTTTTTTTTTGCCAGTTTTTTGCAGGGTTTTTTTGCAGGATGGGCTCCAGCCTGCACTAGCTACCACAATGATGTCAGTAGGTGAGGGCATCTCCTCCGTGTTCGACAGACCAAACAACTGTAGGGTGTTACACATCACTGCCCCTTAAATTACACAGCTGCCTGCAGCCGACCAACAAGGCAGCACAAGTCCCAGCCAAGTGAACTGACAGACACTTACACGGCTTCCTGGGAGCTCCAGGCAGGAATAAAGAAAATCTTTGGTTTCTTGGTAATTTGCAGTGCATTAAAAAGCAACATGCTTCAGTACTTGAACACTTCTGATCTGGCTGAGTAGAGGATGAGCAATGACCAACAACCAGGTTTTCAGCCAGCCAGAATATTTCTGGTTGTCCATACAGCCATATAGTTGGCTCCTGATTTTTTGTTCTTCGTAGGTTTGTTCTTCATTTGCAAAAAAATCTCATCTGTAACCACCTTATATATACACACATGCTGGTCCTTATTGTCACCTACTCTTAGGATAAAATAAAAAAATTAAAGTCCTTCAGGTACTGACTGGAGAAACATCAATATATAAATTCACCTCAAAGACACTCCAAATGAAAGAGCACAGTGCACTAGGGAGTGGATCTCCAGACACAGCACGTGCTCTCTGCAGACACAAGATATTTGTCCCAGCATCTGGAAACGCTCTGCAACATTGTCTGTGTAAGAATGCAGAGTTTGGTAATAGTGTGACTGCATCAACTTTTTCTGCAGGATTTTATGCTCCAGTTTCATTCTTTCCACAAATTTGTCACCTTCCAAAAGTTGAAAAGCAGTCGGGAATCAGCCAAGATTCTCCTCCTCCAATCTGTGACAAGTGGACAACCAAGCCAAACTTAGATATTTAATAGCTGGTGGCTTCCCTTCTACAAAAAGCAGAGTTAGTGCACAAATACTGTTTTTCAAAGATGATGGACGTGCTGTCTCAGGACTGACTGCTTCCCTGCCAGCTTGTACTCAGTGCCCAGCACAGAGCAAGCCATGCACAGTTTGGGAATTCTGATGCCCAGAGCTTGGCTGGAGATACCACAGACACAAAAGGCTGGAGCCACTTGGCTCTGCAAAAGCCAATCCTAGTCCAGCACTGACCTGCACATCAGTCCAGAGCTACACAAAGTAACTACTGCATCAGCTCATTAGTTTAGCAAAGGTGTTGATTATGTCCTTATCCACTTCTTTGGGCAGCTAGGAGTTGAGGAATCCATCACTTTACCCACTACCAAAAGGAGTCCAATAAAAGCAGCAGGTTGCAATTTAAGGGATATAATTTTTCCTCTCTCCCTGTGCTCAGAGGCATGGTCAACTTTCATTGCTTACTTTGTGACCTTCCTCCTCTTCCAAACCTGGTGTGCTCTTGAACAGTGAAGGTCCATCTAAAACTCACAAACAGGTCCAAGGCACAGGATCCAGTCTGATCCCTCTGTCATCAGTACTGCGGAGCAGTCAGCATGTTCCCTGACCACTTATTCCCCAGCCAATGATGCTCTCCCAGGATGATTCAGGATGTTGGCTTGATGAATCACAGCTCCCATAGGACAGCATGGACAAAAACACCCAGCTGGGGATCCGAGGGAGGAAGGGAGGCAGAGGAAAGCCAAATGGACACAAGCTGTGTCGAATCAGTTGTTCTCAAGATGAACAGAGCACTCTCTCATCAATATTGAGACACTGTCTTTTCACTTCCAGCAATAACCCTCATGTTGGGGCAATCATGCCTCTCTTGTCGTGGAGCTGCTCACAAGAATGCTGCCTACAACCTTTTCTGTGAGGAGTTAAGGTTACCCTGGAGTACTTAAAGATCATTACACTTCCTCTGCCAGTGCAGCAGCTCATATTCCTCCAGAGGTTTCTGCTGCTACTGCACTGCTTCGTCTCCTGGCCATTTTAGATTACTCCATCACAGGAGTCCGGGCTACAGCTCCCACAGGACTTGTGCCATGGTGTCTCAGAGCAGGAGAGATGCTCTTTGGGACAGCCTCAGAAATCCCCTGGCACGTGAAAACAAAGCTGTTAATCTAGGCACTTCAGCAATTGTTCCCTAAAACGGAACGGGAACTCAGAGGCAAGAATAGTCTCTGTGAAACCTGGGGACAAAGTATCCTCTGCCAAAGGAGTCTCAATCACAGAACAATGTTCCAGGGAAAGAAAACGAATCCACAATGTCTGTGTCCGTTTTTCAGGACTCTTTCTTACTAAGAAAAGCTGGCCATGAAAAAAAGTTGATACATTTATTTCTAACCAGGAAAACCCAAGCAATCAAAACAAAAAAAAAAGCCACTCTGACAGATATGCGCCTAGAAAAGTAAATAAAATGTGTTAAAACATAGAAGAGACCTCCTCAATGAGCAATTTTACCCCCCAAATTAGGAATGTTATTGATGCTATGGGACATATGGGCCTATGTATAACACTACTTACCAGATACACACATCAGTAGGTAGATACATTTGCACTAGTTACCATTTTGGTCATGTTCTTGTTCTTTTTCAGGTCACTACCATATCTTTTAAACAGTATCTGTGCTTTGGGATATGTCCCTTTATTATTTTTTTTCTGTGTTAGACTGGCAAACTACTTCATCAATTTCCTTCTTTTTACTTATTCATGATCTGTAACAAGTTTTCTTCTCAAACCAAGGCCACATGGCCCCCTTAACCACCTGATCTGAGGATTTTTTTGAAAAATAACACAAATAATTTCTCCTTTTACTACTATTCTTGAAATGCTGAAGAAATTCTGTACATTGATGTTATTTACCTGTATAGAAGATGTTGCATTGACCTTGATCTGCTGCAGACCATCTGCTCCCATCAATTTATAATCACAGCATAATTCAGGTGGGAAGGGACATCAAGAAACTTGAACTTCTTGTTCTTTAATTTTATCAGCTGAGACCAGCCTTCCTTTTTGACATCAGTTCTTCCAGCAGCCCATCTTTATTTCCAGACAGACTAGGAGTCTAGGTGGCAAAGCTGAGCAGGAGTATAGCTCAGAGAAGAAACTATTATCAGGTAGAGCTGCTTGGAGGCTGCTCTGGGTGATAAAAGAAGCCTCAAACAGGTCCAGAACTCTGAGGGCTTTAAGATAGCTTAAGGTACAGAAGTGATGGGTCCTCCCCACTCTCCTTCCCTGCACCTCACAATCCAGTCCAGAATGAATTTCTCAATATTGTTCACACTGACTATGTCACCATAGCTCTGCTCCAATGACTGGAAATGCTGCAGGGCATTTCTGACCATCACCAGCTGGGTTCAGCCACTTGGACAGGAGGTAACAGCAGAAGACTAAAGGAAGCAGAAGACCCAGAAATTTCCATATTTAGAGAACTCTGACCATACCAAGCAAGATAATATTAATGTTGGCATCACTTTAAGTTTCTTCATCTCCATCATCTTTTTTTCCATAGCTGAACCATCTCACAGCTTTGTTGTGCTTGGAAACAAAATGTGAGTTCCCATGCAGGTCAGCCCAGAGCAGACTGCCTGCACAAAGCAGTTCAGATACCAGTCCACAGATCACCCCTGACCTCTGCATGGATTCCTCTAATGCTGGTCTATTTGCTTACACAGCTGCAGGCTCCCAGTTCACATCACTTTGGTAGTTGTAAGATAGTTTTGTGTCGCTCCTGTGCTGGAGCTTTCACATGGGCCCACTTTTCAGGGTGGAGCATAACTCTTTTTAACTATATGAAGTAGTTTATCAAAATATCTTTTTAATGCAAGAATGATCAGAGATCTGAGAGAAGGAGGAGAAATTGAAAGGATTGCTCAGGTGGAAGGAAAAGTTGTGTGACCTGGATTAGAAAGAAGTTGATTGGAAGACTGGCTTGGATTTGTTTAGACCTACCAGATAGAAATGGGAGAAGAGCTTCTCTCAGAAATATTTGGGAGGGGGTTGTAGGGAGTTCTGGAGAAAGCACCTCATGGGGCCAGCACGGACAGCCACAGGAGCTTCAGGAGAAACATAAGTCGGGTTTAGGCTCACCCTAGACTGTGGTATTCTGAGAATTCTCCAGCTCTTAGGAATCTGATGGCATTAAGGCATCAGCCTCTACTCCCAAAGCAGCATTTCTGATGTTTTCCAAACAATTTGGGAACTGCAAATCAGTGCAGATTTCTCAGCTCAGTAATTGTGGTGTTGCCTCAGCATTTTCTATCAGGATCCTTCAAAGCCCTTTGGATTCTCTCCCCAAATGCAGCCATCCATCCTCCTCCAAGAAATCCCAGACCTTGCTGATTATTACCAATAAAATTATTGATGTTGGAAATGCTGACACAGGAAGATGAGGCTGTTTAGGAATGCTTTACCAGATGCTGGTTGGGCGATACTGCATCATTTCATGCAGCACATCACAAAACCTCTTTCATCCCTGCTGTGTTAAATTGTTACTTTCCCTGAGGGAGAAACATGGTTCCTCACAAATCTGGCCTGAGAGGAAAATGGGGAAAGATTGTGGGAACAGCAGACAACATCAAGGATTCCCATTTCCCTACTCTCTGCTTCTTGTGAGCGATCTTGCTTGGCTTTTATCCACTGCCACTCGTTTTCTGAAGTGCTCTTTCAGTGGCCATATCCTGTGCTGTCTCTGGTTTGGTGACAGCACTCCTAAATACTGAGACCGTTGTCAGAAAAATCATTCTTGGGTTCCTCTTGGCTGAAAGAACCAATTTACTGCTCTCCTTCAACAGGCACAGGATAATTACAAGAAGTCCCTATGCCACATCACATGGCTATCACATGCAAAAACCATCTATCCTAGTAACGTGCACTGCTTGGGCATCTCTTTTTCTCCCACACAGAAAGATGAAACTGATCACCCCCAACCAGGAAAAAAATTGCTTATTATTTTGATAGCTATTTTTTCATATCCCAATTGAACCTGAGGAGTAGTTTTTAAGGAAAATAAATTTCACATTTCTCACCAAGAAGCCAAAGAGAATTGCAAGATTCAGAATAAAACCAATGAATTTATAGCTACTTCAACTTGTTTCAATCAAGTTAAAATATTTCTTCCTTTTCCACCACTTCAAGGGAAGCAATAAACATCATCAGCAAGCAAACACAGTCCTGTCTGACATCACTTACTGGTCAGATTTTATCACAGGTTTCTGCATGAGCTCATACAGGGGCTCTTCCACAGTGCAAGCCCAATTTGATAACATCTGTCAATCACTACATTAGGGAGATAAAAGACATTAACCCACAAATGAAATATTTCTGTACAGGTAGCAATTTTGGGGACAGTTTTCTCTTAGGTGTCCTGTGGTCATATGTCAACTTTGCCTCCACACAGCATTAAAAACAAGAAGCTCCAGCATGCTAAGGACCCAGTGGGAATTCAGTGCCTGGATTTATATGGAGCAGGGCATCATATTATGTACGAGTACCAAGAGAGAATTCAAATTAAATTAAATGGGAAACTAGGTGGGGAAAGCTCCATGCAGGCCTTCAGTCCTCAGAGAACTCCCTAGCCTCCCCCCACCCCTTGTAGCTTTAAACATGAGCTTGTGGCCACCTAGAGAGCCAGCAGGGCTGTGGGGAGAAGGCAGGGCCCCACTTCCTTGGCTTTGTGACTGCAGGTGACTCATGCACACACCTGTTTCCTCTGCAGCCTCTCACCTCTCTGGGCAGGAGGTGCTCGTAGCCAGACAAGGTTTACCAGGAAACCCAGGTGTCCAGAAAAACAATTAAGATTTGGATTGACCAAATCCTTCACCCTTCCAGAAAGCAAAACTGTGTACAAATATTTTCCAAGCTTTCCTCTGATCAATCCTCAGGACACCACGTGCCTGGTGCATGCCTGTGAGAGGATTTGCCTTCATGCAGCCATGCAGAAGTGCAGCATGAAAGAGCAGAGCTGCCTGCTTCTCTCACAGGGCACCCTTTGGAAAGGAAAGCCCCTTGAAAGGCACTTTCCCCGCCCCACAGCACTGCTGGGCTTGTGAGCTCTTGCACATGCATGGATATTTGGTGTTCTAGTATAAAATGCACCTTTCTAATCTGCTTGGGCTAGTACTGTCCTCATGCTTCCCCCCTGCCATTTGCTATGATTTACTTTACAGAAGGCTTCAGAATCCAGCCAACACATCACAAAACT
This sequence comes from Prinia subflava, assembly GCF_021018805.1. Taxonomy (NCBI): domain Eukaryota; kingdom Metazoa; phylum Chordata; class Aves; order Passeriformes; family Cisticolidae; genus Prinia; species Prinia subflava. The sequence goes on from NC_086271.1 coordinate 695,527, forward strand.
GGTGGGAAGAATCACGATTCATGGTTTTTTCCAATTAATCAAGTTCTTAATTTTACCTGGGAGGTCGTGCCTTGAGATTCTTACAGACCATCACAAAAGAGAACAAGCTGGCTGGGAGCAATAAGCACCATCTGAGAACCCTCCCATAACTCAGGCTGTTTACTTTTCAGTTTCACTCACCATCATCCAAGCACGTCTCTTTTCCTTCAAATCCTTTCAGCTGTTTCTTCCTCTGAAGCTGACTTCCAGGGAAATCTCTAGAGAACTTTGCCTTCAGAGCAGATTCATGGCCTGATTTCTCTTCCCTCTGTGGAGAAAGGATAGAGCAGGCTGAGGTCCTTCTACCCTAAGCTTGCTTTAGGAAGAGACGTGTGCCTGTGATTCTTTCCACTTTGGCAGACTTTTCCTAAAGCCTCAAGATTTAGAGCTGGCATCTTGCAGCAGCACAACTCCTTAACTCCAGGATGAGAGAGCACATCCCAGGGACTTGGTGCCAGCATTCGCACCACACGGCTGCAGGTCACAGCCTTCTGGGGTGGAAAGTCCCCCAGCAGACATGTGTGCAGTAGGCTGGGAACTGCTGTCATTCCAGAAGTTTCTAAGAAACCATGTTGGGTCCTGGAAGAAAAAAACTCAGGAGTTCCAACAATCTACAGCATTTTCCAGTCTCTGACATTTGTACATGGAGGAACCTTACCCACACAGCTGGCCCCAAGCTGTAACTATATCAAGTCACTCATGTGACCAAGACTTTGCAGGATCTCAGCCTCAGGGGCTACCAAGAGTCCAGCAGCCCTGAGAGACTGACAAAAAGGCTCTCACAGCTCACATTCAGGATCAAACACTACTCACTGGAACAAAGCACAGATTAAGTGATGTCAGCCCAGATGACACAAACGCCAAATAAGTGCAAATAAAATATTTTTCTGCTGCCAGAACATCATCACGCGATTTGCACGTGGCATCTCTTCCTTCAGAAGCTATGGAGAAGTGTATCCACTGCTGCCTGCCTCAGGATTCCCCCAGGAAAGCTGCCCTGGCTGCAGTGTAGGGTGCCTAACTTCCAGACTATTAAATTACACTGCAATCAATGCAACTCAAGAATGTACTTAATTTTAAGTAAACACCTACAGACTGTGATGAACTAGGATGCTGCAGTGCTCAGTGCACTCTTTGGCTGATTTGTTCATCAAGGCAATATCTCAGAGGGACAAAAATTACAGAAACTTTCTAAAAGCTGCAAGGATACCTTAAATAAAGGGAAGATCGTTGCATTTACATTTAAATTACCAAGTTTTTACAACCCAGTTTCTTAGGCCCGTATAGAGATAATGCACTCAGTTTGACTCTTTTATAAACACCTAACCTGGATAAATTAAAAGGAACATATAACCCAGATCTTCTATCACTTGCCAATACAAGATGCATTATTTCCACAGGCCTCAGAGAAAACTGCAGCTTTGCATTCCTACTTTTAGTTAAGCTAATGAGGAGGAGAAGGAAGAGAATTTTTGAGGGGGGCTCTTCTTCCTTACATCTGAAGAGCAGTTACTGAGCTGTGCAAAGCCTGCGTGCGTAGCTCTGCGAGCTCAGTACCTCAGCACCTGAGTTCCTAGAGACTGCACTGCTGAAAGGAGAGGTGAGTTCTTCCTACATCCTCCCTGGAAGCTGGTTAAACACTGAGTTAGCAGAGGGCCCTCTGAACAAGGGATACATAGCTTTGCACTGGGTAGAGTTTGCAAACGCTTTTCCGTTACCTGTTTTATCCTCTTCTTGTTTTGTTGCAAACCATGAAGCTCCTCAGGAAGGCTCAGGCTCACAGACGCTTTGTGACTCTGATGGTTTGGCTGCCCACTCTTCTGGCCAGCCACACGCCAGCATGCATTCAGTGGCTCCATGGTGTGGCTGCTTTGGGGGAGCTGGATGGGGAAGCAGAGTGCAGCTGCTTCTGAAGGATATAAATATTTTTTGCAGTCGAGGGGCTCCAGCAGTCCAACAGGGTCAGGGACACCTGGGCTCTATTCCTGGCTCCCCTGCAGACCTGCTGCATTGTTTCACTCCTTTCAGTAGCTCTAAATGAAGACCTTTTCCTGCCAAATTTGTTTTCTTAGGTGTCAGGCTTCCACTTGAAAATTTGAGCACAGTAAAGAATTTGGGGTGATGGGACTGGCCTGTGAATTCAAGTGCAGGCATTCATTTGATAGCAAATCCCACAAAATCACTGCACTGGTGAGCACCACGAATGGCTCACGGGCCAGACTCACACCATTTACCAGTTAGCCATCTGCTCCCTTCAGATATTATTTTATGGCTTTCCTTTGTTTTCACTAAGGCCCAAACAGGAATGAAATTGTGGGTCCTGTAGCTAGCCCTTTTAAATAAATAATCCTGCCATCACTCTAATAAGTTTGACAAGTTGGTCACAGGCCCTGGGCAGGAAGCTAATAAACTTCAAGTTGCTTTTCTATTGTTTTCCTAAAACAATTTGACTTCCTTTCTGATAGCCCCAAATTCCTTCAATAAAAATAGAGTAGCTGGGAGCCAGAGGAAGAGCTGAACCCGAGCCAAGCCGTGCTCACAATGCCGCCTGCGTAAGATCACATTTTATCCCGATCCACGAAGACCCTTTAAAAGAATAGCAGGCAGACAGCTGCCAGTGCATGTCAGGAACAGCTCAGGAGCCAGTCTCCCCCAGCATTGGTCCTCCAGGCTGGAGGGGATCTCCAGCCAGTGAGACAGTGTCAGACCACAGGCTGAGCTCCTGGGAGCTGGCGGGGTTCACTCACCCTGCCCAGAGTGAACTCACCCTCCCTCAGACACTTCAGGATCTCTTCTGGGAGCCGAACACTGCCAGAGAGGTGGGCTCCAGCAAGACCAAAGGGCTGTGCTAAAGCTCTCCCACCCTTCAGTCAACTTTGCCTCTTCCTCTCTCTACCTGTGCAGGCTCAGCAAAAAGAGGTAAAGGTTTCTTCTTTCTTTTCTTCTTTCGGAAACGTATCTATGTATATATGTATACACACATATTTCTGTCAAGCAGCAATTCATCCAGCTGGAAGTTTGCAGGACAAGATGAATGTCTGGTGGCTAGGCAGATGAGGACTCCTTGCTTTCAAATGACTTGCTGATCCTTTGGACAAATCCTTTATGTTCTCCATGGTCTGGTTCCTCCACCTGTAAAACAAGGAGGGTGTTTATAGGAGCTGCAATTTCGTTATCATCTGCAAAGCACTTCTCAACTACTCAGAGATGCTGCAGGGTTGAGAAGTGGAAGCAGGAGGGGTGAGAGGGCCATACTTTTTTCCCAGTAACATAAAGCTGACAGCTGAGCATTTACATTGGGATAGATGGCAATTTCTCATCAGTGAGATGAAAATCTCTTCCAGATTTTCTTGCTGAAAACTGCACTGGCAAATGAGTCTGACACAGAGTGATATTTCACAACTTGCTGTTTCTTGTTTCCTCTTTTCTCACTCTGTGCTAGTATGGTACTCTGGGTTGGGAAGATGAAAACATCCATCCATATGGAATAATCTGGGTTTTTTTTACTAAATGAGGAACTGTGACTATAAAACTGTTCTTATTCAGGGGCCTTGCTGCTCCTCTTCCCTTGGGCCCAGCCTGTCCTTGGGAATTTGCCTCCTGATGGAGGGTGCCTTCAAACTGTCTCCAGTGGTCTAATGTATAACAGAGCACTTGCCTCTCTGGCCTTCTCTTTCAATCACATCCATGCATGGGGATTTGAGATAAAATGTTTCATCAGGAAACATTCGGTGCTTTAGAGAAGATACCAGAGGTGCCTGTCCAGCATGGAACATTATGAAGAACCAGAAATAAGTGCAGTGCTGTGGCCAGGCAGCAGGGATGAGCTCAACCACTGCTGAGTGGTAGTTTTTCTGAAATTTCCCGATGCAGTAAACCTGGTATCCTCCTCAAGGACAAAGTCCTCGGTAATGGCAGGAACATACCAGACATTATCCCTTCAGACAATCTCTTTCAGTTTTCACATCTCAAGAGAGCATCTAGCTGCATTTGAGACAACCTTCCAGCAAAGCCAGATGCTCTGGGAGCACCTGTTTTATGTGAAGAAGCTCTATCATATGTGAGCTCTCATCTATACTGCTGCATATTTGCAGACCTCCATGCATCTTCTTGGCTTGCTCTTTTTGTTTGTTTAAATCTCAGGCACAGAACAAATCCCTCCATTAAATATCCCTGGGATCAGTGCTGAAAAACTCATCACACAAACTCTGCTCCAGATTTACCTGGCTTTTGTATGCAAGGGTGCAGATCTGATAAGGCACTAAGGCAAATGCAGGAAATAGAATGAAAAGGGACCTCCTGGCTTATCAGGTTCAATCCCTTTGAATAACGGGCAAGTACAAAACAAATGGCCTTTTCTAAACTTACTAAACTCTGTCCTAAATCTCATTAAGTTTCCACCCTAACTTGTGCTGCTAAAATGCTGCTCCAGCACCTCCTTGCCTGCTTGGTTGCTTAGAAACCTTCTGATTTCCAACCTAAATTCATTCATGGCCAATTTATATCTATTTATTCTTGTGCCACATTGTCCTTTAGCTTGTGTAGCTCTGCTCTCTCCCGAGCACTTACCTTCCCAACCCCCAATTCCTAAAAGTATTTATAGGCAGCAAATCTCTCCTCTCTTAACCTTTGTTCTGCCAGACTAAGTAACTAAGCTCCCTTATAGTATTCACCCTGCAGGCACATCACATGGTTTAATTATTTTGTGTAGCTGCACTAGCATGAAGTTCAGTGCAAAATAATTAATGCTGAAAAGCTCAAACTGGTAGCACATCTATTTTCCAATCGGCTCAAATATCTCTGTGCAGTCACTGCTGTGACTGATAAGTAAACACGCTGTTGGCTGAGACACCTTCCATCCTCTGCACCTGCTCCAGGCTGAATATCCTCCTTGCACGGGGGGAAGCAGCACTGCAGAAGCATCTGGAGAAGTCTCATCCTCTTGGATGACATTACTTCCACTCACTGCAACTGGAAATACTGCTACATCCTCAAAGTTTGCTTGCCTTTTTCACTCCCACGTAGCATCACTGGTTTCTTCTCCTTCGAACCATGAACTTTCCCCATCTTTCTCCATCTAGCTCTCCTGGGAGATGGAGATTCCTGCTGCTCTTCAAGCAACAAGTTCCTGGTGTGTGACTTTGCACTCTCCCACTTAACCTCACCTTGATCACTTTAGTCACAAAGAGCCTTCAGCTCTTGTACTGCTGGAATCCACCTCTGCCCTCATGATACCTCCCAGCTTGGTTTCATCAGCAGATTTCATTAATATTTCTACTTTCCACGCCAAGGTAATTAACAGAAATATAAAAAAAGATCAGTCCTAAGAGCAATCTTTAAGCAGCCTCACAGATAATTTCCCTTCAACCTTCAAATTAAGGAACTGGTGTATCAATTCTGCCAGTCTCTTCCTCACCTGAGGATTTATTTAATAATCCCTGTCTTCTTCAGCTGAATCTTCTACACTAATTTGTTTCTTCTGGGACACCATATCATATGGTTTACTGAACTCCAGGTAGACAAGGTCTGCTATGTTTCTTTTACCTAGGGGGTCGAGAATCTTGTTCCAAGAAAGCTCTTAAGTTTTGATCAAAAGATAGTACATGTTGTTTTATTTTCCCTTTCCCTCCTGGTTTTATTTCTGCTTTCCTTCGAAATGCATTGCACAGCATCACAAACTGCTGCACATGGCAAGCTGTCAGCTGTTCTCATTCCCACTGTCTGGGAGAGCATTCTCTTCCACTTGCTCTCCTCACTCAAGTCTGACAAGTTTTGCATAACAGGCACTTGGGGAGAGGAGTCAAAATTCTTCTCCCCTGCTTAAGATTGACCAAACCAGCTATTTTTCTAACTGAGGGGCTGGAGAAGCTGCCAGGACACCTCTGTTTTCCCTGAAGAGGGTGCAGTAGAGAAGGGATGACACATTGAGGGGCTGGCTGAAGTATCCATACAGCATATCTTTCTGTCTTTTGTCTCCCTGTCTGCCTTCTACCATTTCCTTTTTGTGCATCAAAATCCAAATAGTTACCACCAGCATCAAAACAGAAAGAGCTCCAAACAGGTACCTCCTGTGCATCATGCATGTGTTGGACAGAAACCTTCTCCCCACCCTCATGCATTCAGCACAACCAGACTGTATCTGCCGGGTTCAGGATTACCTCTGTATGCTACCCAGGAATAACACCTGGGCAGGAAACACAAAGGAGTGAGAAGGGAGAATCAGACCTGATCACCCTGAGTGTACAGCAAAGTGTCAGCCACGCAGGGAGGTGAGTGTGTTTCAGACAGCTCTCTCACAGGACCTGTCTCTCTACAGCATGTGAAAAACACTTGACAAGCCTTATCCCTAGCCTATCCCAAAGCCATCTGTGAGCTAGACCTGTATTATTAACACCTTTTTTTTTTGGACACTTCTATGCTGAAGTCCTTGACAATCTCACTGGCATAAAATCAACATGAGTTTACATAATAATGCTTCATGGAAATTACTCTAGAAAGATAAAAAGGTGGAATAATAGTCTCCTTCCCATGAATTTCCATTGCAGATACTCAACTGCCACACAGGAGAGGGAGAAACAACTCCAGAAACATTTCTATTTTCTTAAAAGCCACAGAAGGGCTTTCAATAAAGTTAGAAATGAAGCAGCAGATGACTATACCAGGAGCTGCTGTGGGAATTTACTGTGCACTCTTTGTCCTGCATCCTGCACTAACCATCAGTGAGGATACAGCCCTCCTGGAAAAGAGTTGCACTCCTAGTTTTAGAGTGAGAGTGTCCACACAGGACACACTTCCAGAGGTAGCCTCTGCACAGCACTACCCCTTTTATAGACTGGCTTTCAATCTTGTGACTAAAGGAGGTATTAAATTAGTGGGAGAAAAATTATTAGAAGAGTGTTGTGTTTTAGTCCCAGGACTGCTTTTGTTTCGTGATCTGCGCTCACTGATGCACAGAGATCACCAGGCAATGTTCTGGGTGGGAGATATCTAGCCTGAGAAGGATTGCTGGAGGGATAACCACCAACCAAGCTTGGTGTGCAGCAAGTCAGTTCTCAGGTCAGCAGAGTCTTCTGTGCAAATCTCGCTCTCCTGCCACCTCTTCTTTGAGACCTTTATCAAAGCCAGAAGGCATCTCTGATTCTGCCTCCTTGCTGGGCCATTCCTGATGTGCAGGAATCAGAGGCTCAGCTTGACACATACATGAAATACAAGACCTTCAGACATTTGGTATGTCAGAAACATTTTAAGAGAGGCCCAAATGCTTGTGCATATGACTGTGTATGCAGGGAGGTGGTGGTAGGGTGGTGTGACAAAAAACACCTCTCTTGACAGGCAGATTATTCTCTATTTATCAGCAAGATGGCATGTAAAAAGTCCCTGGGAAGCATTTGGTGCCCTTTAGCACAAGGCTGCAGCTGTGCTGGGCCCCTGGTCCAAGGCAGCAGAGCAAGTTCTGAGTGATTGGAAGAGGTGGAAGACCCTGCTCCACATGAACTCCACTTTGCCAGATTAAGTTTGAACGAGTCAGAAATACGTCCTTTGTTGGTTGAATTGTCTTTTGTCCTGTATGGAAAAAGCTTTCCGGGGTCTGGCTGGTGTAACTGTGGGGCAAAGCTGTCACTTTGGGGAAGGCTTAGACCATAAAATATTATCTGTGGGAAGATGTACAAAGGAACAGTAGCAGCAGTGACTGGAAGGGACTGCGCGAAGCCGGCAGCAAATGCGTCCTGTCGGCATGAGGAGGGTGGCACAGGGAGAGGCTGAGAATGGAGAGGGAGGAATGAGATCCGTGGTCTTTAAAGGAAAAACAACAGGAAACCAGGTTTGAAAATAGAAAGATTAGTCTGGAGGGGGTGGGAGAGACAAGAAAAGTAGGTGAAGAAAGAAGAGGGGGAAAGGCGGAGAGGCAGTGGGGAAGACAGAAAGTGACACAGAAAGGGGGTGGAGAAAAAGAGAGGAAGAGAGAGAGAGAACCATATTAAAGGAATAAAACAAAGCAACTGGAGAACAAGGAGTTCAACTTAACTACAAAAAGGGAAAGTGCTAAAGCAAGGAAAGGAGACTGAAGACAAGACACTGGAAATCAGGTAAGCAACCATGAGGGGGAAATAATAGAACTGCAGAAGTGCCGATGGTAGATCAAGTTATTACACTCAAGGGGAAAACGGCATGAGGGGAAAAAAGGATTTGGAGAGGCAGGAAAAGAAGGATGGCCAAAAAGAACTTAAGAAATTTACTTTTTCTTTCATTTTCTCTTCAAAACAGTCTCACTAGTAACATGGTGGGCTTGGGACATTTTAAAAATTAAACTGTTCTGCCACAGGCAGCTACAGAAATAACAAGTAACTTCCCTGCGATGAACCTAGATACCAATAGATTCCAATGTATAGGAAAGCAGGATAAGAGCCCCAAACATCCTCCCTCAGACAGTATAAAGTGCAAATTGCCATTTCTGTCAGATCCCATTTCAGCATGCTGTCAAGCTGCTCAGGGGACGGTGGTGAAGGGAACTCTTACCTAGGAGAGGCTCTCGGGGTATAAACACTTTACCAAGAGACTGCATTAACCGCCCATATTTTGAAGTGCGCAGGATGCTTTCAAAATGTTGCAGTTTCTTTTCCTTGAGAGTATTGTGTGCTGGCTGGTCTGTGACACGGAGCCTGGGAATGTAACTCCAGTGTAGAGAAGTGCCTTGCTGGTATCTGTGGTCACACGTTCTGTGTGCCCCGCCAGGGAATAAAATGCCTTTCTCCTCCATCCCAACACTGCCCGTGGCAGCCTCAGCAAGGAGGCACACAGACCCGAAGGGACAAATGTCCTCTCCCACACCAGCAGCTGCTGCCTCTTTTTATTTGCCTTCCTAACTTTTCCCTCCCTTTTTGTACTTGGAATAATTATGCAATTACATTTCCATAATTTAACACTGCTTTTTCAAAGAATAGCCCACTTTGAGAATATGGTAGCCCTGGAAAACACCCACCTGGAAAGGAGCAGTATCGCTGAGAGTAAAGGTTGCTGACTAATTGCCACCTCAGATCTGTGGTGGCTCCTTTGATTTCCTGAAGGGTCGTTTGGCTGCCCATTTGTCATGTTTAAGGAGCTTTGTGGCACTCTGGTTTTATCAACTCAGGTAAACTGAGGCAGTGCCCCTGTCCCTCAAGTACCGTAACAACCTTAGAGGATCCTATAAATGGCTTTTCTGGACAAACCTCAGCTACAAAAGTCTTGTGCTGAATGAGCCTTAGGCATTAAACTCTCTCTCCATGATAATAAACCCATCAAAACTCCTTTGGTGAAGCCCTGTGTATGGGGGTTTTCCCCTACTGCTGCCTGTGTGTTCCTCTCTTTAAAGAACTTCATGCATGTAACATGTATGCATATGTGTGTGCAGCTAGGATCAGCTTAAACACTTATTCAGAAGCCTCACAGTATTCAGTATTTGTACCAGGAGCCAAAATATCCTGCATTTGTTGCTATTTTCAAAATCTACTCTGAGAAGAGCACACATTTCTAACTTTGTTCCCTTTTTCCTTGGGAGCAGAGCAGTAGTCTAGGAGAATTCCTGAGGCTTCAGGGTTTAAAATACTCATCAGGCTCTGGTCGCTTGGGAACTATGTTAAGCATTCCTGTTACTATAAGTATTTGGGGCTGGTTGTTTTTTTTTTTCCACTCAACAGTATATATTATCACAATATTTTTAGTATTATATGGGCATTAAAAAATTTAAACTCTGACAGAAAATACAGGACTTCATGCCTCAGCCTCTCTTCTCTTTTTGACCTTCAGACAGATTTCACGCATTCTGCACACATTTGCCCATTTTCTAAGTTACCTTGCAGCATTGAAAATAGACAAGGAGGGATGAGTAATTCAGCAATACACTGTTAGGGAGCACTACACTGCTCATTAGGGAACACAGTTTGGAGACTTCTCCACACTTTGGGTGCTGTTGTATGAGGCCCAAGGACAGAGGCTTAAAATTAAAAATAATTCCCAGAAGACAACAGAGAGACTTCAATATTTGGGCTAAGAATCCATAAGGAGGGGGTGGGGAGATCAATTTTATTGCTATTGATAAGCAACAGAGAGATCTCTGTGAACAATACTCAGCATGCTAGCTCTTCCCTGAAACAAAGAAATATTCATGCCACACAGCATGCAATGAGCAGAGAGATGCACTCTTTGAAATCTCTCTAGTGTATCTTTGAAGAGAGGTCAGGGGGTTTTAATGTAAGAACTACGGGGTTTACACTTATATTTCTGCCTTTCTCCATTTTTATGTCATTATGGACATGCTTTGAGAATGGCTGAGCATTTCCATATGAAACTGCTCTCCCTTAGAAGCAGAAAAGCTGACAGATGCCTTGGTCAGGGCACAGGGCTGCTCAGAAAGTGAAGCAGTCTGGCAAGGGTGATGCCTGCAGAGCTCCAGGTACTTCTGCTGCACTCAGATGTCTGGTGAAAAAAGGAGGGAATAGTGGGATGGGAGAAAATCTGTCTCCAGTTTGTAATCAGATAAAGCTATCAAGAGGTCTGGGGTTAATTCTTGCTTCCTAGTCCAATTTCCTCTGTCATGATGAGGCAAATCACTTAAGCCACATTTCCCCACAAATGCCCATTTCTTGTCTTTTGGGTATCTGACTTCTACATGTGGTGCAACTGGTGGAAGTGATAAACTCTCCTATCCCAGCACAAACCAGACAGAGCTGTGCTTTAGATACACATTACACACTGCTAAAAACACTGGGAAAAAAAGCACCAGCAGATTAGTCACATCACCAAAGAGCTTCCAAAATTAATGAACAGTTTTTATGTTAATCTCTCAGCCTTAGTTCCTCGGCTGCACAGCTGATCTAATACCATCTCCTCACCTCTGGGTGGTAATGAAAGTAAGTAGATTTATAATTGTGAAGCCATCAGATAATGTTGTGATGAAAGCCATAGGAAAACCCATGAGGAAACTAATAATTCTGTCTTTAGAGCTGGACTTGAATAATGTACAGTAAATGAGGCACAGGCCACCCACTGAACAATGAGGAGAAAACAAAACATTGAATAGCTGCTGTTCAAGAAAGCCCCCGCCAGGCTGGCACAGAACAAGGCAGGCATCCTGTGCAAAGAATGAGGTGACAATGTGAGGATGTGGTTAAGGACTCTAAGAGGCACAGGCACAAAGAGATTGAATTAAGATTACTGAGAACAGTAACCCCAGCACTTCCTAACTCCCTACTGCTGGGCTTTGCCAATTTAGTATTAGTTGGTTTCAAAGGGAGGTGTATTTTTGTGCATATATATATATACATGGTGCATACACTGAGTACAAAAAATTATCCACTCACATAGCCAGACTAAGGCAAGGATACAGCAATGAGGCTGGAGTGTGAAAAAAATCCTACAGATTTTTGGAAAGAAGGAAGAAATGAGATTTGACAAGGCAGTAATAAGTGGGAAATAGATAGTCACTGAAAATTTCCCCTTTCTAAGCCTGAAAGAATTAGCAATTTGGGTGCTGTGTAGAGTTAGCTGGTCAAAACTACAGAAAAACTGAGACAACGCTCTCTGGGGGAGCTTGACTGTAGGGAAACTATGGGGAACTGGTAGGCACGGAGATACTGGGGTGAGAGCTTCTCCCATTACCTCTCCAGTCTGTTTTATTTCAACGCTATAACGAGCTGCACCTCATGCAGTCTGTGAAGGAGCCTAAAATCCCATGGGCAGGTTTAATTTCTGCTATATTGTGCCCAGTGTGAGGCCTGCCATCACTGCACCTCTCCTTACAGCAGCCTTCCCCACTGACTGAGCAGTGCTTGAGATCAGCTGCTCTCAGCAGAGCTCAGGGACAGCTTTTACTACAGCAGCGCCTTAATTTCTCAGCTTGTTTTCCAGAGATCCTTATGCCCTCTTTGGCTACCTCCTCACCTCTATTTTGCCCAATCTAGTATCATCTGCAAATTCATGCAGATCAGCTTCTCTCTGCAAAGAGAAAGATACTGGAAAGAGCATCAAGTTTCCAACATTTACATTAGAAAGAGAATTTATGGCTTTTTTTTTTTCCTAGAAAAAGCACAGTGACCCTTCATTTACTTTATCTCAAGTCCAGTTTTGTCACATCTGTTGTGGTCTCTAGGGACACACATTTCTCTAAGGCAAAGAGAGAATCCCAAGAGAACTGGAAGATGCTCCCTGCATTTTAAGTAAGCCCTGATACAATTGTCATGTATTTATTTGATGCCAGCCTTTTAAAGATAGTGGGATAAATTCGTCCCTCTGCTTGACTCATCTGAGTTCAAGGTCTCTTCTGTTCTTGATCTCCTGAGACTACATCAGGCAGAGCTTGGCCCTAATATTTGGATATATGAAAGCACAGGGGGAGGAACAGCATTAGATGTTCTGGACAGACAACTAATAAAAATTCAACTGACTGGGAGTCTGCAGCTTCCATCATCACTTCAGATGAAAATATTCTATATATTATTATCATCTGTGTGTGTAACACATCCCTGATGTACACACTTGAAGGTGTTGAGTGATTCCCCTCTGTCTGTGTCCCTGTGTGCGTCAGGGTTGTGTGCCTGTGTGTGTAGGAGGTGAGGGGTCATGCAACTCCCTTATCTTCTCACCCACTCTCTTTCTTGTGAACTCTGAGATTTTCCACATTTGGAGAGGAGGGGGAAAGCACACCTCGTCAAGGAATAACAAGCTGTCTGCAACTACAAGTAGGGCCAGCAGTCTGGATACCAGTTAGACCCTTCCAGAAATTACAGTGAACTTGGGAGGAGCACAAAGATAAGAAACATTGGATGTCTGTCTTCTAGGACAAGAGCTGTTAACACAGAGCTGTTCTCCTTCCATGAGATTTCAGCTCTAGAGTCAAAGTCATTCTGATACTGGCTCAAAACAGGACTTCGAACCCAAGGAACTAGAATGGAACCAATGCAAACATGTCAATAATTTTCCTTTAAAAGGTTAAGTACAAACTATTTATTCCAGGCTCATGTGCAGATCAGAGTTACAAATTTGGCTAAAGAACTGGCCTGGTTCAGGCAAAAACTTACCATAAGCATATGCATGCATATATGAAGCCAGAAAGATGATGTTTGGACAAAAATGCCTGATAGGTTGTTGCTTGTCCATTGTATATCCATAGGAAGGAACCAATGCCAGTAAACTCAAAACAGATACCTGCTGAGGCGGGCTTTAGCATCACAAATCCTCTGTAATCCAAAGTAGTGTGCTCACTCTGCACAGTGCATGTCCAACTCTATTCATCATTTAATACTGTAAGCCACATGTCCCCACAATGCAAAACAAAACAAAACAAAGCACCTCTGGTTCTGCCAGGTGTACCTGCTATAGAAGGGCAGCAGGAGAGGGTTTTCTTTCAGGTAACCAAGGGAGTGTTGTCCGAGGGCACAGGAGCAAAGGGCTGTGGTCTGTAGAAGCAGATGTGCTGTAGAAGCAGTGTGGTATTTCTGTCATGAGGTTTAAGAGGCAGTGCTGTGTAGAAAAAAGAGCACAGTCTTGCAAGTCACAACTCCTGTGCTCTGTCCCCAAACTGTCTCTGACACAGTGACCTCAAACAAGCAGTTTGTCTCTTCTGTTCCCCAGTGATCACCATCTGCAAGACAGAGGTGACAACATCTGCACTGCATGAGCTGCTCAGGCTAACAAGGGGCTGGAGATCCTTAAGTAAAGTAGCATTAACCAACCTCCCGTGCAGAGCTTGAAGTGTCCTTCCCAAGTGCCTACAGCTGTGAGTGCACAGTTTGGCAGTGTGGGCTCCACTCCTGTCTGGGTTCAGCCTAACAAGTGTCAGCACAGGGCAAAGACCTCTGCCCTCACACCCACCAGGATCTGTTGTGCCACATGCTGGCCTGGACCTGTATGAGATAACACAGCTGGAGGGAGGAAAGCCACGAGCAACTCCTAGGCACTGACCATGCCCCAGCCAGCCTGGATGCCCCACTGCAATGTCACTGCTCATGTCCCCAGTACCCAGAGGGGACAGCTGCCTCCTCGTTCAGTAGCTTGGAGTGGATGTACTTCTTGCATGGCCTCCACAGACAGCCACGTGTCTGGAGTGTGAGTTTCTTAAAACATCCTGGACCCTCCACTTCGTTGTGAAATCTCATTAATTCCCAGAGACACACATTTGTACCTCATTGAGCAAATCACGCATAGAGATTGGGCAAAAATGCAATGGCTTCGAATCTGATACTTTCCCACTCCCTGGGAACTGTGCTTGCCTCACACAAAGGAGCCTTCCTTGGAGAGCCTTTCCATGAACCCCTGGGATTTGCCATGGGGAAGAGGTGAGCCCAGCAAGGGAGAGCAGAAACAGTGTTATAATCAGACTCTCCACTTTATTTTAGAAACATCCCGCAGAGACGGCGACCTCCTGTCACCTTCCTTGTGGGAAAAGCTAGCTTGAAGTGTTGAGCTCAGCTATTTATATCACTGCTGATAGTCTCGCCTGTCTTCTGAAGAGGGGAAAACTTTCTTCCTAGCGACCCCCAGGGAAATAAACTCATATAAAGATGATTGCACAGGAACAGCCCTCCTGGCTCTCTGGTGTGGATTTGCTAGCTGTTCATCTAAGCCCTGGCTAATTCCAACCAGAATGAGCGTGCTGGCTGGAGCCAGCAGCAGTGATGTGAAATGCTTGCCTGTCCTTCAGAGCACATGGCATCACCAAGAGGATGGGCAAAACTGCTCAGAGGCCAACAGACACTTCCCCTCCCGCAGATAAAGGCAGTGCAAAAAAGGAATGGCAGAGAGCAGCCCATGGCTGGCGAGCCAGCCTGGCGTACTAGCAGGTGCCGTCCCCGCTGGGGTATTTTTATCATGGAATTTGGCAGTCACAAGGCAGCCTGGAGCTGAGCAGACTCCATGCTTGGCCTGTGGGGTGATGCTCAGTTTTCCTCAGCTTCAGTGGCGTTCCAGGTGATGATTGAGCCGGGCTGGCCACGTTGGATTTGTGCCAAGCTCCTCTGCTCTGTGTCACACACGCGTCTCCTGGTGCCAGGATCCCATGACGGCACCCAGCTCCCGTGAGGATCCAGCAGAAAGCTGCCAGCCAAAAGTATGGAAGGGCAGTGGCACAGCCCACGACTGCTCATGAATCTACACGACCCTGCTGCCAAGGCTGTCTTTTACCAGGTGCTGAGACCCCACAAAAATACCCAGAGGTGTTTTTTTGCCCTGTCACGCCAGAGTTAGACCAGATTTGTCCAACTGAGTCCAAACTAGGAATATAAAGGGCTGCAGATGCTCAGTTGCTGAGAGGTCAAAGCATGTGAGGGCAACAGTAGTCTGGGAATGAGGAAAAGGAACAATATGGAAAATTCCCAAGAATAGTAAAGCTATGAGGAGAAAGGCTAGGTCAGGGGCAGCTCTGCATAGCCAGGAAAAGCTGTCAGGAGGTGACAATCCTTCTTTTCTTGCTGGCAGCAGAGAACTAGATGCTCTCAAAGACCCTTGGTCTGGCACTGCAAAAATAGCTCGCTAATGAGTATCAAATGTCTAAGCCAAAACTGCTGCTCTAGGAGGGAAACTCCTTGTCTTGGTTTCCAAAATCTGCTCCCCTGTGGCCACCTACGCCCTTGCAGCAGCCACCTCAGCTCTCTATGGGGCTGTAGCAGGATGATCAGGAGACATCTGCGGGCAGTCCCTTCTTTAGGCAGTCTGTGCAGGAGGGGATAGAGGAAATGTCCCTATTATTTAGCCTAAGCCTCAGGACTGCCAGCCTCAGATCCTTCTCATTTACAGCTTCTTGAAATATTCTGTGCATATGTGAGACAGGTAAATTGCTGTTCTTCCCAAATCCGTTACCATTTTTTATTTCTGGATTCCTTTTGTGCTTATGTTTGCTTTACTTTGTGTCCTGCAAATCCTGATTTTTACAATTTTCAAGTGTCTAGGCTTAGAAGCCTTCCCTGGGGAAAACAAGCTGTTGTAAAACCCCAAACAACCTGCACACAGGAGAATGGATGGGTAGAGGGGCTCAGTTTGTGTTTGTACTTCCCTATGGCAGTAAGAAAAACTCAGCCTTTGCACAGCCAAGGAGAACTGTGTTCATATTTACACTACCAAGCAAGGTGAAACAAGAAAAGGCATGTGTAAACAACATAAAATCACCTGGAAAAGTGAGGACACCCATCACTGTTCATGCTGCCTTGTAAGGAATATTCCACACGTACAGCTGTGCTATGGCATAGTGATAACTGAGCTGTAGGTAGCTGGTTGCCTTTTTGCACTCTGGGGGAAAAAAGCAAACACGCTGATTTCAGTGCCAGAGTCTGTAAATATTTCCCATCACTGATTTGTCTGCCTGCATTTAATCCCCTGGTGCTCCTGGAACGAAGCCATATGCTAATTTCTCCAGAATGCAGGAGCTGCACCAATGCCATTTCGGAAGGTAGGACAGGCCCACCCATTCACCAGTTTGCCCAGTGCAGATGAGAGGAGTCAGAAAGACCAGCTGATTTTCTGTGTTACTGCTCCTCCAGCTCCGGGCTGGCAGCAGATCAAAGTTGCTGCACATGCCAAGCAGCCACCAGGATCTCCATTGGCATGACTGCAGCATGCCTGCCAGGGCAGGAAAGAACCAAACCCCATCCTCTGCTTCCTCTATGTTCCTTCTCCCTGCTCACATGGCTTCTGACAGGTGGTGGGTAACAAGTGGCCACTGCCCTGTCTCCATACCTGGGCAATCCTCACCTTCCCCAGGGCAGCCCTCAGCAGCACCAGGAATTTGAGGATTCACCTTTTGATCTTTGTCCCATCCATCCCTGCAGCTGCACACGGCACAGGAACAAACGATGGGAGGAATTATGGTGTGTGCTGTTACATTAAATTGTATCACTCACATAACTAGAGGAGAGGATATTTTTCCCTCAACAAGTGTATCTGTTCTCCAGCTTTTGCCCACGTGAAATCTACACAATATTGCTACAGTAAATTTTCGGCTTTTAACAGTGTCTGCTCTCCACAAATGTTCTTTGCACTATAAAAATAATTGGCTCCTAAAGACAGGACAAGGAACAATAAAGGAGAGTTAACAATTTGGTCCCTGTGGCTTTGGGATTTACCTTGACTAGTGTTTTTAATATTTCATTATGATGATTACTTTTACATTTACTTATTAAAATCCTATTTTCCAAAAGAATGACTGTGGGAGAACCTTAGCTCCAAGGTAATAGTGCATACTTTATAGCACCCAGCCCTTAACTCTCACCAGGGAGAGCTTTGTAGTGCCCTGGGAAGGTAAGTATGGTGAACATTAACTGGATCAAATGATTGCTCAAGCACTCCCACAGAGCCCCATAAAAGACGGATTAAACCCACTGCTCTCTTTTTATCCATCAGGTTAAGTGACTTGGCCAGAAACAGTCAGTCAGAGTCAGAAATAAAACTGAAGCAGGCTCTCCTGCATCTCCACTTTGCAGTCTTACTCCCAGTCCAGCAAACCTTTCCTGTCATCAGACCACCTACCAACAGCGCTTCCCAGGAGTTGCTGGTCCTTGGGAGGCACTTCAAAAGAAGCTTTTTTCTTTGTCTGTTGCATTTGAACTGTGATTTTTTTCCTCAGAATTTAAGAAAAGCAGAAGGAACAAGACCCACCATTCAGATTTTGCAGCAGTTCCCTCTCAGAGAGGCGTGACAGGGTGGCAGTGGATTAGGTTTCCCAGCACAGCCCACCAAAGTCTTTACACTCCCCTAAACATTTGCAGCCTGTAAAGGAAACACTCGCAGCTGGCAACACTGCAAAACCAAAGCAGAACCTAAGGATGGGGAGCAGGTGGGCGACAGAAAGGTTTTTTCTGCACTTCAGTGGTGGCACTGAGCTCATACAGGAAGCCCAGAGCTGCACGCACTTCACACTCCAGGTGTTGGTGCAGGTATTACACAAAGGCAACCTCTGACAGCGCCACTGCTCAGGCCAGGCTGTAGATTCTTATCTCCCAGGGGATCAGACCAATAAGGATTTTCCAGTCCAGAGGAATGCTTTAACTACCCAGTCCAGAGGATGCAATATGCACATCACAGTGAAAGGACTTTCTGAATCAAAAATAAATCTGGCTCACCCTCAAGGTTTTGGGAACTCATTTAGCAGGTTGTAGGTGAGTTATGTATAAAAGATCACTTTTTGTTTCAGTAGCTGGATTTAAAAAGAAAAGAAAATCCCAAACACAACACAAGATTTCCAGTGGATGTGAAACAAAGTTTTCAGCAAACCAGACCTCATACATTTCAGGTCAAATGAAAACATTTCCTCTGACACAAAACATAGAAACTCATTTCACTCTTGCCATTACCAGCTGAGCATTTCCTACCCCTCCTTAGAACCACTCTCTCTTTTCTCCCAACAGAGGCTTGCCCTCAGCTCTCAAGACTTCTCACCCCTCCTGGTGAGCAGAAATGGGGGAGTGGAGTTTCCTGGGAGACTTCCTCGAGAAGGTCCACAAACACTCCACGGTGGTGGGCAAAGTCTGGCTGACCGTGCTCTTCATCTTCCGGATGCTGGTGCTGGGAACAGCCGCGGAGTCCTCCTGGGGGGACGAGCAGTCTGACTTCATGTGTGACACCCAGCAGCCCGGCTGCGAGAACGTCTGCTACGACAAGGCCTTCCCCATCTCCCACGTCCGCTTCTGGGTCCTGCAGATCATCTTTGTCTCCACCCCGTCCCTGGTGTACATGGGCCATGCCATGCACACGGTGCGCATGGAGGAGAAGAGGAAGATGAAGGAGGCAGAAATAGAGGCCCGAGAGAACAAAAATGGTGGTAACACGTACTACCAGCAGAAGTGCTCCGTGGCAGAGGACACTAAGCTGTCTGGCTGGGATGAAGCAGGAGGCCAAATCATACTCAGGGGCAGCCTGCTGAACACCTACGTCTACAGCATTCTGATCCGAACCGCCATGGAAGTGGCCTTCATTGTGGGGCAGTACGTCCTGTACGGGATCTTCCTGGAGACCCTGTACATCTGCCAGCGGGCCCCGTGCCCCCACCCTGTCAACTGCTACGTGTCCCGCCCCACGGAGAAGAACGTGTTCATCGTCTTCATGCTGGCCGTGGCAGTGCTCTCCCTCTTCCTCAGCCTGGCCGAGCTGTACCACCTGGGCTGGAAGAAAGCCAAAGAGAGGTGCTCCCGGTCCTACAAAGCCAGCCCCGGCACGGCCCCCAGCAGGCTGGAGTCTGCCCCGCAGGCAGAGAGGGCGCAGATGTACACCCCGCCGCCGGATTTTAACCAGTGCTTGTCAAGTCCCAACGGGAAGTTCATCAGCCCCTTCAGCAACAAGGTGGCTTCCCAGCAGAACACCGCCAACTTCGCCACCGAGAGGGTCCACGGCCAGGAGGATGCTGCTGGGGAAGGGCCCTTCGTTAAGTCCAGCTATGTGGAGAGTCCAGAGGTGGCCAGCGAATGCGCGGCACCTGCCTTCCCCGAGAACTACTTCAATGAGAAACGCCGGTTCAGCAAGGCCAGCCGTGCCAGCAGCAAGGCAAGGTCGGATGATTTGTCTGTGTGACCTGTCTCCGGCAGAGATGAAGAGAAGGAGGTGTCCCAGCACTCAGAAAACTTCTGCAGAGTGGACACCAAACTCTCACCCCTAACCTCCCTGTTTTAATATCCTCTCTCTATCCTTTCCAGACAGCACCTCTCATAGCTCAAGGCAGGGGCAGCCACAGGCACTGAAGAGAGACACCAGTCTCTGGACATGAAGCCCCCGGCTGTATTTTCACCATGGAACCCACAGGGATTAGAGACTCCCCACCCTTAGCCTGGTAGAGCTGAGGCCAGCAGACTCCTCCCCAGTGGGCATCCACTGCCACACTGTATTCAACAGACTGACTGGACCTCCACACCTTCTGTGGTCTATTCAACATTTGCAAATCAGTTTGGCAGTTATACTGAGCTGAAGCTTCTCTTACCTGCAGGGAGCAGAAACACAGCAGTCAGCTTTCTGAAAGAAAGATTTTCTCATCTGCTTCATTTTGGCTCTTTCAAACCATCCCTTTCTCTACCTGAGCCCAGACATTCTATACCAGTTTACCTACACAATAAATCCTACTTGAATTTTTTGACACTGTGTATATAACAACTCCTCCCCATAAATAAGGACATCCATGGTCCCCAGTGCACAGCTGCCTCATGTCTAACATTGGAATCCCTTCCTCATTCCTAAGTCAGTGCAGCAGACTGGCCCCAGGGAAATCACTTAGATGACCAGTTGATGAAGACTGGGGAATTTTCCCAAGATACTTATGTCATCAATCCTAAGCAAGACATCCATTAACAGAAATAGAGACTCTCCTGTGAGAACAGATATCTCACGAGTATCATGTAGAAACAAAGTGGTTTTTCCCTTTTTGAAACTCATCTTTCAAGCAACCTGCATTCTGCTGAAAGGGTGCTGCCAGTTGCCCACTTGAGAGAAAAGTTTATCTGCAAAAGAGGTACAGCCTGTGTCTTCTCACCCACCTACCAAAACACTTCAGCATCCTCTGCAAGCAGAAGGAGTCTTGCTCAGGTCCTGCACATCACTCAGCTCCCTCCTGCTCTCTCGAGCTTGCCAGCCAGCATAGGTCAAGTTATCTGTCCCCACATCAAGGCTCTGCTCTGCCACCAGGCCATCCTCTCCACTCCATCCCTGGCACACACGGTGCTAGAAATCACCCATGGACCAGGTATTTCTTTTTCTCTCAGAGCAACCACTGGGGCCTGAGGCTGCACTGAGTCTGGTAGGTGAGGTCTGCAGGCAGCTCCCACTCAAGATTTATTTTCTCAGTGCAGAGCTTACATCCCTCTGTTACGGATCTGCTGAACAGAGCCAAGCTGCTCTCTGTTGTTTACCCTGCACTGCCCTTTCAGACACAGGCCACAGCTTCCCAACACTGGACTGCACAAGCGAATGGCCTGGGACCAGCTGATGAGGGGACTGAGCCATTTCCTCTCTTAGGGCCACTGAAAGTGAATCCCTGCTCCTGATACACAGCTTTGGTACAGCTCCCTATACATTTAAATACACATTCACACTCAGATGGGGGAAACCGTGTTTTTGTTTGTAAGTTTTTATATATTTGGTTTTTTTAATCCTGAAAAGACCTGTGTGTTTTCCTTAACATGAGATTTTAGTCAGTTGTGTCTAGGTTTCTCCTAATAAAGTTCTAACTCCATCTCTTCTTGTGGATGTTTCTCCTCTCACATGGCTGAGAATGAGCTGCTAGCAGGGATCAGGCTGCCCGCCAGCCTCTGCTGCTCCAGAGATCACAAAAATTCCCATTGCCCAGCATGGCAGGAATAAGAGGAGGGTTTGGCCAGGGGGATAAATAATAAACATAGAGGAATGATTGATTGACTGGCTAACAGGAACCGCCCCCCCCCCCCCCCCCAGCTCCCCTGCCTGCCTTTGCATTACCAAGGAAGGAGGAGCTGGTCAGGGAGCAGAGCTTCCATCCTCTTGCAAACGCTTGTTCCCTGCATCTCCTTGCATATCCCAGCACACCTCTGTACCCACAGAGCACACCTGTGATGTAAAGCCAAGTAACCAAGCCCTGCAGTCTTTTAAAAAGAAACGGCCTTGAGAGAATCCACCGCTAACCATCTCTGCAGTGTTCCTGTGGGTACTCAAATCTCTTAAGATGTATTTGCCCAGCCCAAAGAAATTCTTTTCCTCCCTCAGCTATGTCCTTCCTCTGAAATTTATCCTTTGCTCTCCCACTTTCCAGCTTTCACAGGCTCCCTCCTTCTGGCCCTGGATCCTCCTGTCCACCCAAAAGAAGTGCCCTTCTTCACTTTCTCCATGCAATCTCCCATCCCATGGGATTCTGCAGGCTGGGAAGCTGGAGAACAGTAAAGTACTGGGTCCCAGCAAGGAGCCTGAGAGGGGACATAAAGGATGAATCCAGAATTCAATGCAGACACTGGGAAAAGGACCTCTAACTGCATTAGAAACTACAGGGACCCTTTACGATTAAGGAGCTGTTGTTTGGGGGTTTTCAGCTCAGGAGTGAGGATGCCACCTGAGCAGCCACAGCCCCACAATGCAGCATGAAGGCAGGACTGGTCCTGCAGACCCTGGGTTTTTAACTGGCATCTGTACAGCCCTGAGCATGCCTGTCCCCTAGGGTGCCACCTTGCTGTGAGAGACAGGCAATGGGGAAGTCAGGAGCACTCCCCGTGGAACACTTGGCTACTGAGTGACATTAATGTTTAGTAAAGCCACTCAAGCATGAACACAGACCTTGTTTAATAAACCAGTCATGGTTTAAAACAAGCAATAGCCCAAACCTTAAAAACTCTGAGCTACATTCTCTGCTGGAGGACAAGGTAGAGCTGAAAAAAGAGGACAAGGATCCCCTCTGTGCTCAGACCTCTACAATCCAACAACCTTCACAGGTGGGGTTTTGATTATCTTTGAGACCAGGGGAGTACAACCATCCCAGCTCTCTCTCATCCTAGAGACTGAATGTATAAAAACAGATAATTTCCCTCTGCCACCCATTTCTTAATGCCTCCATGGTTCTGACTTCTAGGTATAACACGTGGGAGATACTTGATGGATGGATGTTTGCACTAGCTGACAGACCATAAACTTGTGATTCCTGGAACCCACTGTCAGGGCTGCCAGGCTGTCACACCATGATAGGAGCACATTTACTTCAGGCTGGCCTGTCCTTTCAGACAGATTCCGTATATATTGCTTTGTACCAGATGGATGAGTAGACAATAGTATAGTAGCAACCTGAATCAACATTACATATTAAATTCAGTCCTTGGAAAGGTACTCAATCTTTAAATGGTAGCATTACAAAGACAGTGCTCTGAAAGGGAGCAAAGAGGAAACACGAGAGCTTTTCATTCTGTTCTTGCCTCTCTTTTCTCCAATTCTACCTGCTGGGACTGCTCAGACTGTCAGAACCGTGAATCCTCCAGCAACAGCTGAAACCAACATTTGACAGAAACACCAGCCCCAGTTATCTCCTTGGTCAGCACACCTCAAACCATTTCCTCCTCTAGCTGGTGTTTGAAGGAGCCAGAAGTCAGTTCTGATCTACAGCCTTGTGCTGATCAGCTACTGAGCCTGAGATAGGAAAACAGGGAAACATGTTTCAACAAGCCTTTAAAACAGAAATATATAATCCTATAAAAGGAAAACCTATATTTAAAAATACATAGAATGCCAAAACTAATAAAGTATTGAACTGAGACAAGGTCATGCCTCTGAGTTCTTCTCCACAAACAGCACAGTGGGACAGCTGAGCAGGCTAAGAGAAATTTGAAGGAGAAATTGAGGGAGAGACTTAAAGTAATGCCCAACCTAGAGGACATGGGTCAAACAAGTTGTTTCCTCTTTCAGAATACGTGGGAAGACAACACTCAAGCAAATTCAATGCTGATAACATTTCAGACTGTTAAAAGGGAATAGGTGAGAAAATGACAGCCTGCACAATCCCCCTTCAAACACTCTTCCATGAAACTTCACTGAGGCCAAGGAATAAGGAAGACCCAAACCCCAAACCCCAAAAGCACCTTGTGTTCACAGGAATGAGACCATGCTTGACTGGACTGCAAAAGGCCAAGGAAGGCAGAATTCAGAACTCAAAAGGCCAGCACAGCATAGCAGAGAGCCTGACACACAGCAATGGCAGGCACTCCAGAGCAGCTTCCCTGCTGGCATTGCCACCTCCCGGGAGGCCTAGGACTAACAGAGGCACAAGGGGAACCGCTGCTCCCAGGGGAGCTCCCTTGGGAGGCTCACAGCAACCATACAGCGTGGCCAGAAGGCTCTAAGTGCCCCTGAGGGAATCCAGCACCTTCTCCCAGCAGGGGTGACAGGAGGGGATCCTGTACAGGGCTGACGGCAGGTTCTGCACACATTTGTGAATAAAGAACATTTCTGTGATTCGGGTTAGTGGCGGCACCAGAGATATGGATAGACTGAGAATGAGGATGGAGAGTGGCAGCTCTATAAGAGACACTTTGTAGGGGGAAAAACTGTGACTTTGAAGTGCAAAATTAATAGCTTTGCTTTCGCCTGAAGTGTTCGTTGCTTATATGGTCTAGATGATTAAAGATCTTTCTGGGGAGCTCGGGAATTATAATACCATACATATATAACTTTGTCATGAAAATCTGATGACAGAAAAAGAAAGAGGATCAAATGAGCTTGTAAGACTCACTGTAGCCAAATAATGCAGAAATGCTTCCTTTTTTCTCCAGTGAACATTGGTCCACGTTTTTAAAAATGGATTTGCTGAGGCCACATTCACATACCACCACTGGTTTCCCACAGACATTTGAGCAATTGAGTTTGACGGGCAACAGAGTTCTCAGAAAGTAAATGTCAGTCAAGGAAACCAAATTTTAAATTCATATGGGCCAGTATCCACCCCAGAGGCAGCTCTGTGTTCCTCCAGCCCTCAGGAAGTACAAACAATATTGTGTAACCAATCCAGAGCTGTGTAGCCAATCACAAACCAAACAACACACCTCCACTGCAGACTTTATGCAACAAATACTCACCAAAAGACATTTTAAGGACCCTTAAATGCATTTAGATTAGTAATAGAAAACACCTAGGAGTACTGTGATGTACTGCCTGGTGGGAATGGTGATTACAACACCAAGCCTCACAGAATTCAAGAAGAGTTTAGACAATGATCTCAGGCCCATGATGTGATTATTGGGATGTGATTATTGGGGTGTCCTATGCAGGGCCAGGAGTTGGATTTGATGAGCCTGATGGGTCCCTTCCAACCCAAGACATTTTATGATTCTGTGGTTCTGTGATTCTGTGAGCACACTGCAGCACCAGCATAAAACCCGCTCCCCTGTCCTCTAACCTGCCAGGCTTTGCAGCCAACCCATTAACACAAACCCACTGGTCTCTGAGTGAATAAAAGCAATCAGTCCACATACATTGGAAAAAAGAATTCCCCCAGAGCAAGTCAAAAAGCAAAACACAGAAAAACTGCAATATTTACATATTCCTTTAAGGCCTGTAGGTCTGCTACATTAAGCCACTCTCCTCCCTCGAGATGGCTACATTTCATTAGAAAATTAGGCTGGTTTTTCTCTTTTCATTTCTGTATTACAAACTCTGGCTGGCACATGACAGGCAAGAGAAAAATAAAAAACCCACTGCAGCGTTTGCAGGAGCAGGACCAAATCTGGTGCAGACCCCTGCTATTTTTCAAGAGAACATCTCCACCTCTTGGGGCTGGATCACAGCAGGGAGCTGCTCAGGGATTACTCAGAGCTGGGGTTTGTGACTATTTGTACGCAAGAGCTCCTCTTTATGATAAAGTTGTTTTAGACAGGAAGGGGTAAAACAGATGGGGCCAAGCTAGGGGTTAAAATGAACTGGTAGGGACCCATGAGGGAGTTAAATTTCATGCTCTTATTGGACATGAACATAACCTTAAGCAGGAATGTCAGTGATGGTCAGCCATATAAAGAATGCAAAAGATATATCGGAAGATTTTCCTAGAAACTGGATATGGGTGTGTGGCCGTGACATTTTTATCAAAAGCCCCAGCAAAACTCAACACTCATATTCAGCTGCAAGCAGGGTTTCACTAGAAATCATGTTAACCACCAGCTCCTACCCTTAAAAGGAATCAGATTAGCAGCAAGAGGCAAGCCTGAGGTCAGAAACTTGCTGCTATTTGTTTGGGTTTTGGAGTAAATGCCGTGCCAGCTCTTCGGCCTGGGAACAAAGTTTGAGGTTGAAAAGTGCTTGTGACAGAACCAGTTTGATGTGTGCCAGGCTACAGGCAAGACTTTTCAGAAACAAGTGTCCAAAATTAGCCATTGCAAAACCGTGTAGTCCAGTGAAACCATCTTTTCTTTCCCACCTTGCTTTTCTTACACTTCAGCCCAGACTCAAGAAAGCACTTAGGTACACATACAAAGCAGAAATTACCATCATCTTTGCTGCATACTCACAGAAAATGCGCTTTTTTCCAATTCAATTCATTTTTTTCAACCCTTGCAGATCATGAGAACACTTTTCTCACCTGTTTTTTCCTCTGAAATTAAGTTCTGGATTATTTTTTCCCTCTGTGGCCTTGTATTTTCTTAGGATATAGTTACACTTTGGTTTCCCTATTCTTAGCTCCACGAGATTCATCTCTGACATTTCCAGAAATGCCAAATTTGAGGACTTTCTGAGAAGTTCATTAAAATACTCAGTCCTAAATCAACAATAAAGACATTCATTAAATGAAAGAGAACTTGGAATAATCCTCACTGATTCCTGATGGATATCTCTGACCACTCAAACACACCTCAGTGAGGTACCTGAGAGCTCCAGATCATCAAAGGAAAAAAACATGAGATACTTTATCCCTTTTCCTGCCCTAGTGCACGCCTGGCACACTCCAAAGCACTCCTCCCACATCCCAAATCAGGGCTGCCATCACACCAGGTGCATTTTTAAGCAAGCAGTGAGGCTGCAGAGCACATCCACCTCACAGCATCACACATCCACAGCAATTCTGACACACAAACACAGACACAGACAGGCCTGGCTGCTCTGCACTTCCATGCAGTGTCATCTCCCATGTCACCCCCAGTGTCTCTGCACCACAGACTGGCCTGCAGTGGGAGTCTGCAGCTTGCTCTGTGTCACTTCCCAAGACAAAGGTGAAAAGGATTTTAATCCTGATTTGCGAGTTCTTGCCAAAAGGAATAACATTGCTGACGGCTGCCTGCTCTTCTTCAGAAGCACTCTTACAATGAGAAGTATTATTTTAATTAACAACTGGAAAGCACAGTCTAAGGATGAGGCAATTTCTAATTATTGTGATGGGATTTAAAAAGGTGTATGCTGAATACAGTAACTAATAGAAGTTACTGACCCCATTGGAAATGACTGGGTAAGGTCCTCTCCCCTTCACTAAGAAACAGCCAGATCAGTCACCCCAGCACTAAAACTACAAATCTGTGAAAAATTCACTGTGGTTGATACACTGCAGCTCATAATGACTATTTTTGTCCACAGTGCTGCTGTTTGTTTCAAACCATTTAGCAATATTCATTAGCCCCCCCTCCTTCAAATTAGGGTAATTGAGAGTAAGAGAACATGCAATCAAGTTTTTTACTGAGGGAGACATGCCCCATTCCGTTCTCTGACTCAAGTGTTGACTCTGTTGACTTGCAGTCAGGCTTTACCAGGAATCTTTTTTCAAAAATGCCAAATGCATAATGAAGAATGTTGTGCTGCCTCTTAAAACCTCACCATCACTGGAAATTTTAAAACATATTTTTCTCCTCCCATTTGTTCTATTTATTTACAAGAGAAGGATATTAAATTCTGATACCAAGACTGTTGTGCCTCTGACCCTATTTTATGGCTGAAACCACAGATCGTGAAGCCCAAGAAAAACTCATGTGTGTCAACAATCCTTAAAATTAATACTAAAACATAGCCTTACGACAAAAATTATTAATACTAAAACACAGTCTTACGACAAAAACTGTGTCAGCCATACCATTGTCTGGGATATTTCAAATTCTTCCTCTCCAGGAATCTCAGTCACCCGCATTAAATGACTCCCAATTGAGACATGAGAACTGGCAGCAGCATAAATACCCACGGAGCACTGGCTGGTACAGCTGACAGCCAGATGGGATCAGAACAGCAGCAAAAGATAACACTGAGCTTGGACAAACAGCTCAGGCACCAGCCTGGAAATTTGGAGAGTGCCCTCAGGTTCCTACTCCAAGAAGTTTTATGTCTGACAACAGGCCAGTCATCCTTGGCTTTGCCTGCATGAAATTCCCTTCTGAAAAAATACAGTGGCCCCTGCCTTCCACTAAGGAGGTGTTGAGAGCCTACAGGAATGCCATGACCTGAGATAGGCAATAGATGTACAAGGGAACCAGAATAAAAACCTTTGTGTCTTCAGAAAAAATCAGTTGCAGGGGAAGACAAATCAGGATAAAAGAGTTTAAACTCTGAGTCTTCAGCAACACTGTGTGTGTACCCATGCACAAAAGCAACTTAACTATTTCCATTTTGTAATAGCAGTGTTTTCATAACCATAAGGGTCTGGAGCTGTCAGAAAAGACCTGAAGGAAAGGTCATATCTGTCATTCAAACAGCTACTAATACAGTGTGAAAAAACAGCTGAGCTCCTGCATATACAAAGCCTTCTGCATGTACCTTTGCTACCTCACAGCCTTCCTGGAGAGACAGGGAATAAGTGTCATTCCCATCTGCCAAAAGATAAGCTGAGTTTGAACGGCCTGCTGAATGCTGCATGAGAAACTGCCCTGACTTTGGTTTAGCTCAAGTTCCCAGTGCTCCCTCCATGCTCCTCACTGTGCATCAGGACCCAGTTTCAAGTTCATTACCTTCGTGTTTTGAATTAGTGCCTACTGGCTGCATACAAATGTACTGTTTGCAGCCAACGTTCCAACAGCTTTCCAAACCTGGGAAAACCCTCAGGAGAAATACAGCTCACTCCCTCTGGCACTATTGCATGAGTCAGGCTCCTGTGTACTGTTGCCTGTTTTGCCATGGATTCTCAGCAGCATCAGGGTACTCCAGTAAATCTCCTCTCAACACCATCTCTTCTGGGTGTGAATCATCAGGCTGTATGTAGGACTTCACGGGAACAGTGCAGATGAACAACTGCAACCCTGCATGGATGGGAGACACTTCTAAAACATGGACCATGAAGTTAATAAGGGATAACTGTGTATTTCTTAAAATCATCAACTGCTCCTTTGTACTGGATCTCTCTTGATGATTGCATGTAATAGCAAAATGCGTGCCCTTTATTTATGAATGTAAAAAAAACATGTTATGTCTCATCTCTCTGCTAGTTCTTGATACAAGGAGCATTCACCCTTTGATTCTGCAACTGGTGTCACCCCAGAAGTAGAGACTGCCCAACCTGTGCCATAATTCAGCTGGTTTTATGCTTCCTATGCTTCCAACTGCTGTTGGCTCCCTGACATTTTACACCACCCTGTATCAGCCTGATATGCAGAACAGCTTCTCCATTTCACCATAGGAAACACATTAAAGAGATCTGCCACACATTTGCAATCAGGTGCTGAAAAATAAAGTGACAAGACCCAATGTCTGCTTTGAAAAAGCTCTTATTTAGGCCAACAAGTCTGATTTCCACAAACCTGTAGGGAAAATCTGTAGTTTGTAAAGAGTTCCTTGTTTTTTGTTTTATTGTATTTTATTTTATTTTATTTTTTCCAGGGTATGAGAGCTGCAGGACCAAGAATAGAAGGATGAGTTATAAACCTTTCAAAGCAGAGATTTAGCATGGAAATTCTGACAACCATCAATGTGAGCAATGCCGCCAGGCACCGCTCACAATCCACAGCATCTTTCAGACCTGTTGGGAGTTTTTAGGAAGGGCTAAAAATAAATGCAGAAATGCAGCAATATATACACACACACACATATTATTGTTCAAAAAAAGAACAGGTGGTCCTGCCAGCAGTGTAAACACAGATGACTCTTGAAAACAGCTACCAAACAGGCAGCTGAGCAGCCTTTCTGAGCCATGCAGGCAGCACTTTGAGAACTCTCCTCGAGTTCTCCCAGCCAGAATCATCTGGGATCCAGACTCTCTGTCATGACAAGGCCTGGGTACTCCCAAGCATCTTGATTTCCTTCACCCAACATATTCACACAATTCTACCCTCTTGACCTCCCGTGGATTACTGCCCTTCTGAAAATAACACGCATGGAACAGCTGGTGAGGCCAGAAATGCCTTCAATGTAAATAGCACAAGTCCATGTTTTCTAGCTCCCCACCACTTGATCTGCCCCTTATCCTCATGTAAAGAAGAGGAGAATTTACTGAAGGGGAAAAAGGATCAGGACACTATGGACAGCCCAGAAGGATTCAAACAGCAAACATGAGTGGCTGCACGTTGAAACCCAAAAAATCCACTATCTGCAGGGAAAGCAAAGAAGAAAATATGACGCAGTCCTGGAGTCTCAAAATTTATCCTAAACCTGCAGAAAAAGAAAAAAAAAAGAAAAAAGAAAAGAAAAGAAAAAAGAAAAAGGGAAAAAAGAGATAACATTTCAACCCAGATTTTGGTTATGTCTCCTCTGCCCACCACAGGAAGAAGATTGATGTCACAGGATGAATCACACACATAAATTCTCCTGGCGTGGTCACTTCTCTCTGAGTACAAAAGCACAATGAAACAACTTTGCTAGGAGTCCACTGTAAGGCTCAACATATCCCTTTGCAGCCCTTCCCTCCTGGCTGTTTTGAAAAATGGCAAATGTAATTTACACTTGCACCGTCTCCTTTTTAATTTCCTATCATCCCCAAACATTTGGTTTAATAGAAATACCCTTGGTTTAATATATATCCACGAAAAGTAAATGAGGTGATAAAGCTTAAAATTGCCCAGTGGTTAAGTGCTGCCACAGGGGAGTACATCTGCCACAGCACTGGAGCACCGAGTCCCAGGATACAGCATCTCAGCACAGTGACAGACCAGCAGCTCTCCCACCACACCTGGGCTGCACAGGCAATGCCAGTCCACCTGACACGGCTGGGAAGAGCTTATCCAGCTTCCTCCTGGAGGCTCTTACCTCCCTCAGCCCTCCTGTGCAAGGGAAAAACACTCTTTCAAAGCTGAAGAGAAAACCGGCCTGCTGTTCTCCCAGAGCGGCGCATAATTGAGTCGGCATGATGCCGCACACTACCAAATGCAGCAGATGGCTGCAGGCATCAGCCAGTTTAGGATGACAAAGTTGGAACAAAAGAAAAACAGAAGGCAGGGAATGCATCTTCTGCACTGGGTTACTGGGCAGAAGCTGAACCTTGGCACGGTCGGTCCATCGCCAGCACACAGCCAGCTTCCAGCTCTCCCACTGCCACACCAGCAATGACCAAATGTCCAAGCCTGGAAATGACACAGAAAAGTGAGGGAAAGCCACACCTTCCCAGGTAAAAGAGGCAGGAAACTACCAACTGTCTGATGACCTGTTTCTAAAATACATAGAAGAGTATCTCCAAAAATCTCCTCACAATGCCAGCCCTAAATATGACAACTCTGACTTCTAGTCCTAGTTGACTCTGACAACTAGGACTCTCCCACATAACCTGCAGGAATTCAGAAATTAAATTATGACCTCTAAGTATCGACATACATCATTTCACTGCTGGAAGGCAAAGCACTGATGTGAAAGCACACAGAAAATGAGACAAGATGCGTCAGATCTGTACAGTGTACCATGAATGGTGTCTTGCAGGGAGAGCTCAGTCTGCGGTGGCATTTAGGGGTTTATTTTTGCCAATTCCACCCCAAAGAATCACAGACTTTAGGAGTGGAAACATTCCTTCCATTTCCCCAGGCGCCTTGCTCACAAAGCAGCTGGCTACAAGGTTCACCACAACAGACAGACTGGAGGAGACAAGAGTGATAACGGCTCCACAGGAAGCAGCCCAGCACACTCAATTTATAAATAAAGCTCAGCCCTTTGTGAAGGCAATACAGCTCCCATGCCCAGACTGACTGGTTTATAATAGCCACTGTGGTCAGCAGTCCTTGCAGGACACAGAGACATCACCATTAGCTCCAGAACTGGGAATGGGGAAAGCCCTTTTGGCTGCAGGATGCAGCAGCCTGTGATTGCAAAAATGAATCCTGTACTCCTCCATGGGCAGGAGTTCATACAGGAGTATGAATTCCTGCCTGTGTTGCATCTGAGATTTCAGTACCTGTGACCACTTCAAGGGACCAGAAAGAAAGCACCTTCATTGCACTCAGAAAGCCAGTCGTGGGAACATTTTGGGGTGGAAGAAGTTTTTGGAAGGGCAGGAAAACGCTTTGTGCTACAGCAGAGCAGCCCGTATTCCACGCAGAGGTGGAGCTGCCCCAAAATAAGGCTGGCACACAGAGATATCATGCTTGGCAGGAGCTGCTTGCGGCCCACTTTGGGCAGTCACACCAGGCTGGTTAAGCCACCCTTCTCCAGCAGCCAGGCTCCCAGCCCAGCTGCAGCCTGTGTGGTGAAGAGCTGTGGGAGAACATTTGCAGCTCACTCTCCTCGCTGAGCAAAACGCACTTGGAAAAAGAACCAAAGAAGTCAAGGCAACATGCTTATTTTCTGACCCCTACTAATTGGGGAGAAATAAACCCACCTCCCTAAGGGGCATCTGAATGCTATTTGTGCCTCTACCGTACAAACATTTTATGGTAAAATTCTGATTTACACCACAAAGAGATAAAGACCTTTCATAGAATGATAGAATGGTTTGGGATGGAAGCGGACCTTGAAGATCATCCAATTCCAAATCCCCCCATGGGTAGGGACACCTTCAGCTACACCAGGTTGCTCAGAGCCTCATCCAACCTGGCCATCCTTTACTTTTGTTCAGGGACAAGGTGTTCACTTACTCCAAAAAACAATAAAACACACTAATTCATTAGGTTAAATTGTTTCTTTTGTGGGTATTTTTAAAGCATTATTTAATTTCAGTCAGCACTGTATCACCGTGGAGGCCTAGCCAGAAAACAGACTGGGGACACAGATCTGGGTGCAGCAGAGCATGCTGGGCAGAAGACCCGGTTTATTTACAAAAACCTACTTTTATACTTTTTCTATGAGGCCTGTGGATTAGAGGAAGGAATTCTCACTTCAACACCACATTGGTCTATGAGGCTGTCATTCAACCTCTCCTTCTCTTGGAGAAGGAATTCATAACATTGCTAATATTTACAAAACATGGTCTTGTGTTTACAATTCACTAGCGTGAGAAATTGCACATTTCTCCTTTAATATGAACGCTCAGCAAACCAGGAAAAACTCATGGCAACAGCACTGTAGAACCAAAAATTCTAATCATGCTAGTTGGCCTCACACCTTATCAATTTATCAGCCACACAACGACTGCGTGACTTGGTCAAACTACAAAACTCACTATGACTCAGTTTCCTCTTCAGAAAAAAAAGAGGATGTAAATGCAAACAGCCAGACTGTTCTGGCGTGACACATTTTTGCAGCACTGTAAAAGGCAAATGACAGCAATGGGAATATTTCGCAAAGATAGCAATCATTGCAATTTGGTTACAATTCCAACCAGGAGGAATTTTGCCCCCTGCTTTCAGAGTGGAAAGTTTCCTGAAACTTGCTTGTTCATTAGAGCTCATTACTTTCCCTCAGTGGAAAAAAATTCACCGCTGGTGGCCATTGGATTAGCCTTCTGCTCCTCGTCTGGCCACAAAAAGCAACAGAAGGGTAAAAATAACAGGTCCTTTGAAAATGTTTCTGTAAAGATGGTGCATCTTAGAATAAATTTCCACACAGTTGGACAAAGGCAAAAAAACCAGGGCAACACCATTTGCTAAAAAATTGACAGCCGCCTGCTATTTTGGAGATCTCTAACTGCACGCACCTGCTGTGGCGTGGGGTACTCTAAAGTGTATCTCAGCAGTAATGCTGCTTGTCAGCAGCCAGGGCCACCCAGGAGGGACCCGGCAGTCCCAGTTTTCACAACTTCACAGGAACTGTGGTTTTCTTCCAGGGTAACATTTGAATGGAAATACAAATACATTCCCTGTGAGCCTCTCTCCCTGCTCACTTGTATCACATCACCTCTATCTCTCTTCCGCTTTCCCTCCCGCTCCTCTTAAGTACTTTTTCCTGTTCCCTCACCCCTAAGCATTCTTGACCCTTCACTCTCTTGCAACACAAGATTTAGGCTTGATTCCTTCATTTGTTATTTTCTTGGCTTCTGAAATGTTTTTTTTTCCTTTCTCTCTCTGCTCTTGTTGTGCCTCTGTGTTTCACACACTCTTAAGCTCAGAAAACTGAGGTAACCCGTTCAGGACTGCAGGGCTTTGAGAGACACGAGGACATGACCAAAATCGCCCTTCTGCACGTCCTGGTGTCTGTGCCAACCTCGCAGCACCTGCAGCGGCCCCTCCCTCCGGCCTTTGTGCAGGTCACCATCCTCTCCCTCCTCCTTCTCCTTCACCCTTGCCCTGCTCCTTGAACACCTCGGGGCACTATGATTCCAACACCTCCCCGGGCAGCTCATTCCAATACGTAATCACCCTTTCTGTGAAGAAATTCCTCCGAAGAAATCCCTCTGAATGTCCTACCTGAACCTCCCCGGTACAACTTGAGGCCACGTCCTCTCGTCCTGTCACTTCATCCCTGGGAGCAGAGGCCAAACCCCACCTGGCTGCCCCCTCCTTTCAGGAGGTTGTAGGAGCAGTACGGTCCCCCCGGGCCTCCCTTTCTCCAGACTAAACACCCTCAGCTCCCTCAGTGGCTTCCCCCAGCACTTCAGACCCTTCCCTTCTCCGGACTCGCTCCAGCACCTCAGGGTCTTTCTGGAAGTGAGGGGCCAG
This sequence comes from Prinia subflava, assembly GCF_021018805.1. NCBI lineage: Eukaryota > Metazoa > Chordata > Aves > Passeriformes > Cisticolidae > Prinia > Prinia subflava. Next base: position 729,927 of record NC_086271.1, read on the forward strand.
AACCAGACACAGCATTCGAGGTGTGCCGAGCACACAGGGACAGTCACTGCCCTGCTCCTGCTGGCCACAACATTCCTGCTCCAGGCCAGGATGCCACTGGCCTCCTTTGGCCACCTGGGCATACCTGGGCACACAGCTCAGTCGCTGTGACCAGCATCCCAGATCCTTTTCCAGCGGGCTGTCTTCCAGCCACTCTTCCCCAAGCCTGTGGGTAATTGTGCACACTCACTCGCAGCCGGCTAGCCCCACAGGGAAGTGAGTTAAATAAAGACGATGAGCAGAGGCTGGTGAACGCCGGCGGGCTCGGGTGACGGCCGTGCCCCAGCGGGGCGGGGGCGCCGCCGGTCCCGCCCAGCGCCTCACGGTTCCCCTGCGCGGCGGCCGCCGGGAGCCGCAGTCCGCGCCCGGCCCTCGCCTCTGCCCGGCTCCAGGCGGGGCTCCAGCCGCGGACTGCGCTTCCCACTGCTCCCCGCGGTGCTGCCGGGCCGGCGGGGCCGCGATGGGCTGGGGGCTCCGGCTGTGGGCGCTGGGCGGCCTGGCCGCCTGGACGCAGCGGCGGCGGGCGGCGGCGGCCGCGTGGGCCGGCGGCGAGGGCGAGGGCGGGCGGCAGCGGGATCTGGAGCTGAGGCTGGTGCAGGTCGTGTTCCGGCACGGGGCGCGCACCCCGCTGCGGCCCATCCCGGGGGCAGCGCCGGTGAGCTCGGGGTGGGACGGGACGGGGTGGTGCGGGAGTGTCCCGACCCCGAGCCGGCGGCGTGGCCGCTGCTGAGCTCCTGCCTTGCTCCCGGCAGCCTGATGTTTGGCGCTTATTCCCCTCCCCGAGGCGATACCGAGAGTAATTTCCGAGAGGAGAGCGGGGGAATTTGAGCGCTTGCACCCCATGCGGGGCTGCAGGCTTGGGTACAAGCGGCTGGAAAGGTGCCCAGTGGAAAAAGGCCGGGGGGTGCTGCTTGACAGCGACTGAACACGACTCAGTGTGCGCGGGTGGCCAAGGAGGCCAATGGCATCCCGGCCTGGATCAGCAACAGTGTGGCCAGCAGGAGCAGGGCAGTGATCATCCCTGTCCAGTTCTGGGTTCTTCAATTCAGGAAGGACATTGAGGTACTAGAGCGAGCCCAGAGAAAGGCCACGGACCTGGGAAAGGGTCTGGAGCACAAGGGTTAGGAGAAGCCACCGAGGGAGCTGGGGGAGTTTAGTCTGGAAAAGAGGGAGGTCACCTTATCGTTCTCTACAATTTCTTGAAAGGGGGTTGTAGCCAGGTATGGGTCAGGCTTTTCTCCGAGGGAATAAATAGCAGGATGAGAGAGTCTCTAATCTGTGCTACGGGAGGTTCAGGTTGGACATTAGGAGGAATTTCTTCACAAAGAGGGGGATTAGACTTTGGAATGGGCTGCTCGGGGAGGTGTTGGAGTCCCTGGAGGTGGTTAAGGAAAGACTGGACATGGCACTGTGGCCTGGTTGAACAGTGCTGTTCAGTCACAGGCTGGACTTGGTGATCTCAGAGGTCTTTTCCAACCTAATTAATTCTGTGATTCTTTAAAGTAGAACGGCGATAGCACATTACTGGGATAGATGACAGCAGAGGGAACAATTGCTGCAACTGCAGGGAGGCCTCAGGGGCAGGATGCAGGGATGGGCATCCCGGGACTGCTGTGCCCATGAACTTTACTCCAAGGCCAAGTTCTCCTCACAATGGGTACTCAGCAAAGGTGTAGCGCCTAACTCGGTGTTACCAGAAGTGATTTGGCTCCCCCAGCTTCCACCCAGGTGGCCTGGGGAGCCAGCAAGGTGGTTTGCTACAGCAGCTTTTCAATGTGTAACAAACAGTAACAATTGTGACTTCCTACAGATGCTTCTTCTGTAAGGGAAAGAAAGCAAGCACTGCATTTCCTGCACATTAGATCTGCAAATCCAGAGAGCAGCACTGCTCTCATTTCTCTATGAGCTGTGTAAAGAGATCCCTTTGTCTCCGTGTTGAGTTGTTGGCAAGGCAGCATGGTGTAATACTCCAGCCTTAGTTTAACACTCTTAAAAGTCCTTGGTTTAATGCCCTTGAAAGTTTTCCACTGAAACACTGTCTGTTTGTTTTGAAACAGGTGGAATGGCACCCCACTCTTTTAGATGTACCTCCTAAGACGAAGTTTGATTATGTGGTGACAGACCTAAATGGAGGACCTCAGCCCTCCTCACCCTTGGATGAGGAATACAAAAAGACGACTTTTAAGGTGAGGGTATATTTCCTGGTGGGTTCCTCTTTCCTCTGTAGACCTTTTTATTTCTATGAGCCACTGGAGACCTCTCCTTTTCTGTGCTCTTAGGGTGGTGTAGTCGCTGGACAGCTGACAACAGTGGGGATGCAGCAGGCATTTGCCTTGGGGGAAAGGCTGAGGAGAAACTACATGGAAGAAGTCAAGTTTCTTTCACCGATGTTTAAGCCTGCTGAGGTCTTGTGAGTCTCTCAGTTTCCTTTTGGCCCTTCCCTTTCTTCCTGCCTCTTAACAAGTAGCCTTATGCTAGGGAAACTCTGGCTAGCATATCCTTCTCCAGCCCACAGCAAACTGCCTGACCCCTTTGCCTTCATCTTTGCTCAGCCTGCAGAGCCTGGCACTAGAACTCACTCATGACCCAAAGCATCCAATTGCCCAGCAGTCCTGAGAGTGATGCCAGGGATAGATTCATGTCACCTAGGCTGAGCCACCGGCAGTGCTGTTACACACTTTTGTGGTGAGCGCAGAGAAACAGGCATTTCTGGAGCACACTTTAATCACTGTTAAACAGCTAAAATTCAGTGAGATGAAGCAACCCCTGCTGCTCATATCAGTAATCCTGAGAGCATCTGGCTTAGGATGAGATAAAAAATCAATCCAGAGAAGTCTCAGTTTGTTATCTACACTACCTCTGACATGCAGTTAAAGGGCAGTTCAGATTATAGGTGTCTACCTAAGACATCTATAGTGACAAAAGATGAGTCCCACCAGGTTTGCAAAGCCACGAAGATTCCAAAGCAGAATCCTCAGTTCCAGCAAGACCTCCCCAGCTGCAGCCATGCTAACACCAAGGAGAAAGTGCTGCCTCTGTAAGTGCTACAAACTGCTTTCTCTCTTTCAGCGTCCGTTCCACTAATATTTTACGGAATCTGGAGACCACACGGTGCCTGCTAGCTGGGCTGTACCAACAGCAGAAAGAAGGTTGGGGAGACTTCTGAACAGTGCCTTTCCTTGCTTAGTCTTCCCTAGATGCACACACCTTCTGCATCCTAACTCTCTCTGGCTCCTAGTTGTTACTTCTTGGTTCTTTGCACTTGGCTTGCTTCCCCAGTCCTCCTGGTCCTGTAGATCCTTTACCAGCTTGTTACTTGTCCCATCCCTTTGCGTAGCTTTCTGCTGCTCCTTCAGACCTGCTAAGGAGGTTAGTGTTAACCCTCTTCAAGATGGCAAAAAGTTCGCACATCTGAAAAAGTTTTCTCAGGGAAATGCAAGTACATTGGATACAAGTTCAGTATCTGGAGTAACTTACACCTGTATCCTGCAGTTTATAACTACACGTAGGTTCTAAAAATATGCTCTGCATTTTAAAGATCTCACATCTGCTCCTTCCGTATTCAGTTCCACGAACAAGTAGAAGTTACTTGCCAGAGCTCCTTACACTTCATGACACAGAGGCTAATTTTTGGCACCAAGGAAAAGGAACACACAACTGGGAAGCTTGACAAGGTGCACAGCAGGCATCCCTGTGGAAATAAATGCACAGAAGCAAATAGAGTGGCTTGTGTTGCAGGTGATAGCTCGGAGGGAATTGCTAGCTGATAACACTGGACTTGAGCACAGAGGTTGTGGCAGTGATTATAAAGCAGTCTAAAGAAACACAGATGCAGTACGGATCACAGAAACTTCCTTCTTGTTCCACAGGACCTGTTGTCATTGTCACTGATGAAGCAAGCTCTGAAATGCTCTACCCCAATTACCACAACTGCCCACGCCTGAAATACTTGATCAGGTAATTGCCAGCAGTATCTCCCCGTATGATTTCACTGCTGTTTCATTTCAGCAGTAGTAATTTACAACAGCACATCTTCTTCCCATTTCCCACTTTCCCTACCACTTAGTGTTCTTTGGGAATGGTTAGCTAGTTGTAGAAAATGCTTGGTAAGTGAAATTATACACTAGGCAGTGGCAGCAGAAGAAAATAAAATAGAGTCTTTTCCTTGAAAGACCAGTTTAATTTAGTCTGTGTCTAGCAAACACTCATGACTAGCTAACGTACAGCTAGTCTGTGGCATTGCTGCAGGGCAGAATTAATGTCATCTACATCCCTTAACAAGCCTTTCAAGTGTGAACATATTGGGCCTCCTTTTTATATTCAGCTTCTGGTTTGGGGGTTATTTCAACATTCCTATCACATTCATACCTTGAAGAAACTTGAATATACTCAGCCTCGACACATTTATTGAAGACTAATGAAGTGAAATAAGGAAGATCCTACATACAACACTCATGTTTGCAGAGTCAAGTACTCTGAAATACTTGTGCAAGGTTTGGGCACGGGGTGGAAAATGAAGAAGAGAGGCAGATATATTACAGTTTGGCTAGACTGTACATTAGCATATTTTTGTCCAAGAGCTATCAGAATTCTCTTGCAAGAGCTCACTGAGCAATGCTTGATTCTGCAGGCAGAGGATTGGTATAGACAGTGGTGAGGTGACAGCCCCTAGAAGCAGCATGTTCAGCCTCCTTGAGTAACATCACCTGTCCAAAAAAGGAGGCAACTGCAGGGTCTGCTGCTCCCTGCCCCCCTCTGCCCACCAATTGCACCTTTTGTGACTGTATCAAGGTAGACTTGTTTGAGCTCCACTAAGCACTGCCTCAGCTTGCAGGCTACCTAGGGAGTACATGGCCAGCATGGATATTCTCAGCTAAATTTTTAAAAATAAAATGTAAAGCAGCATAAAGATGCAAATGGCTTCTAACAAAGCAAGAGGTGGATTTAAGCTACAAGTGAGTATCTAGGTGTTTCCCATTTCCCACACCATACAGCAACCAGTTCAAAGCTTCTGCCCTTTATTCTTTCCTGAGGCAGTTACAGACTGCTCCCTGAAGACATAGACCTGTACTGTTCCAGTATGACCAGATCTGTTCGCTGATACACAGCCCTTGCTTACGGGAAGCACTTCTGGGGTGTTCACCTCTCATCTTAATTTTTCCTCCCACCTTTGTGAGGAAAAGAGCCAGCTCAGATCGTTGAAATCTGCATACAGCATCTGTCCTTTCTGCAGCTCAGACTCCCAACATCAGGAATCTCTCAGTGTACTGCAGTGGTTCTTTTCCACCCCTCACTGATGTGCGACAACTCCACTGGGCTGGGTGATGAGAAAAACAAAAGATAGAAAGCCTGGTGTGTGAAAAATTTTTGTTTTTCTTAATTCCTTTACAGGGAGAGATTAGAGAATGTTATGCATCAGCCATCTATCTCTGATGACTTGAAAAAAATTAAGAAGCGGATGGGTATTGATGGTGATGAGTCTGTGGATTTTTTTGTCCTCCTTGATAACATTTTTGCTGAGCAGGTGAGCTGAGCCATTCTGTTGCACGATCACAGAAAGAAACATCCCCTTACCATGCACATGGAGGAAATCACAGTGCCAACACCCATAGATACTAATGTGCACTCCAATACCTTTCTATGCAACCCAGAATGCTTACAGAAAGAGCATGGCCTTTTGAAAAAACAAGATGTGGGGTCAGCCTTGCTGTAGAATGGATGAAGACCTGTCTCCAGTATTTTTGTTCATTCCTTTAAAACCAGTATTTCTTTCAAGTGTAATGTAGAACTAAGAGAGGCATTGGGCCTTGCTTACCCATTGCAAAGTGCTTTCCTTTTAGGCACTCAGCACCTAACAGTCATCTTAATCCCAGTTCCAGCACACTCTGTGAGCCAGACTGCTTTTGCTACTGGGAGGAAGTTGGGCACATTTCTATCGCTCCTTAGTGCCTCTTTTTTTTTTCTGGAGCTAATGATAACTGGTCTGTAGCTGAATGGCTCAATGTGTTACACTTCCCATAGAATTGGATCCTAAAGAACAAGTATCCATCCTTTTGATACACTGAGCAAGTCTGAAGGTTTAAAACCATCCTAAAAATCCTCACATGAGGATAGTAGAACAACACTGTAGCACAAATGGTGTGACATGAGCAGCTGTTTTCTGTGGGCAGGCATCCGTGTGTCTTCAGGCTGGGTTCAGAAAGGGTCAAACCCTAGCACTGTGCTGCATCTTGTCCTTCCAGGTGCACAATATGCCAAGCTGCCCCGTGCTGAAGAGCTTCCAGCAGACAGTGGAGCGCCGATCTGTTGACTCCATGCTTTTCCTTCTGCAAGACAGTTCCAGGTGATTGCCTGTGTCCATGCCTCTGGCCTCAGGGGCTGTCTTACCCAGGGTGGATGTGCTAAACCAGCTTACTTCAGCAGACAGAAGCTTTCCCATCTGCTGCACTCCCCCACCAGAGCCCACTCGAGAGGTTTGTGCCTCAGCTGTCTCAGTGTAAAGTTCAGTGCCTTGAGTCAGTACCGTGAGCGAGGAAAAAGGAGTGCACACTGAGGAGACCAGGCTGTGGCCTTGCACCCCTTTCTGTTGATCCTCATGGAGAGAGAGGCTGGTCTCCCAGAAGCAGCAGTAAGCCACTGAGGTAGGCAGTGGAGGCCTCAGTTGCCACAGGGGTTTAAGTGAACCAGTGGCAAAAGCAAAAGAAGAAAAGAGGTGATGCTTCCAGCTCATGCCCTAAGGCTGCCCTTGCAGTTGCACAAGTACAGTTCAAATTTCAGTCTGGGAAGCTTCTCCCAGGGATGGCACCGGCACAGCTCGGCTGAGAAGTGCTGGCGCTAGCGGAAAAAATGATGCCAGGTCCTGCACACATGTAACTACTTGCAAAGAGAATCTGCTGCTACGTGCAGCTAATTACCTCCTCCACAGTTGTTTGTAAAGGCTGGCTGAGTTGCTAGCCTGGCAGTCGTTTTCCTTGCAGATTCCTTTGCAGCTGCTACATTCACCAGCTCCTCTCAGGTGGTAGTATAGGACTGTCTTTGCTTTACCTTGTATTAGAGCTCTCAGGTAGTGAAAGATTTACCCCATTCCCACAACACCCAAGAGAGTTAGTTACACTCATCTTCCATTCCCACTGATGTATTCATTAGGTAGAGGGAGTTTCTTCCCACCAGATACTGTATAAAGATCATCTCTTTGTTTAGTCAGAGGATAAAAACTACTTTTTAAATATAGCAACCACTTTCCTGACTCCTGCCCCTCCTCAACAAAGACCCCAACCACTTCAGCTGCTGTTTTGCAGTGTCATCTTCCCTAGCTGAAACTCATGCACTCAAAAATATCAGGGAAACAAAATAGCCTAGAGAACAATCAGAGAGTTTCTAGGTTGCCATTTACATGGTCACACCTCATGAGACTGCTTATTAACACCTCTCCCATTCTGCAGTCACACCAGTTGAACTAAAAACTGGCCATATTAATTGCATTTAATTGTTCTTAGCTAGCTACATTCAATGCAGGTTATCAAATCATAAGAGAAAAACAGGTTCTCAAGTTTTCATGTATAATTGTGTGAAAGTTTTAAACCCAAGTAAATTTATTTCTGCTTCTTTCCTAGAGAGATTCTTCAGATGAATATTGGCCTCCTGTTCAATACCTTACAGGAGAACATTAAAGCAGCAGTAAATCCCTCAAATCCAGCTGAAAAGGCCAGGTATAGCACAGAACTCCTCCTCTAATCGTTATTAATTCTAATTGATGTCAGTGTGAAAAACTGGTTCAGAAAGACATTGATTGTGTGGGATAAAAACGAGTGCTCACCTGCTGGAAAAAGCAGGAGTGCTACTGCCTATCCATGGAGGAAGACAGCTGTTGTTTCCTCCATGGATAGGCATTGAGGTTCCAGGTCTGTTTTTTTTTTTATTTTTCCTTCTTTTTTTTTTCAGAAAGCTCTTCCTCTACGCTACTCATGATTCCACTCTTATTCCCCTCCTGCTGGCACTGGGCACCTTTAATCACAAGTGGCCACCTTATGCTGCAGATGTGACCCTGGAACTGTATCAGCACCGGCGCTCCAGGGAGTGGTTTGTGCGCATGTCTTACCGTGGAGAGGTGAGAGCTCGTGGGAAGTCCCTCCTACAAATCTTGGCCTTGTGGTTTCACCACGCAGCAAAAAAGGGCTTTGGCAGTGCACACTATCTGTGTTTCTGTCTCTTTGCCTTGCAGGAGCAAGTGGTGAAAGGCTGTAAAGCAGGTCTCTGTCCACTCGAAGAATTTCTGGAAGTTCTTTCACAGTACTCAGTCACGCCAGAGGAGTACAATAATCTGTGCTCCAAAACGGACAGGAATCAGAAAACTAACCTATGATTAAGCTGTCTTAAATTAAAATAAGTTTATTGTCACATCTGCTACTGTTTTTCTTTATATCCTTGCCTGCCTTCTCTACTCCAAAGGTATTTTAGATGAGGGGACATTTTCCTACCAGACACAGGGTGGCACAGTGTCACTTTACACTGTTAGCAGCACGCTGAAAGAAGCCACATGACAGAATGGCTCAAGTTTACCTTGTAGGTGACCACACAAAAGCAGGGGGAGGATGAAAACAGCAAGGGCGAGAACAGACCACTTCAAATTGCCCATCTGCATCAGGAATACATACCTCTTCCTCATATGCTGGGACTGTGGGCTGAAGCCCAGCTTGCTTTGTGTTACCAGACTTGAAAGCTTTGACATAACATTGATTTTATGTTTGGTAAACTGCAGAAGCCATTGTGCCTTTCCCTTTCTTTTGGCATGTTGGAGGGTTGCTCTCTGCAGACAGATGAGCCTCCCTAATTGCACAGGATTTAGCCACTCCATCTTCTTGAGGGCATTTTCATGCACAGAAAACATCTCCAAAGGGACAGAAAGCCTCCAAACCTCTTCCCTGCGCTCCTCTAATTATGGAAATTCTGGCACAAACATGCAGAACAACCACAGTGGGCCAAGTACAAGAACACACAGTCTTGGTGAACTCTGCTTAACGTGCTTTAAACAAGGAAGGCTGGGGAGCTGCTATCGACTTCAGCTTTGGGCAGCAGTGATCTATTTTGCACTTGCTGAAAGAGGAATACAGCACTAGCCAACAGCAGTACTTCTGGCTGAGATGACAACTTTTCCTGTGAGACAGTACTAGGAATCACAATGTTGCCAAAGTCATAGAATCATAGAATGGTTTGGGTTGGAAGGGACCCTAAAGATCATATAGTTCCAACTCCCTGCCATGGGCAGGGATGCCATCCACTTGTGCAGCTCAAGCTCCATCCTACCTGGCCTTGAACACTTCCAGGATGGGACATCCACAACTTCTCTGACCAATCTGTGCCAGTGCCTCTCCACTTTCACAGTAAAGAATTTAACCTAAATCTCTCCTTTAAAGAGTTTAAAACTTCTCCCTTGTCCTATTACTGTCTGCCCATGCAAAAAGTCACTCTCCCTCTTTTTTATAAGCCCCCCATAAGGCACTGGAAGGCTGCTCTAAAGTCCTTCTGAAGCCTTCTCTTTTCCAGGCTTAGGAGCCCTAACTCTCTCAGCCCGTTTCCACAGCAGATTTCCAGTCCTCTGATTATCTTTGTGGCTCCCCTCTGAACTGATCTTTACAGGACTGTGTCTTTCTTTTCCTGGGTGCCTCAGAGCTGGATGCAGCACTTCAGAGGGGTCTCAGCAGAGCAGAGCAGAGGGGCAGAACCCCCTTCCCTTGACCTGCTGCCCATGGGGCTTTGGATGCAGCCCAGGACATGCTTGGCTTTTTGGGCTGTGAGCACACAGTGCTGGCTCATCTCCAGCTTTTCATCCACCACAGTTCCCAAGTGCTTCTCCAGAGGGCTGCTCTCACTGAGTTCCTCTCCCAGACTGGTCTCTTGTCTGGGATTCCCTGACATTCCTGCAGCACCATGTACTGGGACTCATTGAACCTCATTAGGTTCCCACAGACTCAATTCTCAAGTTTGTCCAGGTCCTTCTCTTGTGTCAACAGCACCACTTTATGTCCTCTGCAAACTTGCTGAGGGTGCACTCAATCTCACTGACTATCTCATTGAAAAAGATCTCCGCTTTTCAATAGGTAAATAAAATGTGGCCCCTACTTTCTTTGGGATAGGTAGAGTTTAAAATAAGGGGACCATTTATTAAAATGGCCCTGCAGCTTTGGTTCTGCATTACCCCTTCACACTTAGTGAAAAAAAATCACTTAATGTAAGTCATTGACAGATAGGTGATGCAGGCACTACAGCACCTTTTCCCTGGGCTGGATTTACCTCTACTCTTTCATTAGCCTGCCCCCACCACAATTACATGTTGACACCACGCACAGTGAACAGAATAATTTGAATACTAAATACATTGCTGGAGGTCTCACTGAACTGTTATTAGAAGCTGTCAAAAAAGCAAACAAAACATTGTTATTCTCCATCAAGTTTTTATACAGCCTAAAACCATAATGCCACTATATAAAAATCAATGCCTACTCCTGCTGAAGAACAGTGTGTTCTGCTCTAATCAAGCTCTCTCTTATACACAGTTTCAAGTATTTGGGGTACAGTGATGAAAACATTAGGTCTACGATTGTAAGTTATTTGTGAGGCATGGACTGCTTGGAAAAAGGCATCAGGAGCTTTGGCCATACAAAGGGGGAATTCACAGTACCTACTCTTAAATAATAATTAGGAGCATCCCCAACAAAATTGACCAGCAGCCAGGTTAAAAATTGTAACACAGCCACAAACCAGAGCACTCAGCAGCCCAAGTTGTTCCAGAGCAGGTAGGATTGTTCAAGGGTACTGCTTTTACACAATTAAGATCCTCCTATCACTCTAGGCAAGGTAACACAAACTTCAGTAACAGCAAAAGACCTCAGAAAAGCAGGCCAGCTTCTTGGCAATGGCTCAGAAAAAGACACCACTGGGAACAGGTTACTTCACTGTCTCTTGTAGGGTTTCTGCAGTGCCCCCTCTGCCCTGTTCCAGCCCTACCCTTCCCCTCAGTGTGGCAGTGGTTGGGCCACACAATGCTCCATCCCACCATGGTAGTTGTGTCCAGGATGAAGGAAGAGTTATTTCTGACCCAGTTATTTCTGAACTGGTGTAAATGATCATTCTAGAAGACTGGTTGGACAGTGAGAGTTTTAATACCAAAGGACACAGGTAAGTGGGAGCTACTGTATTGCAAACACACCATGGAAGAGCTGAGACATTTCTGAGAATGTGGAATGAAAATTCCTAGAAATCAACAATTTCCCAGTATCCCAAACAAAACAGCATCACTTGTTTTCCTGTGTTATTAACTATTTTTAGGTTAAGAATTACTACCAATTGACAACGTAAATTTTAGCAAAAACAGGCCTATATTAAACATGGATCATTTTTCCTCAAGAAGTGTCAAATTAGGGAACAGGTACTAGCCAGTAGCCTGATGAGGCTGCACAAGGAAAGCACTCACCATCATGAGTAAAGAAGGACACCACCAATAAAATGTAGCCTGTCCTGCCACCTGACTGAAAACAGCATAGCAGAGAGCACGCAAAGCACCACAAAATTAAGCCCTGCATATACCATATTTCTAATAGTCCCAACACTTGGGGGAACAAAAAATGCTGCATTTCAATTTACCCTCAGGAAGATTTGGGCACCCACACCTACTCCGAGTCAGGACACGTGTATTGTACCAGAAGCACCACCAGCATCCAAATCCCAACCAAGATTGATGCAAATCAGATCTCCATACACTGGTCTGTCTTCTGAAATGTGACCCATTTGACACCCCAGGGATGTCAGGACTAAACTCCTATGGCTGGCTCCTTGCTGTCATCTTCTTTGGCAGATTAGCTAGCCCATGATACAGGTACAAATCTCAAGTTTATTGGGACAGTGCTTAAAACTGCTGGTGTACTTCACAGATGACCTGAGTGCAAGTTTACTAATTTAAAACAAACAGATTTCAAATATTTTAAACTTTTGATTTAGCAGGCACATTACTTCGCATTTCAGAAGTTCACCATCTGCTGGGTTTACCTTTTAAGTCTCTCCACACTCCGGCTGCGCAGCCATCTGGGATGAGATAATTTGAACAGCAGACTGTTTCCTCCCATGTTACTAGAGAGGAAGAGCAGCCAAGCATGTATGAATAAAGTCTATTTCATTCTTTCAAACAAAGGTGGAGGAGGATGATTTGAAAGCTTTAAAAAAAAAGAGGGGGGGGCAGGGAGGGGAAGAAAACTAAAAATGGCAACCCATTTTCCATCTTCAACTGCACCATGACTACCAAAGCTGAGTCACAGTTACTATTGATAAGCAGGAGGGAACAGAGCCTGGCTTACAGATCCTCAGGTGAATCCGCAAGGCTGACAGCTAGAAAGCTTTTCCATTTGCAAAGCAAAAGGGGAAGATGTAGAATCAGAGCAAAACAAAGAAGTTCATCTACGCATATCTACAGATATCATTTTCACAACTGGAGCCAGCCAAGACCTTAACAACTCTTGTCCATCTGCTGGAGCAAACATTGAGGTTAAGTGCACCTATGTGGACTCGGGAGAATCCACATCATCTGCACTTTCAGGAGGAGAAATTTCATTAAGATACCAAATGCCAGCATAGTAAGTTAGACAGGCACAGAAGGAACTTTAATTACACAGCATGTTAAAAATGTATCCTCTCGCTGTTCAGTGGCTTTGAAACAGTGAATTCCCTATGCTAATTTTCCTGGAATAAGTCACAGCCACCTCAAATCCTTTGCTATTCAAAATCTCAACAGGCACAGGAGGCACTAAGACAGTTTAAAAAAAATCCCAAAACCTCCAGCTCATTTCTATGTCGATCAAGAACTTTGCTTTGTTCAACATGGTAAAAACAGTCAGGAGTGATGGCAGAACCGGCAAGACTAAAAAAAGGTTGCATTGTGACAATTCCCATGCAAGGTCCTCAAAAGGGAGCTGTGCAACCACTTAAAGAAGAGGTAATTCCGCTCTACAGAAATAACACTTACTATGTCATTGTCAGCTCTTTCTAAAATCTTGACAAGCCTGTGCTTCAGGCACGCTGCCTGTCTTGTCAGAGGGAAGCACCACAACAGACATCCTACACTTTGTCAAAAGAGTAATTCTCACCCAAAATCATCGTAAATTTGCATGACAGCACAAAGGTGAACTTGGAAGCAGACAACAGAAGGCTCTGAGGCTTTCATTCCTCCAACAGTGCATGTTTCACTCACTTTATAACACCAGCTACAAAAGTTTAGTAAATCAGCCACCAAGAGGAATTCTTTTTCCACCTGTTAGGGATCAGTTAACTCTAAAAAATTCTCACACACAAGCATGTTAAAAATACTCATTCTCCACATGAATTTTCACTCTAATCACCAGCCCTCTGAGGAAACTATCCATTGAAATCATTTTAAGTAGCAGTAAATGGAAGGAAGAACAGATTACACACTCCATATAGAGTGCTGGGGGACCAGAGAACAGCCAGCCACAGAGCCCACACCCTGGCCTACAGATCCATATCTGGCTCATGCTGGTATTCGGCAGGAGAAGGGCTCAACTCCCAATCCACGTTTTGTCATCCAGCCTTTCACTCCTCATAGGCAAGACCATAAAACCTCCTTGCTGAAATCCTCTCAAAAGGCAAGTTTGAAAAGACAGGGGATTAGGAAGCAATCGATGAGAACTGTGGCAAAGCAACAATTTACTCAGCAGGGCTGTCTTGATAAAAATCTGCTCACTGACAGTTTCTCTCTCACCTTTGTTATTAAAGTTCATCCATTGCCACCATCTCAGGCTCTCAGCGCTGGCAGTCAGAGACCTGAGCCAATCCAGAGTCCCCAGAGAGGGACACAATCCCAGTGCCTGGGCAGACTGACACTGCTGCTCAAGGGCAGCTCAAACCCACACACCTTGCAGTGCTGCAAACACTCTCCAGGAGGAGACAAGTTTCATCTGTTCCTTGACCCTCAACAAACTGAGGAAGTCTCTAAGTATCGTTCCCAGGATGTTCTGAAATAAGACCTCACTCCAAGGGAAAACAAGCTCAGTTCAGGATGAAGTTCACAGAATTGACTCAAAAGGAGCAAGCACACAGCTGCTTATTGACCAGACTTCTAGGAGATGTCAAAGTTTACCCTGCTTGGCCTCTAGGCTGGCTGTGATCACAAGGAAGAGCAAACAGTCACCTGGCCAGCTCTTTGACATACACAGAAACAACTGGACTGGATAAAGGAGACAGTTCATTTTTGTAAGAAACAATATATTTTATTTTTCTGACACCACAGCCCTGGCGAGTGGTTTTGTACCAAATTTAATGGAGGTTACACAGAACGTTTTACGCTGGGGAGGAAAAAAAATAACCACAAAAAAAAATCCTGGATAACTTTTAGTGTCTGTTCCACTCCCACATTAATAAAATCACTTGGGGTTTCTAAGAAAAGGAGAATAGGAAACAGTGAGAGAGACTACTGTAGGATGTAACAGTGTCCAAGTCCAGCCCCTTCCTAAAAGTGGGAAGAGTCCCCACGTGAGGAGAGGCTCTCCTAGATTTACTCCCCAAAATAACACAATGTATTGCAGCTGCCATAGGAGGAGACAGAAGGGGACGGAGAGAGAGAGAAGCCTATTTAATAAAGAGTGGGAGGGAGAGACAGAAGGTGCTGGACAGCACGCCATAATTTGAAAAATATGTCCTTAACTTATTATTTATTTCTTTTAAAAGATTCCCCTCACTGAACTTAAGTTCCTTTTTGTGCTTTTCATTAATACTCTGCTCTGAGGTCGTAGTTTGGTTTTTCTATACATTGGAGTTGAAGGAAAATAGTCCGAAGTTCTGAAGATGGATTCTCCACCTAAAGTAAACAGCCTAGAATCCCATTCTCCTCTCACCCCAAAGACTAAAGTCTCTGCTAAAATCCCTTTTACAATATAGTACAGTACACAAAAAACCCCAAAAATAACCGAGAGTCCTGGGAGAAGCCAGTCCGAAGGACGTAAACATACAGAGAATGGTGCAACTTGTGACAAATGGCAATTCTCAAAATACAGCTACAGATTCTCAAAGCAGGTGCCGTCACGGGATACCCAAGTCCACAAAAATAATTTTTAAAAAATAAATCTTAAAAAAAAAACAACCTGTTAAAATGAATATTTTTTTTTTCAGGTAATTCCATACATTCGAGATTTCCCAAAGCGTCCTCTGGTCTCTTTTCACCTATTGCATGGCCAAACTGTACTCCTGAAGCTCCCAAAAAAGCCCTCAGGACTTGGAATCTCATCTTGACAAGGATCAGAACATCCAGTCTTATGGTAGCAGCTTAAAACATCATGTTCCCTGGGTTTCCAGGGCCTTGGCTAAATCCTCCCATGCCAACGTCAGCAGCCATACCTCGGGGCCTCATCTGGGGGGGAATCATGATGTTTTGTTGGGGTCCCATCATGCCCTGCATCGACATCATCATGCCGGGCGAGCCCACGGGGCCCGGGTGGCTGTAGAGCCCGGCGGGGGCTCGGTCCTTGCCCGGGATCATGCCCACGGCGGCCACGGGGTTGCTCATGAGCGCGGGCTGGCCGGGCATGGCGGGCTGTGCTGGTGACATCATGCGGTGGTGCGGCCCCATCATGCCCTGCTGCAGGAAGGCCGGCGGCCTCATCGGGTTGTGACCGGGCATGGACGGAGCCGTGCCGAGAGGGATATCCGGAGTTCCCACCGGCCCGGGGCCCCCCATGCCGGGCAATGTTAGTCCCATCCTCGGGGTCTGCTCTCCTATCATCCCCTGCATGTGTGAGAAGCCAGGCCCGGGGCCCTGTGGCTGCTTGCGGCCCGGCACCTCCCCACGAGGGAAATACTGTAGTGTCTGGCTGGGCTTCTCCGACGGGATAATCCTGGACAGGTCAAACTCGGGTATTCCCGTGGCTCCAGGACGGATCACCTCCTGCAGCTCTGGATCGGTGAAAACCGAAGGCATGTTGTTTCCAAGAACAGTGAAGGAGTCTGGACCGCCAGGGCCTCCAGTCTTGCAAAGTGCTGGATCTGTCGAACTTTGGGGCAGGTTGGTAGGACGCCCCAGAGGTCCTTCTCCGTGGAAGCCCATTCCCGCTGGGAAGTTGCCTTGTCCACCGCTGGGCCCGTTGTGTGGAAATGGCACCTGCTGTGGAGGGGACTGTACGGGAGGGAACCCCTGCGGGAAGCCCAGGCGTCCTTGAGGTACCATTGGAGACTCCTGGGAACCATGCCCCATCATTGGGTTGTGTGACATCAGGCCGGGTCCCACGGGGACCCCGTGAGGAGGTATATTGGGTCCCATAGCATTTGGAGAGGGCATCTGGTTGTTATGGGAAAGAGGCTGGGTCATTCCCATTGGGCTAAGGGTTGGCATTGGACCCACTGGGTTTGGACCTGAAATTCGAGGATTCTGAGAATTAATACCCATTCCTAGGGAAGAAACAAGGAATCACATTTAGACAGCAGCCAGTAATAATGAACAAAGCTATCAGAGAGCTCTCTGCAAGGTTACCGAGTCCACACACACTAAGAAACAGTGCTAGTAAAAAATACATCAGCAGTGGCTCTGAAAAGCGTCATTTTAACCCGAAACTGGATGTCACTCCAACACTGTCTCCCTAAGCTTGTCACTGCCCTATCAAGCAGTGACTAAAGCCTGCTCCTTAAGCAGGATTTCAATCCAAACCATACTTCTACTACCTCCCTGGCAGTCTGGATGACACAGGCAGTAACAAACACGTCTGTGACAGATTATCAGCATATGGACACTAGTCCACTGGGAAGTGACCGGAACTCCTTTCAAAACTCAGCAGTGATAAATCAGACAACCCTTATAAGACTAAAAGGCAGTGATCAATGAGGTTAATGAGTTACCATCATGAACTTATTCAATTAGCCAGCTTCCACCAGATATATTCAGCCACTGTGATCATTACTGTGTGAAACATACTGCAAAGCTACAAGTAAACTCATCAAGAATTCATTACCAATTGCCCCTCTCTTGAAACATCCACTCATCCCCTTTTTCAGCTATTAATTCAATAGGGTGGAGGTGCTACAGCCTACTTCTGTATTTTTGATGATTCAGCGTCAAAAAAACCCCAAGCGAATTCCCCCAAAACAGTGAAGCTTCTATGGCACTGCCTTAAGACAGCAGAAGTAAAGTTTCCTCTGGTAACACACTGTCGGTCTGACCCTTAATCCCACGAGCAGCCTTCATTCACACAAATAATCCCAGTCTGCCTGAGGGGAAATCTCTCCCATACACAAGTGTTTTCTATAGTAGACATTTTCTGAATAACACACACTTTCTGGACAATAAAAAACAGTTGCAAGGAGAATTTCCATCTCTACATTTTAGAGAATTGCAACTGCTTCCTCAAGAACAACCCACGGCTACATATTCCTCAAGTTTTTTCCCTTCTCACTGTCATCATTTGACGAGGCTTCCATAAAATCACCCTGATACCTTGGGTTTTTGATTTTCTTTGACTGTCTTACCTGGTACACTGTTCATAGGTGGCAAGTTTGGGGAGCGTGCTGGAGGGGAGTCGTCATCCGAGCTGGCCACAGTTTTGATGGCATCGTGATAGAGCGGTGTAGAGCTGGGCATGGCAAATTTGGACATCCTGGACATCATAATGGAGAGGGGATTCTGCGAGAGGGTTGGCTCTGGAGGCATTGTGTAAGGACTGCTAGAGGGAAGATTTCCAGGGAGAGTCACAGGAGCAGACTGGCTGACTGTGGAAGGAGGTGGACCACCTTAGGGAAAAAAAAAAAAAAAGAAAAAGAGAAAGAACTTAATTTTTTTCTCTTTCTTACTGCTTTCCTTAAATCGAACTCTTCCCCTAGAAATCTCAAAAACTAGAAATCTTTCTTATTGCAAGACTTTACATGACTAATGCTGTCAATGACTATGAAAGGTAACCAGAAAAATAAGCCTATTGGTCAAGTTGATCAACATCTGTTATTCTACTGCATAACACTTCTAACTAGAACTATCTTGAGCCTCCACAAATCCACATGAAGAATTACCAGTTTAGTCTGAAAATCTTACTATTCAATTTCCTTACGCTGAAGACTAACTTAGGTACTAGAGCTAGCCATCAAAATCAAAATCTATAACCAAAAAAGACACAGGCAGCACAAGGAAAGCTGTAGCAGATATTATGTTGAGACATGCGAGCACATTTCTGACAAGCTACATCAGGAGCTACAAGTAAAACTCCCTGTTTACACCGCATTTCTTGTTTCAAATAGAGATATTAGCTGCTTATTCCAGTGAAAGAAGCATTCTCTGCATCTATTAACTTAATGTCATCCTTTGCTCCCACAAAATTAGAAGTAACTTAACTGCATTTCCAATACCCTTTGTTCTTCACTGATGAATTTTTTGCCACTCAGACCAATGTGAAGATGCTAAACTGAAGCAGTGCTCTCACTGAAAATTCACTGCACGTTCCTCAGCCCCTCCCAACCGAGAGGAGAATAGGGAATATAAAAAAACTGCAATGCCGAAAGATCCATGCTTTGGAAGAGCTCCATTTCAAAGAATTCATTAAGCACTATGTAAGGCACAGACTGAAGCACTTACATGCCCTCCCCAGCCACCGACCCCACAGGCACATCCCGGTCCCGGTCCCCGCTGTTACCAGCGGCAGCACTAGAGGGCAACGTGGGCAAAGGGCTCCTCTTTCCCAGCCAGGAGAATTTCCCGGGCGGGAAGGCTGCCCAGGGCTGTGGAAGCCTGGACTGAAGGCCGGGTGAGCTTTGAGAGGGTGAAGGCAGAGGTGTGCCAGCACCTGGAACCCGAGGCTCCAGGCACGGCACAGCTCAGCACGCAACCAAATGTTACCTACAGCGGTGGTTAGATCACAGCTTCCTGTCTGCAAGGTAAATCTAGAAAGGAGCAACCACTCCTGACCCATGCCTAGATACACAGCTGGTTAACTGCTCAGCATGTCTTTGTAGGAACCTTTTGTACCCAAGTGCTTTAATGACATCAACAGGGTCTTCTCCATTGAGCTACAATGACTATGAGCTATGGAAGAACAGCGAAAGACCCCTCCAAGGAGAGATTTCCCCCATTGATCCTCCACATCTTTTCATACATCTCAACCCCATCCTTGGCTTTTACATCCTCAGAGTGAGCAGCCCTCAGCTTGCCATATGGGAGGCATGGTGCAAACCCACAAATACAACAGGAGGAGAAGCCCTCACCCTCCACTTGCATGGCCACCCACCAGACCCTCAGCACAGCCCCCCTCAAATACAGAAAGGGCCATCCAGCTCTTGTCCTGCTGCAAGAGCCCTCTTCCCTCCCTTTGCTGCACAACTTGGATAACCTGACACCAAGCAAAGCACCAAATCTGGCTAGCAGAGGCAGCACTCACCCGACTCCACGTTCCCCAGCATGGCTGGAGAAGACATGGTTAGAGACGCCTTATGGTTCGGGGGAATCCCAGGGCTCTGCAAAGGAGGCTTTGGAGATGAAGTCCATCCAGGAGAAGGTGCAGGGAGAGACGGAGACTTGAGGTGGACAGGAGAAGCAGCAGCAGAGCCCAACACAGGGGGGGATTTAATGGAGGCAGCAGCAGCTGCGGCAGTGGGGCCCGCGAGCATTCCTGCCAGCTGGGAGGGCGTCTGAGGGGACTTGAGGTTCCCCGAGGGAGACCCCATCATGGGAGACTGGACCTGGCGCATCGTGGGGGACTTCAGAGGGTTGATTCCTGGCGAATGCACCTGACCAGCTGCAGAGATATCCAAGGGCTTGCGGCCGAGGCTGCGCTGCGCGGGGGGAGCAGTGTTGAGGCTATTCGGGTTACTGGTGGGATTGAGAGGTAGTGGCGGCATGTGGCTGAGCCGGTTGTTAGTCCTTTGGTCAGGCCCCATCGGTTCTCTGAGATTCCGGAGACCGACACCTGGGCCCTGAGACATGGGAAGGAAAGGCCTGGGACCCATGCCATACTCCTGCTGTGGGTGCTCCCCAAACGGCAGCGGCACCATTTTCTGCTGGGAAGAGAGCATCTCCGAGACACCAGGGCGCAGCTTCATCATCTCTTCTGGCCCGACTCCTGCCTCCCTCAGCTTCTGAGGGACCAGGGGTGGGTTGGAGCCCATGCTGACATTCATGCCCATGTCCCCCTTCATACTGCCAGGGCCCATCCCAAACTCCAGCTCCCTGCCAGAAGCCATTTGCGGGGGTATTCCCTTTGGGAAGTCCCCCCTAGAGGGGCTCATCGGTCCTTCTACTGGCATGCGAGGGAAGATGGGATTGTTCCCAGGCTCCATGTGTCTCTGGGAGGGCATCATTCTGTTGATCTCCATGCCGGGCCTGATGCCTTCCATGTTCAGACCAGGAGGGAGGCCCATCTGTTTCTCAGCCAGCTGCTGCTGATAGAGCTCTTCGGGCAGGCCCTGCGGATTGGGGAACCGCTCCCCTCGGCCAGGCCCACTGAAGACACCCTGACCAGGAGGGAAGTTTCGGCCATCCGGGATTTTTGGCACATCATCTGGCCAACTAACTCCTGAAAGCCCAGGCCGTGAGACGGGATTCGGGACATTGGGGCCTTCCATGTCAGGGTTCATCATTCCCGCAAAACCAGGCAGGCGCATCTGGCTTCCAGGCACGTTGGGATGAGGGGCCATGCCCCTGGGGGGCAGAGAGTGCGACATGTTCATGCCTTCAGGGAAGGGCTCTGGACCTCCAGGTCCCCAGCCCTCGCCAGGGGTCATCTGGTAGGGAGGGGGAGGACCTCGGACCACCCCACGAGGCCCATGCTGGTGGACCATCATGTCCTGCAGGGAACACTGCTGCACAACCACCTGCTCTTGCTTCCTTCTCTTCTCCTCGTAAAACTCCTGCTGCAGCTTGAGCCAGGCCACCTGCTCAGGGGTCATATGGTCCAGGTGGTCTGGGCCTATGGCTCCTGACTGGGAGTTAATTGGTGGTGGCCCCATTTCATCTGGAGAAAAAGGCATGTCCCTGTGTCCTTGAGGGCCAAACGGAGCCCCTCCATCTGTCCGAGACCCCGACCCTTTGCCTAAACTTTGGGATTGAGCCATCATAGCCTGTATCGGCCCTTCAGGTTTCTTTTGGGGACCATCCAGCACCCCAGCATTTGGGGGTGGCCCCCCACTTTGCCCTCCTGCAAACTCCTTCTCATCAGGGAAAAGCATGCGCTGGATGTCTCTCAGGGTCTGCAACGAGCGCTCTCGGTGCTCCAGCTGCTCCTGTGACAGTCCATCGGGATTCTCACCCAAACTGGACGGGTCCCCACCAGATCCTTGCTGGGGAGGACCTTTGGGGTCTGCAGCAGAGCTATTGCTACCTTGGGAAACTGGGCTAACCGCTCGATTATTGGGGGTCGAACTCTGCCCAAATCCTTCTGTCTGCAAGGGGGTGGAGTTGGCAGGGCTGCCCACAGACATCACTTTGCTTTCCACACTGGGACTGTCCTGATCCATGGGACACGGGGGGCCAGCGGGTTTGGATCCTGGCGCTGACACGGGTGGAGTCGGCTGCATTTTGGCATTCTGCGGAGGGTTCTGGTCCTGGGCAGCAGGGGGCTGGGGCTGCGGCAGGGGCTTGGGTTCAGTCCGAAGTGCAGTGATCTGGGGGTTCTGCAAGAGAAAGCCACACTCAGTCACTTGTTCTTCTTACAGCCATGTCACATAAGCAGCAGTGCAAACAAAATGCCCAGTCTCAATCCAACCAGCCCAAAATTTGCAGGGAAGGGTAGACTTCATGCAGCAATTACACAGCAGCCTCTTGGCAATGCAAAAACCTACTTTGCTCAAGGCATTACTGTACGGACCCCTCTCTTCTGTGCTAGCTCTGCATGGCCTACGGGTTTGAAATATACTACCCAAATATTGCAGGACTCTAACTCTTCTTTGGATGACCCAATACACTTATTTGCAGGCGGTCTGAATGACAACTGTCTTCCTAAAACTTATTTCAGGGTGTAAATAATCATCCAGCTCTCTGAATCACACACAGGCACATTTAGGTTTTCCCCTTCTCAGCCCCATGCAGGTATTCCCTACCAAGGGTACAGTGTTTCGTTCCGCCTTGCTGTTTGAGATGTTCTGGATATGAAAGGACACGATGGTTTCCACCTGTCCCTTCAGCACAGCTTCTGCAGCCCTGCAAAGACAGACAGACAGATGCACATATCCAGTTGAAGCCAAGAATCAATTTTTCTTAACTGGCCTCCTTTCTATCTTTCAGCTGGCAAAAGGGAGAAAGACTTAACCACACATATTTCACTCTAGATGAGTAGCAAAAGAAAAATGCTTACGTCTACAAACTCATCAGCATTCAGGGTTCATGTCTCAGTTTAAGCTATCCTGGCTGCTATTCATTGCATGGATTGCAAAACAGTATCTACCAGCATTTGCAAAAATAAAAAATACCTCAGAGAAGTAAACAATTACTTCTCAGAGCAAAAAATGTAGGGACAGACATTATCTACTCCAACTCCTTCTGCATCTCCAAAATGAGTAATGACATTTTGCTTGATAATCTCTTAAAAGATGAGCACAAATATAATTCCTGCTCCCAGAAGACATTCAAGCATCTACCTACTTACTTGTTGGCCATCTCAGTAGAAAAGACGTAAACCACTTTGGATGGAGTCTTCTGCCCGCTTGCTGGCTCCAAAGTGGCAGTCAGACCATGGGAAGGTGTGGAAGACCTTGGGGCTGAAGCATTTGAAGGAGTCATGGAGTGTGGTGTGTGCTGAGACTCCTGGGACTTCACATGATCAGCAGAATTGCAGTCTGCAAAGGGACAAAGGGGAAAAGAAGGGAATCACTATCTTGGGATCTCTTTGAAAACCAATTTTGGAAACTGATCAGAGCTTTTTCTCCTTCGAAATTTCCTGCTTCTTCCTCAAGCACCCTTAAAGGCAATTCTTCTATTACACCACATCTTTCCTCTAAAGCCTTGGTGTCCCTTCAGGCAACACTGGGAGAAAGCTCCTCTTGGGTCCCTTTCCATGAAAAGTGGCAGTTCTCACAACTGATCTCATTGAATTCTCTAATGACCACACAGAAAAGCAGAAAAACTACAATTTAATGTGGGAACAAAGATAAACATGTCTGCCTCAAGAAAACACTCCTGCAAAACTTTTTTTTTTTTCTCAGCCACTTGAGCTAGCACATGGACAACAAAGATGGACAACTGAACATGTGGTCTGGTTTTGCAAAGGCACAGAGGCAATGTTAGAGCCAGGAACAGAACACAGGAATCCCAACTCTCTGGCTTGTGTTGCCAGTCAGGGTGCTACGGGTTATGTATTTGTGTTGACAAAACAGACCTGCATATTGTTTAAAACCCCAGTTACAACAGAACAGTTCCTGAAAGGCCAAAGGCCAGAAGGAGACCAAGAGGCATTGTACTTTTAAATTAAACTTAAAAGTACAAATTGCATTTGTACTTTTAAATCCTCTGGGGGAGTTTAAGAGTTACAAAGGAACTTTCCCAGCAGAGTGAGGTCTGGGCTCTAACCGAGTGTGAACGAGACATTTACCAATGCCAACTATGACAACCTCTCCTCCTGCCTGCTTTCAAGACCTTTAGACTTCATTGGCTGGAACGTACAGAACCTCAGACAAACAAATTTCACTAATACTTGCACAGCAATTCTCCATCTCACAGAGGATTCAGACTGAAGATCTGCACTTGCACGTGAACCCCAGCAAACATACCTTTGATTTCCGGGTCATCGTTAGGAGTCCCAGCTTCCCTCTGTTCAAAGGAGTCTGCCGAAATGCTCCTCTCTCTCTTCCCCTTCCCCTTGGCACCATTTCCAGCCCCATTCTTCAGCCCCATGCTCCCACCCGGGCCCGGGAGCACTTTGGGGGTGTGACCTCCACTTTTGGGGTCACAGGGAGAGGGCTGGGATTGGCTGGTGGAGCCCCCTTGTTTGCCTTGGTTGGAAAATTTGGAATCCAGCTGAGGGTTGCCAGATGGGGACATCACTGTAGGGGGACGGACCATCACCTCCTGCTTTGATTTGGGGCTACTGGGGAGAGAGGAAAAAGAAAAAGGAAAAAGTGATAAATCACACCATTGATTCATTCAGCCCTGTAGGAACAGATTAGAGTGAAGCAGAAGCAACCACTGTCACCTTTACAAGCCAAGACAATTGCTGACAAATAAAAAATGCCTGCAAGCTTAAAGTCATGCAAGTGCTTTTTTTGAACATGCCCTGAAAGGGTTATTATCCAAGATGGGATCTCATTGCTCAAGAAAGCACCAGGGCAAACCACAGACCTGCCAGATCCCAGAAACTGCTGTCACATGAGGAGCCACCTCTGGTACTTCTGTCAATAAAGACAACGGTTTCTATGTGCACAGAGAAGCACCTCACACCAAGACCAGCTCAGGGTAAACAAACAAGGCACAATGAAATTCCCCTCGCCGTTCTCCTGTACCCCAATACACTGCAGCTCTGATCAGAGCAGACCCCCCCACATCCCCTCCCTTGCACCTCCCCATCCAGTTCTGCAGGGAGCACAAGGAAAACCCAGCATTACTGCAGCATTCGTCATCCATTGGGGCGAGCTGCCAGAGAAACACAAACCTCTGACCGTGAAAACAATTAAACCAGCTACAACCTGCCCCTGAATAAGGAAAGAGAAGGATACCATCTCCAAGCACACTCCTGCAAAATGGGGCAGATGAATTTGCCAAAGGAGACTCAAGAGTCTTTATTCCTCTTCCATCCAGCAAATTGCATCCTAAAAATATTTTGCTTCTCTGGGTTTTACAGATATTAGGCACCCCCTTCTCTCCTCACCCTCCACTTACTCCATGGCTATCGGATCTTCTGCATTGTGTTTTTCCATCATCACTATCACTTCCAACAGGCAGTGCTTGCTAGCATCCTCACTGTGGGACTCACACAAGCTGTTCCTTCCTTTGGACAGACATCTGACTCAGAAGCATTCCCTCTGAAATACTGTTAAGCTCCAGATGACCTCTAGGAGTAAATAATCAAACTCAAGAATGCTGTCGATCAGAACCATCCTAAGTCCCTGGACACTGCTTTGCTTTCATATGTTTCCCTCTCCAAATTAGTGGAGAAGAAATGCTGACCTGCTGTACTGGCAGGTGACTGACACAGGATCTCAGTGCTCAGCTGATCAGTTCTCCAGGCTGTTCCAGCCAATAATATGGAGAAAGCATTTTGTGTGAAAGTACAGACAGAGAGACCTTCTGCTGCCCAACTACCCCTTGGGAAATAGATAATTAGAAGAGGAGGAAGGGGAAAAAAACCCAAGATATAAACAGCAGGTTTACGCTCCTACAACCTATCCAGGCACCTGGTGGAAGGGAGGAGAGCACCAGGAATGAAGAATCCACGCCTCATGGGTTTACAGCTTTCAGCTCACCCTGAGCCCTGCAAACATGGAGACCACCAGCACCGTGCAGCCACTGCTCAGGTACTCAGCAGATCCAGTGGGAGCACAGAGGGACCAGGAAGCCACATTGTCCCAGTTCTTGGGCTATTCCAGCAGCAGAGCAGGGATGGCAGCGTGCACCAACCCACAGCAGCTGACTGCAGGCTCTTGTCCTTACCTCTGTGTGTTGCCTGACGGGGAGTTCCTCACTTTGGGGTTACTGGAATGCATTGACAGAAATCCTGAGCTCACAGTCTCACACACACGCAGATGGGCTCTCGTCAAGTTCCTCTGGGGAGCGTGCTGCCAGAGGCAGCGTCGAAGCACTTCCTGCCACCCGCTTCTCTCAGTGCTGGCTGCCTGCTTGCCTTTTTTCTCTTTGCTCCTCGCTGCTCTTGCACTGGGCACTTCCCTCCTGCAGCTCCAGCATTCTCTAGATGCGTGCCTCCTGCTGCCCAGGGGAAGTCTCGCATCTCCAGGGCACACTGCAAACCACCCCACAAGGAGAGAACACAAAACCAATGAGGAACTTCCCAAGCAGATGTGTCTGGTGATTCTTCCCCCATTCCCAAGAAGACACAGAAGAAGAGCTTTCAGACAGATTTGTATTTCAGACCAGAGGCAGCCCTGGCTGGCCACTCAGATTACAGGCAGTGAGGCCATCTGCCCTTTGTCCACAGCAAATCATTCTGGAGTCAACAAAACAGGGAAGCACCTTGTATCTGAACACTTTGATTCTGCATCTGTGCTCAACTTAAAGACACATCACAGCAAGTCGGTAGGAAGCCAAAAGTACAAATCCCCAACACGACTTAGCTATCCAAAATTCCCCTGTGAATGGCTATAATCTGATATTTCTTAAGAACATAAACTCTGCTTAAATCTTCTGTCTCTTTGGTCCAATATACCTAGACGTATGTTCAATGATGTGTGCTAAGGGTTACACAAAGGGAGAAAAATAAAATAAAATAAAATGCCTTCCTGACCACCTGTAAGCTACTGCTCTGTGTGATTACTCTGAAAACATGAGGGGTTAGTCACTCATCATATCTATTAGAAAGGCCAAAAAAGCACTGGAGTAGTACCCATCTAAATTTGCTCAGCAACACTCTACAGATTATTGAGGCTTTAAAAAAAATGGCACAAAAAAAGCAGCTGCTTTTTCAGGTTCCTTCTAAGAAACAATATGCATGACGCAGGTAATAAGGCACATAATGCTGTTTCTGGAGGTGGAAACTATTGAACATTAGTGTTTATGTGCTTTGGGCTAAGTTATTTTGGAACAAATTTCTGCCTTGTTTATGTTTCAACAAAATCTCTCCTGTTCATCTCACCTACTCAAATGCAAATCCACTTAATTTAGAACCTAACCAAGATTTATTGTTAATGTATTAAGCATTGCTAGTTAAATATTATTCAAATGTAAATATTCCTGATATTCCTTCTCAGCACCAAAGAAGTAGTTTCTTCCTAGATATACCAAGTGAAACAAAATAAATCCTACTAGGATGGGAGTGTCTTGAATTTTATGAAGAAACTAATGTTCGAATTGCATTTCAAAACAAAAAAATTGGCTTATGTGCTCATGACACCAGAGGATTAAGACATGGGCACTCTATGACCACCTCTGGCCAAGCAGAGTTATCAGCAACTTGTGGTATTGAGCACCATGGTTTTCCAGTTCCCCAAATTTGTAGAGATTGTGCTGTTACACATTTTAATGACTTTGCGATTCTCTACTTTAATCTAAGGATCCACATTGCAGTAGTCATTCAACTAGTTCTGCATCACCTCCAAAAATTCTCCTCTCTACCACATGTCTCCTTCATCAGCCAGAGAAGTCATCCTGCTCCCTATTCTCACCTCCACTGTGCTGCACAAACCCATTAATGTGGGGAATGTTTCTGCAGCAAATGTCTCGTTCTAAAGGTCTCTTATCAGGCATAATCAGATGAACTCTACTCCGAGCCACACACTCCCGAGGACCCAAATGCCTCTCTGGGGCTATCAGCTGCTTATCGCACTGATTTTGGGAATAATGTTGGAGTTACCCTATCACTATTGTTCCTACTATCATGTTGCAATTACAGCTGGTTCTATACAGATACATTAGAGAGGAGAGAGAACCTCTTCACACATAACTAAATTGTATCATCTTTGCATGCAAATTTGGCTCCCATGTCTGTTTTGTTAAACAAGACAGTAACATTATCAGCAGTACTCAACTCTGCTTTCTTAAGGGATTGATACATCTGTAAAAGTCAGTGGAACTCTGTGAAACTTCAGCACCCTCACTTAAGGTGAAGGTGTGACTGAAAATACAGCAAATTCCAGACTTAAAAAAAAAAAGGAGAGAAAAAGAGTAACAGCATAAAAGTGAACAGAGCTTGATGCTTACAGCAGGACATAGATGCCTGCATAATGAACTTAAGTATTCTGGTTGTTTCATGCTCTGCTTTTCCATTTGGATATTTATACATTATGTTACCTTTTATTACAAGATGAGAATTGACTCAAGAGTCGCAGTCTTGCACAGTGTAATGAGAAAACATGAAGAGAACAATCACAATCACACTGGCTACATGGTATTCCTGACATCACCAAACTTTCAAGTACTTCACCCAGGGGTGGGAGGAGAACCCTCCAATTTTTTAACCTTACTTTTTTATTATTCTATATACATGCATCTTCCATATATTGGAACTGATGCACTGTGCAAGGGAACTGTGTTTTCCAATTTCAGTTTAAATTTATTCTTACCAGAGAGAGCTATAAAGGATACATCAATATATTCATTGGAGGAACAACAGCAACTCAACTTCCTCAGCTTCTTATTTCTGCACACGGGGAATGTACCACCTTTTATAATGTGAAATGGAATGTCTCATGATTTTTCTCAATGCACTTCTAACATATATATTCCTGGGAATCTAGAGCTCAAAAATGGAAAAGCTCTAGAGAAATGTATTTTTGCAGCTGGAGTCTGCCTGCTATAGCAAAGCTTATATCATTTCTTTAAAATTAGAGGTTGGGTCAGTGACAGTGAATGGTCGAACCACTTTTCAAGACATTTTGGAAAGCTACATGCAAGACTGTATTTTCAGGATGGCTTTAAGGTTAGGCAGGCAAAGGTTGCAGAGAAAAGGGATGGTTCAACTGGCTACTCATTTTCACCACCTCTCCCGACCACATCAGGGAAAGATCTAAATGGGAACTAACCCAAGATAAGCAGAAATTTCTGTTCAGCTGTATTTGCCCCCTAACCTGGTTGATCATGTAATCACATCACTACCATTATAAGCTCAGAAGAGGAGGTGAGAACAGGTGAAAATGTAACCCCACCCCACTTGCTTGCAGCCTACAATTTGGATGGCTTTAAATTAATTCAAACTTCAACTGCATAGACAAAAGAGATGGATCTGCATTCGTAGAGATATTATAGATCCTTGTTTTTCCAACAAGTAGCTTACCAAGACCCCTGGTGTCACGACACTGCAGTACTCATCGTGGAGGCCATGAGTTGCAAACCACTTTTCTCACAGAAAACAGTCACCTGGAAAAAGGAGAGGAAAAGTTTCACCAACAAGAACCCACAGCCAAGCTGTGCACCCTTCCATGCATTCAATCACAGAAGCAGAAAAAATCAAATTTGCTCTGAACCACCAACAAGGTGGCCTAGAAAGATTATCAGCACCCAAGAAGCCACCACTAGACTGGAAGACTCAGAAGAACCACACTGCCCATGGAGGGGAAATAGGGCAGACGTGCTTTAGCACTCCCATGTTTAGCCAGCTGGATCCCATGAGCTCATCTGTGCTTACAGAAGCTGACACAAAGCTTGGACATGTCACCTTCCCTTCTCTGCACCCATCCCTCTTCAAAGGCTCACCTACCCCTCACAGTGTGCCCAGCAACTCCTGCCAAACCCTTGTGCTTCATATATGCAACCTCCTCCACAGCCAGACAATGTATAAACAGAAACAGCAAGTATCAGGTAAAGCCAGGCAATCACATCTAGGGGAAAACCAGGCTGTAGAAGGAGGAAGCACTGTCTACTGCTCTGGCAGCTCCTACTTCACATCATCGCATACCCTGCAGGAAGAAGGGAATCCAAAGCAAGTTTAAGTGCCTAAAAGTTGAGCAATACAAGGAAATGCAGGCTCTGAAGAGCGGCTTACTGGTAAATTTGAGGTTAGTGAAAAAAAAAAAAGAGCAGTGACCTGCCAGCTTCTCCCTCACCCACTGTGAAAACTGTAGAGGCTGCAAGAACAGTATGAATCCAGACAACACACTGTCAGGGCCAGCATGGCGTCTCAGAGCACTCTCAGCTATTTACACAGCATGGACAGCCTTGCAGTTAAGGTACAACTGCAAACTGAAATCACTACCAAAATTTTTCTGTGTAATCCCTGCATCCTGCTGATCAGATCTCCCAAGAGAAACACAGGAGCTGGAGGCTCAATTAGTTATGCATTGTGAAAGCCTGCACATATTCTGTTCCCTCCAACATTCTCCAACTATTATCTACTGCAGCTTCACCTTAATAATGTAGCAATGTGCTGCTGTGTAATCCACTTCACAAAACCAAACTACAAAGCTAGTCCCAAACAATGCGCTACATTCTCCACCCAGTCCAGCCAAATCAAACAATGAAATCATCAACGTGATAGACCATCCTTATCTAGCCAAGTCACACCTGCAGACAGAAGCTGAAACAAACACCTATCGCAACAAGCTGCTTCACCCAGTAAAACTCACCACAGCAGCACAATCAGCCCTCAATCCAATTACCCAGCTCTATCTCCTCACCCCTCTCCCCCACCCCACCCAACGAAACAATACAGGCTAAGCCATGCCCGTGCCAGTACTGACACACCTCTACCAAGGCAGGGACAGAAATCACTTTTTCCCTTGAAGAGGAAAGCATGTGAACACCAGCACACACCAGGAGGGAGAGAATCTATCATAAACATTGCTCAGAGCTCTATTCCTTGAAACACTCAATCCCAGTTCGGCAGGGAAGGACAGCCTTGCACACCACAGCTCAGGAATGCAAGAGGGACACCATCCATCTTTTAGGCTGCCTGGTTACTGCACTCTTATTCCATTCCCTGGTGTCCCATCTCTGCTGCTCACCTGCACAGTCTTAGCCCCATCAGCACAAGGCACTTTGCTTCACAGTGAATTTAAGAGCGAAAGGCTGAGAGCACGCACACAAAGCAGCTATCACAGAGTAACCAACGAGATGCAAAGGCACATCTTAGCTTATCTTGCAGTTAAATATTTTGACCACCCCTGTACTTCTACAAACCAGCCACCATATTACTGTACTGCAAATAGAAGGGTTTAAAAAAAAATCCAACTAGCTAATTCCCACTTTATGGCCTTAAGCTGAAGAAGCTCGATAGTGACAAGTGGTCAGGTACTTGGAGATGTACAGCATTATGGCTATTCCAGCAGGAACAGCTGCAGTTATCACTGACTCACTTCAGTCTTTACTCCCTCTTTGAGAAGAAGAATGTGGAGAGATGAAATAAAGACACACCAAGTAGATAAAAGTATCAGACTTGTGGCCTGACTGCGACATGAAGCATTAAAGGGAAGAAACCTTTCTCTGCATACAAGAAAGAGAACACTGCTATTTTCCCCATGGCCTTTCTGAGACTGTCTGTGCTGGACTGAGGGTGGTGAGAGCTCAAAATCAGCATGGAAAAAGAAAAAGGGCTGGAGACCTGCTGCTGCAGAAAACAAATGATAACTTTGAATGCAAGCTGAGCCTGCACCCTGAGTTGTATCTGTGACAGTGGAGTGGGTAAGGAAGGAGAGAGAGAGGAATGAGAGATTGCTTAGGGAAGAACAGAAGCTTTAGGAGGAACCAAGAACAGCAGCAGCAGCAGGTATTTGAGCAACCACTGATCCCGACAGCCACCAGGAAGCAAACCTCTGCAAGTACATCCTGCAGTGGATTCCCTGTGTGACCTGAGAGGTGGGGCAAGGCAATGAATCAGCCAACGCGCTCCTTCAGCACATTTTTACTGGGAAGGGCACCTCCAATTTCTCCGACCCTCATTCACCCACATGAGAGGGAGAACAGCTGCACTGGCAAAAGGTGACTCCACTACACCCAAGAGCTACCACTGGTTTTTATCACGTGCTGCACTTACCAGTTTTGTTGAGCATTTGCTTATTTTACACACTTGCAGCTGAGCTGCACATTACTTTTTAATAAGCTGCTGTTTAATAAAGTACTTGATTACACACCTTGTTGATAAGGAGAGCGACTGGGAGACAAGGAGGACACAGGAAGTGTTATTCAAAGCTTTTATTGAGCTGTCAGACTTCCTTAAGATCATGTAAAAGCAAATAGATAAAATGACGTGAATATTCTCCACCCTGTACATCTCCCTGTGGCACTTGAGGATATAGGGACACAAGACACTTCAACCCCTTGAAGCAGTCCAAATTTCTAGACAGGTCTCCCTATCCAAGGACTAATAAATACACCTTTAAATCTGCCTCTGCCTCCTAGCAAAAGCTGTCCTCCCCCTCCTTTCCCAGGAATGGATAAAGCATATGCCTGTCACACTGCTAGGATCAAACCCATCAGCATTCAAATAGTCTGTCACAAATGCAACTTTGCCTTCTGCACACCAGCTCTGTACTGGACCCAGGAAAGCAACTTCAACCAGCTTAAGCCTATCCAACTCTACCCCTTCCAGCACCTGTGATACAGCTGAAAATGAACTCCAGATAAAGCATGAATAATATTCAGGAGACAACTTTCCTGTTCCATCCCACCAGGTATCCATGTGCTCACTGGCACAAAGGACATAGCACTGACTGCTGGCGAAGGCATGGATAGACTTACACTTATTGAAATATATTTGTGCCCATCTTCTGCCAGCTCTGGCCGCCCTTTTTCTTAAACAAGGGCAGAAAATACCCCAGGTACCTTCAGATAGGTAACTTGGATATCTAAGGGTAGGCAGAGATAAGTTGTTCATCTAAGGTGATTAGATAGCAACTCACAGCCAGTCATCAGTTTCTAGATAGTCCTAACTTATCCTGAAACAGTATGGACTTTCCTATGTTTATGCCATAACAATAGAAAATGATACACAAAGTTCTCACAGTCTCCCAGAGAATTCCATCTCACCACATCAGAGAAATCACTGCTGTTCCAAAGTCTGCACAGCACTATCTCTCTGCTCACGGTTTTATACCAGAAAATACTCTCAATAAACAGAATAATCAAGAACTTGTAGCAAAAGAAGTTTAGGCAACATGAATGTGGGGGCTACACAGTCTCCACCAGGCAGCATTGCAACCTCCACAGGGAAAATATCTTCTCCTGCACATGAGGTGTGTAAGCACCTCTCTGTTAAATTCTAAATGAGTGGGTTATTACCCACAACTACCTCCAGCCCTGAAGCACAGAGAAAGGGGCTGAGCTAAGACAGACTCACCTAAAATTAGCACCTTGAAGACCAACAGACAGAGAAAGGGCATGCGAGATTCTATGCCATTACATGGAAAGAAGTTCCCTTGAGTTGCTTCATTTAATGTAAGAATTTGGGACCAGAGGATAAGCCTCCCAGCAACTGTAAGAATATTTAATCAGGCCCATGCAAATACAGTCCAGTGTGGTCACACAATGCAGCTCTGCTGAGCCTACCTGTGCCTGCCCATCCACATCTCTCAAATAAGACAGTACAGACATCCTTCCTCCCATACTTCCCCCATTCAAAACAACAAAGGCCACAGAAAGCACAACCTTTTGCTCTACATCCTTAAAATGTGCAGTGAAGACAATCACTGACAAAGCACAATACAGACTCAAAGGCTCAGAGAATTGTTTTATGAGTTTCTCATGTCACTATCCCCTTTTCTGAGAAAATGGTATCTCTAGCAACTATTCTCTTCCTTCTGACAAGTGCATGGATAACAAACAGTAGCCATGATATAAACACTGTATAAGTAATCAGTCTTTTTAGGTGCTTTAAAAAAATCATTCTAAAATAGTCTTTTGCAACAGACATGTTGCCCACTACTCTCACAAGCATAACTTCTAAGAGTTGTGAATAACACTAACACTTCCTGTCAAACAGACAACTATATGTCCGTTAAACTTTATTTTCAATGCATTTAACACCCCTTCAGTGCATTATTAACCCAGTGGGGATGCACTGCTGTCCTAGACAGTTTCTGACTCTGTGCAGCTCCCTCCCCAAAGAAGAGGAGGAGACAGACACTTACGGACGCTGGTGATCAAATTCAAGGTGTACACAGACAAACCCTGAGAGCTTTTCAATTTCCCATCTGCTATTATGTAAAAAACACTTGAACTACTTGGTTCACTTGGGACTGGAAGAAGCTCTTGGCAGATTCTGACACGGTTCCAGAAATCAGTCTGGGGAAAAAGCCAAAAGAAAAATTCTTTTAAAAAAACCCTCCAAGCCTAAGCTACAGCTATCTGCTTCTGTACAGGAACACTACGAACACTTTCCCTCGGTGCTCCTGCCATTTCAGCTCCAGCAGCAGCAGCGGCACTGGCAAGTGCGGGTCAACCGGGGCGCTGGGGCCACCGTCGCGCTCCCTGTCACGACATCGCGCTCCCTGTCACGACATCGCACTCCCTGTCACGACATCGCACTCCCTGTCACGACATCGCGCTGACCTCAGCTCAGCCCTGGCACACTCCAGCGCAGCTGCCAACATCGCTTCAGCTGCACCTCTGTTAGCAGTGCTGGGAGCAGCCTGTGGACTCTACAAGCGGAGCTGGGAGCTCCCTGCGTGCAGCGTCACTCACCTGAGCGCAGCCGGGCTGCCGTGGAGTGCCAGCTATCGTTAACACCAACAGAGATCAAAAGCTCGGGCACCAAGGGATTTCACAAGAAACATTTTAACAGGACTTCCCTACTATATGAGAGACTTCTGCAGCTTTCCATACCATGTTAGCAGTTTATAGCCTCAGCATCAGTCAGCACTGCATACAGGAGTCCAGTGGAGAGCTTTACAGGAGTCCAATGAGAGCTTTCCATGGCCTGCTTTCATAGCTTTGGCTTCTGCCAAAACTTCATTTAATTTTCAGGAGTTACGAGCCACAGGCAATCTCTTTCCCCTTACTTCTCTGGGTTTATTCTTTCAAAAAATTAAGCAGGGACTTAAGCATGAACAACCACAGGTAAAAGACACCTGTGTCAAACTTGCTAGCAGCCCATTCTCTAGAAACTAATCTGTTGAAAGGGGCTGGGAGAAAATATGCTGAAATACTGGATGGGGAGACAGGACCAAGGAGACAGCAGTTTGTTCTTCTACAAGTATTAACTCCACACTGCTTAAACAAAAGGCTTGGGAGAAACAATCAGTTGAGCACAGAAAAAAACCCAAGTGCTTTTTCCTTCCCTTTCAGCATCCCTCCAACAGGCTTCCAGAATGAAAGATAAGAAGCAATCCTCAGGCGTAACTCCTTGGGCTGCAATCTTGTCAGTTTTCATAAGTTAAGTGGGGCTGGGATGGGTCAGTACAGGACAGAGCTCCTCTGAGAAAAGCCCAGTGCTACAGCAAGCAGTAATTCCCCACTCTGCTGCAAGGGGACATGACACACAACACCGGTCGGAACTGCTGGGGGCGAGCCATACACTTCCCTTCATGACAGCCTGCACCTTTACAGCCCTTTGGTCTCTCTCCTCCCAAATGAGCACTTTCCCAAGGCTCTCCTGAGCATCACTACCTTCCAGCAGCACCTGCCAGACCAGTTTTCCTTCAGGACTGTCACCACCAGCCACCTCTCGGCTCTGGTTCTTTACATGAGCCCTCCTGCTGCACTCGGGCACCTGGGGAGCTCAACACCACAAACCTGGCATTCCCACGGGAGCAGAGCTGGAGAGTTACTACATCCCCTGCAGCTCACTGCTGAGGAAAATGTGTGCCAGGCTGTGCTTGTCCCTCTCGTTGGTTTTAGACCCACATTAGGCATGTGAGAGGCAGCACGACCCTCAGAACCACAGGGCAGTGATTCCATGCTGGCTCCTCAGTCGTTAAATGTAGGATCTTCCACACAGCAATGGCTCTTGTAAGGAGTAAGGCACTTCAAAGAGCTCCAGCAAGCAAAAACTGCATGTACACAGTACTCCACGATGCTACATGATTATATCAAAGCTGCTGGGATGAAAAACTGACATTTGATAAATAACATGAGGTCACCTCAAAGATCTCAGAACACTGCATGTAAAACTGTTATTTTGACAAGAAATTAAGCAATTGTATAATCAGGTCTATTATCAAATCTACTGCTTTGACACGATCTTATAAAAGTACGAGGAGCATGCAATTCCAATTGCTGCAGGATCCTCCCTCACTCAACACAAGACGTAGGCATTTAATATTCCTCTAGTTAGCCACGCATGTACAGCACAGCCTAACGCACTTCAAAGTATTTACTGTGCTGTATAAACACAGCGCTATTTTCAAAGCCTCATAACTGTCAAATCAAAGCTGCCTTTCACTAAAGCATTCAGGAGCATTTCTGCTGGATGGTGGCTATTTGCCTGACAGTTTTAACCTTCTATCCCCCAACCAAAAGAAGGTTAAATTTTTTCTTATTATATGCATATATATAAAAATATTATTTTCAAGAGGCAGAAGAAAGTGTTTTCTTGCTAACAAGCTGTCAATCATTTTGACCTGAAGTTTTTTACTTTTTTCTCAGATATACATACAAAATGTGGTGGAAAACTTCCATTCCAGTGGCTGAAAAGAGTTTCTCCATACACAGGACTGCCTCAGCTGTCCATCCTACCACCAGCTGTCCCTGTTGAGACTGTGGCTGCTCACCTCAACATGCTACAGCTTTGTTTTATGTTACACTGCAAATACATTTCTAATCAATCCTCAAACAAATCCGGATCAGTACATAGATAAAACATTGTGATTTCACAGGCAGTGAAAAAGTGATATCAAGACACCTGAAGGAGTCAGTTTAGCAAAATGCAGAGCTCTGAGCAACATGAAAAATGGTCTGCACTGCTTGATCTCACCCAGTGTTTTTATCAGTGAACCACTAAACCAGAATTTTTGTTCAGGTCTTCACAACTCTACACACTGCAAAGGTGGCAAAGATAGCTCGACACAACATACACAAGCAGACTCGCAGACTTAAAGCAATTTGTAGAGCGTAAGTAACGTGGTCGAGGAGATAAATCACAGGCACGTTAAAAGCCAAGCTCTGTTCTCAAGTTCGCCACCAAATCCAAGCAACCGTGGTTTTAAAAGAGCCCATGGGCCCCAGGCACCCTGCTGATAAGGTAAAACAGATATCTGCACCCTTTGTTCAGAAGGCAGAGAGGACAACCACAGGCACACAGAGACCATCCAGTGACAAGGTGGGTCAGTGATTTACAGCTCTCCTGCTCTGCTACCATGCAGACAGAGCCCCCCCAGAAAGCCAAGGAGGAAAAACACAGTGGCACTGCTTTCTTAAGAGGCCAAGCAGCCATAAAAACAAGACACCCAGCTCAGAGTAATTGCCAGTGCTAGGAGCTGAACAGGCAGCTGTGTGGCTATCTGTTCCTGAACAACTGCTCTGAACCCAACACAGAAAACAGCAAATTCTCCCTCGGTTCCATATGCAGCTAAATTATTGTGCATATCATCCACTCCTTATACCAGCAACTGTACCACTAAGGAGCACTTAAAACCAGCATTGTTTTCAAGACTACAGCACCCAATTTTCAGTGAAATCTCAGAGGACATTGCTCCATCTTTCTTTGCTGAAGGAAATCATGTTAGTGGTAAAAGGCACTTTCCTTTTTCCTTCCTTCAAAAGGATTTCATTGACTCTGCCTAGGCTTTAAAAAACAAACAGACCAACCACCTTACAGTTCCACTGTTCATCTCCCTTCCCTATTCCACAAGCATCTTCTTGGAGGCCAAACAAGGAAAAATCTCACTTCTGCTTTAAAGTCTGTCTGAAAAAGAGGGATGTCTCTAAAGAGATAACATTCATTCTTCAGATATAGTTAACTGAAATTTCATAACAGTATTTAAAATAAATTCAATTAGTGTTGTCAAAGTAGATCAAAACCAGAGTGCTCAGATTCAGCTCTGCAAAAGAACAGGCAAGAACAACCTACAGAAGTAGGAATAAAGAAAATGTAAAAAGTTGTGAAGCAGCAGTTCACTTCACAATAGCCAGTTTAGTAACTCAGACCAGATTTCAGGGTGGTTGACCAGGGTCCAACCAGAAACCTATGGCACATCTCATAAACGGGTTCTCCACCAGGTTTCCAGAGAAGAGTGTGAGAACCCTGCAGCAAACCCAGGCACAACAGGCTATTCCATCCCTCCTTTTCCCAATACAGAAGCACAACTGCTAGAGCAGAACAAAAAAGAAGGTTTAGACCACAGGCATAATACCTCTTCCAAAATTTCCACTGTCACTGATTATGATAATTGAATATTCTTCATATTCTTAAAGACATCTGATGCTTTTTAACTCTTGTTGAATTCTTGCTCCTCAGCAAGATTCTCACAGCATGAGTTTCACTGCTTAATTGCAACCATACTAAATAGTCTATCTGCAATTTACAGTACATGTTCTGTATTATCAGAAAGTCTTGAGGCAGCAGAAACTCTTCCATAGCAGAGCCACCACACTCTTCTGTTGGCCCTGCTTAAAGCTTCTTAAAGAGGGCTTCTCAAAGAGGGCTTCTCTTTTGATACTTTGCATATATGTTCAGAGATGATTTTTGGCAAAAACAACAAGGTAAGCTGGAGGAACTGTTCTCAGGCAAGGGAAGCTGTAACAAACAGGTGTAAAAAACATTTAGCAAGTTTAGCAGACTCTTAGGGGTGTAGTTAGATGAGCATTCCTTTTGGCAGCAATGCCAGCTTAGAGAAGTGCTGGTACCAATATTTACTCCCACCCCTGCACCACTGCCTGCCGTGCCTGTGGCCAAACAGCAAACCAGTTTGGCAAACTGATGCAGGCTAAGTATCATCATTTCTCTGCCAGGCTCCTTCTAATCCAGATCAGCTCCCTGATCCGTTCCAGCATCCAGCTGCTCCAACAGCAGCACCAGCACACACGGCAGGGTGGTGCAGAGTCAGAACAGATGAGCACAAGGACTCCTCAAAACGCAGCTCCAGCACTGAAGGAAGTGCCCACAGGAATAGGAACTGAGGGCAGCTAAGCCCACAGGTGAGGGTGCAGCCATAAAGCACACGCCTGCTTCTTCAAAAATATAAATCAAGAGTTCACACTGCAACAGTTCACTTGGATTCAGCACATTAAATGTCACCTATTGTTGCTAACCAGCATTTATGAGCCTGCATGGTCTTAAAGGCAACCCTTCAGAAATTTCCCAACAGATTGATTTTTTTTTGTTCAAGTTCTTCAAGATTATCTGGACTTTCTAATTATGAATAAAGTTCCTGTTCTTCTGGACTTGTATAGTCCCTACTACAAAGGAGGTCAAGCTCCAAAACAATTAAACTTTTAAAGCAGTTTAAAAAAAACCTAACAGACAAGTAAGGGTACGTAGGGAAATCTCTTTTAAATTCAATAGGCAGAGCAGTGCTTGAACAAAAATTCAGCAGTGAAATCTCCTCCCATTCACAAATTGCTCTGAAAAACTGAGTTAACACCTTTATTTTGCCAGCAGGAAGACTAGAGGGACTCCAGCAGAGCTTGTAAGCAGGAAATCCAAGCCCACAGCAAAACTTGCTGGGTTAAAGGACTTCATATCTATGTAAACAGACCACAAACCTTAGGGAGGCACAGAGATTTCTGTGAAGTCCAAGGCCACACAAACGAGTTAGAAGGATTTTATGAAGGCTGCCTGCATTGCTATGAAGAAATTCTGACAAACTTCTACAAAGCAGAAGAGAAAAAGCCCTGCAAGGTAGCACAGATCACATTTAAAGCAGGGATTAGTTTGAATACTCACTTGGTGTAATTGCTACACAGGATAAAGTTGTTGCTGTTTGGGGTTGGGATTTTTTCCTTTTGAATTTATAAGAGACCAGCAAAATTCCTAAGCCATAGGCACAGTTTGTGAGGCAAGAGAATTGACACAGCAAGTCAAGAACTCAGAGGAAAAAACATCTAGGAAGAAACATGTAGAAATAGGTATGGGAAGTCAGTGTGCTGCAGAGTAGCAAGCCTTTGAATAGCCGGGAAATATGGATCAAAGGTACTCCATTC
The DNA here is from genome assembly GCF_021018805.1 of Prinia subflava. NCBI lineage: Eukaryota > Metazoa > Chordata > Aves > Passeriformes > Cisticolidae > Prinia > Prinia subflava. Next base: position 769,597 of record NC_086271.1, read on the forward strand.
TTATCCACATCAAACATATAAACTGCTCAGAAAAGCTGTAGTATATGAATATTTTAGCCTTGTGGCTCACAGTCGCCTCTGTTTCTATATTTGGATATTTGGTGACAAACGTAGCTTGGCTGTGGACTAACCCTCACTGAAAACAATCCAAGTACATGAACTGTAAAGATGAAATGCAAGATGGGGGGGAAGGAGGGGGAAAGCACAGGGAAGAAAGAGCCCACACCCTTTGTATTCATAATATCCAGAAGAGAGCTACAAAGTTTCTGGTTGTATGACCAGAAAACGACTTCTTTTCTTTCGCATTAAAATTCAGGTCCTGCCTTGCTTAGAAGATTGTGTTGACCAATAAACAAATTAACTGATCACAAAAGAGAAAAGCAAAATACCTCCTCAAAACAAACAAGGAAAAAAAAAACCTCTAGTGTACAAAAAGATGGTCACAACAGTCCAGCTACTCCCCCACACCAGAGCAAATCACGATTCCTTCCAGAACATCTTCAGACATCTAGGAGTAAATAATCTGTACTGGGAAAACTACACTGGGAAGCCATAAAGAGAACTTTTACCAAACACCGCAAAAACCAAGTGCGCAGGCACAAAATACATCCCCAAAAGAATTTATCACGTTAACCTGACCAAAGATGAGCAGCTGAATGGGAGGGGGATTTACACAAAAACTTGTTTAGGGTGGGATTTTTTTTTGCTTGGTTTTGTTCACACTTATTTAACGTCAATGATTGATTAACATTTTGGATAAAGGAGGTCTTTGTTAGTGATTCAGCATCTCCACCCCTTCAATTAAGGTGTTAAGAGTTCACACAAGTGCAGTGAGACCCAAGATCCCCAGACCCCTCTCCACAATAAAATCCCGACCCAAAAAAACCCAGATTTAAAAAACAAAACAAAACACACTCGCCCGACTGAGAAAATTCCAAAATCCCAAAACTAACACCGTTGCTAACTCCAAGTCAAAAAAAGAAAGATGCCTTTCTTTTGTTGTTTGAGGAGAGGCCAGCAAGGGAGACAGGGAAAGAATATGAGCCCTTGAGCCATTTTTATGCACTGAGTAAGAAAAAAAGGACACATTCATTAAAAATAATCTCTTTGGAGATCACTGTTAAAAGAAAAAAAATCCACACCGCGTAACAGAGCCATCATGCCAGCTTGTCCAAAATGGCCATAAAACCTCAGGAAAACAACTCCTGTAGTTCAGGCAGAAAGCAGATCCCTGTGCTGTGGGATGCAGCCGTGTGCACTCCTGCAAGCACAGCTCCTCTGCCGTGGGATCGACACAAAACGACGCTGTGTGTGTGCCCCTGACCAACTTCCCCGGTTCCACACCTGTAACACCCCCTTCAACCAGAAATTGGCCATTCCAGACCTCATAGGAAGCAAGAGAGAGGTAAACAAAAAGAAATGGGAATAAAGCTGTTTAAGTATGTTAATTCTTTCATTTGATTTCATATAATGCGTTGCCTAGCTTTCCAATGGTTGTTATTGTAATATCTTGAGCAATCGCTGTTCAAATAATCCAACAAAACAGAAGGAAAAAAAATCTCCATCACTTTTTTTTCCTCATGCTTTTAAAGCTTGATACATTTAAGGATGCTTCAGAGCATCCTATGTCTGTGTGGGCTTTTCACAGAGAAATCAAGGACAAAATACTTTCAAGGAAAATAAAAATGTAACTGGAACCCCTAAAAAGAGACAGAGCTGTCTCCCCCGCTTCCTCCAACTGTGTTTTGACAGAAAAGCAACCAGTCACCAACAGGGAGGCTTAAGGAGACAAACTTGACTTGGCACAACCCTGTCTCCTCTGCCTAGACCAAGGAGAAGGGGTTACTTTACACCAGGTAGGGGCTACAAGACTTGATGTTCCCCTCCCAAATGTGAAGTTCATGGTTATTTCCAGACCAGCTTCAGAGTCCATGTTAGGTTTGGCATCTGAAGAATAAAAGCATCTTCCCTTTCACCTTGGTGGGTTTTGAATCACTCCACAACCAGCTGACACCTATTTCATTCTTTCTTTGCCGCATGACAATTTTCTGATTCCTCATGTAGTTTACTATTAAACCACTAATCATGTAATCATCCCACCTTAATATTTTACACCCAAATAATAACCCACAATTGACTGTCACATCAGATTCTCTCCATCTGTCTCCTCATACTTTGTCTACCCTCCCTGAGTAAAATCTCCCTTCCACATGGCAAACATTCCATCCTCTAAAAAGAGCCCTTTTTAGACCCATCACCTACACAGAGCACCAGGGGACAGCGAGCTGGACAACACAGGAGTACAGGGTTCTCTCTCATCCTAGAAGTGGAGCCTTGCTGCCTGCACGCATCCACCTGTCCCACCATTTCCCTAAGCATTTGGGTTCTCTGCCATTCATTTTCTTTCTCCTCATCCAACCCTTAACCTCATGAAACTTCAGATTAAGCCTCTCATCCCCCTTTGCAGCCAGCCAGAGCACAGACTCCCTCTCATGCATACATACAGAGAGCCTCTCCTCTACCTACTAGGAATCCTTCCAAATAAACACATTTCCCCTGCCTCGACAGATACTGCTCTTCCCCACAATCCCCACACACAAGATCCCCTCCCACACTTAGTATCCCACTTACTAGTTTGATACTACAGGCTTAGCTTCGCTGGATTCCTGCTCCCCTGATCTATCTACGCTGCTTCCCAGCTCTGGAGCCCTACAATTTCCCTCATGACCATGTGCACCACCTCCCTCATGCTGAAAGCACTTCCTACCCCACATTCTGGCTCTCAGTGCTTCTCCAATCCCACTCCCATATCTCTTCCTTACAATGACTCAAGTCCCAGCTCCTCACATGCTTCCCTTCATGTACCACTCTCCCCAGCAAACCTCACACTCATTTCTTCATCCAGCTCTCCACATTTCTTCCTGCAGATGCCCATAGTTCAGTACTTCCTGCACCACAGCCCCCCATCCCTTCCTCACAGCACGTCCCAGGTGATCTAATATCCCACACAGCATCTCCCACCCTCTCACTGCACATTTCACCTTGTATTCCACTCCCTACATCCCTACTGTGGATCTCTGTCCCTCACTTCAGCTCAACACACACGCAGCTCCAGCCCCACTTCTACACCAGCCTTTCTCCTAGGACAGTCCTCACTCCTAAAGCAACAGCCCCTCCCATCCGGTGTCCCAGCCCCTCACTGAGATTGGAATCTCACAAGCACCCCTCTAGCCCACCCAGCACTGTCCTCTTCCACAGCACGGCCCGAAGGAACTTCCACACACCCCAGGGCAGCGCAGACCACCCCAGTGCCGCACCCCACAGAGGAGCCCCGGTGTCCCCAGCACAACCCGGAGCCCCCAGCACACGCCTCACACAGCAGAGAGCCCCAGCGCATCCCCCGCACCACCGAGCATCCCACACATCCCTCCACCAAGCACAGCTCTGGGAGCATCCCATGCACCACACTGCGACCCAGGACAGCCCACACATCCCTCCTCCCAGCACATCTCCTATGGCATCCCATACATTCCTCCATGTATCCCAGCCCCCGGGGCATCCCCTGCACCACCACGCCAGGCACAGCATTCCATGTGCCGCTCCACACAGCAAAACCTCCGGGGCTCCCAGTGGAGCCCAAAGCACCCCACATATCCCAGCACAGCTCCCAGAACATCCCCCATGTCCCACACATCCTTCCACGGAGCACAGCTCCTGCAGCATGTCCTGCTCCCAACACATCGCTCCATAGAGCACATCCCCCAGGCATCCCCTGCGCCACACACATTCCATGGAGCGCAGCTCCCAGAATATGCCCCACACATCCCTCCGTGGAGCATAATCCCCCAGGCACCCCCTGCTCCCCACACATCCCATGGAGCACAGCTCCCGGAGCATCCGCTGCTCCCCACACATCCCTCCGCGGAGCACAACCCCTGCTCCCCACACATCCCTCCAAGAAGCACAGTTCCCGGAGCACCCCTGCTCCCCACACATCCCATGGAGCACAGCTCCCGGAGCATCCGCTGCTCCCCACACATCCCTCCATGGATCACAGCCCCCCAGGCACCCCCTGCAACCCCTGAGCTCCCCTCGCCGCCTCCTCTGGGGCACCCCCGGCACCCCCCCAACTCCCGAACTTGGGGCGGGCGGTGCGGGTGCCGGTGCCCGGTGCCCGCCCCGCACTCACCGCGCTCAGCCCGGGGCCGGCGGGGGCGGCGCGGCGGCTCCGTCCCCCTCCCGCACATACACACAGGCTCCATTGTCCGCCGGCGCCTCCCCCCCCCCGCTCCGTGCGCACATGGTACCGGCCAGCGCAGCCCCTCGCGCCCGCTCCCCCCGCCCGCTCCCCCCCCCCGTCTTTTCCCCACACCGGTTCTTCCCCCCCCCCCGCCCATACCCGCGCCCCCCCCCACTCCCGCCGCGTCCCGCAACCCGCGGAGAGAGGAATGGTACCGCCCGTCGCGCGCGCCCCGCCCCGGCAATGGTACCGTCCGCTACTCACTCGGCCGGCGGCGGGACCGCCTCTCGCTCCCCGCGTCGCGCAGTGGTCTCGCCCGGCCCCCCCGCCCCGCCTCTCCTCAGCCAGAGGGAGGGGACTGCAACCCTTCCCCCTTTGCCGCACGGTGGTACCAGCCGGCTCTTAAAGAGACAGGCTGCCTCGGCAGCGCGGCCCCGCCCCTTTATTAACATAGTCCGGCCCCCGCCCCGCGGCGACCACGCCCCCTCCTCCCCTTTTAAAGAGACCGCTCGCCCGGGGTTCTTCTTAAAGGGGCCGCCTCCCCCGCTGCCCCCCCCCCCACCCCATGCCAAACTCACCTCCGCGGAGTCGGGCGACGAGAGTCGCCCCCGCTCCCCCGGTTCCCCGGGCGGCGGGAAGGGCGCTCCCGGTGCCTGCCAGGTACCGCAGGGGAGGCGCCCCCGGTGGGGCCGGGGAGGGGCCCTCGCGCTCCCCTGAGGCGGCGCGCGCGGGGGTCCCGCCCCCACCCTGAGCCCCCCCCCCAACGGCGGCACCCCCTTAACGGAAACGGCGCGCGGGGCCCCTGAGGGGCCGCGCGCTGCGGGCTACGGCATTCGGGATGCGGGATATGGGATGGCGCCGCCCGGCCCCGAGCTGGTGCCCTGCCCGCCCTCCCCGGCACCGGCCTGCCCAGCCCACCCCGCTGCCGGGGCCGTGGTACCCCCGCCTCAGCCCCACGCGCCCTGGGAGTCGCCGCCAGCCCGATGGCACGGCCCCGGGGAGCGGCCGGACCATCGTGGAGCGGCCCGGGCCGCTGGCACATGTCCCTTCCACACGTTTCTGAGGAAGGCGGTATGAGCACGGGGGGAATCTGTGGAGAATCGCGTCTCTCCTCCCCGGGGGCTGAGCACCCCGACTGCCCACCCGCCGAGTGACCCGAGGGCTTTCTTCTGATGAGAGAAAGCGCCGGGATAAGCAGCAGCTGGGAACTGAACAGGGAGGGACCAGGCAGTAATGGCAAACAGACACAACCTATCAACTCCTAAAAATGCTCAAGGGCCCCATCCTGGACAAATGCTCCGTGTTTGGGGGATTAGACATCAATGTAGTTTGGTTTCAAACTGGCAGTGAAGAGTTTTGAAGATGTGTAGCAATCCCCCGCCCTTTTCAGTCTGAGACTTACTCCGTGAAAAGACGGCTTTCAACATCCACTAATCCTTCTCCTTCACCTCCACAAAATGATCTTAAAATGGGCGATCTCGTGGCTGTGAGGAAGAGGTTTCCAAGCCACCGGTGGCACACCGATGCAGCCGAACAGAGAAAGCCAGGGGATCAGTTTTGCTTATCCACGCTGCCTGAATAACCTGTTTAGCCAATACAACATCAGTGAACAGAAATGCAGTGTCCTCCCTCCCCCTTTATCCTCAAACGACCCATTCTTTGTTCAGCTCCCATCTTGTCCAGCTCCCACTTTTAAGTAGCTCAAGTCTTGGGAAGAAGACCCTCTTAGCGCAACACTCACGCTGGGCGTTACTCTCGGCAGATAAAACCACCTCCTCTCTTTGCTCAGCCCTCAATCCCTTTTTCTCTTTTTGTCCCTCTCTTCTCCTCCCCCTGTCCTTGCCCACTTGCATACACTGTTAAAGAACTCTTTACTGGTTCCTGAGCACTGCAACACTAGGTAATTATCACCTCTTACCGCAAACAGATACTCTTCCTTCAGGGAGATACTTCTTAACAGTGCGGTTTCAGTGGGGGTTCTGATTTGCAGACCAGAAACCCGAAGCACTTCCCGCTGGACAGACTTTCAGCCCACTGACACCTTTCCTAGACAAGTCCCTGGGGCTGCAAGTTCCCAGGATCCACGACCCGAAGGTGGAAATCTTTGGTCTCTAACACATCTTCTCGCCCACTGACGCCAGCCCCACCTGCATCTTCTTTCCAGTGATCTCGGCCAGAACCTTCTACAGCTGAAGTGTCGATGAAAGTGGAGCCACAACCTTTGCTGCCATCGCTTCCACACACTGATGTTTAAACCCTATTTTTATATTGATACGGGTCTCTTTTAATGCAACACCTGCAATTCCTCCTGTCCTTCACTCACCCCACTATGCTGGCCAGGCAGCCCAGTATGGTGTAAGAAAGAGAATGTACCTCACAGTGCTCCCGATTGAAGATCCAGTCCCACTCTCACCGACACCAGGGACACATTGAGGTTTGCTTGAAAGGAAGTTGTGTGCCCTGGGCAGTAGAGGCTAGGATTTTTCTAAGGAGCCTAAGGAAGCCAGGCACCCAACTTCCGTTTTCCAGAGGCATCTTTGAAAATCCTGCCCTGTGCCTCAATCCTGACACATGGGCCAGCAGCGATAAAATACGGGGTGTTAGCAAACTGCCTTTTTTGTTCTCCTCCCTCCTCTGACCCAGTACTTCGCTGTCTTGTCCCTCCTTTAGGAGTTAGACCAGGGAGAACGAGCACAAAATCCGCCTAGTTTGCAGATGCTGTGGTTCCTCCGACTCCCCTCCCATCCCCCCGACCCCATCCCCCCACATTTCAAACAGTTATAAATGACTGTGCAACTCTGCAGGCAGCGGTCTCAAATAACCACACCAAGCCTCTCCCCTCCAACGGCTTTAAGTCTCTTCCTTCCTTTCTTTGGGGCTCCGGAGAGCAGCGATCAAGGTGCTCCGCTTCACTCTGAAGAGTTAAGTTGCCGCTTCACCCACCACCTTTGGGAATCCGCCACAGCAGTGAATTCCCAAGGCTGTCCTTGAAGGGTTTTACCATGGGAACTGACAACAACAGGCTCCAAAACGATCCTAACTGCAAAGACAGGTTGTAAATCGGGATTTCAGGTAGCAGAGCCCCAGACGGTGGGACCGTCCCCATCAGCCTCAAGAACAGCCCTCTGTATTGGGGCCTTGCCCTCCCTTGGCCAAGTTCATAAAGCTGCCCCAGAGAAACCAGCTGTCCCGACTCTTTAGAGCACTCCGGCAAATCCAAGAACATCTTGGAAGCATTACAGCTCTCACCACACTGTGTACGCTTTCCTCCCAACTCCCTGTCTGCAGTGAGGGCAGGAGATCAGCCCGTCTATTCAAACGCAGGGCCCTCTTCCATTCGAGCAAACCAAGCCTAAGGAAAGTTGCCACAGGATCTCCGGTTCTGCGGAGCAGACAGATCAGACGAGATAGCCCAGCCAGCAAAATACATTTGCATGACACTCTCTGTACATGGTTCAGAGCATGGCACACCCCGATCGCAGCTTTTATTCTCTTCAAGGGCCTGGCCCTGCAAACACTTAATTTTACATGTGTAAGTAGAGTCCCACTGAAGCACAATGGAGCTACTCATGCAAATAACATTGAGAGCGTGTAGGGCTGTGGCTCTGTTTCACTGTTCCATCTGCAGCAGACCCAGTTTTAGAGGATCCTGCCATGCTCTCAGTCATTGCCGCTCACTTGTGCCAGTTAAACTATTTATGTAGCCACATGCATAGGTGAGCTGTTTAAACGATCCAACTTTTTTTTTTTTAAGCCCTACTAACAAGAACAAAACCTTAACACCAGACCAGCCCTGATGTAGATTTCATCCCCACAAGCAGCTGAACTGGCACAACTGGAGGAGGTGGAAACATCTGAGAAACTGGAACTTTTGAAGATGGGACTGAGGGAAGCTGAAATGGAGACATGGATAGCGTGTGAAGGATGGAGACATTACCCTTTTCTTGAGTCACACCCTGCTCCTGATCACTGACTGTTTGAAGTGGAGCCTTCTCCAACCACACACAGTCATTCCACATGAAAAACTTTCACCTCGAATACAACAGTAGATTGGGCCTTTTCAATCAATAATATTTTAAAAAACCTTGCCTCAAGGAAAGTTGTCAGCAGTCAGAAGAATCTGACAACAGTCCCTATACCCAGGATCAGGGATGGGCACTTCTCCTTGCAGGTAGAGGATGTCAACACCATGCACCATGTAGCCTGTATATTGCTGCTTCTGCAGTCACAGGATCCCTTACTATTAGCTTTGACATGGCACATTTGGGCCATGCAAAGTATCCCCTACAATTTTTTGTTTTAAGTTTAGGGGCTATTCTATCTCTAGCAACTCTGTGCTGAAATTGCATCACATTTTTCCTGTCTGCCGAGGCGAGATTTCCCTCCTTGAGTGCGACTCTAACCTTCCAGCAGGGAAGCTCCACTAACTCCTTAAGAGCTTTGCTCTCTACACCGCTTCCCGACCTGCGTTCGTGTACACCTGCGCAAAGTGGGTGTAAAGCACCATCGCGGCTGGAAATTAAGAGCACGCACCATTAGGAGGATGTTTTGCTTTGTTTGTTTGCTTTAGGTTTGGCGGGGTTTTGCCCTCTTTTGTGCTCCCGTGTAAATGATCAGCACAGCGGTGGGACAAGAGAGATCAGCCTCTATGAAACCATTTTCTTGCAGGCTTTGAGGTTTACACTGCTGCATGCTCTAATGAGCCTTCTCGAAAAGAAACAACCCATTTCTGTAAGGAATCCAGGTGATTATGGTTTGCATACCGCCGTGATCTCTCTGCATGGGCACAGGGGAGTTGCCTTCATGAATCTTGCTGCAAGATGAAGTCTGAAGCTGGACAGTGTGAAAGAAATGGGAAAAGACCGCAGGGAGGGGTAGTTTAACATCCATTGTTAAGTTAAAAAAAAAAAAAAACCAACCTTCTTTCAGAAAGTCTTTTATTTATTGTAAATCATTCCTAAAAGATTAGGAAATCAGGCCTGGGGGAGGGGGAGAGATTGCTGTGGCTTTCTTTCTTGTTCGGTTTCTTTTAGTATTAGACACTAACCCGAGTCTCCTCAGTTTTGCTGAGCCTCCGTCCTGCAAACCACCAGAGAATATTTTTAACATACTTCGGGGGAACACTCCCTCTGCACCCCATGGTGGGTGGGACTTCACAGCCTCCCAGAGGATGCAAATGCCTCTCTATCCATATCTATGTCAATAGCCACGTACAGTCACACACATCCCCCCAAAACACACACATATGCAAACCCCACTCCTGTCCCCACTGCTGTGAAAAAATGACCTGTAATTCACCTACAGCAATGATTACTGCCCAGCTGGCTGCACAGGGCAGGGAGCTGTGTTGGGAACGAGACTGGCTGATGGATCAGACCAGCACTGGCTGCACATCACCCCAAGGCAACAGTGTGCAGATGATGGCAAATTCACCTGGGCAAGCAAGGCCCTGCTCTTGCTTTCCTGTCTGCACCAAAAAAGAGAGAAACAGTTGATGTTGTGTTTTCCTGTTCACATGAACACCCAAACAGTGTGAGCCTTAATCAAGCTTGGGCTGGAACATGGGACTGTGCCTGTGGTTAAAATATTCTTCTGGACATCCAGGAAGACTTACAGTTGACCTGCCCCCTTGAAGACATTATCTCACATCAAAAACTCTGGTGTGATGAACAAATCCCATGTATTAAAACACTCCAGTTGCAGAATGCTCTTGCCCTATTTAGAAAGTCTTTTCTCAAGTCAGTAAGCAGGTATGAGGCAAATATCGTGCAGCCATAGAGATAAATGCTCAGCTCTATCTCCTGTGATTAAAAAAAAACAGGGAGAAGAAAAAGGAAGGGAGAACAGATACTGATTCAGAAGGGAAATCAGGTAAACAGAATCTGGGGAAGCATATGCTCATGTAACACATGAAAAATATGAATTCATACCAAACAAAGGTAGGAAATTTTGGCACAGAGAAGATTTCAGAAACAATGACTGCCCAGAAATACTGCTCCCACCACACTGTCCCTATGCTTTAGAGAGAACTGCTAACACACACTGAGTGCTGTGGTGCTGCCAGAATTTGTCTGCGGAATTGCCTGACCCTTGAGCCTTTTAAGATTCTCAACCATGACTTTACACTCCCTTTGTATGTGTATGGCCATCTTTGACATCAATGAGAACAGACACGGCAGCAGCTCACAAAATTGCCAAACTCACCTCCTGCTTCCCTTCAGCCACCTGCTGAGCCTGGTACAAGCCACCAAGCCCCCTTAAACAGCCACGTTCTCTGTGCTGCCTGCCCACAGCGCACCTTCATGGTGTAAAACCGAGCAAACAAATTTTCATTCCCAAAACAACATTTCTGAGAAAGCCAGGACCAGATGAAGAAAGCACCTCTCATTGGAAGCATCCTCCTCACAGGATAAATAGGAGGCTGAAACTGCCCTCAGACAGACAGAAGAAGTCATCTGTCGCCAACACATACAACAGCTCTCCTGGCATAAGGGGCTTTTTGTGCCTCCCAGCACTGCTCCTCCAGCATCCAGCTGCTCAGGGTGCCCGCCTGCTGCACAACAGGCCAGCAACATGGACAGATTCCACTCATGCTGTCCTTACAGTCAGCACAGAGTTGTTTGAGGGTAAAATTTTGCTTGTGTCTCTCCTTCAAGGCTACGCAAAAATAAAAACAACTTCAGCATGAATTCCCCTCTAGACTGTGCACAAAGAAACCAAGCCCCCACTGTACCGCAGACTGGCCCATTAAAGCGAATGGTTACATTCCTGCTATGAAAAAGTAGGCGTTGTTGTCTGTTTTGCGAGGCAGAAATCAATATTCCCGCCTCCTCTCCTTCTGCTATTTCACCTTGAGATACTCATGCTCAGTTAGATGAGATCTGAGTCTTACTCACTGATACTGCAACTTTTCCCTCTCCAGCATTTCACAGGGTCACGGGTGTTCTTGGAGTGCTAACCCGCTTGTAATTTACCACTCAGCTCCCCAAACTGATCACCACTGGTGACTGAAGTAGTGACTGATTCTCCTTCCAAATCACACCACTGCAGCCATTTCTAACTATTTATCTACACCCCTTATCTCCATCATTTTCCTCCCTGTGTCCTCCAATAACAACCCTCTTTCTGCCACAGCCTCTCTCCTCTCCGGACCCCTATAATTCACTCCCTGGTGCTAGCCTCTTCCATACCGTGGCCATCTTATAGAAACGATGTTTTACTGTGAAATGCCCCTCCTGCTCTCACTCTCCCTCTAATCTAACTGTGGGGGATAGCTTGGTTAAGTGGATAAATGTGAGGAGTGGGGGGCTGTGCAAGGGGGGCAGGACCTGGGTGACTGATGCTGAGCCCAGGCAAGCCTGCAGCAATGTTGGCTGGGGAGAGGCAGGCAGGGGAAGACAAGCCAGTACCATCCCTCAACAGCTGCTCCTTCAACCAGGTTTCCCTGCGGCAGTTCAGATCCAGGGCCCAGACCGATTCCCACAGACCAGGTAGAAATAATGCCAGGCTGACTGGGCTGTTCGGATGAGTCCTCTTGGATGCAGCTCTGCCTACAATCATGCCTGCCTCTGTCACCTAGGGATTAGACAACTGCAATATGGTCTGTTTGGCACCATGCTTTAAATCCATTCATAAACTGAAGGCAGCGCAGAATTCAGCGCTCAGTTAGATAAGCCATGTCTCTCACCCTCGATCATTCTCACATTTGTGCTCCATTTTAATGCCATCTGACCACAGGCTCCCAGACAGATTTTAACATGTTCCTGTTGACCTCTAATGCCTTGCAACGCAGAACCCTTCCCAGCAGACATATCACCACTTATATTTCCTAGAAGCTGAAAAGACACCAAGTATTCTAGCACAGGTACCTAGGAGAGCAGAGTTGAGGGCTGTTCAGTCTTTAGTTTGCCATTGTTTGCTGGTGACAGTCTGATAAAATTGCTTGAGTTATAATGAAGACAGTTTTCATTATCTGTCATTTAAAAATGTCAAGGGAGCTTAGACTGAATGGATAGGTGCAACCTGTTGTTTCAAATAGCTTTTGATCAAAGAAATACATTTCAAAAGTACCAGCCACTGATTTACAGGTGTTGTACCAAAATTACATAAAACAGAGAGATGCCTCCAAAGAAAACACACAGATTTCCACCCTTGCTCTTTAGATTAGACATTGGCTTATCATCAGTATGGTGCTGACTTTCTCCTGCAGTAATCATCAGCTTTCAGATCTGCAAGGTCTTAGATGATAGAGGACAACACCAACAAAACCAGGACTCTTCACTATTAGAGGGCAATAGAGAGTTTTGGCTTAGCTACATAAACGCTTCACTCTTGTTCTTTTCCATTTTTACTTATGCACTTTTATGGTGCAAACTGCAGACCACTTTAGCAACAGATGTCACGACTGGACATACTTCTGCCCAAACATTTTGCTAGTCCCTCTCCGCTAATGGTGCTGGCCTCTCACAGCTGAACTGTAAGAACAGACTGCATGAATGTTCCTAAGTCCATCTGAGCACAAAATCTGCCAGCTTATTTTAAATCATACCAGGCTATTCCCCAGCAGGAATTCATCTGCTGACAATACCTGCCTTGCAGGTCCTGAGAGACACCTAGGACAGCAAGCTTCTATCCTTTTATTTCAGAGCATCCATTTAACATGTGAGCTGCTGCTGTAGAAGGGACTGGCCTTGGTAATGGAAGTCTGATGGGACACTACCTATGCCTTGACTTGTTTACAACATGGGCTGCTCCTATACACAACCTGCACCTTTTGCCTGCCCTGTCTGTCAAACCAAAACAAAATTAATTCCAGCAGTCTGTCCAGCATGCAAGAAATGCACATAATACTGCGTGCAGTGTCCTTAGAAATCACTTGTATTTTTGGTAATTGCTTTAATATGAGCATCCAGCAACAAACAGTGCAGCAGGAATCTCCTGTAAATATTTAAATGCTGTAGCACAGATACCTTCCACTTTAGAATCTGATAACAGATTGCTGCTGCTCTGTCCAGTGACACAACTTCAGCCTGCCTGCATCCCATACAAGTCAGCTGGCTTCCTCTTCCAGGTCCTTATTTCCCCCATGTGCAGAGACTGAAGTATCCCCTGGGTGTTCCTGCTCTTGGTGGTGTATATGATGTTCAAAATTAAGGTGATCATGACGAAGGAGAGAAGGACTGAGCCTTAGGATGGTGGCTTCTGAAAGTCACAAATGTGAGGAAGAAATAAGAGTTCTTCTGAGACCTGATCACTCCAGCGTCTTGTTTCCATTAGGACAATGTTTCCCAGGCATTTACTTGAGTCATCCTTACAAAGCATCTCCCAAAGAGAAGGGTTTATGTTCCTGGCAACATGTTCCAAAAAAACGCGTCCCCAGCTCCCTGCTGCCATAAGCAAATACAATTCCAATGATTTCAATAAAGCTGCACTTTCTGTGGCCCTAAGGCTATAACACTACAGTAAACAAAGCCAAATTCCATAAGCCAGATGCTTTAAGGTCTGAATCTAGGTCTTCAACATCTTACAGATACGATCCACCAAAAGATGGCTGAACCCACACCATCAGCTGGCTGTCACTAAGATGTTTCAGCCACCAGCAGAACACGGACCCTGGGGCCTCATCCTGGGGCACAGAAACGGCTGGTGGACACCAGCTCACTCCTTGAAAGGGCAGTGGTACCTCACTCCTCCAGGATCTGTGCTGTGCCAACACTCTCAGCCTCCCTGCTGAGTCCTCTGCCCTCTACAAAAAGAAATCCCTGTTCTCCACTCTAGTAGCCACAAGGATAAGTTTGAGAAACTAAATGCTGACACCAAAACCAAACAACCTTACAATATCAGCTGTTTGCCACTCCCATTTATTCCTTTCCCTGTCTTACGACTTGTTTTCCCTTTACACCTAAAACATCCAAACAAACACCACTCAGTCCAAGGAAGGGCCGGCTCAAGGCTCTTGCCAGATTAGATGTGGGATCCACTGGCACACAGTGAAAGCAGACCATGCCTCAGTCAGATGACAATGCACATCCTGGGGTAATAAGGATTGTAATGCTGGATAGTTGCTCAGGACTGAGAGAATGCAGCAAATGAATGGTCTTTCAGCTTCACAAATGGTCCCTGAGGAGCAGCAGTAAGGGTCTCTGGCTTGGTAGTGCAGTCTGGGGAATGTGCTGTACACAGCTCCAGTGAGTAATGCTGAAAATCCATAGGCAAAGGAAACATTTTAAAAGAGAGGAAGAATATCTACTTGAAATCAATACCATGAAGGTCTCTAAAAGGCAACACTCTGCAAAAAAGGACACATTTGCCACATATAAATCTTTAATGATATCTTGTAGTTTTAACAAAGCATTAAAAAACCCAAACAAACAAAAAACCAAAAAAAGAAACCCCAGTTGCTGTAATACACCTGAGAGAGCAATCATCCTCACATGGCAAAATATGATTTTCACACCTGGTAAATGAAATAACTGCTGCATCCCAAGGCCAGGGTTAGGGTCTAAGGTGAGCTGTTAATGGAAGGTTAGAGACCACAAAACGGCTCTTTGGGGAGCACCTCTCAGATGCTCTTTTCATGTCCAGCAGTAATCAGAAGGCAGTGGTAGCACATACTGAAGTCACTGTCACCGACAGTGGTTCTAACTGTGCAGTCACCAGCTGATAGCTCACACTGAGATAGCTGGCTCAGGAGAAGGCTCACGCTCCTGTAAGAGCAATCCTGTATCCTTTCATCTCCCTCCTGGCACCCCTTCTGCAGCATGGTTAACCACTCACTCCCTTCTCACAGATGAGGAGTGAAGCTGCAGAGCTGAGACAACAAACTTTGCAACCTCATCCAGCTAAAGTCTCTGCACCGTTAAAACAAAAGCAAGCACAGAAAATCAAGGAAAATCCTGATCACAGGACACGCTGGTAGGAACCCAATGACATTCAGAATCTGTCCTGTATCAGCATACTACACTGCTGGATCCAGGCAGGATGGCTACACAGTTTGCCAATCATTCAGGGACATGAGAGAAGTGAGGCCTGTGGGGAGTCAACAAACCCCAGAGGTACGTTCAGATATTTACAAAAACTCCAAGTGGAATCAGCAAGAGGAAGAAGCACAGAGAAAAACACTACGTGATCTAGCACCAAACAAGACACATGACTTAACAAGACGCTTTAGAATATCTGGCTCCACAAATTAGACTGTGATTCCCAGATCTTTAGCTCCCAGCTCCTGCTGATTTCTGAGTATAAAGGGGATGTTTGTCACTCCCAAGATCAGACGCCAGCTCGAATGCCTTTCAAGAAGTACACAGATGAGCATGTTCCTAGGGAAGAATGAACTAGAGCTAAGCCTTCAAACGAGCACAAGGAGAACCTCCTGCCCACAGACAGGAAAGTGGTAACCTCCTTCACTTCCTTTGTGGCTTTAACCTAAACCACAACTCCTCCCTTTGGGTTAGAAGTCTCTTCCACTCATTCAGATGTTTGTCAGCTTGTCTCTCTAATACCCAGCATTCGTCACTGCCACATAGGAAAACAACCCCAGCTCTCCTCTTTTTTTCCTCTCTCCCACACCCCTTTTGCAGTTTCTTCCCTAAACTAGAAGGGCTTCAATGCCTGGGAAAGCAAGTCTAAACTACAGCTCTTCAGGCACAGGCACAGAAATTAGCAATTGCAACATAAGGGGGCAGGGAGAAAAGAGATGTTGGCATACAGGCTACACCAACATTTGGGAATGCTGGCAGTGAGGAAACATTGCTGCCAGCAGGAAGAGCGATGCCAAAATAACTCACAGGGCTTTTCCATGAGTGCAAGCACTCCTTCCCAGCCCAGGGTGCAACATCCCTCTTGCTCCCCAGGAGAGCTTCAGAGCACGAATGACGTGCTGAAAGCGAAGGGCGGAGCAGGAGGAGCACAGGGAAGAGCAGTGGTGCCACTCGGGAGGCCCTCCCTTTGCACAGGGAGGTGAGAAGGATAGGCCCCATCATCCCCAGTGTGGGGCAGGGAGAGGTGGCAGCTCCCCCTCAGAGATCCCATCATCTGCTGAATCGAGGCTTAGCGATGTGCCAAACAGCGGCTCCCACCCAAAACACTCTCCAAAGGCTTAACCTTTAGACATCTAGGTGATACTGGGGTTTTTAGAGACGGCTGAGGCTCCTGAAAGATTGGAGCACTTTTCTGAGTAGGCATTTTTTGCTACGTGCCTTTACCAGGTAGTCAGAGAGGTATTCAGTGGGAAAGCTCTCCCACAGCTCCCATTGCAACACACAACCGGGCAGCCACACACAGTGCTGGGTGATGCAGTCACTCCCTTGCCACCTGCCACTCCCAGGACAGTTCGGGACCAGGAAGCATGAAAGAACAAGCGTTTTATTCCTTCAAGATTTTCAGAAATTTCAAATAACTGTTCTACATCCGATCAGCTAAAAAAACCCCAAAACCAAAAACCCACAAAAAAAGTAGTTTTCAAAATTTCTACCTAGAAACTACAACTAAATGAATTAAATGCAAGGTTTCATTTCACCTTCTTGAAATGTTTCGATTTGACAGCTCTAAAATTTTTCTCCATTTTTTTTTCCCAAGATGAAACACAAAACTGGAGTCAACTTTTCCTGAAAATAGCAACAATTCTGGCAAATCAGCAATTTTCGAAGAAAAATTATCTCTGGAGAAAAATCCCAGCAAAACCTAGTTCTGTTAATTCCTCCCAACACCACACAAGAATATGCCTCCATGGTGTAATTCCCCCTTAAGTTTCATAGCAACTCTGATTCAGACATATTGCACACACAGATATTAGAATATGCCTTTGACATCACCAGCACAATGCAAAACAGTGTATATACAATATGGCCAAGCAACGCTGCTATGGAAACCCTTGCTTTGAATTCCCGTGTTCGGGGTGTTTAAATTCTTATCCCTAATATTGCTTTAACAGAATTCCGTGTACTTCATTTGCTCAAGTCATCTCCTTCTCTCTGGGAGAACTCTTCCCCCTGGAAAAGAAAGATGTTTTTGTGGGTGAAGCAGAAGGTGATGAGGCCTGCACTGCGCTCCTGGTGCTGCCATATACACCAGCTCCATGAGCCACAGCAAGAGAAGTAACTGATCCGTGCCTCAGTTTCTGCAGCTGTAACATGGAAATAAGATGACGTGTTACTTCGGATATGACTCCAATGTGCTTAGAAATCCTTTGTGACAGCCAGAGGATACATGCATTCCTATTTGTTACTTTCTGTAGGCGAGGAGTTACTGTCCTCTGCAGACCTATGCTGATGATCTCTCTGTGTTGGAGAACCAAATCAGGAAGTACAGTCGCCCACTCATGTAGCGAACAGATAAGTAATAAAGCAGCACACTTGCCAACTCCTAAGGAGGTGGTTTCTTAAAAAGACATAGGAAGCTTTCGTGTTTTGATGCTGACTAATTTCAGAAAGTTCCCATTTCATTCTCTTCATTTTAAACTTCTTCAAAAAACATGTTTACCCGACATTCTGAAGGGTCCTCAGCTAGGGAGGAGCAGACCAGCCAGACTGACAGTAACACTGCTGGAAGAGGACTCTCTATCTGTCCATCTCCTCCAGTTCCAGGTGCTCCTGGTGGCCCTAGCGGTACCTTCCAGGTCTCACCTCGACAAGGAGAGGACACTGCAGCCAGCAGTGGCCATGTGAAACTGTGCCAGCTGCATCCTGGGATGTACAGCGGCACCTCCCCCAAAATCTGAGCAGAATGTGCAACCTAATAACCATCGCCCAGCAGCCAAACTCACCCCTGCAATCCAGTGATCGCAAATGCAGATTAACTCGCTCGCATTTGTCTGATGGTGTAATTGCCAGACTGCACATTCAAATGAGTATTTGTTTAACTGTGTGATACACAGATAGAGCTGATACACTTGAGGCCAAATTTACCCCTGTTGTAATTTCCCTAACTCCAGTAGCAATTACTCAAAGGACTAATTTGGCCCACAGTGTTTCCTAGTACATGTGATTCATCATTTCTTTCCTATAACAAAGAATAATACCCTGTTTCAATCAGTGATGTCCTGGCCTCCTTGAGGCTGCCGGACTCCCTGCTTAATCAGACATAAAACAAATCACTTGCAGAGGCAGAGGCGTACAAGCATGCTTTAATTACAATATTGTAACACCAATTAGAGATCTATCTAATCGAGGACTCAGTACTTCCTACTCGAGTATTACTCCCATGTTGGGATAATTACTGCTAATTAAGCTTGGAACTAATTAGGCCAAATGATCTCATTTATACCAACATAGATGACTTCTAGGAGTTCACACACATACAAAAAAAGTCCAAGGGTGAGTTTATCATTCCTGGACTCATCAGCACTTCACTTTCTAAATGGACTGGCTTTTCCCAATGGACAATCCCCACTAGAACTCAAATCCCAGATCTCAGATGATCACACATTCTCCCAAGGTGGAGAAACACTCTCTGAAGGCATTTCAGTAGGTTGGCCCAAGTCACCTTCTATTCTGTTCTTCTATTCTAACTGACACAGTGGATTAACAGAACCATGTCCCATCATTGCCTGGTTTATTCCAAACCTCCAGGCCACTCTCACACAATTATTGTTACAGTTCTCAGTGCACTTAGCACTACCCACACCCCCAGGATAGCTGCACACAATAAGGAGATTAGCTAGAGGGTGCAGTGCAGATAGCTAAGACAATAACTGAAAAAAAACCCTAAACCAACTCTTAAACACTCGAACAGTCACAGGTACTTGTTGAATGATTTGCATCAATCCTGCTTAAAATCAGAAATAGCACTCC
Organism: Prinia subflava; assembly: GCF_021018805.1. Classification (NCBI taxonomy): domain Eukaryota; kingdom Metazoa; phylum Chordata; class Aves; order Passeriformes; family Cisticolidae; genus Prinia; species Prinia subflava. Next base: position 788,626 of record NC_086271.1, read on the forward strand.
AAAACTGCTCAGTAATGGTAGCTCAGCTGTGCTGCAGGTGATGGCTGAGGGCAGGGGCTGACTCTGGCTAATGGAGCTACTGTCTGTGCTACAGGACTTCCCATCTTCACATCTAACCAAGTATTGCAGTCAGAAAAATAAAGGACAGCCCATGAAGCCATATTTATGTTACAGTTTCTCCTCCTCCCCCCTAGCCCCAAAATTCTGCACCAACTCAGCATTGAGATTCTCAGGTTGAAGTGTCACCAAGGCAACTTCCATTTAGACCTGCTCTTGGCTCATGGAAACAAGTCACAAGCAGTAAAGAGGGTGTTCCCCACCCAATGGTTGAAGGTGGTGGGGTAAAACAAACCTTAAAAATAAAACCTTTACATTTTGTCTGGGTATTTTAGGGACGATGAGTTAGCTTCTCACCCAAAGACAGTTTGCACCAGTGGCATGATTTCCTTCTCCAGTATTGGCTGATTTCAGATTCATGGCTGAGTGAAAGAAGAAAGCCACCTACCAGAACACCAGTCCCACCTCTCCAAGTGACTGCACATCCTGCAAATGAAAGGAAAGACCAGTGTCCAGGACCTGGCTGGGAGCACTCATCCTGGCACCCATCTGTCTGCGCTACCAACTTCACAAACCTACAGTCTCTTGTCCCTGGGCACCTCAACACCTCTGCTTTGCCTGCCATGTCTGCGGAGGCTGCAAACCAGGTCTGTGCTAACAAACACTACAGGTAACTCGGGAAGAGTTCAGTCACTGGCACTGCTCATCTATTCTTCCTACTCCTGCCTCGAAATCAAGCCTTACAGGACCCACTTCAAGGTGCAGCATTGCTTTCTCCTTACTTCTGGCTTTCCCTCACCAGCTGCCTTTATTACTCCTAAAGCTTCCTCCTAAACACTTCATTTTCTCACGCTTTCTTGTACTTCAGGCTGGAATCCTGAAGCCGCTGAATCCAGGAATTCACCATTGTCTCCAGGTCTTCTTCCAGCCTGCCCCTTTATCCTCACAGCGATCATTGTTCCCTGGTGAGTCACAGACACCCCCCCCCCCTTCTCCCCTCCAAATGCCTCCTGAACAATCTTCTCTTTTCCAAAGCCTGTCAAAACTGAGCCCAGCAGGATTCCCTACACCAACCTGACCTGGTTACAATACCTCCTGGAACTGATCCTCCAGCTGTCTGTGAAATTTCTGTAGAAGTGCCACTTCTTTATGCAGTACCATTAGCAGAAGACTAATAAATAATGCACAGGAATAACACAATCCCCAATAAACAATGTACTGCTTCTTCTCCTATTTTCTTAAGTGAGCAACATGGATCCTAAATCTGATCTCCCCCTCCAGTTGTTACCCAATCCTCATCTCAGCTACCAAACTCTCTCCTCCCTCCCCTAGCAAGCCTGTCATTCCTTTCTTCCCAGCTGCCAGAGGCTTCGCGGCTACCTCCTCCAGCCCAAATACACTGGCAGACATGAATGCAAGCGTCCACACAACACAAATGCAAACAATCCTGGCACATCTCAGGTTGCATGTTGAAAATGCATGTTTCCATACGCTGCAGTAGCATATGGAAACATGCACAGCCCACTGAATATCATATTTATTTGGGTATCTGCTGGAACCCCTGCAGGAAGAGGTGAGTTGGAGGAGATCATCTAATGAAAACAAAATCACTGAACCCGAAGTCTGGGCAAGACTGTGGTAGATATATGATCAGGGCAGTCTTCAGCAGAAGCACACATTGGGCCCAGGGGGCCTCTGAATGGCTTCTTTAGCGTTAAAAGGGAGGAATTCAGGAGCTTTAGATCAGAAGTACATCCCAAACGGGCATTAGACTCTAATAAATAAGGTGCTTTACACTGACAGAATGCCAGAACCCTCCCAACATCCTCCCCACGGCCTGCATACAGGCATCTCTACAGTTGCTGGTGGTTTGGATGGCAGAAACCAAGCAAACAATCTCCCCACGTCACAGAGGAGGGAAGGGAAGCAACATCCTGCCGAAGGAACATCAAGCCACAGCCACTACAGAAAGCACCATGAACGCTCTAATTTGGGACTGCAGTAAGTCCTTCAGGACAGGGACTGTCTCTTTCCAGGGTCTGGACAGCACACTGCACAACGGGACTCCAGTCCCATATCAGCACTTCAGCATGCAGTGTACAAATATTTACTGTCACCAGCGGCCTGCAGAGAGAGGCTGTCTCAGATGGACCTCCCCAGGGGCATCTGTGGAGATGATGGAAGCCTGAGTCAGTGACCTAAGACCCAAACCTGGGGAGCTCGCTGCAAGCCACAGTTCAGCATGTCCTCCTTCTAGACAGGTTCACTTTTTTTTTCAAATACTCACTGATTTGGAGGTTATAGCACTTTTTTTCCTGAGCAAATGCCATAATCTTACCCAGGGTCTGCATACATGCAGAGTTGGTGGCCAGCCCTGCACGGTCAACCCTATATTTGAAAACAAGAGGCAAAATGTGCAAAGAAACACACAGAGGCAAGAAATAAACAATATCTCATTCTCCCAGCACACTAGCCATGGGAAAACACACAGGGTCCCAGCAGCAAGATGGCAGGAGTGTGGGGATGTTGGCCCTGTCCCCTCACATCCTGAATATCTGGACTGGTTCCAGCTCCTTTTACAAAAGGAAAGCAAAGGGGCTGCTGCTTACTGCAGGCAGCTACCAGGTTCATAACCTCAGCCCTTCCAGGAGCTCAGGCTCTTGTTGAATAAGGCAGGGACATATCCCTAAGTCTGAAGTTTAGAAAAAAAGATGTATTTATTTATTATTTTCAGATATCTGAGTGCAGTAAAGGTCAGAACACTTATCTTCTGGGGTTGGTTCCTGCTCCCACTCATGTGGTTCAAAACCAATTGAATGATTTTCTGCATACTTCTCAGGCAGAAAAAAAAATCCAGGGGGAATGAAACCTGATACAGGGCATTTTCTAAAGAGGATCTGTGGGAAACAAGGATCCACCGCAATGGGAGGAAGGGCTTGTGGGCATTCCTGGGTACCTCCTCCCCAGTCCCTGTTGCACACAATGAAACATGAATAAAGATGACTGAGGAGGCCACAGCTTTTTACCTACGTTTTAGCCTCAGCTGATATCAAGGACTGGAGTGCACAGTATCACCTCCGTGATACTCCCAGAGCTGCGTTTTGGGTGACAAGATTCAAGGACATAGCTGCATATCCTGTGCCCTGTGCACCGGCTGCTCCATAATCTCCAAGATTAATTTATGCAAAACATGGGAAGATGTGCTTTTTCCTTTTGCAGTGAATGACTTCATTAACCTTTCAGAAGCTTGCCAATAGTGAAGTAGAAGCAATGGGAAAAATCACACTTCTGGGAAAAAGGGACTTCTGCCATGTAGCTAAGAGCACATACCTGGGAGAAGCCAAAGACACCAGCAAATGATGGACTCTGGTTTAGAAATCTGCCTTCCTGCTCTGCTCTCTCTCACGCCCTCCAGTCTCTACCCTGCTCTTGCAATGGTTCTCCTCCCCTGGCTTCTGACAGCTCAGGGCATGACCAGGGAGACAAGGAAGCCAGATGGAAAGGCAAATAAGGCAGAGGGTTTTAGACAGAGTCTGGAGAGAGACCTAGCCCAGAGGCAGACCAGGAGGAAAAAAGCAGGTAAAACAGGTGAAGCAGGTACAGAGAGGGAGAAAAACGGCTGTGGGAAAAATGGGAAAAGGTGCACAACCCCTTGGATGGTGCGCGAGGGAGATCATCCAGCACACGAAGGAAGGGTTGGAGTGTTGCAGAGACAGAAGGGAGAAATCAGGAACTGTCTGGTCAGAGGAACTGAGGCTCATGACTTTAATGAGCCTGGGCCTGAGTGACACCTGGTAGGGGGAAATGTGCTAGCCATGAGTAGAGCTAAACTCCACTGGAGGCCAAGAAGTCACCATGCCCTCTCCTGTAGGACACTGGATGAACTTCAGCACATGGCCATCTGCTTGACCTCTTTGTGCCTTGCTGTCAGGAACACCTTGTGAGCCCTGATCTGTCTGTCTCTCCCATCAGCCTAGATGCAGCCATCTCTCCCTGCCCTGAGAAAGGGACTTCTCCATGCCACATGTGCCCTGTGTGGGATGAAAACAGAGTCCATGAGGGGATATAAAAACCCACCACTTTTCAGTTGCTGCCGCTGGACATGATCCTTGCAGCCAAAATCCTGTCCCTGAAGAGAGGTGGTTAAATACACCGCAACCACCCCGGCTGTCTCGGAGGAAACCCTATCCCACATCAGATAGTGGGATAGCCTCCTCACGGGATCAGGTGGCTCTCTCAGGCAGATGGGAGAGGGGCTCTCCCTAAGGCAGTGATCCTGTTGTTCCTGTCCCGTTGCAACAGCAGGACACTAAGCACAGGTCTCCCAGGAACACAGCACAGTTGTGTTGACCTGCTGTGTACTGGTTTGTGGGCTCAGCACAACTCTCCCATCAAAATGCACAAGGCTTCCCAGACCTTTAGTGCCCATCCTCTCACTCCTCCATCACGGCTTTCCCTGGCAGAGCATAGGGCCCTGAACTCAGCTAGAAGTGACACATAGGACGGTCATCCTCTCAACAACCAGAGATGTCAACAGGCAGCCAGGCACAACACAATCCATGTTTTCAGGACAGGGTGTCTAGAGCCAGGGGGAAGTCAGGGGAGTGGGAATAGGACAATGGGTCAAGTCCAGAATAAGTCACAAGGTCATGTCCGAGGAGGTAAAGTGATATCAGTAGACAAAAATTGAGACTACAGACTTCATCAAGCTTGCAGGCAGAAACAAAGTAGTCAGGCATTAAAGTGACAACCGTGCTGCAGCTCAGAACGAGACGTGAGGCAGCTCCATCCAGAGCCAGTGGCACACACACAGAGGGAGTCTTGCCTTGCTCCCTCACAGGGCAGCCCCCACCCCGGGCACGGCTGCAGCAGGGGGCTGCAGGATCCCCCTGTCCTTCTCCCTCAGGCCTGGCCAGCCAGCCCTGCCAGCAGCTCCTGGGCAGCCGGGCCGCAGGGACACGCGGCCGGCAACAACAGAAAGGGGTCCGCGGTGGAGACACACATAAGGGAGGAATTTGGAGGATAAACTAGAGGCGAGCGATAGGAGTGTGCGGCACAGGAATAGTGGGGGAGGGTAGAAGATACAGGGTGAGAGAAGAAAATGACATGAACAGAAGGAAGAGAGCTGCAAATAGAAGGGGATATGGAAACAGCAGAGAGAGACAGATTGCAAGAGCCGTGGAAGTAGAGGAGACCTAAAGGGACAGAATATAATAATAACAACTCTTAAAATGAGAGGAAAAGGGGAGCGAGGAGAGGAGAGAGGAAAAAAGGTAGAAAGGAGAAAGGCGAGGGGTGAGGGGAGAGGGGAGGGATTTATGATTTCCTGGAGAGGGAAGACAAATGCCCTGCATGTTTTTCTCCTTAGTTTTCAAAGGTTTTCTGGAAGCAGAGTGAAGACTTGTCATCCTCATTTGAAGAAGGGAGGAACTACGGCACAGAGACAGAGAAGCAATGAATGAGTGAGGTGGTAGAAAGAAGCTTGGCTCCCTACTTTCAGCCTTCCATCAAAGACACAGGTGAAGAACAGTCTAGACTTTCTTCTCCTGAGCACACCACAGAGAATCCACTACTCAAAGATGGTAGGAAGAGGGTCTGCTAGGAAAGTACGAGATAACCCAAAGTAACATAAGAAAAAGAAGGGTACCTAGGGTTTTTTGCCAGCACTACAAACATCTCTGGAGATCTGTGTTTAGACGTTTTTAGAGTAAATTAACCTAGAGCACACCAAAACGAGCACTGTCTGAGTGCTTACGTGGGGAACTGCCCACAGGGAGGTGTTGCAGTGTGGGTTCAGGTACTTGCCAACCCTCCCAGCCACAGGCAGCTGTAAGAAAAATGGAAAGAGGGTGCACGGGAGCCTGCGTGACAGGGGCTCTGCTCCTGCAATGCTCACTGATGTCTTTTGTTTGCAGCTTTTTTTTTTAGGTGTTTAAAATTTATCCAGTTTAATTTGTACCAGCTTTGTGTTTCAGCTGCCACTACAGAAAACAGGCTTTTTGTGCCTACAAACAAACACCAAGCCCCCAAGCACACGTACACCCAAGCCAAACATAGTTTGTAAGAGCCTTGAATAAACCAAATACCTGGTGCCTGCTTGAACTCCCGCACGCACTTGGGCAAACAGAGCTTCCCAGTTACTCCCTGCACACAGGAACCCAGAAGATCCAGCATTTTCCTGATCTCAGACAACACTACTTTATGGCTTGCTAGCACAAGAATTGTCTAGGATTCCCTCATCAATGAGTGACAAAGGTCTCTCTGCTATAAATTGATGTTAATGGCAGGTTGTGTACCTTGTTTGTTTATTGCCAAGGAGGAATGTTTGCTGTGGCTGTCAAGTTTATAAAAATATTCCCATGACTTCAGACAGCTTGGCATTTTTACATGCAGCTGAGAGAGTGCGTGAATGTACAGATGAAAAATTGAAGAAACATTATTGAGGCTGGAAAAATAATATCTCCTAGCACCACTGAGGTGGCTTAGAAAGGCCAGGAAGGTCAGCGTTACTTCTGAATAAAATGCATTTTTCTCCCACCAGGGGTTTCTGAAGAGCTGGCAATAATTAAGCACTACAACACCTTTCTGAAGCAGATAACCCAGCTGAGGCCATCTGAGGTTAAAGGACTTGCCCACGATCACACAAAGCAAATCAGTGGCAGAGAAGAGAATTAAACCCAACAGGCTTAGCTTCCATGACCCAAGTCCTCCACACCTGGCTGACATCCAGATGGGAGGACAGGAGCTGTGCCAGCTGTGGACCTGACTGTCAAGCACAGGTCTTCCCAGACAGTCCAACAACTGGGCAAAGAGCGGAGCGACAGGCACCCACCCCAACTTCAGACAGTAATTGTGAAAACAAGTGACAGAAGGCTGGGAAGCAGTGCCTAGTTACCAACCATGGTGCCAAGTGGATTAAATATACATCGATAGATTCAATTACAAAGAGCAGCATGCAAAATGGGAGTGATTGCAGTCAAGGACCCAGGATGGCAAGAAACAACCTCAAAATAAAATCACAGGTTTCGGTAAGAGGAAATCCATGCTTCCAGTGGCCATGGAGAAAGTTCAGCTGTCAGTCCCCGGGGGTACTGTCCCAGGCCACCCCAGGCTGGGAGGGTGCAGTGACACCCTAGCCCCGAGGGCTAGTGAGAAGCCTGCAGGACTCAAGTTTAGTGGGCTGAGAGAGATCCATATCACCTGATGCTGAGCAGCCCTTTGTTATCACTGTCACCAGAGAAGCTGGAGAGTGAGGTGCAGAGAAAGTGAGCTGTTCTCCTGTGTCCCCCCCACCAGCTGCCTGCATCTCACTGGGGCAGGGCTGAGACACATCACTGAGGGAGGAGGAGGAGACCTGCTGCACACTTTGGGGGTCCTGGGCTGGAATATCCAAGGACACTTCTCTCAGCATGGATATTCAGCCTTGCATCCACCGTGCCCAAATGCATGTTCTGTTCTGGGGGGCCCTGAAAGTACTGGATTTGGCAGAAGGTGAGATCAGATCCTGACAGCATTGACAAACTCAGCAGTTCAATACTCCTCATCTGTAGGGGGAACAGGAGCTCACTCTGCTCTCCTTCACCCATGCATTTCCTCAGGATTTCAAAGCACTATGGAATTTTCATTGCAACCCCCCCAAACCACCTCCATCCTGGACTTATCATGACACACACACTGCCACGATCACTAGTAAAGATTTAAATTCCTTCTTCTTGGAGCAAAAATAGAAAGGATAATCATTCAGCACTCCATACACACAGCTGTCACCTGAAAAATGCAGGTGAACACAGTTAAATGGAAAGGCAAGTACAATGTCAGACCATTTTTTGGTACCTGGAGAACTAGACCAGCAGTATTTTGCATGCAAGATTACAGGTCTGTGTGCAGTTGCATTTTCACATTCCATTACTGCAATTGCACACAGCCAGTTACGTGCCTTAGCAGCGGCTTACAAAAGCAATTGCTGCTAAACATACAAAATCCAGCCCCCAGATGCACACGCGCAAGACTGAAAAACTGGTCCTTATTTTTCTGCCACAGAAAAGATGTGTATTCGCTGCCTGCGCCTGCTCCCTGTGCAAACACCACACCAGCATATTTCCTTGCATTTGTACGTTGAGCCACATATTCGTTCAAGCTTTGCAATAACCTAAAATGTATACAGCATTTTGCAATAAGAAGCATCCCAAAAATGCAAAAAAGGCCCCAGTTTTTGCATAAAAAATCCTTCTCCCAGCAAGCAACTGTAACCACCTCTCGAGCCAGAATGTGCTGTCTGTTTAAGGCTCCAGAGAACACAGTGCTTACCCTTTAAGACAGTAAGAGATGAATACTTTTTTTCATTTAAACTATAGGGAGTTTTACCTAGATAGACTGCAATTTCCTGAGCTCAAATCTGGCAAAGTGCCCAGGGCTAAGACCACTCCCCCTTCTTCTTTTGGCAAAAATTACCATGGCGTCTTTAACAGTCAGAAGTAGTTTTTAGGGTTTTGTTTTCACAAAAGATGCTGAGAAAAACCCAGTTGCAAACAAGCTAGCCCGGGTACTGCAGAATTTCTAAGAACTAGACTGATGTTCAACATCTGAAGAGTGCTATCCCCAAATACCCTACCGAGGGATGGTTCAGTTCTGAGTCACAGGGAAGCGGACTGAATCACAAGTAGCCATTCCTGCTAACTGCTCTCATCCCCCCACCCATCCCAAGTTTACAATCCAAGCAGTGACCAGGTTGAGGTTAGCTTGGGAAAGCTGATGAGATCACAGTCTGGGGAGATACAGCCTCAAGATTTTGTTAACCGGCTCCTTGTTCTGCGTGGAGACACGGGCAGGAGTTGTTACACCAGGTTTACCATATGTTTATAATATTGTTGTTATGGGAATACATGTCCAGTCCATGTCACTGGCAAGTTGTGCTGTTTTCTGCTGGAAGGACAAAACAGAATTCACTGTCCAACAGAGCGCCGGGTGTGCGCATACTTCTAGCAAAATTTATCGTCGCATGAGTCACGCTCGGTGCAAAACCACACGCTTTGTCCGTGGGCTGCTGTGCAAGCCCGCCGTGGTGTCTGCACGGGCACACACAACCCTTTGGGGTGCTGGGCAAGTGTTACCCCAACTCACAGACTGCAGCAGGAAGCTCCACAAAAGCCTTAAGGCTGCCCATCAGATCAGTGCCAGGATCTCAGGCTCTGTGACACCTCCACGTCCCATAGCCATTTCTCACACGGGACCAGGGAAGGATAAAGCAGGGCCAATGTTGTTAACTCGGTTAGGGTCACAGCTCTGCATCACACAGACAAAGCATTTGCTTGCCCACGTGTCCCAAAATGGTGTTTAGGGCAGTGAGTTGGCTTATGGGACACAGGAGTTACCTGTTTGTGTGTTAGGGGCTGTTGTCAGAACTATGGTCCCTGGGCTGCCTGGCTCCTCAGGCACAGGGCAGGGAGCACCAGTGGTGCTCCCACTTGAGCCAGTGGCTCAAGTGGCTCTGCCATGCAGAAGCAGCACTGCACAACTAACTGCTGAGGAGAAATCTCTCGTCTGACAGCCCCCAACAAAATTCAGGCTGGAGGAGTGAAATATTGTTTACTGCCAGCCCCACCAACTCCTGAGCAGCCACTGAAGGCCTCTGAAGCAAGAGCAGCTGACTGAACAGCACACCACCAGTTCAAAGGAAAACCGATTTACCCATTTAGTCTCCTTCCAGACATCAGCAAACAGCATAAGAAATGGCCAACTCCCCTCCCCGCCTCCACCCCCCCAGCCCTGACACGTTGCCATTTTCTGTCCCCGTCTCCATGCAGCTCGTCACATCCCATGCCGTAGTTGAGGAACGCCGTGCAGGGTTTAATTGTGCACACGTTCTCCGGGGAAGGGCGGCATGGGATGTCCACAAAGGAGCAGAGGCAGGAGGCCAAGGCTGGTTATTGGCCTCGAGTCATACTTGCTGATTGGCGCGTCAAGGATTTTAAAGTGCATAGCTGATCAGATCAGCAGCTTGTCCTAGAAGGAGAAAAGTGACATAAAATATGCACAAGCCTTCCTTCTGTCCTGACAGCAGGTTGAGTTTTCAGATGATGTGGAAACAGCAGCCTGCTCTCCTCCCCCCAACATGGTCTCCTCTCCTGCCTTTGCTGCAGCGCTGCCGTCTTGTTCCCTGCTCCAGAGACTCTGCTCCCTCCCCAGCCTTCGTGCTGAGGCTCAGACTCCAGCCAAGGGGCTCCATGCCACTGTTTTTATGCCCACTCAGCCCTTGGCCTTTCTTCTCAGCATGCCAAGCAGGGGCTCATTAGTGTTCCCTGTTGTTAAGCTTTTGTGGCTCAAGCCCGTCCAGCGCCAAGCTGGAACAGAAAGGCCATCAAATCCCCATCCAGGAGGGTGCAAAACTTCCCTGTGCTGCCAGAGCAGCTGGAATTCAAACAGGTGATCCCGGAGAGGAAAGGTGTAGCGTGCACACGTGTGATCTGCGTGTGTGGGAGCAGCCTGTGAGCTCTGCCTGCAACGAGCTGGTGCTGCTTCGGCTTCTTCTCAAGGACAGTGACTTGGGGTCCATTTGGCCTGAGCTCTGTCCTCTGCATGTGCATGTGTGTAACATTTTATTTGTGCACGCGAGACGCCTGTGGCATGTCCCTACTCCATCACGGGAATGCTGCCATGAATGGAAAAGCTGAAACATGCCACACACTGGTTTGAAGTCTCAGCCACCTCACATGCAGTTGGTGCTATCGCAAAGTCGGCTGTCATACACTGCTGCTACCAGGCTGAGGGAATAAGCTATCCTGTGAACTGAGGAAAGCACCAGAGCTGGGCCATGTCTGTGCAGGAACCACGCTCACAGCACGTGCACGATGCCCCTCAAGAGGAAGAATGTGCAACACAAGCAGGTGTGTTTGCACAAACTTGCTCTTTCCATGTGTGTGGAGGGTGCATGTGTGCTGGGTGCATGGAAACATCGATAAAGCAATAAAAGGTTTATTTCAGCCCCACACTTCTTTTCACCAGGGACAGATGACTTTCTCCTTGTTATTGTCAGATTGCAGCAAAATTGACAGATTTTTACCAAGATACTTTAACAGAAGTCCCCTCTACCAAAGAAGCCACCTATGGAAAAGGCAAACCACATGCTCTCTCCTCATCCCCTCAAATGCAAATTCTTGTCCAAGTCACAATCACTCCAGCTACAAAAATCTCTTCCCTTCACCAAATGCTCCAAACTCTGCCAAGTCAGAAAACTCAACCTCTGTGTTCTCCCATCCTGGAAAGTCCTGCTACATCACACTTAGCTTAGCTGTGCTTTAGCCTTGCTCATGCCCAGATTCAGTTTAAAATTTTCCCTCCTTTAAAGCCCTCCAAGGAGATGGTCCAAGGTCTTCCTTAGACATCCTTCCTCCCCACTCCCCCATCTGTCTACAGATCCCCTCTGCACAGATTTTCCACCCAGCTTCAGAACCATAGGTGCTGGAGCTGCCTTCTTCTCCCCAGGTCCAGCTGCCTGGAGCAGGCATTTTTCCTCTCTACCTCATTGCCTGACAAGTCTCCTTTCAAACATGATCTGATACTTCTCCCCCTCCTGTGACGATAAACCTCAGAGTCTCTCTCCCTGCTTCTCACATACCTCCATCACTGGACTGACTGTAAGGCATGTGGGATAAAGGTATCATGGAAAACGTTACAGCAAATCACAGGGTTTTGCTTTGATTCTTTTTCTGCTTATTTATTTATTTTTTGAAGGGAGGTAACAAGTCAGAGAGAAGCTGGCTGAGATTTCTGCCGTACATTTTTTTGCAGCAGCAAGATCCTCCATCTTCCTTGCTGGATTGAATAGGGTCTCAGGACAATTTAGACTCCCTCCCCCATCTCCCATTCCTGCTCATATTCTTCAATACATGATGCTCTCCTCTCAGCCCTGACTGGGAAAGCACATATCCTCACTCTCTCCCCCTCTTCCAGCTCCTGCCTCGCATGGGTTGTGCCAGGACATTAGGATGATGAACATTTGTGCAGCTCAGAATCTTGTAGATTATTTTTTAACAAAACAACTAGAATCAATGAAATGATATAATGGCACACGACAAACTTAAAAGACCTGGTGAGGATGCACCTAGCATTTCAGGAGGCTTTCTCTGTTTCATGCCACAAGGAAAAAAAAATATCCCTGCAAATTTAACCAAAGCCAGTACCGATACTGTGATAAACCCGGGTGTGAGGAGCAGGGATTCTCTCCCCTTTGCCTTTCTTTTTTTTTTTTTTTTTTTTTTTTTTTTGGCTCTTGCAAATTATCACCTCACCAACAGTAGGATAACAGCTACAAAACCCCCGGCAAGAGAGCAAGCAAGCAGGCTTCACATTGCTGCTCTCACGCCGAGCTCGATATTTACTTGCTGATAAACGGCAACTGTAAATACATCTCATCTAATCTCCCGACATCCAGGAGGGAGAAAACATCTCCCATCCCCGCGGCGATCTGCCTGGCTCCGCAGGCAGCGGGATGGAGGGCTGACAAAAGACCCCGGCTTTCCACCCTCCCCCGCGGGGCTTCTCCCCGCCGCGGGGCAGCGGGGCCGGCGGCCGCCCCGGGCTCTCCCCGCGGTCCTTCCTCGGCCCGCCACCCCCATAAAAGCCGCCGGGACGGAAGCCAACAGGTGGAAGGCGCTTTTTGTCCCTTCCGCGCCCGGTGCCGGGGTCCCCCCGGCCGGTGCGCTCCCTCCCCTCGCCCCGCCGGCGGGGGCAAACCGAGACGGGGAGGAAACTGAGGCACGGCGCAGCGGCCACGGCCGCCGCAAAACTTTCCGCCGCCGAGCCGGGGGCTGCGGGCAGCGGCCCGGGGCTGCCTGCGGCACACGCGGCCGCCCCCCGCCGCCGGCAGAGAGAGAGCGGCGGCGGGCGGGGAGCGGCCCCGGGGGCGGCGGCGCCGGCTCGGAACCCCCGCCCGCGGCCGGCGCTTACCTGTCTCAGGCGGCGAGGGCGAGGGGCGGCATGGCGGGGGCGGCGGGGAGCGGGCGCTGCGCCGGGCGGGCGCTACGGCAGCATCGGGGCAACTCACGGGGAAGCCGTGCCGGGCCTTTTGTCTGCGCGGGGCGGCGGGGCGGCGGGGCCGCCTCCCCCCGCGGGCGCCGCGGCGCTTGGTACGGCCCAGGCATTCATGCCAAGCGGCTTTCACACATGGAGGCTTGTCTCCAGCGGCTGCTGACAAGCCACAAACAAGGCGGCCCCCTCCCTCCTCCTCCTCCTCCCGCCTCCCGCCTCCCTCCTCCTCCGCCGGCCTCCTCCATGCGAACTCGAACTCCGGTGACAGGCGCGGGGCAGGGAGAAGGCGCCCGCCGCCTCCCCGCGAACATGGCAGGCGCCCTCCTTCCCTCCGGCCGGCAGGGATCGGGGGATTGCAGGTTCGCTCCGGCAGGAAAGCCGGCGCTAAAACCGCCGAGTAAAGAGCGCGGGTCTGCCGGGTCCCACCCTCGGCAGCGCCGCCACGAGCCATGGCTCCCGGTGCTCCGGCTCCCCGAGGAGCCGGCCAGGAATTCGCCCCGCTTCCCCTCTTCCAAGGTCGTGCAAATAACCGGGCACGCCGAACGCCGAGACCCAACGCCGAGGGCCTCGGGGTCAATTTCATTCCCGCGGTGCTGGGAGGCACGGAAAAAAGGCGAGGGAGAAAATCACAAAAAACCAAGCCCTCGTGGACTCCCAGAAATTTTTGCAAGCACACATTAGTGTAAACAGAGCGAGAGCCCAGCTGTCCAGTGAGAAAGTCTAGGTGTCACAAGGCATGGCCAGCTCTTAGAACCCACGACACCCAAAAGGAGCCTGGCCCAACAGCGGGGCCATGTTGGGACCAGGCTTGCAGAGACTTGAGCCAAGTCTTTTCAGTGGCTTCAGCCGAGAGGGTTTCCTGGCCATGCAGGTTTGCACGGCCTCCGTCCAGCAAAAGCCAAACCAAAACACAGCCCCTGTGAATCATTAAACTCTGCTGTCTTGCGTACGGGTTCAGCAGGGTTCAGGCGGCCCAGAAAGCAAACCACATGACCGACTGTCATAAGTTTCATAAGAAAACCACAAAACTCAATCTCAAAAAACACATCCCTGTCCAGGGATAACAAAAGATTTTTTTTTTTTCTCTGAGTCTCAACAGTAAAGATCTGTGGAGCCCAGAAGAGTGTTGCACAAGAATCAGCTGGTTTCATTTAATGAAAGTAATTATAATAGTAATAATAATCACCAGTTGGATAGCTTTTGTTGTCCAATGATCTCAAAGACATTTTACTAACCCAGACAAGTATTTTTATCTAAATTTAATGAGTGGTAGAACATTTGGGCAGATGAAGTGACCTACTCAAGGTCATCTTCTGAACCTGTAACAGAAGGGAGAATGCAGGTTTTTGAACTCGAGTGCTCAACAGAAAAGCCACTTCCCAAAAACAGCCCCTACAATTCCCCCAAAACTCAAAAAAGTTTCATTCAAGTCACAGTTTTGCGGAAAGAAATTTTAACCAGGTCTAATTTGTAGCCTAGAGACTAGAACAGATGCAAATGTGGTTCTTCCCAAGAAAGAGAAATTGAGGTCAAGTGGTGAAGAAAAACTACAACCAAGGTTGACTGAGGAGAAAGGAGAAGGGGAAGAGCAAAGCCAGGAGAGAAGGCTGGAAAATCAGAGACACACCTACAAATTTCCCAGCTGGAAGAGCAGGATATCTCCAAGAGATCTGGGTGAAAGGTTTGAAGGCTATATGAGGAATATAAAAAGGTGGAAGAATGCAGAATTTGGAATTTGACCTGCAGGAAAACCAAATCAAGCACTTGAGAGCTGGTAGGGCGCACTCACACCAAAGCTTTGGCCACAGTGTCAGTGAATCCCCCACAGAGGCTGCTCAAGCACTTTGCCTTGGCAGGTGCTGCGAGTTGGCACCACAGGTCCTCCAGAGAGGATGACTGCCACACTCAGCCTGTTGGAAGGAAAGCCAGGTTATGGACAGAGCAGTCATCATGTCCAGCTTCATCTCCCAGTCTCTGCAATGGGACACTGGGCAGCAGCTGTACTCGCTGGTGCACAGGGTTCTGCAGAGCCTGGCATTCGTCTCCAGGTTTTGGAGTCTTCAAAGAGAGAAAAACCTCCCTGCACTGTCACAGGTTAAAGGCTGATCGTTTCAAGTATCCACATTCTGCTAATGGGGTGAAACAAGCTACGCTTACCTTCTCTGGGAATGGCTGCACCCAGTGGATAGCCCTTTTCCTCTGCTCTGAATCTCACTCTTTCTAGTCCCTTTGCAGCTTTGATGAGGATCACTTGGTCTTCCTTTCTAGTCCCTGGACTTCCTAATGCCTAATCAGCTCTGGGCCAGGCCACATCTTCTTGTAACTGCTGAGAGCTGCTGCTCTTGGCAGGGTGGATTTTTCCCTCTTCCTTCATTTCCATAACGTTTCCCTTCTGTTTACTTTCCCATTGCTCTCATGGCCGCAGTTCAGGACAACATGTAAGCACATGTTTAATCTCACTGATCTCGTGGCACCCCAGGTACGAAGGAAAACGCGCGTCCCTTTGCCCAGCTCCTGCTTATGAATTTTCTGTTAAAGAGATGTGAGGTAAAAAGAAGTGGTCACCCAAGGGTGGACTGGAGCATGGGCTTCCCTCTCCTCTCTGCCAAAAGCTCAAACAACCGGGCTGCTGATTCCTGCAGATGCTTCCTCTCCTGGGTGTGTGTGCCCAGGGAAGCCACAACGCTTTTAGGAAAATCATAAAGCCTGTGGCAGAAGAGGTGAGCATGCCCTCTGCAAAACAGCCAGCACCTTGGGAGCTGGAGCACATCCGTGGGACATGCAGACAGAAAAGCCCCATGGGAGAGGAGGAAATGCAGGCTGAGTCTTCCATATAACCCCCATGGGGAGGATACTGCACTTAAAAAGAAGGGTCATCCTCTCTGGGGGCTCACAGAGAGCCCATCCTGGAGTTATGCTCCCCTAGGCAAAGAGGAATTTCATGTCTGGCCTCTCCTACTGCTGCCTTGTCAGGTTTCCTTAGCCTTCCCCAGGTAAGTGCAGAGCAGAGCCATGGGGCCTCATTGTCAGATCTGGTGGGTGTGAGGAGTCTGGGCATCCCCAGCACATGGCACGAGTTAAACAAGGATTTGCAGGATCACATTTTGCACTCAGGTGTCTAAACTCCACCTGGGTCCTGCTTTAGGAGGCTAGGAGCATCCCTTTATTTGACTCATCTCGCAAGTAAGAATTGTGATATCCCTTTCTTGCACTTCTGTAAGTTTAGGGAGGCAGCAGGAAAAAAAAAAGCCCCTTTTCACTATGTACATGTACAATGTACAATGTCTTAAATAACAGGACCCCAGCCCCAGCTCTGTATAGGTGACTGCTGTAAAACAAGCAGCATGGCACAGGAGAGTCTGACCCTCATGCACAGGGAATATACCTAAGTTTCCTTGCCTGCTGCACTGAAGCTGTTCCCTCCTCCACAAATACATCGAGAATGTGTAAAAAACCCCCAATGTTTGTCATGTTTTTCAAGTAGGAATACATACACCTGCACCACATAGATGTTCTGTGAGTCCAGGGTAGAGCAGACACCTTCAGAGCACGCTGGGCAAAGGGTACATATGCAGATCATCTGCACAGCATATGCACAGCAGGTCTGACAATTTTTGGATTCATTAGACATAGTGTGTGAATGTTATACAGTTCACCTCCCTAGTGTGCAGTCAACCTATCCTGAATTTCTGGATGTTCAGCAGTCCAACTATCTGAAAGGCCTGATGGGCGTGTGGAAATTCTGGGTAAGCACATGCAGTATTGAGATTTCATCCCAAGCAAATTCCCAGGTGGAGAAAGACGAGGTGTCCAAGGAAATAGGCACATGTAGAAGTTCATAGTGCTGAAAAAGAAGGGGTGGTTCACCTGTACCTGTGCAGCAACCATCCATATCTGTTCTGATCTATGCTGCTCTGCCTTGCCCAGCAATTCTCATTGAGTGCTCAGGCTGCTTCCAAAGCTGCAGTTTTGTGTCTGCTCTGCTACCCTGAATTTGCATGGCTTTCTGTGGTTGCCTGTGCACACACATCCTGTCTCGTTATGTGTAGACTGCTCGTATTTGCTGCCTGAACCTCTGTCCCTTGGAGTAAATGTCCTGAACTGGTCACCTTTTGCAGAGCTCCAGAGTCTTTTGCTCAACCCCATCAGTATTTCCTCTTGTCAATATAGACCATCTAATATCACTGCTAGAGATGTTTCATTCCAGGTCAGACCTCAGACAAAATATTCTCAAGAAAATCTCAGGAATCCCTTTATTGCCAGCTTTCAAGCCATCTGTTAGCTTTCTTGAAGTCCCTGGTCTTCAATTCATGGGCTCATGCAAGAAGATCAGCCTTCAGTAAAAAAAGGAAAAGTAACTTTTCTAGCTTGTAAAAGGCTCTGACACCAGAATAGCAGAAAAGGACCCTGAAGTGATTGTGTGTGTGTGTGTGTTTGTTTTTAAGGCAGATTTCTGAGCCGATGCCCTGATTTTCACGTCGTGGCTCTCAGCGCTGCTCTCTGGGGTGACACGGCACGGTTGGGCCGGGTTTAGCCCGTTCTGCTGGAGGCAGAGGATGCGCCGAGGAGCGCGGTAAGAGGAGGAGAAGGGTGGCCGCGGAGCGCTGCAGCAGAGGTATCCCGAAGCGTCCTGAGCCGGAGGGGGCTGTTCCCTGGCAGTGCATTGTTTCCCGGTGGTGTCATGCCGTGAGGTGGTGCCGGCTGTGGTTGTAACCAGCAGGCGGAGCTGGGCTGGATAAACAAGCGAGAGCTATTCATAGCCATGAGGAGGGCAGAGCGCTCCTCTCCTAGCAACACAGCCAGGAGAAGAGCAGGAGAGCTCTGCCCAACTGGTGGAGAAATGTGTGTGCGAAATGTTGGTGCTCTTCCCTTCCCGAGCAGTTGCCAGTCCATGGCTGTGCGAGGCTGGAGCCCTCTCACCTGCTGCACTCCCCCGCTCCAAAACCATGGTTTGATCTCAGTGATGTGCTCCTGCCGATGGTGCCAGCTCTGTTTCCTGGGGTTTGATCAGTGAAAATGTCCTTGTCTGGTTTAAAACGACCAAGAGATGAGGGTTTAAAGGTGGGGTGCAAACCTGCACCGTTGGGCTGCTGCAGCGGGGAGCTCCTGGCAAGGGCTTGAGCAGCGACATCTCTGGCCTGTCCCAGGGTGGTGCAGGACCATCCTTGATCCAGCACACCCATAAATACCCACAAGCAGCATCCATAAATACCCACTGCTGCACTGTGCCATTTCACTATCCACTTCTTACAGAAGGCCAGTTACACCAAAACCTGCAGGTAGGGTCTGATTTATTTTCTTGGATGTGTGGAGTGAGGCTGGTGAGGCACTGAAGCAAATTGTCCAAAGCAGATGTGGATATCTCATCCCTGGAAGTGCTCAAGGCCAGGTTGGATGGGGCTTTGAGCAATCTGGTCTAGTGGAAGGTGTCCCTGCCCATGGCAGGAGGGTTTGGAAATGGATGGTCTTTAAGGTCTCTTCCAACCCAAACCATTCTATGAAATCTTAGGGCACAGCTCTGGAAGCTTTGGGTGCACGTATGTGATAAACCCCTGGCAGGGGAATTGTACCAGGTAAGTGTGAAGACAGCTTGCAAAGGAAGCTAGCACACCCAGCCGTTTGAAAAATTAGGCATGTAGTAGCAAGGTACTGACAAGTGTTCCACACACCTGTAACACTGCCAGTAAATCAAGCAAAGGCATTTGTCAGCTTGTCATTAGGAGAGTAATGAGGTAAGTACAACAGAATTTAGGGCAAGCAATGAGGCCAGCATCCCTGTGCAGTAGATTTGGCCAGAGACAAAGAAGAGTCAAAGTTTAAAAGCAAACAAGACTCCAAGCAGAGGGAGCTCAGTCCCTAATGAAGAGTGTCCCTTGCTCTGACCTCTGCGTGCTGCAGACTGAATTGGATCTCTGGGAAGGACCAAGCCTGCCTTCATCCTGCTTCTGCCACCTATCAAGAGATGCAGACACCCCAGGACCCCACACTTCTGATTTCACCAATCCATACTCGTAACATGTCCTCAAATCAGCATACAGGTATTTTGGTCTCTGGCAGACCATGATGAGCAGATTGCTGACATACACAATAGCTTTCCAGCAAGGTTTCAACGTGTGAGTTTAGTACATTATTGGGAACAAAAAACGAGGGGAAAAAATCAGAAGCTCAATTACAATGTCTATCTGAAAGCTGCATACTAGGCCTCCAGATCTCTCACAAAACATGCCACCACTTGAACTCCAGGAGTAATTAAATTTTATGGAGTTTGGCGAGGAGAGCCTCAACTCATAGTTTACCATTTGGTTACAAACTACTTGCTAAATAGCAGGAGAATTGTCAAATCCAGGAATACTGGGTTCTGCTCCTAGCTATAGGAGCTAGAGATTAAAACAGTAAAAGGGTCAACCGAGTCATGTAATTTGGCCCATCCAGATGAAAGGCAGAGTAGCTGAAGGAGTAAGAGAAATGTATTCTAGTCTCAATTGTTGCCATACTGTGCAGCTTTTTTCTTAATTTTTGCATTGCAGGATGGTTAGGGAGTGCATGGGGTCACAGATTGGAGCCTTGGCCAGCAAGTGAAGTTAGGAAGTGCCTGTAATGTAAGTGAAATAGCAGTAGGGGAAAGCCAGGGATGTAAGGTGTGCTTCCTCAGGGCAGCCTCCCTGAGTCTGCAGGAAATTCAGCCCGGGACTCTCACTTAATGATCTCACTGATTCAGCTGAAAAAGCAAAAGCGCAGTACAGCTAAGAGTACGTGATAGAAACAATGATAAGGCAAGAGAGAGGGAAGAAAAAAGAACAATTGATTTAATGCCTTCTTCATTTGTATTTAAATAAATAAAGATGCCAATAGAAGGCTCTAGGCACCTTACCACACAATTAACACAACCAAAGAGAAACCAAACTATGCACCACTCCCAAGCAGCATGAAATGATTATCCAGAATGTGCTCTGCCACCTCCCAGAGGAAAAAAAAAGGCTCGCCCCAGCCCTCATAGCCTGTCTCTCCAAAGGGTGACATTTGCAATGTGCTTGCCTTGCAGGCATCTGCTGGGAAAGGGGGACAGCACAACCCTGAGAGCCGCTGGCGCCCTGCCAGGGACGGCCCTGCACCTCTGCCTGCCCATGGCCTGAGGAGACATGAAGTGCTCCTAGTCACTAGCACATTGGAAAGGGATACAATGCGCTGCTCTTCTTCCTTAGCAGAAAAAAATGTTGGCTCACCCAAGCCCCTGTTGACACTGGAGAATATTGCTGGCCCTGGTATAACGAGCTGGAAAACTTCTGTGTCCTAATGAAAAAAAGAAAAGGAAAAACCCCACAATTTAACCAGCAGTTGTTTCGCTAGCAGGACTGTTACAAGCTCCAAGCCATAATGTTGTTAGTGTTTCTCCCACCACCAGGCAGTTTGAATTGTTTCTGTTTCCCATTAGCATGTCTTGCCCAATGCTGCAGCTGCACACACACACACACACCCACCCCTCTCGCTGCCAGCGGATCCAGGGCTGGAGCTGCCGGTGCTCCGGCTCCCAGCCCTCAGCTGCAGGGACACAGCCTTCCCCTGCCTGCACCCAGCACGGACACAGTGCCTGAGCCCGCCTCTGGCAGGCAGGGGCACCCTGTCAGGTGTGCTGCCAGGGTTCTTGCAGCGTGCCAGCTGCTCGTCCTCCACAGCAGCAGTTTTGTGCTTGGGTTCAGGTGGATGAACCTCGATTACACCTGGTGAGCAGAGATTCCTTTTGCAGCAGTCATGCTCAAATGCTAAGCCAGTCACTCTCAGGGCTGGGGCAGAGTGCCCCAAAGTCCTCTGTGAGTGAATGCTCTGTACTGTAGGAGGGTCCCTCATGTCCCCTCTGGCTGGTCCCAGTGATTCCCCAGCCCCACCTCTCATGCAGAAGCTCCCAATAAGCTAAAGTGCTGCAGGGAAAGCTGAAGGACACACATCAAACCAGCAAAACAGATCAGGGACTGGGATGAGGTAGAGGGATGGGGTGTAGCTGTGTGTCGGTCCAAAGAGACCTAGCAAAGATGGGGCATTCAGATAGGACCAGGAGTCAGAGGGCATAGAGGCTGGATGTCATGAGTGGGCACAGTGTGGGATTCGAAACTTCATAGAGTCATAGAATCAAAGAATCATAGAAAATCCTGGGTTGGAAGGGTCCCATCAGGATCACCAAATCCAACTCCTGGCCATAGGCAGGACACCCCAGAGTCATACCATGTGCTGAGAGCACTGTCCAAACACTTCTTGAACTGTGTCAGGCTTGTGCTGTGACCACTGCCCTGGGGACCTTCTTCAGTGCCCAACCACCTTCTATGTTCCTGATAACCAACCTAAACCTCCCCTGACTCATCCTCATGCCATTCCCTTGGGTCCTGTCACTGGTCACAGAGTGAGGAGAGTGGTGCCTGCCCCTCCGCTTCCCCTCATGAGGGTGTTGAGGCTCACAGTGAGGTCTCCCCTCAGTCTCCTCCAGGCTGAACAGAGCAAGACCTCAGCCATTTCTCAGAAGGCTTCCCCTCCAGTCCCTCACCATCCTCGTGGCCTCCTGTGGACACCCTCCAATGGCTTCATGTCTTTTTTATACTGTGGCACCCCAAACTCCCCCAGGACTGGAGGTGAGGCTGCCTCAGCCCAGAGCAGAGCAGGACAGTCCCCTCCCTTGCCTGGCTGGCAATTCTGGGCCTGGTACCCCCCAGGACAGGGATGTCCCTCCTGGCTGCCAGGGCACTGCTGGCTCATATCCAATTTACCATGAACCAGGACCCCCAGGGCCCTTTCCATGGCACTGCTCTCCAGCCTCTCATTCCCCAGGCTATACACACAACAAGGATTGTCCTGTCCCAGGTACACAATCTGGCACTTGCCCTTGTAAATCTTCATATAGTTGGTGATCATCCATCTCTGATTTCTCAAGGTCTCTCTGCAGGCTGTGTCTGCCCTCGAGGGAGCCAACAGTTCCTCCCAATTAAGTCTTGTCACTGAACATACTTAGTATTCCTGCCAGTCCTGAGTCCAAGTTGTTAACAGAGATCACTGGTCCCAGGATGGAACCAGCCGGATGTCCCCTCCATTCACTGTAACTTTGTGCCTGACCTGTGAGCCAGTTACTCACCCTCTGAGTAACACAGTTATCCACCTGTGTGCTGGACACTTTGGTCAGAAGAAGACTGTGAGAAACACTATCAAAAGCTTTGCTGAAATCCAAAGAGGTTGTATCTACTGGTTTTCCTGCTAGTTGGTATCTGTTGACTTTTTCCTCCCTAAGTATCAGGAAAATTAACAACTGCAGTTGCTGGGAAAAAAAAAAACAACTGCTGCAGTAAAGGCTCTCTGCTGTTGTGCTTCTGAACTAGCTGCTCCAGATTTAGCATGAGCTGTACCTAGACCATCTGGGCGACTGCAGAGGTGCCTGAGTGGGCATGGGAAGAACCAGTGCATAGCTGGTTCTCCAGACCTCTGACATATCCAGTGTGCAGAAGAGTGCAGCCTCCAAATCATGTGCCAGCCAAGCATGGGAGACAGACATCACCTCCAGCCTTGGTAGCTTGGCAGGACTTGAAAGCACAAGTCTTGAACCACAGATAGTGATTTTGCCAGAGTAATCCTTACATCATCTCATCTCTGTCTCTACCCTCACCGTTGACGTCTGACCATCGGCTCTGGCAAAACCCTAAATTCTTGCAGGATGAAGCTACAAAGAGATTTTCAACATTCCAATAACTTTCATTTGTCTTTGGGTTCTCTACAGGTTCACAGTCACCAACCATAGCAATAACCAGAGTGATCCTTATGAAGCAAGGCAGGGTTGCCAAAGCAGGGATAGACCTGCAGGAGCTTGGGAATCACAGCTGGATCCTCTGCAGTGATGGAGGTGACACCTGGCAACAAGGCTGTTCTTATGAAAGCTGCACCTCATGCATCTGGCGGGTCAGCCACTGCCCTGCACAGCCAGTCTGTATGGTCCCACAGTGTTTGTCACCTTGGTGACCCTGACACCTATGCAGTACAGAGCACAGAGTTCTGCTGCTGCTAAATCTGTGCTAGAGCATGCAGGCATAGCAGAGCTCATGGGACATGAGCTGGCTTGGGTCCAGTACTAGTGCTGTTTCCTCTGTTTAGCAGTGTGCCTTCTGCAACAAGCCCTTATTGTTTTGTGAGTGGCTTCAAAAAGGTGCTGTGACTTCATGGGATCAAGGCCAGAGCTTTGAATCCTGCAGGGCTCCCTGGTGCTGCACAGGCACAGTGGCTTGGGTCTTCACTGTCAGGACATCCTTGCACCACCTATTGCTGTGTGAAGATGTTTGCAGTATCCAGGAGGGGCAAAAGGAGGAATGAGTGACATCAGGACATCTGCTTCTGACTGGGGAATCCAGAGAATTCATCCCAAGGTGCTCTCAGGTGTGCTTAATCACCCTCCAGTGCAGGTACACACACCCCCATAATCCCAGCCTAGCAGCCATCATCACCCTCCTCTGAGTGGGCACTGCCTGGCTCGGAGCCTTCTCCTCGAGTTTCCATCAGCTGCCAGAAAAGCTCCTGCTCTCTTGTCCCTGGTGGCCAGAGCTCACACTTGGCAAGCAGAGCCCGGCAATCCTGCGGGAGGGCATGCTTAAAACGAGGAGCTGAATATATCTCCTTCCTCGTCCAGCAATTATTCTGCTTCCTTTCCCCATTCCAGGTCCCCAGCCGGAGTGCCTGTGCCTGGGCGCACGCTGGACGCGCTCCCAGCAGCGCTCAGCCCTGAGTGTCAGCTGGGAGCGCATGCAGCCACAACATCAGGCACGATCCCTGATCCCAAACAGCACCAGCTGTCACCACCTCAACCCACTGGGACTGGCGGAATGGGGTTTCTCTAGCGTGCACATTCTGCCAGCCCCAAGCCTCAGAAACCCACCCGAGCTGTGCATTACTCAGCAAGCCCCAGCCCAAACCACCACCCCAGCGAGGAGAAGCCGTGGTCACTGTGCTGCCTGCCTGGGGGCACAAGGAGGGGTGACCCTCCTGTGGGTCAGGGAAGCTCCTGGCAGTCTCTCAGCAGGCCCCAGGGCAGAGGACTCATCCCATCCACAGGTGCAGAGATGCCCAGCAGAACTCCCCAGGAGCTCCAGTGACATGCATGGAGGGAAGAGTGAGCTGGTGTGGACTCTGTGGGACAATGCACGGAGGGAAACCTCTCCTATCAAACATCCAGCCTTGAAATAGTCTGAGTGACCTCATCTGGCTCCCAGTGTACTCCAAAAACATGGGTTGATGTTAAAACTATGTTGCATGGGGTGGAAAAAACTGGTCCACTTCCAGTGTATTTCTGCCAGAAATATTGCCACTGGCTCCAGGGGGGACTGTGTTTGGGCCTGAGGGAAGCAAAAGAGATGGAGGAGGAATCAACCTGCACTTCTCAAAGCCGTGCAGCCGTCCTCCAGAAGGCAGAGGTAGAAAAGGGAGGACATCCAGATGGGAACACACTGACATCTGGAGCTATCTGCCTCCATAACTCTTTTTCTCTCCAGTACTTATTGTTTCTACAACAGGAGCGATTAGTGCCCCCACCAAGGTCAAGGCCTCCCTGTGCAAGGCACCAAACAGGCACAATGAGAAACAGCTCCTGCCCTGATCAGCTGAACTGGAGAAGAGATCAGGGGCACGGGAAAGGGGCACAGAGGCGGGAAATCACTTGCTAGCCATGGCATGGGCTGGAGGAAGAGCTGGGATTACAGACATGGGTCTCTCCACCTCCCTTCCGTCCCTCTGCCCCAGCCCAGTGCCCTCGGCACAGAAACCGCACAGATGCTCCTCCACAGCTCTGCGTGGCTGCAGAGTTAATGAGTTAGGTCTGTGAATCAGTTAATTTCCAGGAGCGGTTCTTTCATGACAAACACCACACAGCAGGCAGTTCACATCTACAGCTACAAGAGCAGCCTCTAAGCCCACAGCTCTTTGTCAAGAGTGAAAATAGAAAACAGTCACAGTAGATAGGAAGAGACAGGAGTAAGGCAAGGGCAGGGAAAGATGGAAGCACTACAAGTTCTGCAGAAGAATGGAGGTTTCGAAAATGTCCAGTTAGCTCCAGAATCTGTGTGCTGCACACTAGTTTCAGCAAGATGGTGAAGAGGGTGGCTCAGGGTTACACAAAGACATCTCTAACAGTTTCTGGGCTTGAAACACCTTAGACTCATTACTCAATAATGAGGGAAGTCATCCTAGCCCAGAAGTCACATCTTGCCACGTTGGCTGAAGCTGAATGAGGCCCTTGAGTTTTCATCCTACTGGGATCAGGGGGACCAGCAGCGTGGTGGCCTCAGCAGTGCCCAGGGCCCCAGAGGTGAGGAGCAGACAAGGCAGAGGGAGGGAGCTTCGAGCAGGGGCAACAACAACTGCAGCTCCAGAGCCCCTGTGGAGGAGTGATAAGGAACACCTCGGCGAATGCATCCTCGGGGAAGCATTCCTTTCAGGGAAAGAGAGGTTGCAGGAGAGGCACTGGGAAAAGAGGCCAGCTCAAAGCTCTGGGCAGCCCTCTAACCTGTGTCCAAGTGCCACAGGAAGAGAGGCTGGAGGATAGGAGCAGCCTTCCCAGGGACAATCCTTCTATCCTGAGCTGAGCTTGCCAGCACAGGGATGGCAGTGGGTGCACAGCCTGTCCAAGCAGACCACCAGGTGAGCACGAGCAGGGCTGTGAAAGGCAGTGCTGCTGCACAGTTGTGGTGCACAACACGCACGGGGAACTGCAACTTTGGTGAGCAGTGTTTCCATGGTGGGGAGCTCGGAGGAGTGGCAAAGGCACAGGCAAGTGCCAGGTGGTGGAAAAGAGGGAGATAAAGAAGATACTTTAGCAAATAATGGAGGGGATTGATTAGGTATGGAGCAAGAGGGAATGGATAGGTCTCCAGAAGATGACACAGTAGGGAAGGAAGAGACTTTGGTGACAGGTGGTGGTGGAAGAACAAAGCAGAATAGAAGAGAGGCGGTGTGAGGAAGAGAGCGTGAACACAGCCAGGCTGAAATGAGAGACTGAAATAATGGTGGGGAGAGCACCCCTCAGACATCCTTCAGAAAGGAAGTGACAAGTGAAAAAGGAAAAAAAAACCCCATAAAATGCAAAGGGAAGAAGTGGATATTTTATCACTGAGTGTGAGGTGATGCTGGTGTGCAGGAACCCAGTGATTGAAAAGCACAGGCAGAATGGTAAATTCCTCTACATGTACTTGCTCACCACAGGCACAAATAACCTGGTGATGCAAGGACTGCCTGTTAAATTGGGGTGATGCCTGGAAGAATGTGTTTCCTACTGTGTTTGTGGGGTGAGAAGAGAGCTCAGGCACCAATCCACCCCAGGCAAGAAATCCTGAGTGCCCCCCTGCTTCCACAGCCTGCTGGGGAGGAACCTACTGATCTGTGTCTGGGGATGCCAGCCTTGGCAGCACAGGAATCCTGCCTGCAGGGAGCCAGGGTGCTGAAAACATCAGGCTGCTTTGAACAGTAAGGAGGTTCATCTCCTCACCTTGGGTGCTCTGCCTTTTGCCTACACTGAAGGCTTAAAATAGCCACAGGGAGACAACACCAACACTCTCACGGTCTGCCTGGGCTCCTCAGGATAAATGTGAGGCTGGTCTCAGCACACAGAGAGGAATCCAAACACTGTATCTGTGGTCGTGGTCCCTGCTTCCGTGTTCTTAATAGGAGCATTGTTTTTTGTGTTAAAATAAGATTTTCCCTGTAACTTCCCTTTTAACACTGCTGGCTGTTCAGACTGGAAAACGTGACTCAGGAAGAGGCTGTGGACATCTCCCTGAACAGAGGGGAGAGCAGCGAACATCAGAGAACAGAAATCACATCCCTTGTCATACAGACACCACCCAGGAAGGCCAGCCTGCCGCTGCTCTGGAGGAGGGCTTGGGCAGAGCAGGGTTTGTATGCTCTGCCACATGCAGCCCTTTCCTTCCCTGAGAGGATCAAACGCATCGTTTACAGCTGTGATTATCAAAGCCAATCTTTTGGTCTCATTGGTCAAACTGGGGAAATCTCCCAAGTGCTTGTACTGCTAAAATAAGATCTTGTTCAGTGGAGATTATGCAGAACCATCTCTTTCCAGGCACATTTTGTTAGCAAGGGATTAACTAGGAATGTTGACATTTAAGTTGTTGTCACTGCATATTTGAGGCTGAGTGTACATTAATTACAGGGCAGCACAGCTCCCAGCCTCAAAGCTCCTTTTTTTAACAGAAGAAGGGAACAAGGCTGTGCCTCCCCCTGTGTGTGAGAGGGGTCAGAACTATGAGATGTTCCTGGAGGGATTTCAAGGGGGAAGATCAGGGGACTAGGGGAGACAGTCTGGTGCTACAGAGGCAGCCTCAGCTCACACAGTATTCAGGTGAATGGGGCAGTGTGCGTTGATGGCAGAGACTGTCATTTCAGGCATCATCTTTTCATATTTAAGGAACTGGGCATTTACTAGAGGTTCTTTGATTGGTTCTTTGATAAATATGGCAGAACCAAAAGGGAAAGAAAAGAAAAGAAAAAAAAAAAAAAAAGAGAGAGAGAGAGAGAGAGAGAAAAAGAAAGGATAATGTCACTTCAGCAACTTGGTTTGTCCTCTTGGTGCTTAGATGGCAGGCAACGTTCAGGGCCATGCTCTCCTTTATCCAGCCTGGGCATCTCAGATGACTCTGACTTAAATGGCTCAAAATATCAGTACAGCCATCCATCACATCTCATTCACGCTGGATTTCAAATCTCATTATGATCCAAAAAGGCTCAGGCAGAGATCCACAGTTTTGTTATTGTCCTAGTATTTCCAGCACGGATGCATCCAAAATACCACCAGAGCAGTGGTGCCTCGGCAGACGGACATATGGCAGGAACAGAAAAAGCTGCTCCGGTGCAATTGTTCAGCTCCATTTCATGGAGAGAGCTGCACAGGGGGAGGGCTGAGTGCCGGGGAGAGGAACAGAGAAACACACCAGGCTATGCAGAGCTGACAGAGGGAGCAGGACGAGGAGAGCAGGGCAGCGAGAGACGCGTGCAACTCGAGGGGAGAGACAGCAACAACGGCACGCACCCCCGAAGGAAAGGAAGAAAAGCGGGGGGGAGGGGGAGTGTAACTGGAATGAAAATAAAGGGGAAAAGGCGGAAAAGGTAGGAGCAGGGAGGGAGGGAAGGGAAGGCGAGGGATGCGCGCCCGTGTGCCGCGGGCAGCCCCGGCCCGCCCCGGCCCGCGATCGCCCCCTGCGGGCCGGGCGCGGAGCTGCGGGCGGGGCTCCCCCTGCAGGGCGGCACCGCCGAGCCCCCCACATCCCGGGGATCCCTCCGAAACGCCACATCCCGGGAATCCCTCCAAACCCTCCCCATCCCGGGGGTCCAAACTCTCCCCCATCCCGGGGATCCCTCCGGAACTCCCCATCCAGGGGGTCCCTCCGAACCCGCCCATCCCGGGGATCCCTCCGAGCCCCCCGCCCCGCCCTGCCGGGGATCCCTGCTCTGTGCTTTCTCTGAGTCTGGCGGCCCCGCTCCTGCAGCCTTTTCTTCCTCCCTCCCTCCCGCCGCTTGTCGGAACGCTGTAGCTGCAAGCTGCTGCCCCAGTCTTCGAAGGACCCCTGTCTCCTCCGTAAGAGGAGCTTTCTCGATAGATGAGCCCCTCCTCAAGTGGCAGTGAGATGGTGAATCAGCCCTTAAAGAGAGACTGGGAGGGAGCTGATACATCCCCTGCACCACCGCCAGGCAGTGAGGAAGATGCTGCCGGAGGAAGACAGGCACAAGCTTGCAGCCCACAGCCCTGGCAGACCTCAGTCTGCCGCGTACTTTTGCTCTTCGCACATGTAATCCAAGGACTACCCGTGGGATCCTCCCGTGGGATAAGGCTCCCAAAACCCTGGCAAAGGGACTGGGGCACCGTGATGAGAAAGGCCACCAGAACTGAACAGCTCATACCCCTGTCGCAGTGGAGAGGGCCTTATAACATGGGGTGGCCATGGAGGTGTATTGAATCTTTAACCCAGCAGTACAAGCTTTGGGCGGGTTGTTTTCCCTCCCTCCTTGTGTAAGGGACTCCCACATTGCTCCTCGTCCTCCGCCAGCCTGGCCGGATGCTGGGAGCCCTTGGCCGAGCGCCGGGCGCAGCGGCGGCGGCAGCGGGGAGTGTTTAAGTGCCCCCCGAGGCCCTCCCGCCTGGGCGCAAAGTGGAGAAGCAACTGCGTGTTTACAGTGGGAGGGTGCAAATTGGCCTTCGGGGAGAGCCGCTCCGCTCATTTCCCTGCAGCTCGGGAGCGGGGGGAGACCTCCAGCTGAGGAAAACAACCAGGAAGGCGAGTATCTGCCATTTCCTAGGGGGAAAGGATTCAGAGGAGAACTGTCTGAGTCTATTAACTGATGCTGGTTCCTGTGGAGAGATGGTGGCACACTGGTTTTCTTCAAATAGTCTGTTTCCGTCTCTAATACCACCTTCATGCATTCAGACCCAGACACACAGAACTCCCTTCCTGCTACCCTCTACGCCGTGTCTCTCACAGAGGATTTTATTTTCCTAACGGGAGACACGAAGCAGGGTTTGCAGTAAATGAAAAGAACCGTGTCCATTTGCATGGTTGCATAATCACGTTATACAGGGATCTTTCAGACTCTGGAGAGCAGAGAGAGCAGAGAGAGAGAGAGAGAGAGAGAAAAGTGGGACGTCATGAGCCGGAGCTAAAAGCCAGATCTCTCGATGAGATCAAGGAATAGATGTGAAGTCAGTCAGATGGAGAAATGTCTGGATAGCTGTTGCAAACAGTGAGAGTCGCAGGCTTAGCTCTGAACATAAACAAAGCGAGACCTTTCTGGGGGTTGGGCTAGGTTTTGTATAAACTCAGTTTCCTCTTCCATCATTGAAACCGGATGAGAAGAGCAGCCTGTAGCCAGGATCCTTTGCCTCTCTGCTGAGGGCTTACACAGGGCTCAATTCCCAGGGTGCCCAGGCCAGGACCTTTCACCAACATCATATTCACTGCAGAGTGAAAGAAAAATCGCTCACTTCATGCTGCTGAATGAGAAGCTCTATTTCCAGAATACACATTTGCCTCTTAGTAAATGGTAATTTACCAGCACTGGCAATATTCCCTTTTGGATCCCTGGTGACCCTTGATTAGTCCAAGCCTCAGCCCAGGGTCACCCGAACCGCAGCCCTCTGAGAGAGAAAGCTTCACTCGAAATGTACATGCTATTAAATCAAAAGGACAAATTTTCACAGAAACTAAATATTCTCTGAAACAAGGGAAACTAAAACTGGACAAGTATAGCCTTTCCTTTATAAGGATAAGAAATTAATTTTGAAACCTACCATCACTCGTTTACTAGCCTGTTACCCTAGATTTCCCACCTCCCATTCCTTACTCCATTATTTGTTCCGCTGTCAGTAGCGGGAGGGTAAGAACATCTCCATAAACATTTCATGGTCTACTTTGTAACTCAAGTACTTCTGTGAAATTTTAAAAATCTAGGACATTTAGCCATCCAAACCATTTGAAATGTTTAACCATCTGAAGGATTTCTCAGCTGCTTCCTCGAGTGCGAAGTCAAACACCGCCTATCCTGTGGAAAAGGGAGAGTGGGAGGACATGTTTTTTACATGTTGTACCTCTTCGCCTCCTTTGCACATCTGATTTCTTGCTCATGGAGTAGTTAACAGATACGGTATTTAGAGGAGATGTATCCTCAGCCAGAGAGGACAAGGAAGCAACAGGTGCCCAATCTAAATTAACTGTCTCACCCTTAAGGAGCAAAGCTGTCATCACCAGACCCGAACTTGTTACAAGGAATAAAAGGCTAACCTGAGAGGCATAAGAGAGCCTTCCCTCCCTGAGCAACCTGCAGCATATGGCAGCAGGAACCTGCAGGATTTCCAGTGGCACGGGGCATGACTGCCAGGGGCTGCCTTCCCTTTGATGCCTGGACCTTTTTGCACCATTTGGGAAGTGTGAGGAGGCAATAGGCGAAATGCAAACCAAGCCCACTGTGCTCACATTAAATTTCCCACCATGTGGTGTTTTGTGCGAGTGGGATAACTGTCAGACATTGCCTCTAGAGGACACGTTCCTCAGTGGGCTTGGACTGCTCAGAACATCCTGGATTCCTCCCCCAAGCCAGGCAGCTCCTGGTTACCTGTCTCTGCACTGCTGTGCCACATTCTGCCTGCTGCAAGTGTACCGTGAAAATTGGGGCATTTATCTGTACCTCTGTGCTCCACACAGACACAGTTTAGCTGAGGACATCTCCTTTCACATCCTCACTGCAGCTGTGATCTCCCTAGAGGAGCACCTAAATCTCCCAGGGACCATGAACAGTCCCAAGAGTGGGACTGAAATGTAAGCTGAGAGAAATACAGTGCCACAGAAGGGATACCTGAGATACCTGCAAATGAGCTCGTGGAGGCTCTGGGAGAAGACTAGGAGCTCTGGAAGCTGACTAAAGGGTACATACAGATGCTGTATTTTTTTGACATAAACTGCTAGGCACTGGCAGTAGAAAGGATGGGTCTTACAGATTTTGCAGAAAATAATGTATTGCAAACTAGTTGCTTGAGATGTGGGGGGCCAAGTTATCTGCAACCTAAAAGATGAACAGGACCTTTGCATCAAATTCCCTGCTAGTTTTCTGTCTGGAATGTCAAGAGGAGGAATGAGAGTATTTTTTGAACATTCACCAGTGCAGCTGGAACAGAGGTATGCAAACAGCAAGTGCCTATGGAACAAACAATACAATACAATATAATAACACCTGGGTACACTGGGGCAGCTCTAAAACAGAGTGTTTTCCTCACCAGTGTCCCTGCAAAGTTCCCAAAACTGCCAGGAAGAGTAACAGCCAAAGGGAGATGTGGCGTGGAAACCCTCAGAAAATGAGTATCATTGTCAAGCTTTGATTTCCCCTTTATGCAAAGATTTTTTTTGTCTTTAATCTACTGGCAAAAAATAATCAGTGTGGAGACAGTGAGAATACCCTGTGGAAAAA
Source organism: Prinia subflava (assembly GCF_021018805.1). NCBI lineage: Eukaryota > Metazoa > Chordata > Aves > Passeriformes > Cisticolidae > Prinia > Prinia subflava. The sequence goes on from NC_086271.1 coordinate 820,687, forward strand.
AAAAAGCTTTTCTAAAGAAGTTTACAAATAAAGGTTCAGGTCTCCTTCAAACTGACATTGTATCAGAAGAATGAAATGGAGCTACTCAGATTTGGTAAGGAAGTGATCCTATTGTTTTCATGTTATTTTGTTTTAATGATGTTGGAAAATGATAACAAATTGGCTCCCTCTGGTTTGGATTTTTCCAGACTGGCACAAGACAGATGCAACAAATGGGGAATGCCAGTAGGACTATAAATGGAAGAGAACTGTAGTTCCTACACTCAGCTATGCCTGTATCTCACATACCAGGAAAAAAAAAAAAAAAAAAAAAAAAAAAAAAGGAGGGAGAGGGAGCTATGCTGACATGGAGTTAGGGCTTGTGTTAGTAAATTTAGGGTAAGATACATCTCACAGCACTGCAAACCCTCAGGGCTTAGCATTTACTGGAAAAAAATTACCATATCTCTGGAAATGCAGTGCTAAGGGCACCCAAAAGAAAGTATTTTTGTCATGCAGTGCCACTGCTGACCAGGAGCATGATTATAGTTAGGTCATTTTGACACTGGAAACCAAGGACACTGTCCTCTCCTGCCAGGCACCACGGTAATTCCCAGTGGCAGTGGGAATCCATTTCTGCATTTTAGATATCTGCATCTTTGGTTTAACCTTGAGCCTGACTTGCAAAATTTCTATTCGCAGCACATCAAACAGTTACTTCCATCCATCCACAACAGTCTTCTAGGAAGTTTACATTTCCATCTTCATCAACATATTTTCCAAAGATGTGCATTTCCTACGAGGTGAGTCCTTCCTTGTCAAAGACCTCATGCTCACTGATTCCAGCCTTTCTCAATATATACTCACATGTGTATTTATTTTACTTAACCTTAAAGCAAAGCAGCTCAGCTTTGTTGTGTAGACGATCCTTGTATTTTCTTGGTTTTGAGAATTTGTATACAGATAAACAACATTCAGGATCTGACATTTCACTTTGATTGCAAGTTGCTGTAATTAAGAACCAAAGCTTTATGAATTTTAATCATCAGCTGTAAGTGGTACATTATCTCTAGTTCACAATGAAAGCAATCAAGTGGACAAGATATTTTTAGAGACATTACTGTGGTAATATTACATTAAGTAGTGGTTAGTACACTATTTTCACACCCAGTGATTTCACACATTAATGCGGCTATAGATCAGCGTTAATGACAAGAGAAAGTTATTTTTCAAGTAGCATGAGAAGGGTGGTTAAAAGAGCTGCTGGGGATTTACACTCCAGCAGCAGGAGGGGCACCTCAGCGGGGCTGCAGCTGAAGATGCTCCAGCAGCAGGGGCTGCTTCCACTTCTGCTGGAGACCGAGGCAGGAGCCCCTGGATGGATACAGCTTAATGACAGGGGCAGCATTTCCTCCCTGCTCCTCGGGAGGGGAGAAAGGATAGGAGGGGAGAGCAAGGTAAAGCACACCGCTGCTGGCACTGAACCTCAGAGCTGGTGAGAGGAATAGCACACCCTATCTTGCCCGAGGCTGCAAGACAACACTTCCCCCTTTCAAAGAGGGCACAGTGAAGAGCAAATCAGAAACACCCTATGGCTTAAAGGTAAAAAAACCAAACCAAACCAAAAAATTAGCTAACAGGGGGTCTGGCACATTTTAAAGTTTCAGTGTATGCTACTCCATGTGGATATGTTGTGTAGAAAACCTGTAAATACAGACAACTCTTCTTTCAAGGCAGCAGAAACTAATGCACAAGGCACAGGGCCCCAAAAGGAGTACATTTAAGTATTATCGTCCTGCTGAAGGATGCCAGTTCATCCAAAAATTATTTGCCTGAAACTAAAACTAATTAGAAACACTGTTCTGGGAAGGAGAAATTCTTCCTTCTTCCTGGAGTCTCAGTTCTGGGATAATAGATGCTCCAGCAGCCTCACCCTAGACCTGCAGGCCATTTTATTTTACTGCAGAGGTCCTATGGGGATGGCAGGGCTGGGATTTGGAGAGCTCAGCAGCCAGCTGTGCCAGGGAGAGAGTACATGACAGAGCTGTCTGTGTGTCACAGTGGCAGACAGCTGCTGCTCACTGCATCTTCGATTCTGTTGGGGATGCCCTCAGAGAAAGCCAGTTCGGCTGCACAGAAGGTGGCTCTCAGGGGCTGATGCCTCTGCAGCCAGAACATGTTGATAGCAGCATCATTTGCAGCTCCAGTCCAAACCACCTGCTTACAGAGGGCAGCTGTTGACAACAGGAACTTTCTGTGGCATCCAGATGCAGTGATACGATGGCCTCTTCTGCTGCTCTCCCCCACACAGCACCAGATGCATTCCAGTAATAGGCCCCCCCTCAAATTCATTGCAGAATTTTTGCGTGTCAGTGTAGAAAGGTTGGACCACTGCTGCTCTGTGATATAGAGGAGTGGTGTGGAAATACCAATCAGAGTTTAGGTACACATTAAAATGGCCCTTTTGCAGTGTTTGCCTTCTTTTGTTACAGGTAACCCAAGCAGCTCTTCACTAAAAACAATCTGAAGTAGAAGCACTTGGTTCTGCACCCCACAGTAGGAGAGGAATCTTGTGCTGGAGCAGTAGATAATGCCCTCTGACCTACTTGTGCACTGAAGAATTATTTCTTTCTCAGGATCCTATAGATGCCTTCAGAAAGCAGCATTAACTGCGCATCAGGGCCTATTGGACAGACTATATCCACAGAGGTGTCACTGCAGTGCACATCAAGACTGTACAACTTGGGGAAAAAGAATGCTGAAATAAGAGACAGAGCACAAAATATTCTACCTGAGAAGCTGAGAGAAATATACACTGTTAATACACCTTGCATACAATCCTGTATGCTGTTTGCTCCCTGCCCAGCTTTCCAGGCTTTGCTGGGTTGTTTCAATGTGGAGAAGACATCGGTTGCAGCAGCAAATCTTTCCTTGACACATAGCCTGTCTTCTGTTCCAGCCCCATTTCCCTACACACTGTAGAAATGCACAGAGAATGTGGTTTCTCTGTACAGAAATTGGAGTCTGCCTCTGGAGCAAGCTCTTGTTCCTCTCTGGGCAATACTCCCAGCTCTTCCCATGGACCTTTCAGGTGGCAGCTCCACAGCTCCCTATCACATATTTTACAAAAAGGTCATTTGAACCAATGGTACCTTGTGTCAAGGCCGTGGCTCCATCAGGATCCTCTCCCACTATGGGAAAGAAATGAAATTGCTTCTTCATTAGTTCAGATGGGGGATGATTTACATATCCATCTATACCTGTAATTAAAAACATAACGGTAGGAAAACACTAACTATGATAATGGAGGATGAAGTGTCTAATGGAGTGAGAGGTTTCTTGATCGTGGATCTGGACTTGTACACATGGAAAGGTGTGCACTTACATCACACAGGGCTTTCTTCACTGCTTCCTTTTGCCTTTCCAGAGTCAGTTATGTGTAAAATGCAAATTTGGCATCAGTTGGCACACACCAATGTGTCTCTGCTAAGTGTGAGAGACACAAAGAACTGAGACTTTTCTCTCATTCCCTTACATCAAAATGCGAATTCCCTTCTTTAGACTTCTGTGCAAACTGGGGCTCAGGTCAGTGCCCCATTTCTGTTGATGCCACACATGGATGCTCAAGAGGAATATGTAAGAGTGTCCCCAAGACACACAAAATCATTGAGATGGGAAGGGACCTCTGAAAATTGCCTGGTTCTGAAGAACCCTGGTCAAAGATCCTTCAATTAGAGCGGCTTGCTTAGGCCTGTAACCAGTCAGATCTTTAATATCTTCATGAGCAGAGACTTGGTAACCTCCTGGACAACGTGTTCCAGTATTCAACCCATCGTCACAGTAAACAAAAAACAAAAAACAAAAAACAAAAAACAAAACAAAACAAAACAAAACAAAAACCAAAAAAAACCAAAACCAAAACAAAACAAAAAAACAAAAAACAAAAAACAAAAAAAAAAAACAAAAAACAAGTGCTATTCAGGTAAAACTTTTTGTGTTTCACCTTGTGCCTGGCACCTCTTTTTGTTTCACTATATACCGCGGAGAAGAGTCTGTCTCTGTCTTCTTTCCATCAGGCATTTGATCACACCCATCTCCAGTCTGGACAGTCCCAGCCCTCTCAGCCCTTCCCCATGTAAGAAGTAAATCTTCAGCTCCAAGCCTGTCACTTTTTTCCTGTCCTCTGCTGGAACTGTTCCAGTAGCCCACGTATGGTTTGTACTGAGGAGCTCAGGGCTGGGCATCACTCCAGACGTGCCTCACCAGTGCTGAGCAGAGGGGAAGGGCTACCTCCCTTGACCTGCTGGTGATGTTTTTCCAGGATGTTGGTTTTCTTTGCCACAAGGGCACATACTGCTGGCTTGTGTTCAGCTTGGTGTTCACCAGGACCCATGGGTCCTTCTTGGCAAAGCTGCTTTCCAGCCTCTAAGTCCCTGGCCTGTTCTGGTGGCTTGGGGTTATTCCTGCCCAGAGACAGAGATTGGCATTTCACTTTGTAGAACTTCATGAGATTCCCACTGGCCCATTTTTCCAAGTTGTTTAGGTCCCTTTAAACTGCAGCAGAACCATTTGGGATAATCTGCTTTCTACAGAGTGTCATCCTGATACCGAACAGTTGAAGGCTGGCTTAAATCTGGAAGGTGCAAGGCATCTCTATCTTGAAAAATTCAAGCCCTCCTGTTGGCCATTTAAATGTCTGAGCACCCTTAGAAGCATGTCTGAGAAGGACTTAACTACGTGCAGATCACTGTGCCACCAGCACGAGCTCACTGTGCAACCCAAAAGTCAAAAGCACCAAACCATGAAAGCTTTTTTCAAAGTAATAAAACCTTCAAGGAATTTCCAAGTGTTCTATAGAGGTAATGCCTGTTCCAAAGGGTTAAATCCACGGTTTTGTGGGTTGTTGTTGGTTTTTTTCCCTCCTCTTCAACAATCTGCTGAGACTGTTTCTGTAACACTCCAGCTTTTAGCCCAGGAAGTGTCTTGTCCGGCTAGGTGTCTAGCAGGTACCATAAATACTTAAAGAATTTCCTTGAGCAGATCATCTCCCTTTAAATGTCTTTGGATTTTATGACTAGAGCACAGATCCTCTATAATCTATGAATAAATTCTGCTCTTAGGCATTCTGTGCATGCCCAGCCTTTGGAGACTTTTCTTAGCAAGTAAAAGATTTGAAACTTGGAATGTTTCACAATATGCAGAAGTTATTGTTCTTGACTGTCAGTTGGAGGAGAGGAAAATTTCATATCCAGGGAAGTTGCTGCTCCTTCTCCATCAAACAGGAAAGATGTATCAAGCAAGATTCTCTCTCAGACCTTGTATTATTCAGTGTTTTCATTAATGACAAGAATGAAGAAACAGAGGCTGAGCTTATTAAACTTTTAGATGCCACCTTGTTGGGAGAGGCCGCAAATATGCTGGAAAACAGACTTACTATTCAAAACATCTTTGATTATCTGAGAAAGTCTGGGAAGAAAAAAAAGGATGGAATTCAAAAAAGACATGTAAAATTCTATGGTTGCTTAGGAAAAATCAGCTTTCCAAATGTAGTAGACAGGGGTAGGACTGGCTACACTGGAGTCACAGTGTCAGCACTGGAAGGCAGGACTTGAGCTCACAAGGAGAGCAAGCCCAAAATGAATCCAAAACTACAAGTCTGAGCAGGCTCCATCACTGCATGTCTTTTAGAAAAGGGCAAAGAATGGCAGACAGAGGTACCCATGCTATTGGATAGAGGAATGGACTAGAAGATGTCCCAGTGCACCCTTCAGTCCTATTTTCTGACTTTTCAGTGGTATCATATTTGATAAGAAGAAAAGGTTCACTGCTTGTTTCAGGCTGGTAGGTCTCTGAACTTGTATTCCTTTTAAAACAGAGCCAGTTCTCTGATGATAGGAGGTGACAAGAAAACCAACTTCTGCTTTTGGAAGTCTCATCCAGAAGCTCTGCTCTCTGATCAGCAAAAGTCTTTCTCCAGTTTTCTACCTCAAGGCAGTCAAAAGCAGCTTTTCCCTTGGCCTTACAGCCTATGTCATTTAAAGAGTGTAGGGGGATGCAGAATGCAGTGGAAGAATAAGTGTAAAAGAGAAGTTCAGCTCTGCTAACTGTTCAATTCAGTGAAACTGCCATAGGGATTGAGTTAGCCTACACACTTTCTTTATGGCAAATTGTTCTCAGAAACCAGGTTGGTCTCTTTCTTCAGCTCATATAGACATGAGTGCTGAAGAGTCCAACAGGTTTAAAGACCAAAAACTGTGCTAGACCCAAAAGAAACCTACTATAAAAATGACTTGGTGTTTTTTTTTTTTAAACCACGTTATTTTAAATCCCGGAGTTTTGGTTTGAATTTGCTTCTCCCTGACTTTAATATAAGCTTTAGCTGAACCAGATAGAACATTCAAAATGTCCAGCTCAGAGGGCTACCACTGTGAAGGTAAAGCCTAATTCTGGGAAGACATGATCTAGTAATGCTTTGGAGACCCTCTATCCTATTAAATATGGAGTAAGAAATTGTCCATGTTACTGCCACTTGAGACTCAGCTCTTATAAAGTTTGAGGAAACTAAACTAATCACCATTAGAAAACAAGGGTCAGTAAGTGATAATTAAGTAGCTTGGGGATCTATTAAAAAACTTTAGAAATCAATGTTTACACTGTGTAGTTACAAATTAGCTGCAATGGGCATTGTTAAGGAACCATTTTTATATGACAAACACTGAATGTGTGCACATTTAGAAGAGTTCTCCCGTGATTAGAAATCACAGCACAACTCATTTTATCCCATCCCTAAATTAGAAACTTAATGCCTCAGTTTATTAGCAGAAGGAAATTCTATTACATTCAAGCAATGCTAGGACAGAGAAAAGCAAGAATTTTGTGCAGCTCTGCAAAAAAAGTTGTAACAAAGATGCTCACAATTACAGTTCCATGCTCCAACGATTTAACAACTTCAGTGACTTAATGTCTGTGGAGTCACAAACATCCAGGAATTCTCCAGCAATGATGGTCTTCAGGAGGTACAGATTCCCAAAGCTTCCCTAGGGACACAGGTTCAACTACACCCAGCTAATAGACACCACAAGTACACAGAAGGTGTCTGTTCCCCTGAGAAATGTCCTGCTGCCACAGATGTCCCGTGTTCTAACCCATGTCCTCTGGAGAACCCATCCCATGGTCAGCAAAAAGCCCACTAAAAAGCTGCTTACTTTTCCAGCCTACAGCCACTCTAAGCCGACACCACCAGCATGGAAGGCAGCAATTTACACTCTCCCACTGGCCTGTGCAGTTTGGGAAATGTGAATCAATTCCTCCACAGCATGCACTGCCTACAACAGCCCCCTTCACATGACCACAAGGCCCCCACAGAAGCACACCCCATCTTCAGTTGTTGAGTCTCCCTGTTACTGTACACCTCTATCACTTGTGAAACACTGCCAGTCTCAGGCTACAAAATCACACCATGTTTTTGTTCCACTTTTCTTATTTGCTTATCTCAACAAACCCACCCTCACTACCACATCAGTTTCTGCTAGCACAGATGTGACAATCCACTGCAACTGAGTAGTGCCAGGAGTGCAACAGATTGACACTGCCCCCTTGCTGGCAGAGTTTTGGCATCGCTTTCCACTGCTCTGCTAAGTTTAGGCACCAGGGATTAGCTGGGATACACATAAGGTTGCACTGACCCGCAGCCCATTGACAAACATCTTGTTATGAATATGCAATCCTCTATTAAGAGATACCAGTGACCTGCTCCCTTACAAAGCTGTAGTGTCTGCCCTCAGAGGCTACCCTGCAATATGAAAATGGCTGCTCAGGATTCCCACATCAAGCTGATGCCAGCCTGCTTCCCTAACTTCCTTCCAGAGGGTGAGTGTTTTCCACCAGCACACACTCCTCCATTTCACATCACTTGTATTTCTGACTATTGAGGGAGGCAGAGATGTCTCACGCTGCCTTCAGGCTCTAAATGGCTTTCTGTGTCTTTATTTTCCTGCAACACTTCAAGGATCAGTTTTCTTCATGCCTCAGAGAAGTGGTATCTAAATCGTTTCAAACTGAAACAGGGACAGAATAAGCTGTGCAAATCATTTTCTAGTAGAACCTTAATTACATCCTGCAGTGTCTCGTCCTCAGCAAACCACCAGCAATAAAATTCTGCATTTCGTTTTAAAACCGACAAGGCTGGGTTTTTCTGTTTTGTTTCCCCCAACTGACATATCCATAATCTAGCCTGGGACTTTGTTCCACAGAATTCTTGTCAAAGGCTCTAGAGAGTGTGCCTGCAACTACTAAATCTTTCTCAGGTTCGCATTCAATTTGCAAGTTATACAACTGTAGCTAAAGAAAGAGACGTTCTGTTTGCAGGAAGGTGTTTGCCAGATCCCCACTGGCAATGGCAAAAAGTGATTTATGATCAGTTTTAGTTAACATGGCCTCTCAAACAGATTTTTAAAAGTCTTTACAGCCATGGCCTAATGCCAAGGCTTTTTCTATAGGAATGTGCTCAATTTCAGCTTGTGGTGATGTCCTGTGACTCAAATGCAAAAGCAAAGGGTACAAATATTGAATACATCCTCTTGATGAGACAAAGGGCTTTTTACTTTCCAAACATCCCCCCCATGTTCCACCACTACAAATTTGCCTTTTCCAGTTTTTGCTTTGTGCAGGGGTATTGGTGCCTTCAGTCCCTCAGTTCACAACACGCTCACAAATTACATTTCCATGCTTTGATAATTTAACAGCTCCAGTGACTCAATGTCTGTGGAGTCACAAACATCTAAGAATTCTCCAGTGATGGTGGCCTTCAGGAAAAAGAGTAGCTGCAGCAATGACACTGGTAGTGACAAGTGCTGTGTCCTCAGGAGGAACCAGAACTCAGTTCATCCTTCTGTGCAGGAGTCCTAGGTTTTCTTAACTCCTCCAAGAAAGTTGGATTTATCTGTACTGTTTTTAAGGGGTACAAATAAAAAGCCTTAGATATATTCCTGGCCCAATGTCTATAAGTGTATTTACATTCTCAATTCCCACTAAATAGGTGTCCTTCTTCCTCTTTGGGGCTGCTACGCTCTGCTGCCAATATGAAAAAAATTTTATGACACTGTCATCGCTGTCATGAGCACAGGAATCCTCAGGCATGTACAAATCCCCCAAGGGATGAAACCACTGCAGTTCTTGCATCTTCTCCCAAGCACCAGATGTAGTTGGTTTGTGATGCTCACACAGCATGCACAACTACTTAAACTTTGACCTTGGGCTTGAGCTACAGATGCCTGTCCCACTGTTTCTTGGAAGCTCCATTGTTCCCTTTGCCTTGACAAATCCTCAGGCTGGGCTGAGGGCTGGGTTACTGCCTTCTTCACTGGCACACTCTGATGGGGTTTCATCAAAACCAAACTCTGGGGTCTCCAGCATTGTTTTGCCCAGTCCAACCCTGAGGTTGTGCAGAGCCTGCAGAGTCTTAGTCTGAGCCTTCATTCATGACCCCAACCCTTACTGAGTGTCCTATTCTGGCGCTACACTTCTCTGCAGTGCTCCAGTTGATGTAACACTTTTATAATTCCCCTCCTTTGCATAAAATAATTGAATATTCAATACCAAACATCCCCAAGCCATGTACTGCAGCTGTGGCCAGCCCTGAATCCTGACAGCCACAGTCCGACTCCTCCACAGGGCTGTATGTTCTGAGACACAGCTCAGAGCCAAGGGGAAAAGAAGCTCCACAAGGATCTCACCAACAGGAAACAATCCTGACTCTCCAGAAGCTGTGTGGCTTCTTATGAGAAAGACTGGACCCGTCCCCAGAAGCCTTGGTAATGTCAATCACAGGTTTTGAAGCTCAGCAGCCTGTACAGCTTCCTTCTTCCCTCTGCTGAAATGGCCATTCTCCATAGGAGATATTCCCCATTATTTGAGGAATTCAGGAAGCCTAGGACTTCATTTTGGCCCCAAAGGATGAATTAAAGGAGAACAGCCCCCACTGCCATCCCTGCTCAAGCAGACAGCAGCAAAGAAAAGCCAGACCACAGCTCTGAGAGAAACTCAGCATGTAGGAAGAATGTTTTCTTCAACTCAATCCTATAAGCAGCTTGGAGAACCAAACCCATTCCTGAGCACCCTTCTTCTAACCTACGTTGAGTATGTAAAGCAAGGACACCAGATTTACAGCCAAGTAATTTTCCACTCCGGGCACATGGAACGGGATGAAAGTAAATTTGTGGGTGTTTATGCTTGATTTGGCAGAGAAAAAAAAAAATGAGGGAGGGGCTGTGTTTGAGGGAGGGTATCAAAGATCAGAGCCAGATGCTCCTGCACGGAGCTCTGGATTTACAGGAAATTAAGAAGGTAGAGAAGGTGAGGCAAAGGCTGTGTTTGAAGTGAGAGTCAAGGGGTTCTGAGGCTTACAACCATCCAAGGTGCTTGGGGGGAACTACAGCACATGCCAAAACCACACCACAGTGGCCTGGGGTGCTTTCATTATACAAAGCCTGGGAGAGCAGAGGCTGTAAATGTAGCTTCAAAAGGAGCTTCATCTTAAAGTCTTAGCTCTCAGGGCCTATTAAACATTTATGCTGACTGCCACTCCTACTATTTGCTTCAGAGAAAGTACCCGAAATAACCTTTGCTACACGGTGAACTACTACAGCTCTACTGGCTGTGTAGGAGACTAGCAGAGAGCTGTGAGAAACAAACAGAAACGGTGTTGGAAGAGCCCGCTGATGTCTCTATTCAGTCAGCCAGGAAAAAGGGAGGAAAATCTGGTCTGGAACCTGAGAGCAGACAGAAAACTTCACTAGAACTAATGGGTGGATTAGCGATGTAGAGGTGGCTAAGACTGAGTGAGGCCAGTGGAGGCAAACAGAAATATTTAAGAGTACTGACAATTTTTTGTTTTTACCTTACTAAGGTTCACACTTCTGGGGGAGTCTTCAGACCAGCCTCTAGTTGGATCAGTGACTACTGCAGCTCTAAGAAGGACTGTAGAGAAAAAGAAAGAAAGCAGATGTCTATGCAGAAATCAAAAGGAAGACAGAGGATCTTGAGGAGAAGATGAAAAGAAGGGATTAATTTTCCTAATTTGCTTTAAAAATGTGTGGCTGTGCAACAAGAGTTTAGGATGAGGCAGCCAGAAGTACTCAAGGTTTTCACTGTAAGAAGTTGTTGCTATTAATAGCAGATAATACACAAAGATTCACTTATTCCCTCTTAGGGATAACCCCAGTAGAGGGCCATGCTGGCAGTAGGACCTTCCAAGCAGGTGTTCAGGAAGTCCCTCAAAGTGACTCATTTCAATGGGTGCACACATAATCCTGCAGACTTTGCCTGTAGGAGCTGCTGCCCTGTGGTCACACAGCCAGGGGTTGATCCCAATATTCCCTTGTGCCCTTGCACAGAGTGAGCAGACTCGGTGCCTGGATTTTATCAGCTCTTGCAAATTCAGTAGAACTACTGGTCTCTGGAATGTAGAAGTCCTTGGGAAGCCTTCACACTCCTTGTCAGTACATGCTTTTCCTCTTTGGTGTGTTTTCTGGTAATCATTTCTCCACCCAAATCTACAAATATGTACAGGACCAATTCAATTTCACACAAAAGAGGCCTTTAGTGGAGTTGGAGGCTGTTGTGGAAAATCAGAGTTGACTCTATAGAAACTTGGTGTAAATGTGGCTCCTTCCTATTAATGAGCAACCACAGCTCCTCTTCATGAAATCCAAAGCCACCAAGCTAAGAAAAACGAGTGTTTAGTGCTCACATTTGAATATACAGACCCTATTAAGATGGGACAGATCTTCCCACATTCAGTCTCAGGAAGAAACTTTGATTGACAGGTCTGGATTCACGTTTGGATGGTATCTGCTTATCCCAGCCCCTCTGACCCACATTCATTTTGGGTGCTTATCAGCATGGCTATTGCATCTAGCACCCAGCTGATAAGCCTGTCTCCTGAAGGATGGCCAAATATGACTGAGCTAACCCAAACTCAAACACCAAACACAAAGTGGAGGGTAGCTTTGAATACTGCATTCTTACAAACCATTTTGCAAAGTGGAAGTCCTACACATTATGTTGATGGTCCTTAACCACGGGTTCTCAGTTCTCTTCTTTCATAGAGCCATAGAATAGCTTGAGTTGGAAGGGATCTTTAAAGATTGTCTAATCCTTGAAGGACATCAACCTCCTCCTCCCAAAGGAGGGCCACCAAGATGGCTGTGGGGATGGAGGAGCTCTCCTACAAGGAAAGGCTGAGAAAATTGTGTTTGTTCAGCCTGGAAAAACAAAAACCAGCTTAGGGGTGACCTAATTGCAGCCCTCCAGTACCTGAAGATTGAGAGAGACTTTTTTCAAGAGCAGGTAGTGACAGGACAAGGAGGAATGGATTAAAACCAAAGGAGCATGGGTTTAGATTAGATATTAGGTAAATAATCCTTTACTGTCAGGGTGGTGAGGCACTGGAATAGGTTGTCTAAAGTTGTGGATGCCTCATATGTGGAAGTGTTCAAGGCTAGCTTGGATGGAGCTATGAGCAACCTGCTCTAGTGAAAAACGTCCCAGACCATGGCAGGGGGGCTGGAACTAAATAATGTTTAAAGTCCCTTTCAACCCAAACCATTCGATGATTCTATGATTCCTTGCAGTCCACAGCCCTGAAGCTGCAAAGACATTTATACAGATCAGTCTGAATCTTTACACTATAACTACGAGATTTGTGACTTTACCCTGGATGTCCAAATTGACTCAGGTCTCGGCAACAGCGCTTGGTCGGGCCAGGAGGAAGAGCCTCGTACAGGCTGGACCAGCTGCTTGATGAATCCAGGAGTCCAGGGAAGCAAGAACGCCCAAAGGCAGCGAGGGCCAGCGAGGGCACCCAGACCTGTGTGAGGCCGGCGGCACGCCTGAGGGCGGAGCGAGGCGGATACCTGGGGAGGCCATCCCAGCCACACTCACAGAGCTCCTCTGGGCAGCGGCTGCTGGCGCATCACGGCCCCATCCATCGCCACCCGCCGCGCCTCTGTCGCGACACGGCGCTGTCGTCCCGCCCCCTCAGCGCCCTGGCGGGAACTACATCTCCCATGGCCGCGCGCGGCGGGCGCGGCCGCCATCTTGGGCCGGGCGGCGGGGCGGCCATGGGCGCGGGGCGGGCGGCGCTGGCGCTGTGGGCCGTGGCGGCCGCGCTGTGCCGCCCGCAGCCCGCGCTGGCCGCAGGTGAGCGGCGGCACGGCGGGGCGGGAGCGCGGAGCGGGGCCGGGGGGCCGGGCGGGCGGCTCCCGCCGCACCCCGTGGCGGACCGCGGGCCGGAAGGCACGCCCGAGCCGCTGCCCGTCCCCCGCCTCCCCGCCCCGCCGCTTGTTCTGCCGGCGGGTGGATCGAATACTTTGGCTTTTCCTTTCCTTGTGTGTTCTAGATGCCAAGTGGAAAACGATAACCGGCCAAATTAAGAAAGCTGTGGGAGCCTATGAGCCGTGTGTAAAGGAAAATTGCAGCTGCCACCAAAGGTGAGACTGGTTTCCTTTAGACTGCGCAGGTCTCCGGACATAGGAGGGAATCCTTTCGGCAGCACTGGCGGATTGGGGATTAGCTAGGGAATATTTTGGCCCAAAGGTGTCACATCTGCAGCTATGGGACCGCCGCTGGTCACACACCTTGTTACCCTCTGGAACTGAACATACAGTGTTGGCATTTCATGTATGACCACACAATAAACCACACACATAGCTGGTGACATTTCTCTCAACCCACTTCTGCCTTCTCACTCAGTAGGACTGGGAGAGTTTGATGCCTTTAAGCAGCATTTTTATTTAAAGAAGGAAAAGGAATTTAGGAGTTATCATATTGTTCTGCCTTTAGGATGAGGCTTTCACATGCAGAAACACAGATGCCCAGCTTCAAGCCTCCTGTTTAAAAGTATCAGATGCGCGCACTCATTTTTGTGTTTGAGTGCTATATTGGCTTTTCAAATCAGATGAGTCATATTGAGCAACTGTTTGTACACTCTGTTTGGAGTTTTTGATCTTCATTGCACTTGAAATATTGATGAGGGAGTCTCTTCTAGCTGAGCCTTCCAGTCTTTTTCCTAAATTCCAACCCAGATACAACCTAAAGACATATCCTAATCTTTAAACATACACCCCACCAGCTCCTGCCCACCTCTGGGTAAAATACCCAAGTGGTTACAATCTCCAAATCTGCTGCAAGACACGATAGTCAATAGTGACATGAAGTGAGGATGGCTGTGGATGTGCCATGGCACTGCAATTCTCTTCCTGTTCTCGAGCTCCTCCCGTTTGCACCCCTGCCAGACCACTCATGCTGTTGTGGTCAGACTATCTGCACAATGGCAATTCCTGACATAGTTTTACTGCTGTCTACCCGATTAGGAAATAGTAGAATTCTGGAGGATGGAAGATCATCAAATCCAACCCCTCTGCTCAAGTAGGCTTGCCAGGACTGTGACTAGTAATGTTGAATATCTCAACATTAATAAGTCAAAGAAACTTCACAGCCTCTCAAGGCAACCTGTACCAGTGTTTGACCATCCACACAGTGGGATCACCCTGACAGTGTTTCCTTAAGCTGAAACATTGATGCAATGTCTACCTAAAAGCAAAGAATGTTTCCTTGCCTGTTACAATCCGACACTGTTTATGACATGCTCCACGCAGTTAGATCACAGGACTTTTAGACTAAATTGATCTAAGTTGCATCCTCCTTCTGTGTTTTCTTGTGTTCATTAGGTTTGTGCTTCTATACTGTGTTCCTGGAGCTCACTGGTGATGTGCAGAAGTTAGAGGACATGTGCTGCATAGGCCTGTCCTCCTGGGCCAGCTTTCACTCACCCAGTGTTCCTGGGTGATGGTATTTCATGCAACTAGACTGTTACCTACAGTTTTAATGTCTACACAGGATGACATTTTGTGAGGAATTTGGTCTTGGTGCGCTCCATCATTTATGGAGAGCCAGAGCACAAGGCTGAAGTGAGCTGAAGGGTTTTACCCAAGGCATGCCAGGGTATGTCAGGTACTTTTGTGAGAGAGTGACTAGAGTTGTCCTTTGCTGGGCTTTGTGTTCAGGCAAGGAGCACATAGGTAAAAGTCTGAAGCTTGGGGCTGTGAGTCTCTGAGCAACTTCCAAGTGACTTAAATTCTCACACCAGAGCTCCTAGAAGCTACATGGAGCTTCTTCTAGATAGAAGCCTGTTCTGCACACTGCAGTAGTTTAATGCACAGTATGCTCCCTGTGGTACATAATAATTGCTGATGGTTTTGTTTCAGTGTCTGGAAGCAGGACCTGGCTCCTTTTCGAGGTGGCATTTCCAAGGAGACGATGTCAGATGTGGTGAGCCGGAAGCTCGGGACCCACTACCAAATAATTAACAACAAACTGTATCGTGAGCAGGACTGCATGTTCCCTGCGAGGTAAGAGCTGTGCAGGGGATCTGCTCTCCCTAGCTGGGACTAGAAGAGTACTTCCAACACTGCCAAGTTGGAAATTATTGAGTACAATGATATTTCAGAGGTCTGAATTACTCATCAGAGCAGGAGACCAGAAAATAAACTATTAGGCTTATGTGCATCAACAGGGAAGTGTCACTGTTGCAGTTCAGTGTGCAAAGGGTTGGTTGGTTGTGGGATCCCAGACAAAGCTCAGATCAGGCCCCATTTAATAGGATGTGTTGCCTCATTGGTGTCCACACTGCAGTGGGACTTGGAGGCTGCTGTAGGCAGTTCCCAGTTTGCACCACAGTATGGCTTAGGCTCTCTTCTGCCTCTGTGCAGAGCAAGAGCTGCAAGAGACTGCAGGAGTCTGCCTCCTTAGAGCTCTTTTGCCATGTGTCATTTCTCCACAGATGCAGTGGAGTTGAGCACTTCATTCTGGAGATCATCCACCGCCTCCCTGACATGGAAATGGTGATCAATGTGCGAGACTACCCCCAGGTTCCCAAGTGGATGAAACCCATTATCCCAGTCTTCTCCTTCAGCAAGGTACACACACCTTTTGAAGCTGAGCATTTCCAAGACGTGCGTGTCCTTCTTTCTCTTGGGAACATATTTTTGAGGATGGTTCTCTGTAGGTTTTCTGTGCGTCAAAATTGTTTGCTCCTTCTTGCCCTGTTTCCTTTTGCTTCCAATTTTCTGGCAGACAGAACTTGCAGATCAATTTGATAGATCAGCTTTTCCCCTCATTAGCTTCTCTTCCAGGCCAAAAAGTGTGCCTCTGCTGCAGTGGAATGATACACAGCTGGGTGGGATATGTGCCAGTATTCCTCCCGTTTGCTACAATACCTCTGTTAAAATTGTAGCCATAGTTTATCAGCAATATTAAGAATTTTTGATCATGTGAGTTGTTGTACAGTAATCTTATTTAATGTGAATATTTTAGTCCTTTTTCTGTGGTACCACAGATTGGTATTTCTATAATCCTGTCATCCTCTGTGAACCCTTTTCTCTTGGATTCCCTTTTCCACCTGCAAATGTGTGCACACACACGCATGGAGACAATCGCTCTTTGCTTCTCTGTTCCCAGACTTAAGAACCCTCCTGCATGTCTTCCTACCTCTCCCACGTTAAACCTGACTGTAGAATTGTGTCTCATTCTTTCCAACAAAATGTTCTTACACCTCAAGCTTTGACTAATCTTGCTTTGCCTTAGTGTATGCCCTGTATGCCCAAATCCTGCACTTTCACAACAAATCATATTCTTGGCTGAAGTCCAGCAGACAGTAGGTGCAAGGAGAAGCAATGAACTATTTGGTTCTGCTAGTTCAAACCCAACTCTGTTTCTGCTAACTTGCAGCATCTTACTCTGAACCTAAGTCTTCAGCTCGTGCAATCTGAACCATAATATCCATAACTATTGCCTACCTCAGTGATCCTAAAATTCTCTCTAGATTTGCAGTACAGGCAATAACCATGTTCTCTGCTGGATGCAGAGTGAAGCCAAGCTGTCTTGCCCCTTCACCATTGAACAAACTTAGCTCTAGCCAGCAGAACCCAGGTTTTTGCAAAGCAGGTTGCAGGAGTTTAATCTTTGCAGCTGTGTTCATCATTCTGCCCCTGGGTGCCCTGCAAGACCCTGCAAGAAACTGAGCTCTGCACTCACTGTTGTCCAGTATCTGAATTGTAACTCAACCCTACCTAATTGAAACCTAGTGAACTAGGCACAGCTCACATTTCAGCAGCCAGTGTTAGGAAGACTTCAGGGTGCTGGTCTTATGTGCTTTCTAAAGCTGAAATTATAGGAGATTGAAGTATTGTCCTGTTCTGAATCTCAGAAAGTTGATCATGGGGCTGTCGTGGTCTGTTACCAGTGCCTGGTTGTAGCAGGACTGAGAAAATTCAAGTTGGAAGAGACCTTAGAAGGTCACCCTGTCCAGCATCTTTGCTTAGAGAAGGAACAGCTCTGGGGTGCATCCTGCTTATATCTGAGCATCCCTGGGGACGGGCCATCCACAGACAGTTTGACCTGTTGTCAGAATGAAAACATATTTCCCACTATCTAACTGGAATTTCTCCTCTTGTAATCAAAGCCTGCTGCCACTCATTCTGGCTCTGCACTTCAGAAAAGAGTGTGCCTCCTCCTGAGCTCTCCCATTAGGCAGTAGGAGATGGCATTTACATTCCCCCAGGCTTCTTCTCCATCTGCACAGACAAACCCATTCCTCAGCCCGTGTTCCTAAGTCATGTGCACTAACCTCCTAACTAATTCAGTGGCCTTAGACCCACCAGGATCTCCAGGTAGATGGATAATTGTGTAGGAAGTTTACTACTAGTGCAAGGAAGTTGCCTATAGTCTGGTTTCATGGAAGGGTTTTGTCTTAAGTGCTGGTCTTCCCTCTGATAATATATGGGGATTTAAGCAACCAAACAGGAGTGAGGAAATGAATTCTTACATGACCTGGATATTTGTTACAGTGGATTGTTAAGTGATCTCTAGGATGTGTGGAATGAAGTGTTAGAAGCCTTAAAGTCAAAGTGTCACAAAATGGAGAAAGCCAACAGAGCTGCCAGGAAGGAACATTTCTTACTGGTGGGCTCAGTCAGTAAACCAAAGTAGATATTGCTCTCATTCTTGCATTACTCTCCTTTTTCTCAAGACATCTGAATACAATGATATCATGTATCCTGCCTGGACATTTTGGGAAGGAGGACCAGCTGTTTGGCCAATTTACCCAACAGGTTTAGGGCGCTGGGACCTCATGAGAGAGGACCTCAGAAGGTATGTTTTGGAAATGGTTATGTGTGGGGGGAGTTTTCATGGAAAACAAAAGCCCATCTTGCACTGGGCAGCACTGGGCCAGTGTTGATGTCTAAGACCATAGGTCTGTTGGCCTGTGATCTGTCCTGTGCCTCACATTAACTACCTACAGCCTAAGTGCTGTTTGGGAATTCTCCATGGAAACCTTGGATGATGTCACTGGCAGTTATAATTAGCTCCTCTGTTTGCAACCCTTTAGTAAGGAATGCAGAGGACAAACTATGCACATCCTTCATGCTGTCAGGGCCAGATTGCTATCAGGTTTGGGGAGAGCAGGTTTGTCAATAAAGCAGCAGTTATCTTTTGCCTGCAGAAATCTCCCCTGATATACAGAAATATTTTTCTTTCTTTTTAACTACTTCTCTAGCAGCTGTGTTTTTTTCACTGCAGGGATGATCCAGGATGTTTGTATAAGCTTCTGGAAGGCTAAAGGAAAGCCTTCTTTAGATCTGCTTTTACTTGAGTGTCATTGTGCAATAGGAAAACCTGGAATCACTCCAAAGAATCAAGAGTCACTACTGGGCTAAACAGAAGATGTTCTGGCTAGGAGTCTTCCTTTTGGCAGGATCTTTTGACTTATTAGCAGAGTAAGGGGCAGCTTTCCATGGAAAGTGACAAACCAAGTGTGCAACAGTGAAACAAAATTGTGAACAGAGAAACAAAACAGCAAAAACCATTTCTATGTAATTGACTTCACATCGGAATGCAAGGTTGAATCTTTCGCTCCTCAAAATCTGAAGATCCACGTGGTTATTCATAGTTAAATCTTAATGTGTTGTAGTGCAATGGAGGTCCAAAGCATTTAATCATCCTTGTGTTTTCACTGTGTCACTGGGTTATAAGGACATGCAAAGCTTGACCTGCACAGGTAGATCATCATGTTCCACCAGGTGCAGTAGAAAAGTGTGAGAATTCCCCTGAGAGGTGGAGAGGCAGGTGACTGCAGTGGCAGAAAAAAAAATCTCAGGTGAACAGCTATATTGAAGGACTTGATTAGGTTTAAAATGAAAGTGATTAGGAAAAACAATGAACTCCTGTGTTTTAAGTGCAGAACACTAGGTGGGTTTTTTGTTTCTTGATTGGTAGTTTTGTTTTGTAGTGGGAAATGACTTATTAGAAACACTCTAGTCATTTTTCACTATCCATATTCAGTGAGGTACAGCAAAATAAAGCCACAGTAGAAAAAGTGGATTCAAATCTTAGGTAGACTTTTAATACCCTTCAGGGTTTGGTGGGGAGCTGTGTGTAATGTACTGTCTTGCCTGAAAGGTGTTCTGGAAAGTAGCCTATATTGTGTTGCCTTAAACACAATATTCACAGGAAAACCTGTTTCATTGGACCTGGCTGATTTTTTTTTTTAATGCTATAATGAAGAAAGTGATTTCCATCAAAAATGAAGAATAGAAAAACACATCATGCTGTGAAAGCTGATGAGAGTGTTGTTTCATGGTTATATTAAATCATTTATTACCACATTTAAAAAATATTTTCAGATCTGCAGAAAAATGGCCATGGAAGAAAAAAATCTCTAAGGGATATTTCCGAGGATCCAGGTGAGCATTTTTTCCCGCAACAGAAGATTCTGTGACAGCTCTCTGTATGTAGAAATTTCCATGTTGCCTAGACCTAATCCCTAATTAAGTGTAACTCAGAGTGTGTTTTCCAGAAGTAAGGAAAGTGAGACATGTTGTACAGCATTGCACTATTAGTTATTCTCCACAAGAACTGCCATTTGCAACTCGTTTATTATAATCACCTAATATTGGAAACAGAAGTCGTGATGGATTTGCCACATTATTTCTTAATGACTAAAGCTGTCACCTCAGGAACCCGCTTGTTTTGTTCTGTGAAGGGAACTGCAGGTGCTTGATACAAATTTAAAGATTTAATATTGCTGTTCATGCTTCCTGCCAATGTGAATGCTTTATTTGCAGTGCAACTGCTCCACACTGAATGAAAAGTATTTTGGCCATAAGTTACCTGAGTGGGTAACTTATGGTGGGAGGTAGGAGAAGATTATTTTTGGCCTCTCTCCAGTGACAGTTTCAAACAATGTTTAACCCCATACTTTGTTTCTTCCCCTTCCCCAACAGGGAAGGATTTCAAGGCTTGCCAGGTAGGCTCAGGAGGTGATGAGGAATGTGTCTCAGGGATGCCATAACCTTGTTTATCAGCAGTGTTTTAAAGTCCTGTCAGAGGGATCACTGCTGAAGATGCTGAGGATCTCTTTACTCTCTCTGATAAGGTGGGAGTTGAAGCAATTGGCACCCATCAGCATAAAGGAAGGATTTGTCCCAGGAATTGTTAAATAATACTGTTAAATACACAGTCAGTCAAATAATTTTGGTACCCATAAGTCATTCTCTTCTATTAATATACCTTTGGACAGAAATACACTGTGGTACACACTTGGTAATGTTTTGGGGGCTCACAGGGAGGTGAGCCTCAGAAAGCAGCAGTGCCTCAAGTCCTGTGATCTGCTAGCTGTGTTGAGTCATGGGGACTGGCAACTAGTGACAGCATTTCTTTTTCAGAACCAGCCCTGAGAGAGATCCCCTCATCCTGCTGTCCCGAGAAAACCCAGAACTTGTTGACGCCGAGTACACTAAAAACCAGGCTTGGAAATCTGAAAAGGTGTGTGGGTGTTTGTCTGTCTTCTGAGTGTGAAGGCCAGGAAAGGTGACATTGCAAGATGGCTTTGATGAGAGAGAAACATCCTGTTGGAGAGTTGTGGGTGATCCTTTAGGGTGGGGGAGGTTTGTAGTTCCCTTGATGGCCGCACCTCTCTGACAGATGAAAGGAAGGAGTCTCTAGAGCCTGGCAGGCCAAACACTTCTCTTCCTTCTACGCTTGTTGTTCAAGGAAAGGAGAACACATAAGAAAATGAATCTCTGCCAATCTCCTCCTCTGCCACAACAACAAAATTGGCCAACCCTTCCCCTCCTGTCTCTGAGCTGCCTCTCTGGTGTTGTCAGTCTTCAAACCTTTTTCTGTTTTCTCCATTTCTTGATCCTGTTGTGGATAACTTGCTGATAAACTGGTGCTGATAAGTTTTTAGTTTCTTACTTAGTCTGCCGTCCAGCTCTCTCCAGACAGTCTTGGCTAATCCAGTTACACTTGGCTTCACACAGTCCATTGTCCCAAGCTGTTTTCCACTCTGAAGCTGCCAACAAAACATTATCATTTAATGTGTTTGTGCTGGCATCCCCTTACAGGCAGTGTGTAATTTACTGAGCTTTTTTTCATGTTTGAAGGCCCGGGAATTCTTTATAATCCTTCTAACAGCCCACCAGAGAAGGTTTTCTCAGAAGTGGTAATGGAAGGTTTTTACACATCACCTTTGTTTCTAACTGAGAAGGAAAACAAATTAAATTACCATTTGAAGCTTACTGTTTTGTATTGGTTTGTTTTGTTTTTTAATTCTCTTTATTTTAAGGACACCTTAGGAAAGCCTCCTGCAAAGGAAATTCCACTGGTTGATCACTGCAAATACAAGTAAGAGTTTTGATTAGTAAAGCTGTTCAAGGGCTGTGGGTTAGTCTTTCCTTGCATGGTGTAGGGTCTCATTTTATTATAAGATCTAATTCAATGACCAGCTTCATGTAGATATGAAAGCTTGTGAGCAGATATAAGACAGCTGAAAATTTGGGAGCTTAGCATGACAAGTGCTGCCACTAGATGCATGTAGTAAAAGAGAGAACCTGAGATCTGATTAACAGACACAGTATTAATTCATACTTTTTATGTTGTTTGGGAGAATGTGGTTTTGATTTGCAAGGCTTTTTATTGTTTAACTACTTTAGTGAGAGGTTTTTGCTGTAATACTCTCACGGGTTTCTATGTGCAATATAAACTCTTAGTGTGTATGCACTGTGTGTCAGATGTTTTGCTTTTTCTTCTGCTAGTTGTGATTCTGCCAGCCAGAATCTGCTGATAGAAGAGCTCAGTCATTTGGCTGAATCTGTGTTTTTGTGCAAATGTGATTGACTTGTCTCATTTTGTATTTCACTAGACTGTAGCCCAGATTTGTCCATTCTGTTACACATACACTGCCCAGCTCTGATGCTCCCCAGCCC
The DNA here is from genome assembly GCF_021018805.1 of Prinia subflava. NCBI lineage: Eukaryota > Metazoa > Chordata > Aves > Passeriformes > Cisticolidae > Prinia > Prinia subflava. The sequence goes on from NC_086271.1 coordinate 842,991, forward strand.
ATCACATGGTGTAGGCTGAGACCTTCTCACAGATTACTTTTGTTGTAGCCCAGGGTGGCAGGGTCAACAGGAACTTTTGTCTGCTCCCTTCAGTGTAGGTGTTACAGCAGGCTGGCTTGGCTCAGGTCATGGATGGTGGGAGCTGTGTCTGGAATTGGACAGAGGCATTTCCTTGCTTCCAGACCATAATTCTTGTTACATCTCTACACATATTTCTTGAGTTCCTAATACAGTGAGCTCCTTGTCCCTGCCTTGAGATCCAAGGTAATACAAAGGATGCAAAGTAATTTCAGGTTTACTCCTTGTTATTTACTGCTGAACTAAGTTTAGCTGTAATTCCCATCTTGCCCAAAATATATATAATATATAAGCTTTATCTCACCCAAAATAGCTTATTTAAAGGAAGAACTCTCTTCCTCCAGCCCAAAATGTTTGACTTCAAAGATCAGTTATATGTTCTGGGGAAGTTTACCCGTAGGAAAAACAGCTTTCCATATAATAGGAGAAAAGTGGTTTTGATAAAGAAAACAAGTAAGCAAACAAACATCCCTATGAGATACAGTTTGCTAAGAGAAATACCCCCTTGCCATAGTCAAGCCTACTTTACTAACTTGGCAGAAAATACTGAAAACAAAATTGTGGATTCTTTGTTATCTGCCAAGTCCATCTGTTGTGTGCTGGCCCATTCAACCTCCTAGGGTTGCATTCCCAAGTTAATATGAAACAATTACATTCAGATTAAAGCAGAATCCCAGAGAAAAAAAATAACCTGAGATAGATGTGGCAAAGCACAACAGTGAACAGAAAAGCTTCACTGCAAGGCAAGAGAATTGGGAAAACTTTCCCTGTGGTTGACAAAGCCTCTGGGTGACCCCACAGGGTCACAGAATCCATGTTGGGACCTTCCATGAAGTGTTGGTAATTGTCCACGAGGCCTCATCAGTTTGTCACAGGCAGGTGCCTTTATCAGAGATAAAGCCTCACACCTTGAATTTCTCACTGAGTTTTGACAGACAGCAGAATCTCACCCAGCCCACCCTTAACTTCAGCTCACCTTTCCTGTGAGCAGCTTCAAATAAATGCCTCTCCTCTGTTGTAGTGACTGGAGTGCTGCTGAGCTGCTGCCTCTCAGGGAAGGTTCACAGCCTCTTGGAGACCATCACACTTTATTGTATTTCCTCACAGCAAATGAGTAATCAGGTCCCTCTCTTTGCTCACCCTTTTAAAGGTACCTGTTCAATTTCCGGGGAGTGGCGGCCAGTTTCCGCTTGAAACACCTTTTCCTGTGCGGCTCACTCGTCTTTCACGTGGGAGAAGAGTGGTTGGAGTTCTTCTATCCCCAGCTGAAGCCTTGGGTCCACTACATCCCGGTGCGGTCAGACCTCTCCGACGTCAGGTGTGAGGGCTGAGGCTGCTCCGTGGAGCACTCTGTACCATGGGGAAGCCTTTGGGAAGGTGGGATTGTTTGTTAGGCCATGAAGTGCCTCCACTCTGAGGCATCAGGCAAAGACTCCTGGAGGTTATGGTCTTTTCATCAGTTTGCCCCCAAAGAACCCTTTGCTGATATTGCTTGGGGAGTACAGTTTCACTGGAGTTAGGCTTTCGCTCTCACTGAAATCAGCAGGCACTAGACACTTAAATTTGCAAGTGGGCAGCAGAGATAAGGGGGAAGAAGAACTTATCAGTGGGCCAAAAATGTGTTAGCTGCCAGATTTCAGGATGTTGTCCAGAACTGATGTGAAACAATCAAGAAGAGAAGTTTCTTCTGGGCTCTGAGGTGAGCAGCACCTTCACTCACTTGTAGACTCTTAACAACTTAGCCAAGGGACGATGTTCTCCAGTGAGCCAGTTGTTTCATAGCTTTTTCTGTGTGTGTGTCTTCATTTTAGGGAGCTCTTGCAATTTGTAAAGGAAAATGATGCCATAGCACAAGAAATTTCAGAGAGGTAAGCAGTGTGTCCTTCCTGGCTATTAGGCAGTCTTGTTCCAAAACGTTTTCTTACTCTGCTTTTGAAGGGATTGCCCATCAAAGACAACCAAGTATTAGTAGGGTGCAGTACAACAGATCTCCTGCAATCACAGCAAGAGGGTTGAAGCACTCATAACAAGCAGAGGGAAGCAGAGAAGAGGATGCTGTGCTCAGCTCTTTGGTTCACACGTGACCTATGTCAGGAACCCCACAGAAAGCTGGCAGAGGTTGGGAGCTTTCGTCTCAGGATGAGGCGAGCTGGCTCCTGGGAGCTGTGTCTGCACTGTAAACTTTATCTATCCAGGCTGGTCTGAAGCACCATGCGTCAGCGCTGCTCTAGCTGTATGTGATAAGTGAAACCTGGTATTTATTATCCCAGATAGCAAATGCTGTCTTGAGGATAGCAAAAGCACTGCAACTGTCAGAGCTGTGAGCATGAATGAAAATTGTAAAATTAAAATAGACAGTACGGAGCAGTGTTGTTTCTCATTTGAAACAGAGTGAATGTTGATATACATCCAAACCAAAACTAATGACTCTTGTAGGAACTGGAAAACAGTCCTGACTGTGCCTTGTGTGTCTCTAGGGGACGTCAGTTCATCACTGAGCACTTGGAGATGGAGGACATCTCTTGCTACTGGGAGCATCTGCTGTCTGAATATTCCCAAACCTTGACTTACAAAGTGAAAAGGAGGAAGAGCTACAGCGAGATCACTTCTGGACGACTGAAAACAGAACTGTAGACTTCTCTGTTTTTCTCTTTGGCTCAAACTGATCACTGTGGAAATCTGAAGATCAGTATTAACTTATCTCTTGCTCTCTCAGACCTACCTTTCACTCTAGAACTACAGAGAACAGCAGCAGGCTTGGACACTGCTTCCAGGCAGTGGGGTCTGGTTATATTGCCACCACGAGGCTGTTAGGCAGCATGTTGGATGATGGCTATTTCATGGGGTGGTCAGTCATGCCTAGAGGAGGGGTGTTAGCATTTAGAACTTAGTAACTACCTGTCTCAGAATGATCCTAAATCCCATTCAGTCGATGAGAAGCCTTACTGGACTTTTTACCAAAAGTCATGGCAAGGGACACAGACTGTGAGCTGCACTCTGCTGGCAAATACTTGTCCCTTTGTTTGGCAGATGTTTTCTCAGCTGGGTGGTAGCACTTGGGGTATTAGCTGTTCTCTGATAGAAGCAGGTTCTAGGATTTGGGGGTAACATTTCTGGGTAGCTTAGAGTTGATGTCAGGTTTTAGAGGCTGATGGTAAGGTTTTGACATGCCCTTGGAAGGATTACTGGTCCTTGCAGAGTTACCCTACCTGCCTCACAGGGGAGCAGCAGTGGTGGTGATGTGGCCATCACCAGTGATGTGCTTGGCAACTGAGGAAGAGATGGTTCATCCTTCAGCAGATGAGCTGGGTGCCTGCATAACTGAGCCCCTGTTAATTATCTCTCACCAGCTGCCTGGCCAGACATCCTGGGACCCTTAGGAACCGAGAGAAAATATTTACAGAGGTAGATTTAGCACTTCTTTTTTTTTCCAAAAGTGCAGAATCTGCTCTCCCCTTCTGTAATCTTCTAGGATTAATTTGGGTGGTTTTTTTTTTTTTTTGGTTGGGGCTTTATGGGTTTTATTTTTGAGATTGGTAATACATCTGCTCACTTCAGTACTTGCTTTTCCTCCCCACAGCTGCGCCACTCTTTTCTTATCTCTTTCAGCCTGGTTGAGGGAATGTCTTCAGTCACACAGTAGCTGCTACTGCTCACAGTGCCCAGTTTGAGTTCAGTCACAGGCTGCTTGTTTTTGCTGTGTTTATGCCCACCACAGCCTAGCAGCCCAGGACTGCAATCCCTGAAATGCTCTGTGCCCCCTAAGGTGAGAAGCTGGGAGGGAGCAGAATCTTCTCTGGCAGCCAGACAGGAGAGTGTGCATGGCAGGAAGGACACAGGAGCCTCCTAGAGGAGCACCCTTGATGGTAAAGCAGCCTCAAGGCTCAGAGAGCAGCACATTATCATGGAAGAGGATGATGGCAACAGCTCTCAGGCCCATCTGCAGTCAGTGTGGATCAGGGAAGAAGGAAATTGCATGGAACAATAATATTTAAGTGTCCTCCCAGAGGCCTTGCAGCCCTGGTACAGGGACACAGCAAGTGGCTCTATTGATCAAGTGCTGGTTGCTGGGGCAGTGTGTTGGTTTTGGGACCAGAGCTGGGATTATCCCATCCAGCAAAGGAAACAAGATGGGGCATTAAAAGAACCTGATTTTCCAGGAAAAATGTGCCAGGGTGGAAAGGGTGTTAGGGTTTTCTATTTTTAGCCAACAGAGAGACAGCACTCCAAGAAACAGAACAGCTCTGTATGATATTTTAAAACCATTTGTAATGAAGTGCTTTTTGGAATAAAACAAACAAAAATGAAGTTTTGCTGGATGCATGTTGCTTCATCAGAAAAGTAATAAAGGGTCTGCAGAGCCCCAGCTGTTCCACCTGTAGATCTAGCGATGGAACTTGATTGTTGCACCTCAGGCGGCCCTTGGTTGAAGTGTTGGTTCGTCAGGAGTGGGGGAAGAATCCCGGGAATTCAAGTCCCATACGTTAAAATACAGGCTGTGGGAATAAAATGTGGGAAAGCCCAGGCACCTCCCCTGGAGGGGAGCTTTGGTGAAAGGCCTCACAAATGAGTCTGGGGGCACTTCGGGGGTATTTGATGGTTTATGACACCTACTACAAGACAGCTGCATCCTTGTCAGCACAGTCGAGCCCGCAATGCCCCATCAGACCTTCCCCGAGGGAAGGGGAAATTCCCAACACAGTGAGTTGGAAATTTCAGGGAAGGCGATGAGCACCGTGAGAGGCGCCGCCTCGCCGTGCAGGATTTGCCTGTTGGCAGCCTCAAAGCCCCCCTCTGCACCCCCTCTGTCTCATGCGAACCGGGCATCGCAGCCCCCAAAACTCAGCTCCTCTCTCGGGGTGGGGGGAACAAAGCTGGCCCTGCACAGAAGGGGAAATGTTCGGAGTCGTTAATCTGTGATAGTGCCGTCTCTACTGCGAGCCGAGCCGAGCGGGTCCGAACCGAGCCGAACGGGTCCGAACCGAGCCGAGCGGTTCCGAGCGTTTCCGAGCGTTTCCGAGCCGCTCCGTGCCGTGCCCCGCCGGGCCGCAGGGGGCGCTGCCGTCCTCGCCCGGTGCCGCCGCCGCCGGCGCGGCCATGGCGGAGCTCCCCGGCCCTCAGGCGGGGTTGGGCCGCCCCGCGCCGCTGCCGCAGACGGGCTGGGAGCGCCTCAGCGAGCTCTGGCGGCGAGAGTGAGCGCCGGGCCGGGCTCGATGGGCGGGATGGGCCGGGCGGGGCTCTGCGGGGCTGCGTCGCGGCCGTCCCGCCGTGTTGACCCCGGCCCGCCCCGCGCCCATCGCTGCCCTTCCCTTGCAGCGAGCAGCAGCAGTACCCGGAGGAGACGGTGAACATCGTCAAGTCAGCCTTCACGGCGGGCGTGGTGGGCTGGCTGTACGGCGGGCTGCCTGCCTTCGTCAGCGCCCGCAAGGCCTTCATCGAGAGCAGCCACGGCGAGATCTTCCAGAACCGCGCCGATGCCGTGGTACGGGCCCGGGGGTGCACGGGGGGCGCCCGGGAGGCCTCGGCCTTGGGAAGGCGCCGGTGGCGGAAGGTGCCCTTGGGGACGCGGGTTGCGGGGACACCGGAGCTCGCAGGAGGCCTCGTGTCTGTAGGAATCGTGTTTTTCTCCGATTCTGGTACAAAAAGTTTGCTGGGAGTAAGAGCGTGCAGGTCATTAGCGGCTCCTCGTTACCCAAACTGCACGCGGTCAGCTTTAGAGAGGTGTCCTTACTTACAGAGAAAGTTGGTAACAAAGTTTACCGCTCTGTTAAGTGGCTGATTTATATGTCTCGAAAAGGCTTCCTGCTTGTAAATTTTAGTGTGCTGACAGGAGACTTCATAGCATCAAACTGGGATTGTATTCTTGTCTCATTAATGTGAGTCATTTTTAGACCATTTAAAATTCTTTTAGAACAACAGCACAACAAAGAGCATTTGTGACGTTTTATAGATGTATTTGAACTTCTAGGTGTTTGTTATTCAATTAAACTGTTGGTTACCTAGATTATGAGAAAGAAAACCCCTTAAAAATCTGCCTGATGTAAATTTTGCATCACTTACAACTAGATTTGGCCTCTGATGTGGTGAACTGCAAATTACCACTGCCTGGCTTCACTCCGGTGATTCTCTGGTATATCTGAAGCCAGGCTGAGCACCTACACCACAAGCACTGGAAGAGAAAATTTATTAACTTTCATGGTATTAATGGCAGCATTTTTAATTTTTGTGAAGCTTCTGTTTATCACATATTTTAAAAAAACCTTTTCAAACTTTTAATTGCCAGTGTTAAACGGCAGAGCTTGATGGTATCTTAGCATTGAATGTAGATGGTTATTAGTAATTTATTATTATTTGTTAATATTTGTGAACTCATAATAATGAAGTGGTTTCTAGTTTTTCTCTCCATTGCTGCTTTCCTCGAAGAGCTCTCCCAGTCCACCCAGATGCCTTTCAGCAGCAGGATTAGAAAGAGCAGCTGGCATTCCAAACTGGAATTGATTCTTGGTTTTCCTGTCGGTGGCTGGGAGCAGCTTTTCCTCCGAAGGTGGCTGACCCGGTCAGAGCTGGGCTGGCAGGAGGAGAGGAGGGGCTGTGGCATGTGACACGTCCTCTCTGTCCCCTCAGCAATCCGCACACCGGGCCGGTCTCCGGAGCTTCATCCGCTACGGCTGGCGCTGGAGCTGGAGGGTCGCGGCTTTCGCCACCGTGTTCAAGTGAGTCTGTCCTGGGGGCAGAGGGAGCAGAGCTGCCCTGTGCTTGTGGCCAGGAGCCCTCCCTGCCAGCACTGCCCACAGCCCTGGTGATTGATTGAGGCTCCTGGTGTCACCCTGAAAAGAGTCTGGTTGATCAGGCAGGAGCATGAAGAGGGTTTAGAATTGCCCCAGAATTCTCATCCTTTAATGAATCAACACACACCCTAAATGTGGAAAAGCCCTGTTTGTAGATCTAATCCCCGCTGCTACTGACTTGAATACTGTTCTTCCCTTTCCTGACAACTGCTTTCTGCTTTTGCTTCATCTCTTTTTCGTGCTTTTTCTCTGAGGGAGTGTTAAAGTGTCTTGGCAGTTTCTGGAAGTGCTTTCTAACCCACACTGATTTTTCTGTCCTCTCTGCTATGTCTCATTACTCCTAGTTTGTATACACTGGTGGTACTCACAATTGTCACTACTCCTACTTTGTATACACTGCTGTTACTCATAATTTTTTGTTCTTGTCCTCAGACACTTGCAGGGGATTTTCTTGTTCTTGAGCAGTTGCTGAATATCAGACCTGCCAGTTCTATGCACCTGTATAGGTCTTCAGATTTTTCCTACACACACAAAACCAGTGTAGAGAGTGTTCTGCTTCCCTGATTTTCTGCCTAGGTTGTGTCAGTGCATTTCTGGCAATAGAACATCATACCAAGCACGATCTTCTGAGCAAAGCCCTGTTAAACTAGCAACGTGTCCTTCCCTGTTGTTCAAACTAGTAAATTTGTAAATTTAAATCTGCATTCATTCTCTCTGCAGGTATGTTCTGTTTAAGTTCTCCTTCTGCTTTTAAGATCCCACAGTATTGACTGGCATTATTTTATTCTTCTGTTCTGAATTTCTTCCTCACTGTCTCTTGGTTTCTGTGGCTCCTTTTAGTTTAGTATCTGTTTTTAGACTTAGCATGCTGTTTGCTTTCTCTCCTGGAGCTTTTGATTTCTTTGGGTTTTCCTGGATTTCTCTGGATCTGACATGTAACCTCGCCATCCTCCACCAGGTGTCTCCCCTGCAGTCAGATCAGCCCCCTTTTCAGCAGCCCTCTGGAAAAGGTTTCCAACGACGCTATTTGCTGCTCAGCGTTGTTTCTGTAAAGCCCAAGTTGAAAATTTCGTCCTGCAGTTGTGAAAACTTTCAGTGTCACAATTTAAACCCAAATTGTTTGGGTTTATCTGTGTTGGGAAGGAGGGGAGGATTGCTGTTGGCTTGTCAGTGTCATGCAGGAGGCTGGGGAGTATGTGGCTGCTGAACTTAGAACAGAGTGTTTTGGGGCTTAGCTGATGTTTTAGGAAGAGCTGGTTTACCTCCCCCAGAGGGAAATCTGATGCCACCAGAGTGGGTGACCCTGCTGATGTCATGAGTGTGACTTAGGCTGTTGTACTGGGGATTGTTTACAAGGCAGGATCTTACTGACACGTGGATCAGCTTCTGTCCTACATCAGGACTGACTGACTGATAGGACCTCTTCACTGCTCAAATTCTTTTATCCTTCTATCCTTTTATGTGTTCCTAGGCACTAGGACAGGTAGCTCAGAGAAGCTGTGGATGCCCCATCCCTGGAGGGATTCAAGGCCAGGCTGAACGGAGCTCTGAGCAGCCCTGTCCAGTGGAAGGTGCCCCTGCCTGCAGTGAGGGCTTGGAAGTGGACAATCTTTAACATCATTTCCAACCTAAACCATTCTGATTCTATGATTCTATATGATGGGAAAGAAAAATCTTTGATTAAAAAAAGAAAGTATATCTCAGATCCAGTTCAGGAGCTCTGATACTCCCTGGCCTGTGTCTGTGCAGCTGCCCGCAGGAAATTCACAGAAGCTTGGCTGGCCTGTGTGCTCTGAACAGATGGGCAGCCAGGCAGTTAGAGGCAACCTGGGGGCTGACTTAATGAAATCCAGCTTTATTTCAGGCTGTGTTTTGCTACCACTCTTCTTCCTTGGGCAGCTGCTGACTTCTGTGCCTTACCTTTGCAGCGTGGTGAGCACGGGCCTGTCTGTGTACCGCAATAAAACCACCATCAGTAATTTTGCTGCAGCAGGAGGTAAGAGTGCTGTAACCTTGTGTGCCTCTGTTTGCAAGGAAGTCATAGCAGAAAAGCATAAGCAAGTATCCACATCCCTTGGGCTTGAGCTGCTTCTGTGCTCTTGGGTTTTGCGTCTTGTTCCACTGGCTTTGCTCCGTTGTTTGCCTGGTGCATGCCTTTGTTTGTAACAGAGATACTGATGCACTGCAGAAACCATTGGGGAGGTTTGTGGCTATCAGTTCATCTTCAGGATACTTGCTGGAGTGTTTTGGGTGAAGAATGCTTGTGTGGGGTGAAGGCAATACTTGGTGCATAACTTGTTCTCATAAGCATCTATTTACCAGGGAAAGCATTTCTTATTTCCACTCTTGGTAACAATTCAGCATGCTGTTTATAGGCTGCTCTTTCCATGCTAAGTTTTGCATGCCCACTTTTGGCAACAGGGCTCTGGATAAGTGATCTGCTCGTTCAGTTTTACAGGCTTTATTGCCCTTAGAGATGGATACACTTTTTACTGAACCTTTCTGCCTTACATGGCAGCTACTATTACTAGCTGTTGTTGAACAGAAAAAAGGGTGAGGGAGATCATGCTCCAGCCTGGAGAGAGCTTGGGTTTGCTTTCATAGATACAGGAAAAACTTTGGCATTTTTTCTGAAGCAGAAGAAACTTTGTACAATGTCTCAGTGCAGAGACGATGGTGACTGTGTGGTGAGGGTCTGTCCCACTGGCTATGGCACTTGGTTTCACTGCTCTGTTAAAAGCAGATTTCAGCTTACGGAGAAAAGAAATGCAGCAAAGCAACTGCCTATGTTGGGGTGAGATGTCTGTGGTGGGGCTGTTCCTAGTTTCAGTGGGCTTGTTCTTTTTAGGCTTCACAGGAGCCCTGTTCAGAATGCACTTGGGCCTGCAGGGCCTGGCAGGCGGCATCGTGTTTGGAACGGCGTTTGGGTGAGTTGTGACTGCTGCACACACCGAGCCTGGAATCACCAGTGGGGCTGCAGGAGCTTCCCTTCCTCTCGTGCCTTGAGGGATTTTCTGTATCTCTCCTGGGACCTCATGATGATCACTTTTCTTCCAGCCTTTAAACTGTTTTTCTTTTCTTCTTTGTTTCTTGTTTTGTGTTTTGCTGCTCTCGCAGTAGTGAGAGCTCAGTGCTCTCAGCAGAGCATCTTGTTCGCTGCTGTTGGCTTATTAGAGGGAACAACATAGGCTCCACCAAAGCTAAAATGTGAACAGCAGCCATTAGGAAACACTGAGGGAGTAGCTGCGTGGCTGGGCTGTAAGGTGACACGTCCTTCTGGACAATGACTTCTAACTCAGGAGAAATCTGACTTTCCAAGCAGGCCTGGGATTTCTTCTCAAATATCCTCTCAAGTGAATCTGGGGATTCTGCCTGAAGAAGAGGATGAGCTTTATTTGTGCTGCTTGGCACCATCAGGATGGTGTCAGCTGTGGGCATGCCTGGGAGTAGCTTAGGGCACTTTACCAGTGAAAACACAAGTACTTCCAGAGCTGGATGGAAGCTGAGCAGGGGCTCACTGTGTGAAATATGGTTTAGGTGTTCTGTGGGGTCTTCATTGGGCACCATAAATCCTTCCACCTCTGTGTCCTGTGAATTTCCGTGAGTAAATTCAAAATATGTTATCACAGGGGCTCCAGTGAGTCACAGCTGAAGAGAGGCTGTGGTTGGTGGGCGACAGGAGAACAGGAGTACCTTATTCTGTGGTGTGGTGTGAATTTTGGGGAATGTGATGCTACCCTCATGCACCATCTGACCCGTGCATCCTCTTTTTGCTGATGCCAGTAGTTTATTGCTGTTGTGTGTCCCCTGGGTGACTGGTGGCTTCTCTGCTTCCTCCTTCAGGGTCCCTGTAGGAGGCCTCCTCATGGCAATGTATGGCTTGGCTGGTGAGACCTGGCAGGAGAAGAGGAATCGTGAGCGCAGGGAGCTGTACGAACAGAGGCTGGCAGAGTGGTGAGGAACAGTTCTGCTCCTTCCAGTCGTGCCTAGGAGGGTGTCTGGGTCTGTGTGTTCAAACATTTAGAGAAACCACGGCACACTTGGCTTTCCAAACCTCAGTTCTTCTCTTGGTTGTTGGTATTATTCCCATACTAGTCTTAGAAATGCTGATTTAGTCTTCCCAGTCTTTCCTTCATTTCTGCTGCCTTTCCATCCCTATTAAAGAGAGGAAGGAAGGAGGGTATCTGGAGGCTTGGGGGAAAAAGGGGCATGATCATGTGGACACTGATCATGTGAATTGCTGAACCTTACTCCTAGTTCTAGAAGAAATTTTCAAGAGCTTGGATTCTGCAGTCAAGTCTCTGTCAGGAGGATACAGGCATAAAACTGCTTTGCACTCTCTCTTCTCTCCTTAGGCAATCCAAGCTTAGTATGACTGAAATCTTAGGCCAAACAGAAAACAATGCCCAGGGAAGACCAGAGATGGAAAGAGCAAGAGAATTGAAGAGCTGCTGAGTCTTCCCCAGATCTCTGTTGTAAGAAGCTACATGGCATTTTGATCCTGCTTGTAAAAGCCTTCAGTCAAGGGATCATGGAAGTTGTCTGTGAATGCATTTTATCCTCTGAAAAGGTGTTTTGCTGAAAACATTGTTGGGGGATGGATATCACTGCACAAAGAGCTTGGAAGGGTCAAACCTGTTCCACCTGAGAAGGTGGAAATACAGACTTTACAGACCAGAAGGTGTCATCTAGCTTTGGCAGGAAGTGAGGGCTCCAGAGCCTCATCTAGAGCCCATTTCACTGCTGAAAATGTGCAAACCACCAGTGATGTAGAAATACTCAAGGTAAAGGAGCCTATGAATGGTTCGTGTGCTAAAGGTGCCCTGATTCCAGAAGTTAATTATGTCCTGCTGAAAGCTGCTCATCCAACAGTGCCTGAAGAACTTGCTGATGGTGGTTTCTTACTTAGTTCCTACAGTACTTGGGGTATTTTGCAGTCAGTGTGGAGGAAGGGTGGAGGAGCTGGGAGTTGTATGGAAATACCCTGGAAAAGGCATGTTTTGGGTTCCTTAGTAGAAGCCTGAGGGGGCCACAGGAAACGTGACTTGTTTCTGGTGGTGATGGTGGAAGACTTGGCACTGTGGACAGTTTTAACAATAAGAAGGCCTCTAATTTGATTTGCAAGTTGGAGATTAAGGGATGACCTTTGGGGGAAATGTGGTTCAAGATACTCAATAAAGCCATCCAGCAGTGGTAACTGTGTCCATAAGCTCTTGATGTCAGTACAGCAGGTACCTCATGCTAGTACAGTGTCGGTACTAGAGAAGCATCCTTGAGTGATATTCCTTGGGAAGAGCTCTAAGATCCCACCAGACATTCCTCTACTCAGGCAGTAACAAAGGCAGGAGCCACGAGAGTGCCAGCTCTATTATTGTGTTCCAGAGTTGAGCTGTTACCTGTGGGTGGTGCTGGAGTTACTGTAAAATGGTCTGGACTCAGAAGGGTGAAGTGGCCCATCACTGTTTCCCCAAAGCAGGAGGTCAGAATTCCTGTTCCTTTGTTGGAAATTTTCTCCTACTAAAAGGAATTACATCCAAACAGGATTTTCGGCTGTTCTTCTCATAAGAAAAGAATCTGTTCTGGTTGAGTGCCTTTCCAGATAATTACTGTTGATTGAAATATGAACAGTCGATCCCACAGAGTGTATTCCACCCACCCAGAGCAGATTTTTGGCACAGTTTGCTTTCAAGAAGGTGTTGTGTTTTCTGACTCCTGAAGTGAGCATTTAATTTTTTAAACACCCCAGTGTAGCTCATTTTTCCATTGAAGAGACAGGTGTATTTCAGGGTTGTCATCAACTAGCTCTGATTTTCCTTCCTGATGTGTAAGTGAAGGATCTGCATAAGCAGAGGTATGCATCTGTCTTTCCCTCTTCCTGTTTTAAACTCTGCATATGTTGGTGACAGTAATGGTGTTGTCCTTTGCCCCCCCAAAAAAAGAAAATAGGCCTTTCTAAGTCACATTTTGCCATTGTGCTTACACAGCGATGTCTTATCGTCTTCTTTTTTATCTTCTTTCTTCTTGCTATTACATCCCCACCAATATCCCACACTCTTATCTGTACAGCAGCTCTGATGACATTTAGCTGTGTCATTGCTCTGTCTCCATTCCTGTTTGGTGGTATTTGATGTGATGCCTAAAGAATACTAAATAATTTTCCTGTGACTGACCGTTGATGCAGGGATGTTCTTCCATGGGAGGAGAGGCAGAGCCAAGGTGTAGCAGTTGTGTGGATTTTCTCTCTGTGCAAGGGAGGGCTGCTACATGTTCTTATGCTGCTTATTAGCCAGGGGGAGCAGAGACTTCCAGCTACACTCAAGATTAGCAGCCATTTGTTTCTCAGTTTCCAGCTGAATTTAGTTCCCTGCACTTCCTTATTTCTTAGACTCCCGAATGAGGAGTGAAGAACTGGTTCAGAGTTTGTTTTTTACATTCACCTGTAAGGGACTCTTCACATCCCCAGTCCCTCCACCCCCAGCAAAAGCACAGCACTGAAACTATTGACCCTCCACTTTCAGAGCAGGTAACCCAAGTAGCAGGGGTACAGTGAGAACACCTTACATTGGGTTTTGCTTCTGCAGAGAACCTCCTGTTTGGAGGGAGGAGGAGGATCTGTAGCTACACTGCTCAGCTAACCCCTGGCAAAGTGACAGATGTGAGGGGTGTGGAAGTCACAAGCTGAGTTACCTGAGTGTCATTTTGTCACTGCTGTCAGCACACCAGACAGAGCTGTGGTTTGATGCCAGCTGTACCTGGTACAGCTTTGTCAACACCTGCATCACCTACCTGCATGCTGTGAAATGGTGGCTAAATGAACAACAGAGGCTCTACCCAGTGCATAGAGAGACATATTTTATTACTAAGGAAAGGAAACTGAGTTTACCATTTACTTTTTAATACAATTAAAGGAGGAACCCCGGGAGACAACATTATATACAAAACACCCATGGTAAACAGAGCAGCTCACTTGCTACAACGACACAGATACAAAGCTAAGAAGGTCCCACAGAAACGATTTGTGTGCAATTCACTGAATACAGCGTAAGGCAATGGAAAACCTGATCCAGAGTATTAGTGCTTAATGAAAAATGAACCAAATAACCTGCCCATCAAGCATATAAAAATAACCAGGTGCTAGACATATTGTCAGTGAAATTTCTGGTTTCCTTTAGAAGGAGTTTCTGAAAGTGTTACTGGAATCCGCGGTGATGTAGAAAGGTTTGGCACAGTGCAAAAGAAATCCTCTGGGAGGCTGCACAATCACTGGTCAGGAGCACAAGTAGAGAGAGCATGGGATAGTGAGAGGGGAAAACATGATGGTACAACTGGCAGAGCTGTGGTGTGGCTGGCAAGGTGCAATTGCAGTGTGGTTTTAGGGAAGAACAGTGCTGGAAATCAGCAAAGTTGGAAATGAATGCCAAGAGGGAGTGGTCAGCCTGCAAGAAGCTGGTCGTTTGTGCTGGAGCAAGCATAGGCTGAAAGAACAGGAAACCTGAAAAGTGAGACACATCATTCATGCACCAAATCCTGCCATAGGGTCAGGCTCTCTTTTGGAAATAGCCTGATTTCTGTCACTTGTGCTCTGTTTGCAGCCAGAACACACAAGTGCAGTTGCTTCCTTATCCCCAGCTTACCTCCTTCACTGTGACAAAAACTCCTCTGTAAGAATGTTCTGAAGTTCCCATTACACTTGGTACAATGGGAAAGCAGTAAAAAGGTGATGGCACAGCGTGACTCTGCAGGAGTAGAAAGGGAGCATTGTCTTATTTTTTTACTTAATCTCAGAGCTCAGTATCCTATAAACCACATTTAATCCCCCTATTTTCTCCAGCAGTTTCTCAAGATATACCAACTAGAAAAAAAGTGAAATGGATGGACTATGTCTTTGCTGTGTCCTAGGAAGATAAGCAGCTCGAGTAACAACACATCCCACAAAGAGGATGACATTGTGCTTTCAGACTTTGGTTTGCCCTGATAATATGGATAAAACAGTGAGGTACAGCTTGCAGAGCAAAAAGGAAAAACACTCCAGTCAAACTCAGGGCAGGGTTGAGTTAGGTTAGTAGGCAGAGTTGCTTAGGAAGCTTACTGTGGCTTGGGGCATTTTCCTCCTTTCCCCTGAAAATGAGAAACCATTTTTTCCTACACAGTAGGCAAGAATGTCACCCAGATCAGATGAGTCCTGTAGGGAAATTCCTTCTAGTCCTGGCTGAGTAGAGAGAACACTGGCAGAAAGCAGCAACATTCAGTAAATAGTAAATAAAAGTAAATATCCTCATGTTGCTGGGATAAACTCCCCCAAATCTGCAGAGCTTTCCATAACAAGCATCCCATGGCAGATGTACACACAGAAGCAGACCCATGTTTATGAAGCAAGGCCCTGAGTTACATTTGATTACAGTAGATACACATGAGATCATCACAGGCTGTCACACAAGTCCCAGTGGGGCTTTAGAGCTGTGGGTGGGAGGGAGGGCACATGAAAGCTTGGCCGTGTGTGTGCACAGGTTGTGGGTCCTCACACAGCAACTGAATGGAAGAGCTGTGCCTCAGTGCTTGGGTTGGCAAGGCTGTCCTTTCAGGAGAGAAAGGTTCTGAGAACTTGTGCCATTGCAGTAGATAAGCAATATTAATTAGCTCTTATGAGTGCTGTCAGTGTGTATCATTCCCTAAAAAGTCTCATAGCGCTGCAAATAAGCATGAGGCACATGGACTCACTTCCAAGGTGTCTTTTTTTTCCTGAAAAATGTCTCCACTATTGCCTCTTTAGTGGAGAAGGGACGTGTATCTGTAATGGTTGAGTCCAAATCCAAAGTCGTCCAGCAGGAAGGACAGATACTTGTGTGAGGCTGAATATAAAAGAAGTTTTAGCTGCTCCGACTCACAGCATGGAGGCACTGACGAGATTGTGTGTCAGGATCTGGGGTGTCCCAAAGGGCAGCTCCGTGTTTCTGAAGGGGTAGGTGGGCATGGGCTCCCTGCTAGGCTGCTGATTCTGGCAGAGGCAGTAGCAAGCCAGAGGCTCCGAAGCCCTGACCTGGTTCCACTGATGCCGTCCTTCTGCCCGCCGCAGGAACACGGAGAGTGCTCTCAGCTGGAGTCCCAGCCCCTGGCTGTAACGTGGGCACCGCCGAGGAGCTTCTGTGGCGTGGCCGGGGCTTGCATTCGTTCACGGGAGGCGGTGTTGTCAGCCCTGGTGGGCAGTGCTCTCCTGCCGCCTCCGCCTTGCAGAGAGCCGAAGGTCCATGCAGCAAGCATCGCTGTACGACCAGCAGTGGAGGCTGCAGCGCGGGACGCACAGCGTGGAGAACCTGAGGGACTCAGGAAAAAATTTCACTGATACTTTGTTTGTCACACCTTAAATGTACCCCGTAGTGCTGCAGAGCCGACAAATAGGTACCACCTGCGAGAGCCCTCCACAAGAGGGCTCCTGGTCCCTAAACTCGGAGCTGTTCTGAGCGGGCAGTGCAGCGAGCTGCAGCCTGGCCCAGCGCTTCCTGCAAAACCCTGGGGAGCGGAGGGAGGATGACTAAGGAACGCTTCCCTGTTTAAGCAGCAGCAGGACACGGCTCAGTGCATCACGAGGTGGCAGTCACACACTAAGGAAGCATCGCTTCCATCCCAGTCCACAGGCTGCGGCTGTCCCAGGAGCTGGGAAGCACCAGCCGCCTACAGGAAAATCTTGGCAAACTTTTATAACAAACGAGAATGGGTTTATTCTGTTGGTGAACTCCTGCCACTCCCACCACAAAACTCCCCAAAATTCATGCTAACCAAGGCTCTAGTATCTGTTCCAGACAGGGCCTTCCCCAGAGGAAAACATGAGTGGGTGGCCAGGTTTGGAAATGAGATGAGTGGCCCGAATGAGAGTTTCCCCTCCTTTCCGTCTCAAGACTATTAAACTTTTAGATTCTGCAGTGCACAGTTTGACAAAGTCGTGACTTCCAGGACCCCACAGCTTCTGCCCTACGGCATTACCCTGGCGATTCCGCAGGCATTACCCTGGCAATTCTGCATGCTGCGGTGAGAGCAGGAAATGCAGTCACTTGGATAATGATGTGAATGAGAACAGTTAGCTGCTAATCTTAAGTCTCTTCATTTAAGTGTCTTTTTGGAGGACACAGCCCTGAAAACTGCTGAGCTCTCAAGCCAAAATGAATATAATCCTTTGTAATCATAACGCCTTGGCAAGCCAGACTTCCCCAGCTCATCTTTTATAACACCCCATTATCAAAAGTAACTCCTTTTAAAATATGAGCGTTTTCTGGGCAAGTTTGAGGGAGGAAACCTTTCCTTCTCCATTCCTCCAGCTGCTGAAGGGAATGGACATATCTCAGAAGTGGGCTGACGTGTCTGATCACACTGGGAAAGCTGGAGTTGTTCTTTTGTTCTCCCTTCCCTTCCCACCATTTGGTCAATCCTCAATTTCTATCATCAGTGATGTTCCCATGTTGAGGCATCAGAGCAGGCTCATGGCTCACAGGGAATCAGCCAGTACCTCTAGAGGGTGAAGGCACATGTGGCCCCTGAGGTAGGGATGAGTAACTCACAAACGAGCCCAACAGTTCAGGCACTAAAAATGTTTAGTTGGGAAGCCCACAAGTGAGCACAGGGGCAATGGAAGGGGATGTTACTGCAGATCCTGACAGCTGGATGACACGTGGTGTTTTGAGCTAACATTGCACAAGCATTTAATAGTATTCGAGAAACTGTTTTGCCAAGAGAAAAGTGAAGAAAACTACCTGCAAATGCGATCTGGTCATACAGATGATGTTTCAGCTGTCCCTTTAGAGCTCATGGGTGGCTTTGTATATCCTTTCACACCCTCTTCCACCGAATCCTGGCTCTTACAACAGCGAGAACAAACTGAAAAAGATCTCTTGTTAGTATATGACTATGGTCATATACAAGTCTGATCTGATAGAAAGCTCTGTTACAAATACATATCTATATATTGTCATATGGATAAAGCTGCTCTTGTTAGCACAGGGCTAGAACCTCAGCCTGGCACAAAAACAGGTTGCTGCATGCTGAGATAAGGTCAGAAGGGAAATAATGATGGATTATATGTCACTAATTGCAGTTTACCTATCAAGTGAAAGGATGCCACTGTTAAAACCTACAAACTATTTCAGTGTTTTAAGAGGATCTCAGATTAAGCAGATCCCCGTAATATCTCACCACCTATGACTGAGTTTTAGTAGTTCAAGTTGAATCTTGTGCAATTGTGCTCGCATAAATTATGCAATGTGAGTATAAGCTATTCTTTAGGTGACCTGTAATCTTGGTCCTTTCTGTTTCCATTCTTAAATCACTGCAAAACAGGCTGTGAGCTCCTCAGAGTGGGCGGCTGTGAACCTCAACAAAGCACCTGACTTTTTTGGCCACAACAATCACACATCTGAGAACTCTTACTTCCGTTTTGTTTTGCTTTGCCTTTCTATTCTTCCCTCCCACTCTTGAGCTCTTTGAAGCATGGCTTTTCGAGCTCAGAAACCACTCTTAGCAACTCCTGATTCAGCTTTCCATAGCCCAGAACAACAGAGGTACTCTCAGACCTATTCTGAGCTCCCACAAGAGCTCTTGAAAGGTGACCTGCAGCAGCACCCCCAGGCAGCCCTCTCAGGGCAGGTCCTTCCCTTCCCAGACAGATGGCCATGCACAGCAGCACTGAAATGGGACAGCTACACAAACTGGAAAGGTGGATGGAAGCTCCAGCTTCAGTACCTTACACTTCTTACAGTTCCTTCTACAGTTTCTTCCATGCCTGGTCTGGAAAGTGGCTGAACCAAATAGCACCACCTGACTCAGCAAATCTACTCCCTGTGCATATTATGGAACTCAAAGGGAAATTCCAGTTAATGTAGCCCTGTGCCATGCTGTTTGCAGGTGATTGCATTCTACCACATGGGTATACTTTTTACATCTGCTTTAAAAGCAATTCCATTCCTGTATAAAAGGCTATCTCAGAGTGCTCCAGGATCTTGCTAATTTAATGGTAAGGAACCTTTTAATTTCCAGTCTATATTTGTTGAGAGGCAAGTCTTCCGATTCCAGTTCATTTTCTCCTATAATTAGAAGTTCATTATACATGCAGCTAACAGTTCAGGCTGTGATCAACTGTGATTTTTTTGGTTTCAGCCTGCTTGTTGCTTTCCTGTTGACACAGCCCCAGGGAGCAGCAGGGGAGAAGAACTGGCACTGGTGTCATAAGGGCACAGAGGTGGAAAATGAGGAGGGGCACAGGTGTGACCAAGAGTCACTGCCTTCCAGAAGCTTCCTTTCTTTGTGATAAAATGCTAAAAGGAAATTAGCCCAGCTTGACTCACTGGTCACCTTGGTTTTTGAAGGGATGCGGTTGATGAGGAGGGTAAAAGAAAAATAATAATGAGACCTCCACATGTCTGACTTGGGAGTGAACTTGTCTGAAATTCAAGTAGAGGTATCAGAAGACACGAGCACGGCAAACTTACAGGTGTCTGTAAGCAAACGGAGTCCTTGGTGCCCAGAAAATGACCTTTTCCAATGGGGAATACCACAGCCAGATGGTGTGAATGGCCTGAGCATAGAGCCCTCAGTGTGGGATTTTTGTCCCAGATGTGGCTCCCCCAGTGACCTGACAGAACTAAGCTGGGTGTTTATCCCAGCCAGGTGTTTATTTATCCTTATGTATTGCAAGGCCTGCTGTCATTCTTCAGGACTGCTCTGCAAAGCTGCTCACAGGGCGTGGATAAAGCACCTACTGCTGCTGACTTTCAATCCTGCCTACCTTTATAAATCTATTAAATGCCTGCCCAAATCTTCAGGGACTTTCTGGCAAGGTCAGCTTAGACATGATTAGGAGCAACAGCTAACAGATAGGATTTTTTTGAAGTTAAAAATTAAATTACTCAGCTGTCCACTAATCCTGAGATATTTGAGGTCCCCTTTGCCATTGAAAAACTCTTGGAGACTTGTCTTGGAGACTTTGTAAGATGGGACCAGGCACTTTACCTGTGCCATATATGGCTGTGCAAAGAATACCAATCTAATTCTTCTGGTTGGTGTTCTCATAAAAGTAGGACACTGCTATGCTGAAGCCTCTCCTGTGGCCCTAACACAAGGTATTTTTGTTACTTTGGCTCAGTGACTTTCTGAGGGATTAAGCAGGGTGTGGAGAGAGATCCAATTTTGAAACTCTCAGTGCTCAGCTATATCTATCATGACCACCAAGATTCTTGGCATTTTAAAGCATCTTAATACATAAAAATGAACCTTTGTGAACCTCTTCATTATCCCTGATTTTGGAAGTATTTTGATCTGCTGTCAAAATTCCCTGTCACCTCTTCGCTCTCAAACGTGAACTCAAGTGTTGCCTGCACACAAAATGTAGGAAAATCATGAGCTAGACTTAGATTTTGTGACAGTGGATGCTGAAGGGAAAAAAAAAAAAAAAAAGGAAATGCGAAAAACGAGAAGAAGGTACAGAAATACCTAGTGTGACATTAAAGTTTCTATAAATGTGTATCCTACATAGAAATTCCATCAGCACTAAGAAACACCTTCTTGAAAAAGATGCTGCACTTACCATATCTTGGGAGGTATCTTGCTGTCAGGGTGATAGCCAGAATGAAGGTGATAACGATGATAATTGAAGCAATAATGACATTATAAGGTGGAGGCACAGGAGGAACAACGCAGTCATTTATATTTTCTGAGATAGGAGAAATAAAACATTAAGAAAGGCTCCAACAGGATATTGGCATTTTCATTTAAGAGCACGTATGTGAATTTCAGGGTGTCTGGCTAAATTCTAACTCAGCTATTCAGCCTGAAAATGGACTTACTCAACAAACAAGCAAACAAAGCTGACACCTAAATTTCTTCCATTCACCCACATTTGCTATGGGCTGAAATTTTTAACACATCCACAGAATGTAAAAAGCTGGGTCTTTGTCCAGAAGAGGACTGAGACAGGAAATATTTAAAAACACATAAGCTGTTTCAGGGAAATGAGCTAGGTTTGGTGGAAAAGTCTGAGATCACAGCTAGAAATTTTCTGTTCTCAAAGGTATTTTGCAGTTTTCCTTACTGATTTAATCAGATTTATGCCTATTTTTTTCCCTTTGTATTCACAAGTGAAAGAGAATGATGCATTTAACAGTCTAGAATAGACTTTTTTCCACATGGCAGGAAGTGTTGTGGCAGAGTTCAGTTTCAGTGGGGTCTGGAGCCTTTGGTGAAAAGGAAATAGAGATGGTGGAAAATCCCATTCTAGCACTGGGATTTTAGAGTAGATACTGGGCCATTCTTGTGCAGCACAGGACTTGCTGCATGGCCATAGATCTGCAGACCTGTGTGCACAGACCTTCAGTTCTTCCACCATCTGCATTTGGCACAGCTAAGCATCACTGCACTCCTGAGACATTAACAGCCTGATCTGCTGTTCAGTCTCCCCTCGCTCTGTAGGGGCTGCCTGCTACCTTTACCAGAGGCTCTGTTCTGCCTGTAACTCAGTGTTCATGAAAGGTTTGTTTGGAGGGCCATTTACACCACACCAAAATGGGAGTGGTTCCACATCCTGAAAGTCAAAAAGTGGGGGGTTTGTGACTGCTGTGGCTGTGTCACTGTTGACTGCACCCTCCTCTGATTACTGCTTTTTTTGTTGTTGTTGCTCTCTTTTTCTATGTAGTGAGCTATCCATAACTTTATTCTCCCTTCATTTGGGAGAATTAGAACATTATGCTCTACATCCAACAATAGCCAATATTCATAAAGCACTAGTTCCTGGCATTTGTTCTGAAGCTGAATGGCACCTCTCCCCACAAGCCTCTTTGATTTTAGTAAGGTAGATGAATAAGCTACCTTGATGAATAAGGTACAATTCCCCAGGAAAAATACTGTTTCTCTGTCTTCCCTTGAAGGTGCCCTTATCTCTACAGTAAAAACATCAGACCCAGAGACATTGCAGAATACTTTCTTGGTAACAACATTTAAAAAATCCTTTTGGTTTTACGAATTTTCTTGCAAATCCCCTTCTACTGCAAAACATCTGGAATGCAGTGTGCTGCCTTCCCTCATGCTGTTTCCACTTGTGCCTCAAGCTTTTCAAAGCACAGGGTTATCTATTATGCCATCACTTCTTAGCCATGCTCAGTGATGGAATTCTTTTCGTATGAGTTAACCCTATGTTACATTTGAAGCAGAATTTTGTCTAGACCCTAGCTGACAGTTTCTTTCACTGAAGCAGGGACAAACATGCTTGTTAAGTGAGGAAATTCTTTTAAAGTGCAGCCTGTGGCTTTTAAAGCACACATGTGTCTCTGGTCCCTCTGTTCAAATACCAGGTCAGTGTCACACAGCTGGCAGCCAGACCATGGGCACGAGATGATGGCAGCCCCAGCCTGTGGGAGCCACCAAGTGTGACATTACCAGATCACAACAGGATCCAGTTCAGCTCTCAGCCCAGCTGCCTCTGCTTGTCAGTCACTGCTGTAACCCTCCCTTCCCACCCTGGCTGTCTTCCAGCCTTTAAAATATTTTGGTGTGTAGTTCATAGATGGGATCATTGGGTGATCTTTGCATGAATACTTGCACAAAATCTACTGCATTCTCAGAGAGGCAACTCAGCAGATTCAACAAAACTGTTTTGTGACAAAAAGCCTTAATAAAACATACTCAGAGGCAAACTGGTGGATGTGGCAAAGCCACTGTATTCCACAGAGCAGGTGATGTTGACATCTTTGGTCACGTTGAGCACCAGTTTTCCAGTGACACTGTATGTTCTGAGGCTGGGCTCGGACACCCAGCTGGCGTTCCACTCCACGGACACGTTGTTGAGGGCTCCAGAGATTGTGGGCCTGGGGAAACCTCCGTGAGAAGAGCAGGTCACCACCATCTCTGTCGACTCGCAAGAACCACCGGACACTTCTGCTGTTATGCTGGGCTTGCTGAAGTCAGCTGAAGAGAGGGAGATTTGGTTACAGTGAGGTTTGCAGCCCCCAAAACCCACAGTCAAGGTGAAGACTCCCCCACACAGCGTTCACCACGGGAAGTTTTTCCTGCCCATGGCCTAAGATACCAAGCAACCAGTCACTAGTGAAAGAAACTTGCCCAACACTCTGTGGCTGACCAGTGGCAAGCAAGGAGAGACAGTTTTCCTTCCAGGCCCATTGTCTGTTGAGCAATATGACACTGCCATCCAGCCTGGAAAATCCCTTCAGACATCCCAGCCTGATTCCAGCATTTCCCTTTCCTGATCCCCACAATAACTTGATCCCACTTCACCAAAGGGAGCAGAAGTCTACCATAATTATTGCAGCTGGCCTGTTAAGACAGCAAGGGAATTTCTGGCTGGAAAGAAACTGGAGTATTTGCAGACAGGAAGAGAGATCCATAGTTTTATGGTTTTTATGCAGTTAACTCCTCAACCCTCATGGTTAAAAAAGGGTGTTGGCAGTACACTTCCCTTTTTTCATATCAGTTCCCAGAAAGATCTCTGAATTTGCCTCCTTGCACATATACCCTCAGACCAGCAGGAAATGGCCAAAGCTCAGGAGCTTGTCTTTTTTTTTGCTTGCTAAATCTCCTTCCAGATGAGGAATGCTCCTTCACTGACTTGTCTGGAAGATTCATATAACTCTCTATTGTTAAAGGTACAATAATGCCTGTATATATTTATATATATCACCAGTATCTCAGTCTTTGGTTGAGATCAACTGCCACAAAAACACTGGTGGAAACGGAAAATGTCAGTGGAACTTTTTGTGGCCTCTAAGAGAAGATTCAGATTCATTTTGAACAAAGGAACTCGTTTTTTTTAATGTAAAAAGCCTCAAAGCTCCACGGTGAATTCAGCCTTAGGCTGTGGAGCTGCAGTGCAGCCACTTCCACGGGGGTTTGGATGCAGGGCTGGGATGCTGCCATGGCCACCCTGTTTCTCTTTCAGCTTGAATGCTTGCCAGGCACCAAGGCCTTGGTCTTGCCTTGCCCCAAAGACAGCAGGGGCTGCCTCAGGCACCCATCACCAGTGGTACCTGGGAGTGCCTCCAGGAGGGATCCTTTCACAAGAGGAAGGCATCAAGGGGAGGAGGTTGAGTTGGTGGTTGAAAAAAATATTCTGTACTTGAGGTAGCTTTAAAAAGGCAAGAAGGGAGGCTGCTGGAATGGAAGCAGTTAACACAGCTTCCAGCACTCTTCCAGGCTTCCTGATGGAAATCTATCTGCTCCAGTATGAATAAGCTGGGAAGAGCATCCCTCACCCCTAGCAGCTGGCACTGGAGAGCCTCAGGTGTCAGGAGGCAATCCACCTACCTGTCACAAAGAGGCTGACAGACTCATCACACACGACGACAGAATTGCGCTGCACTACACACTGGTAAGAGCCATTGTCCAGGATTTCCACAGGGGAGATCCACAGGGTGAGGTTCCAGGGGTCCATCTCTGTCCGGTTCCGGTACCGCTTGTGGTTGGGGATCATATTCCCCTCTGAGTAGGCCAGCACCACGTCTGTAATGTTCTTCTGCCAGTAGACACGGTACTTCTGTAGGCTTTCAGAGCTGGGAATTTCATGACAACAAGGCAGGCTGACCTTTCCCCCAACTTTGCCATTGACTGCTTTCTTCTCCAGTGCTTGGCCTGCAGGTGAGGGGCAAACAGAAGTCAGTGAGTCAGTGGAACAGCCGTGTGCCAGGACCTATTGCCTAAAGCTCACCCCTTCATGCTCCTCTCCTACTCAGGATCATGACCCAGTGGGCACACAAGGATTGCTGCATGGATTGCTGAAGGCAGAGGCAGGAGAGTTGCTTGCCTGAACAGAAATCTTGCTGTCCCCTTTAAAAACAGGGATAGAAACACACATGCACAAACTGCTATCTCCTCTGCTCTCCCTTTTCAGAACCTGATGTTTGGAAAATCTGTGTCACTCTCCACTGGGCTCTCTGAATGCCTAACAGGGCCACAGTGGACGATTTGTTCAGGGGGGCTGGGGCATTTTTGGTAGCTATTTTTTCATAAAAGAAAAAAAACAACCCCTAACTTTCAAGATCCCAGAAACTACAATCAACCCTGCATATCATTGCTGAATCACAAAGGATTCAGCCACACCGTCATCAGCCTTCCTTCGTCATCAGCATTAGCAAATGAACAATTTTGCCTAGTCCAGGTGGAGCAAATTTATCTTTGTGAAAGCACATGGGATGACTTGGAACCAGCACAGATGGTCCCCAATTCCCAGCCAGTGGCACACCTGAAGCACAGCCATGTGCTGACAACAATAAGTTGACACCCTTGCAGGGTGAAATTTGGTGCAGCTTTGACCATGGGAGCAGTAATTCCCCTGCTAAGCACCCTGCTCCCATGTTCCGCCTTGCCTTCCCTCTCCTTCCTCTTTCCAGTGGGTAAAGGTTCACAGGGCCTGACCTCCGAGCAAGCAGCCCAGCAAGGAGTTCTGCTGCTGCTGAAAGGTGAGCCAACATGGACACACAACCCTGTGCCACACCACGGGGCAGATGGCCGGGCTTTCACCTCAGTTAGTGCAAGCCTGGGGATGAGGTGCACCCGGCTTGGTTAGTCCAGAAGATCAGGCTGCTCTCTGTCCTGCTTGCCTCGGCCTCGCTGCCTTAGCACTTGTCTGTAGTGGTGGAAGTGGGATATCCATCTGTTACACTCCACTGAGTGCAGAAAAACAAGGAAATAGCTGCCTTCAGGACAGAAAATATCCAGAATCCCTCTTCTTTCCCTGCAGAACACATCTCAGTAAACACACCTGAGAGAGGAAGCAGGAAAGTCCTGACAGGCGGTGTGTCACTGATGGGGACAACGCAGCACCACCCATCAGTGGAGGGGAAGAGCCCACGTGCAAAGCCTCTGCCTGAAGTGTGAGCTGAGCAATGCACAAAGCTGAGCCTCAGAACTGCCACCCCGCCAGCAAAGTCTGCCTGATGCTGGCTCCCTCCTGATAGTCCCAGCCTAACTGCAGCCATGCTGTCCAGAGGCAGGGTGCAGCACTCAGGCTGCCACCGGGACGCTGCAGCATTCACATTCAGCCATGTCCGAGGCAGCCAGCAGCTGGTGGCCTGCCAGGCCTGACTCACAGACCCTGGGGTGACCCAGAGACCCTGGGGCCACTGTCACAGCCAGACCCCTGTGGCACAGCTCGGTGACTTGCTCACAGTCCTACAGCTGCTGGTGACTTGCTCACAGTCCTACAGCTGCCGGTGCTGGAGGGAGACAAGCGGATGCTCAGCCAGTGCCCTGCCACAGCTGGATCGTGGGGCTGCTTGCTGGAGTAAAGCCCAGACACAAAGCCTGGGACAGCACACTTAACACACATGAGATGTGGCACATGGTTTGACTTGGCAGGGCTGAATTAAAGGCTGGATCGTCAGGGTCTTTTCCATCCAAAATAATTCGTCAAGGTCTTTTTCAACCAAAATAATTCTGTGATTCTGTGAAATAAGTTTCACTCCCCTCCCCTGCCACACACCCATCCCTGTCCTACTTGCATCCTTGACATTAAATCTGAAGGAAACACACCAAAAAGTACTGTGGAGGTCCTGCTGACACTATGGAATGTTTTAATATTAGTTAAATAAAATAGAATATGTAATTAAACTAGCAACTTCTCATTTAACTGGTTTCCCTCCACTCAACCACTCCACTTTGGATCTTCCAAAGGGAAAGTTTCAATATTTTCCCCCCACTTCCTGTACTTCCCCTTCTAACGCAGATCAGGAGCAACCAAGCTGGGGCAGACCAAGAGCAGCTCAGCACACTGACCTCTATCAGCCATCAACTGCTAGCAAAATGAGAGAAAAACTAATTTTTTTACACAGGAGAAAAACTGCCTTGTCTCGCCAACCTTTGCAGCCTGAAATTCAGGATTTCTTGACATCAGCATTTAAATTGTTACTGCTAGAACTACCCTGCAGGAAGAGTTCGTGCTCTTTCAGGAATGCCCTTTCAGGAATGCACATATATTTTTGGCATTCACAACATCCTCTGGCAGTTTGATTACATGCTGTGTGAGAAAGCATTTCCTTCTGTTCACCTTAAAAGCAGCTCACTTCAGGCTGTGATTCCTGAATTTCCTTCTCCTGCACCTCTGTGCGTGTTTGTGTGTATGTGTGTTTTTATCTTTGACCATGTCTTTGCTTGTTCTCACAGTGCAGCTCTTCATATTATTGGAGAAACTCAAAAGAGCAGCCAGCCAAACATCCAGTCAAACTTTGGGATAGATAAAGACCATTTTCTGTTTTCTTTTGCAGCAATAGGGGAAGAGTAGGCGTACAGTACATGTCAGGGTGATATCACATCATGAGTTGCATGAGGTTCTCCCTACCTTGCCCCTCAGAGTCTCCTTTGCAACCAAAAGGAGAACAAAAACCTCCTCGGGAGTACATGTGCAGGGGCTGGAAACTCCTGCTGATGTCATGTCTTTCCTTAAAAGGCTCTGCACCCTTGAAACTGCAACCTGAATGCTGCAAGGCTGAAGGAACCAAAGTCCACGGAGAGTCATTCAGCCCTACAAAAGTCCCTTTTCACTTTGGAGGTGAACTGCAAAGCAAAAATGAAAATCCAGTTCTGTGCCGTTTCTGTGCTGAATGCTCTCTGCAGCCAGGCTGAGGGGAAGGTATTCACCATGGAAATACTTTTTAATGACTTTTCTAGAAAAAGATCCCTACTCTTCCAGCCCCTCTGAAGCCCACACACTCTCTTGCTGTGCACACACATCGCTCCATCATTGGAAGCCCGTGGCATGTGGCAATGCTGAAGGGCCGACTTTCTCTTCCCTGGGCAGAGAAGCTTGCTTCATTCAAACTATGCCTGTGCTGCAGATGCCCCATACAGCAGGGCTAACTGGAACAGAAAGAGTACGGAGGAGAATTGTTCCTTCTTGTTTGCTCTGAGACTCAAGAGAGCTGTTGAGCCTGTATCCCTATTTCCCGCACTATTTGCCAGAGCCGTGACTCAGAAATTCCCCAGCCACAGAGAGCTCTGTTATTCTGACCACACATGCAGTGAGACAGTACATGAGAGCAGAATTCCTCTGGCACAGACTTCTTGCAGAGACATTTGACAGTAAAAGGCAGCTAAACACCTAGCAATGCTCTGGAGAAGCAGCCTTAAAGTGTTGGAAACCTCCAGATAAGTCCTGGTGAACAGAAGCTCCCAAGCCCTTCTCTTTCCCCTGAGTTCCCCGTACCTCTGCCCTTCTGAGCCTTGCTTTGCTTTTTTTTCCTTCTGGTTTCCCATTTATTTTTGCAACAGCAGCTGGTATCTCTACTCATAAATTAATGGCATCACTGACTTTGCCTAGGACCAAACACCTGGGACTCCCACTCTGCAGGTAATTCTGCAGCTCAGACCCCTCATTTTCTGTGAATAGCCCATCCACCCCAAACTTGCATGATTTATCCTTTGAGGACAATGCAGTATTTTACAGGGGTTTCCAAGGAAAACAGACAATGAGTGAAAAACATTTTGAAAAGCTGAACCTTTAAAAGACTAGACACTCCCCCTTGATCTTCTCTTTGTCCCAGATGATTTTGCCAATGGGAAATGAGATTCTCCCCAGGCTTTTCATAGAGCCAAAAGCCAGCAAACGTCCTGTGCCACATGGGAGTATGTGAAATGCCTTGTGTTTAAATCAGTGAGTCCTGGGAACACACTGATGACAGAAAAAAACCCTGCTAGATGCCCAGATAACCTCTATGTGGACACACTGGTCCAGAAGTGTGTAAAAACACTGCCCTCCTCTGTGTTCCACTGTAAAGACCCTGTGCACTAAGAAAGATGGGGCGAAACAGAGAACAGTGGGTGCTATAAGGCCCTGCTGGCTGTCCTCCTTACGGAGTCTGTGACTGCAGATTAACCCAGGCATGAGTGCCTGACAAGCCTCTGAGGCTCCTTCTTCACAGACTCCACTCCAGCAGGTCCAGGCATGCCAAGAGAGCTCTTGGCAGACATGAAAAGGAGGAGCAGCCCTTTGCCCTTGCACAGCGCCAAGCCCAAGCTCTCATCACAAACCACGGACCTGCTGCTGCTCTGGGCTGCTTTGGTGAAGCAAAGCAGCTGCAAATCCAAATGCTTTGCTCAGGTCAAGTTCCCTTACTCATCCCAAATATGGTTAGAGAGAGGAGCAGAAAAGAGGCTGTCCCACATAAAACCAGCGATGGACTTTGTCTGGCAGTGCTTCCCCTCAGCTCCCTGTACCTGCTCACACTACTTGAGTGTACCTGCAGCAGATAAGAGACAGGATTAATCCTAGAGCATGCTGATGGCATGGCAGGTTTGAGGTAGAGAAATGGTCTGAAGAGGTTTTTCTAAAAGTTCATCCTTGCTTGCTTCTGTGCTGTAACCTTGGGGTACTCCATACATGGTTTTATGCACTTCCCATCTTTATGCTGCCACATCTCTCCTAAACAGAAGAGTAATGCTGGTTTGCCCAGCTCTGTACTGTTGACTTGGCAATTATTATAACACTCCCAGGGGTGTTTTGGTGTCCCACTCCACCAGCAGCCTTCATTCCATTGTCACGCTGTTTTATTTTGTGTGTGTTTGCACATCCCCACCTTTAGTGAGGAAATCCTTGAGGCCTTGAAGTGGCTGTGAAAACCAGAGGGCGATCTGCAGTTAGCATCTGGGAAGACAAAAGGGAATCTGAAATACTTTGGTAGGGGGGCTGCTGCAGCGCTGGGGCAGCTCCAGCCAGATGACACCTCTTGCCCCAGGTCAGGTTTGGGTACTTGTGGAGGTAAAAATCTCCTGCTTTCTGAGTCAGCCTGGGACAAGCCCTCTGCCCGGGTATGTCCAGTCTGCTGTGTTTGTTACATGAGTAAAATCGCAACTCTGCACAAAGCACCGGATTTCTCATCTTGGCACCAGGCAGGAGGGCACATCCAAGCAGGGAGCTGGATATGGGACCAGAATTACTTGGAGATGGGGCCCTGATCACGTCTTAGATCTTTTCCCCGTGCTGCAGAGTGCACCACATGGGAGGAGAGGATGGAGACCTCGCTTTGTCCCCTGCAAACCAGCAGGGACGCACGGCCGTGGGGACAGAAGGACATCTTTGACTTGGAGAAATGAGCAAAAGAAGAGTCTTTCTGAACCTTCACCCTTTCTCCATTCCCAGCCCGTGGAATGTGACCCTGCTAGAATAAAAAAGGGCAGGAAGGGCCCATGAATCTGGACTTCCTCAGAAGATTTGCATATTTTAGTTCCTTTAGAGATCAAATTCCTGCATCTTGCTCAGCATTCTTTCGATTTCCCAGATTGGGAGCAGAAACTAGATGTGGCATTTGTGTAAGACGGGCTGGTAGGGGAGATTTGCCACAAAGACAGACAAAAATAAATCTGTTAATTTTTTCCCCTGCAGTCTCTGTCTCTTGCTGACAGGATCACTTCGTACTTCCTCTATATTTATCTCCCAGCTGAAGATGTTCTCAGATAATTTTCCTAATTCCTCCAGTAGCACTGCCATGCATGCTACTGTCCTCACAGCAGTTTCTGAAATTGAGGTCCTCCCCACTGCTTAAGGCTGTAGTTTTCTTCGATGCTTGCTAAATCTGTCTCACATGCTCCCCAAGCAGCCATCCCTCTCTTGAAACTGATAGGAGGTGAAAGTACCCAGTAACTAGGAAAATCAAGTGTGATACCTCTCACATAAGCCCACTTCAAAGTCGAAAAATTACAGATTTTAATATATATATTTTAGGGACTGGTGTCTGACAGCGGGCTCTGCTCTCTCTCCGAAGCGCAGGGATCAAATCCTTGCCTGCAGGGCATTTAAAGCGACACCAGAAGGTACCTGCTAAGTGGAGAGCAGAGAGACTTTTTAAATCGTCCTTTCTAACAACTTTTTACGTGATGTGGTAGGAATTGGAGCTGGCCAAAAGGTGCATGTCCTTTGAGCGCAGGATAGGTAGAAATGCCACCATTAGCCATCAGTCAGCATTTTCTTTTCAGCCAGGGAGTCCCCAGGGACCCATGATATTTTAAAAGAATAACAGAGAAAAAGCAGAAGCAAAGCCTATGGCATTTCCGAGCTGGGAAAGATTTACACATTCTCAAATGAACTGCTGAGACTCCCAATGGTGGTACCTCTCCAAGGGGACAGAACAGCTACAATTAAACATAAAGTTAATCTACTTTAAAACAAAACTGACCTCTTTCTGCCAAGTGAACAGACACCACTGCATCCACCACCTGCCTTGCTACCCTGTGGAAGATACCACATGTGCACAGCACTTACACTGGGAAACACGTTTGAAAGGAAGGCCTTCAGCCTGGAGAAGAGAAGGTTCCAGGGAGACCTTAGAGCAGCCTCACAGTGCTTAAAAGGAGCCTTAAAAAAGGCTGGAGAGGGACTTTTCACAAAGACATGTAGCAACAGGACAAGGGAGAATGGCCTCAAGCTGAAGGAGGGAAGGTTTAGATCAGATATTAGGAAGAAATTATTTAATGTGAGATGGGTGAGGTGCTGGTTCAGGTTGCCCAGGGAAGGTGTGGATGCCCCAGGCCTGAAGGTCTTCAAGGCCAGTTTGGGTGGGACTCTGAGGCACCTGCTCTAGTGAAAGTGTCCATGGCAGGGAGGTTAGAACAAATTAAGCTTCAAGATCCCTTCCAACACAAACTCTGTAATTCTATGAGAATTTCTCTGAATGTGGAAATTCTCCCTCAGCCTGGCACAACCTTGGGATGCAGCCAGGCAACAAACTCACACTGATCTCATGCCTTCCCCGTGCAAGCAGAGGGGATCTGGCTCCCCTTTCCCTTCCAATCCCACGTGTTCCCCCTTGCAGGGCTCTCCAGAGTCTAGTTCAATATACCAGTCTTTAAAAAAAAAAGAAAAAAGGAAACTTTCTGCTAAGCTGGCAGGTGAAGTAGATCATCCAGGGATCAGACATGTGCAAAGAAGAGGATTATGACACAGCCAGAGAGGAGCAGGATTGCATCTTTTGGTGGCAATGACCTGTTTGTACCCCTCAACTGTGACTCCTGTCTGCATCTGTCCCCCTCCAGGGTGCACAGCACTGAAAAAACCTAACTCACCACAAGAGAGGCAGAGGGATAACATCAGTCCTTTATGTCAGATTAATCACCCCCATTAAACCACACCTGGAGCTCAGAATCAAGGCAGTGATGAGCAGGAAAGGTGTGAGGGTGTAAGGGTGGCATCGTCTGCTGGTAATCTACCACAATTAGTAAAAGCATGGTCCACTCCAAACTTTGCATGTTTAAATGCAGGGCTGTCCAACATGAACGCTGCAAAAAGGATACAAATGTCCCAGTGATGCGGGAAATGCAAAAAAGCTGTTGCAGTCAGAGCAACATGAGGTCACTGGAGCTATCTGGGTTCATTCCGATCTAACTGGAAAAAGGAAATGATGTGGGTGGAAGGAACACTTGACCGACAGCCTTACAAACTTGGCATTTAGGCTTTTCACTGTATTTTGTGTGTAAAAATGCAGCTTGTCTAAGTTTAATTTTCCGTGGGTTTTTTTTTCTAAAGAATTTCTTTCTTTAAGGACTTCTTAAGAAAGAAGCACTCAACTGAAAAAGGAAAATAGTCTCTATAAGCAAAAAGCAGTAGGCTTTAGCTGGGTTTCTGTTTCTCCAGACAAGCTCCTATAGCAGGTTTCACTCTGGATAGAAAAAGGAGTTCCTTAGATCTGCTGCCTTTGTTTTTGAAAGACTTTTTTTTTTCCGCGTGTCTGGAACAGGAGACAGAAACTCATCCAAAAAAAAGCAATTAAAACAACAGCTGAAAGCATGAAGAGGAATAAGTCAGAAACTCAATTTGCATCCAGTGATCAAGTGGGCAAATCCGGTATGTACAGAAAAACTTCTGCCATCTTCATGAAACCTGCCCCAGCACAACCCATACCAGAGCTGGCAGGGAAATCAGACACCAAGCACCCACAGCTCACTGCTAGACACTTCAGTATTCAGGGGTGGCCACAAAACAGGGAATCTTTCTCAGCCCTCATTGCACCTTTCTGAAACCCAGCTCCACTCCGAGCTCTTCTCTGGGATTACTCCACAGGGGAAGGGGATTCCCGGAATGAGTTACTGGTGAACCAGTGCTCGCTCACAGAAGTGGATATTCCCCCTCCTTTCCCAACTCTCCAGTAACTCAGAAAAGCTGTAGGGAATTTTCTTCAAAAATTCTCAAAAAATTTCACCCCTGGGAAGAAACCAAGGGCTGGCTAAGTGGTCCCCAGCTGGAGGAAAAGACTCCAGGGAAGTTTAAAAATATTCCATGGGCATAAAGCTGGGCTTGCTGGGTCCCTGAAGGCAGTGCCTATGCTTTGTTTGCACACAGAGCAGGGAAAGGTCATACTGAGGGCCTTCAAGCTATATTTTTGTAGGATAAAAAACTGGGACAGAGAACATGCTTTGTAGGTTTGTAGGTAGTTGTGAAGGTGCAGTGGCAGGACAAAATCAAGCCCATGGGGATACCAGCAGCGCATTCAGATCGTAAAAAAAAAAGTGCTGTAACCAAGGCTGTTCTGCCACTTTCTGCTGAGACAATGGGGTGTTGTTCATGGAATCAGTGTCTCCAGGAGCAGGTGACATCCCAGAAGCAGCTCTAAATTACACTGGCATTTCACCTCAGGTGAACATCAGAGTAAAATTCAATTCAAAGGAAAATAAATAGATCTACACAACTTGCACAGACACAAAATTCCTATGAAAGACAACCTTCAAATCAACCTTCAACCTTTCCTATGAAAGACAACCTTCAAAACCCTTTTAATTAAGCCCCCCATTAATGCCTTCCACTGCTACAATGTGAAATTGCAGCCTGACATCCCCTCTGTTACTATTTTGCTCACGTGGGCTTTGCAGAGGGCACCTGTTTCCATCCTAGAATGCCACCCGACCTTTTGCAGTGATACATCAGGGAGGTGTGCCAGCATCAGGACACAGCTCTGGGAGCCAGGCCTGACTGTGCCTTGATGTGGCCATGAGTCCCATGTGGGGTCAGTCCTGTAAATGCTGGCTGTGGCAGCTCACTCAGTGTTGTGTGGGAAGCCATGGTGATGGCAGACACCCAGGGCTCCACTATTTGGCCACAACGAGGTCAGAACTCGATCCCTGTGGTCCCTGTGGGCGATGCTGAGAAGGCATCACCCACAAGCACCAGTAAAGCTTTTAAAACCCAGTCCTTTGTGGGTGCCTTTTTGGCACCACGTATTTTCAAGGAGCACCAAAGTAGGAATGCTGATCTTTGGGGAGAAAGGGTGCAGAGTGTATGTGAGTGCATACAGAGAGAGAAATAAGTGCCTCAGCTGTCCTGCTCTTATCAGTCTGCCAAGCCCCTGCTCCTGGGGCACCAGGCCTTCCACTGACCTTTTGCTTGAGAAGCATCTAAAAGTTGTGCCTCAAAAGTACAACTAGACAAACAATTTTCTGTTATCAAACCCCTATTTCTAGTAGTGGATATTAGCATGCATCAAACTATGCATGCAACTATACATCCTTCAGCCAAGGAACCAGAATTGTTTTCAGAGAAATTACATGACTAGCAAATTACCATATGCTTGTAATTACATTATTAACATACCACAAGCTCTTAAGGTACTGAGAGAGAAACAGTTCTGCTCATGATAGATTGTTTGCCTGATGCAAATACAAGCAAAATACATTTGTGCTTGACAAATGCTTTGCAAGCACAGAGGTAAGGGAAGGAATGAGGGGAAGACAAAAGAGCAGAGATCCCAGAGTGACATTTGAGGTCATTGCTTTCTTTACAAGTGAGCTCTGCAATTCATTCCCTGCTAAATTCTCCAAGTTTTATTTTCAAATTCTGAGACTGAAACTCAGAATGAAACCCAACATCAAATATCTCCCAGTTTTACAACAGCAGCATGAAAAGCTCTGTATTTTGCATTGCTGGATTTTTAACTAAAGCCTCTGTTCAGCCCAGGTTTGCTCTAGAGTACCATCAGCTGCAATGAAACACTAAAATTTACAGTAAACACACAGCTTGTTTTGCAGCCACAATGAACTCCAGCTCAGAAGTGAATTTTGTGTGGTTTACAGGTTAACATTTCACACATCTGAGAAGACTCATCCCAAGCCTGTTGAGGTGAGGACAGGTCTGTGCGAGCTTTGTGGCAAGTCCTCAGAAAAGGACAGGGCACAGCCCAGGCATGACTCCAATGGGGAATTGTGTTGTTGGAGAAAGAACTCCCTCTGCTCTGTGCTGAGCTGCCCAGGAGGTGCAGAGCACTCCGAGCTGCCACCTTTCCCTATCTTTTCCACCACGCACCCACTTTTAATCACCCAAAAAGATGCAGAAACCACCCCCCCACCAAAGGCAAAGCGCAGGGGGCTGCTCCATGTGCTCCCCACAGACATCAGCTAATCCAAACCACCCTCATTTCTCTCACTCTGGCTGGGGTGGGAGATCACCATGCCTCTCTGGGAGCCAGCAGCCTGGTGCATTGGGCCTGGGAAGCTGAGAGCTAATGGCTCCTCAGTGAAGTGCCAGCCACCCCAAACCCTGGCCTGGGCTCAGCCCTGGCAGAGGGCACCAGGAGTGTCCTGAGGGCCACCATCCCCTGTTGAACATCACAAAGGGGCTGCTTCTGGTGCCCAGCCCCTTCCCACACTCCCGTTCTGGCTCCTGCTTACCCATCCCAAGGCAGAGCAGCACAAAGAGCCCGAGCCCCAGCCACGTCCTCAATGCCAGCGCCGATGGCGAGGTGGGCAGCCACATCATCTTCCTGTAGCTCCTGGGCTGGGAGGAGAGGGGAATATGGTTAGGGGAGCAGAGCCCGAGGAGTCACAGCACCTTCCACTGTGCCCCTCTCCTTCCTGCCTGCTGCCACCACCAAAAACCCCGAGCACAAGCCCAGCCTGCCCCGCTTCCCTCCCCTGGTACCTGTCGCTCCCCGGTCCAGCAGCAGAGCGGCCACCCCTGAGGCAGGGAGGAGGCAGGGGGCTCAGGGCCAGGCCATGGGTGCCTGGCTGCTGTCACCGAAACCCTCCCTGGCAGGGTGCAGGGGGAAGTCTGGGTGCTGGGAGGCTGCTGTGCCTCATAAGTCACCTCACACCGCCCACGGCTTCCTGGCGGGGCGTGCGTCAGGGCGCAGCGCCTGCCGCCCCCTCAGCCCACGGGCACGGGGCTGCCCTCATCCCCCGGGGATGCTCTGGGCGCTGCTCCAGGCAGGAGCGTGCCAGGCTAAGGAACCCTGCCTGCAAGTGTGCCAGGCACTGCTGGGGCCTTGGGGGCTAAAATGCAGCCAAGTGAGACCCCAGTGCTGCTTTGGGAATAGCCGCATCAAATTATGTTTGGAACGGAACAAAATGCCCGCACTACCATTTCAGGCCCAGCGGGGTGTAATCCATCGAGCAATGGATTTTCGGAAGAAAATTTAGGGAGGATTGCTTAGGCTGCACGTGATGGAGGTCATGGCTGAGCACCTGGACAGGGAGTGGGATGTGAGAGCAGGGCCAAATGTGGATGGTGGTGTTGTCACCACAGAGCCTCCAGCAGCCCTGGAGAAATGGAAGGAGCACCTGCCTCCCCAGCATTGTGTCCTGCCTCCCCAGCATTGTGTCCTGCCTTCCCCAGAAGGCATCCACT
Source organism: Prinia subflava (assembly GCF_021018805.1). Lineage (NCBI taxonomy): Eukaryota > Metazoa > Chordata > Aves > Passeriformes > Cisticolidae > Prinia > Prinia subflava. Next base: position 879,438 of record NC_086271.1, read on the forward strand.
GCTCACCCAAAGGCCCCAGACCAGGGGAGAGGTGTGGACCATCCCTGCTTTAAAGCCTGGGAGGGCAGAGCCATCACCACCCCAAGAGGCCAAACGCAGCCGGGGCCAAACACAGCCAGTCCGGAGTAAATCCTGGGCAGAAAAACAAACCACTTAATAACTAAGAGCCCGAGGGAGTAAATGCATGCTAAGTGATGGAGATTTGTACAGATCTCCAGCAAAATATTTGTACATACCCTCCTGCCATATAAAATAAACCCTGGTATAGTGCAAAGGGTTACAGTGTAAGGGGTTTTATTTAGCTGTAATAATCACAGCAAGAGGGTTGCACACCAATGAAAAACTGGTATCCTTCAGGGAGAAAAAAAAAGTGCAAGTACAAATCAAGAGTAGAATAATGTTTTTAAATGCAGATTTCTGGTTTGCTGGTTTAAATTATTTTGATTTAAATGAAATGCATCCTTTTTATCAGAAACGATTGCTGCTACACTGCTGCAGTTTTTTCTTTAGCACAGGTTCTTTGAATTAGATAGATTAGATAGACTGGGTTGAATTACAAATCAGAATTTTATTTTGACATAATTAAAACGATGGTATTCAGTAGAGAAATCAAATACAGGTTATAACATTTCTGTAGAGAGAAAATCATTGTGCATGAGATGGCTGAGAGCAGCCTGTTATTGAGTCAGGCTGGCACTTTCTCCATTGCAGGGTTTGGAGTGCCTGTGTTTTCTGTTTCGGGCTATGATCTAAATCCTGTACATTTGTACTCCGTCCATGCATTTTCCACCAGCATGGTTTGCAAATGCAGATGACAGTAGCACCATGTGCTTACGTAGAAGTGTTTCCATGGTGCTCAGAGAAGAAGAAAGTATCATTAATACAGCCAGCCATACACAGCTTTCCTAAGTCACAGCCCCAGCTCTCAGGCAGGGACTGCCTCTCTGAGAGTCAGATGGAATAAACTTTCTCCTGCTAGTCTAATCATGAATCCTTATCCTCACAGAGCTACTGGCAACCCTGTTACAGCTGTACAGTTCATCACCTCACTTTCATTTCAAATTCAAGCTTTTTTTAATACATGTTTCTGCCATTAGCATATTACAGCTAAGAGGAAACTCCAGCCTGTGACTGGTTTGCGTCTGCATGTCTTCCTCAGGACTCAACCCTACTTTTGGATGAGCAGTCCCAGGGAAAGAGCTCATCAGCTGCCAGACTGTAGTAAGGAAATACCACAACCCCTTATTACACACAGAAGAACCTAAGGCTGCCTAAATTTTAGATCGACAGCTGAACTCAAGGATGTTATTCTCCCTCAGGGCTCCTTCTCTTTTCCTAGGTATTGCAGTTCTTGGTACCTTCTCCTCTGGAGATCTCCCTGATTGCAGGGAGCAACAGTAAATTGCTCTGAAGTAACAGAGAGAGAGGAGCAGGCAGGTGCTTTGTTCTGCTTTGATCAGAGGCAGAAGTCATAATTTTTCCATCACTTAAAGCTTCCCTAAGCACAGACGATACCCTTTATTCATCAGTTCAAGGGAAGAGGTGTTATACATCTTTAGGAGGTTAACAGAGTTGAAGGACTCATACATACTGAAGTCACACTACAGAAGACACTGCTTTTTTGAGCACTGCAGAGAATAATATAAGCCCACGAATTCACAGCAAAATCCCCACAGAAATAAGGTTTCTTGTGCACTTGATTAGGCCTTCAGCATTTCATCCCTATGTGCTCCAGAAACAGCTTTAAATAGGTAGAAGTATTGCAGAAGAGAAGCTAAGATTTAATAAAAAAAAGATGGTTAAATTCTGCTAAAAATATTTACTGCAGAAAAGAGGAAGATGTGAGAGCAGCACACAAGTATATTTTTCCATTGCTTTCACAGAAAACCATTAGGGAAAAAGCAGAAAAGACAAGTGAAATTTTGCAGCATATGTACTGTGTAGGGGAAATTAATCTCAGTAATCAGCACTTGTGGTAGAATTCCTTTGCACTCAAAGGGAAGTCTTTTCAAATACGTTGCTGCATATTGACATCACCAGATTTTTCCACCTCTGCAGAAATGCAGTTCTAGTGGAGTCAAACATCATTACTTTGAACATTTATTGATTGTCAAGAAGATACAAAAGAACCCAAATCTCCCCCCCTTTCTCAATCTACATCTCAGAGAACTATCAGAAAGGTCAGAGCTGAGCAAACACTAACCCAAAACGCAGCACCTGCTTGCCACTGAGGATTCACAACCACATTCCCTCCTCCAGGACTGGGATACCTTTCACTGTTTCCAAGGTAGAACAGCCATTCCAATCCGTGTTAATCTGAACTAAAAGCACATTCGCTGCTTTTAATACCAGAATGTCCAGGTCGAATGGGAGATACCCAAGATCTGTTTCCAGAGATGTAAATCACCAAAATATGGTTGTGCAAATGCCCTAAAAACAGCTTTGTCAGAGAAATGATCCCATTGCAGAGCAGAATAACATTTTTAGGGATTTTTTTTTTCATAAAATCATAGAATTAGGTTCGAAAAAGCCTTTAAGATCAATTAGTCCAACTGTTAACCCAGCACTGCTGGGTTTAGCCCATCAAATAAACATGTCCTGAAGCACCATGTCTACATGTCTTTTAAATACCTCCAGGGATGGAGACTCATACCCTGGGCAGCCTGTTCCAGGGCTGGATAGTCCTTTTGGTGAAGGGTTTTTTTTTCTGATATTCAATCTAAACCTCCCTTGGCATCACTTGAGGCCATTTCCTCTTGTTGTGTCAGCATTTGCTGGTTCCAATAGCAGCACATGGAATACAGGGTATGAGGAGCAATGAACTGAATTCAGTTGGTAATACTCATCTGTTTTTTAGTGGAATTGTAAGATAGCTTTTTTTCTTTTCCTGTTAGAGAAGGGCAGAAAGCAACCTTACCAAAGTGATCCCAGTATCCTGAGAAGTCTGGCTTTTCACACAAAGACTGATGGTCTCCTATGCAATATCAATAACAAAATAAGATAACTTTGTGAAGTAAGATGAAAATCCAATGGTTTCGGTTACAGTAAATCCCTTTCACCTTACAAAGGAAAATAACAATACCAAAATTCCTACAGCTCCAGAGACTTCTTGTTTTTTCCCCTAGCTCTCCCCAAACTTCAGACTCTAAAACTGGCAAGATTTGAAGAAGTAAAGTCTTTGTCTTGGCACAGATTGGAGCACAAGCATCATCTTGTTTACAGATTAAAAAAAGGGAAGAAAGGGAGGAAAGGGTGGAAAGAAAGGAAAGGGAGGGAGGGAGGAAAGGGAGGGAGGAAGGAAGGGAGGAAGGGAGGAAGGGAGGGAGGAAGGAAGGAAGGAAGGAAGGAAGGAAGGAAGGAAGGAAGGAAGGAAGGAAGGAAGGAAGGAAGGAAGGAAGGAAGGAAGGAAGGAAGGAAGGAAGGAAGGAAGGAAGGAAGGAAGGAAGGAAGGAAGGAAGGACAGATAGTGTGCTTTGGTGACATGGTACATTTGAATGCACAGGTAGCATGTCTGGTGTGCCGTGGTAAATCAGGAGTGACCAATAAATTTAAAAAATCTTCAGAATTCAGAAACAGAGAGGGGGGGTAATGTGGGAAATTAATCTCAGCAATGCAAATGCAAAATGCACCAGCATTGTTTGACAAGTGTAACTTTGACCCAATTACTGTGTGGGTGGATATTTGATTTTTACTGCACAAAGCACTGGGGCTTCTTCACAAAATTCCTTAATAATCTGAGATTAATCTTCCTCAATTACCTCACAGCAAGGAACCCACTGGATTGCTGTCCTTTGCTGCAGTGAGGCATCCCTGTTTGTGCAACCACCGTGCTCATACAGTCCATGCAGGAAAGAGTGACAGGTCTGTGCATGCAGGCTGGCACTCACAGCTGCCCTCATCCACACCTTTCCTCCAGGGCAGTTCCTGCAAGCTCTCCCCTTGTAGCAGAGGTGCTCATAAGAGAGGATGCAATCCCCCGAGGTTTCCACCCCTGTGAGTGATGCCAGAGCTGCAAACACACTGGTTTCCCTCACAAAAGCAGGATGGGCTCCCTGCAATGGTTGTGCCAGGGAGTCACAGGCCTTGGCAGCACCAGGCTGGGAACAAGACACAGACTGATTTTTATTGGTTTTGATATTCCCACCAACTATTTCAGCCCACAGGCAGCTCAGACTTTGTGTCTGGCTGTGCTGTGATTTAAATTACTGTTTGTGCTGGGTGCATTGCAGGCTTTGCTGGCTCATAAGGGGCTGGGAGCCTTAATCCTGTTTTCACAAACAGTTTAGGCTGGCAGGGAACGGCAGCTCTGTGGCTGAGATGGCCTTACCCTATCTTTTTTTTTTTTTTTTTTTTTTTTTTTTTTTTTTTTTTTTTTTTTGGTGCTATTACATGGGAAAATGTAAATGCAACCAGGAGCAAGCATTGCACAGGGTACACATTCAGGGCACACTCCCTGGCCTGTCCCCCAGCTCGGAGGGTTGCTGGAGCCCTGCTTCTCCCTGCAGGCAGGGCACCTGCGCTCCCTGCTCCGGGCGCCAGCAGTGCTGGGGTGCAGCTGAGGACAGCCAGATCCCTGGAAAGCCTGCCTAATCAGGCATTTTGCTACTTGGCACAAGTGACTGCATCAAGGGGAAGGTGATTTTCGGGCTGTTTCCTATCCAGGACTGTATTTTCCTATGTTACCCTTGCATTCACTGGGGAAAAAAGTGTAAAGTTCCGAGTTGGCTTCAGAGTGGATCACACAGAGGCAAAATCTGAGGACCTGAGGTCCTAGGGGTTTTGCAGAGATCCATGGAAATTCACACTGTCCTAATCACAAAACCACAGTGACAGTGCAAACACAAGCAAGTAACTACTTAAGCCTGCGTGCCACAATAATGATATGTGGATAAGAAAATGTAGTGGCAATGGGAAAGAATCAAGGTGCGAAGTACCGTGCTGGAGAAGCAGCACTTTGGGATCTGCCTTCTCCATGAGGTCTACTGGGCATTTGTCCTGCCAGCTTGAGGAATCTGTCAATATGATTTAAGACTGACAAACTGTGTGTTTTGCTCTTCAGAACATTGTTTTTGATTTTAGTAATCCGCAGTTGATTCCCATGATGCTTGGTTTCTAAGATGCAGGCTTACAAAAATCCCAAGAATTACCTCCATATACTTGATCAGAGGCAGGGACAAATCTCACCCCTGAACATTTATCCCTCAATGTCCCCTTGGAATCTGGTTCAACATGCTAACCCTGCAAAGAAAAAAAAAACAACCCAAAACATTAAACAAACTCGCTTTTCTTGGCCTTCTTTGTGAGTTGCATTGATTTACTGGAACCAGCATCAGCAGCAGGACGTGGTGGACTGAGAAAGAGAGAAGGAGCTGTTGACAAAAAATGGACATTAAATCAGCTCTAAATGTTACATATAATTTCACCCAAATGATTGTGTTCAAACCTCTCGTGCCTTTAAGAGTGAAACAACGTAAATCACCCCTGGTGCCCACAGGAGCATGTAATCAAGGAATTAATTAGAACCAATGAGCATGCTGCTATCTTGCAGCCCAGCTTCCTACCTGCAATCTTCCCATATGGACAAGCACCATATTGGTAAGTATGAATGCCTTTCTGACACAGATTTGTATATAAAATGCAACACTGTTTTCAATGGAAATCATGTCCAAATAGCAGAATTATATGCTCTGTTAAAAGCAGAGCTGAAAGCACTACATGTAATCAGTGCTGCTAGGCATTGTTGTCCTCTGCTTTAGTTGTGGTTAGGCTTCATTTTAAAAATTTAACCTGCTGGGGCGATTTTATTATTTTTTTTTTTACAACAGATATGGTTTAGACAGATCTATTAAAAAATCACCAAAAAGAAGAAAAGAAACATGTATTTCTACCACTAACAGTGAGAGAATAAAGGGGTTTTTTTCCTTTTGCTGAGGCTGTGATTGTAATATGCTTATTGGGCTCTGGGTTGCTTCTGTCTTGGAAGAAGGAATTAAATGGTCAGAAGAGAATTGTCAGGGCCCCTGCTTTTTCCAACCCTTTGAAAAATTATGCCCATATGTGTTTAGGAAACATTAGCTGGTTTCATTTTGCATGTGCTCAGGAGAGGGACCAGTACAGAAAACCTCCCAAACCTCCATCTGCAGCAAGGTTGTGCTGGCAACCCATAGATTGGCCACTCTTCATGTTGGAGCAGTTTTCTTGCCAAACACAACATTTCTTGGCAGAATTGCTTTCTTAGAGACAGCTATGTATCTGCCCTTGCTGATGCATCAGCAGACATAGCTCACTGTAGTGTACACACAGATCAGACAGCAACATGGGAAGTGCAAATTCAGGGCTTTCAGGAAGCAAAGCTCAGAAGGACTCAATTCCAGAAACCTGCCAGCTTGACATTTGAGGGTGGGAGGGGGAGTTCAGGATAAAACAAACAAAAGCAAAAGCCCCCAAAACCTGAAACAAGAAGCTGAAAACATCCAGAACTTCAAACCTAAATGTGGTGTCCAGCTTTGGTTTGTTTTTTTTTCCATTTGAGCATAAAGAGAGTAATATTCTCTAAGTGTGAGCTGTGAGGTTTCCCCTTTTAAATGGGTATCAGAATTTTTTTAATGGAAACACTCAGGCTGCTGGGGCATGGGTGCCTTTGACTTGGATCTGCCTTTCTTCAGAGGCCACATCCACTATCTGTGAAGCTCAGGTGAGGCTGGCTGGACAATACAGCTCCTCCATTAAGGTAATTTGTCTTCCACTTAGGGCGAAGACTGAGGGGATGCCCAAGATCTAAATGTGCTCATGGAAAGCTGCCAGGAGAGACAAAGCAATGTGTCGTGGTTTGAAGGGAAGTGAGTTTTTTTGGAAGTAGTGGTCAAACCAATCAGTCCTTAGGTCTGAGTATTGGCACCTTTGTTGGCCACTAAGAGGTTGGACACGCCTCTGAGGACACGAGGGGTTAAAAGCCGGATTTCCCAGCAGGACTCTCTCTTTCCTGCTCTGCTTTCGGAGAGGGAGCGTCTTCTCCTCTTCCCCTGCCCAGGCCTGGCTAGGCCGGGTGGGGGAGGGGAGCAAGGTGGGCCTGGCTGAGCAAGGTGGGCCTCGGGGTGGGGAACAGAGGGAGCTGGAGTGGAGCTGGTCCAGCTTCCATCTAGAATGGAGGGGTGGAGGGAGAACTTTGGAGGTGCCTTCTGTCCCCCTCCCTGTCCCATCCCGTTCCCCCCCCCCCCCCTTTCCCCCCCCCGGTCCCGTCTCTCTCCTCCCCCCACAGAGAGAAGGTGCCGAGCTGGAGCTGCTTGTGAGAGCTGCAGTGCCTGTGATCGCCTGTGCCTGACCTTGGTGGTGGGAGATAAAAGCTTTTAACTCTTTCTAAGGCAGAAGAGAGTTATCCCTGGACGCTGAATTCTCATAGTTGGTGGCCCGTACGGGGATCGAGCGATCATACAAAGTGGAAAAAACTTCATTCTAATAATATTTTGGTTTCTGTTGTTTTGTGGGCATATTGGTATGTCTCTTTTTGAAGGTATAATGTCATTTGGAGTGAAAGCCTGCCTTTATTTCTGGTCATTAGGGTTCTTTGAAGTTTTAATACCTTTTTGGTCATTAGGCCTGCTCTGCTCTGTTCTTGACCACATCTCACAGTAGGTCATTGGGTAAAATATACCCTCATGGGTGCATTGGCATTTTGTCTAATGTCAACCCATGACACAATGCCACAGCACAGGTGCTGTGCTTGGCTTCTTCAGCAGATGTGCTCACCTTCCTCTTTTTCTTGGCTACACTACGGTAAGAACTCAAACTCCACTTACTCTGTGTTTTTCAAATGGCAGATGACAAGCTGGGAGCAAAACATCTTATAGCTACTGTCTGCAAATGCCAGCTTGCACTTTGTGCTGCTGCTTTTTACCCTATTTCCCCTATTCCCGTCCTCGGTGCCATCAGTCCTTCTCTTCCTGTAGCCTGAGAAATCTTCGCAGTGACTTAGCCCTTCAAATCTGACCAAATATGATTACAGCTTGTTTTCTAGCTGGGTAAACAAGATGACCCCTTTGAGGAGCATCATTAATAACCCCTTTCCACCCAGCTCGCTTCCCTTGAGGCACAACCTCCTGACATCCTTTCTTTAGGTAAATCCTTACAATGCTCACATTAATCCCTTGGTTCTCCAGCTTAATGGCTTTGCCTGTAGCACTGTAAGTGCTGCCTTACTGAAGTCCACCGTCTACATAGTCAATTATCTTATCAAAATAAACCTACTAAGATAGCCAGGCATGAGATAGCCTTGATAAACTCATTTTGCACTTGATCTCATTTCCCATTTACTGAGGTCAGGCTAGTTGGCTGCTTGGGGATCCCAGCTTACACAGCTCTCCAGCCTTTGTTTCTTAATGATAGCAATGACCTTTGCTACTGGTAGAAAGTCTCACCACTGGACCGTGTTTTCATATGCCAGTTCCTGAACGGGGCAGCTCTATTGCCCCTCATTTCCCCTTACCACCACCCACATTCTTTCCAGCAAGGAGCACAAGCAGCTCTTCTGGTTTGGTTCCTCCTGGCCACGGCCCAGGGCTCTGAGGAGTTGCTCACACCCAGCCCTGTTGATGGCTGGACACAGTAATGTCAGTGCAAGCGTGGCCCCGCGGGTTTCACTATCACAGCCAGAACAACTCAAGCCACGCCTGAGCAGGTTACATCAAAGCTGCTGGCATGTCAGGGATACTCAGCGGAAGAAAATGAGAAGGCTCTGGGGACTGAGGACAGGATAAGCAACATTTCACTTTCCAAGCACTGGTCCCAGTGCAAGCAGGTGACTGAACAGCATGAACAGCATGAGCGCAAAAAGATCTCACACTCCTCTGCCTCTTACAGCTCCCCAGCTACTGCAGTGTGGCTGACAGACCAGAGACCAACACATTTCCCACACCCAGCAAATGTCTAGGCTGACACAAAGCTGGAGCCTGGGCTCATGCTCTTGTCACATCCATGTCAAGCAAGGAGCTGTGCTGTGCTCCTGCTGCTGTGGGGCTGGGCTAGAGCACAGGGATGGGGTCTTTGATGCAGGATGAAAGCACAAGTGTGATTTTCTCCTCTGCTCCAAGCAGAAGTGACTGCTCAGAGGCAGTGCAGAGCCACTGATGTCGGAGAGATATGGATCATAGCAATTCTAAACCTACAAGAAGGGCAGCATCCTTATTCCCATGCCTCTCTCTGTTTCTTGGTCTTATTTTCCTAACTTTCAACAGCATGAGGTCTGACACCACATCAAATATGCTTATTTTTTTCCCCAAACCAGCTTCTCTTACACTGTCTTGCAGCTTTGTGCAGCCACATAGCTGGCAGATCAGTGGCCATGTCCTCCTAGACCTCAAGGCTGTCTCAGTTTTAAGAGCAAGAGGCTTCCCAGTTAACAGCTTCCTTTGCCTAGACACTGCTGTCAGGAGCTTGCCTGTCCCTCCTGCTGGACCAGGCTCATCCTGGGAACACGCCAGGGGACTGGCCACAGCATCAGTGTCTTTGGTGACCCTCTAAAGCCCTCACTGCCCTGCGGGTTTGGGTAAGTGCACAGGGTGAGGGTTAAGCTGGAAGAGCGGATGCCACTGCCAATGTCCTTGCTCCTCCTTCCAGGAGGACTCTTCCACGCATCAAAACAATGTCACCACTGAATTGCATCATACAAGGCACGTAAACAGAGAAAGGAAACATAGGCAGATCTTTTTAAGCCTTGTCAGAGCAGTGGATAAAACAGAGCGTTCAGTGATGTTGCTCACATGTTCCTCTTCTGTCACAAACCAGCACTTCCCAATTCTCTGAAATTCAATTCATGAAGAATCAAATGCAGAAGTAACTTTTCAAATGCTGAGCTTTTTGCTGTTCCTTTCTCATGAATTCTCATGCCCTTTTGTTCTTCTGGTGTATGTTCAAAAGCAGGAGTCGTTCCCAAGAACAGCAGCATTACAGAGGAAGCTAGTGATGAAATAGCCACATGAGAAAGACAAAAAAGGAGGCCCTGGTCACAACACAGCATCAAAGAAATCCCTGTGTTGGAGTACAACCACCCAATCAAGTCACTCAAAGCCACCACAGGGCTTTTCCTAACCTATCATACCTCAAATTTCGCCTACTCTCAGTTTAAATCATTGAAGCTGAGGAAAGTCATCCTTCAGCCTGCCAGGTCCTGGTACTATAAGCCCTCCCCTATAAGCTAATAGGAATTTCTGAGTATCATTCCCATCCACCTGCTTTCCTAAACTTCAACTACTGCCTCCAACTCTCCCTCCCTCAAGCTTAGCTCTTGTGCCTGTACACAACCCATGATTTCCTCAGACATCCTGAACACACTTAAAACTTGCTGGCAGAAGGAAGAGAAGCCCTTACCAACCTTGTTCCTTCCTCATCCTTATTTTTACACTACCTCTATCCTTGCAAAACCAGGAGCCTCAGCAGAGCTTTGGCTGGGACTGGGGGGCTGTGATTTCTGTCCCTGAAGACTGATCTCCTCCTGCAGCTGTTCTTCATTTTCCTCACAGCTGGCACATCTTTTCTACACTGTGGACCACAGTCATGTTCCCCAGACTGTCCCTTTCCCACAGAGAGGAGAAACCTGCTCTGAAGGCAGGAAAGCACATCTAACACTTCAAACGTCGCTGCTTGCACAATGCAGGAAGAGCATCACTGTTTGAAAACCTACAGCATGATGAAACCTTCTCCCCTCCTGTTGCTGAGCACCACATTCCATTAGGGTTTATTTTCATTGGCAAGTGCTAAGGACCTCCAAGTGTAGCCTGCTGGTGCTGTACTTTGAGTACAGCACCAGTTGTGAGTTGAGAGTGGTTGTAAGGCAGGATTGATGGGCCCCTCTGCTTGCAGGCCTGTCACACCTCTGATGGGCTCCCCTCCACCCTGGCACTCTCTGAAAGGATAAGGACTCAACTGCCAGTAGCTCTTGCAAAGAAAGCAAGGAACTTGTTTGTTGTTTCCTGAAGGAACAACAACGCAGACCCTCAGATGCTGCCACCGTGCAAGTGGGGAACACAGTGCCAGCACACAATCCAAAATTAAAATGTCACTTGATTCACAGCAGGGAGCAACCAGCCTGTCAGCCCCGGAGCTTCAGATCCAGCCCTGGAGCCAGATATCAGCTCCACGAGAGCTCTCTGGGATTGCTTCACTGATGTGCCCAGGCTCAAAGGCAGGATTTGGAGTGTACTAGGAGAGCCCACACTCTCCCATTTACCAACATGTCAGTTATGAACCTGATGAAGGGGCAGTAAAGATGAGTTTGCAGTTCATTTCATGGATGTGGACAAGGGAAAGGTGATCACAGTCCAGGAGATGCTCCTTGTGTCCCTGACCTTTCTGGTTGCTCCAAGCTGGCACTGCAGTGCCTCTCTCTGTGGTAAGGCAATTACCCTGCTCATCTTCTGCTCTGCAGAATGATAGTTATTTGAAACAGTTAGACTCTGTTGTAGTTTTTACATTTTTGTTTTTAAATCTGTGTTAAAGATGGCTTTGGAAAGCATCACAAGGAGAGCAGTGGGTGCCACAATGAGGAGAACACACCAATTTTCCACCATTTCCCTTTTGCCCTGGAGAGTGAGTCAGGCCTGCTCTTAGAGTGTTTGTGGAAGAAGAGAAACCTGGAAAGAACAAGGCCGATATTTCTGCAATAACTCGGTTTTATTCAGTAAGAGAACAAAGTCCAACAAAAAAAGTCTATTGTTGTTACAGAGAAAAAGGTGCTATTAAAAGAATGAGAGACTGGTAAGAGTTTGGCACTGGTCTAAAATGACCATATATTTTAGGGCCCAAAAGGATTCTGTGGAAAGTATGAGGGGGCAAAGAGAATATGAATGGGGGAGGTGAAAACTAAGAATTCCAGATGTGCCTTTACAGTCCCATTTTGGGAACAGCTGTAGGATCTAGAACAGGGATGCTGATGTGTTCAAGTGCACCATGCATTTTTAATGCTCACCTTTTTTCTAACTCCTAGCCTGAAGGTCTCATTTAGTTCTGAGGAAATGTCCTACAGGGTGTCAACCAGTTTGTAGCTCCAGTGCTGCAGTGTTACCCTTCACAGCCCCCTCGAATAGCAGCCCTCAACCCTGAGCTCACCTAGAAAGGCACATTTTTTTAGTCAGAAAGAATTACCCTTTTATTCCAGATGAATGTAAAGGAAAATCCTAAGTGAGTGCTAAGCATAGTGTCCAGCACATGGCAGGGGCATGCCAGCAAGCTGCTCCAACATGGTACTTTCCAGAAGGCATATCCTGGCCACTGGTGCACAGAAGCCTAAATTTTCATTACTGAAAGATACAACAACCCCCCTAGAATGGTGCAACATTGTGAGTCTAACTCTTGGCAATGCTCAGCATCAGAAGGCCACCTTTGCAAAGGGGGAGAATCGTGCCCACCTCCCCACACCACAGTCTGAGCCAGGGCAATGCTTCCCTGCAACATCTTGGAGATGGAGGTGCTCCCTGGTGGAGAATGCTCTCCTCACCCACTTGTGGACATCCCATGAGAGTCACACATGGAGATCCCTTTGGGATCCATGCATCCCTTTGAGCTTGAAGACTGCTGCTCTCCCCACTCTTGGTCTGCAGGCTCCTGCTGATGGTTCCTGCTGCTGGATCATTATCCGCTCTCTGTCTGTGAGGAGCCCTCAACACTTTCCTCTGACGTCTCTTGGATGTCACTTAACTGCACTGCACATCATGTTTTCATTTTTTAGGAAGCTGAGAATTCAGGAAGCTGGAAGCAATCAAGAGAACCAAACATCTCAGTGCCACAGGCAATTTTTTGCCAATGTAGAGATGTTGTCCCATCTTCCTTCTCTGATTGAGGAGCTCTGTGACTTTCCTCTCTGCTCCTCTGTCCTTGAGGCTGGAGCAGAAGCCATTCCTCACAGAAAGCCATTCTGCAAGACAAAAACAGGAGGGGTTTTCCCTCTCCCAGGCACAAACCTTAGGAGCAAAAAGCCCCGCTTTGCTTTTGAGCACTGCACCAACCTGGGTAAATTCAGAGCTGTTCTAGAGAAAACAAAATGAAGCGGAGAAGCTGAAAAGGTCATCAGGCACTCCTGGCGGTGTTGGAACATCTGCAGCTTCTTTTCCCACTTCCTTTTCTGTTATTATTTCTTCTGCTAGATGCTTCTCAAACTCCACATTTGCAGCAGGGTGTAGAGGAGGAGTAGATCTAGGAATGAACACGGCATGATGAAGCATCGAGGCCGCCAGGGCTGATGCTCCCATGCAGACCTGTGCTCTCAGCAACTGAATTCCCCCAGGGCCCCCTCCAAGCCCCACACTCTGACTTGCCCCCAAATTCCCCAGGGACTCTGCTCTCACCCAGCACTACATTTGTGATTGCCCTGAAATCCCCCAGGGCTGCAGCTCGAAAACTACCTCTGCTTTCTCCCATAGGAACCAAAGGGGGAAATTTTTGTTTTCCCTCCATATAAAAGGTGCTGGTACCTTCTGGGGTGAACAACAGTTCTGGAGACCTGGTGCAGAGGTGATTGCCAGCTGGTAAAAACGTTCCACTTCCACAAAGTGCAATCCCAGCCGCCAGGCTCAGTCCTGTTTCTTGTTGCTGTGTTGTGCTCCTATCCCTTCCTCATCCACTGACTAGACTCCTTCAGCCACCTAGCCACTACCAAAAATAAAAACAAAGGATAAAGCAAGGCAGTGAGATCACAAGGCACCTCAGAACACTGTGTAAAGCAGCACCGCTGGACATAGCAAAGATCAGCCCTGGTTTGGGAGGGGTTGGGGTCACAGGGAGCTGATCTGGGCCATGCTGGGCTTGTGGGGAAAGCACTGTCCCCAAATATGAAGGAGGTTGTCTAGAGAAGAGGATGCTCAGGGTGATCTCACTGGTCTCTACAACTACCTCTTCTACAGTATCTTCTACAGTATCTTCTACAGTATCTTCTACCATGCCTACAGGAAATAGCCTTAATCTGGGACAGGGGAGATTCAGACTTGGTAACAGAAAAGGTTTTTCACTGTTAGGATGGTCAGGCATTGGAACAGGTTGCCCAGGGAGGCGGTGGAGTCACCACCCTGTCGGTGCTCAAGAGGTGTCTGGATGTGGCACTAGATGGTGGTTTAGTGGTGAAGGGATTAAAGTGATTGTGCTGAGTGGATGGTTGGACTCGGTGATCTTGAAGGTCTCTTCCAATCCTGACAATTCGGTTGGAAATGATGCAACTTTGTAAAATTTTAGTGTAACTTCAATCAGGGGTTTGTTTGCCTTTGCCCAGGCAGAGGGGAAGTGAAGTTTCTCTTTAGAAGATTCTGTTCAAAGATGTTGGGTGAGGTCTGATGAGTTTAACAGCCACAAATTGGGAGTTACCAGAAAACACACAGGAGGTAAATGAACACTAATGAACATTACCCCAAACAGAGTCTGGGAAAAGACTGATAAGAGAACAAAAGAATGAGGGCCTAATCAGCATCAAAGGCAAAGGGATCAATAACCAACAGGAGATTGGATACTAAGAATTGTGTAATTTAGGACCAATGCACATGAATGTCTTTGGAGTTTTTTATGTATAAATGAGCGAAAAGTCTAGTAAAGAACCATGCATGATGGAATGATTTTCACTGCGCAGTCCGGACATGTGCGCATGTAATAATTTCCACTGCACATCCTGGCCAGAATAAAGTAACACCGTGATTTTGTAACACTGAAAAGATGTCGTCAGAGAGTTCCTGTTTTTCCTGCAGCTTCAGTAACAATGCTGTGGTTCTATAAGAGGGCAGGCACTCGGGCAGTCTCCTGGCAAAGGCTGGAGGCTCTGCTCAGGCTGCAGCAAGGAGGGGAAACATAATCCAAAGGTGAGGGAAGCCCTCCCAGAATATGTCCCGGGCGCAGACACGAGGGGGATCCTGCTCATTCTCCGGAAATGCTGTCAGCGCCTTTTCTTTTTTAAAATGAAACAGTTCGTTTCCACGCCTCGTCCTTCATTTCGCCTCGGCCGGTTTTGGCTCCGAGGGCTCGGCGCGGCTCTCTGAGGGCAGCCCCGGGCATGGCGGCCCAGCCGCTCCGCCTGCGCCGCGCCGCGCCCGGGGGCGTTGGCGAGGAGGCCGCGGGGGCCGCCCGGGGGCAGCCGGGCCCGCTCACAGCGCCCCGGGAGCGCCGGCCCGAGGGCGGCGGCCCGCGACGGGTTAAACGGGCCGGGCCGAGGGCTGAGCAGGCCGAACCGCGCCCCATGGCCCGGCGGCGGTTCCCGTGGACGCGTCGAAGCGTGCTGGAAGTGGCGGCCGTGCTGGCTGCGCTGGCGGTCATAGCGGGGCTCGTCGTGTAAGTACCCGCGGGGCCCCGGCCGGGGCGGGCCCGGCGGCCTGCGCCGCCTCTGCTCCTCACCAGCGAAAAGGAGAAGCAGGCCCTGGCTTGGGGAGGGTGTTCGGGGGAGGGTGCAGTTGGTATTTCACGGCTGAAGTAGCCGCGGGGCGGGAGCGCTGCCTGTGTGAGCACTGCTGTTGTAGCTGAGGAGCGGGGCCAGGTGTGAGTGCCTGGCCCTGCCAGAGCTGAGCAGGTCAGCCAAGCCTTACCCCTCACCCTTGTACCTCTGAGGGTCCTCGCCTTACCCCAGGGTACAGAAGCCGCTGGGTGCTGATCAGAGCTTGCTCGTGTGCTCAGAATGTGGAGAACATGGTGGTGGTCACATACCCTGCACACGGGTCAGCAGTCCTGCCCTCGGTTTTTGGTCTTTGAGCCGTGTATGATATGCATTGTTATCCTGGGCTGCTGCTGATTTATTAAAATACGAATATCGATCTAATATCAATATTCAACTGTGACGGACAAAAGACTCTCTAACAGTTAAAGTTAGAAAGTGTATGTTTATTGCGAGGCCGGGCAGCGCGTGGGATAGCTCCCTAATGCGCACTGCAAAGATCACAGGTCATTACAAAGTCTTTTATTTACAAAAATGTTGAATACACAAAATACAAATGCATATTCATACCCCTGTCACTTCCTCTTCTCCGCTTTGTATGCTAATTGACAAAAAGGCGATTAAGCACGCGGAGTTTGTTCCCTGAAATCGGTCGGTGGTCCTTTTGTGAGGAGTGGTCACCAAAAGGAGGAAGTAAAGCGAGTCTTCCTCATTCTAAACTTTCAACTTTTTCAATGCAGATGTGATTGATGGATGGTAGAACTCCCTGTTTCCTGTTTTCCAGGACTATTTCAGTGGGTTTCTGGAAACGGGAGGTCTTGTGTTGTATTGATTAGTTTCTGTGTTTGACAAGCAATGAGTTATTAAATCTGGGGTAGCTTATCTTAGATCCAGTTTCTTTTAACCATCCTCTAACTTTTAACTGATTTCATCAAAGCTTATCTCTTCAGCTAAATCAGCAACATCTATTGTTAACTGTAACCTTAGCTTTTCTCAAAGCTTCAAAATTAGTGTCTCACTGCCAGCGTCCCAGCAGAACAGCTCCAGGTGCCCCTGGCCCAGGAGCTGCCACACTCTTCCCATGGTGGGTGCACAGGGTCCATGTGCAGTGAACAAACACATCCTCTGAGCGAGAATTGTGTGCCAGGCAGGGTATCCAGCCTGCTGGAGCTTAGTAAGACACGCCCCTACTGAACTGGGAGAGATTTAATTCTCACTTTCCTTCTCTTTTTTTCTTTTTCATAGTGTCATCTACATTGAAGTAGTCGTGGGACGAAACATGTGTCCTAAGGACGTGGAAAACTATGTGGCATCCCTAGTGCTGAGCGCAGTTGGT
Source organism: Prinia subflava (assembly GCF_021018805.1). NCBI lineage: Eukaryota > Metazoa > Chordata > Aves > Passeriformes > Cisticolidae > Prinia > Prinia subflava. The sequence continues at coordinate 896,165 of NC_086271.1, forward strand.
GACACGCTGGGATATTACAACGGGAGATGGGAGTTCCAGCAGAGTGGCCCAGCCATCCACAAGGAGCTGGCAGAGATGGGGGGACTGGACAACATCAGCATCCAAGGCTGGAGAGTCAGCGATGATACCGTGATGCACTTGGCCACGGCAGAAGCCCTGGTAGCTGCTGGGAAAAACCCAAGCTTGCCACATCTCTACTCCCTGCTTGCCAGGAACTACAAGGAGTGCATGAATGACATGGAGGGCAGAGCTCCAGGTAAGCCCTTCATTGTTGCTCATGTTGCTGTTGCTCGTGTTTATCCTGGAGCTGGGGCTGGCCCCAGCTCTGATTCTGGCTGTTTAGAGTGTTAACTGTATTTCACCTAAAGGTAAAAGTGTTCCACACTCAGTACCTGTTTCAGGATGAGCTACAGAGAACAGAATAGGGCAAGCTGAAGGGATTTGGGCTTCTCTGAACTAGATGAAAAAGATACTGTTTTGCTCACATTTACAAAACATTCTTAGAGGTGTGTTTGAGGCCTAGCCTCAGCTCAGGAAGGGTGATGGCTTTTGCACTTGGGATTCTTACATTCAGTGGATAAAAAATGCACATTCAACCACTGTAATACACACCCTGAGATGCTGTGTTAAAGCAACGTATTTAAACCAAGAATTAATACAGAACTCCTCATCAGAAGCAAAGCAAATTACATGTAAAATATATTTAAAGGCACAAAGATCCTTGCTTGGAGTAATTACACTTATCAAACCCAAAGTCTGCTTGTAGCTAGCTCTGCATGCGTGCTTTCTGCAACAGAACAGTCAGGCCACTATCTTCTTTTCTGACCCCTGTACTTCCATCATCTCTCTTTTCTGTGCATAGACACAGGTGCTGAGTTTGTGTCACAAGCAGCAGGCCTGGCAGTATTCAGGAAGGGCACCTTGACAGTAGCCAAGACATGTACAACACATCCCTGTGGTTCCTAGGTCACCCAGCCCTCTTGACCCAGCTCGTCCCCGAAGGTTCTGTCTCTGTGCTCATGGCCCAGGCTCTTCTGGATGCTTGGATTACACTTAAATCGGATCTGCATAGGCTGGGCCTCTAATTTCGGTGCAGGAAGCATGGAGTATCCAGGAAACACTCAAATTCAGCAGTCCTGTGCAAGGTTTATACATTGAAATTGTATGTATGCTTAGATGTGCTTATTTGGAGTGGCCAGAGTATGTCAAGAGTGTTCTGTCTTGACATTAAACATGGAAAAGGCCAGTTCTTGCCACTGAGCATAGTGTATTGGAGCTGTGCATTTCCAAAAGAAACCAGGCTGGAAACCTGAACAGGAATTTATTCTGCTTGCCTTTCCACAGTGGGCTCCTATCCTTGTTTAAAGAGCTAAAGTATCAGTGTTCTTTTAACACCCATGCTCCCAGTTGTTGAAGTGGCCTGATTATTAAAATATTTAGGAAGGGGTAATAATGCTTCTCAGGACAGCTGAAGTTGGCAGATCAAACTTGCAAGAGATTCAGTGTGGTTTTGGTGGAGCAGCACAGGTTAGTGCCCCCAGCCAAGATGGACTAACCACAGCTGGCAGTGAGGCAGGGCCTGGAAGGATTTCACTCTCTAACCTTGGTGACTAAAACCTAGGATGAAGAAGAGAGGAACCTAAAATTTAAATGTTAGTAAATAATATCTAAGGATAATAGGACACCTACGGCATTCCTTCTGTGGCTAAAATGAGCTGCAATATACCCAAAAGAAATTCCTATTTGGAAGTGAAGAATTTGAAAGCAAACTTGCTATGGACATTAGGAGGAGTGACAAGGAAGGGTCAGATTATCTAGGTAAAAATGAAATTCACTTTGTTTAGTGGGTCCAAAGACAATTTAACATCTTACAGTCAGAATTGTTCCTGCTGCAGCTACAGGAAAGGCATTCAGGTCTGAGAGTTTAAATCCTGACCCTTAGCAGTTTAATTCCCACTGAAGGGAATGCCTAATCCACACCCTGGAAAGCTGTCTGCAGGCTGGAGTCTCCGTGCCATATTGATACATCCTAATGATAAAAGCTGCATGCCAATAACTTCTTTTGGCCGTTCAGAATAAATGGATTTTAACTGAGAATGTAAGGGTGCTATTCTGGCCTAAGTACTCACCAGGGAATTGCAGCCCTGAAGGCTGAGAACGGAAAGCTGCTGTTGGAACTTTTGCCCAACACAGAAGAGATTTCCTTAGAACAGTGGGGGAAAGTCACATTGATGGCTCACACGAGGGAGTCCAGACCTGAAAACCCAAAGCTGCAGTAACAGAGGGATTCCCACAACGTTCTGAGTCACAGGACAGCCACAGCAGGGTCCCTCAGGGACACAGCCCCAGGAGAGAACTCTGGGCTTAGTAGTTCAATGAACAAGGTAATCCCTTCACTGTTGCTATTTGTGAGGTGCCACAGCCCCAAATTCATTGTCCCCTGCTTTACAGATTACAAAGTCAATGAATTTAGCAAGCATGGACATACTTTTTTCATGGTACAACTACAGCACTTCTCCAGAATACCTTGTCTTTTGGTCCTAGGCCTCTCCCTTTGGAATTATTTACCACTGTGTGGTTTGTTTAACTCACTTTTTTTGTATGTTACTGATCAACCCCAAACAACTGTTACTGTTTGTACTCTTGAAATCCTATCCCAAAACTTGCACCCAGCTGTTCTTGAAACTTTGTCAGGTAGCCCTGAGTCACACACTACTTTTTTCCTTAGTTTGCTTTTAATTTCCTGTTGTTAATACAAAGGATTCCTAACCAGGATGTGAAGGATTTCCAAAACAATTTCCTAATTCAAAAACTCCCTAAGGCAGTTTTTTTAAAACCTGTTTTTAAGAAAAGACCTGAAGTGATTCCAGCTTAGTCTTCCTATATCGGCTTTCCAATGTTTTAATATTTTAACAGTTAAAGTGTGAGGGATAATACTTGTAATACTTCATAAATAGTAAGAGTCTTAGCTGTTGTACACTGCTTTTACACAATTTTTTCCACTTGCAAGTTATCAGCAGTTATCTCCTAAAATAATATGCACAGGCTTAGAGCTGCAAGCAAATTTTATTGCAAAATAGCCAGTCTTTCTTTCCATTTAAAGCCTTGTCATCTTCCTTTTTATTTTAGCTGCAATTAGTGCAACTATCTTCACTTCTTATCAAGGACTGAGGTGTGTGGTCTCAACCTGCCCAGACATGTCCTGAAGAAATGCTTTTTCTCAAAGTTTCAGCAAGAGTCAGCTTTGCTTTTGTTACACAGGTCTTGATTTTAAGCTACATTAGTCCCTGTGCTCTCTCCCCACCCCCTTGCTTTCCTGGAAGAAGTTCTCTTTTACCAGAATATACAAGTAGAATAGTTGGCACAGCTCTTTAAAAACGTGGCTTTGTTTGACATGTTCATTTTAATGTCCTGTTACAGGTCATTGGTGCAATGCTTGGTACGGTGAGATTTTTAGAAAAATGCCCCAACCTTCTGTTAGTCATCATGAAGTTGGAAATGATGCTGATTTCCCTCTTAACAATTTTGATACACAGCAGCCAGCACTCAGTTAGTAAACTACGTGAAATTTAGAGGCTTGAACACGTCCTCACATTGAGACAACCTAAAAGCAAACTCACAGGCACTTCGCTTAGAGGTTGGTGGTGACCGGTCCCAGTAGAACTAAAGACACTTGGCCCAGCATGTGACATTATTCCTGGCAGTGGCCAGCTGTTAGTTATTTTTAGCATATGCCCAGAAGCCAGTCTTAAAGGTGTGCATGGATTTTCAGAGATATTTCAGTCACAAGAGTTCTGTAAGTGCAGGTAACACAGGCTGCCATAAACCAACCCCTCTGCCAAACATGCACATGGAAGTGCAGAAGCCAAGAGCCCTGCAGGGGAGTTAGTGCAGAACCTGGCTGTGATTAGTAAGGTCACACACATCATGGTGGCTGAGCTGCACCAAAATGGGGTGAAATTGCTTGAGCAGGCTTCTTCCTTGCTACTCTGTTCTATTTAGTTTGACTTCCAAAGTAATAGGGCACCTGCAAGTTCATCAGCTACCTGTCCCAGTGAGGGAACAAAGTGTAGGAGCAACAGTTTGGGGGGGTGTGGCTACAGCCAGCTGCTGCTGCTGTTACCCTGTGTGTCTGAGAGAGGACTGAGCACCCTGGGGTTAGTCTGAGTCCACCTTTGCCATTGTCCAACACATTAAAACTTAAATGAAGCTGCTTGAAACCTGCCTTGATTTACCTTCCTGCTGGAAAAGAAGTATTTCAGATTGGGCCAGAAAAGAACACTAGGAGAAAAAAAAACAAGGTAGAAGAGAATCAAAGATATTTCAATGTTCCAAACCTGTTTCTTCTTTACACACAAGCATTCGGGCTTAGCTCTCAAAACATTTGGCTGGGGAAGCTGGCTGGGCTCTGAAATTGGGGTGTGTTTTCTTTGTCCTATGAATGTGTTGGACTAACAAGTGTCATTCTGAAGAAACAGCACTGGAAGAAGCAGAGTAATTTCTTTAAAAAGTAAATAGCAGAAATATGAAAGAGGTGGAGGTGGGCTTGCCTCATTTCTTAGTCTCTGCAGTTACCCTTTAGAGGCAGTGTTTGGGGATGAGCTAGTGATCTGGACAAACCTTTGGTCTCACCTAGGACAGCTTCTTGCCAGCCTATGGAAGAGGAGTACAGTAAAGCCAGTTATGCAGACTCTGTTGAGGTGAGGTGCCACACTCCAGGCTTTCTGACAAACTTACACTGCACAAAGGGAGAGCTGGACAACATTTTCTGTCCGTGTATTTTCTACTAGTGAGGCAATGGGAAAGATTCCTGAGGAGCTTGCAGGGTGGTCTCTGCCATTTAGAAGTCCTATGAAAAAGCAATTACCTACCTAGATTTGCCTTGTGTCAGCGATCCTACAAACCTTTCTGTTTACAGAGAGAGAGATATCTAGGTATATGTGCATGTATCTATTAGTATATATGTTTTATAGATAACACAAAATGTAAATATAAACCATGTCAGTGAATGAGCAGTTAAGTGCTTCCTACCCCCTAGACCTTTTAATTATTTTCACAAAAAAAAATTACCACGTCTGCTGGGGAGGACGCAGGATGCTCCAGCAGTTTAAGGCAGGATATGTACGTGAGCAGACAGTGTATGTTTTTAAAAGGAAGCTCCAATCCCTTATGCAGAGCGATGCTTTCCTCCCCACTGCCCTGCCTGTCTTCCCCTTGTTCCCAAGCTGTCTCCTGCTGATGTTTGTGTTTCTTCTTTCTCGTGGGCTCCGTCCCCAGGTGCCACGTCTCTGGAGGGCACCACGGCGCTGGAGCCGGGCCGGCCGGGCGGCTGGCGCATCCCGTTCAGCCCGCGGGCGGGCGGCTGCGGGGCCGCCATGCGCGCCATGTGCATCGGGCTGCGCTTCTACCAGCCCGCGCAGCTGGACACGCTGGTGAGGGTCAGCATCGAGAGCGGCCGCATGACCCACCACCACCCCACCGGCTACCTGGGCGCCCTGGCCTCCGCCCTCTTCGCGGCCTACGCGGTGAACAGCGTGCCCCCCGCGGCCTGGGGGAAGGGGCTGATGGAGGTGCTGCCGCGGGCCAAAGCCTACGTGCGGGAGTCCGACTTCTTCGTGAAGGAGAACATGGAGCAATGGTGAGCTGCACTCCCTGCCCTTCTTAAAGTCCTCGTACGACAGGGCGAGCTCTGCTCATACCCAAGTTTAAGGAATCTTGTTATGATTACTGATCATAACTCACAGGGCAGCCCACACCTGCCATGGGATCAAATCAATTCACAATTCCTTAACCTGGGGGGGAAAAAAGGCAGGTTGTGTTTGGGTCACGTAGTTGTGACCGTTCTTTTGGATCCAGTGTGAAGTAGGTAGACTTGTCATCTCGTGCCAACTGTGATCTTATGAAAGATGGCAAGCAGGGCTGGGAAACAGCATCAGGCTTAGGGCTGAGCTCAGTTTGAAAGTTATAACCAAATCTGCATATTCACTGCACCTCTGTGTGCAGGGGCACATACAGAGGTGGAACTGCTCTGAATTTGGGAGGATGACTCAGTTCTCACTCTGAGCCTTTGAATCCTGCAGGTGCTGGGCTGCCTTCTCCCACATGGCTGGAGGAAGGGGAAATCTAACTCACTGAAACGTGTCCTCTTACTGTAAATCACGTCCCTAATTTTGATGAATGGGGGCCGCCTGCCATTTTCCTGAGCCCTTCCTCTGGGCTATTGACGTGGCGTATTTTGCGCGGTGCTCAGCGGTGTGCTGCTGCCCTGGGACAGCTCACAGCCGCTCCATCCCGCCCTGTTGGCAGGTCGTACTTCGAGGAGCAGTGGAGAAAATACCTGGCGGAGAGAGGCATCTCGGACGGCGTCTCGTCGCCCAAGTTCCCGGCCAAGTACGGCGTGGAGGAGAGGGACTCGTTCTACACCTCCCTCAGCTACAGCGGCTGGGGCGGCAGCAGCGGGCACGACGCGCCCATGATCGCCTACGACGCCCTGCTGGGCGCGGGGGACTCCTGGACAGAGCTGGCTCACCGCGCCTTCTTCCACGGCGGCGACAGCGACTCCACGGCCGCCATCGCTGCCAGCTGGTGGGGCGTCATCTATGGCTTCCGGGGCGTTCCCCCCTCCCTCTACGCCCACCTGGAGTACAAGGACCGCCTGGAGAAGGTAGCCAAGGGTCTGTACAGCATCCTCTAGGCAGGACAAGGCAGGGCACCCTGCAGGCGCGCTTACCCAGTGGCTGTCGCGTGCTCTCTCGCTCGGTTCGCAAACCCGCCGGGATTAAATCTCGTGAATGTCAGCCAGAGCCAGACCTGCCTTTTCTCTGTGTGTTGGCTGCAGTGGGGAGGCCGTGTCGGCGCTAGTTTGGGGCTGGTGGTTTGATGGGAACACACAGTGGTCCCCCGGGACATCCCTCCTGTGCTGCAGGGTGGCTGCACGTCCTCTGGTCCTCAAAAGGAGCAGGAGCACCCACTGCAGCCCTGCTGGTCACGCTGCAGCAGCAGGACAAGCAGCAAACCCCACTCAGGCTGCCCCAAACCAGCATCCTGCCCCTACGAGGGGAGCAGGGGCCACAAGCAGCCCATTGTGTCTGGGGACAACAGAGCTTTCTTATAAAATTATTTTAGCAGAGGATATTTTTTGTTTCAAACAAATATGGAAAAACCCCCCAAACCTGACCTTAAAGCTGTGTGATTAGCCCATTTTACCCAATTCCTCACCTAGCACAGTGGTTTTTGAAAATGCTGAGTTCCCTCTGGGTGTCAGAGGTGGCACAATCCTGCTGTGAGTTCTGCTTTGTCTCCTCTGTGCAGCTGCACCGTGCTCAGAGACAGAGCAGAGCTCGGGGTGGGGCAGCAGCTGAGGCAGCAAGGGAGAGCACCAGGGCTGCACAGGCTGTGAGAGGGGAAAAGGAACCAAAGGAACAGGCACAGGCTGTAAGAGAGGGAAAAAGGAACCAAAGGAACAGGCACAGGCTGTGAGAGAGGAAAAGGAACCAAAGGAACAGGCACAGGCTGTGAGAGAGGAAAAGGAACCAAAGGAAGCAAAGGAACAGGCTGTGAGAGAGGGAAAAGGAACCAAAGGAACAGGCACAGGCTGTGAGAGAGGAAAAGGAACCAAAGGAAGCAAAGGCACAGGCTGTGAGAGAGGGAAAGGAACCAAAGGAAGCAAAGGAACAGGCTGTGAGAGAGGGAAAAGGAAGCAAAGGAACAGGCACAGGCTGTGAGAGAGGGAAAGGAACCAAAGGAAGCAAAGGAACAGGCACAGGCTGTGAGAGAGGGAAAGGAACCAAAGGAAGCAAAGGAACAGGCACAGGCTGTGAGACAGGGAAAGGAACCAAAGGAACAGGCACCAGGCCTGCACAGGCTGTCACAGAGAGAAGAGGAACCACAAGAGCAGTCAGTGCTTCCACACAAGCAGTCACTGAGCCAGGACAGCCCAAGCCAGCTGCTGTTGGCTTTCTTCAGGAGAAGAAATCCAAGCGCAAATCCATCTGCACAGTGAGTGATGAGGACGTGGCCGGGCCCTCGCACCCAGCAGCAGAGCAGAGATCCTCACTCCCTCCCTGTCCCTGGGATCAGGAGGATCCAGGAAGCTCTCAGCCTCTGGGGTGGCTGCTGGTGAGTGCAAGGGGTGGGTGCCTTTGTGGAGAGGCCCTCCAGGTGCCCCAGGGAGGTGGGGCACAGTGGAACCAGGTGTGCCCTGCCTGAGGGAGCTCCTGTGCTGGAGATCCTCTTCCCCAAGAGCCCTGCTGGTGTCCAGTGCCCGGCACAGAAGGGCTGGGATTGGCACAGCTGGGGGAGCTGCAGGGGAGGGAAGGAGGGACAGGCTGGGAGCACTCTCAGCAAACAGGAATTCACAGGGACACTGTCACTGCCCTGTCATGGCCCCATGTCTCACCCATGGAGACAGAGCTGGCTGAGCACGTCCACAGCTTGACTGGGGAAGGCACCAGGAACTGGGAAAGGAGCTCAAGGAAGGAATTTCCCACATCCCAGCAGAGCCAGCAGGAGCCGCTGCCATCAGGAGCAGATGTCCCCCAGCCAGGAGAGAGGATACACTGTACAAGGTAAGCCCTGGTTTTTCCTTCAGGAACAGGGGATGGAAAACCCAGGCAGGTGAACTGGAAAGAGGAACATCTTCCACAGGAACTCATCCACAGCCAGTTCTGTGTCTTAGACAGAACTCTGGATGGCACAGGAATGATAACAGGACTGATTCTCTTGAAGGGACCCCAGGAGGGGAGCAGCGTGTACCTGACCAGCATTGGAGGGGCCCTGCCTCTGGCCAGGGGGAGGACAGGGGCACTGGGATCTTTCTGTGGATCCATGGCCTAGACCTCTGACCACAGAGATTTGGGCTCAGCTCTGGTGGACACTGAGGCCATGCAGGTAGGTGGGAGTGGAGCCCCTTTGTGTTCCTGGGGGCAGGAGGAGCCCAGCAGCTGCAGGGGTTTAACTGGGACCAGGGGCAGGAACGCCCCACCGTGCCTGGCCCAGAGGCCCCGAGCACCCTGGGCCCAGGCTGTGCCAGAAATGGGCATTCCAAATTCCCCAGGGACACCGCTGGGCTCGTGGGGGAGCTGCTGTGGGGACAGAGGGCAGCAGACCCCTGCACACCCTGCCTGCCCTCTCAGCTGGGCCCTGTGCTGGGGCTGCTGGGAGCTGAGAACAGCAGGGACAGGAACAGGCACCAGCACAATTCTTCATAACAGGAATGTGCTGTACAACACCTCAACAAGGACAAAAGGGCAAAGTGCCTTTTTTTTTTTTCCTTGATGAAAACAAAATAAAAACCTAAACAAGACTTGTCTAAGCGTGTCTCTGTGATTCAGGAGATGATTTGGGCACTGGGCAGCCCAGGGGAGCTCAGCAGGGCTCCAGGGCAGCCCCCCAGGGCAGTGCCCGAGTCCAGTGGGGAATGGGAGTGAGCACGGCCTGCCAGGGCCTGAGGGGGGCCAGGGCACCACAGAGGGCGGCAGGGCCGGACACTGGGGGGGGAGGGTTTCACACCAGTGCAGGGGACTGGGGGACATCTGAGGCCCTCATCGGGGTTACTCTAGGTCACAGGGGTCATTTGAAGGTCATTTTGGGGTTATTCTAGGTCATAGGGGTCATTTGAAGGTCATTTTGGTGTTACTCTAGGTCATAAGGGTTATTCTAGGTCATAGGGGTTACTTTAGGTCATTTGAGAATTTTTTGATTTTCGAGGGGTTACTTTAGGTCATTTGAAACCCCAATTTGGGGTCACTTGAGGTCATTCTGGGGTTACTCTAGGTCATAGGGGTTACTTTAGGTCATTTGAGAATTTTTTGATTTTCGAGGGGTTACTTTAGGTCATTTGAAACCCCGATTTGGGGTCACTTGAGGTCATGATTGAGGTTACTCTAGGTCATAGGGGTCATTTGAAGGTCATTTTGGGATTACTCTAGGTCATAGGGGTTATTCTAGGTCATAGGGGTTACTTTAGGTCATTTGAGAATTTTTCGATTTTCGAGGGGTTACTTTAGGTCATTTGAAACCCCGATTTGGGGTCACTTGAGGTAATTTTGGGGTTACTCTAGGTCATAGGGGTTATTTGAAGGTCATTTTGGGGTTACTCTAGGTCATAGGGGTTATTCTAGGTCATAGGGGTTACTTTAGGTCATTTGAGAATTTTTCGACTTTCGAGGGGTTACTTTAGGTCATTTGAAACCCTGATTTGGGGTCACTTGAGGTAATTTTGGGGTTACTCTAGGTCATAGGGGTTACTTTAGGTCATTTGAGAATTTTTTTATTTTCGAGGGGTTACTTTAGGTCATTTGAAACCCTGATTTGGGGTCACTTGAGGTCATTTTGGGGTTACTCTAGGTCATAGGGGTTATTTGAGGTCACAGGGGTTACCTGAGGTAATTTGGGGTTCCTGAGGTCATTGCAGTCCCTGCTGGGGGTTACTCTGGCAGTATTTCTGTATTATTGCATTTATTTTCATTTTCCTATTGAATTGCAGTTCTGAATTGGAACCTCCCACTAGTCTACTTCTAGATTCATACATATTTTGGGGCCCAATATGGGGGCAGTCCTGAGAGAAGTCAGAATTACAGTTATGTGTTACAAACCCCCCCTATTCACCACGATGCCCCACATGCTCACTTGGCTCTTGTGCCTTGCTCTCTCTGTTTTTCTGCACAGGGGGAACTCCCTGCCTGCTGTAATGCTCTGCTGTGAACAGGGAATGGTAAGAAAATGGCTTTATTGGTTTGTTGTGTCTGCTGCATGATAACCTCTAAGGCAGTGAACATCACTAGAAATATGTGCTCAGTTCTGTCTGCTTGTCCTGGCCTGGGCTGCTACATCTGAGTCCTCCTCAGCAATTGCACCCAGCCCTGGGGGGAAGAAGAGCAGAGAGGGGTTTCTTCAGCCTGTCAGGCCTGGCACAGCAGTTTTTGAAAAGGTGGCACAATCCTGCTGTGAGTTCTGCTTTGTCTCCTCTGTGCAGCTGCACCGTGCTCAGAGACAGAGCAGAGCTCGGGGTGGGGCAGCAGCTGAGGCAGCAAGGGAGAGCACCAGGGCTGCACAGGCTGTGAGAGGCAGGAATGCAACATGCTGCTTTCCTATTTCAAGTGAATGTGGGAATTCAACACACCTGACCAAATCCTTACCTCAGGCAAAAGCAGCTAATGAGAATTAATGGGTTGCATTTTACATCAGCTTCTGTAGTGAACTATTCTGCTTTCATCAAGGTTACTAAGGTAATTTGTTTCACATTTGCTATGCATAACTCTATTAAAATAAGATTTTTCTTCAAATCCAGACTATGACACAGCAAAGTACTTTTACTGTTTTCAGAACAATTTCAAAACCAGTGTATCCCATTTGATAAAAAGACCTGACAGGCCTCTGTTAAATGTTATATTCTATTATGGTATGGATTGAGGGATGGATGGGGTATGAAATCAGAGGTTCCAGGTGTCTGCAAGCTCCAGCTGCAAGAGAGAGGGGATGTGCTACCAATGATAGGGAGAGAAGTTATTGCATCAAGGACTAGGGGCAGAGGGAGAGGGTTCCCAAGAGGAGGGCCTCCGAACACCTTTATGCTGTGAGTGCACATAAAGGCACAATAAAAGCCCAGATCTGACAAAAACCAGCAGCAATAGGATTCACAAGTTCAACACAGTTTACTACAGCTGTTGGGTGTGTTGTATAAAACATGTTTTAGTGCAACATAGTACAAAGTTTTTGTTGGTTTTTTTTCCCCACTTTTTTCTTTTTTTAAAAATCCCAAACGTTTTTCCACATCATGCATGGACAGGGTCTCTCTCTTCCTTCTTGGGTTCATTACAGAAAGTTACTGCAGAGAGAGTGGTTTGAAAAGCTTTGTCTTAAAACTCATTACAGGAAGAGTCTGCCTTATAAAAACTGAGAGCAGTTTGAGACTGGGCAACACACTGCCAGAGCAATGGAGAAATGTCACCAGCAAGGTACATTCAGGGACCACCATCGGAGCCACTTCCCAGGAAAGCCAGGGCTCTGTGCAGGAACCACAGGGCTGGAAAGAGACCCTGTCCACGCAGTGGGGCAGGGCCATGGGACAGGCCTCCAGGAGAGCCCTGCACTGGGTTGGCGAGCAGGAGTGTGGCTCAGGTGCAGAGCAGAGCTCTCCCAGAAAGGAACAGCTCCCGCTGACTTCATTCTCTTCTTCCTTAAAGCTGAAGCGAGGCGTGGTTCCTGCCCGGGAGCAGTACGTACAGGAGATCGTAGTTAGGAAACAATACCCACTGGCTGCAGCTGTTTGCACCTCGATTTTTCACTTCCATTCACTTCTCATCCCACTCCTCTCTCTGCAGACGTCTTAGCCAGAAAGGGAAGACAAGTGTGCGGGTGTGCGATACATACAGATACAGGAGTGTCATTTTATGCATGTGCTTGGGCCAGTAAGCAGTTACATCTCGAGGAGGCAGACTTCACAGAGGGGCAAGTGAAACTGAGGCGTCCCAGCAGAAGAAGACACCAGTGCTGTTCTGGTGGAGTTGCAGAGGTGGCCAACTTCAAACGCCTTGGCACGGGACGATCTGCAGCCACATGGGTCCTCTGCCAGACAGGAGCAAGGCTTCACAGTGCAGATCTCCTGACTGAAGCTTCACCACCTCTGAAACATCAAGGCATCAGGGTCTAACTGACTTAGTGCTACAGAGCATCTGCTGAGGTCCCCTCTGCTCCCCAAGAGCAGTCCGACCCTCTGGAGAGGACAGCGGCTGTGGGTATGGCACCTCTCACACGTGAGGCAGGGCAGGTCTGCCGGCTGCACCCGGCCGCCCCCGGTTGGCTTCAGCCATGCTGCAAAAAAAGAAATGGCCGGATTTGCCAGGAAGACATCAAGGAAGACAACAAAAGGCCATTTTTGGCAAACGTTTTCTTCCGCCAGACGTGACACTTACAGGGAGGAGGCGGTTTCCTCCACAGGACAGGGCAGGGGTTCTTGGCATTAGGTGGTGCAGCAGGTCAGGAGCCCCACGTGGCGAGAGCCCTGGTTTGGTTCACGAGAGCCATATCTTTCACAGAAAGAACAGCATTTCCTGCCACAGCGACTCCTACAAGAGCAGGTGACTTTACCAGGAGGGAGAGCTCATGGAGAACCGTGTTCTCTTCCTAAAGTCTCAGGAACGAACGGCAGATGCACCTACACGCAGGGGGAAAACTTCTCTTTGCCAAGGGGACAGGGAAGTCCCCAGGGTGCTGATGTGCTGTAGGCCTCTTGCTTTGTCCAGGCTCACACTGGGGACTAGTGCAGCCACAGGAAAACTCGTGACACATGGTGGCTAACTGCACGTCCTCACTACGTGGTATGTTTGCTACTGGGCTCCTTGGCTGAACCATCCAGGGACTGTGGACCTGACCCGTGGAGCTTCTCCTTTCCCTCCTTCCTAGAGTCATTACTTTGGTCATGTTGAAGCCTTCACAGACTGGATTAAGCCTCCCATTCCTAAATGACTGGGGCACAGAGGAGGTCTGCCTCATCAGAGATGGCAGCATGGTACCAGGGAGGAGCATGACTCTGGTGAGACAATACGAGCACCCTCTTTACATAGTCAGGGCTTTCAGGTTTCCTTCCTTTCCCCGCTTCAGTTCCTAGAGACAACCTAAACTGCTTTTGTCCTGACCACAAGCACGCTCAACATTCAGTCTCTCCAAGTCCTGGGAACACTCCCAAAAGGTGAATTGCTCGCTCCTGAGAAAACAAGTAAGATGGAGGCAAGAAGATGCTGAGGCTACAGCCAGTCTTTGAAATGGACCTCTTGCTAGACAGCCCAGTTAACCCCTCTGGGGACAGACCTGGCTTTGTCTGTTTTGGAAGAGGGAGAAGCTAGTTCAGTGCACCTTGGGAAGAGACCTTCTTCACCGTGGCACTGAATCCGAGAAGGAAAAACAGTCTGTTTTGGAAAACATATATATATACTTCCAAAGAGATCATCCCAGGACCAAATACCCCTGGGAACTCCACACTGTGTGGAAGGCAGGGAAAGTCTACAGTTCTTTGAGTGACCAAAAAAGAAATGATAAAAAAGTAACAGCCCAAAAGACAGCAACTGATGTGAATCAAATTAGTCCGAGAGGAACATCCGCTATGTACAGCAAGTGCCTCTGTCCATTGGGGTGAAGGGGTACGATCCCACAGCTGCTGGAAGAAGCCTTGCACCTTCCTGCTCCTGCTGGCTGGGCAGAGCTCAGCCACGGTGTGGGAGCACAGACACTGAAACAAATGAAACAAGAACAACAAACCCCGCTGTGCTCCTCAGGGCTCCCGGTGTATCTCCGCTCCTCTCCCTCTGTGCGTCCCCACAGGTGTCTCTGCCTCTTTAGTCTATGGTTCCCGGGTGGATGCTGAGCACTGGTGGCTCTAGACAAGTGGGAGAGTAGTTGAGGTGAGGCTCTTTGATCCACAGCAAGGGAACCCCATTCTTGCCCTCTGAGTTCTTGCTGGAGTTTCGGCTCTTGAACCGCACCAGGAGGATGGTGATGATCAAGATGCCAAAGATGGGGAAGGGGTAGAAGAACACAAAGTAGAAGAGGGCGTCGTTGGAGCAGATGACAGACTGCAGCGTGGAGCCTGGAAAGAGACACAGAGTGGTCACATTTCACGGTTTCTCTGTAATCAGGGCATGCAGACTTCCTCAGAAACACAGAAAGCCAGAGGCTCATTATTCTATGTCAAAGCAGGAGGTGGGGCTCTGGGAAAAAGAAGTGTTAGAACAGAAAAAAGTTGTAACAGGACGTGTTTCAGCTTTATCCCCTCAAGAGTTTAATGAGGGATGGAGTCCTCCCTAGTGGAGATTTTATAGTACCTTATAAAGCACGGAGCCTTGCAAAGCTTGTATTCTCTCAGTGGCGCTACACAAAGGCAGCAGCACCTCAGGATCACTATCTCCCTTAAGGGCCCACATAAAGGGCCCTCATGACCTCAGTTACCTCTGGGGCCTCTAAACCATGCAAGAGCTTCAAGAGTTGATGTGAAGACACCTGTGTAACACAGCCTATGCTCTTGTGCAGAGCTAATCCAACTCCTCCTAAAGGGGAAGGTTAAATCCCAGTGGGTGGCAAGGTCTGTCCCCACTGACTCGAGACACACCAGGTGGTAAATGCTGTGGGTGCAGCCCCAGCACAGAGCTAAGTGCAGTGTGGGTACTCAAGGCAGAGCAAGAGCTGGCAAGAACCACTGAGCTGACTGGAAAAGTAACAGCACCACAGACTTGCCCCAGCCCCGCTCACTCCTGGGTCTTTTCATCTTGGTTGAACCAAAGGTGCAGGGGATGCCAGGGCCACAGCCCCAGACAGCTGTCACCTCTGCTCACCTGCATCCTGCACGTGCACAGCGACCATCCCCGACTCCTCCTCGGCCAGCCGGTACCAGAGGCCACTGGGATCCACCAGCCACTCCTCCACTCGGCATGAGTAGTTGCCGGTGTCAGCGCCGCCGGCCTGCAGCACCGTCAGCCGGAAAAGCACAGCCGAGAGCCTCTGGAAGCGCAGGCGGCCCTCCCAGCGGCCGGCCTCGGGGCTGAAGATGGCATCAGGGCCCACGCTCAGCACCGCCTCCCTCTCTTCCTCCTCCTCCTCCTCCCCCTCCTCCGTGTGGTCACCCGCCTCCTTGGCCCGCAGGCTGTACCACGTCACCGCGAAGTGGGACTCTGGGCTGGAGCGGGACAGGATGCTGCAGTCCAGCGGGAAGGACTCCTTCTCCTGCACCGTGAGGTTGGCGGTGGCGGTGTCCACCTGCAAGGTGGGATCTGAGATGACAAAGATCAAGAGGTGAGCGCTGAGCTAATCAAAACCGTCCTATCTCAACACAAACTGCCATGACTCTGGTGCCAGGCACGATCCAAGCAGAACCCAAAGCTCGATGCAGCCTGCCAAGACTCACAGGTTCCTCTGAGGCCAACCCTGCAGGCACAGCATCCTCACCTCACCACGCACCATCTGGCACGGGGTCAAACAGGCACTGGCTGCAAACACCATCCTACCCCTGCCCAGGGACGAGAGGAGAAAGCTGCTGCAGGTCATCCAGACATGTTACATGTCAGGATACCAATGTTTGGTGCATGTGCTGAGGAGCAATGTGCTATTCCTGCCCAGCTACTGCTGCACAGAACATTGCACTACCTGCTTTTTGTTTCTTTGAGAGTGCTCAAAGGACTTGAAAATCTTTATGACAGAAGAGAACACCACCTTTTCCAGCAGCTTGCAAAGTCATTTAGGTAAGAGGTTCCTCCATGGAGATGGTCTCAACACTGATGTAGCAAGGATGCTCCAAAAGTCTTCCTCTCATTTTTTTTCTTCTAGTGCTTGCTGCAAGCCGACAGAGATGTTTTTACCTAACTGAGACACAGTGGCCAGAACCCACGATGAGTTGATTAAAGGCTGACTTCAAGAGCAATTAATATTTGGTTTAGTCATCTTGCCAGGGAGCACATACTCCAGGGATCACAGTCAGTCTGGATCTAAGCTTTCACTTAAAGATTAAAAAGCCCTTTCTAAAGCAGGAGCTGAGCAGGAAGGGCAGGTCGATAGCTCACCCAAGAGAAGGGCACTTTCTCCTCCAGTGAGGAGAGCTGCACAAGCCCTCCCCTTGTGCAGACCCTGGGTGTTCCTGCAGGAGGGGGCTGCTGTCCCTCAGCTCTCGTCAGCCACAGGGCTGAGCCCAGTGGGCTTCTCATTACAGCACCTGCCCAACACTTTTTGAGTGGTCCCGTGAGGAAAACCATTCAGGCCAGGGCTCTTCAGGCCATAAGCAATATGAGGATTTACACTTCACATCTTCCTAAAGAAGACTCCTGAGCAGAAACAGGAATGAGTTAAGTCATAAAATTTTGGTGACTACTGAGGTTAAAAAGGAGGAAGGGAAGGAAATGGCTTGTCACAACTAACACAAAGCCTCCCTCACCTTTAGAAGGATTAAGCAGAAAGAGAACTGATGTCTGAAGGTGCTGAGAGGTTTTTCCCCCCATTGCTGATGATTATAGCCCTGACAGATGAGGCTGGAGATCCTCACTAATGAGACATGAATCACAAGCACGATTAGTCATTTTGTTAAGTACTGACTGCTATGAAACAAAAACAAACAACAACAAAGCACTTTTAGGAAAAAAAAAATCTTCAATTAGCGCACTCCCAACTCCCTCTCTTCTTCCCACTCCACATTCTTCTGTAATTCAAGAGGAGTCTCAGAGATTTTTCCTGCTGTTCATTATCCCCTCCATCAGGGCTAGCAATTATCACACTGGAATGGGAGCTGTACTGACAACCCCACATGGCACAGGGATTGCCTGGGGAGGTGTCTCTGCTCAAGCCACTTTGGCCAGCAAAACTTCCCAAGCAAAGACATGGCAGATGAGAGCTCTGCTGTCCCCTGAGAAAGCTCCTCCTCCACAGTACAAATCTCTGCTAGGAATGACCACTAAAATCTTTCCAGAACCTCACACTTCTGCCAGCTCTGCTGCACAGTTACGAGGCTGACATCTTGCTGGAATGGGCAGGCATGAAGAACTGCAGAACATGCAGAGAGTGGGTGCTTTAGAAGCTGGAAAGTATTCAGTGAAGGAGGACTGTGCTGTTATTTGTCCTACAGCCTTTAAGACAGACATTTAATCTTGAGTCATATCCCTCAAAAACTAGAGAACTTGTATTTTCCAAGGTAAACTGCCTTTGCATCTTATCTGTTGTTAAAACAGGCAAAACTTAGCAGAGTACTCTGGGAATCTGCTTTTGAGGGTTTAGCAGTACATCAGTGCTGGTCAGTCTTAAAAGCCACCTTTTAGGAGCACAGGAGCAGGCAACTCCACTGTGTCCTAAGTCAAGCAGTGCTGGCTGAACAGCAACTCCTTGTGGAGCTCAAGAGGAGAAAGAAATTGTATGATCTCTGGAAGCAAGGCCCTGCAGGAAGATTACAGAGCTGTAGCTCATATACACAGGGATAAGACACAAATGTCACAGGTCAGAGTTGAAATTGGTCAGTGTTGTGTCAGCACTCTTTAAATGCTGTTAGTAGCAAGAAGATGTCTGAAGAAAATACTGAAGTGATACCTGTTGAAGGTAGTTACCTATTTAATAGGGATGAAGAAAAAGCAGAGGCATTAAATGTTTTTTTTTGCCTCAGTCTTTAATAATACTGATAGATCTTGGGCTGCCCAGTCCCACGAGTCAAAGGAAGGGGAAGTCTAGTTAAATAATTTAATATCCTTGTGCCACCGGCTCTGTCAGTGGATGAAGGGAAGGCAGTGGATGCAGTTTTTCAGTTTCAGTAAGGTTTTTCATACTGTCCCTCACAGCATCCTTCCAGCTGTGGGATGGGAGGGTTCATGGAGCACTGGGTGAAGAACTGGCTGAAGGGCAGAGTTCAAAGGGACACAGTGAATGGGGCTCCTTCTGGCTGGTAACTGGTCACCAGTGGTATTCCTCAGGGTTCAGTTTAGGGCGAGTGCTGTTCAATATATTTATCAAAGACCTGGATACAAGAATTGAATGCACTATTAGCAGATTTGCTGACACTACCAAATTGGGAGGTGCTGCTGACTCTCTTGAGAGACAAGAGGCCTTACAAAGTGATCTAGATAGATTTGAGCTCCGGGCTTTAATAAATGGAATGGGATTAAAAAGTTGAAATGCCTGGCTTTTACACCTAGGTCCAAGTAACACCATGCACAAGTAGAGCTGGGAGAGAAGTAGCTAGAGAGCAACCCTGCAGAAAGGGATCTGGGGGTGCTGGATGACAGCAAGCTCAGTAAGACTCAGCAGTGTGCCTCCACTGCCCTCTTCTCAGGAAAGGACCTTGCCCCTGGGGCACACACCTGAGAAGCACAGGTAAGCTTCTTCCACCCTATTCTCAATCCAAATGAGAATAAAATCAGGAGGCTACCGTATTTACCCTGCCAAAAATGCTGAAAAAAAAATATAAACGCAGTGTCGAAATGCCAAGCCCATCTAGTTGTATTTGCACAACTTGTTCTGCACACTTTCCAGAAAAGCGAGAGTACAATCAAGAAGACATGGAAAAAGGAATCAGCATGGCCTGTCTGTGCCTGTACCCAGTGTGACTGACAGAGAGATGGTGATTGGTGTTTGCCCAAGAGGGCCCCAGACCGTGCTCACCTGGCTGCTTGACCGCGAGGGTGATGAGCCCGGAGAGGTCCTCTGCGCGCTTGTACCAGCGCTCGCCGGGGTCGAGCAGCCACTCCTCCACGCGGCAGCTGTAGGCGCCGCTGTCCCTCACGGTGGAGTTCTGGATGTGGAGCAGGAAGAGCCCCGGGGCCGGGCTCTCCAGGTGCAGCCGGCCGCGCGGCTCGCCCGGCGCCGCCGGGTCCCCGTAGTGCAGCGTGCTCTGCCGGCTCAGCCAGGCCACCACCTCCTTGTCGGCGCGGCCCGGCCGCCACACGGACCACTCCACCAGCAGCTGGGAGGAGGGGCTGGTGCGGTTGCTCACCAGGCACTCCAGGGTCACCCACTCGTTCTCCAGCACTGTGATGTTTCTGTGGGTCTGGTTGACCTGCAGGCGGTTATCTATGGGAAAAGCACGTTAGAAATGCAACGTGACCAAGGGCTGCGAGGGTCTTCTGTCTCCCCACAAGCCTTTCCTGCACGGCCACAATCCTGGGGTGTGATGAAAGAAATGAGGAAGTAGAGGAAAAAATGATGGAGAAAGGAAAGGACAAAAAAAAAAAAAAAAAGAGGAGGAGAAGAAAATAATGCTTATGTTCTTTAAGGTCTTCTGAAAACCTCAAGCTAGCCACCAACAATGACCCATCAGTCAGGGAATTGGAAACCCACAATCTCCCAGCAGGACCTGGGAGGCCCCATGTGCCCAGAGATCTAAGGAAGGGAGATCACACCTCATTCTTTTCTTGTTCTCCCCCTAGGATGAGGCATTAGCCTGACCACAACCCAACCAGTAAGCACCCTTTGTTGTGGAAAAAGGAAATAAACAGCAAGGTGGAGAACAGACAGATGGCAGGGAACCCCCAATGCAAAACAAGAAGTGGCATGAGGGCAAAGTCACATGCAGTGTTCTGCTGCCACGGGAATGTCCCTGGTTTTTGCTCCACAACTTCATTGATACATGGGAGGGTGACTGGAGTCAGCTCTTTTATGCGAAATGACGTGTCAAACTCTCCTAAATCCCTCACAATTCTTTCCAGGGCCAGTCTGGACTTCCCTGGTACCACTGCTGCAGCAAGCAACAAACACTTCCCAGAGAGAAGTGGGCGATGCAAAGGATGCAAAGGGGCAGTCACAGCTCCCCTGTCCCTGACCACTCCTCTGCCATGCTGGGACTTTGCAGACACAAATGAGGGGCTGGCTCTGGCAGCAAGCCATGGCCTGCTGTGCCTCCTGCGGGGTGTGACCAGGCAAAGCTGCACTGGGGACCATATCCAATAGCCCTCTTGCACCCTTGTCCACAGAGCTTGTGTCTGGCCAGCCAAATCCAGACAGAGAAAATGCACTAAGCACCCCACTCCAGCCCTGATATCCAACTGCATCCATCTTGCCTGAGGGATTTTATCTTCCAGACACAGGCAGCTGGAGCAAGGGCAAGGCAGGCTGCCTCATTAAGTACCAATGCTCTGGACAGTACTTGCCTCCCTGCCTCTCCCCTTTGCCCTGGCTTACAGGGGCTATATTTAGCTCCTCCACCAGCTCACCTTTATCAGTGTCATCCACTGCCAGGGAAACCACCCACAGAGCAGATTTCTCCTGTCCTGGCAGCCAGCTCCCCACTTTATTAAACGTTATTCCCATCTCATGTGCAAAGGGAAAAGAGACAAGGCTCCCTGCGCCTGCCAGGATACAGGCACAGAGTAAAATTAAACGGTGTGCAAGACACAAAAATGCTTTCCCAGACAGGCACACAGGGGTTCTTTCTCAGTAAGTTGCTAGCTGACACTCTTGCTACATGATGCTCCCAAGGATGATGAAACCTGGCTGGATGCAGTGGCCCTATAGACTAGGCAGGATGAACAACCTTCGTGTGGGGACACTGAAAGGCACAAAGCTCAGCCTAGAGGGACAGGAGCCACATCAAAGGAGGGAAAACCCTCCTTCCACGCAGTGACGTGCAGGCATGAGGATGCAAGCAAGGACAGAGTGCAGGTTGTGCACAGGAGCCAATGCCAAGAGGAGCCCACCTGGCTGCTTGACGGTGACCTCGGTGCGGCCGGACACCTCCTCCGCCAGCTTGTACCAGGCGTGGTTGGGGCTGAGCAGCCACTCCTCCACGTGGCAGTAGTAGCTGCCGCTGTCACGCACCTCGGCCCGCTGCACAGTCAGGCTGAAGAGCCCGCCCGAGGCCGAGCGCTCGAACTGCAGCCGGCCCCGCAGCCCCTCCTCCTCCGCGTAGGTGCCGTACTCGAAGGCAGAGCTGTGCGTGGTCTTCAGGATGAGCTTCCCGTCGGCGTCCGAGGGCTTGTGCACGTACCACAGCACAGCAAAGTGGGAGTCGGGGCTGGTCTGCGACTTCACCGAGCAGTTCAGGGGGATGGGCCGGTTCTCCACCAGAGTGATGCTCCGCTTTGACTTGCTCACCTGCAGCTTGGTCACTGTGAGGGGGGAATGGGGAAGGATGAAGAGAGGTGGGTCATTAACACAGGAAAAAAACTCACCGGATTTGGGGCGGACCAGAGAGTCCCCTCTTGCTTGGGTTCCATTTGCCTTTAAGACACTTAGATACTCTACCAAATCTCTCCTTTCAACCCCTATCTACTCCTGGATCCTCCGACTGTATCCCTCGGCAGGAGAGGCTGCTTTTTCACAGTCTGCCCTTTAAAAGACTCTTTAATTCATAGTGGTCTAAGGCACCAGACTTAGTAAGAAGGCTACACCCAAACTCAGTGGTTTTTCTCATGGTGAAATAATACCACTTGCACCTCAGGGCAATGAGCTGTTGACCAGTTCCAGAGAAAACCACTTCTGAGAAAGTGAATGAAGTGAGACCCCACTGCTGTCACATGCCAGCCATCTCAGTGAGATGTATCCCACAGACATGCAAGGGCTCGGGGAGGAAGTGCAGGCACAACTGGAAAAGGACAAAGAGCACCAGACTGAAAGGGATCAGCAGGGAGCAATGTCTGCTCCCACAGCCAGGAGATCTGGCTCCAAGTGCACCACAAACTGCATATCCTAGGACAAGCCACAGGCCCATCCCCTCTCTTGGCTTCCCAAGCACAAGTGCAGCTCCCATGCTGTAGTTAAGCATGTTATGTGGTTAAGCATCCCCACAGTGTTGAGGATGATACAGCAGAATCATCAGCTCTAATTCCTGTAAGGAGAGACACAGAGATTCCCAATTCCTCTCTGTGCAATCACAAGACAGAGCCTCGGCTGCAGCGTGTGCTCACAATGTGCTTGTCACCCGAGCTCAGAGCCAGGGCACTCCTGTCGGCAGGGGAGGACATGAGGCGCCCTCCTGTGACACTTGTGCTCGGTGTGCCCTGGAGCCCCTGCCAGGGGAGAGGGGCAGCTCCCACCCGGCCGGACACACCACCCCTCACAGCAGCTCTGCCACCACGGCCCTCCCCTCCTTCACCTCTCCTCACAGCCGCTCCCCCTGAAAGGGGGAATGCTGCCTTGCTGCTGACAAGCTGCAAATCTCTCAAATAAAACCTGAAGAGCGCACGGGTACGAGTGGCACGACAAAAGTGTGGCACCGCAGGCACGAACAACTGAAGGCTGCCAGGGGACCTGTGCCCATCCACGCCCTGGAAACACATCCCACGCATCCTGTGTTTGTGAGGAAGCAACGTTGTCTTCTCCCTCTCACCAAGGCACGGGCTCCTTGCTTTGCATCGTGCCTTGCTTCCAGCTTCCCTTGGGCACCAAGGCCTCGGATGCCTGTCAGCACAAGTGATGAGTGATGGTGCCCAGGGAGAGGATGGGCACAAACAACTTCAAATGGCAGGAACTCCCACCACAGCAATGCTTTCTGCGCTATCACATCTGAGATAGGCATCAGACATTCCCCTGGAGCCTGGATTGCCCGTGGCTTTAATCAGTATGCTAATAAAGACTCCATGGCTGTGGTATGGCATGCAGGCACTGGAGGAAGGACAGGAGGGAAACTGTCCTTGTTTTTCCTCCCTAGGGACTTCAATCTAATGGAAAGAGTCAGTGTCACTCTCTCGTATTTCTGCCATACCCCAGACACATTCCTTCCCCTTTGTTTCATTTCAGGACAACAGCCTTAGCCACCACACCCACCCTCATCCCACCTTTTTGGCTCACCATTGGTTAAGAACAGTTATTTCGAGCATTAATCAATCTTCCAAGTCCCTAGGAGATGAACCAATAAAGGAGAAGGTGGTTCTCAGCAGTTTCCTTTCTCCCCCAGCCCCCTTTCCAAACAGTTTATTTTTAATTGGTACTGGATTATTTTCTGCAACCGTTACTACGGAAACCTTTGTTGCTATAGCAACTGTGTATGTTAAATCAGTGGCCCTATATCTATTAAAATGCAGTATATACACACGCTGCGTGTGGTGGGCTGCTCAATATCAACACACACACACAGACAAAGCCAGGGTACACACACACACCAGAGCTGCTGAGAGGCAAGCACCCCTCTCAGTGCTCTTCCCACATTGCAGCACCTCCAGATGAAAATGAGGATGGCTGACACAGATTAATTTTAATCTTAGTGTTTGGGGCAACAGACCTGCACCTCGTACACGTCAGATGTATTCCACTGAAGCAGTGAGGGCTTGTTCCCAGACCATAATCACAGTAATTGTCATGATGTACAAACAGCATCGACCCCCTGAGGTCACCCAAGAACTCTTAGATGGCCTCTCAGCAGCTTTCCCTGCCCCCATGCAACCTTTGGGAAGAAATCTTTTTGAGAGTAATGGGGAAGCAATCTTATTAACTCTGGCAAACATGAGATCTTAAATTTCACACACACCCCCCGCCATCCTTCCAAGCCATCCTTGGCAGCCACTGCAGTCAGGAATTTGCCCACATTTGCGCTGAGTCCCTGAGATATTGATGAGGTAGTGCTTCTACAGCTGCTACCAGCTGGAGCAGCAAGCCCTGGCAGGGAATCACAGGTCTTCCCTTTGCCAGGCTGCACTCTTGCAGAGGTTCATAACACTGTGCACGAAGTTTACTCAGGATTAGAGGTATCAGCGATTTGTAATGACATCCCTGCCAATGCACTTTTCATCAAACATGAATTATTTTCCCAAGGGAGGCACACCACAGAAGATGCGAGTGCAGGTTCTGTTTCCCTCCCACAAAATTAGAGAGGACATTCTCAGTCTTTTCCAATTCTGTGAACACCAAATGCTTCTACGCCCTGGTGCTGGTTCCTGCATAGTATACAAGCACCCATCTCTTCTCCATTACCTTTTGCAGATCCTATAGTAATGACTGAAGGCTTTTATGGACCACGGGCTGATAACTGCTGAGCTGGAAATGCTGTGGCACACGGGTTACCTTGGGGCAGCTTCACCCTCAGGCCCGTTTGCTCGTCCATGCAGGGGAGAGATCCTGGTTAAGACATGGGAAGCTTTGTGGGGTAACTCACACTTCTGCTCTCCCACAGGGCTGAACATCAGCCACTGTTCACAGATACGCAAACAAATCCACAAAGCTCATTCTGCATTTGGGAAAAAATATTTAAAAAGGAGAAAACAGGTAATATTGAAGTTGGTGGTCCTGGGTAATGGGAATGGTACAATACAACGGCAGGGAGTCCATCAATCTCTTCCCATTCTAGTGGTAAGCCTATTCCAGTGCAAACTGAGTCTCTCCATGCCACGTGCAGCTTGCCAGACCCTGTTTAAAGATGCTGCCATGACATGGAAATGGTTGTGGCTCCTGGTGCACGAGTGAGGTTGCAAGAAGTCTGACACCGCAGGCACCGAGCCAGCGAAACCTCATCCTACTGACAAGGGGGAAACTCCCTTTCCTGGCCTGAGGATCTGCCTGGGCAGAGAGCCAGGAAAGGGCTTGGTCCTCCAATGCTGAGTTGATCCGGTGTGCCCCAGGGGCTGGGGTTTTGCTGAGGCAGGGCAGGGCTGCTCCAGCCCCGTGCCAGCAGCAGAGATGGCAGAACAGACACTGTTGGTTACCCGGTATTTTCTGCTGCGCTGTCAAGAGGCTGATGTTCTCTTAACAGCCTCCCGAACATCTGCTCTGTGAGAGGAACAGGTGCCTGTGTCTAGGTGAAGTTATCGTGCATATCATCTGCAAACCATAATCCTGTTGCCACAATGTCTCCTGGCTCCCTGGAGAGCGCCAGTAAAGAGGATATTGTACCTTAATGTACTGTAATTGGCCCTACGTAGGCTATTAAGGCTTTCAATTTACACTGGCAACAAGTCATGGTTAGAACCCTCTTCGTGTTTTTCATCATTATCTCAAGATGCCTGTGGCAGCTTCTGGTCCTCAAAGCTTGCACCTCTGGCTGGGAGCTAAGGTCAGACACACCTTACAACCACAGCAGGCTAGGACACAGCCTGGTGTGTAACAGGGGTTTTCTCCACACCATCAGGCAGGCAATCAGTCTCCTCAAGCTGAGCATGTGGTAAGCACAATTATACAAATATTTGGGGGAAGGGAGAGCAGTCATCAGAAGAGGAGGACAGAGACAGTGATGTGATTCATGGTTTTTCTGCTGACATGCTGCCTCTTAGCTCCCTCCCCTCTGTTTCCTAATCATCAAGCTGGGGTTACAACACTTACTTCTAGAAAAGCACTTTGCAACCTGTACCTAAAAATGCTGTGATAAGAAGATGTTCTGTCTCAAACACCTTCCATCATTTTGCCTTGCAGCAGCAAGAAAACACAACAGCAGGAGTTCACTTCCCACCTGGGAGCCACAATTACCAAGTCCTGGGCATGGCAATGTTTAATTGCAGCTGAAGATACTGTTTCCTGAAACAGCCCCACACAAACCCCCAGAATGCTGCCCCTACAGCAAAGGAAGAGGGGGGCATCCTCTGGGGAAGGAGCCAGCTCTGCATGAACCAGCAGCTGTGGCACACAAGGGTGGGCAGGAGGACGGCCACCACCATCCCAGAGTCCCCAGCAAACCCTGTCACCACAGCAGGGTGGCAGTGTCCCACTTTGGAGGCTGCTGCTCACTGGGGAGAGCTCCTCCAGAGAACACTTTTGCTTCCAAAGAACTGATGAAACATTGCAAAAAGTTTGCTGGGGTAATGTCCTACTTTTAAAAGCCTCCACCGAGATTTCACTGTGCTGAGGTGTGTGTGCAGGGGGAGCAGAAACGAGGCCAGCCCAACCTGAGCCCAGCCCTGGTTTCACACAGTGGGTTTAGCAGGTCAGTCAGGAGATTCTTTTCTAGCAGCACAGCCGCACAATGACTTCCTACAAGGAACCCCTCTCTCCCCAGCACACTCACTGTACAACCCTGAAGGGCACTGGCCAGGGGCTTTGGCACAAACTCAGCCATTCCCTCAGCCTGTGGTCACAACCCAGAGGTTCATAATTTTCCTCACTAGGGCCTGAAGAGCACTCGGTGCCTGAATTCCTCCCTGAGGATGTTTGCCGGGATTCAAGAGACCAGTGTGCAGGTTACTGCCACAAGCTTAGACACGTACTAACACTCAGAGCTCTGCCAGCTCTTCTCCCTTCCACCAAGCAAGGCTGAGGAGCCTCCCCCACCTCCCCAGACACTGCAAGGACTCCTGCTTCAATGACTGAACAGAGTCAAGCGAGTACACGCCAGCCTGATTCAGCATGGCCAGGGCTGGGTGACTCACGCTTGTTAGGTTAGTTGAAAGCAAACCAACGTTCAAAAGGGAAAGATGTGCAAGCCCTTTTGGAGAGGAGGCACCAGAAGAAAGGCGTTTGCAGAAGGGAAGAAAACGAGATGCTCCTAGGAGGACTGTGCTCATTAAGCTTAACCACAGCACAGAAATCACAGCAAAGTAAAGACAAAGGCTTCCAGCACCGGGGCAACCTCCCCAGAGAAGGCAGGAACACGGCAGCACAGCTCCCGACTACTAAAGCTATTCTCTTTTAACTGAACACAATTCCTCCTGCAACTGGATTAGTGAGGTTGCAAATTGCATTAGCCAACATGGGAGGCTGCTGGTGCAACAGGAGCAGCAGAAAGGGAAATAGCATTAGACTTTGCCTGCCATTATTACTGCCATTATTAACTTGTCACTTTACTGTAGTGTTCCTATAACAATGAATTATTGCCTGCAAACAGGCTGACATGATTGAATTACTGGGAGAGCAGCTCTGTGGGAAGGAAAGACAGCATTAACCCTTTCCTGAGGAAGGCTCAGCTTCAGCCCCCTCCCATGTGGTCAGACAAAAGAGCTGAGGCTGTGACTGAACACCACCAAGTGACCTGCACTCCAACACATTCTGCAAGTTGCTGCAAAGTCCACAGCCCAGCAGGCAGCCCAGACACTCCCCAGTCTCTTGCAGCTGCAGCAGCAAGACCAGCTGGGTATTTAAGTAGCTGTGCACGTCCATGCTGACCATCACCTGTCCAACAGCCCTGCCCAGCACTCAGCCCCAAGCCACAGGACTGAAGGACACTCTGCTACTGCAGCCTGAGGAGTGGAGCTTGATGCTCTCAAAGTGGTGCCACAGGGTGCTGTGGCAAAGCAGAACAGGCACCTCTCCTCAAACCCTACGGTGGATCTGCTTGCTCACCCTCACCAGCTCCAGCCCCAACAAGTCTGATCATCCCAAAAGTACCTACAAGTGGCCCATGCCCTGCCCCTCCCCAAAAGCAGCGCAGTCAGACTGCACCAAACGCTGGGGTCAAGTCCATCTCTGCATGTGAAGACTGCAGGCAGTGACAAGGACATCTGCTTGGCTAGGGAACAGCCTGGGACTACCAGCCATGCCTGTGGAGCCTGTGGAGCAGCTAACAAACTAGCAGGTAACCAAGTGGGGCCTCGGGCAGGAATGCATGTGTGACCCAGAAAGGTTCTCTAAAGCCCAGGAGCCATACATCTGCCAGCACATACAGAAAAGGCAAGGATGGAAAAAGCTCACAGCCTCCCAGGTCCTGCCAAGGCTAAGGCAGAGACCACCAGCTGGGATGTACCATTGGTCTGGAAAAAACAGGACTTTTCCCAAGAAACACAAACCATGTCACTGTAAAGAACAGCAAGACACAAATATACCCCCAAGCAAAATGCCTCACAAACCTAAAACCAGAAACTTTCCTGCAAAACCCTGAAATGCACATAAAAGTTCTGCACGAGAGAGAGGAAGGGAGGGAGGAATAAAAGATTCCCAGCATGACTTGTGCCTGCTGTCAGAAAACAATATACGGCTCACTGATCACTTGTAAATTAAAATATGGAGATAGGATCACTGGAAGATAAATTCAGTACACCAAGCTACAGCCACTGAAGATAAAGAAAGAAAAAAATAACATACCAAGATATTTAATCAACTCCTCATCAGAAAGAGTTCAAACAAAGGAGTGCTCCCTCAATTAGGAAAAAAAAAAGTAATTAAATGCACCCAAAGAGCAAGTTGTAAGACACACAGCAGCACCACACACCAGCTCCATACCGTGCTGGAGGCTGGATTTTCTGAGATTTTTTTCCCCCACAAAAACACTTGACAGTTTTGTGCAGTTGCACGCTCAGAACACCAAGTCCGCCACACGCTGCAGCGCACGGCTGACTTTCGCACACGCTGTGTTTTGGGCATTTTCGGCAGCTCCTGCTGAAAAACTGAGTGCTGGGCAGAGATGAGCTGCTTAGGATGGTGTGAAATGTCACTTTCTTGCCACCCAGAGAGCAGGCTCTCCAGACAGACCTCAGGCAGGATCGGGAGATCTTTTGGATAATGCCTGCATCAGCCCCGCCAGTGTCAGGTGCTGCTCTCCATGCAAAGAGAAGCCCCCTGAGAAGGACCCAGCTCACTCCACTCACCTTTAGCTGTTCCTTTCCACTGGGCTAGCTCTCTGCAGGTGTACTACACTGAGCTGGTGCACAGCAGGACCTGTGCCAGCACAAGGAATGGGACAGGACCATGCAGCCAGCAGCACACAGCGGGGATGAGGATCACTTCCTTTTGTGCAGCAAAGTGCCAGCTGCACCTGCAGGAGTTCACTTCCCACCTGGGAGCCACTATTACCAAGTCCTGGGAATGGCAATGTTTAATTGCAGCTGAAGAAACCTTTTCCCCAAAACTGAATGCTCATGGATGATGCTCCTTCCTTAACTAGTGAGTACAATTACTGCTGGAAGAACAACCAAGTGAAATGAGCCATCTGTCACTTCTTAAGGAATTGTATTCTTGCACGTCTTAAGGAGTGAGGACATATTTCAGCATAATGGGCTACAGACCCATCATCATCTGCACTCCCTGCTTCTCTGTTTAATTGGGAAAAGGAAAACGATAGTAATTTTCTTTAGCAGCATCCCAAATGCCTATTTAGGAACATAAGATGGCCTTGAGAGAAAATTTTAATGTATACATACATATGTTAAAATAAAAGACCCCGAGCCACAGGTTCAGCATGTTTGGAGCCATTTTGCTGTAAGGAAGCAGATCTCAGGTCCAGTGAACCCAGGAATTCGGTCTTTGGCCAATGTCAGGCAGTTTCTCATGCCAGGAGAAGGATTCCTCAGGATACAGAACACAGAAAAATGGTGCAGGTCCCATGCACAGGGATGGGCTGGGCTGCCAAAGGGGCTGCTTGGGCATGCAGGGAGGGACCCCTGGGCTGGGCACTGCTCTGACTGGGGGGCTGAGAATGCAGCAAGAGAAATCTTGTGCTGCTGCAGCACTGAGCCTGCTGGCCCCAAGGCCACTCACCTCATGCAGAGCTGGGGCTCCACGCAGAGACTGGGATGGGAGAAGAGTGGCCAACACCCAGCTGCAAAGCTGCCCACCACTTCCCTCTCCCTCAAGGGCTGCCCCTGCTGACTCTGCTTTTGAAATCTTCAAGGACAGGAGCTTTAGAGTATAGGTACAAAGCTTTAGAGCTGGACACCATCTAAGTACTGCTCATTGCAGAGTATTTTAGTCCAAGGAGAGCAAACAGCGAATCGATGAGAAGCTAAAGTGTGGGGAGAGAAGGAAGCTGCTCAAGACAACATCAAAGAAGGTTCATGTGCACAGACTGCAAACAGGCTGACACCACGGTTTTGTATATCCACGCTGCAAAGAGGAGTAGAAAACTGCTCAGGAGATATCAAAGAGAGAAAGCAGAGAGTACTTTGAAATGGAAGTGAAAAAACTGGACCTAAAAAGTAACCCTGGAGAGAGCTAATTTGAAGAGAGCAGCATATCCTGGAAATGAACCAGGTCTCTTGGCATTGTCAGTCTTGTTGGGGGGCTGAAAAGAAAGACTGCCTGCACTAAGATCGGTGGGCACACACAGAGCAGGCTGTCAGGTCAAGGTCGCACTAGGTGCAAGAATGTCTTCCCACACTCTTCACCCTTGTGAAATGCATCCAAGATGCTTCATCCATTTAAAGTTCAGCTTCTCAGGTCAAGCCCCTGGGTGCATTTTCCAGGCTGGAGTCCCAAGAGAAACCTTGAGCATAACTGACTCCAACCAGCTCAACACACCTGGCTCTTACAGAAGGCTCTCACAGGCAAACCTGTAGAGGAGCCAAGCAGAACTGCTCCCAGAAGGAAATCCAAATGCAGGGAGAGGTGAATCACAGCTCTGACCCCACAAGGCTAGTGGGGTCATCATCCCAAATACAGCATCAGGAATGCAGCAGCACATCCAGCATAAGCTCCCTCCCTTGCTGCTTACACCCAGGAGGACAGGGATTGTTTGGAGGAGGGAGTGATGGTTAAGCATGGAGAAAAAGCACCTGGGGTGCTGGCCTGGGATAAATAACTGTGCCAAGGAGGTGACAGCAAGGCTAAGGGGGGAATCTGTCCCAGAGAACCTGGCAAGTGTGGCAACAGAGCTCCCCAGGGCAAATGGGCAGGAACAGGAGACTACCTGGGGTACAAGGTAAGAGAATCAACACTACCTCTGCTACCCACAGAAGAGAAAGGGCTCCAGCTGGGTCACGAATGCAGGTCTGTGCAAGGGGACAGCTCTGGGCCATCAGACAATGAGCCCCTTCATTTTCATGTGTTCAGTGTGCTGGAAGGAAGGAGAAGCAGCTCTGAGGAAGAAGAGCAGCTCTTGCCCCACTGGTAGTGAAGGGAAAGGAGCAAGTCCCCGAGCACACGAAGAAGAGGAGACTGCTCTGTGCCACAGCCGCTGCTGCTGAGGAACAGGCTCCTCTCCTCTGAACTCCTCTCAGATTCCTCCATCACTCAAGCAGGAGTACAACCATTTGCCAGATGGAGCAGGCAGCTGTAAAGCAGGGAAGCAGTGCTGTTCTGCAGAGCAAAACCACTCTGGGATCAAGCAAGCAGCAAACTTCAGTTTCCAGACTTCACTTCTGTAAGGAAGTTTCCAGCTCATTAACTTTCCTTGCTTAACTTTATAGCTAGATGCTGCCAGAAGCAAGGAGTGTCTGGTTAAAGCAGGGACTTAGTGGCCCTTGAAAACACTTGTTTGAGCCTCCAGTCAAGAGTCTGGTGAGTATCCTACTGGCCACCTGTAGTAGAAAAGGCATCTTTCACATCCATCCATGAGAGGATTCCTTAAACACTGAAATTACTAAGAATTTCTAAGATGAGATGGAATAAAGACATTAACAGTAATATCTGAGTTAAGGAAAGCTTCTCACTATACTCCACAAATGTCTTGGTAATTAATTATTTGAGAATCAGTCCTCCTCTCCCAACATTAAGTGTGCTATATATAAAGCAGCCTCCTTTTCCAGTTTTCCTCTGCCTCATGCCCTCCTCATCTTCCCAGCATCCTCAGTCTGCACAGTCACAACAATCCACTGCTTGGCTGCTCAGCGAGCCTTCAGAGAGGAGGAGCATGAGGCTGAACAGTTTCTCTGTGGCTGCCAGGGGTGGGCTTGGACAAAGAGGCAAGAGTCCTTCATTCTCCACTCATTAGGTTTCTCTGGCCATAGCTAGCACAGCCACTCTCTGGTTTCCTGGGGAGAGCAGAAAAGTAGCAGAGGGCTCTGCATCCACCTGAATGCAGGGCTTCAGGGAGAGCACACCTCTGGCACCTCCAGCTCCTCCTCCAAGGCCAGCTTGATGAGCCTCCACCCTCCCCCTCTATGATGGTTTCACTTGACAGTCCTAATAAACCAAACTTTAAGAAGCAGCCCCTGGAGAGTCTCTGGAAGATAATTAATGCTCTAATGAAGAGCACGACTGCCTTGTTTGCTCGATGGCTCCCAGGTCAATCCATCTGTAGGCTGGCTTGCAAGAAAGCAGCGAGGAGCCCAGCACCCCTGGCGTCTGCTCAGTTATCATCCCCTGCCATCCCTCCTCCCATGTTCATTACTGTCAAAAACCCAGCAGCAAGAGGACAGATTTATAGAGGCGATTGCAGCTTCTCCCTGAGCGCCCAATCCAGAATTAGTCACGAAGGAACAGGACTGGGGACAGCACAAGGATGGAGGGGTGGGGAGCTGCATGGGGAGGTGTATGCATATGAAAGAGGGGAGAAGCTGCTCTGAGGGTGGGGGTGCTATGTGAAAGCCCTGCTTTCTTATTCTGCTGTTGCCAGATACACTCTCAGCACTCAGACCCCGGGACTTTGCCGAATTGCCCTCTCATCTGTGCTGCAGGGGAATGATAAGGGCAGCAACACCACAATGACAGTGGCAATTTAATACACCAGCACAAATCTGCTCCAAGCCTCCTTGCCAAAAGAGAGAGCACTCTGCAGACACCCAAGCCTGCCCAGATTGCAGCACAGCCCCCATGGTGCACTGTCTGCTGCCCTTGTCTGAGTCCTGCAGACCACATGGACATGCACTGCTCCCAGACAGCACCTGCTGTCTCTGCACTGCATCCCTGGACACCTGGCAGGGAGAAGCAGGATCCAAAGAGGAGATGGGAACAGAGCCTGCCTGACAGCCTTGGGTTTTCCCCTTGACCTGTCTGAGCCTATCCACCACCTTCCTCACTCAGGCAGGACTCAGAGCCCAAGTGCTGTTTCCCCTCTATGCTGTGTGACGGAGGGAGCAGGGAACAGTGAGATCAGCTGGCATCTCAGTGTGAGCCCTGAGAGCTCAGCCTGAATCCAAACGCTTCCAGGGTCACCTGGATTCAAAAGGAACCATCTGCTTCCCCTGAAAGGTACCTCTGCTTCCCCTAAAACCCAGGAGAACTCTAAGTGCCAGGGAGTCACCACACATGTCCTCTCCAAGGACAGGACACAGCTAATCCTGATGGATCTCTCGCACAGCAGCCCACAAAGCCTTGAATGCTGGATGCTCTTCTCCATCTGGAAAGGGGCAAGACAAAGGGCAAAGCAATGTCTCCAGATGAAAAAACAGTGGGGAAACCTCAGAGGGAAGGGATGATGGCCTTAGGGATGAAAGGCCCAGGCTTTCAGAGGCAGGCTAGATACTGCAGTGGAAGGGGAGCTCCAAACACAAAAGAAATCTCCATTCCTGCACTTGGGGCTCACTTCTAGTTCAGGCTGCACTACTGTGCATGGTCTCCTGCCAGCTTTGGTTTCAGTGAAGCAGCTGGTGTGAACTGAGATGTACTTTCATTATTCTTCCCCTTCTGCTGCAACATGAGCTCAGCAAGAAACAAACAACAGGCATCTTGAGAGATGGAAGTAAAAAGGAGAGCACTGCATTGTAGGGAAATGAAATAGCCACAGGCTATCTAGCCAGTCTGGTCTCCAGTCATGTCTATCAGCCCCCCACACCAGCCTGGATTTCTGCCCCAGCCTACAGAAGTTAAAACTCAGCAGTGCAGGTGTCTGTCCCTGCTAAACACACGTGAGCTTTCAACCCAAGGTGTGCAGGCTTGCATGACCCCAAGGAGCAGGCCAGGAAAGGGAGCCTCGGATCCCAGTGCTCCTGCTGGTGAACTTACACAATACCTGAATTCTCTGTAACCTCCCACACACACAGACAACACCCTTCATAGGGAATTTCCTCACACTGCCAGTCTTTAGAACAGCTTCATGCCCAAGGGATCAAGAGCATCACTCACAAAGGCCAAATCTGGCTCAGATGGCACACAGGAGACTTGTGCCATCCTGCCTGCAGACCTTGTACTCAGAGCTGGGTTAATGCTGCCACTGCCAGCCTTGCTTGCTCCCTCCTTCAGACCCTACACGTTTCATTTCTCAAAATACTGCTCATTTCCTCTTGGAGTAGGAAAGGACTGGATGTTTCAAACCGCAGGCATTCCCTCAACATCACCTGTTTGCCACAAGATAGCCACACGTGAAATGACTTTGTAGCCACATTACCACATGCAATTCAAAACCAGCACTGCCACCTCTGCAACTACCACTCAGCACAGGTGACATCTAGAAACACCACCCACTGCAAGAGTGCCAAGGAGAGGCTGCCTGAGCCCTGACATGGCAAACCAACACACCAGGCGAAGCAGCCTACTCCTTAGGCATGTGGGATTTCACAAAGCAAGGAGGCCGCCACTAATTTACCTTTCTCTCCTCAACACACTTCAAAGGCTGACGTATACTGATTTCCATGTCTGCACCTGGAACCTGTCAAATAAAAAGGTCACTCAAACAGGGAGCAGGGGTTTGAGAGGGAACTAGAATCCCCATGTTCACTTACAGTCTAGAAACACACGCTGGCTCCATTTGCCAAAAGACCTCCAGGACAAGTTTGCTTTATGGTGTCCCTTAGTGGACTGGCAGTGGAGAAAGGTCACCCCAAGCATATGGGCCAAGGCAGACAACCACAGCTAGTGGCAGAGGGAAAGCTAGGACTGAAACACCAAAGAGCAACCTGAAGTTAGCTCAGATTAAGGTGACTGTAGTGGAACAGAAGTAAACAAACAGTGCTCGCAGCTGTTTAATCATTCGGGGGTCCTGAATGACCCTTTTTGGGGATGCCTTGGATATTTATCTGAAAACTGGCACCCACTCCATCGGCACAAGTTTGACTGGGAGGGCTCTAGGATATTCATTCAGAAGTGTCTGGGGAAGGTGTTTCTTATATCATCCTGGATCCTCTCTGTAGATCATCCAGCCAAAGACCCAGGAATGACACAACACAACCCTCTGCCACCTGCACAGCCAGAGAGAACCAGAGCAGTCCCTGGTCTGACTGCCAACATTTCATTCACGGAGAACATCAACCACCCTGGAGGCTGCCAGGGACACGGCAAAAAAACACAGAGAGCGTGGAGCCATGGTGCTGGGAGAGCTCTGAGGAGTCCCTCTTCTCTTCCATCCCTGCCTGTGAGCCATAAAGCCTCAAACATTATGCAGGGCTCATTGAACTGACAGCTAAGATTTATTTTGCAGTCGTTTGCTGAGCAGCTGGGAGACAGGGAGAGGTAAAAAACCATGGAGACCTGGACAACTTGTTCTGTTAAGGCATCACTTGAGGGTTACTGCTCCACTAAAGAACAAGAGGCTGCCAGAGCATGGTTTAACTGAGCTGCCTGCCACCCCGAGCTGTGACACACAGGCTCTCTTCTGGAAGCTGTTATCAAGGATTTCTCTTTCTCCCTCTGTCTCACACACAGATATGCATACACAGGGCTGTGAAGATGCATGTTACCCCAGGGACCACATCCATTCAACACTGTTTCATAGGGAAGTAAGCTAAAATGATGAACATCACCAACTCGAATTTGCAAGCAGTAAAACATGTATTACAAGGCAGCGTAATCAAGATAAATGGAGAAGATTAACCTGGAGATGAGGGCAAGGGAGAGAGAGGGAAGAAAAATGATGGAGAGCTCATGAGGTGGCTGGAGCTCACACCATCCCCTGAGTTGTCTGAAGACAGGGTTGGGGAAGGTGGAGGGAGCATGAAGAGGGATACTGACAGGAAAAACGCAAAGCCCAACCAGGAGAGACCCCAGGAAGGAGTTCTTCTGCACAGGAACACAAGAGGAGGACTACCATGCAGCAAGGACCTGAGCCAATAGTCTTCAAGGTGTTAAAAGCCCACTCCAAACACCAAGGACCAGACAGCAATACACCATTCAGTTCAGCAACAGCCCACAGCCACCGTGGCCACATCTCTTTGCACTTTTCATGCACAATAGTGACACTCACAAATTATCAGTGACAAGGACTAGAAGGCCCCTCACTCTCTCCAGTGTCTGTAGAGGGACAGCACCCTGTAGGTTTTCTGACTGCCCCTGCCACGCCAGGTGTCTGTTGCTTATCTGTTGCACGCTCTGTGTGGGCACCCGTGGCCACGGAGACTTTCAGCCACAAGGGCTCAATTTCTGGTGAGGATGAAAATCAGGCTATTTGATCACCATCTGTTTCTGAAGGTGCATCCAGCAGAATGAGAGATGCACCCAGTTATCAGACCAGAGCTGCAGCACCCCTCGTATGGTGCACATGCAGCTTTGGTGGGAACACATTTCTCCCTTTGATTCTGTTCACCCCATTCTTTTCCTCTCTGTTCAGAGTCTGCCCTGATAAAAGGAGGTGGCAACCTGAAAACCACCTCGGTCTCACAGGAACACTCCAGAGACAGGACTGAGCTCAGCCACCTCACTTCTCAGAAAAAAAGCCCAGGAACAGCATACAAGAGGCAAGGAGAGGACCCACCTCCCCAGAGGTGGACACAGGAGCTCCAACATAATCACAGTCAAAGAGCTGAGCCAGCTACGAGTGAGAAACACCAATCCCTTCCAGAAGAGCAGTCGTAACTCAGGGGAGATATGTGTGTATCAGCACACACCCCATGCCCCTGGCATGCCCCTCAACCCCCTCCACACACCCCTGGCACTCACCTGGCCGCAGGACCCTGATTTCCAGCAGGTTGGAGGTCCTGTCCGCCAGCCTGGTCCAGCTGCTGTTGTAGTTCTTCCTCCAGAGCTCGGCCACGCACTGGTACTTGCCGGCCTCGGTGTCGCTGGCCCTGCTGATGCTGAGGCGCACGTTGTTGCTGGACTCGGCCTTCTCGATGGCGGTGCGCGTGCGGAACGCCGCGGCCCTGTCGCCCCACTGCACGCCGCCGTCGCGCGTGAAGGTGACCAGGTCGTGGAACTCGGTGCTGCCCGCCGGCTGGAAGCGCCACGTCACTGACACCGGCACCCACGACGGGTAGTGCGGCTTGATGATGCACTGGAGGTCGAAGGACTCGTTGTAGGTCACCCCCGGGGTGCGGGAGATGGCGGTGACAGCGAATCCGGCCTCTGTGGGAAGAGAGGAGAGGAGAGGCCTTGAGGCACCTGCCTGAGGACGCCCTGCTGCCAGCATGCAAAAGCCAGAGCACAGTCATCCAGTGGAGCCATCAGCCACTCGAGCTGTGCCAGCTTCTCGTTTGCTGTGGCCGAGTGAGGTGAAAAGCAGAGGCAAAAACACAGCCTGAGCAGCAGTGGCGTGAGTGAGCACGGGCTGCAGCCATAGCAGCATTGCCCCTGATTTCTGCCCGGAGGAGTGAGGTCCCCTGGGACACACAGAGGGCGGGCAGCCGGCCCCTGCAGGCTCCCAAAACTCTGTGTGGAAATGGAGCAGCACAATGGCAAGGGGGCAGCGCCTGGCAGAGCAGCCACTCAGCACCAGCCCCCCGTGATTCACATCCACCTCTTGGGCAGGGGTCCCACCCTGTGCCCCAACCCTGGTTGCTGCAGCTGGAGGAAGAATGAGGAAAGCAAGAATCAGCAGCCTCCAAAACATGCACAGGAGAGGTGGCAATGGTTACAAAACCCCAGGATGGAGGCAAACTGAAAGAGAAGCTGGTTGCTCCTGTTCTTCACACAGCACAGAAAAGGTTTGTTCTCTTCCAGATCACAACTCCAGGACAGCTTTATGCAGTTATTCTCACATGTCTGCCACTCTGCAAGCGGGTCCATACACTTTGACTTGTCTACCCCCAGCACTCTGTTTGTTTAGAGGAGTTGAAATCAGCAGTCTGTTAGTAATTAAAAGGTAACATATTCCAGTTAGTCAACTGTAAGCCAGTCAGGCTTACATATTCAGTCAGAGAATTATCATTGTTCACTTGCTCCAAGCTGCAGAGAGAAACATTTTCTTCTCTTCCAATCACTTGAGTGTGGCCAGCAGACTTAGCAGGGATGTTGTTTTCTTCTGCCAATGGCCCCAAGAAGCACTCTCCTCCTCAGAGGCTCCATGGGGTGTCCCACATGGACTGACAGTTCTCCCTCTTCCTGCAGTGCTGAATACCCCAGCTCTCAGCCGAGCTGCCACTGCTTTGAGGAGACCTCAGACAGTGCCCAGTCAAAAAAGGAACATCTTCTGGATCAGCATGGAGCTTCAGCCTGCCACTGGCTCGAAAAGATGAGCCAGGAGCTCCCTGCTGCTGCAGGCAGACCGGGCCCAGCATGGAGCCCACCAAATCTGCACACTTCCAGCAAGTGCAACCCCACGGCGGCATCACCGTGCCAGAGCTCCGGGACGTGTAATTACTGAGAAAACAGGTCAATCTTCGGGATTAAAGCCTCTCACAGCATGTGCAGTGATTACCCAGGAGGGCAGTGTCAGACCCAGGCTGCCTCCCCTGCAGAGCTGTTGCATCTCAGCCCCACATAAGCCCTCACCTTCAGACCCTGCAGAGGCCCTCCTGCCCCAGTGAGTGTGTCACCAGGCCCAGCTCAGAGAAGGCCCTAGAAAGCCAGCTTAATTTCACCAAGAGCAGCTGACTTCATCAAGTTTACTCTGCATTTGTCCTGGGCAAGGAAGCTTCATGAAGTCATGCAGAAGCCAGGTGTATTTCTCAGGTCTCCATCAACATGGCCATGGCACTTAGGTTAACAAACAAAAGCCCTACTTCTTTTGGGACTTGGTACAAAAAGCATAAAAGTGGACTGATTTTCTGTAAAATCTCCCTACAAAAATATAGCACTCCCTCACTTCCCTCCTTCCCTGGCCAGACAGGGACTTAAATCCATGCCATGCAATCAAGAGCCTCAGAAGTTCAGGAACATCTGGTCTCTTCTGGCAGCACATCTCTCTCTTCTGGCTGTTGCTTCTGAACCACCCCATGGTTAGATTTATGGGTTTGAACATCATCAGCTAAAGAGTTTCTTACTCAAGCAGGCTGGCAAATGATGAGACCTTAACTTGAAATGCAAGTGCCACTAAATTTACTGCATTTTTTTGAAAACAGCAGTTTCTGAAGCCATAAACATCTCTTGCTTTTCCTTAGCATCCTGAATTTGAGCTTCTCCGGACATTTCAAAAAACATTAAGCTGAACAAAAAAATACCAGATTCAGCAGCAAAACAATACTCAATAGTTTCTCTACTCCATTTTTATGAGGTACTTCAGCTTTGCTAGTTAGAGACCTAGGAATTTCCTAGGACTAGAGAGAACATGCTCAACAGCTGGTGATTGAGGAGCAGAGGAGGTGGGACAATCCTTCCATCATATCTTCTGGAACTGCTGTGCACTTCTGAGTATCTTAAATTCTAACAAGAGTAGAAGTGA
Source organism: Prinia subflava (assembly GCF_021018805.1). Lineage (NCBI taxonomy): Eukaryota > Metazoa > Chordata > Aves > Passeriformes > Cisticolidae > Prinia > Prinia subflava. The sequence continues at coordinate 935,592 of NC_086271.1, forward strand.
CACATTTTAAAATCTCAGTGCCTAATCTCAAGACTTTTACAAGTGGCAGAGTAAAGGCAAGGGCTGATACTTGGGACTTGTGGCAGGCCAAATGCTGCAGACCTCATGAGGAAGACACCATTGAAACTAGATGAGAATATTCCTTTAGTTCTTTACGAAAGAACATCCCTACCTGCTTTTGAAAGCTATACAGAAAAGATTTCTAACTCCAGACAAAACAGCCTCTGAAAGGAGGTCAAAAGTAAAGGAGAGGAAAGGAGGAAAAAAGCAGGATTTTCATCAGAATACAATACAACTTTTAAGTCTGGTCTCACACACATTTTGTCAAAGCTTAATACTTCAGAGTACCAATAAAAGCCACACAATCCTCACTCTCCTCCTAAAATTCCTATCTTAACCTTTCAATAGAGCTCCCTGATTGTCTTAGCCTTGGCATTCTGAAAATCAGTGGCCTCACAGAAGGAGGCACCAGTCTCCTGCAGATCACTTTTGGAACCAGCCCAAGAGGACTGAAGACACTCACAATCCATGCAAAATGTCGAACTCCCTACCTGCGCTCTCCTAAACTGATGTGGTTTCACTGTGTTTGATGAGAGGAGCCCCTTGGCAGAGCAGAGTACCAGCTGCAATGATCCCAGGCACTGGTTTAGTTCAGTCATGGACAACATTGTGGTTCTGGGCCAGCAGCTCAGTGCCTCCCTGCAGAGGCAGCGAGAACCACTCCTAACTCCTGCTTTCTGTCAGATGCCCACCATTTCTACTTTTTGGGCCAACAGATGCCCAGCATTTTGCACTCCTGATGTGGTGAGGGCAGAGGTAAGGTTTACCCAGGGCAGGCAAGGAAGCTTTGATGTCCACTGGCTGCCAATATTGCACTGCACTGACCAAAACCCAGCTCCAGTACTGGCAGGGCACATCATGGGACTGGCAGCCTCTCTCCTCTGAAGGACACTGGGAGCCCTATCCCTCTCCTCAGCCATTCCCTGCTTTGCTCCTGCCACAGCCACCCCTCAGACCTTGCCCCCACACACAACGGCGCATGCAGGCGTTTTGATCACCACGTACAACCTACGAGGAGCCGTGGGCAGGCTGCTGGGTGCCTCCATCCCGCTGCCAAACCAAGGCAGGAGCGCTGGGAACAGCCTCGGTGATTTGCAGGCGACCTTCTGGGGGACGGCCAGGCACATGGGGGACCGTGGCCCAGGGCCCCCCACGCCTCGAGTACTCACCCAGAGCAGTGATGGACACCGGGGTGCTCGCGTGCCGCTCCCCAACCATCTGCCACTCCCCATCCAGAGTCCGTGTCCACTCGGCCACCCGGCACTCATAGTGGCCCTCGTCGGCCTTGACGCTGTTGAAGATCTCCAGGGTGAAGGAGCCGGGCCGCACCTGCTCCACCTGGATGCCCCCGTAGCCGCTGCGCTCCGCGTAGGCGGGCCCGGGGTGCAGGGTGCCCTCGCGGTCCAGACGCACGATTTCGCTGCGCCGGTTCAGCTTGTCCAGCAGCTGCCAGGTGACCGAGAGACGGCTCTGGGGCCCCAGGCCCGAGCGCACGGTGCAGCCAAAGCGCAGGCTCTCTCCCTCCAAGACAGTGCTGGCGTTGTTGATTATCTCCAAGGAGATGCTGGTCTCTAAGGAGAGAAACGCATACACACGGGAGATGATACACACTCGCCACTGCTCGGGCTGCAAGAAGGACGCTGCTGGCCAGAGACGTTTTCCACCAGGTGCAGGAAACTGCCCACTCATTTGGGTCCAGGCACGTCTTAACCTCATGCGTGACCACATCCAAAAACAGCTGGGTGGGCAGCGAGCTGCTCCTGGTGACTTGCACACTCAAGGCAGGTGTAGGCCAAAGCTGGGAGAAATCTCTGCCTACAGCTCAGGAGACATTGCCGTGTCTTCTGGTCGCAGGTCCGGGGTGGGATCTCAGCAAAACTTGAGGGAATTTCTGTTGCTACAATATGCACTGTGTGCAACTGGCTCTGCCAAAAAAAAGCTTCCAGCGCCCTGTGGCTTTTTCAATTCACGTCATCCTGATCACCATCTTGCCACATCCATTCCTACCAACACCTTTTGGGAGAAGCTCTCCCAAACTCCCACTGCTAGTGACACCAGAGGTAGCTATCACTGTTTGGTAACATTCAAAAAAAATCTGGTATCTTGAGCTTCCCAGAGGTGTAAGGCTTTGTGGTTGGCTTTTCAGAGATACTGAGTGCTGGTTACTCCTGCTGCCTTCCATCAGAGTTATGGACACTTAGCACCCTTAAAAAAATCATCATGTTTGTTCCTACACCTGGTGATTTATCAAAGGCAAGAATCCTATCTGTCTGAAAGGTGGCTGGGTCTAGAAACAACACATTTTAGACATTTGTCCAATGCAAGATTTCTAGCTAGAGACACTTTCAAATCAAACAAAAGAGACCAGATATCAGTAGGAGAAAAAAGAAATAGAATTTCTTTTGGAGAAATGAGGAGGAAAAAAAAGCTAGAGGAAAGGGCTGCAGTTCCCTACAAATCTAGGAGATCTCTCTAGGAGACAGGAGGCCAATATAGCACAAAATCCTCTTGCAGCTACCCTCTGCTTGGTGCAAGCCCACTGCCATGGTAGCCTGCGCAACCCTTGCATGGTTTCCCATGCCACGGCTACCAGAGTTTCAAAGAGCAAAACGAGGAATGAGTCAGCAGAATCTCTCCTCTCAACCTGTTACTTCTGTATTTACCATGTTTATCTGACAAATATAAAATACACTCAAGGCAAACCTCTGGTTGTTTTCACCAGAGCTGGCTGACACACAGTGACCAGGATGGCGCTCCATGCTGAAGAGCACTGGGGCTCAAGGAGCACACCTGGTTTCTTCCACAACAGCTGTCTTGCAAGACAGCTGAATCACCATCCCATAACAGCCTGCAGGAACCTGGCAGCTCCTAGGATAAACCAGGGCCAAGCTGGTCTCCCCATTATGCCTGCTGGGTACCTCACAGAGAACCCAGCTCCCTGCAGAGCAAGGCCAGGAGAGAGACGTGAGGAGCAAGTCAGAGACTGTCACACGTACCTTCAGCTCAAGAATGGAATTGCCAGCTCGGTGTCATTACCAAGGTGGGGGCATGGCTCCCCACCTATGAGCCTGACACACATACTTCCTTTTCATCACCTTCCCAACAACAAAAATACATCTTGCCAGCTGGGATTCCAAGCCCCAACAGCACGTGAACTCTTATCCTCCCTCTCCTGTACCGCTGTGCTCGGGGCACATCGCATCCTTCCCAGCTGCCTGCCCAGCACAGCAGTGCCCCCGGGAGGGGACGGGCACGCCCGTACTTACTGAGTGGCATGACAGTGATGGGGATGTTCTTTGGCCGCTTGCTCTCCTTGTCGATGAAGTCCCCGGTCACGGTTTTCTCCCGCTCGGTCACGCGGCAGTTGTACTTGCCGCTGTCCTCGAGGCGCAGGCGGTAGATCTTCAGCACGAAAACGTTGTCGCTTTCCTTGGCCACCTTCAGCTGGCCCAGGGCCTCGCGCTGGGCAAACTCGTTGTTGAGCACGGGCACGGCGTTGGGTCCCAGGCTGGCGATGAGGGAGCTGTTGAAGGCCCAGGAGATGGAGAAGTAGCGGTCGGGGACGTTCTGCGCCTCCAGGATGCACCGGAACTCCACCGGCTCGCCCACGATGTACATCCGCTTCTCTGTCTCCAGCCGGACACTGAACTCCTTGTCTGGGGAGAGATTGACTTGTGTCAGGATGGCAAAGCCCACCAGGAGAGCCAGCACACCTCATGTGAGGTGCTCACACCTTGCTACTCCCTGCATAGCCAATGTCTCTCAGACAAGCACATCCAGACCTAAAAGGGTTAGGAACTTGCTTTTGCTGTGGGAGACCAGATGGGCTGTGCTGCCAGAGAAGCACCTTCCTGCCCATCAAGCAAAGGTTTCCTCAGTCACATCCCTTTCCTGCAGGCAGCAGCTCTGGTGTTGACACCAGCATCCAGTACCACTGCAGAATATGACCTGGAGCCTCGTCCTACTCACACCCTGCTCAGCCTGAGTCAAGAGGCAGAACCTTTGGGGATATCAGATAGGAACAAAGAGCTCAGCAGGGTCTTTAGATCCTTACCAGGAACCTATGCTGGGGGCTAGGAGAATAGTTTTGACTTGTAAATGGACCCTGTGCAATACAAAAGCACTTGCTGAAATTTTTAGTTTTAGTCCCTGCTGTATCGCTCTTACCTCCTAACTTACCACAGTCCTCACTGTCTGTGCTAGCACCAAGTGCTTAAGATGCCTGTTTTAGCTTCTGTGACAGCCCCAGATCCCTGACCACATCAGGAGACAGGGCCTGCCACCCAAGCCCCCTTGCTGCCCTTTGTGACACTTCCTGCCGCTGCAGGCAGTGCCTGGGCCCTCCTTTGCCCTGTTTCACCCTGCCAGCAGCCCCCAAGTGGGGCACGTGGCAAAGCAGGGAGCCAAACCCCAGCCACCTAACAAGGCACAGCCCCATTTTCCATCTCCCCCCACTGCCCAGCCAAGGGAGAAAAGGCAGAGGAGACACTGACCAGTGGCTTGCACGTTGACGATGGCGCCCTGGGAGCGCTTGCGGGTCATGGCATACCAAGAGTCGTCCGGGTCCTGGATCCACTCCGCTGCCTCGCAGTAGAACTCGCCCTGGTCCGACGGGTGGAGGTTGTAGATGGTGAGCTTGGAGGTGGTCTCCCCGACTTTGTCCAAGCGCACGTCGCCCGTGGCCTGTCGCTGGGCGTAGGCGCTGCCGGCCCGCAGCACGAAGTCGCGGCTGAGGGAGATGACCTCGACGGGCGCCTCGCTGCCCCGCTGCCGGTACCAGGCGATGGAGACGTGGCTGTGCTGGGCCGTGCTCTTGGACACCTCGCACTTCAGCTCCAGGGAGTCGTGCTCCACCTTGTTCAGTGTCTGCGGGACCGCCGTCACCCGCAGCGAGTCGGGGATCACTGAGGGACAGGAACAGAGTTAGCAACGCCAAAACTGAGCGTAAAGGCCAAACACTTTAAAAGAGAGCTGGGGGAGAAGTTCCTTTTTACAGTCACAATTAAAGTATTAATTATATTAGCGAGGCCGTGTTAACTCACATTTAGCACTTAAGAATGAGAGAATTGTCCCCAAAGCCTTTGGCTGGGAAAGACCATGACCTGCAGCAAAAACTCCAAGTGCTTAAACTCCTGCTCAGTGGGCCCCAGCAGCTGAACAAGGTTTTCTGTCACACTGCAGAGCAGCACAGTTTAATGCATCCACTTCCCATCAAGGCATTTTGTCACGAGGAGCCTCTCCTCCATCATGTGCCCCCCAAATGTTCTCTGACCCCCCTCTCTTGCCCACATCCTTCAGCCACTCCTTAACCCTGGCATGGTCTTCACCCCTCTTCAGTCACTGGTGGGGCCAAGCCAAACATATTCAGTTCCTTTAATCTTCCCTCATAAAAAAGTCAGGAGATCCAATTCCCTTCTCCTTTGTTTGTATCGTTTCATCTTTTAATGACCCCCTCAGGCCAAAGGAAGGGGTTTCTGCATTCAGAGGGAACTGGCTCCTCTAAGGGCAGCAATACAATTGCATCCTGACCAGTGCTCATTCCCAGGACACAGCCACGTCAAGGCACTTGGTAGTAAAACTGCTGGCTACTTTTCCAGCTGATTAACCAGAGGAAAGGAAGTATAGCTGCTAAAATCAGGATAAAACCAAAAAACTGCAGCCCCCCAACCTTGCTTGGATTTAGCAAGAGGTTCTACTACCAGAAGGTAAGACTTTTTAATAAAGAAGCCTTTCTAGGCTTTGCTGTCTCAAGAAACATTATGTGGAAAGAAGAATGTAAACTTTCTCCCCAACTCTGCAGACAAGGCAGTGTTAGTGAGCCTGTTACTGCCCACGGTTTTGCCACATACCAGTGGAATATAATTAACACATCTCAGTTTGGTTTCATTGACAGCACTGGATGGTTTGACAAAATTAGCTGAGCTGCCAGAAGCTGCATCTGTTTCATTCAGGCACTGCTACAGAGAGCAATGAGCTGCAGTGAAGACAACCACTGGGATTATTTACAGCAGAAAAGCCAAAATCAGAAGAGGGCAAAGAAAAAAAGGAACAAGTTGGGAGTAAATGAGAGGGAAATCTTCCTGCATCCAGTCCAGATGAGAGCATTGTCTTTTACCACACCTTCACCACCCAGGTTACTGCCTGACAGGAATAGTGCCTCGTAAGGCTGCTTACATTGCAGGTCTCTGTCCCTGTGACCACCACGTCTTCTACTCCCTCCCTTCCCCTCATCTCTCTCATTGGAACCCCCATCCCCTACTCGCTGGCAATATTTTCTGGCAGGATCCTTCTTGCTTCACCTCTCCCCTTATCCCTGACTCCCAAACAGTGGTGACAGCAACAACTAACCTTGCCAGTTCATGCTGCCTGCACAACAAGCTTCAAACTTCCCATTTCAAACCTACAGAGTAATTTTCACAGATGCACAGCTCCTTTCTCTTTGCCCTCCAGCCATGGGCTCTTACAACTTTTCTTGTGTTATTTAAATAAATTAAGCCTCATCATCATCTTGCTGGAGTGAGTTTCCCTCAGAGATGCTTTGAATTGCAGAGCCTCTGTGGAGCAGCTTATGGGGTGAAAGCAGGTACCTGTGAAGGAAATGTGCCCAATCCTCTCTCCCCTGATCCGAGAGCCCTGCGTACCCCACCAGTTCCCTGTGTGCCCCCAGCCCTGCTCAGCAGCACAGCTGCTCTCTGCGTGAGCACAGGGAGCTGCTGACCCCAGGAGCCTGTCTGGCTTTGCAGGACAAGCCAGGTCATGCTCCAAGAGGGGACAGGCACTTGGCTTGCCAGACGTGGAGCTTCCCACTTCCTGGGAGTAAGGCTGGGTCTCAGGCAAGCACTTACCACACCATTCCCTGAGTAGGCTGGAGGCTAGCACAGACATCATTTTGCCATCTGGAACCATGACTTTGTATTTCCAGGTCATACCCTGGCTGGAAGGTTGGCATCCTTTATCCCACATAAGCAAGCTTTTGCAAAGTGCACTCCTGGAGAAGAATCAGGAGGTGTCAGCGTGAGGTTAACGCTGTAATTTAACTGTGGTAACACCTGACACACTGTGCTGCAGTCCTCCTGCTACTTTACTTAAAAAAGCCAACCAAGATCCAGCTGGTTAGAGGAACTGTAAGACCTTTTGGGCTGCATGCAGCCTTCAGGCTGTTGTCATACATCAGCATGGCAGGGACATATATTCAGTCAGTGCCACCTCCCTAACCAGGAGGACTTGAGACCTGTTTGATAAATGAAAGCCCAGTTTTTCAAGGATCAGATGATCAGGGAGGAACACGCCAGAGCCCTGAGGTGGCTGGGACAGCGGAGAGGTTCTGTGCTTCACACCATCGCTCTCATACTTAGTCAGCAATGCACAAACAGCTGTTCTGTTTACACTGCAAGATGTGCCTCGGGTCCTGTGTTCAGGGAGGGGGGAAGTTGGTAGGAGAAGAGAAAATGTTATTCCCAAGGCATGCACAGACCCCACTGGCCTGCACCAACAAGGCGTGACTGAGGGGGAACCTCATCAATGTATGCAAGGGTCTGAAGGGCAGGCATCAAGAGGGTGCAGCCAGGTGGTGCTGAGCAGTAGGAGGAGAGAAAGATGAGGAAAAAACTTCTTTTCTGTGAGGATGACAAGAGCATTGAAACAGGCTGCCCAGAGAGGCTGTGGAAGCTCCTTCTCTGCAGATACTCAAAAGCCTTCCCGACACAATCCTGAGTAAGGTGCTTTGTGGGACCCTGCTCAAGCAGGGAGAGTGGACTAGATAACCTTCAGTGGCCCCTTCCAAACTCCCATTCTGTGACTCTGTGTAACAAAGAACTACAGGCATGGTTTAGCCCATCAGGCTGGGGCAGACTGGGGCTGGGAAGTCACAGAGAAAAAAGGAATCAGGGAACACCGCCAAAGTGCTCACCAGGGCAGGACAGAGCATGCAGGATGTGCATTCTCAGAAGAGAAGCTCCTCCCAAGCCAGTCACCCTGCTCAGGCTTCACAGACAGCAGTTTGCATACCAGGACATGAGTGAGTCTTTGCACAGTGCCCACCTGGGAGCCCTGGCTTTGCTGCCAGCCGCCCACGCTCATCCTGCAGCCACCTGCTGCAGGAAGCACCAGGACTTCTGGGGACACTCTGCAAGCTGAGCTTCACTTGAAAGCAAGGACAAGCTTAGAGGAGAGCCACCTCCCTGTAAGAAAGGGAGCAGAGCCACATCTGAATCAGAGCCATGTGGGATGCTGCAGGACACATCCTTTTGCTCCTTCTTTCTCATCCAGCTCCTGCCTGTTCCTTCTCTTGTCTATTCTCTTCTCAATGTGCCATCCAGACAGCCTTCTCTGCACTTCCCCCAGCAACCAGCCTTGCTTCCTCCTTGCCCCCAAAAACAAGCCCATCCCTGCAAGAGTGACCCTCTGCAAGTGTCAGTAGAACTCCCTTCTCTTCAGCATCAAGGTTATGTGTGGCAGCAAGCAGCTGGACAAGGAAAGGAGAGACTGAAAAGCAGCTCCTGGGAGCAAATCTACTGTCCTGTCATCCCTGAGCCAGTCACAAGCTAACAGCTCTGAGCTTGCACTTACAACACTTAAGAGCAAGGAATACAGCATTTCCTATGAGTCCCCATGCCACAGGTCACTGCACAGGGCACAGGGTGCTCGCAACCACCACCAGGTTTTGAATGCTCCTGAAATATTCAATATAAATATTTCCACTAGAGGGTGTCAGGGACCCAGCCAGGGAGAGTCCCAGGGCCCAGCTGCCAGGACCAGGAGGAGGGGCTCAGAGCTGCTCCCCACTGCCCAGGGCAGCCCTCCTCAGGAAGCCTGCATACCCAGCTCCAGTCAAACCCACCTCAAATGCACACACCTCAGTAACACACAATCAGCGAGAACTCAGTGAGCTAATTACAGCTAATTTCAGGACAACGAGCTGGCTAACAGTCTCCTGGAAAACAGGTAGGGAGCAGAGACTGGGGTTTTCTCCACTCTCACACACTTTTCTCCAAGCCCCAGGACAGGCTCCAGGCTTCCAGCAGCTCCCAGTGCCATGCTGAACTCTGCCCACACTCACAAGGATGATGCAGGTGTCTCATTTTCCCCCAGGCTGGCTCTGGTTCATCCTTGGGTCTCCAAAACCCCAAACACCTCCAAGGGGTAGGCTATGAAAGCTTTTATGAGCCAACACAAAGCAGAGATCTACCAACATCGTCTCTGTTCCCAGGCAAGGCAGCAAACCTGCCTGAGACTCCCTTTCCTTGCTAAGCAATGCAGGAGGAGCATCAGGCTGGGAGCCAGAGGCTCTCCAGCTCAAACTGGTGAAACAATGCTGTGAAAATCACTTAGCACCACAGGAGCCTTACACTGCAGGCTCTTCGGGAGTACAACAACTTAGACAGGCTACCCAAAACAGCTGGACCATCTCAGGGCCACTGCAGAACAAGCAAAACCCAGCAATCTGTTCGTCCTTTGGATTTCCTTACAGCTTTTACCCACTGATACACTTTAGAGACACTTCATGGTGCTCCCCTGTGTCCCAGCTGCCTGCTTCCTGCCACCTGGACAGAGCTAAGCTTACCAGGTATCAGGTGTGAACTATTTAGGAAGAACAAACACATGTATTCCCTACGCCTAAGAAGCTGTTTCTGGCTAAGACATACGCCCTGGATTTTGCAGGGAATTAGTACAAAAGTTATGTTTCCATCTGCCCCACAACATCTTGTTGTCCCACAAGGATCACAGCTCAGCACCAACAAACCTTCCAAAGCCCTCCAGCTGTGCACGCAAGATAGAAACAAGATGCTCAAGGGGAACAGCAATGCCAGAGCTACCCTGGTGAACCCAGAGGTGAGCACCTGGAGGCAGCTGAATGGCAATGAAGGTGGGAATAGGAGCAACAGGAACACAGCACTTTGCTATCAGACTCTGCAAAATCTGCTGACCCTTCTGTGGCCACCCGTGCCATGCCAGGGAAGGAGGGAGGGTCTGCCACCAGAGACATCCTGTTGCTACTGGAGCAGCTGGAAAGGGACCTGTTGTCTCCCAGTCCTGGAAGCTCTCAGGGATGCAGGTTCCTCTACATCCCTTGCCCACAGCACTATCGATTCCTGCTCCGTGCAGGATCCGAGTACGTGTGCAGGCGCGCGGCGGGAGCGAGGGGGTGCTGATAAGGCAGGAGCAGTACCTAGATTAGCAGTGTAATCCTCTGGAGCCCTCGTGCCTGGCAATTAGCTGCACATGCTGATCCATACCTGCTGCAGCACACCAGGCACTCCTCCTCGTCAGTCACAAGCATGGGCGGCGCCTTCAGCGGGGAGGAAACGCACACTGTGTGATGATGTGAGGCTGATGAAGACCCTCAATGTCACCTCTGCAAGTGGCAAAAAATCTGAGCTGGTCACGCCACTGGTAGCACCTCTTCAGCTTGTCTCATTTTTAAGTACCAGCTAGAAACTCTCAGGTGGCTGCAGGCAGAGGAAAGCTTTGTTTCTATTGCTGCTGCTTATAAGCTCCCTCCATCGCCCAAGGACCAGAATTTGAGAAGTCTATCTGAGGACCAGAATTTGAGAAGGAAAACCTACCACCCCCACAAGAGGTATTTTGGCTGTGACTGAGGATGCAGGGTCTCTGTGCAGAACTTTCCCTCTTCTCTACCTTGCCTACCAACATAGAGCCAACAGGCTCTGGCTACCAGGGGAAAAAACAAATACTAATAGACTTGTTGTTTGGGGATTACTTTCCTTCAGCAAAGCCCCATCTGCACTGAAAAGTAAGGACAGTTGCAGGCAGATAAAATAGTAGAAATTGTTTAACTAAACTAAAAAAGAAGTCATACACTTCTCTGAAATAGTGATTTTCCTTTGAGGTCCTGTAAGGTTCTTTAGGCCACACTGCTGCTGTGGCCTGAAGAAAAGCAGTCAAAACATACTTTTCATCTTCATGGAAATACTTAAATCTTATTTTCAATGAGAAGTTGAACAACAAAGTCACTTTCAGCTCCAACACAATCCAGAAATGTATAGTGAAGCACTGAACTCACTCTCACTCATATCACTGCAGCATCCTATGGTAAGGGTTGGAAAAAAAACTGAATAAAATAAGACATCTCCAGGTTGCATGCTTGCAGCTTTTTTAGAAGGGCAGTTTGCTACTGATTGAGCTGCTGGCAGAAGACAGGAGGAGAGCTGAAGAGTTAAGTGAGACAGCATGGCAGTTTCACAGCAGTAGTAATAAATCCTCCGATTACAAAGGTATCCTTGTTGGTACATTAACGACTGCCTGGAATGATTATGCCAATAGAAATGCATCTCCCAACGCAACTGGGTGAGTTCAAGCAGTGAGAAAGGGCACAGGAAAAAAACAAAACAAAACAGAAGTAACTAACGTACGAGAAAGGAGAGAAGAGAATCCAAGAGAAGATACAAAAAGTAGAAATTAGGTCAGCTTTCTGACTCAGGGCCTGAACTTCTCTGTGCTTGTCGTGGGCTCTGCTAGTCACACATCCAGCCTACCTGTCTGAAGCTGTGGCCGTGCTCCCTCCCAGGCAGTGGCAGAGGATCCCACTGCAGAACCTGCTCCACATCTCCACGATGCCCCTTGCAGGAGGTGCTTCCCAGACAAAGCCGCACCTCTGAGCTGTGTTAGACCCCTCAGACGTCATGGACAGAAGCAGCCCCACCCCAGGCACAGGGGACAGCAATGCTCTCCTGCAGCTTCCCAAGCCCCACACAAACCCACAGGGGTTGGCAGCAGGTACCTCAGGACCCTATCAGAAACCCCCTCCCTGTGCACCCAGGGCACGTCTGCAAGGGGAGCAGATGTGCTCAGCCCCAGTTCTGGCTTGTCTTTGATGGACCTGGGAGAATTGAAGCTTTCTGAACTTCTCACAAGTGCTTCAGCTCCAGGAAAAAGGACACCTGCCCACTCCTTTTCCCTTGGGCTTTGCTCCAGGGCTCCAGCCCTACCAGCACAGCGCTGTTCAGATCATTTCTTTGAGTGGATGCTCCTCCAAAAATGCTAGCCCCCTTCCTCTGACTGCTCTGGGTGCAGTGTGGCAGGTGCTGGGAGCACACTCACAGCCCCTGCCCTCAACTAAAGCTGCTTTTGGGAACAGCAGAAGCCAGGCTCCTGCTAACAGGCTCCTTCTCCTCTACCCACCCATGTCCCAAAGCATCCCAAGGAGCATCTGGTTATTAGGACAGCTAATTTAGGTGGAAAAGTTCAAGTGACCTCATTAAAATTTAAAAAAAAAGGAAAAGAGGAGAAACCAGAGAGGGGTGGTAAAAGGACAAGGCGGCACCCAGCAGTGAGAGTCATCATTTGTTCATTAAGCAAAAATTATCTGGAGCGTCAGCAGAGCGAACCCTGACGACAGCAGCCCAAAGGGCAGAGAGGCTGGGGACAGAGAGGCAGCCAAGAAGTGCCATGAGCTGGGTGTGTGGCAGACAGCACAGGATTCATCCCTGCCTCCATCTCCCAGCCAGCTCAGGCAGGAAAACCTTTATTCTCTCACACATGCACACTTTTGTTTGCAGTCCTGCTCTGAGAGGTAGATGTGCTCTGCAGGGACTGTGCAAATCAGTCTGCAAGTAAAAAATAGGCTTGAGGAGGTGGCAGAGATGACATCCAGAAGGACATGGATGTTTGCTTCTCTGCAACAAGGAAACTTGTGCGTGGTAAAAGGCTGGATGTCCCTTCTCCACTACCCAGCACTTGACAGGAGGTGGTTCCTGGACAGGCTCTGCGGCCACAGAACACCCAGACATGATCCAGGCACGCTGTGGCACTGCCCTGCTCTCACAGCTCTCCCAAAGGTAATGTTCACAGCCTGGCACTGCTCTGGGTGAGGTGCTGGCCCTGGGACTTGTCCCTGCCCCAGCTGCTGTGCTCAGTGACACCTGGCCAGGCTGCCAGCCCAGCCCAGCCCCACCGAGCACACCACAGACCCCTCCAAAACAGAGCCGGGGGAAGCACCCAGGGAGGGCAGCAGTGGGCTGCAGACCACCCTGCGCCTCTCACCTGTGGAGGCAATAACCTCCAGAAGCAACGCAAGGTGAGACAGACCACAAATCCCTCCTCTGCCTCCCTCCCTCCTCCACAATCTCACCTCTGTGAGGGTTTAGCTCTCCCGCTGATCCCGAGCACCCGCAGCCACCACAGCTTAAGGCAAGCCTAAGCCCCTGCAAACACCAGGGCAGGGCGCAGCAGCACACCACCGCTCCACCGAGAGTTAAGCTGATGTGTTTTACTTAACAGCACTTGTGAGCTAAGAGCAGGGATGTGGGAATTTGCTGTGGCTTAAACCAGCACAGGGCAACCTGCTAAACCACGGCCTCCTGGAGCCCGCAGGACAGGCAGGGAGAGCAGAAAAGGAGCAAACACAGAGCTGACACAGCCCAGGCTCCTCTGAAGCTCTGCAGGCAAGAGGGTCTTAATGTTTTACACCTCTGAAGCTGAAGTTAAGAAATGACAGAAATAGGAAGCTTAGAAAATCCTCTTTTCTCCAATTTTTTGAAAAGCCTGATTTCACTCCACCTAGTGCACTTGGGCAGGCAGGCAATATGAACAGCTGAACAGGGAGAGTCGTGTAGTATCATTTCAAAACACATCCCAGGCCACATTCCCCCCGGACTATAATAATGTTTGTGGTGCTTTATAGTCAGGTAAGCCACCCTTCTCAAAAATCAATTTTCAAGGAGGATTCATTCTCCTTTACCTCAGCTATACAAGCAACAGCAGGAGATAAGAGTGCAAGAGCTGCTTTCAGAGATTAGTGCCCCTGCTTCAAGAGCTCGGCAGAGATCACACAGGAGGTCAAGGTGTGCACGTGAGAGCTGTTTTTCTTCACTTATTCAATAATGAAAAGGTTTTGAGACCTGCAAGCACCTTTCTCCCATCTGCCTTTGGGCACCTAACCTGTCCCTAGAGGTGCAAAGCCCACAATCACAACTTCCAAAATATCCCCTTCTGTCCTACGCCTTAGGCTCAGCAGTGATTTATTTCTGCCTCCAGGGCAAGGCAACACAGACCAAGGCACACTTAGGAGATGGTTTTTACAAGCAGAACCTGAGTCTATCCCCTCCAAAACCCCCTTTTCTGCTGAACACACCAGAACGGAGCATTTCAACCCTCACAAGCGAAGTACCAAAGAGAGCACAGAACTCAGTGTGGCTCTCTGTTATTATAGCTGAAATTCCTGTTCAGCCCAGGCTGGGTCTTAAGTTCCCATGGAAGACAAGAGAGAACACTGGCACCCTGATGCACAGACAGGGAAGGAGAGAATCACATCCTTCACACACAGATTACTGAGAGACATAGGATAGTTAATAGGTAGATGAGAAGTTTTGAAATCTAAGGCAAAAACCCAAAGCCATATAAACTAAGACAGTGGAAATCTTTTCTTCATCTATCAGGTCTGTTTAAAGCATGGAAATCATTTTTAAGATACTATACAAACATACATCTTCACCAGACAATAACCATCTAACGAGCCACAAAGTCAGCGTGAGCTGGAGGGATTTCTGGAAGCTGGAAGGAAGGATAGTGGCTCTTTTGCATATTTCCAAGCTACTTTCTTCCAACAAGGTTTTGGCAGGTCAGAACTGTTACTCTGAAGCTGGCACTCTCATGATGAATGAAAGGCACAGTCTGGCTCTTGCAGGATGGAGTCCAAGTTGCCAGCCACAAGGACCACCTGCTCTTCTCCTTTACTAGAAACTTAAGGAAAGCAGAATTAAGATGAATAAAGCAAATTGAGCTGACAGTCTTCTGCCATCTGGTCAAGGCAGCATAGATGAAACAAGGTAACATCTACTTCTGCAAATCTGTTTTCTTGAGGAGTTTATTTTCTACTGTACTTCTGCAGTTTGGCCTCATACTCACATGGCTTTGGTCATCTCTCCTCTACAAGCTTTGTCTAGTTCTGATGGTGGTAATTTGAGAGACAGAGGATAAGTAAAAGGGAGGTGAAATGGCTCTGCTTGAAACTTTTGGGCTTTCCAGACTGCAAAAGGTGCAACTCTGTAGCAATGTGATAGTTAGGAAAAGCTAAGGTAGCATGTACAAGGGGTTGACTTTCTGCATGAGAATGTCTGGCACATCTGTATTAGCATATTTTAATAAATGACTTTATTTTTATATACACTGATCTCAGCAGCACAGACAAGCCACTGATGGTCACAGTCAGAAGGGAAAGCTCAGTCTTCCAAAATACAGGTAGATGTCCTAGGGCACAGTGCTCCAAGTTTTCCAGGACACCCCAAATCTTTTGCAGGAGACTGTGGGCATTTAAAAATAACTGTTCAGGAAATAAATGGCTCATTAAAATAAGGAGAAGATGCTTTTGGCGCACCTATCATTAACCCAAAGGCACACAGTGCATCAAAGCAGTGCATTAAGAAACCCACTCAAACAGTAAAGAAAATAAGTCACAAAATAAACTAGTAAATAGGAAGTGTCCATGATGTCTCCAGTGCAGGATCAATAGCACCGACTCCAGCTGAATTCAGCATTTTATTTATAGGGCCTCCAGCACTTCCACTGGTGAAGCCTCTGAATAAGAGCCAAGCACAGTTGACACACTCCTGTCCCCAGATCCACAGACAGCTCCAGTTTTCCCACCCTGTGCTTGTTCCACCATTGCATCCAAGTGCAAAAGGCTCTGTGAGCTGCCAGCTGCTGCTTCCCATCCTGCAGACAAATGGCAAAATGACCAGCATGAAGCCTTCCCCTTAGGCTGCTCCCCAGGAATGCCCTGGGTAGAGGCAGGCTCTGGAGTTTAACTGGCTGAGACACCCAGAGAGAAACGCCTGGGAACTGCAGCAGACTGGCTGCTGTCAGCTCAGCAGATGGAGGAAAGCACATCAGAATGGAAACACCACCAACTCACATCAGCCTGAAATGACTCTGGGGCAGAAGGAGGGCGAGGGGAGTTCTACAGAGTTACAGAAAGAGGGATCTCTAAATGTTCTGGGCTGCTATGAAAGAAAAATGAGGGAGCAAGACAGTAGGTAATCCTTTTAAGACTGCTGAAAGAGTCTTCAGGAAGGGCTTCTCAGCACTGCAAGATTCTTGGACAGTATCTTTTTCCATTTTCACCTTTTGTACCAGCCTCTGGCTGGTCAATGTTCTCAGGCTGACCTCTTCCTACAGATATCTAGGCTTCCAGAGGAGACAGCACCACCTGACAGTGCAGAGTGTGCACCTGTCTCCCACCTAACTTCAGCAAGTGGCCACTACTCTGACAATGGCAGAAGTTCTCAAAGTGAGAGGGAAGACAGCAGTTCATGAATAAATTTTGCGGATTTCATTATACAGCTGGAGAAGCAGAAGAGATACCCAGCACATACTAATATTTCTCTGTGGAAAACAATGAAATGTTTGGTCAAGCCTCAGACACCAAAAAGTCACCTGGGGGTATGGCAATCAGGGAAAAGCAGTGATTGCACTTTTTTAGATACTTAGCAATTCAACCATGAAGCAAGACCCACAGAAAACCAAACTTCAGTAGTTCTTCTGCCCACATTTATTCTTTTTTCTTTGATAAAAATCTCCATCAAAGTTAGCACTGGTATCAGCATTCTATCCTAAAACAAGGGACCCTGTCAAATGAAAAAACCCACTGGAGGTAGACTCAAGAGCCTTGTTTTGTGCCATAGCTAGGACACGTCCTCCCTTCTTGCTTATCACTGTTTTGTTCCCTGTAACAAAGCAGGACAGTTTTAAAGGCTATTGTATTTCAGATCACAGCTAAATTCCTATAAACACAGCCTTCAAAAAAGGAAGAAAAGAGGTTTAGACTATTCCTTTTCTTCTATTACATTAAAATGGTATGAAGGTTTTTTTTCTTTTTCCACGTAATTATTCTGGTGGGGTTTTTTTGTGTTCGAAAACCCTTGCTTGAGCACATTAAGTATTCAAGTCTACTGTGCCCTGGCAAACTCAAGGGTGATTGAAGAACTAGTGGAATCATGACTGCAGGGATGGGAGAGTGGGGAAATCAATACAGACGGGAAGGGAGCTTCAGGTGGACTCTTACAGCTCCCATTAACAGGCACACCTGGGAAAGAAATTCCTTGGGAACAACTCTCTACCTGTGGCCTATTGGCAGAAATGAGACTTCAAACAGCTCTTCTAGCCTGGTTCTTCGAAATGCCACCTCTCTATAGCAAAACAGACTGTACAGCAACACTGTACACTGCTGCCCCAAATTAAACAGGGAAGTGATTTAAAAAAAAGAACAAACCAAACATCCTTGTTTAAGAAAAACACTCATTCTTCTAGCCATCACTGGAAAAAAACAAAACAAAAACCACAACATAAAAGAGACAGAAAGCTATTCTCCCATAAAATTCATTGCAAGTTTATTTGAGCACTCAATCATCCTGAGACATTCTGGATCTATTAAGGTCTGGTTTATGCCAGAGAAATCATCCACACAAAGTGATTTCAGTTAAACTAATGCAGCTTCTTATCCTTGCTGTTAAAACAGATATTTGTAGCAGAATTTAATCCATGCAGTTTGCCTTGATAGTTTCAGGAACTTAAGGGTATCCACCAAGGGGTGGGGGTAATAAGACTGTGGAAAAGACACACAGGCAAAATGCAAAACTCACTACTTCACACTTTGCAAGTGAAAAGCCAATTCCTTTCATGCCACCAATGCAAATTCAGCCCCCAAGAGTACCCAGAAACAATATGAGAAAAATGTCAAGATTAAATTCCTAGGAGGCTGACAAATGCTTCTCCTTTATCCACAGAGCTGCTGAGGTGCACTCCAGCACACTGGGAACATGGAGAGCACAGCCTTCCACTGGCTTTGGGTAAGCCTGGCTTCAGAACTCTTCCCTGTTGCCCAAAAGATGTCTCTGCCTGTGGAAACACAGGCTGAGAGTGGGTAAGAGGCAGCCACATCCCCGAGAAATGTGTCGTGTTCACCCAGAACACAGCAGCAGAGACAGAGTGGGTGGATGTGCAGCCTAACAGGGGCTACCAGCATTGCCTTGATGAGTTTCACCTCCACTAGTCTCCTCCTACCTTTTCTTTTTTTTTTTTTTTTCTTTTCCCTGCATTTATTTTAAGCAATTAGGTCCCTGTGATTCAATGTTTTTCCTTTAAGGAAAAGAGTCATATATCAGTTTTCAACCTCTATAGCTCATGATGGGCTTGCTGTGGTTTTGCCCTAGATGCAGACCAACACACTGCTGAGAGAGATTTTGAGACAGGACTTTCCACTGAACTAAGAAGCACTGACTCCCTCCTGGAAATGTTATTTCCATAGAGGGACTGATTTATGCACAGCTGGTGGATGGCAGCAAGACTGTCCCTGCTGGGAGTCAGGCACACCTCAAAGAAATTGCTCCACTGGGAAAGGAGGAAAAGCAAGGTCAGTGAAATCAGTCCTTCCCCAGTCTGCAGTGCACAGCCACTCAGGGAGATGGGCAGCACTGAAGACCCCAGCCTGGTCTGGAACAACCATACTCCTCCACCTGGCTGGCTGTGGGTCAGTCCTGACCTCCCAGAAATGCAAACAACATCACGCCTCCCCAGAGCAGGGTCTGACGTCTTTATCCATCAGAGCCATGTCCCGCCAAGCCAAAAAACCTCCCACGGTGCCAAGGACCTACACAAAAGGAGGTGACCACCTTACAAATCCTCACAGGAGCCCAACAGGAGGTTGGCTCCTCCTTAACAAGCAGGGTGCCCTGATCCTTCTTTCCCCAAATCACCAGCCACTGTCACTGACATGGCAAAACAGACCAAAACAGAGCAGACAGCCCCCTGCAGTACAACACTTTTGGGTGGAAAATAGCAGGATTTTCCCAAGGTGTGATCAAAGTCCCTTTCCTTTGCTGATGGTGGGAGTACCTTGATGGCTGTGCAACCCCAGGCAAGCACTGATTCACTAACTCTCCAGTCTCCATCCACCTGGAACAAAAGCCAGCAATGCCCTGGGAGAGGCTTTGCTTACTGTCTGTGCATTAGCCCCTGCCACATCCCAGAAAGGAAAGGCTGGATTGTAACCTGCAGCCCCAGAGGTACACAAAAGGAGGGCACAGTCAGCTTTACATACTCAGGAAACTTCACCTCACTGGAAAAATAATTACAAGGTTTGGGCAATGTTTGTTTTTCCAAAGCCCCCAGTAGCTGTCATATTATTAGAGCAGATTACAGAGCATCTCTGCTGACATGCTCAATCACACACACCTGTGAAAACCTCTCATTTTCCTTTTAAATATTTCCCTCCTTCCTGTCTTCCAGTTTTTATTGTTTTCATTGCTTCTTTGCAACCTCATTTATCTTCAGAGTCAGCCATTTAGATTTTAATAAAAGGCTTCACTGTCTAACCCCTTTTTTCTTCAAAGGCTCCAATTTATTTTGCTGCCTCTTCTTGGTTCCCCCCAGCCTAATTGTTATTATTTTTAACCTTCAGTAGTCTCCTTTTGCTTTCTTCTCCATTCTAATCACTCCCTGCTCCTGTTTTCCCCTCTCAGTACTAAGCCCCTTTCATCCCTCACCTCCCTCTCCGCCCCTGGCCAAGCATCCAAATACGAGCGGAGCAAGCGTAACCAAACACAAATATGAAAGGGATCACCCAATTTCAGCAAAATGCTCGCCCCTACCTATTCAAATATTTAACTTGAAATGACTAACCCCGAGAAGATCATAATTTTTTTTTTTTACAGACCTCTGGAGGTCTTTAATAAACCTCAGCCTGCACCTCGATGACAGCCAGAGCTGCAGTTGCTGAGCTGTTTCCTATGCATTACAGCAGATTTGCTCCAAGGTAAGCAAGAGGGACGCCTGGCCTCGAGTTAGAAGCAAGGAGATTTCATTCCCCAGTTGCTGGTTTATTGAAATTCAATGCCTCCCTCTCACCTGACGCTTTGTTATGCTAACCCCTACCAGCCAGCAAAGATCTCCAGTCCACGGGGAAGGCAAGCAGCCACGCTCCCAAGAAACCCAGGGAATTGTGTCCTGCAGGTCACATTCCCATCAAACCTGGGAGCTGCTGCGGGTGGAGGCATTGACAGAGATCCTTGCAGGGTCTCACTGCTCAACAGAGGGGCCACTCCTCCTAAAGGAAAATAGTCCCTAACGGAACTCCATGCCAGGGGACAGCAGGTGACGGCCACATCTTGCAACAGATTATGCCAAGGGCTCTGGAGGGCTCCTCTTGCCTTAGGGGGACAGGACCTCGTAGGGTTCTGAGCCCCTCGCACAGAGCACCCATCAGGGTCCTGCACTGCTATCGCACGAAACCTTGCTGTCCTTTAGACACTACACAACCATTTCATCCCTGTGGGCAAGGAGGAGGAGAGGAAGCCATGAACATACAGCTCCCACTGCATTTCCACCTTGAAAACAGTGCATGGGCTCACGGACCTGCCAGAGTGGCTGAGCTGGAGGAGTTCAGGGCTGAGGCGCCAGCTGGGACTCCAGCTACCCCACCAGTCCATCTCCCCAGAGCCCTGTGCTGCACAGTGATGTCTGAGAGGAAAAGATCAAACCTCCAGGCAGCTCACAATGCCCTGGGATAAGCACATTTGGGAGCTGCCAGCCCCTTTGGCTCGCTGCTCTGCCTGGGGAAAAACGCAGAGGCACAAGGAGGGCATGACAGAGGTACAGACCACGCTTGGAGTGTGACAGAGCCCTCACCAGAGTCACACTGCACTGGGCAACATTTCATTAAAAGTAAACCCCCCTGAAGGGAAGGAAACAGCATCTTTCTTTTCCAAGACGGGGAAAAACATGCAAAAGCTGAACTGTACATGCCTCTGGGTGAGGCAGTAAGACAGACTATACTATAAATGCCCACCAGTGAGTTCTGACATAGCACTGCCACAGCACTGGCAAAAATACTGCTTTTACGGAGTGGAATAGGGCTGCAGAACAAAGTCACCTAACTCTTCATGCTTTCTCTACATTTCTTGAGGAGACAGAAGACTGCTTCAAATAGTAATGGCTTTACTTGTGGCCAATCCGGGTGCACAAACCTGGCTGAAAGAGAATGTATCTATTTCTGTTTTACCTATACTGAGAGTTAATTCCTATGTTTTACACCGGGTATTTACACCCACCCCCAGCCTTGGAGATGCCCTCACTGATGGGGACAGCCTTGGGTGAAGTTTTGCTGGAGCAACCCTATTGTACCCTTCCAGATGCTGCTGCCCTACAGCGGCGCTGGAAGGGGCTCCTGCCTGCCCAGCACACGCCCAGGCACCACCAGCAAAGACCTCAGGCTCTGCTGGGAAGAAGGTGCTTGTGTTCAGCATCCCACAGGAAAAGCAGGTCTCACCAGTACAACCAGCCCCACAGCAGCCAGCCGCCAGCTCCACAGAGGGAAAGTTTCTTAAAACACCCCGAATTCCCCAGCATCCCCCTCTGGCTGCTTTCCCACAAAGCAGCCCTCAAACCAGCCTCTCACTAGGAGGAGATAAATAAAATAAAATACACCCGTGTGTGGGCTCATGCAATTTTAATCAAACTAATGTCTGCAGAAAGGGGGGTAGAGGGGCGGGGGCAGGGAGGGATTACGGCGCCGCTGGTTCACAGCGCTCCCGTTTACTCCACATCTGCGATCCCTCTGGAGCTCCCCAGCTTTGTGTCTCTGCTTTAGTCACCGTCTGCTGCTCCTGCCGCGCAGGGAGCACCCCGGGGAGCCACCCCTGGGCTGTGCCAGCTGATTCCACACCAGCAGGAGCCAGAGGGAGAGGAAACCCGGCATCCTAAAACACTACAGGAGTCAGGGAGAGCAGACCTGCTCCCCACGGGGCTGGGGGAGAAGGGGCGGCACCAGGGCAGGGAGAGAGAGCACCCTGAGCTCCACCGGGAATGGTCTTGTCCCCAAAGGAGCAACGACACTGGGAGAGGGGAAGGTGACAGCCTGGACAGGCATCAAGGCAAGTGGGTGGCAGAGGAACACTGAAGAGGTAATGGTGGGCATCTCTGGGGCAGAAGGAGAAGGCAGCAAGACAGAGCAGTGGCTTGAAAAGTATTGGGTGCCATTACCTGAAGAAGGGCCAGGGAAAAAGCTGGAGCTGCAGGAGGGTGAGAAAAGCCAGTGGTGGGGATATAGTGATGTTTGCCAGCTGTGTCAATGCCTGAATTGCTTCAGGGGTGAAGGAGAGGAGCTCATGGCAGGAGCAGCAGAAGTGGAGCTCCATCCCTCACCTTTCCATGCAGCCCTGCAAGCCCCCATCCCTGCCTGTCAGCAGGCCTGCTGCTAAGCCAGCCACACCAATGCTCACCAGCCTCACAAAGGCACACAAAATGCTTAGAAACCATTTGGGAAGTGGTCTATTCACCTGAACACCTCCCTCATTCACCTGAACACTCCCTCGGGGATACCTGAGAGCCACCAGCTGCGGGGAGAGGCAGAGGCAACCGAGCTGCTCACGGGGGGGGGGCTCAGGTATTAACCCACCCCCAGCCCCTGGGACCTGGACACAGCTCCCAGACGGGGATTAAAGGCAGCTAAATGAGAATTTCAAACACACACCCTGCAGCAGCAAATAATCAGGTGCCAAGAAGGAGATTAACCCCGTGGGGCTGCAGGAAACAAAGGCGTAAGAGCTGGTCTGTTTAAGAAACTGCTGCTTCTGCTTCTCCCAGACTAACACAAATCCGACCAGGAGGAATCCGAGGGCAGCGCCTGCGTGAGAAATACTGATTGCTAGGAAATGTAAGCCTCTGATTTCATGCAGCTCCACAACAAGTGGCACGAACATCCCTGCAACAGCTGCTAGGCAGAGGCGGTGAGTCAGGTAGTCTCCCATCCAGGTTGTACCACAGGATGCATCGCCTCAGAGCTTATTTTAGCTGATGGTGAGCAGACCACAGAGGCTCCTGCAGCAGTTCCTGCTCTGCCAGCTCCCAGACCTACAGCAGGCAGCACACAGCACCCTCAGGCACTGACAGATGGGCAACAGCTCCTCATCTGGGGTCAAAGTGACACAGGCCATTGATGGAGCAGCAGGGCTCTGGGGATGTCCTTCACAGGTCACAAAGCCTGATTATTTTGGGGACACACACACCAGCCAAGCTGGAGGGGTCGTTGTACCTGCAGAGTCAAAAGAGCAGTGCCCTGGTCAGCACTGACTTGTTCAGGGGACCATCCATTCAACGCCAAGATGGCAGAGAATGAGGAACTGCTCCTCATCTGCAGGCAGAGCTCCTTTTGGGAGGAGGCTCTGCCTGCACTCTGCTGGCAGGATAACAGCTGTGAGCGATGTCCACGTGCTCCTTACTCAGGGGCTAGCTGTGTGTCATGACAGGCTTCAAGAGACAGATCCCTAATGCTCGTGCTGCTGCTACAGGAACACGGTTCCCAGTCAAGCAGCCTCCAGCAATACCACCTTGGGCTGTGATCTTGTCAGGTTTCATAAGCTTAATCAGGCTCTGCTCTGGCTGCCGTACAGGGGTTTCACAGACAGGCTGGCTGGCTGGCCTACTGCTCCACACAGCATCCCTGAATGCTCAACAGCACTGCTAAGTCCTGGCAGTCAACAGGAGGACTCACATTTCAGTCTTGTCAGCTTCAGCCAGAAGACAGTAAGGGAGAGGATGGGTGGCCCTGTGGCCATCAGCTCAGTGGACCAGTAATAGAGCTGGGACTGTGGTGCCTGGCTTCAACTCATGACACTCCAGCAGTGACAGAAAGCACCTTCTAGCCTTTCAGTGAGAGATTTGAGGAGGGGAGGGTTCTCACAGTGGCTCCTGGGGGCACACGTGTCATCTAAAACATCTCATTAGTGCAAACTGTCCACATTTATCCAGCTTAACTTAGCCTTCCCAGAGCATCCTGTGGCCCGGACATGCCACAGGAGACAGCAGGTCCACCTTGCTGTTCTGATGATCTGTGACAGGGCTGCCTGCAGGAGCCCATCCTGCTGCTGCCACGGGGCAGAGCTCAGCACGCCGAGCCAGCGCTGCGCTTTTCACAGCAACAGGCTCCATGGGCACAACCCACACCCCCAGCACTGCTGCCCAGCCCAGCACGCCTCTGCTGCCCCGGCTGCTTCTCTCCCCTTCCCTCCATCCATGTCAAACCCTCACCAAGAGGCTCTCTAGGCAGGTGCGATGTGAGCAGCCCGGTGTCTCCAAGGATGGCCACAGACACACGGGAGCTGAAACGATCCGACAGTGCCGGGCACCGGCGCCTCACTCCCCACTGCTCACCAGTCCCTGTGACTCACAAAGCCACTTCAAAAGGAGCTCCTCAAAGCACCATCACCGCCTCTGACATCCCAGTCACAAAGGGAGAGGAAGAAAGGGTAGGAGGCAGCAGTGCAAAGGTAATTACTGCATCCTGACAGCCCTGATGGAAGGCAGCACTGAAACCCCCATTGTCTGCTCTGGAGTCAAAAGCCTGAAACAGCATCTAGGGCACTCGAAGGACACATGGAAAGGGAGGGGAAGAGTCCCCACAAAGCCCTGCAGAAGGAGGCCAGATGGGGAGGGACCCATGTCTCTGGCAATTCTGGGCCTCCTTCCATTGCAGGAGAGAACAGGGACACTCCTTACACCCCAACCACAGTCCCTCTCTGATCATCCTTATTTCAGCTCTCCCTGCTTCAGTACCTCCAAGATGCCAACCTACACACCCCACTGTTCTTAACAGCACAAAAACTCCCATCCAAGGTCTTCCACCTGCCACTTCTACACTCCCTCCACCTCTTGCCTTCCCAGTGCTGCTGTTCCTGCTTTTCTTCCTGCTCCCTTTTTTCCCTCCTCTCACCTTTGCTTGGTTTTTAACTCCCTCACCTCCATCTCCCTCAGCCCACTCACTCTCTGCCTTGCATGCCTTCATACTGCCCAGCACTGGGCTGACCACAATCTTCCCTATCCTCAGTAAGGGCAGGAGTGCCATAATCCCCTATCCCACAGCAGCCCAAGGGCTCCATCCTTGTCTCAGCTCTCCCTGTACCCCAAGGTGAAGGGTGCCCTCATGCAAAGGGATGCTTTTCCCTGCACCTGGCCTCTGGATATGCTCATACACTCATCTGGCTTCAGCTGCTGTACTTGACAGGGGTTGTTTGGAAGATGGGCAGTGCTCCTAACTTCTGCAGAAGGGAAGACACTGGAAGCACCCCTGTGGCCACAGCGCACCTTTCACACTGTCCCACAGCACCTGCCCCTCTCTGGCAGCCCTTCTGGGCTGCACCCACAAAGGAGCTCCTTCAAAGCACAGAATCTCTCCCAATTACAGACTCATGCCCCTGATAACACCCCCTCTCCACCCACTTTCCCTTCCCCACGTGCAAACATTGCTGTGCCAGCGCTCCCCCCTTGCAGCCACAGTGCCAGGTGGGCACCTGTCAGGCACAACCATCACCTGCAGATTTGCAAGGAGTCCTGTCTGTGGACAGGTGGCATCAGTACACCTGAGAGAGCTCAAAAGGTGACAACAGACTGCCAGAGCACCTGTGGTCATCTGTGGGACGCTGATGTAATTTTTCTGCAATTTTTCAGTGGACACAGAGCCCAACATTAACCCTCTGATAAGTAACCTGCTGCTTTTGGATCTCTTTGCTTCCATGCAGCAGCACAACATCATCAAGAAAACTTTACTTGATCTCTCTAAACCTTCTCACCCTCAGCCTGTTTGGCATTACAAGTTACAATCAGGGAACACTTTCGGTAAGAAATGCCTTTATAAAAATCTTGCTCTCTTGAATAGGCAGCTAAAAATGAAGGATGACAGGGTCTGAGAAAGGGTCTAAGTGCTTAGAGTGCATCATGCCTAGCACAGAGGCACTCCTGTCCAGAAAACCCTCCCTGCCATGACACACTTCCCCAGGGCAGGCATCTACAGCTCTACATTTCTTTGGAGAGCCCTAAATTATCATTTTAACTCTCAAAGAGCAAGGAATAAAGCCCTGAAGGGCACAGTATGTTGAAACACAACTTGAAGGAGTGGCGCAGGGGCAGAGCAGGGACACTGAAGGGCATCCAGCCCATTAGCACCAACTCCTTCATCCAGGATCCCTTAAGGCAGAGGCTCATTCAGACTTCAAATGGGGAGCAGAGCAGCCCCACCTCTTGCCTCCTCAGGGCAAAAATCACGCTTCTCTCTGCATTCTAAAGCGCCTTTGTTAGGGTTTGCCCTGCTAGCTCTGGCTTTTCTTTGTAGGCTCTCCAGAAACATCTCTTGTTGATGGCAAGGGCAAGTGGGGCGGCTAATCCCGTTCCATTAGCATCCTCTGAAATACTCCAAGGACTCGGACGCAGCCCGGGTGCAGGTGGCCAGAAGGCGGCTCTCACTAAGGCAGCACGACTTCTGGATGCGTGCACACACATCCAGCCCCAGAGCCGTCTGCCATCAATAAAGCCTGCCAGAGGGAGGGAAGGGGATAAAGAAACAGCCCGCATGTGGCTCGAAAGGAGATTTTTCTCCTACAGGCACAGCTTTCCCAAAGCCAAAGGTCACCACCGCTCCTCTCTTCTGAAGGTGACGTAAAATTCCTAAACTGGCGGGAGCACGTTTTGTGTAAAAACAACTGAGAACCATCCCACAAGGGCCAGGGAGTGTGGATGGGACACCCCCAGTCCCCCACTCTCCTGGGGGCTGCAGCAGCACAGTCCCTGATACCCCAGGGGACAGATAAAAGGTTGACAGAAGCCATCCCCTCCTCACAGGATGACCCAGCAGTGCCTGCAGCATCTCATGTTCCTTGCAGCCCTCCTTCCCATTACACTTCCATTTATAAACAGCTGTTTGGCAGTATTACTAATCAGTGCTGCACGGAATAATGTTACATTTCCCACCACATCACTATTTTATCTTCTATCCTCCCCACCTCCAGCTGCTGCTTTCCTTCCACAACCCCCAGCCTGGAAAGCAATAATACATTTTCTTAATTTTACTCAGGCTCTACTTCTCTGATAGCACAAACAATTTACTTACAAACCATGCAAGAAAAAAAACAAAACACCAGAAAGTTTTTTTTAAATTAAATACTGTTAAACCCACTTAAAATAAATACTTGCTGAAGGAATATCAGCTGGAGACCGCTCTCTGACTTATAATAATCCCACTGCACCCAGGGAAATCCTCTTAAACCTATATCAGATAAAGATTGTAAAACTGTTAGAGGGCTAAACTGACAGGGCAGACACAGAATCAAGATGGAAGATTTCTCTCCCCAACTCCTCCGCGTACCCAGGGGCAGCTCTGTCCCAGTGCAGGTCAGGTTTCCTTCTCAGCACATGAAGCCAAACCCTGCACCTGGAGCTGAAGGCAGAGGGGGAGAAAGGCCAGTCCTGCCAGGGCTTTGAGCTGAAGGAGGAGGAACAGGCTGCTGTGGGACTCTAAAGCACCAAAGAACTGCCTTCCCTTTCCCACCTCTCCTGTGGGTAGCAGAAGCAAGGCAGAGACCCTCTGGAGCTTTAAAACTCTAAAATATCTCCCCATCTCCCCCTCCCCCCAACCCTTCTGCCACGGATGCTCAATAGCAACATCTCTAATTAGAGATACGGATTCCAAATCATCGGAGCTAGGGATGGGACAGAAGCAGCAGGATTTCAAGTTTAGTGCTGTCTTATCTGAGATGACAAAAAGGATCTCATGTAGATTGGTAATTTAGCTGCTAGGAGACACTGGGCTTGTGCTGCTCTGCAGTTTGCCTGAGCACCGGCCACCAGTTTGCCTTTGCTGGTTTTGGAGTTTTTCAACAAGATGTGCATCCACACCACAGGGAGCATTCTGTGGCACAGAGCTGAGCCATGGGCACTGCACTCATCCTCTGCTACGTGGGGACTCCATTATTCATCACCAGACCTACTTGTTCTCCAAGAGAACTCAAGGAAAGCATCAGCACCAACAGCAGAAACAGCTGCCCCTGCCTCTCAGGGCAGCACAGCGACAGAAGTGCAGAGCAACCAAGTCTGAGGGGCTGGAACTAAAGAACAAATAAAGCAATCCTCCAGGGAAAACAAATTATATATAAAAAAAAAAGTGTGGGAGGAAGAGTAAGCACAGTAAAAACCTCCCCAGGGAAGCACAGCAGGAAAAATAGGCAACGTGGAACACGAAGTTTTCGGCGGTAATCGAATAAGCGGCCGCTCCATTGCAGGATTGCTCGGTGCTGCAGCTGGCTGGAGCCACGGGGACCGTATTCCCCTTTCAGAGTTCACTGAGCAATTGCTAAGGCAGGGGACGGGTGCCATATGCTACCAGCTGCGCTCGCAGCCGTGCCTCTCCCCGCTCAACGCCGAGAGACTCCTCGGAGGCGCACGAGCGCAGAAACCGGCGCGCCTGGAGCCTCTCCCCCGCCACCCGGTGCTCCAGAAAGGCTGCCAGAAATGCCAACAGCCCCTGCCAGTGACACTGTGAGAGGGTGTCCATGCCAGGGAGCCACCAGGCCGTGCTGGCTGTACCCAGCACTGGCGGGGAGGTGCAGGTGGAAGAAGAGACGGGTGTCCCTGAGCTCCCCTCCAGCCCCTGGAAAGCTGCCGAGTGCACAGGAGGTAGGAGGCAGGTACCAGGCTCTGCCCACCCCACTTTACAGCCTGCTGGCTCCACCACCTGCTCCCCCAACCTAGCCCAGCTCCTTCTGGCTTCCCTTTTGTGCACAGTAATTTTCTTTTTATCTTTCGGAGCTGCTCTTAGTTGTGCCTATAGTTGTGCCTCCTATCTAGGAGGGAGAAAAAAGGGTTTGGGACAGACAACATTAGGAGGAAATGTTTAATTCAGGATGAGAGATAGCATTAAGCTGTTTTCAACACCAGACAACCCTTTGCCCCAGGCTTGAACCTAGGATGCTGAGTAACTCACTGGTGGTAGAGTTGGTCTTCAAATGCACCAGAATCTCTGACTACAGATTTTTCTATCCTGCTTAAAAACCTTTGCATCCTTTACCTCTTCTCAGCACATCATGTCGATACACACAAACAGCCTATGCCACCAATCCCTCTGTTCAGGAGGACAGACTGAAAGGCATCCTATAAAACATGACAATTATGATTACCAAACACCTCGTTTTACCAGGAACTGGCAAAGCACATGGAAGAGTCAGCAGGAGAAGCAAAAAGAAGACATGGTCTGAGCAAGGCTGCGTTTTCAGCAATTCCGTTCAGGGGAGCAGAGGACCCCAAGGCTTGCAGCCTCATTGATACTGAGGAGGCAAAGGGCTCAGCAAAGAGCAAATGGCACATTCCCATCAACCTGAGGGACGCCTGAAAGGAGCCAGACATGGCTCGAGAGCAGACTGGAGGGCACGGCTCGGAGCCTTCAGAGAAGAGACTTTTTCAGGAAAGGCTGCTTAGTTTTCAAAGACCATTTTAGCTGACCTGATACTGTGATTCAGGCTTGGTGCTGTGCAGAAACCCACCCAAGCAAAATGCTGCAGCTCCTTCCAGTCTGAAGGCAAGTCAGCGTTCGGGATTCCACGCCTGCCTTCCTGACAAGGAAGGGACATAGAAAGTCTGGAAATGAGAGGGCTCATTTTAAAGGCAAGCCCAGATCTGTGAGCAGAGAGAGGGCTGTGCAATTGCCTGAGGCTGTATTAATTTACATTTTCAGAAATGCCTTTTAGAATGCATTTTTTTTTTCTTACAATGCATCGGTACGAGTGTACAGATACACCCAAAAAAGGACACAGATTCTTACCGTAATTGTTCTCCACACGCTGGCTAAAGTTAAAAAAGTACCTCTGCCTCAAAGGGGACAATATAGGAAAAACATATGGAATACAGTGATGTGTTCCAAATGTGTCTAATGCCAGGTTTTTGAGAAATGGGTAGGTGGATGGCATAAAAAACCAAAACAAAATCAGTTCCCCAAATGAGAGCCCTTCCCACAAAGCATGTCATGCCACCGAGTTGCTCATGGTTTTGAGGGACAGGGCAGAAAGGCGAGGGAGGGGAAGAAAAAACTAAAGAAAGAAACAAAAGAGTGGATACAATGGATTACCCATTTTTCAGGCACAGTCTGTCCACAATTTGTTCCATTTCTCCTGCGCATTCAGAGGTACAGGAGTGATGCAATGTGATATAACAATAAGAAAGTAAAAACCAGGCAAGCAATTCCAACAGGAAAGAATAGGAGATGGCATACTGCAACAAAACAGGAATAATTGGAAGTGTCTAGCAGGAAAATACAGTAACATGGGATGAGATAAAGACTCACAGAGAGTGAGCCCTGTCCCGGCTGTGTGAGGACACGCTCAGAGATTTCTGTCTCAAGCCATCAGCTCTAACCTGACTGGCATCTCCAAAAGAGTGGTTTAGGAAGCACAAGGAATAACCAGCCCATGCAATTCACTGCCAGCTTGTTCATGACTGAAGCACAGGGTTGCCTGTGCCGGGCTCCCACGTCGTACCTGCCCACGGCACTGCGCAGCACCGGCCCCCCAGTCTGGCAGTGCCTATCAGCCTCACAGCTCCTGCCAGGGGAAAACTGGGTGAGCTTAGGCTGCCACACTTCCAAGATAGCAGAAATGACTAAGCAGGACAGGAGATGAATCCTATTCAGCATTATTACCAGGCAGAGCTGAAATATAAGCCTTTGTTTTTAACTCCCGCTATCTGAGGAGCTCAAAGCCCATCACAATTATTTAGCTTAGACTTCGTGAAAGGCTTGTGTGCTATTATCCCTAATTTTACCAGCTGGAAAATGGTGAGGGAGATGGATTGCACCATATCCAGGGACATGCAGCAAGTTGGCAGCACAATAGGGCTGAATGCCTGTAGCATCACAAACCAGGTGCAATTCCCCACACTGTGGCCACAGGAACTGCCAGAGGTAAATATGTTTACCCCTTCCCACTCCTCCCCCATTACCAGACAAATACTTTCTTTCCACTCATAGCAGAAACAGAAAGAAAAGGCAGGGGAGCATAGGTCATTTTTTTGGTGAAGGTTACTAGAGAGAGAATTAGGCATCTAAAGGAAGACAGTAAGAACAAAATACCCTGTGTCTAGTTGCAAAGGACCACCTATAAGAAGGCATTTGATTTTTTTTTAAATCCCTTTTTAATGTCAGCTAAAGGGTAATTTGAAAGTGAAGGACATTTTACTCCTCTGGGGAGCTAATTACTGCAACAAGCACAGCCCAAAGAGGTGAAGATGAATGTAACTCACACAGCACAACACCAATCCTGCAGCTCACGTTGGTTAACTCACACAGCTTGGCCAAATAAGGTACACACACGTTTCATGGAGGTAGCCAAGTCACAGAGACAGACTGAGAGAGATTAGGACATCTGTGCTTAGGATTTCCATGTTCCACCTTCACACACCAGAGCAGAGCAATGGAGACAAACTCCTGCAACCTCACTAGAGAAGTAAGTACAATATGAAATATAAATATACGCCAGAAAAAAAAATAGAGTTTGGGGATGTAAAATAGGTCTTTGGCGTTCTCATGTGGTTGAGATCATCAGTGTTATGCCATTATTTAGCTCTGATTCTCTGAACTCCTTTATCCAGCACCAATCCTCCAAAATGCTGCTTTAACAGTGGTTCCTTTCTGCAATGCAACCAAGTAGCTCATCACAGGACAATTCAGGGTGGAAGGGACCTTGGGGGTCTGCAGTGCAGCTACAGGGTCTAGCAGGGTCAGCTATAAGGTCAGACAAGGCCACTCAGAGCTTGATCCTGTCAGGTCTTGAAAGCCTCCAGAGATGAAGCCTTTGCAACCTTCCAGGACAGGCTGAACTGCTTATTTCGATTTTTGCCCTGTTGTTGCTCATCTGCAAAAAGCCTGGTCTCCCCAGGACACAAACTGCTCACTCAAGTACAGTGACAAACACTTTCCCCTGTCTCTCAGGTGCAAACAAAGAAGAAAAACGCAGCACAGAAAGAAGAGCCCCCAAAGATTTCTATCAAAACTGGTAGATCCTCATCTCTGAGATTGCCAGCTCCCTCTTCGACACCTGCCTCAAGCAAAGCCTCCTTCAGCCCCGTTGACAGCTGGGATAAACCAGCAGCTACTGAGGTCCACACAGAGAGAAGTGACTGCTCTCATCCAGGCTGCCAGGAGCAGACTGCTCTCCCAAATCCAAACCATGACGTGACTTTTTCCCTCCACTCTGTGCACAGACAGATCACGTATGGCAGCACTTCACGAAGAAGAAGGAAAGCTGCTGGCAACAAGCAGCAGCAGCTGGTATGGGATAATAAAAGTTCTTTCTTTTTTTCTTGCCTGCTACACGCTCTTTTGCTCTCAGCAGAGAGATCCCAGAGGTTTTTGGTGGCAAGTTCAACAAAAGACACCTGCTTTCTTCTCTTGAAGGCTTATCTGAGACATACACAGCTCCTTTATTTCCAGTGCTAAGTGTATGGCCTGCATAAATCTTCCTTCCATCTCTCATGCCACCAAAGCCCCTCAGACACATTCTACACGTGTCCTCCCTGTCCCAGGCGCGGGCTTGTGGAGGATCTGGAAGACAAACTCCTAAAGGCATGGTCTGAGTGCCCATGGACTGAGTCCTGGTCTGCAGAGAGCTGCAAGGATCTTGGGCAGCTCAGGATTAGGGGACAAGACCCCACTCTGCAGAGCCACAGCCAGCCCTTACCGCAGGCAGAGAGGCAGACGGCTCCTCACCCCACTAATGCCCTTGCTCACCATCATTCCCATGCTTGGCACGGTGGAGAAACCTTACCACAATGGGGCTACCAGCCAAAAAACCACAGAGAGCCCCGGGGAGCCATCCCAGGTAATGCAGGAGGACACAGGAGAACAGGGCAGAGGCCACGGCACCAGCCCACCCAGGCAGGATGGGACCAGTGACAAACAGTGGAGAGCCAAAGGGTGACCAGGCTGACAGGCCAGCTGCTGAATAGCACCTAGCTTGCATGAAGTCTCTCTGCCCTTTGTGACCTAAGCCTGGCTGGAAGAAGGTCCTGGTGACCATCCCTGCAGCTCCACAGCAGCTCCTGCCCACTGCAAAGGCAGCTGTGCTTGAGTGCTCCTTGTTTCTCAAGTCTGCACTGACATTGCTTCTTCCCAGTCTGTGGTACCCTGGGAACTGTGGTCCTCCTCCCATCCAAACCCCTTTCATTTTCTTGCTTTAACTTGTTTAGGATTGATGCTGTACAGCTGCTTCCCCCAAAATAAAGACTAAAAGAGCTGCCACCCCCTCAAGTGCTTTGAAACCTTTCCTCCTGCTCTATCACTACCTGTTTAAGAAAAACCTCAAAGCCTGATTTTTTTCCCTCAAATCACTTACTCAGAAAAAGATCTCAACGTTTTTGGGAGCACAGATGAAAAAACACTGAGATAAAAGTCTGAAACTTCTGAAGAGGTTAGACCTGGGCCTCTTCGCTGTTATCTAAGTAAGGGTACAGGCACACAAACAATTCACCACAGAGATATAGTGGAGTACAAATTTGCAGTGACTCATGCTCTTTGAAGGAACTGCCATGTGCTCAGCTCTACCCTGCAGCAAAACACAAGTTTACCCATCAACAGGAGAAGCACAAACCAGCACCTCAGTTTGCACAGCACTCCTGCAGCTTCACCAACTAAATTACTGTGCAGAAATCTCCTCTTCTGCCCGTATTTCAAGAGTTAAGTAAAGG
This sequence comes from Prinia subflava, assembly GCF_021018805.1. NCBI lineage: Eukaryota > Metazoa > Chordata > Aves > Passeriformes > Cisticolidae > Prinia > Prinia subflava. The sequence goes on from NC_086271.1 coordinate 969,159, forward strand.
GATAATTCCAATGACAACCTGGAAAATACTGCTACCTTGTCAGTGGTGATGCTGTGCTTCTGGAATGCTGCTTTCCTTCTGTCCTTCTTAAAGAAGTGAAGGGACAGCCCACACACTTATCACAGGCAGCAACATGCAGGACCCCAATACAATTGTGCACTGTCCCCAGATCCACAATTTAATCAGTCTAATTTAAATTTCGTGAGTCCCCTCTTCAGTACACTGAAGCATCTTCCCAATCCAACCACAAAGTCAAAATTCCCACCAGCTGCTTAGAAGCCTGATAGGGCAAGTCTCCAAACGCAGCCAAGTCTTCAGCCACTAGTGCCTAGCTCGAGTCCAACATGTAGGATCTCCCTTTAGTCAACATACAGAACAATGGACTTCATTTAAACAAAGATGGACTGCTCTCCAGATTTGCCCTTGTCTGTCTTCTGATGCCAGATGCTGCCTGGACATTAACCTTAGGCACTGAGTCTGGTGTTAAACAGGTGACAATTCACAAGATCTTCCAAAATGTTTTCCTGCCACCCTGAGTAAAAGAGCATGAACCAGCCTCAGCAATTTTGTGTCAGCCTCAAGGAACTGAAATCTGAAAGCAAACAACAGAGTTGCAGACTTTGTACATGGGCTAATCCTTTCTCATAAATCAATCACAAGGCTATGGTTCCACAACATCCTGAGGAGCTGCACCCTCTTTTTTTTTTAACCCCATCTCCCTCAGCACCTGAAACTCAGTCTGGGATGTGCTAAATTCTTTTAACACATCTTGCAGCCCAGGCATAACTCCATCATCTCCTAGATCCAGCTCAGAGGGGGATGAGAAGAGGAGCAATAAGATACAGACAGGCTTGTTTTTGAAGCAATTGAAGGAAATGGAAGACTGATGAAGAAGATTAAGCCTTGATACACATGCTCACATGGCAGAAGACCCTTGAACCACATGACTGGCCTCATTCCTAGCTTCAGTGAGATTAGCACTTGTGTTGCATGCCTAAATTCAGATAAGAGTCCCAAAGAGTGCCTGGGGAGCACTTCTTACTCCAGGCCATCACAGACATCAGGTCCTCAAAGCGGTACTAGACTGTGGCCAAAGCCTCAGTGACAGAAAAGGAATCTGGAGAGGCGACGCTAAAAATGGGAGAGGGACAACCAACTGTGTGTGCTTGCTGTTCATGAGGTGGAGAGAAGTGCACTTTCAAGCCAAACTGGCATGTCTCTGAAGCTGACGAGATTATTTTTCAGCAGCCTCAGAGCCCTGGAGATGCAGCCTTCAACAATGCTCAGATGCAGGAGCAGAACACATCCCAGCTGCTGTGCTGCAAGCTAAAATGCCCCGGTGCAGACAGCAGCCCCACGTGCTCCAGCTCCCATCCAGCTCCCCCGTCACAGGGCTGTATCATTAAGATGGAAAAGAGAAGAAACTCCTCCTTCAGCTCTTTCCTCAAAACACGGGACACAACAATTCCATGGTCCCAGAGCAGCAAGCCTAAAATCAACACTGCTTCAAACCCATCCACTTCACACATAAGTGGAGAGAATAGAGATGCTAACAAACCTGTCTCCCTTCAGGCTTTGCTGCTGCCAGAAAAGAGCCACTCAATCTAATGAGTCAATTAAAAATTCATAACTGGATGAATGAAAAAAAAAAAAAGTTTGGTTCTTTTACTGAGAAAATGAGAACAGTAACTCTTTTCTGTACCTCTTCTTGCATCTTGTCTGTAGAAACAAAACCAGCCTGAAAACCCCCAACCTGTAGTTGAGAGCTAAAATAACAGGAAAACAGAAAGGACGTGTCATCTGCCCAGTTCTGCAGAGAGGAGCCCATTTCCCCAGAAGGACTTCAGGGTCCAACAAAGTTGAAGCCAGCAGCAATTCCCATGAATGGGAGGGTGCAGGAAGGCTCTCTGAAAGGGCCTGCTGTCTACAGGGAGCACTCTGAAAAACTCGGTTTCTGTCAGCGTTTGGCCAGCCTACAGAAGGGAACCTATGTGGATGCACATGTTCAAAATGCAAGTGACCCTAAGTAATTTCCAAAGTGAATTTTCAGAAATGAATTAAGCTAAACCAAATTAGGGCCCAAAATCCTGAGCGCAAGCATCCATGAAGGGGCATAATGTGATTTAACTAATCCACTAAAAGTTACTTGGGATCAATTTTCTTGAGTATCTCTGAGGCATGTAAGCCCTGAAGCCAATGTCCTCCAAGCACTGCTCATGGGTGTCTACAGACTCCCAAATCTTTCTGGTTTGTAGCTGTGGGAAGGGAAGGACAGAGCAAAATCAGATGAACCCAGCTTTGTTTCCTCAGACTCTTGGAGAGCAGTGGAGGATCTTCCCAGTGCCCAGCCACTGGATCTGCTGAGTGTGCTCAGCTCCAGCTCCCTGGCAGAGCAACCCAGAATCCATCCAGCCCCACCCTGCCCCCAGGCACGTTTTTTCAGCGGGTGTTGGTTTCAATGGGTTTCACTCCCCAAGGCGACTTAGCAGCAGCAGTGCTGACTCAGTCTTGTTTGAACTGCAGTGGGAACTGCAAATCCGGACACCTAAAGCAAACTACAGAACTACAAATAAAAACTGGAATACTCAGGCATCAAACCCCCAGCTACTCATGGACATCAGAAAAAGCATCTAAGTAAGCACCTACACCCCTGCTGTGGAGCTTCACCTGGGAGAGTGACTGGGCTGGCACCTCTGAAGGAAAGAGGCCAAGGCCTGGCAAGCTGGAGGCAAGAAGCTCAACCCAAAGGAAGGCTATTGTGATTGAAATCGTATCTTGGCTCCTTTCACACTGGATTTCTTGTGTCAACACAGCCTGAACCAGCAACAGCACCACGGGGTGGATAATGTCAAAGTGGTGTCCAAGCTGCAGGGTCACAGACACCTCCTAAGGAAAGCAAGCCTGCTTGCTGCCTGTGGGCTTGAATTTGCTAGAGGGGTGTTTCTGTTGCAGACTCCTTTAGGGGTCTTTCAGCCAAAAACTTGGATGGAAGCTATTTGACTGCTGTTAGCTGAGTTAGACACTTCCAATACTGTCTTGAGATATAGAAAGCATGCTGAAGCTTTAGAAAAGGTCAAGTCTTCTAGTCAAAGAGGTGCCATGGAAGTACTCCAGATTTTAAAGTACCTGCTTTCGATTTTTTAAACAAAAAACAAAACAAAACAAACAAAAAATCGCAAACCAGCTTTGTTCTCCACATTCATCTACAGACAGCTCAATCTGCTCTGTGGCTTCAGGATGTACTCAGGACTGCTGCAAGAGCCTGAAGATGACCATCTCTCCTGTTCCCTTTCATGTGCTGCTCATTACTACTCCATTACTACTCCTCTCTTCCCTGCTCAGTTATTCCACCACCTTTGGCAAACAGCTCCCTCCTCTGTGACTTGTGCCATCTGATACAGACTCCCTGCTCCTTTCCCTCTGCATAGACCAGTTCCACGTCCGTCGTGCTTTCAGCCCTGGCTTCAAACGTTCCTCTGGCCAGCCGTGCTGCCTGTTGTCTCATTTATATAAGGGCCTTATTAGTGAAGAAAGCTTGATATTTCCTGTGCCTCTAAACCATGATTTCCTGCAATCCATACCACTGTGCCACCTGCTCTCCGCTCCCTCACAGCATTTTTATCTGACAGCCTATGCAGGCCACACTGCACACGGGGGGTTCAAGGGTTGCAGTGGAAGATGCAACCAAAAGCATGCACTCTATTACCATCTCTTGAAACCAGCTGGGAAGTGCTCTTGATCTCTTCCACCACCCATCCTCCCTCCAGGGGGATATCTTATGTTAATGGGCCATCGAGGCTCACAGTTTGACTGATACAATCATCATCCCATGCTCCACCCAGTGGGAGAAGCCAAGCATTCCTACCCAGATAAAAGCTGACACTTAGAACACCAGCACAGCTTGCTTCCACTGGATCCCAGAGGAAGACCAGACGCATCTCGCCACCACTGGACCTTCAGAGGGAAACTCACTTTTCTGCAGGATCATCTCTGCTCTAACAGAACCACATCTGTCACTCCAAGAGGACTTAATTGGACTGCTCCCAACACCCTGACCCAACAGGGTGTCAGATTGTATTCTGACTCTGTCAGTGTTTCCTTTTCTTTGTTTGTTATAATATTTTTTTATTATATTTGTTTAATATTCCTTTTCTTTTAATATTCCTTTAGTAACAGTAAAGAACTGTTACTCCTATTCCCATATCTTCGCCTGAAAGCCCCTTAATTTCAAAATTACAATTAATTCAGAGGGAGAGGGTTTGCATTCTCCATTCCAAGGGAAGCTCTGGCTTTTCCCGGGCAGACACCTCTATTCCTAAACCAAGACAACGCCCCAGCGGCCCGGCCACTTACCCACGAGGTCCATCTTGGCGCTGTAGCTGCCGAAGTACCTCTCGTCGGTGTTGGGCGTGTGGCACTCGTACTGGCCGGCGTCGCGCTCCTGCAGCTCGGTGATGTGCAGCAGCACGGCGTCCCCCCGCAGCCGCTCCACGAAGATGCCGCGGCCGCGCACGCGCTGCGTGTAGATGGCGTAGGGGAACGAGGGGTCCACGGTGCTGACGATCTGCACCTCCCGCTCGGGCGCCGAGGGCAGGTAGATGGACCACTGGAAGTTCTGCTCCGCCGGGCCCTGGTAGCCGCTCACCTTGCACCACAGGGTGACGTGGGAGCCCTCCGTGCGGTAGAGGGGACCCTCCTGCACCGTCACTTGCCGCTGGGCCAGTGCCATGCCTGTGGGAGGAGAGGAGGAGCCCGGCGTTACTGACCAGCAGGCAACCCCCACACCTACACCCAGACGGATCCTCGCCCTTCCACGGCCATGCCGGACAAAGCAAGTCCTCGCACCCCACTTTACAGCTGGCACATCAGGCAACCCCCCAAGTCACACTGCAGAATTCTTGCTGACTCAATAGAAGTGTTTTAAAAAACAGCCCACGGAAGAAGCAGCTTTGAGGTAACATAAACCCCTTGTTTGGAAGCGGTAAGAACCCAGGCATGAAAGGGCAATGCACCACGCAGTAACAAATCAGAAACTCAAGGTGACAGGTCTTTGTTTTCAGTACTTTTACTTTCCAACTCTCATCACCCCATGGAGAGAGGCCCATGTGCAAGCCAGAGGGCTACACTCCTTCCCCTTTGCTTGCTGGGCCATCCAACTCCAACGCCCCAGGCACTCGTCCTTCATCAGCAAACCTGCCAGAGGCTTCAGCTGGTACAAAATCCCATTCTTTCTCCCCAAACCCAGCACACCTTCTCCATTCTCTCTTATGCTTGTAAAGGCACAGAGAGAGATATCAGGTTGTTGGCACTGCCTTCCCAAGTCTGTTTGAAAGGTGTGTATCTAGCACATAACAAAGCCAATCAAAGTTAATGGAGGGAGTGTGCACGCACACCAAAGCTCAGTGGCCCTGGCTGCTGAAGTCAGTGCGCGGCGCCGTGCGCTGTACACACGCGAACGTGTGCAGCACAAAACAAAGACAGCCCCACAGCACGGTGACTGCCATCCGCTGTATTTTTACACAGATTATGGATGGCTGGCCCTTGGGCTCGTGGCACATTACCAGCACAGCCCTCCAGGGGCCAGATAAATTACAGCAATCTATCTTGTTTGTTGCTACATCAAAGGCTCGAGGTCTGGAGATCACGGTGGGTGTTCATCGGTTATTGAGTTACCAGCAGCACGCACACATGGCAAGGCCAATCACCCTGGCTTCTGTGGCTGCTTGCTTGCCATCATAAAACAGCAATAAGCCGATTTAAAGCAGGTCCTGCATAATCACGTTTGCAAATTTCATCCTCTCTGTGCGTGTGTGTGTTGGGGCTTCCCCCCCACACTCTCTAATTTTCAGTAACAATGCTCAAGTCCAGAGAAGAATTTAAGCTTTCAAAAACTGGCATCTTGCAAGTGAAGAGGTAGCCTTGAATCTGGGGTTTATTGATTCAATCCTGGCCTCTGAACATCGATGTCCAGAAACAAAGTTTTTCTCCACAGCCAGCCTGGACTGGAGCCAAGAGAGATGGTTCTTAGCAGCTTAAAACAAATTGTGAAAAATGGGTTCAGCACATCCATCAGGGCATGCAGCTGAACAGATGGAGTGCAATTCAAACTATTAACTTGGGCTCAGCTTGCTGCTGCTCCAAATTATGTTTCTTTTTACTCTTTATGAAATAATGTGATTTAAGGGGAGGATGGGGAAAGCTAGCACATTTGAAACAAACAGGGAAAGGAACAACAGAGGAAAACACTCCCCCACTGTTTGCTGTACCAATCTCTTCATCCTGGGGAAAGATACTGCTAGAGACAACTAACACATCTAAGGTGCAGGCAGCCTCTTCCCTCACCCCACAAAGGCCAAGGGACAAAGCAAATACTACAGCCTTTGAAGTGAACTGTTTTCAAAGCAGCAGGGAGGACAAGATCTTTCTTACACACCTAAAGACAGCACATAATCCAATTCCTGTATGCACATGCAGCCTTGCAACAGCATACACATATCCCACCTGCAATGACAATTAAACCTGCACCACAAGGCAAACATGCAGTGGTAGGAATTAAAAGTTCCACACACAACACTCAATCAGGTATTTCTCAGCTAAGTGCACAACTTTGTTTATCACGCTTTTAACACGGTGGTGGATTTTTTTTCCTTAGGAATTTTCCAGCTATCTAGTTAAAACATAGCATTTTATCAAAGCTGGGTATCAGACTTTTCAAAGCTCACTGTAAGACCACAACCTCAGGGAACCACAGCACAGATTTGTGGTAGATGTCAAATCTCACCACCCTCACAGCCAGCACTAATGTGGGCTTCTTTCTTCCCTTGCCAGTGGTTTTTAGGACCTTCACTGTAACTCCACCTGGAGTCCTCCTCCAGGTTCTGAAGAGACCAAATTTCTACATTCCTCCTCTTCTATATCCCCTTGATATAGATTGCTGCACTGGATTGCTGCACCTTCCTAAAGCAGCCAAAAGTGAGAGTTAAGATCCAAAGAGCTCTTTGCCTCCCATTCTGGCTCCAGAAGCCTAAGAAGCTGAGGGACAGAAGGAGACAGTGCAGAAAAAGTCCTGCCCAGCTGCAGTATGGATAGAAGACAAAACACTCAGCTTTTGCTACAGACTGCTGTCCCAGAGGTGAGACCCAAAGGCTCAGAAGTTTGATGTCCAGAGGAGCAGGGAGCAGCACATCCTCAGCGCTGTTCCCTGTGCCTGGCTGCAAACTCCTGCTCCAGCACAGGTGGGCACAAATGCTTTTCAACACTTCAACGAAATCCCACAAAGCAGAAGCAGAAATACTTCTCCAAAACTATTTTAATCGAGAAGGGAAAGAAGAAAAACAATCAGCCCTAGGCAGACATCCACCAGTACATGTTGTGCTCAAATAGTTACCTTTTGCATGATGTTTGGCATTTTGCAAGCTCTGGGAATTGCTATATCCACAACACACAGTATTAAGAAGAGAACTCCATTTCTTAGTGAGCAAGTGCTCTGATTAACTAAAATAACGTGTCTGAGATCCCATTTAAACTCTTATCATTCCCTCTTGAAGCGAGAGAAGAGCTCACTGCAGGAGGAGCTGTGTGGTCCACACCTTCCCTAGGGCACCCAGGAGACAGCGATGGCAGCATTTAGCTGGTACTGTATTGGCACAGCTGGCTTTTAATTGCAAATCCAATATAATTTACTGACAACACAAGGGCTGATAGGGAGGAGGTAGCGAGCCAAGTGCTACTTTAAAATTAATAAGAAATTACAGGTTTGTGCATCTGTTTTTTTCCAAAACACAGCAAATCCCATGCCGTAAGGAGGAAGCCATTCCCTGATCCTTACCCCTGTGGATCAGGGCTATTGTTGCCAGCCTTTTGAGTTAGGAGCAAGACAAACAATAGCCAGGCAGCTCTCAGCTCACCCATTTCCCAGGCCCTGGAGGTGCACGGGGGATAAGAGCAGTGGCAAGAGGGGACAGTGCAGCCAGGTGATTAGACTGAAGCAGCAAAGGACAGTGCAGGACTCAGGAACCTCAGATGCCCGGTCCCTGCACCTGCCCTATGCCAGCTCACCCAGCAGGGCCACTGTAAATGTCACGGGAAACAGCTCTGAAAACCACGGGAAAGGCAAGAGGAAAATGCCATGTCAGAGTCACACAGTCATTCAAGTCTCCCTTGTCACATCACAGCCAGGATTTCAGTGCCTCTCCAAGAAAGAAAGGAGCAAGAAAGGGGCATCAACATCCCTGCCAGCCAGGAACCTCCCCCAGCAGGGCTGTAGCTCAGCTTCTGAGTACACTGTGTCTTTGCAAAATCTGTACCCTCAGAGCAACCTCGGATGATTTTGGCAAGATCTGACCTTTCCACGGAGACACACGCAGAGCTCGGCGCTCAGGTTTTGCACACGCAACTGGTCATTTCAGGTGCCTGACTTGAAGTACTTTGAAGATGCCCCATTTCAGAAAGTGCCAAACATTTACCCTCTGGGAAGGAGGTAGACCTCCAGGTCCCTTTCAGAAGAAAAGGCATGCAAAATTTTAGCTGAGAACATTGACTTAAGGCTTACTGCAAGAGACAGGTGGGTGTAATAGAAGGATGCCTGAGCACACAGAAACTCTGCCACAGCATTGACAGATCAAAAGAATAAATAAAACCTCATGACAGAATGATGAAGAGCCTCTTGCACAAATATTTTCCCCATCTCAGACCATATGGGTTATGTCTGCACCACATCCAAAAGCACTGCAGTAGTAGCACCAAGTTACCTTAGATATCAATAATCACAGTAGTGATTTAATCTGAAGGAGAAACTTGAGCTCTTATGAGTATTATCCTGGGTCTCTAATCACTAGACAGCAACTAAAAAAGTCTTGATATAGATATTTTCCTGGTATAAGTATCTTCCATAAGCACAAGGGCTAACAGTGCTGAACACCAAACGGATTACATAGTTTGAGGGGATATTTCTACCCCTGCAGCTTTACAGCAGTTTTCCTTCACTGAGAAGCTCTAAAGTACTATTTATCAATAACTGACAATACTAATCCTGAATTTCCTTTAAAAATTACTTTGTGCCTTTGACTACAGTTACTAGACAGAAAATATTGCCAAGGAGATCCCTCTCTCCTTTTCATAAAATACACAGCACACATCTGGGCTTTGTTGTTGTTGCTATTGTTTGTTCACCTTATAGGCGCTCCTGAGAAAGTGTCAAGAGAAGAGCAACGACGATGATAAACACTAGGGAATGGCTTCTCTGTCAGAAATAATGGAGTCTGGAGGGAAAAAAAGGTGACTTCAAGGGGATCTGGTAAAGGTTTTTTCACAAATATATATACCATGGCAAGGATGGTCAAGAATTTGACCCTTTACTACCTCTTCTAGTTTATAGCCAAGGCCATCAACCGAAACCGGTCAGACCCAGATTACATGGGTTAAAATATGAGTGGGACAAGCACATGAAAGAGGGCTACTAAACAAGTAAATCCCATCAGGTTCGTATGGCTCCCAAAATAAGCTACAATTGCACAGCTACCTACTGTGGAAACTGAAAAAGCAGAGGACTTTCACAGCATTGCACCAGGCTTACACAGACAGAGGTTTGAAACAGAGTTGAATTTTAGGCCTTGAAATATTTGGAGCATAGAAAGTTTCTGAGCTGCAAAAAATACAGAACAAGCAACAATTGTATGCTGTAAGGTGTGTGTGTAGTGTTTAGTGATTGTCTTGAGCAGACACTGGTAAGCTTTTAGCATTAGCCTATTGGCTAAAAAAAATTTTTAAAGGCCTTGTAACAAAGAGAACTTTGGCTTCTGTTGTTATGGCATGAGTTTTACCATCTTTTATGTCTCTACCTTCACTGACACCAATAATGAAATAAAAAACTCGTGGAACGCCTCTCGGTCACCCGTCCCATTATTGGTGATTAGATCCAACACCTGCCCACAGCTTTTTGAGGCATGATGCTGAGCAAGGTGCAGGATTTACTCCAAACTGGTACAGATGTCCTCGTGCCCCTGCCCAACCCATGTCACACTGCACTCCTCATTTCACACTGTACTCTTCAACAGCGTGGGTCACATCTGGTCTGCAGACCATGGCTTGGTTCTACTACAACAGAAGCTAAAAGAGGTACCATTTTGGCTTCTTCTCTAAGAGCATTACTGTTTCTGCTCTGAAACACCAAACTGGTTCCCTCGAAACATCCTTGGAACTGACACGGGAGCTTGTGCCCCTGTGCAGGGAAGGGAAGGGGAGCGTGCATAAGCCTTACTTGGCTATGACAAATCAGCATCTGAGGCAGACCACAAGACCTGGCAGAAAGTCCCCAGTAATGAAGACAATTCAGACGTAAGTGCCAAGGGGCAGTTATGCTAAAACGTCTGATTCTGAGCTTGAGAGATGCTCCGGGCAAGCTCAACGAAGAGCAGGTGCACGAGCACCACAGGCCGTGGCCACTGCTGCCCTCCTGCAGCTCTGGGGCTGCAGCAGCCCAGGCTGGCCACCCGGCCGGCCACTGTGCTCCAGTGCATGGGATGGTGCTGTCTGAGCTGAGGCAAGTGCCAGCAGACCCCCTCCTGCTGCTCGCCGTGCCCTGCTGCCCAGGAGCTGCATCGCCCCTCCTCCCTGCTCTGACTCCCCAGAGCAGGAGCTCCGAGCCCTGCACAGGCCTGTGCTTCCAGTGAATTACTCAGGCACAGTTAGCATCCTCCAAGCTCCTATTCCCTCTTAAAGCAGAAGAATTTTTCAGTCTCACTTCTGCATGAGGCTTTCCAGGGGATGGCCCTTCCTCTCTCCCACAGAGGATGTAGACACCTCTTGCCAGACTCAGCCCCTGCTTTTTTCCAGGACTCCACACCAGGGCTGACATCCACAAAACAGTAATTCATCTCAAGAAGGCGCTTCCAAGCTCACCATTGTCTAGCCACTGAGAACACTTCCCCAAGCAACCATCAGGGTTTTTTTGCCATGGGCTGAAGACTAATAAAATCTCTTTTTATTAGAGGGAGACTCTGCCCCACCAGGCAACACCAAAGCAGAGACAATCTTTTAGCAACACACACCTGCTATTCTGTGAAGTCTCCTGTTAAGGCACACAACCAAAACTTAGGTTTGAGCTTAATTTTTGCATAAATGAGTCACAGCAGGAACAATCTCCATACACTGAAACCTGCTGCCAGATGGAAAAAAAAACCAATGCTATCAGAAGAAAACATGTGGTAAGCCCCCACCATTCCCCTAATACAGTAAAGCCTCATTCTGGGAAAATATAGTGGTTTTTTGGGGTATTTTTTTCTCATGCCAAGAGAGCTCAGTGTACTGAAGGGCTGGCTGAAGCTACCTGCAGAACAACTCTGTCCCTATCCTCCATCCTTTTGCTTTAATGTTTAAATGGTGCAACCAAAAGGATGCCTGACCCCCTATCCTCCCCCTCCTCCACTCCTGCCACCATCCCACCACTCCCAGAACATGGACCATCCCTCCCAAACCAACTCATAAAGCTACTCATTCCTCATTCCAATTCTTCCCACTGCTGAGCCAACTAAGGATGGCTAAGTGGCGAGGTCAGCCAGGAGCAATTTATACAATAATTGGTATGGAAATATCAGAATCAGTGGGGAAATATCAAAGCATGGGCAAGCCAGACAGGAGCCGCCAATGAAGCTCTTTGTTCTTCCAACACCACTGCCTTCCCTCGTCTCACAGCCGCTCACTTCCACAGCAGATGTTTACTGTCTTTTAAGAAAAATGTTTTCAATAAATATGAAAGAGATGACATTTCTTTTAATCACCATAGATTGTTGTGGCCTGTGACTAGCTTCCCAAGTTCTGACGGTAAAAGGGGTCTTGTACCTCTGCTATAATTATGCATCCAGTCAGACATCCAACCCCCTCGGCGAGATCAGAGCCATTTTACATCCTTTGCTTCTTCTCAGATCTGGCCCTTACATTGACAGAAGACTTCCTTATTTTCCCCAGTATGGCATTGGTATTCTGCAGATGCACAGTGTGAAATGTGATCTGCCCTTGTGATTTCTTCCCCTCCTCCTTTTTTAAGCAAACTACATCCTATATGGATGTCACATTCCTCTAACTGCTCCTTCCCTCTTCTTCAATTAGGCATGTTAAAAGATGCTAGTTTTAACAACACCTTGGAACAGCATATTCTCGAGCCACTGATCAAGGTTGTTGTATTACTACAACCTTTAAACTTCTAAAAATGGTGAAAGGATGAAATAATAATTAGCTATCTATGCTGGACACTGCGAAGACAAGAAACAATAGGCTTGGACTTGAAAAGCAGGGATTCAGACTGGTCATGGGAGCCAGCTAAATGCTCCATTTCCCAGAAGCTAGGAAAGTGAGGCACCAGAGAGGCTGCTCTGTGAGACTGAAGCATCTCACACTACAGCTTCCTCTAACAGACACTCTCTTTGAGGATACCATAAGGCAGAGATGAACCTGCCCCAGGGGATGCATGACACACGATCTCCCCGCTCTTACAGTTCTATCATTCTCAATCATCCCACCAGAAAGTATATTTAAAGTTACTTTGCTGCACAGAAGCCTGAAACTACTCTTTAATCTAGTACAGCTTTACTTTGAAAAGTCAAAGTACTCAGCATCCAGAAGCCAGCCAGACACGCCTGTGGTCAGAAAAAAGAGCAATACCCATAATAACCAAAGGAAGGAGGATGGCTGGGCAGTCCTCCTGCACACAGATCCCTGAGCTCTGGAGCTCGTGGTTCTCAGCCTCCCTACTTCACAAGGGCTTTGAAGCACTTGGTGGCACAAGCTGTACCTGGTTGTAAAAGGTAAGAGCACATACTGGTGCACCAGGGACAGACTGAACTGGCTGCCCTGCTGGTTCCAATTCATAATGGTAAATGACTGCTGGGGACCCAAATATCTTTGTGCAGCACACCTACTGCTTATTGCATTTTTATTATGTTCCTGTAAAGATGCTGAGAAAAAAGAATCCCTTATAACCTGCAATCCTTGTATTCACCAAAGTTTTGAGTAACCCCACAGAATGCCAGCTCTTTTCTGTACCTAAGAGAGAGCTTGTCCTGTGAACCATTTAATCAACTGTTTCTCTTCCTCCAAGGTCAGCACACGACCTTTGCAGCCCTTTTCCATCCTCCAGATCAGCATGTTCCTCACACACAGTACAGCACCATCGTTACCCGTATCGTTATGGGAAGAACACACGAGCAGAAGCTCTCTGGCAGATTATGCTTATATTGGGAGTATGCAGGCAGCAAGTGTTGGATTGCCCACGCAGTACTTCCAACTCGCACTGCTCCTCGTGCCTTATCCTCAGGAGCTTCTCCTTCCTCACAGCCCACTGAATACATGCCCTAGTGACTTGGATCACTGCTGCTGGTTCCAGGTCTGGTTAGGCACTACAGTACAATGCAGCATTTACAGCGGCCTGCTGGAATGCCCAAGGCAATGCCTACTTTTATATTTTCCAATGAAAAGCAGTGATGGCTTCATTAGTACATCCCCAGCCTGAGTTTTGAAACTGTCACCACATGTACTCCCTGTAAGATTTAGTGCAGACTTCCACAAAAAGTGAAGTCTCCTAAGATTCCTTTTTCTTCTGTTCTTGTAGCTCTTAAAATACACATAAGGACACACCATTTACCCTGGTGTCTCTATTACTGCTCCCAGACCTCTAAAAGATACAGCACTGCCATTTTAGTACCCCAGCTATGAAGCACCAACACCATGAAGCATTTTGGACTGCTGAACTCTTGGCTGGTATGGCTCCCAGCCTATCAAGAGGAGGGGGTGAAATGAAATTGTTTTGAGCATCAAAGCTAGGCAGGAAATTTCTGACATAGTTCATTATGCCCTCCAGCCCCTGTATTTCTTTTTATTATCCTTCTTTAGTCTTCAAGTCCTACATGTTCAACGTCCAGGGTCACTCGAAGAATTGTCAAACATTATTCCCTGTGCTATCACTCACTCTCAGACAATAAGAAACTTCATTTTGTTTCACAGTCAATAACGTTTTAATGCCACTTCTTTCTTCGTTTTCCTGCATGCTCTGCGATCCCTTCCAATATTAAAAACCAGAATGTCCCTATTATTGCTGTAATTCACCTCATAACATCCCAGATGCTTAAATACTCTCCCAGGAGAAAAGAGTGTAGAGTCCCAAATCTCACCTTCACATTATCCTTGCCAAAAGGAAACAGCATTTACTACCCAGGCTTTCATTAAAGGAATTCCCTCTCTTTCATGAGATCTCTTAAAATACTTCTGATGCACAGGGAGTCTGGTTTCTTACCTTCTCTCAAATTTATTTTTTACTAAAGAAAAACAAAGCTTCTTGTTCTCTTTGTTTAAAACACAGGGAGGAAGGACAGACATGCAAGTGCCTCCCTCCATCTCCAAAGAGAAACACCAGTGTTTTGGCCCATTTTCCATACTCCTTGAAGTTGCTTATTTGGTTTCCTGCCCTTCCCCTTGCTCCAAGTGACTCCAGATGTTCCCTTACTTTGGTAAGGATGACACTTAGGAGTTCAGCACCCTTATTTTTCTCTATAACCTTTACTTGCATCTTTGTTCTTACAGGCAGGGCTAGAGCATCTCCTTTTCAACCTCTAAACTGCAAGCCTCAGGCAGCCATTTATTAATTGCTTAACCCTGAATTGATTACCTTCCAGAGAGAGAAACTTAACAACAATCTGTTCAATATTGACAGGCTGGAAGAGCTGATGACAAACTGCCCTGCTGCACATTCCTTCCTACCTCCCAGAGCACACCATTCCTCCAGCACTCCAGTCTGCACCTGCTCCCCCACCTCCTTTGGAGCACACAGCTCTGTGGAAAAAAACACTAAAAAGAAGTTCTGAAATGTAATATCTAGAAAAGAATGCAGCCGGGGCGATCTCGCCCTCTTCCCTCTGGCATGCTAAAGAAACATTTGTTCCCCTCAGCCATGACCACTGGCACGAGAGAACATTCAATTTGCAAGGCAAAGCTGCTATCTTGTACTTTTTCAGCAGAAAGAGCTTGTTTAGTATAAACAGGTAAATAGCAAACTGACTTATCCTCAAAGTGTACTGGCTAAAAGCATGCATTTCTCCAAGATAGTTTTCCCACCCCACCATATAGGATCACAGGAATATGAAGTACAGCCATAAAGCAGCACTTAGTTTCCATTTCCTCCCCACGAATTCATCTGGATTTTTCCCTTTCACTAAGCAGCAGCAAGATGCTGCCTCTCCTAACTTCTGAGATTCAGTCAGACAGCATCCCTGAAAGACAGACAAAGATCCAGGGAGATTCTTCAGCTACCTGCTCCCTTTTATTGCTAATTAAGATGTTAGAACTCCTTGTCTGCATACACTATAATTTATTAGTTTGACATGCTACACAGACTATCAGCAGTTGTCACCAAACTACCAAGGCTCTCATTTCAAATGGGAAGACAGGAGCTTTCTGGCATTTGGAAAGAAAAACAGAACAAAACAAACAAACAAACAAAAAAGGGATGCAGAAGCACTTATGTCAGTATTTATTCCAGGCTGAGAGGGAGAAAGGTACAGTGCTTCGATCCTTCTAAGCACAGTACTACTAACAGTGAGCAAGAAAGACAATCATGCAATTCTCCTCCCTGAGGACGAACAAGCCCATGCACCAGGGGGAACTGACCAGCTGGAAAGCACAGGAAAACACTTTTTATACTAAACAAACAAACAAAAACAACACAGCAGTGAGGGGTAACTGCACACTGGCCTAGGCGGCTTCAAGAGACTGTGGAGTCTCCACCCTGGAGGTGGAGTCATCTGGAGTCATTCAGTCATCTGGACATGATCCTGAGCTACCTGCAAGGGGCTTGGATTAGATGATCTCCAAAGGCCCCTTCCAACCTCAACTCTTCTGTGAAGGACTCTGCAAAATGCCTGCACTTTCACCTCTGCTGTAGACTCACTTACCTTAGCTCAGCACCAAGCACCTACCCAGAGCAACCTCACTGCACCAGCTACAGAGCAAATGTGGTAAAGACACCCTCACCCCAGGAGATTCAGTTTAAAAATGTGGCTTCACAATGCAGTTAAGCTGATCTAGGTACCAGCTGCCACAGCAAAAAAGCAGTCTTGCTTTCCCACTCACTTTATTCCTAGCAAAATACACACACTCCTCTCGCCATGCTGGACCTCTACATGAGCTGAAAAAAGAATGACCCAAGGAAAGAGTTTTCCCTACCAGAGCAGGGCAGAGCGTGAGGAAGTGCCGAGATCTCTCTCTGCCTGAGCAAAGGCAGCAAGTGAAGAAGTGCTGCAGGTGCTTGCTGCAGGTTACTCCCCATCACACAGAGCAAAATAAAAGGGTTCCAAGGCACCACTTTCAGCAAGCAACCTTAAGAGCAGGAGACTTAATGAAGCCTAGCTTCCCATGCCTTCAGGAGGGAGGCTGTCTCTGAGACTAATGACTTGACTTGCAAGCTCCAGCTGGAGCTTCTCCTACAGCTGGCACAGTCATTTGGAGGCACTGCTGAGGCCCTTGAAGAAAAGGGTCTCCTTCAGTCTCCTGTCACTGCCCTGCTTCAGCTACCTGCTCTTCACAAGGCTTGCAGGAACTCGTTTATTTCCAAGCTCCCTACTCCTGTCAAATTTGTGTAAAATTGGCCAAAGGGCTTCCAGGTTATCTGGAAAGGGGTGGCGGAGGCAGCATGATCAGATAAGCCCTCTTTCTCTGAGAACCCAGCCTGAGGAAACACAATGAGAGGCGGAGGCTGGGAATCAAAAACCACAGAGGGAAGAAGCACTAAAAAGAAAAGGCAGAACAAGACTAAGAAGGGCTCTGAAAGGGAAGACACGCATCTTGCGTTTGGCACAGCAGAGGAGGAGGAACTAATTTGAGAGTTCAGGGGAACCAGCAGACAACAAAAAACCTGAACGAATTTCAGAGGCAGAGACGGAAAGGAAATGCTGCAGCTTACACTCCTTAAGCAGAAAGACCCAGGTGTGTGCACATGCACATAAGTAAGCATCAGAGACAGAGGCTAAAATTTTGAAATGAACAAAAACATGAGCCTGTAACATCAGCAGAGAGAGGCCACTCCAGATTTTACGAGTGGACAAAATTACAAAGAGGCAGGGAGTGTAGGAAGAGCTGGACAGGGTCATAGAATAGACCCCTTGCAGCCACATAAAAACAAACCCTGAAGCTGGTATACGAGGTAAACTCATGAGGTCATAAGAAAAACTCTGTCAGAGGCAGAAAAAGACAAAGACAACAGAACTTAGAGGAAATCTCTCCAGGAACAGACCCAAACTGGTTAGTGCAAGGTCAGTCACTAAGTCAAGAAAGGTAATATTTGACCACAACTGAGATGTAGAGCAGTGGGGGCTATTAAGAAAGCCCTTGTGAAGTAAATCACAGACACTCAACTGGCAGAGAGCTGGGAGGCAAAAGCTCCAGACAGAGCATCCCATGGGGCTTGCAGAGGATGCAGCAGCTGCTGCAGGAGGAGGGGATAAAGCAGCTTTGCATTGAAGGAGAGAGGCTGGGAGTAGGAAAACAAATGACAGAGACAAGGGAAAATGAGTTGGGACCCTGAAGACAAGCAAAAAGGTTAGAAATTCTACCTTTGTGGAAAGCATGGAGAAGGAAAGCAGGACAGAGAAACCCAACAGGTCAGGACAGACTGTCATTTGTACGCCAGTTCTCTTCATAAAGTTGCTGCAGTTTGAGAAGCAAATCTGAAGGTGGACAAGGGGATGTCCAAGCCTGGAGGGGAATACCTCCATCAGCATTCAGTAAAGCAAAAATTAAAAGAGTTTACAAGGAACAAGGCAGAGAGGGAAGAGGCCAAGCTCTGAGATGGGGAGACTAATGGTCTCGTGGTCAGAGCACTCATGCCAGCCTCATGCCACTGCACGACAGCAGAAGCAGCAGATGGTGGGGCTGGAGATGGGAGAGACGGCAGAAATACTGATCAAAGAGGAGTGGGGGGAAACCCAAATCCAGGGTGCACAAAAAAAGCAGCAGCAGGAGTGGGAGGGGAGGAGAAAAACAGAAAAACCCTGAAGGGGAGGAGTAGTGCTGACTGAAAATCAAGCCATGCAAAGGCTGGCTGGCAAGCCAGGTACCTCATTATGGTATGGATGATCCAGGCACAGGGAGGAATGACTCTGGAATAACCAACAGCATCTGCTGAACAGGAGGGGCCCCAGCCTTCAACACCAAGACAGGAACTACACACGAGGCATGCAACACGGAAAGGGACATGACCTTAATGACTGCAAGTCTCATTTGATGTATGGAGTCTGGGAAAAGCTGCTAGTTGGATGTTTTCAGGATTACAGAATCAGCTCAGCAACACCACACCTCGGGCACCAGTCCAGGCGCCCTTCTGCCTCGCAGAGCAACGCGTCTGGCACCCGCGAGATGAGACGGGGCAGCGCGGCCCGAGAGGTGCCCCAAAGGTGATACACCCCGGCTTCAGCAAGAGCAGGCTTGCCACCGAGCGGGGCTGCAGGGCGATCTGAAGGCCTGAAAGAGAGCAGAGTCCCAGCTTCTAGACGCAGATGATGTATCTGAGGGTGACTAAACAGCATTTTTCACTAAACAGAAAACCCTTTCCTAATCAGCCGAGAAAGGGAAGGGTGGGGGATGAGGTAAATCTTTCCTCCGCTGATACACCGCTCTGAGCATCCTCCTGCCTACACTCCCCGATGAGCAGATGCACGCAGAAGTTTTCATCTTCAGCTACTTACTTAGCAAAGCCTAGTCCCCTCTGATCAGGGAGTTAAGGAAAGGCTTACACAGCTCTCAGGGAGGGAGGGTTGTATTTATCTGATTTCAACATGCCCAAGTTATCAGACTCTAGAGGAATTCAATTAAGGAGAATAAAACTCTTGTTTGATGCAAGTCTGGGAGGGTGCAGCGGGTTGTTTTTTTTCTGTAAATAGCTGCACCCCAGAGATTTTACACTGATTATGAGCCTTAACAGCGACCGACTGATGCAAGTTGAACACATTCAGCAGCTGCACCGAAACACCACACACGCTCCAGATGTCAGGGACTGACACAGCTGGAGGAGACCAGCACAAAGACGGGGAGAAGGGAGGGCTGCAGGGCCAGGAAGCTGGGACTGCAATCCCAAAGGAGCTGCTGAGGCCATCCCCCAGTGGTGAGGGTTGGCACGGGTTGCACCCACCAGCACAGCTTTTTGAGTACCCGCCTGCAGCCGCTGTGAAATGTCACCTCCCAAGAAGAAGGCAAAACAAAATGTCCTGCACAAGCTCGTGAGGCAAGGCTTGGGCACCACTGGCTGCTCCTGGTCAATGTCCCAAAGCACACAGAAGCCAGACCTGTGTGTTGCTGGCAGGGAAGGTGCCCCATGCCCACACAGCCCTGGGGCACCTGGCACTTGGTCAGGGCTTACTGCCACTGCAACACACCCCGGGACCTTTGGGCACAGCAGGGACAAGGGGACCGTGGCACACACTGCCTTGGATTCCCAGCTCAGGACAGGCTACTCCTGCTAAAAGCACCGAGCTGTCACCACCTGGGACAGAGCTCCTGCCCTTCCCAGCAGTGTCAGTCCCCGCTGGCTCTGCCCTGGCCATGCCCTCTCACCCACGGCCACCCAGTGAAGTGGCACAAAGGGGGCACAGCCTGTCTCCCAAGGGGCTCCAGCAGTCCCAAGGGTTGGCCCCAAGGTTTTAAACATGGCAGTGGTCACACCTGGGCTCGGGTGGCCTCCAGCACCGTGAAAGAGAGAGAAAGAAAGAATTCTGACGGCAATATAGGCTTTGGAGACTTTTACTCAGATAATCCTCTCCTAAGGTTGGCCAGCTGGCTTTAAAGGGAACAGACGGAGGAACATTACAAATCACTGAACCGATGGGAACCAAACACAGGGTGCAAAACTCCTCTCATACAAACGTTCCTTTTTAAATCCTGCCATGAAGATAAGCTCCCAACACTGCTCCCAGGCGGTGCTAGTCCTGGGAGATTTACCCAATGTTTATTCAATGCACATTTCTCAAAAACCCACATGGTACATCCAGCCAGGAAACCGAACAAACATCCATAATTTCCTTTGACACCTCCTAGCTACACTGCTCTGACAAAAGCAACCAGCACCATCCAGTACTACTGCATGCCAAAAAAACAAAAGAAAAAGAAAAAAATAAAAAAACCCCCCAAAAATCTCTGTTATCCCTGTTTCCTTACTAAACCCCTCCAACACAGCGAGCCAGGAAGAGGGAGGAATCACAGGCTAAACCAGCCAGATTCCATCAGCTGGTTAGGACAGCACCAATAATACCTCCTGGCTGTATACTTGGGAAAGACATGTAGGTGTTTCTATAGTCTACTTACCCAGAAACCTCAGGAACTCTCCCCTCTCATCCCTAAGGGAGATTCAAGACATTTGAGGTTTAACAGCTGCAACAAACAGCGTCCTCTTACCAGAGAAAATATTCAGGAACAAGATAACAAGAGACACGGTTACCGAAACAGGATGAAAACATGGAAAAAGCCTCTGGGGTCTAAGTGCTGCCCTAATGACTGCAGACTGCTACTCAGAAAAATCTGAATTCAAGTATACAGCTCTCATCACCACTTGCAGATCAAATAGCAATGGCAAGATGCAAATCTTGCTGCCTGCAAAAGAGGTAATCTAAGACACCATTTGTGAGCAACCCGCTAGCAGTGCCACAGCCCCTGCAAACACAAAGAAATAAAAACCTGCAGATGCCCTTGATCTTGCATTCATTCCCCAGTAGATTACTGTGCTGAACCCAAACATCACCACTTTAATGTCTGGAGCAGTTGAGGGCACAGTTATTATTACACATGAAATAGCAAGGGTATATATTCTCTATTCAAATTCGATTGCAGACATGGCAGATGGGTTAAAAAGATGAGTTAGAAGGAAAATAATGAGAACTATTCTCTTTAAAATAGTTTTAAGACCAATATCTTATTTATTTCACAGCCAAGAGGTAAAGCAATTCTACAAAGCCAGCTCAAAATTAGCAGATGTATTTTCCCTTCACACTAGAAAAGAATGCAGATGCTAAACCTATTATATAGACAGTGAAGTGTCATCAGAGCAAAGAAGGCAAAAATAGCTAAGTTATCTGTAAGATGACTAAGCAAATGGATTTTCAAAAATATGCTTTCAGATACGACACCCTTTTCTTAGAGCTGCATACATCCGTTTAGCTTTGTTAATTTCTCGATTCTTTCTTTTGATAATTTATTTTTAGCCTCCCACTAGCATACTTCCCCAGAAGCCTCACTTCACCCTACCCACACTCAAGATTCGCATCCACATACGGAGGATGATTTAGAAACGATGCTGATCACCCCAGTAACTATGGAGAATCTCTACTGCAGCACTTTTAAGATCACGTACATGCATTTCTTTTACATCTGTCCATCCACTGGGAATCTGGATTCCTGCTGTCTCCTACCCTCATTTCTACATCCTCTTCATCATCCCCACCCATCTCAGGGGTCTTCACAACTCCACTGGCACCTTCTAGGACTGATGAACCCTCCTGTTCTGACCATTGCTCCTATCATTTTTGCAGGTAAGAAACAGCCCACCTCTTTTCTAGGCCACCACCAGTGCCAGGAGGAGAAGGCTGCTTCATGCCACCTTAGAACAGCAGTGGTTAGAGGAATGTGAGCAGCAGAGCCAGGTGCTGCTTCTGCAGCTGGGTGGAGGCCACATTCCCCAGCACATCTCTACCACGTGTGCTGCCAGCAGCCAGGTTTAGAGGCTGCTGGTAGCAGTTATGGTCATGCTCCTCTGCACATCTTCCACCAACACCCAGCTATCTCTGCAAGGAAATTTGCCCTTTCCTCAGATGACATCTCTTCAGGGACTTACTTGGCACCCACATGACTGCAGCCTCTGGTAATCTACATTTCTGAGGTAACAGCAGGACTTGGTGCTTGGCCAAGCCTCCCACTGAGTCATTTTTCTGCCACGCCAGAGCCCTGCATATGGCTCCGCTCTGACACTTCCTCATGGAGGGAAGGGTACCCTGAAGAGGGTGATGAAACATTGGAACGGGCTGCCCAGGGAGGTGATGGAATCAGCATCCCTGAAGTGGGGCGGTGTCCATCACCACTGGACACGGCACTCAGTGCCACGCTGACACGGTGCTGTTCAGTCACAGCCTGGACTTGATGACCTCAGAGGGCTTTTCCAGCCTAATTGATTCTGTGATTCTGAGGCAGCTCCTGCTGCCTGCCCTGTCTGCTGCCAGGAACCCAGCCCTCAACCTCCAGGAGCCAAGCACAAAGTTCTGGGATCCCCTTCCCAGCAAGCGGACTTCCAAGGCTCAAACCCATTACACTGAGATCATTAGGGTGCTCTTAGTAATGTATCGCAGTGGATCTGCTAGAGCAGCTATCAGGCATTTGACACACAGCAAATCCTTTCTCACATGCACCTCCCTCCTCTCTACACCCTCCCCCAAAACAAGCCAGCCTAAAAAAACAAGGGGATCCAGGTGAGAGCCAGAAGAAGGGTGACAATAGCTTAACAGGGGCAAGCTTGTGAGAAGAGGTGACAGACCTCTTTGAGATCAGCCCCTCACCTCCCCTACACTACCCCATGCTGCTCAGGGCAGTCTCAGACAGCTTTCCCCACTGTTTCCAGGAGGAAACAAACCTTCTTCCCACCACACATTTGCAGCCACATTCTTCCCTGCAAAGACTGAAAGAAAAAAACCAATCAGCCCAAACACCAGAGCCAGGCACAAATCATTAAATCATATTATTATCAGAATAACCACTGAGTAAGTTCTGCCCTTCCTTTGCTTAGCAGCCAAAGGGTAGCATCTGCAGAGGGACCCTGCAGGCACAACTGGACAATTCAAGAGGAGTGGATGAGGTGTAAGAGCAGCAGAAAACAGGAAATAAAACCAAAAACTAGACATATCAGGCAAGACTTATACATATAAAAGAACCAAGACAAGGTCCCTCTATGTTCTAATGATGATCTGAGATATCACCTCCGAACACATCTCTCCTCACATGTAAGCAAGGGGAAGAGATGGGATAAAAAGCAACGTGAGATGAGAAAAGCATGTTCTGATATCTAAATCTGAAGATGAGCAGGTAGATTTACACCCTCCTTGTAGCCCTTTGGACTCTGGACAACTTTTGCCCCTGTGCAGTACAGGTATCTGAGGCTGGACTCTGAGTCCTACTGGCAGGACAGGCACCTGAAGCTGATCTTGTTCAAGTCCAACTCACTTAGAGCAGAAAGGAGTGAAGTGCTTGGCGAACTTCATGCATTTGGCAGCTCCACGCTCGAGATTAGATTTAACTGCCAAGCAGCTCATGGCATGGGGCTGATTAGACCTAACAGCTCCTGAGGTGCCAGCGACCCATAGATTAATTGTGCTGCTGTAGCACTGATGGCTGGGATGAATCACAGCAGCTCCACGTTACAGTCACACGGGCTGTGCCCCCACGCTCGGCAAGCAGAGCTCTCATTCACGTAGGATAAGCAAGAGAGCTTGTGCAGGTAAGTAACATCACAGAGCTCAAAGTAAAAATCAATTTTCTTCTTTTTCTAACACCAAGAGTGAAATCAATCAGGCCATAACAATCTCCTCCATGCCACGTTTTCTTCCATGAATAAGAAGAAAGGCAGCCTGTTTGCTTACGCTCAGCAAGCGAGGCCTCAGCCCTAACGCTGCATATTTCCCTCCCCAAAAGATCCCATGACACCTTTTAAGCCACTCTCTCTACTTCAAGCAGCCAAGAACACAGACACAGTGACTTGCCTACAATCATATCACAAGTCAGAAGAAAGCAGTGGAATTTGCACGCTGTGACTCCTGCTGCAGGCGCCGGATAACCCTGCAGGCATAAAGGTCAAACCCTTCAGCAGGAGCCCTCAAGATATTGTGTGCAGGCCACAAGCAGCCAGCAGAAAGCTGGGAGATGGCACCATGCCAGGCCAGCTTCTCCTGGTATCCATGTCCCTCCTTGGAAAGAGCCTGAGCACCTGGCAGGGCGGTTAAGCACTCATCCCACACAAGAGAGAGCAAACATCCCTCCTCTGTAATGGGATTAGACAGTGGAGCAGGAAAACGGGGACCTCCAGGAGAGGAAAGCAAAGCTTGACAGCATTTTCAGGAGGGTGGAAGGAGCTGAGGGACTGCATGAGAGGGGAAGGAGCAGATAGCACTGAGTCAGGGAGATGAGACGACATGATATGGTGAGAGGGGGCAGAGCCCTTTGAGAGCACACCGGAGATAAACGCATTCAGATAATTGCTCAGAACAGAATAAATATTGCTAAGTACTATAATTACCTCCAACACTTTACAAAGCTGTACGAAGAAACACGACTAGAAGAGAGGCTGCCGCACAGATGCTTGTTGGGAAGCTCCTATTTCAAGCTATCAAGAAGGAACCAACAAGGCCTGACACCCAGGTTGGTAATTTCAGCTTGGCAGGCAGCCAGAGCAGTTTGGCTGGATCCTAGGTACTGGGTAACTCGAGTTAATAAGTGCCAGATTCCAGCAGTATGATTTTCCAGAGTATTGAGCTTCTGGATGACTTCTGGCAACAAACAACTGCCTTCTCATACTCATACTCAAGGTCCAGCTGCCCTTTTCAGAGAGATTTGGAGGAACCTGGGCAGATTCCTACACTGATGGTGCTGATGCTGAATGGAGGCAAAATGATTAATCAAAGACGAAAAAAGCCCGATTTATCTAAGCACCCAAATCTTAATAACCTTGCTATCATGAGAGATCAGAGCTTCTTTCCCAAAGAAACAACCAAAATTCTGCTATTTGGGGGCTCAGTATCTCATCTTCAAGCCTCCATTTCTCTAAAAGCTTATGAAATCACCCATTTCACAGCAGCCTGGGTCAGTGCTGAGCTCCTCTCAAACATAGAACAGACATTTAGCACTACAGAGTCTGCTGAAAAATAAATCTACCTCATCCCCTGCTCCCATCTCCCTTTGACAAGCTTATCAACTTCCACACAAAACCCAAAAGCCATAAAAGTGACAGCAGGCCTCAGGCAGACACATCAGGAATGCAATGTGGGAGGAACAACCAAAAAACCGACCCCAAAAATCCCCCAGATGCACCATCCTTCCCTTTTATTCCCCCTGTAATCACAATGACTCTAGAAGGGAACTTATTTACTGGGAAGCAAAACTATCAGCTTCTGTGAGCAGAGTAGGGAACACCAGGCAAATGACAGCAATTCCAGACTCATGCCACTAGTTAAAAACTCCCTAAAAGTTAGCAGTGTCACAACAGCTATCAAAAATCACCTCCAAACACATCAGAGCCTGATGAGCTGTTTTGCAAGGGGCAGAAAAACACTACCCACCAGAGCAAAGCAAACAACTGGTATTATTGAAATGCTTGACAGAGCTAATGGCTGTGCAGCTGCCCCAGATGCTGCTCTGGATCCCAACTGGGACAACTTTGTCACCAGAAACTGCACTGCAATCTCCTCATTCCTGCACTTCAGCGGCAACCTCACCCCTTCCTGACCAGCAAAGTCTTAAGTCTGCCAAAATCAGAGGAGACAGGAGAAGTGCTAGATGATTTGTCAAGTCCCAGATGGAATCAGTATCTTGTTTGGAAAGAAGTCAGCTAAGAGGAGTGGTTAGTACACTGCTCAGGAACAAGACAAATACAGACAGATCCTCACTTTCTGAGTTTCTTTTGTACTCGGGAGTCTTTGACACTTGAAAAGCTACAGGCCTGCTGTCAGGCCTGGCATTGGGCAAGATCAATCCTTCAGTGCCTGCTCTCCCCTGTCTTTCTTACCAGCTGGGTTCTTCACCTTCCTTCTCCCCCTAATGCTTCCCCTCGGCTCATCTTTTTTACAGCCTGGAGAAGGCTCCAGGGACACATCACTGCAGCCTTTCAGTACTGAAAGGGGGCTTATAAAAAAGATGGAGAATAACTTTATAGACGGCCAGACAGTGATAGGACAAGGGGGAACACTTTTAAATGAAAAAAAAAGGGGAGATTTAGATTAGATGTTAGGAGGAAATTCTTAACTCAGAGGGTGCTGAGGCACTGGAACAGGCTGCCTAGAGAAGCTGTGGATGCCCCATCTCTGGAAGTGCTCAAGACCAGGTTGGATGGGCCCTGAGCAACCTGGTGTAGAGGGTGGCACTCCCCACCATGGCAGGGAGGAGGTGTGGAACTAGATGATCTTTAAGGTTCCTTCCAACCCAGATAATTCCATGAGTCTGTGATCCTTTTCCCACTCCTCCACTTTACAGTGCACCTTGTCCCTCCCTGTGTGTGGATCACTGCCCAGTAAGAGCTGGAAATGGACCTAGAAACACCAAGGAGCTACCAGCACAGGAGTAAAATCAGGAAAGAGGAGCCAGAGGTGGGTTCAGGCAGTGGTTTCAGCCAGAAACTACAGATAAAACACTAAGCAGGACAGAGCAGCCTCTGTCAGGGGCTGGTAACACTCACAAGAGTGGCTGGATCAAACACTGGGCTCACTGGAGAGGGGAGTAACTGGTCACACATCCTTGGACCCACAGTAACGAGGCCCTGGGACATGGAGCAGGCTCCTCCCAGCAAACTGGGGAACCCAGCCAGATGAACTCGCCGTGCCCTCCGGCCACCCACCTCTGCAGCACCCTTCTTCCCTTAGGATCCCACAAACATCTGCAGGACCACATGAAAAACAGATCTACTTTCCTGTCGCACACACACAGAGTATTTACTGGGTTTGCCATGTCAGCTTTGAGATCAATCAAGTCCCTCCAACTGGTCCTCACGTGAGCACCCTGACCTGCACCCTCCCCTGCCTGCCACACCAGGCAGGAACCAGGCTGGAACATCTCCTTTCAGGAGCATCCCTGCTCTCTGCCATTTGTTTAAGCACTGTGCACCAATGGTACGAGTCCTGAGTGTCAAAGCCTTTCCCTTTGCAAAAAAGGCTTCCCATCACTTAGCTGAGATGGTCTGGTTTTGTGCTCAGGTCCAATTACTTACTGAAATGTGACTTCACCAACAGTCGGAAAGGCAAGGCTTCCTCTTGTCTCATGGCCACTTGCTAATTAAACCTAACAAGAAAATCTTACCGACTTACATCATTTGAAACATGTTCCTGGCGGAGACAGGGTGAGCAACAGGTTAGAGCTGGATATGACATGGATGCACAGACACCCCAGGCCCACCGAGGGCAGCTGCAGACTCAATTTCCTTGCCTTGCGATGTGATCAAACCCAGCTTTGTCAGGAAAGGCTCCATTTTAGCCTCTCCACGGCTGATAAGAAACAGATGCTAAACGTTTCCTAATATTCGAACGAAAGAGAACTATTCCTTAAGAAGATTTTATACGACTAGGAAAGAAATACCAATATAAAAATGGAGTCAAAACCCATTTAGCAGGTTATCATTAAGAAGCATTTAGGAACTTCAAAGCCAGTGGCAAATCACAATACAGCAGTTTTCCAGACACTGGCTGGAGGGCCTAAACGCCCTTGATACCAGTAGACAAGTCAAATCACGAGTTGAGGAACCCTAGCAACAATAAGAAACCCCCATTGTGCTCAAAAATCTTCTCCTTCCTTTCAGGTGATTTTCTTGGTGTTTTAAGTTCCTGGGCAGGAATCCTGCAGCAGTCCTGCAGACTGCTAACTATCAAACAGCAAAGAGCACTCTTTCAGGTTACAGCACTCTGATCACCCAAGGTAAACTAATGAAAACACCTCTGGCTTCAAACTAGACTATAACATTTAAATCAGTGACAGAAGCCATGGCCAGTTTTGTACAGATAAGAAAAAAACCAAGAAAGACCAAAAGAAAAAACTTTGAAATATTTATTTTTTTCAAAAAAGGCAATTTCCTGGTTAAAAAAAACACTCAACAAGCCTCCCAACACTGAAGTGATGCTCTCCCTATGACCGTCTCTCTCCCATCCCCTTCCCTGTGGTCTGCAGCACTGTTTATTCTGCCTTTCACTTTATATAATGGGTCTGGTAGAAGTGTTCTAAGTACACATTCGATTTGCAATAAAAACTGCTTTAATAAAGACATCTAACTTGACGGAAGGTCAACTAAAAGACAGCAATTCGCGTAAACCAAAACCTCCTGTGTAAATAAACAGGACCTGCAGGAGCCTCAGGATGTCAGACAGTCTGGCCAAGACTGCAGGGAGGGAGTCTGCCCACGAAGAATTACATTTGGGGACACGCAGGAGCGGAGCCTGCCAGCCTGGCTCTGAAGGCTGCCTCCCACCTTGGGGACACCCAGAGAGCCACCTCTGAGCACGAGGCAATGGCCAGAGCCATCTGCAGAGCACGTTCCAGCAAAAAGCAGTGTCCCAGCCCACCCCAGCACGCTGGGGATGGGTCCAGCTCCGGCACTGCACCCCACAGCGATGCCAAGGCAGCCAACACAGGCGCGAGGGCAGCGGAGCTGGCTGGCAGGACGGAGCCTGCGGCGGAGCACTCGGGGCAGACGCAGATGGAGACAGCACAGCCTTGGCCACTGCTGCTCACAACGCATCGAGGAGCAGATGAGGCGCCAGCAACGCTCCTGGGCTGCGAGCTGCGGTGAACAGAAACAACCCCAAAGCCCTGTGTGCAAACACCCACTGCGCTGTTTTCTCCACGTGTTCCCCTCCAGCCAAGCAGTCCTCAGGTCTACTGCACTTAAATTGGTGTGTCAGCCTCTGGCCCCCACAGCCCGTGTGCCCGGGCAGGCAGCAGGGGAGCAGGAGGGTGCAGGAGCAGAACTCCTGAACGGCAGCCAACTGCACACTGCTGCCTCCCAGCCAGCACCCCTGGAAAGATCATCCGGAAAGATCATCCCTTCCCTCTCCAAGAGCCACCCTGGCATGGGTATTCCACTCTAACATGCCATTTGCAAGCGAGCTGCAGTTTCCAGACCCTACGCATGCTCTGCTCCCCTCTAGGAATCGCAAATAAATCACCAATTACTATGCATGAATAGAGAGAGGAAGAGGGTAATGAGTCTATGTACATATATACATATGCAATGTTTGAACACAAAGAGCCGTAAATTGCATTCACAGGTGGTATTCTGGAGACTGCAAGAGACTCGAAAGCAGAACTATTCATAAACCAGTCACTGACATGAATGAGCTCAGCGTTCCCCAGAAGCCTATTGTGTTTCCTATATATTACACTATAAATATGAGGAGTATCAGACTTTGCATCCGTGCAAAAAAAAAAAAAGGAGGTAAATCTTGCAACTACACATAGGATTAGCACTGGCTGGCACAAGTATTAATGGTCTCATTGCTGCATGAGGATTATTTACAGCACTTGCTCTATTTTCCCATTTTGTACTTGCTGTGATGAAGTGCCACTTGTTTAAAGAACCCTGTAACAAACATTGCAGCAAGAAGGGGGAGAAAACAGCAGAGATCTACAAATGTTACACCCACATCCCAGATGTGGGTTTTCAGACCCTGGTTTCACAGTTACTCAGATTTTGGTAGGTAGTTAACACTTGATATGTTATATTAAATCACCCACCATCTCTTTCCACAACCACATTTCCTCCTTCAGTGATTTTAATCAGTTTCCAGAAGGGGAAGGAAAGAATGAGTTGCATTTCTTTTTCTGCATATTTGACCCATGGTGTCTTATCCCTATATTCTAGCATTAACAACACTCATTTGGAAAGCAACAGCCCTTTTCTAGTCAGTCACATTTATGTTACAAAACATGCATTTCTACTCGACTAAGTCAAATGACGTCTCAGTTTTACAAGGGGTAACCTAAAGCACTTCGGTGTGACTTGTGGCTTGGAGGCACTGTCACACACCTCCAGCTTTATTAAAACTGGCAGCTGGACAAATGCAGAGCAACCAGCTCGAGAAGTCCAGGTGAAAAGAAGGAAAAGTAACTCCAGGCACACACGTGGCACACATCCTACCCTTAAAAACAGCCACTAACTAGATATGTCCATGGGTTTTGGGGACCAATGAAAAGCAACCGATCCTCCGAAGCGACAGACGACAGCAGCTCGTCCCCCGGGGAGGATCAAGGCAGTTTTAGGTCAAACGCAGAAAGGTAATTCCCGTAAGCAGGGGGCCGGGGCGGCCTCGGCAGCGGGCAGGGCTCCGGGGGAGCACCAGCGTGGGGTGTGCAGCGCAGGGCCGGCGGGTCCCAGCGGCGAGGAGCCCTTGGCATGGGGAGGGATGCCCCCGGCAGGGAGAGGGATGCCCCCGGCAGGGAGAGGGATGCCCCCGGCAGGGAGAGGGATGCCCCCGGCAGGGAGAGGGATGCCCCCGGCAGGGAGAGGGATGCCCCCGGCAGGGAGAGGGATGCCCCCGGCAGGGAGAGGGATGCCCCCGGCAGGGAGAGGGATGCCCCCGGCAGGGAGAGGGATGCCCTCTGCTGCTCCTCCGCCGCAGCAGCTGGGCGTGCTCCGGAGGGAGCGCGCACCGACCCAGGGACCCGAGCGCTCCATATTAGGAATCCCTAATCCCGAATGGTGCTATTGTTCTTCCACAGCGGCGATGGAGCGTGCGAAGCCAAGGCTGTGCCCTTCGCCTACACCCATCTTGCGGGCTACGACAGCCTCCCTGCACGCACGGAGCAAAGGCACCCTGGATAAACTTAGCTCGGAGATGGCTTTTTTCTTCTTCCCAGGGAACCCAAGGAGGCAAGCTAGTGGTTAGGGGAAGTTTGAACCATCTCCAAAACCATTTCAAAGAGTTCGCTGTCTCTCTTTGCCGAAGACAGGCAGAAAAAATCACCCTCCCCTCCACCCCACCAAATTACAGACGTGCAAGCATGACTGCAATTCTAGCAGAGATCTTGTTTCCAAATTGGCAGAGCAGGTATGTATGTGACAATTCTCAAGACAGTAAAATTGCCAGCCCTGCCGCTTCTTTCCCCAATAGCTTTAATGCCAGCAGAAAATCATACCAATGAAAAGGCAAATCAAAACAGCTCCGAGGCTGCTCTGTACATACACAGGCAGAAAGCAGCGTGAGGGTGCCGTGCTGTATTTTCCACAAATGCTCCTATCAACTCATCAGTACTTAAGCCTCGCACATTGGTCTGCAGCAAAAAGCGTAGAGGCGTTTTAACTGCCTTGTATTCTGCTTTTCCCAAATTTGTAGGAAGGAATCTCCCACAGCATTCCCACATCATCTCTCACCCAGCGCTGGGATCCCAAAGGACTCCACAGAGCTGTGTACAGTCATCCCCGGGGCAGGCACTTGTGGGACGGGACCAAAGCACACGGTTAGCGGTCCAGGGGTTCAAAACGCCGGCAGAGAGAAGGGACTGCAGGAGGACTTCGAGAGGCAGCACAGAGCAGTCAAACTGCATTTCACGGCAGCAGGGTCTGCCTTTCCCCTGTACATTTCAACGCGCTCTTCGAGAGCCAAGCAGAGCACTTTGTTTCTGCAGCCTACCTTACCCCAGGCATTTTCTCCGCTTTCATTGTGCAAGCTCAGCACAGATCCGTGTAACTCCCTATCCTTACGGTTCCCCTCCGAGGCACGCCCCGACCCCAGCAGCAGCCCCTGGACGCCCGCTCGCCTCCCCAAGTTGCAGCCGGAGCCCGCCCGGAGCCGCCCGTCCCCTCTGCTCCCACGCCGCGCCCCGGGGCGAGGAATGCTCACCGGGGTACTGCGGCTGGAGACGAAACCCTGGTTCATTTTATACATATACATATATGTACATATTTACGGTTTGTTATTTTTTTCCGCCACTCCCACAGGAGCAGCGCGGGCAGTGACAACTCCTGGGGACAGGCGCCCGGCATGACAAGAGCCAATCCTCCCGCACGCCCCGCCACGGACTGCGCCCACCGCGGGTCCCGTCCCGTCCCGCCCCACCGGGGGACCCCCGCGCTGTCCCGTCCCGGCCCTCCCCTCCCGGCCGCGCAGGGGCACTTACCGAGGAGCAGCAGGGAGGCGAGCTGCGGCCGCAGGGTCCGCATGGCTGCCGGGGCGCGGGGCGGCAGCCGCCCTTACCTCCCGCCGCGGGGCGCCGCGGGGCGCCGGCTCCCGGGGCAGGCGTCGCGCCGGGCCCGGCGGCACAAAGGGAAGGCGGCGGGGCCGGCACGGGGAGGCGCCAAGGCGGGCGGGGGCATCGCCCCCGCAGCGGGGCGGCCGCCGCGCCTCCCCTCCGCGCCGACGGCTCCCGCGGGAGAGGCAGGAGGAGGGCGAGAAAAAAGCGTCTCCTCCGAGGGGCGGAAAAAAAAAAGAAAAAAAAAGAGCGCGGGGAAGGTGCGGGAGAGAGGAGGAGGCGGGAGGGAGCACTAGCGACAACAAAAAGACCCCACCCCGCAAAGTTACAAAAATAAGCGGGGCGCCGCTCCCCCCGGCTTGCCCCGGCCCGCCGCGCTCACCTGCCCGCCCGACCCGCCCGCTCAGCGCCGCCGCCAGCGCGGGGTGCCCGGCGCTTCCTCCGCGCCGCCAGAGCCCGCCCCCGGCCCGCCCCGGCCCGCCCCGGCTCCCCCCGGCCCGGCGCGCCCCGGCCGCCGCTGCCCCCGGCGAGCGGCGCTGCTGGGACGGCGCTGCCGAGCGCGGTGGCGTCGGGATGGTCGCGGCGTGGGGCTAGGGGTCGTGGAGGAGCTGCAGGGATAAACTGGGTTCCTTTGTTTTAAGGGGAAAAACAAAAAAAAAGAGAGAGTCCTCGGGCGCTCCTCAGAAAGCCGGCGTCTCGGGACATGGTATAAATGCGCCCTTTTGTTCCCATGCGAACCAGAAATAACAGCGGGGCTTTTCAAGTTTGGATCAACTCATGACAGTCCCGCCGCGATGCGGTGTTGCCGAGACCCGAATCCGGGGCTGGTGTCAATGCCAGGTGGCCAGATGTGAGCCCTCCCCATGTGCGGGCACCGCTGCGCTTGGGATGCTGCCCAGTCAGTCAACACCACAGTGTGTCAATGGCAGGATCGCACGAGAAGTACATCCAGGAAACACTGAGATGCATAAATATGGCAACACCAGGGACAAGGGGCTGAGGCTGTTAGTAAATAAAACGAGAATGAGAAAGCCCTTCTCAAGGGTACAGACGTTCAAATTTCCTTCCAAGTGAAATTCCTAGTTGCTTGTTTGCTTACAAAAATAAGCCAGAAGTGACAGCAAGAGCAGAATGAGGTACCCTCCTAGAGCTCCCATCCTGCAAAGATCCTCTGCAGGAACCCTTCTGCCTACATACGGAGTGTCCCCAGTGAAGTGTTGGTGATGCAAATGTAGAAACCCAACCCTTTTATGCCACAGAAAGGCAGAAAACAGCACAAACCCAAGCTGTCTAATAAAAGATGCCAAGTCCTTAGAAGCTGTACCCAGCAGAAGTCAGAAGCTGTCTGGATTACCATATGGACTTGCTTCCCAACGTGGCTGTCATGGCAGATGTGTTGGTAGCCAGCTCCTAGTGACCCAGCAAATTCTGTTTCTGCAGGCTAATAATGTTAAGCGTGCCGTTTTCAGAGTGGGAGGTTTAATTTGAAGCTTTGCCACGCTCTCTGAGCAGAGCAACCGAAGAACAGAATAACCAGAGATCTGGGAGAGAAAGGGTTAGTGTTGTACTTGCGCTGAAAATGAAGCTCACGCTTTGGCCCTTAAGCTTTAATTGCATCGAGACTGCCTTCAAGTGAGACTTGGAAAAGGAACAGAGGTGTTGATAAGGGTTCACAGAAAATACCAGTCTATTTGGCTTTTCTCTTAGGTGATTTGAGGACTGAAACGTCATCCACTGTAATATTGCTCAGCTTACCCAATATTTGTCACATTTGTCCTATTATAAGTCCTCATGGACAAGTCTGTGAGTATTCGGAGCAAGAACCGTGGAGCTACCTCGAACCTTTAAAGGTCCAACACCTTTAAATTGGTGCAGGATAAAGATCATTTACTCTTTTGCTTCAAAAGATGTATAGCTAGAGAAATAAATAATAGCAAAATGAAAAAAAGGGCAAATTAAGAAATATAGGGCACAGGCAGGATAAACTCAATAAAAAAGGAAGTAGAAAAGCTTTGTGATACACAAGATGGTTTTTCTAGATGGCAAGGGATAGAGACCTCAGATTCATGACATTCCTATGTGGACACATTATTTCCATCTTCAGATGAAGAGACAGAGATGAAAACACTGGCATGATTCAGGTGAGCTCACGGGACAGGTCAGGGACAAGTCTTGGCTCTGAATACATCGCTTTTGCCAGTGGAGCCTGTTGGAAGATAATTCAAGAAGAATTTATGTGAATTCTTGCTATTTTCCAGGCACTACGTGACTTTATAGCACACAAGCCTAACAGGAGCATAAAAATGCCCTGCAAAAATGTTATCAGAGATTCACTAAACTCCCATCCTCTTCTCAGAGCTCTTGCAGACTATTGCATTAATCCATAGTAACAATAAAAATATAAAAAGACCATGGAAATGACATTATAGCATTATAAGATTAATCCAATTCCAGTCAAATTAGATTATAATAAGAACTGTGTGTGCTGAAGACTATTAATGGGAACCTGTGTTTCAAGAGCTCCATCACCTTTGCATGTGTTCTCCTCCCTGACCCCAATAATAAAAATAGCTCGGTGTTCATGAGAGCGCCCTTCTTCAGAGGACTTCACAAACACCTTCCAGTCCTCTGGGGAGAGCATCGCCCTCACTTCTGCATCAGTGGAGAAACTGAGGCTCAGGCAGGACAGCTTTCTCTAGGTCAGGGGGGCAGGCAGCCCTCCCTCGAGCTTGGCTCTGGCGTTTCAGGCTCGCATGGTGGGGCTCTGACTCCCTGCGGATGTCTGTCTGTCCGTGCGGTTGAGTCACACGGCTGAATGGAAATGAGCACCACAGCCTCCTCAGAGACAAAACCCTTTCAAGCACAAGGTTACCGTGAAGCAGCTTTCCAGGAAGACAGATCTGGGCTGCCTTGTTCTCCCAGCACAACTGAGGCATGCAGGAGCGCCGTCCTCAGCAGCAGCCGCATGGTTTTGGTCGGGCCCCGCGGTTGCTCTTTGGCCGTGGGGCAGCTGTGAGAGCTGGAGGCAGACAGGCGTGACTCGAGCCATGCTGATGAGACACTCGTCGGGTCACAACCCACACTGCTGTCTTTGCTGGTGCTCCATCCCTGCCAGCAGTGTGCTGGGACCTGCTTCCCCACGGCTCGCCTCGGCAGCGGGAGAAGGGGGAATGATCCCACGTGGTGCCGCTTGCTGGGCTGCTCAGTACTCCTACCGAGTCACAGGCACTTCCCATGCCCCTGCCTTTTCCAGCAGGAGCACAACCACCGGGTGCCTGAGCAAGAGGCGAGACTGGGAGGCTGCTTTGTGGCCGAGGGCCGTCAGCGTAGATGCATCCCAAACCTCTGGATTGCCAGAGGCTGCTGTAATACAACAGCTGTGACTGAGAGCTGCGTCCTTCGCCCGAGGGAAGCAGAGTGACATCAACATCCAGACTCCGAACATGCTGCTCACCCCATGTGCACAGGCTTCCTGTGGCCCTTGGAGGGGCAGTGAAGTTAAACTCTTGTCTGGCCCTCAGAGAAAAGAGTTTGGCTGAAATGCAACTTATGTACGTTACGGAATAGGAATGCTGATCTTTTTTCACGACAAAACACTGCACACCCTCAAGTCTGGACCCAGTGGGGATTTACCCTGCTCTCCTGATTAGCAGGTAGGAGAAGAAACAAGGCACAGAGCAGATTTACAATCCCTAGATTTTAAAGCAGGCAGTAACCTGGGTGCTAATGGTAACAAACTATAGCAAAAAGAGGGACTGGACTCAACAGAGCAAGGCAGGAGACTTGTGACTCCTCCATAAATCAGGAGAAATTATTTTCTTCCTGTAGGAGAGGGAAAGAGATCATAGGGGGTGAAGAGGAGGGGGAGATTCAACTGCAGTTGCATGAGTGACTCTCTCCCTGAGGGCAGTGACTTGGGCCAGAGCTGGAGAACAGAAAAGACTGCATGGCTCAAAGCCAGGGGGCTGTATCTGCATCCCCCTTCTCTCAGAGACCACCTGAGCATTTCAGATTGAGCAATCAGAGTCAAACCATCCAGAAACAGAAAGCACTTTAAACAAAATCGTCCTGTGTTATTTGCCCATGATCACGCAACACAATCCACAGAACTCAGGGTCTTAAGCCTGAAGATGTGCTTGGGGGAACATCACAATTGGGTTAAAGCTCCTCTGCCACATTGGGAAAGGGAAAGGAGATACACCTAGAGCTTTGGTCTGAAATGGGGAGGAATGGCCAGAGCCATTTCTTTTGACAGAATCATTGCCTAAAACATTTTCTCCAGACCTTATTTACACTGTGAAGTTTTGAACATCAGTTTCACCCAGAGGAAAAAGAAGATATTTATATTTAATGGCCAACATTTAAACTCCTTTAAAATGAGCTGAGAGGTTACAGTTGGAACAGAAAGAAAACCCTAACTGCCCTGGCACAAAGCAGCACTGCTGCCATTGCAGGGAAGCTGGCATCTAACGAGACTGAGGTTTTGGGTTTAACTCAGACCAGATTGCACCCTAGGACCTGTATGCCAATCCATGGATGGCATCAAGGCAGTTCCCAGGAAGCCCCGTGGATTTGAAGGAATTCCCATTTGTGTGCCTTGGGAAGATGGATGAGGAGAGGGAGAAGGAGAGAGAACGAGAAAAAAACCAAAAACCCTGTGTAAAGATAGATCGACACATTTCCAGATTTTCAGGACATCTGTCAGCAAGCCCCAGAGTGTATGGCAGCTAATCCCTTTGCAGATTTTCTTTTAACTGTTGCTTGACAGAAGAGTATGCCAATTTTTTTCATAAAAGTACCCACGTCTGATGTTGCACTCAGCCTGAGGTTATGATCTATCTGCAAGGAAAAACATTATACTACCACCTTGGGAAATAACATTAGGGAAACATCTCTCCGAGAAACACACAGCAGCTTCAAGCTTTGGAGTATGTGCAGAGTGAAAGATGTTTCCTGAAGATGAAGAAGGCCAGAGGCAAGGTGGCTACCTGACTCCATACCTGCAGTTCTCCAACACCCCTGCTGGCTGCTGGATCCCTCCCAGGCTGAGCCAAGGCAGTGCAGGGGAGAGGGCTGGCGCTGCCCCGCTGGGCTGATGGTCAGCTCTGGCTTCAGCTCCCCTCTGGACAGCTGCAGGAGTCCTCCCACATGTCCCCTCCAGACACAGCTGGAGCATTAGTGCAGCTTGGTGAGCACTCTGCCAGAGCAAAGAGCTACAATAAGGCAAAGCTTTGCTTGCTCCTGGTTTAACTCTCACTGCTGTGTCCTGCGGCGTTCAGCTGTTGCATCCTTCGTCTCTGAGGACAGGCAGAAAGCAGCCCATAAGGACTGTTCTGTGCTGCAGTGCTGAAGTGTCTTGGTCCTGACATGGGCACGCACAAATTACAGGGGCAGGGCCCTCCAGGGCCGAGAAGCTGGGGCTCATTAGGCACAGATCACAGTGGCAAGGCCCCAGGTACTCCTTGGCAAGCTGCTGTGAGCTCTGCTCCACGGCCAGCCAGACCTGCAGCTGCTGCTGGGACCTTCCGAGCTTCTGCAGGCTCTGCCTGGAGTACACGCAGGAATGAACACACTGCTTTCCTGCTTTCTGATCCTACCCATCAACAATCAAGCTCAGGTCCCAGTTTTGTGCTGTTTTGCCAGTTCATTCAGACTCCTCCATGCTTAGAGAGAGTGTCAGAATAAGGCGTGTGAGTAAAAGGTTGACTCCAAACCTCACGATCACTGATGGAGCAGTTGGTTTATCTTTGTTTTCTTTCCACCCTGGGATGAAAAATGACATAGAAAAAGGGGCAAATGGACATTTCCATTATCAATTTCTTCACTGGCAACCAGAAAAAAATGGGTGTTTCAGCAGTAAAAAATGATAGAAGAAATCACCTTTGCCAAGTACACTTTCAGCCTCTCATCTCACAAGACTTTCAGTTCCTGGTTGCACTTCCCATTTTTCCACAGAATCATTTTTAGGAAAGAAGAACTATTTCTTGGCCCAATCTAACAACGTGACACTCTTTGGGTGTGTCTGAATTATTTCTAAACAGTTCTGGGCAACTGTACAAAAAAAAAAAAGAAAAAAAAAGAAAAAAAAGAAAAAAAAAGAAAAAAAAAGAAAAAAAAGAAAAAAGCAGTCTCTCAGCTGCTGTCATTTATCTTAAAACATTTCTTTCATCCAGTTAGCTATGATAAGCACTTTCATTGTTACTCTGGAAGAAATATGTTATCATTAGGTTTCAGAGTCCACACCTTCATTTCTGCGACTGCAGCCAATTCATACCTCTCTCAGTATTGGCCTGACAGCAAGGTAGCAGCTGATCCTGGAAGATATAAATTCTGCTAGCATTTGCTGTGGGTGTTGGTCACCTTAATGTAATAAAGAAATGGTCTGGGATTCATCTGAGAGGGAGAAGTCCAGGACACCATGCCCTTACTCCCACGACTGTTTTGCATTTTACATTCAAGAATCATTATAGAAACCTTGAAATATTCATGACATCAGGAATGAAAGCCCAGGAGTCTCACTTTCTACTGAGGTTCCTGAATGTTACATTACGAGACTCGGTCTCCTGTTTATCCCCCCACCACTTTCTTCTTTTTCTCCCTTAGCATTTCACCTCCCACTCCAAGAGCCTGCCATTCCCAAGCCCAGCAGGCTTGGCTATCTCCCTTCCAACCTGAACTGAAAGTACACAGCACAGGCAGCCAGATACCTTGCAATGCAGGCAGGCAATGAATGGCTTCTCCACTACACAGCAAATGACTAATTGCCTCCAACTTCTCAGCTCCCAGAGCCTCCCAAAGGAGGCAACAGGTTTTGTGCATTAGTGCTGCAGCCAGGTAATTTAAATTAGTCCACTGGCAGGGCAGGCACTGCCTCTTCTCCTTGCAATGAGCTATGATAGGAGCCTGGCCAGGCATCCCTGTGTCACCCTTACAAAGTGAGGGCAGGGCAGGCTGTGGATGGAAAAGTACACTTACATTTCCACAACAAAATGTAGTCAAAAATCCTCTCCAGAGGACCAGGAATGCCTTTTACCCCCTACACTGCAGTGTCACCTTAAATTCTGTGCAAACGAGAAACCATGTTGGGGACAGGGCACCAGTTTCAGTATGG
Source organism: Prinia subflava (assembly GCF_021018805.1). Taxonomy (NCBI): domain Eukaryota; kingdom Metazoa; phylum Chordata; class Aves; order Passeriformes; family Cisticolidae; genus Prinia; species Prinia subflava. The sequence continues at coordinate 1,008,220 of NC_086271.1, forward strand.
AGTGGGGGTGACCTTGGTTCCCAGCTTTCTGTCTTGCCCACATGACAATATCCTGCACCCCCAGAGGCACCATGCTGGGGGAGGCGAAGGGGCCACCCCGCTCCAGGGTTCCCTCAGCTCTCTCGGCTGAGCCTGATGGCAATGTGCTCATGAAATGTCAACTGCCAACACGGTTTTGTGCCGACTCTTCACTTCTCAGTGCTGCTTGACACGTGCTGAGAAGAGCTTTTCCATCACACAGGTCATGTGGTATTTGCTTCTCGAGAGTGAGGAAAAAATAACTTCCTGAGTCTGGAAGCTTCTTTGGTGTGATCCCCCTCTCTGCACCCTGTCACGTCTTCACGGAGGGCCTGGTGGGGGAGGAGGGAGTCCAGGGAAGCCCTCTGCTGCTGCCCTCCCCACACTCTGCCCCCTGCACCAGCAGCAGCTGCATAGATGGAGACGAAGGAGGCGCAGGGCAAAGCTGGGGGAAGAGGCAACAGGTTTGCAGGATGGTTATTGTCAGGATGATTTGCTGTCCTCAGCGATTTCCTGCCTGAAAGCAACTGCTGTGACTAAAGCTGGCCATGACACAGATGGTTACCAAATCCTAGGGATATTATCTTACTCCCACTTTTAAGTTGATGGAAAAGACAGATCAGGGGATGCAGCAGGAGAGAACTGAGGTCACGGGTTCCCCTGAGGCTGGACCCAGTCAGGGTCCCCTCACAAACACCCAAGAGATGCTGACTTTGACTTGCTGTCGCCAAATCCCCCTGGCCAGCCAGCAGGGACAGGTTTCCTTCTGCAGCTGGAGCAGTCCGGGTCATCCCACCCACGTGGAAATGGGATTTACAGCAGGGCTGCAAACTGAAAATCTGCATTGTTACTCCAGTAAAACGCACGCCAGGTTGCTTTGCTAACCTTCCATCACAGAGGAGCCTCTGTTGGAGAGATCCTTCTTCCCTAAGGGAGAAGGGGAACCGCCACTTGCCCTAAAAGGGCTTCTGGCTCCAGGCAGTGGAGTTCACCAGCTGCTTTTCATGAAAAGCCGTTTGCTCTGCTTTGTTTTCTTTCAAGTACTGCTTGAATTCCTCTGCAGGCACACGTGCCAGGCAGGGCTAATGCTACAGGGGGCACTTGGAGCTGAGGGAAGAGGGTCGTCTGCTACCTGTCCACCAGCCCCCATCCCAGGGGGGACAGCAGAAATGGCAGCAGTCAGCCCCAGCATGGGAAGAGGTCAGCCCAAGCCCTGTACTCTAACCTTACCTTTCCTCCTGGCTTGCTTTAGGATAATCAGCTGGATACTGCACCCCTCTTTGCCTTGGTTTCCACTCCAGCAGGAAAAAGTAACGCTCTCTGCAGCATCTCATGAATTTTCTGGCAAGCACCCCTGCCAGAAGGGGAAGAGCTGCCAGCACCTGTACTAGCATGTGATCTGGGATGCAAGGATGTAGAGACAGGTCTCACCTCAGAGGTCTGGGCAAAGCCATGAAAGACCAGATTTGATATCTTCATACTCCCAAAACAAACAAACAAACCCCAACAAAATAAACCACACACAAACCCCCTCAACCTCCCCCCAAAAACTAACCAGAAAAGATAGCCAAAGCACTCCACCAGAAATGGGATTTTTGGAAGTGTTTCGCAGACCAGTGACAGTGCCTGAGAAAGAGCAAGGCAAGAGTTTTGCAACCTGTTTATAAGCTAGTTCCACTTTCACCTCAGCCAATATAATGCCAAACACAATGGCATTATAATGCAAGTATGGTGTCATCTTGTTTCACAACTCACACGGAGGGATGGTCCTTAACGTTCATAAAAGGAAGCTTCCTTGTACCAACAGGACGTGAGTTGCCCTGCCTGTGATAATGAGGTGATTTTGGAAGCTGTCATAGCCCCTAGGAGAAAGAGGCAGAGATTTGGGTGGGGTGGAGGAGGGAAGAGGAAATGCCCTGATTCACAGTTATCGATTGGTAGGCAAAGCAACAGCAGATGGTTGTGGATAGAAGAGCATAAAGAAGCCATGAGGCAACGTTAGTCATCCTGATTAAGCCCCAAGAGTGTCAGCATTGGCAGTTATTTAGTTTACTTGTTTGTAGGCACACATGACAGGAACTTAGAGGAGATGTGAAAAGGGATGACAGCAGATGATTGTGACTGTCCTCAGCAGGCTCCTCCCTGGCAAGAACGGTCCTACAGGTACAGCCCAGCAATGCTTGTCTGAGCAACTGCAAAGGGAAGGCTGGCACAGGCCTCCCTGCCTCCCAGGAGAACAGGGAAGTTGGAACAGGGAAACCCAGGAACAGCTGAAGAGCTGTGAAGGCATGGGAAGTCAAGGCAAATGAGAGGAAGGAAAAAAAAACAAGCATGAGGAGGATGGTATTTGAGAATAATTTTGAGGAGTTTCTTCAAAACTCTCCAGGGAAAGGGCACAGGCCATTATGAGATGTCAGGGGTCTGGAGGAGACAAAACTGCACATCAGCAATACAGGACAAGGTTGTGGGGATGGGGAAGACAGCAAGGTAGCCAGGGTGGAAGGACCATTGGCCTGGTAGCCCTGAGTGCAGGCCATGGGGGGATTGTGGACAGGAACATTAGCATTGCTGAACTTGGGCTTTTGGGAGCCCTCCATAAAGAAACAACACAGAAACAGAATTAAATTCCAATTTGGACAGGAGAACGTGGATTTAAAGATGAGACACAGGTTGATTTGTGTTCAGCATAAAGATAGTGGTTGGACTTTTGTTAGTAGATGAGGCTGGACACCTCAGAGAGGTCCTGTTCTACCCTCTCAAAGAAGAAAGAGAACTGTTGAGGAAGGAAGGTGGAAATCTGAAGGATAGCAGGCTTACTTAATATTCACAACAACATTTCCACCTGATGTGCTCTGCAGGGCCTATGCTCAGAGAGAGGAGAAACTGAGATTGGGATCTGTGAGTTCCTATTTTATGGACCTTTCCCTCCCTTTCAGAGGAGTCAGGAGCAGCCTTGCAGCAGATACATCCTGAAAAGAACAGCAGCTATCCATCACCCTCAGCACACAGCAGCCCTACCTCTGCTTGGTGAAACTACCAGCCCTCTTGCAGGGCACACATGCACACAGCTCTGTAGGACAGGGCTTGGAACTGGATCTAGTGGGATACATGACAGGAAGAACTCATCACACTGAGCTCCCCTCCCATTTGCAGCACGGACCTCGCAGTCCTGCCAGACAGAAAGCAGCACAACTAGGTAGAGCTTCCCAGAAGGGAAATTACAGTCCAAATACGTTTTCTGTATAGGAAATCCAAAAGAAGGAGAAGAAGAAGGAAAAAAAGGAAGCCCTTATCTATATTTATAAGATGAAGCTTTTCCTACACGAATAAACCTCTTAACACAATTTTCTGGGCGCTGAGGTTATATATTTAATAGGTTTTTCTGATATCACTTTAAAGTAGATCACCACCATGCAATGACGCCTGCTGCACTCTTTTTCTGGCATCCTCACTAGCTCCCTTCACCCGTGCCCCCAGTAACTAGAGCACCGTGTGTTATTCTCACCAGACAGAGAGGATTTTTCCTTTACTTAGGAACTTCTCCCACAGAACTGCTCGGTCAACTCCCTTTTTTTGGCCCTCCACGCTTTCTTCTTTCCAACCCAACAAAGAACGGAGGAGGCACTCTCCAGAAGAGCAGGGAGAGCACATAGCCAACTGAAATCCTCCTCCTAGCTATTCCTTGGCATCCTGGGGGTGCAGGTCAGCTAGTCTGCCCTCGAGTGCAGATCATGGGTGGCAGAAGCACACACAGGCCTCCAGTCAGCCTCTCTGCAAACGAGAACCTGGCCTCATGCCATGGGCAGTGTGGCTAATACCTATATTGCACCTTTACAGAAGTTGATAGAGCAATGAAGAAAAGAAGCAGCTGCTTTATCAGCATTCCCAGGTGTCTCTGACTACCTCCTTATCCAGAGAACAGCTCTCAAGGCTGAGGAGCCTCTCCTGTGCATTGCTTTGGTGCCCTGGTGAGTACTGCAGCACAAGCATCCTTTCAAGCAAGGCACTACAAATTAGTGATGGACATACTAAAGTACACAAAGCAGTCCTGAAGAACTCAGCCCTGCAGGGCTGTCTCACCCCTCAGCCAAGACTACTTTGGTTTCCTTCTTCCAGAGCCTGCAGTTCTGCACTGCAATGCGAGGAGCACAGCTCTTCTGCCACGGCAGAAAATGTTGGTAGGAGTGATGTTAGCTGTAGGCAACCAAAAAGAGAGTACATCCATCGTGTTCACGGCCAGCTCTGTGGAGTAAGAGATTTGTAACCAGTACAGCCCTGCTTTCCACTTTTCAGACTTGGCATTTGGACTTTTGTCTAACCTCTTTCCCCCTCTTGCTACGTGGTCGGCAGAAGTTTCATTTTGTTGCTTTATTGTCTCTCAGCTCCTTATTAAATACAATAAGTTAAAACCACTGCCTTAACAGCCATCCCTCAAGAGGGAAGAAGTGAGCTACTGTGGTGTCAGTCCTGTGTTCCTGACCTAAGAGAAGAAAAATTGTGGGACTGCTCTCCTTTGCCTCTGCAAGGAATAAATATCTTGAACAGATTCTTGAGCTTTAGCTCGCTGTAGTCTTCTCACTGTTTCCTCCATTCACTTCCCACTCTTTAAGACAAAATAACTGCCTCTTCATCTAAAGAGATTTATCTATTCACTTTCGTGCATGGACAGAAAAAAACCATTTCTTCCCCCGCAACAATGCAGCTAACTCTGGGGTAGAGCTTGACAGCTATTTCACAGCACAGAAGGAGTGGCAGGGAAAATGCAGTTGTTTTTGCCTGCAGAGATGGAACAGCGGATTGGAATGGCAAAAACTGCAATTTAACTGGAACCTTGAGAAATCCTTCACGGTTTTCATAACTTAGCCCAAAGAAAAAAAAAAAAAGAGCTGCCTGTAAAGGCTGACTCGCCAAAGCAGAGACTGATTCAAGGGGAAGGGCTCTGTTCAGTGAAGTGCAACACTACCTACCAGAGCACCCACATATTCCTCAGAGGTCTTTCATCTGCCTAGTGAGTAAGCCCATTTCTGCTTACTTGTGAAAATGGGCACTCTCAGAGGCAGGAGCACCAGTGTTGCAGTGAAACAGGGAAGGTGTGGGTCACTGCTCCCTCACAGGACCCAGGTGCACCCCACACACAGCAGCCATCTCGTCTCACCTGATTACCCATGTGAGAACCGATCACAAGCGCTTTTTCTCCTGGTATCATATCTAACATATGCATTAAATAACATTTCCCTTTCCCACCTCCCACCATTTCCCTGCCTAAACCTGCTCCAAAAAAAATGAAAGCTTCAGCAGAACTGGATCTCCACCAGAGCTGGTTCAGGGACTGCCTCGCTGAGGGCACAGTAAGGTGAAAGTGCCGAGGAATCACAGCGATAAGCTCAATATAATTATGTGCTCAAGACATTACAGATAATTTGGGGCTTCTGAGCTTCAGACTATGCAAAAGCAAATCATCTCTACACTGTTAAGACTGGAAGGTCAGAATACAGGAGAGGTAGGCAAGTTAAGCAAAAATCAGCCTTCAGTGGGACCTCATATATCAATGTCATTCACATATAAAGCAGTAAACAGAGTAGATATTCTATGCATATCCTCAAGGAGAAATCCAGCTAACAGCCCAGTGTCATCCCTGTCTGCCAGCCTTCTTTCTGCTCCTTCAGTGGGAGGCACACCAGGAATTACACACACAAACATCCCTGCATGACACTGCGAGTCGGAAGGAGGGATATGCTCCTCAATTTCTCAAAACACCAGGAATCCCAGCTCCTCTGAATTCTGGATGTCCTTGCTCTCGCTATAACGTCTCTGTGGTGTTCCAGCCTCCTCCAGAGGCTCCCAAGAGCAGGGTTTGGCAGGAAGTATTTGGCAGAAGAGGTCTCTGAGCAAAAGAGGGTGGATCAGAAGGTGAAAGAGTGTTGCATTATGCAGTATCCAGTCACAACAAGGGATTTAGATTTTGATCTGCTTGCTGAATTTTGCTATTTCTACTCTGGTACCTGGTGGTCAGCTTGGTGCCAACATCTGTATAACATCAAGCAGTTGTATCCATATGGAGAATGTATAATTAAAGCTTTCTGCAGACAACTGTGAAAACTTTCTCATATTCTCCCTAAATTGCATTGCAACCCCCAGATGAGGGCTGGGAGCCAAAATGTAAAAAGTCTGGCATAAATATTTAAATAACTTGAGATACGTATTCTGCAACTATTAGCTAATTATTTTGTGCCAGCCGTAAATGGCATCTGGTTCGTTAGCACAGGACACACAAGGATGCTGCAGGTTGGGCACATAAGTGGGAAATGAAACGTGATTTCATGCTAATTAATATTAATGAACGGATCGAGAACCAACATCTCTTTGAAAATACAAGCTCAACAGGAGCCCAAGCGTGATTCATTACGATTATTGCTGGGGTGACAGCCATTACCAATCTCAGAAAAGCCTCTTTTTCATGTAGCATCTCTTCGGGAAGGACTTAATTGGCTTCCAAAAGAAGTGAGGGTGAGCAGGGGAGGTGGTTTCAGACCAACCTGCAGGTATGTGTTTTATTATTGCCCTGGAATAGGAGTAATAGTAACAATTCCTTTAGTGTTTGTGTGTGTGCTGTGGTTACCTTCCTTTGCTTGGTTGGCTGAGGCAAGAGCTGTAGCCTGCTGTCAAAATCCTGCCATATTTACTCCCATTCCTAAAAATTAGGTCCTTCCTTTTATCCCTCAGCCCCTCTCCCACCAAACTCAGTCCCTTATTCCCTAGACACCACCCACTTTGCTGCTGTTTCAGCCTGCCTTGGCAACCAGCAAGCTCAGCTCTGAAGCCTTGTACCTGAAGTGAGTGTCTTTTGCCTGGGAAGGAGAAAGTTTGTTCTCTTATTTCACACTCCACCTCTCTGGGATGTGCTCACCATGATGCCAGCGGAAAGTCTGGATGGTTACCTGGAAAGTTTTCTTCCTTAGCTAACACATAACCTTGTGATGGGAACTGCCAGACATTTCTGGTCTCTTCTTTCAAGCCTAGGTGCGTTACTCTCCATTTCCAAAGCACACTCAGTCCTTACCTGGGAATGTTTTCCCTCATATGGCGATCTTGGACAATTAGCAGTCGGTAGCCTGTGGCTTTTCTTAGCTGTCATATTTGTACACCACACTGAGCATCTGTGCTGGTAGATCTGCAGCTTTAAGTGGAAATTCTGGACTCTCTTTCTTTGTTTAAGCCTGTTGAGTCAAAGGAAAGGTCTCCAAGTTAGTTTCTGCCCTTGAAGCAGCTCTTGAACTTCCATTATTATATACATTTGGGAAGTATGCAGGGCTTTTGGATTGCATCAATCTTTTTGCTACCTAGGAATTACCACTCATCCCATCATTTGCCAACTATTTCTCTGTTGTGTTCTCTATTTCTCAGTCAATTTTCTACTAACAGCTGACTAGTCCACCAGCTAATCTCCCTCTGGTCTTGAACAAACATCAGCAAAAATCAGCTGAAGCTGAAAGCCTGGTGCAGCTTTACACTATAATTTTCCTGAATCAGACAAGTACAAAGACCCAGTAGGACCAATCATAGATCTCCAGAAAGGGTAGAAGATCACCACATCTGAATCATCACTGCAATTCCCACTAGTACAGCTTTAACACTGCCACTCCTGCATTGTCTTCACCACTCCCTTAAGTCTTCGTAAAATCAGTCATGTCACTGCTGACTAACAGAAAAAGAGAGAGGGCAATTGGTGTGCAACTTGTGCTGGGGGTTTATAATAAGAGTTGGAAGCTGGATCTAGGAATCCTCCCCCAAGGTAGTTCACCATGTCCTGTGATTTCATGTAAAACCCTTATAATTCCTCCCATCTTGCTTAAGACTGGATGGGAAATTGGGTTAACAAAAATGTAAGGAATCTCTCGATGCAGCAGAGACTGCTTCAGAGCCCAGTTTCCCAGGGGAAATAAATGATGAACAAAAACAAACAACAGCACAGCTCAAATGATTCCTCCCCTCACCACAGTCCTGAGATTTCGTAATTGCTCCCTTCATGGCCATTTTGGTTTGTAATATGCAGAGTAAAGATTTCCATTATAGCTGTGTTTACTTAATCACTATAATTTTTTTAAGTGAAGTTCAGGCTGTTGAAAGCACCAGGCTGCCAGCCCCAAGCAAATTAGCCATCAGCTAGTTGCACTAGAAGCTGTTCTGCTGTGATCCTGAGCAAAGGGTTTGCTCCCCAGCAGTCTCTTCATTCTCAGATGGATCACCCACCTCTGGGAATGAGAAGGATATTTAGTGTGTTATCCCCTTTGCCTTATCAGGCAAGAAAAGGAGGGTGTTGGTGTTTGTGTGGAAAAAAATCAGTCTCTCAGAATGGGATGATCATGTGGACATTTGGGACTAGCCTGACATTCATCAGAGAGAAGCTAGAGAATGGGCAAATGTAGAATTCATCTCAGAAAGCAGCAGGACACTGACTGCATCTGCAGAATAGTTTTTCCAGTGAGGTTACATTGAATATTCTCATCGTGCACGGCACAATATCCCAGCATGAATATTTAATCATGCAGGGCAAATACAAGTAGGCTGAAATTCTAAGTGATGACAACTTTCAGATGACCTAGGCCCGGACTAGAATTTGTGATTTCAGGTGGGAAGGTTCCACCTCCCATTCCTGTCCTCCTGAGACATTGATCACTGTTTATGGGAGCAGGGAAACACCTCAGACTTTATAAAAGCAGCAACAGCTGCTGCACAGAGCACTTCAGCCAAGTGAGACAAACACATGGAAACAGTCAGTACCTGCAGCTGCTGGAAGGGAGGATGACCACTTCCCTGGGCAGGATGCATGAGATTTGTTGTCATCCAAGGCAGTCAGCAACATCAACGTTTTCTTGGCACTCTCATGGTTTCCAGTGCCCCAAATCAAAACCAGGCTTAAAACCAAACCAGATTTCCATTGCCATTGTCATGCTAGATTGGCCTGAGCTGCTGGGCAAAGCCACTCCATTCTCTGTGCTTGTAACCTTTTGGAAGTAAAAGATCCAGCTCCTGAAAAAAAAAACCAAAAACCTCTGGAGTGCTGCAGGTCTTCTTTGGCCCTAGTGGATCTCCAGCAGAGCTGTCAGATTATTCTAATGGGCACTTTCACATAGGCCTTTCTGCAAGTTCCCCACCCTCAGCTGCCACACTTCCCAAAGTCTCTACAGATGACACAGATAGGAGGAAAAAAAAGAAGTGGCTGTGCATTGAATCATAGAATCATTAACATTGGAAAACACCTCCAATATCACAAAGTCCAACCTTTGACTGATCACCGCCTAAAGCACCTAAATTCAAATACACCATAGCACTAAAGGCCACATCCAGTCATTTCTAGCACACTTCTAGGGATGGTAGCTTCCCATCTTCCCAGGCAGTCCATTCCAATGGTTAACCACTCTTTCCATGAATAAATTCTTCCTGATGTCCAACCTGAACCTCCCCTGGTACAGCTTAAGGCCATGTCCTCTTGTCCTGTCACTTGCTGCCTGGGAGAAGGGGCCAAACCCCACCTGGCTACAACCTTCTTTCAGGTGGTAGAGAGTGAAAATGTCTCTCCTGAGCCTCTTTCTCTCCAGGGTTAACACCACCAGATCTCTCAGCTGCTCCTCAGACTTCTGCTCCAGACCCTTCCCCAGCTCCATTACTCTTCCCTGGACTCACTCCAATACTTCAATGCCTTTTTTGAAGTGAGGGGCCCACTGGTTTTGGGAGAGACTACAGACCAGCTCTATCACAATATCAGGTGCACAAAGCCCATAGAAACATCAGAAAGGAGAAAGTTCAGTTCTCCTGGTCAGAAGCTACCTGGGCACTGGGACTCAGTGCATGATCAGGCAAAAAATATAATTATCAAGAAAACAGGGCATCATCAAGCGTACTCCTTTTTGTAGTTAGAAGATCAGATTCTTCTAGTCCCATGTTTAAATCACTGTAACTCATTTCCTGCTTTCTGCTGATAGGAATATAACTCAGTCACTTCAGCAAGGTTGTCAGGCACTGCTGAGTGGTCCTTGCATTGACAGCTCCAAGCATTATCCCCATTTCCTAGCGGGAGAGATTCACAAAGTTCAATATCACCTCTCTTTGCAGAAACAAATCCACATAAAGTGAAGCTATCATAGCAAATTTTAGTGCACGTGTTTGCGTCACGGAGAGGTGGAGGGGCATGCAGGAGGAATTTCACTGTACAGGCAACAGGCAGAAATTAAAAGAGCACCAAGTGGCCAGGTGGTGAGGGAACTCACTTCTGATGTACAATTGCAATGATTGCGATGAATAGGGAGAGGCTGTGATTAAAGACGTGTCTGAAAATAACAGTAATGATTTCCACTTGTGTGCCTTTGATCAGGCAATCTCAGAGTATTGTATAAATGAAACCTCCCAATATCTCTGTGAGCTTGGAAAGCCTTCTACTGACACGAACATGTCAGAAATAAATACCAGCTGAATGGTGGTAGACAGGTGATGGCTTAGATATCTCATCCTCTCTTGGAAGAAGAGCTCCTAGAGATGGAATTTGTCCCAATTATAAAAGAGGAATAGATCCTCAGTATGAGCTATATTGGACTACATGCATAAATTACAGTGCAAAATGATCATTCAGCCCATTCAGTTCTCATTTCTGCAGGTGAAAATGCCAATAAGGGAACTAATCACCTGTCTGTAAGGATGATTTTAAAAGATGGAGACATTGCCCATCAAGAACACGACTGGGAGTCATCAGCTCTGTTCGAACAGGCTGCTGGTAACCATCAGGAGGTAAGAACAGCACTTCCAGTCTCAGGGACTGCAGGATTAATTTGACTGAGCCATCTGGAGTGGAAAAAATGTATATTCCTTACCGTGCCCTTGTGCACTACATTCCCCAGCACAAAATCGTGCAGGACCATCCCATCCAGCCATAAGCCTGATATGGAGTGTCCTGCACACATCATCCCAGCTGGAAGCTCTGTGTAATGCAGGAGGCATCTAGGCAGCTTTTCCACAGGTTTTGCAGCTAAATCCCATCCAAGGGCAGGAGACACCATGGAATATTTCCCTTGCAATAGCAGAGTGGGCTCAAAACTGAACAAAACGTGTAGTTTTCTGTGGTCAGGCAAATTTTTTTTATGTTTGGAAAGATTGACACAGTTATGTTTGGTCTTGATGGGGTGTTGAGAGGGTTAAATATGGCTCAACACTTATTTCACTGATGATTATGTTCATCCTCCTGTCACCAAGAAAAAAAAACCAAAATATACTCTGATATTCAGATCTGGCTATTTTAGTTTGCACTCTTCTCTGTTATTCAGTGAATATGAAATTACTTTTCACCAGTTCAGAAGATATTGGTAGAGTATTTTTCAAGGATAAGTTGTTGAGGTCAGACACCCCAACTTCACTGTTATGGTTGATAACCATAGTTCCTGGCCTTCCTCAAGAGCCAGTAATAAGCTCCCTGAATTAATCCTATTTAGATATTTGATTTGGCTATATTTGTCAGCAGACAGATTATATAAATAAAAGATTTGGAGGAAAAAAATATCCTCATGCTGCATATAACTAGTTTTATAGAGTAGTTTTACCTTGGTCAGGAGAAGTAAAACATTACCCAGCTAGTCAAATGCCAGAGATGCTCTCCAGGTGGCCAGAGGAACCTCTCTCCAAAAGATAAGGCAGTACTTAAGCTATTTAGGGCAATGTCAAAAAACCACCCTTAAAAACTCAGAATTTAAATACGTCATGTGAGGAAAGAAGAATTCTGCCTGAATTCCCCAAAAGCCTTCACAAAGGAGACCAGGTCTAAAGCCAGGGTGTTGGTTCTGCCCTCACTGCGGCTGTCCCCTGCCCCGGGGACGGGACACAACACCCCTGTGCACACAGAAGGAATGGGGTCGGGGCAAGCTGCTCCTTACTCACCTGCAGCAGAGAGGTTTTAGCTGTGTGAGCCCTCCAGCCACCCAGCCCAGGGCATCCAAACACTCTCAACTTCTTCCCTGCCAGCTTCCCTCACTGCCCAGCTTCCCACACTCCTGCTTGAGCCTGGCCAGCATTTGATAGAAAGAGTAAAGCCATGCAGGTATTGCTCTGTCTGCCTTTTCTCCTAACAGGTGCTCTGTTAAGTGGATCCTGCTGTGTTTAACAGCCTCCCCCACCCCCCTGTAACCTACTTACATATTTTCTGTGAGTCTGCTGGCCTGGTGATCTTGCACTGGTATGGCCTCTGGCAGCTACTCCAGGAAGGGTGGCATGCCTCCTGTAATTAAAACAAGGTGAAAAAAGGCAATTTCTCTGCTTACTCAAAGGAAAAAAATAGGGATGAGGGGAAGGATACCCTTAGCTGCTGATATGAGGGATAACAAGACAAGGGTTGAGGGTAAGTTGCCTCAAAGTTCCTCTTTGATTGTTAATATAGAGCAGCACCAGAAGCCATCAGGCCCTGTGCTATCAGCAGATCACTCAAGTAACATTAACAATTATGGTCATATGTGGAAAAAGTGTGGTCACATTTGATTTCTTCTGGCCTTCTTCTTTCTCCTTCGCTTCCCTGGAATAACTCACCACGGCACACCAAGTAGAGACCTCAATTACACGCGCCATTGGCACCCCCAGTTCTGCAAGCAGCAGAGGCAGTACTCCTCAGAAACATCATTAAGCACAAAACTCAGTTGAGTTTGTCCTGGCAATTCGCTATCTGGGATTTTTATATCTCTATGTGTATGAATATGTATGTGGTACTGCCACCCTCTGCACCCCTTCTAGTGTACAACCATGCCAACTTCTCAAGGCAGATACCTCTGGATAGCACATGCACACCAGAAATGGGCTGTGAGCTTAAAATTCAGACCAGGCTGATGCTGACAGCTGGTCCAATGTGAGGGAAACCTCTGCTCCTTATAACCTGACAGTGGGGAAGAGGGTTCTATGCCAGAGGCTGAATCAGTCAGAGGCATCATTAACACATCTGATACAGCGTCTGTGGGAGTGCACTAGGGTAATTCAGGTTGTGGGTGTCAGAAATAGTGCATTAGCTATGGGGAGGTGGGGGTTGTAATCAGAAAAAAAGTACAGGATTATTCTGCAGGTTGTTATGAAATCACTTAAGAGAGCATGTTGCAAGTCATTCTGCTGAGAAACAGAGCATCCAAAAGAGAAACTGCTGCAGGATGCTGAAGAACCCATATATTCAGTAATTGGGAGACTGGTGCCATGAAAGTTTATCAACTGACTGAGAAGAGATGGAAGCAGAGGCTGGAGAATAAGGATTACAGAGTGCCTCTTCTCAGCAGAGCCCTCCATTTTCAAATGAACTTGCGAGCATCAGGAGTCTCACAAATGCTGGGTGGCTGAAGCCACAGCCCTCTCTAGAGACCCTATATGGGCATAAAATAAGGGGATTCTGGAGACCTGCACTGGAGTGTCACAAGCTGCTGTAAAATCCCCAGGATGCTCTTCAGCACTCTATTTTCACTCTACAACTCTTCTGAAAAGATAGGGACATAAATAATGGACTGTAAGGAAAGGAGGGGTGGCTGCTTGAAACTTCCCTCTGCAGGGAGAGTGTTCCTAGAATAAACCCTTGGTGTGGACACTGAATGAAAGAAATCTGGATCTGGTGGGCAGGATTGTGTTAAGGTTGCAGACAGATGCTGGTGGAGCCTTCTGCAGTTTCTCTCTCCCTAACATTGTTTCCAGAGACAGTAATTGGACATTTAACTTTTATGTTGGTGCAGTAAACTAACCTTGCTGTTAACTCTGTGTGGTAATAAAATATGGTCTCTCTATAAAGAAGATTTTCAAGACCTTTTTTTTTTTACAAGGCTTAGAGATTTTTTTTTTTCACAAAGAGTAAAGTGTTTTTCAAGTCTTTCCCACACAGAGCTAATTGTGTCATTACCAAGAGCTGGGGCACAAGTTTCACATTTTCCCCGCAGGGGTTGTGGCCCAGTAACACTCACTGCTTCACCATGAGAAGGGAATTTCCACTCAGTGTGTAGCAGGAGAGGCAGGATCATGGATTCTCATGCTGAGAATAATCTGTTCACAGAATGGGACTGTAAAGGATCCTCCAGGCTGGTGGAGCTGAAGGTACTGTAAGTGCTGGACAGGCTGGCCCCTATAGATTAGCCCAATGGGCCATGAGGCTCAGAAGGAAATTTGGCCATTATTTCTTCTGACAGGGATGGAGGTAGCATGGGGCCGTAGACACTGAGTTACCCATCCTGCCACAATAATTCTTCCCGGAATGCCATCATTCCTGAGTCCATTTAGCATTTTGGTGGTTGCTCTGATCTACTCTGTGCTAACACTTGCTCAATAAACTATAATAAACCTATTAGATAGGTTTGCTGAAGTGTACTGCCAGACTGGGACAGAGTCATTTTTCACTGCATTCGGTTACATCCACAGTAACAGACCAACAGGAATTAATGTTGATGGGATGGAGCGGTGCGGTCTGAAAATGACCTTTTTCATTTATCCTCACACTCTCTTCTGAGAGCTCTTCTTCTGTGGGGCAGAGCAGGTGTGTGTGCCACTGCAGAGGGGTTCCCTCCCCAGATGTAACCGTGCTGTCATCTAGGTCAAGGGAACCACGCTCTGGCAGTTTCTAAATTATGGGCAAAAGAGATTTTTTCTCCTCAGTATCTGAGGGCTTTTAGCATCTACAGTGTACCCTTTCCTTTATTAATTAATGTTATGTTTAAAACGTAAGTAGGTTCTTATTTCTGCTCAGTACTTATTAGAATGCCCCGTCAGCGCTTTAGTGCCTTTCCTTTCCCGTCAGCCTCAGGGCTGGGTTCACCTCCTGACGTGTCACCCTGCTCAGAGCTGTGGTTTGATACACCAGTAGCACGAGGGTGGGGGAACCCACAGCCTGCAAAGGGGAGCCTTGCATTAGCCTTGCATGAGTACAGATGAGGAATCACAGAATGCACAGAATCACTGGGTTGGAAGAGACCTTCGAGATCATCGAGTCCAACCCAGCCCTAACACCTCAACTAAAGCATGGCATTGAGTGCTACATCCAGTCTTTTTTTAAACACATCCAGGGATGGTGACTCCACCACCTCCCCGGGCAGATCATTCCAGTACTTTATCACTCTCTCTGTGAAAAACCTCTTCCTAATATCCAACTTACGTTTCCCTTGATGCAGATTGAACGCCAGGCCATGCCTCCTTCCCTGGTCCCATGGCTGCTGCAGGGCCTCGTCCCAGGCGGGAGGTGACACCACGAGCACGGATGAGGAATGCCACGCCATGCCTCCTCACCTGGTCCCCAGGTGGCCCGGGCCACGCTCTGCTCCCTGGCGAGGCTGGCAGCACCTGCAGCAGGGAGAGAGACAAGAGCATATTTGGTTGAGCACGGGGATTATCCACAGGCAGCCTTTTACTCCAGTCTTGGCCTACACCTCTGTTAGAACTAACGCAATCACTGCACCTTTTTGCTAAAAGAAGGAAAAGCACGGAGAGAAACCCTCCCATGAGACCTCCTGCTCCGGGAAGCGGTCGGGCTCAGCCGGGCAGGACACTGTGGCCAGGCTGGGCTGGTGTCTGCCCACCATCCCGGCAGGTTTGTGTCTCATCACTGCATTTCCTAGTGGGGTGCAGGATGGACAAGGTACTGCTCCTTGGGAAGGCAGCTGCCCGGCCCCTCTCCCCCGGGCGCGGGGAGAGCCGCGGGCAGACAAGGAGCTCGCCTCCCCCTCTTGAAGCACAGCTATATTTAGAGGCAAACTGCAAACAAAGTGCCGGCGAGGTGCTGCCGCTGCCCATAAATTATCCAGCTGCGTGGGCTGCCAGCGGGCTCACCGGCACCTCCCGCAGGAGGAGCCCCCGCAGGGAGGGAGGGAGGCGATGCTGCCTTCCCAACCCCGGCCAGGTCCCCCCATCCCAGCCCCGCTCCCTCTGCCCAGCCATGGAACGCCGCTTCCATGGTGGTTGCCATGGGTTACGTGGGCAGCGCGGATCCTCCCTCCCGAAATAGCGGCGCTGGCTGGAAGCAGCGGCTCCGCACGCCCGCGCCGAGGTTTGCTCACGGTGCAGGGGGCACAGCTGGAGCTCCCTGAGCGGCACCGCTGCGGCTCCCGGGCCCCAAAACCTCCCCAGAGCCCAGGTGGCCCCACAGCACCCTCGCAGCTGATGTGCCGGGGACCAGGGTTGCTTGCCCACACAATCACCTGGCCCAACAGGGAGGGCCCTCCCGGCACAAAGCCCGGGAAATAGTGCCAAAAGATGGGGAGGGTGATGGAGGAACGGTGACCCTCGGCAGGCAGCGGCCCCACTGCACACGTAGCAATATCCAAATCACAGCAATATCCAAATCCAGGTGGGAGCAGCAGAGGGGGCAGCACATCCCAGCTCTCCTGGGCAAGGCTCTGTGCTTGTGTCCCCTCTGTGCGTTCACACGGGGTTTAGTGGGGCTTTTCCAGGTGCTTTGCACTCTGACAGGGAGCCAGGGATGACTGCAGCACGAGGGGAGCTGATTGGAGAGGGGGGGAAACGAGGAGGGGTGTGCTGGAGCACCTCAGGCACCAGTGGCAGGCCTCATTTTAACCTAGTCCCTTTTTTAAGATGATTAGAGCACGATCAATAGGCTTGCAAAACTGAGATAGCATAACCTGCTGCCACCAATTAAGCAAGATATTTCGGTCCTGCAGAGGACTCAACACGTGGCACAGGCTGTCAGTGCAGTTACAGCTCCTGCAGGCAGGAAGGAGAGCTGGTCTCCTGCTCAGGGGAGACTGCCTCAATCCCATTCCCTGTCCCACCCCCGGGACTCCCTGGCTGCTTTTCAGGCTCTGCTTCCCCTGCACTGCCCAAGGCTGCTCTGAAGATGAACTCACCTCTGCTTGGGAGACATGGGGTACAGAAGGGTGAGCACAGGAGGGTCTGTGCAGTGCTGTTCTTGCAGCCTGAGCATTGGCAGTGCTACTTCTGCATTATTACACATCTGATCTCTTCAACTCCTACACCAGGAATGTTTTACCCGGGGCTGCAGCACTTTGCATACAGATAAGACTTCACCTCTCAGGTGGCAGAGAGCCCGTTCAGTGTCTCTTTCCTTTTGTGATCCCTTCCAAAGGTTCAGCTCTGCCTTCCTTGATGCCAAAACAAACCATCCCACCTCCCTCTGGTTCAGTCCAAAGCACCTCTGGGTTTGGTCATCAGTCGCTGCAGGCTTCTCCAAGGTCTTGTCAGAGTTTCTTGGTGTTTCATGTGAGCTTAGAGGGACATTTGCAAAATTCTGCTGCCAAAATCAGGGCCTCAAGGCTACCTTAGCATCCCTTCTTGTGGGGATCACATCTAATATCTGAAAGTATAAAAGAGGTAGCTTCAATATTTTTAATTTATCAATCATTTTGGTGTTGCACAATCTCATTGGGAGATTTGGTGCCCTTATAGCACTGCTCCTTTCTTTTCATTGCCCCAGCTCTGCAGGCTCCACATTGCCCTTACTCCACAGAGTCCTTACAAGATTTGCAGGAAGTTCTGCCTCAAAACATAAGAAAATCCCACCAACAAAAAAGTGCTACTCAAATTATTCCTGTGCAATCTTAACCAGCCCTCTTAGCTCCTGCAGGGTTTTCTTCACCCTCCACTTGCACAGACAAACTCTGGAGGCCAAATTCACATTACAGCAGCCCATCAACAGACAGGAGGGTGCAGCACAAACAAATTGGGTTATCAGATCCATTCTGTATAAGGCAACGATGACATCAGGAATGTGACAGACATCATCTGTGGCATCTGGAAGGCATCAGAGTGTCTGCAGTGCAGGGTGAGGTATCTTGGCAGCACTGCTCGGGGATTAGCACTGATGGCAGTGTGATCAGAACAGGCTGGGCTGTAGAGGCATTGTGTGGTGCACTAGAGGTTGATCACTCTTTCTGTATACACAGAGGCTCCTAAATATCATCCCATGTGCTATACTGCCAAAAAGGTTTTACGCAGCTAGGAGAGCTCAGAGGAGGCTTGACTTAGCAAAAGCAGAGAGTTTGAGATGTCTTTCTTGGCCAAATATCAGCTAAGGCTGTATAAAATCCTCTTCTCCAAGTATCCTAGGAGGTATAATGACCACAGTGGGAGAGTAATTGCATCTAGAAGCCAAAAGGAGAATTGATAAATGGAGCAAGATGAAATTGAGTTTAAAAAAAAAAAAAAAAAAGATTTTCCTTAACATGGAAATGTCTTGAGCCAGAGAAGAAAGAAGCTGCCCTGGTTGAGCCATTTAAGAGGAGACTAGAGAATACGGCCTACATTGCTCTCTAGAGCAGAGCAAAGGGTACACACCAAGACAAAGACCTTTCTCTTTAGTCACAAGCCCATGGAGGTGGCAGCCTTTCACCTTGCTTTTTACAGCCACCAAAGAACCAACACTGGATTCCCATGTTTACCTAGCTCAAAGTCTGGCAGGACACGTGCAAGTTTTAGGGAAAGCAGCCAAACCTTACAGCACAGCCTTGCCAACTGTTCCCCAGGGCACTCCTCTCTTGCTCTCCAAGGCCCAGGCTGCAGTGTGGAGCTGAGAAGAGCATGGCTACGGCCTCTTGGCCGGCTGCTGAGGGAACACGTCTCATTAACAGGGACTCATCAGCACCCTTGTTAATAATGCAGGAGCTGCCACAGTCTCTGGGGGAGTTCCTCAGCAAAAACTGTACTGCTTCTGTATTTCAGGCACAACCTCTGCTGGTGTGATGGGCTTCCACGCTGACAAAGCAATTTGGTTATTTGTTATTCTCAGGAGGCATCCCGGTGCTGAGCCGTGGCTGAGCCAAGGGGTACATCCAAAAATACATGAGAGAAAAGTCAGTTCTGGGCCTGTCTGGGACCCTGTCCTGTCCCAGCATCAGCAGGGGCCAGTCTGATGGCTGATGGGAGTGCTCTGGTCCTGAGGTCATCTTTGGAGAAGGCAGGAGTAGAACGCCACCCTGTCCTGGCATTATCCTCTGCAGGGAGAGGGGATTAGCACACAGTGGTCCTGCCATCTCCAGTCTCCTCCCCTTTTCATCACAAAATCTTGTGATGACTTTAGTGGGAAAGAAAAAAACCCCTTATCCCTAAGTCTGGTAAATGCCGAGGCAGCTGACAGGGACAATGGCCCTGAGGCCCTGAGGACAGTGGTCCTGAAGGACACGGGGAGGATGTCAGAACAACTGTAAGGCCAAGCTGGCCCAGTTGCCTGGGAGGAGATTCATCAGCTGACTATATATTTCTGTAAAGAGCCAAGAGCACCATGGTTGGGAGCTTTGTGCACCATTTGTCCCAGGAGCTGGGAGGTTCCCCCTGTTCTAGCCCAGGCCCCAGCACTTGTCTTGGGCAGGGACCAGTCTCAGGCTGGCATTGTTGGTGCCTGAAAACCCTCTGCTCTCCTCTCCACTCTAGCAGTGCTGCTAAGTAAACCATATCTAAACATAGAAAACTGGCTAGCTTGGGGTTGGGAAAGCACCCAAGAACTCAGATCATTTCCATTCCCTCATCACACCCACGGAAAACTCACAAGCTCTCCATCCCAGTGCACCAGGCACTTTACGTGCCAGGCTTTGAGAAATTGCCATGCATTCTCATTTTGGCTAGGTGACTGCACAACAGCGCTAGCCTTTCACCAATGGAAAAAGAGAAATATAAGGAAACCACAAAAAAGAGTGGCGTGAAAAAAGCACCATCAGATTCTTCCTAAAAAGGTTCAAACACAGGCACCAGTCTGAGCAGAGGATCTTATTTTCTAACCTCTACCCACTAATGTAAGTAGCAATTTGGATGCCTTGAACCCTTTATCTGTGCCTGGCAGCCCACAAGAGTCATGTCTTGTTTCCACAGGGACTTTCCAGTTCAATGCTTGGAAGTCCCTCCATTAAGCCCCTTAGTTTCTGTGGAATCTTTGAATTCGCATGCTCCCAGACACCGCCTGAGGCTCCCTGGGAAAGCCTGTGGGTCAATGGTGGCAGAAGCACTCTGCTGCTCCCCTTTCCCAGGCCGAGGTGGTGCAGGAAGACAATGAACAATTGTTCTTTCCCCATCAAAGCTGTGAAAGCTGGGACTTTATCAAGTAACAGTGAAAGCAGTTACTTACAGATCTTCCCAGGCACTAACGGGAACCTTGGCAAGTGCCCACAGTTGATTCAAGCTCTGGAAAGACCCATTTTCTCTAGAGGTTTCCTGAAACAGGAGGAGAGAGAGTAATGTTCATCTTTCCAGAGGTTAAAGTTGGGAGAAAGGAGGCAGAGGAGAAGCCCTCGCCATCAGCCCTGCTGCCGGGGCTGTACTTTACGTGCCCGCTTTCAGAGGCCAGATGCTGCCAGGCAAATAAAGATCTCCTTACGTTTGTTTTAAAGCTGGAAGAATCTCTTGAGATAAACATTCTAAATTAAAGATAAAAGTGCTGTGGGTTTGCTGGCAGCCTCTGTCCCCCTCCCCAGGGATAAGCTCTTGCAGGAGGCTCACATGCATCTTTCAGCCACCTGCCCTGACCAAGGGTTGCACCCGAGGTTCCCTCTCCTCGGGGGCCTGCGAGGTAACAAAATCCCTCTGCCCCGCTGCCTCGGCTCCCTCTGATGGCAGGTTCAGCCAGAGCAGTGCACTGTCCCAGTTTTCATTTTCAGGATCTCTCGGGAAGATGTTAAATCCTAGCTAGTCCTGGCTGTATTTAAAGTGATTGTAATTCACATGGATTGGGCTGTGGTTATAAGCTGAATTACATTCTGATTTAGCAGCAGGGATTAAGGCTCTGCATTTTAACTTATTAACCCAATCCAAGTTAGGAGATTCCTTGGTGCCACCCCACTAAGCTCCTGCTCAAGGAAAGGCAAGGCTGCTGAGGAGATGGAGTAGGATGGGAGGTCTGTGCCCGGGCTATGTCACAGCTCCTGGGGCAAGGGAAAAGTGGGGAAAAGAAACCATAGGGGAAAAAAAAAAAAAAAAAAAAAAAGAGAAGGTACAACAGTTGTTCAGTATTCCCTACGCACGGGGAATTCGCTCTGTGTTAAACCTGGTGGGAAGGGGGTACGTGAGGGGTTATTTCCCATCCCCAAACAGCAACCAGGGAAGTGTTTGCTGCTTGCCACTGCTGCTCCAGCTCTGCACCAGTTGTGTCCCTCCCCTGACCTGTTTCTGGAGATGCCTGCAGGGGTTAACTCCCCTCTCTGGGCCGTACCAGCAACGGGACATGGCAGCAGATTTGCTGCTGTGGGTGAAGTGACCTCCTCTGGCAGCCTGCACACCAACACTTCCTGTCACCACGGCTCCTGAGCAGGAAACCTGCCCCTCCAGAGCCAGGGCTCACCCACTCGGCTTCCCTCTCATGCCACCAGGCAGACAATTGAGAACAGCCCAGGCACACTCTAGAAAACTTCGCTCCATTTAATATTTCATGAAAACCCAGTGTAACTGTCATGTCCTTTCCTGTGTTCTCTCACTGGCACTGCTGGCTGCACAGGTATCTGTGTGTAAACAGAGCCTGTCTCCTTTCCACGCCATTGCATCTCTCCAGATCGGGGCACAGCTTGTGATACCTGTACTCACCTTCAGAGGAACTCCTGTCATACACAGCACGAATTACTGCACAGTGACCTCACCAGTTTGGGCATCTGAGGGCATCCCAGCTCCGCACAGAGAACCCAAGGGATGGCAGGCCCTGGAAAACCCACTCACTGTCAAGGAATTGCAAGACTGCAAGTGATGATGTGGCATCCCACTAACCTCTGTGCCTGCCACAAGCCTGATGCTGCACCCCCTGAGTGCTTTCTTCTCCAGGCCCTGCAATTACTGGCAAAGAGGGAGGGAAGGCATTGCACTCTCATTCCCAGCCTGTGCTGAATTGCTGGGTTGTAACACATCCTAGTTCCCCCAAGAGTGAGATGGGCAGATGATAACAGAAGAAAAAGTGGGAAGCCCTTTCATGAAAAGTGCTTTTCATTGTGCAGCAAATAGCAGGGGGAAATCACATCAGGAGGTGGTGGTGAAAGGCTCAGAGTCCAGATGGACATCAGGGACCCGTGGTGTCCCCAAGGGGTCCCTACTGGGACAGGCACTGTTTAACATCTTCCTCAAGGGCACAGACAAAGGCATTTGAGTGCACCCTCAGCTCGTCTGCAGGTGACACTGTGCTGCATGGTGCAGCTGACACACCTAAAGCTGTGTGTCAAAGATGCCATCCAGAGGGACCTGGACAAGCCTGAGGGGTGGCCCTGTGGGAATCTCATGATCCTCAGCAAGGCCAGGTGCTGGTGCTGCAGCTGGGTTGTGCTGACTCCGGTATCACCACAGGCTGGGCCGTGAAGGGATCAGCCCCACCGAGGATAACTCGGGGGGCACTGGTGGCTGAGAGGCTGGGCATGAGCCAGCCAGGTGCACTGGCAGCCCAGCAAGCCAAACACATCCTGGGCTGCATCCAGAGCAGCCTGGGCAGGGGCTTGACAGAGGGGATTCTGCCCCTTTGCTCCCCTGAGATCCCACCTGAAGTCCTGCATCCAACCCTGGGTTCCCCAACATAAGGAACCTGTGGGAGCCAGTCCAGAGGAGGTCACAAAGATGATCAGAGGGTTGGAGCAGCTCTCCTGTGAAGACAGGCTGAGAGAACTGGGGTGGTTCAGCCTGGAGAAGAGAAGGCTCTGGAGAGACATAATTCCAGCCTTTCAGTGCTTAAAAGGACCTCCAAGAAAGATGAGGACAAACTTTAGCAGGGCCTGTAGAGACAGAACAAGGGGTTTTACACTTGAGGAGTGTCAGTTCAGATAAGATATAAGGAAGAAAGCTTTTACAATGAATGTGATGAAACACAAGAACAGGTTGTCCAGAGAGTTAGATGCCTTATCCCTGGAAATATTCATGGTCAGGCTGGACAGGGCTCTGTACAACCTGATCAAGTTGAAGCTGTCCCTGCTGATGGCAGGGGGATTGGAATAGACGACCTTTAAAGGTCCTTTCCAACCCAAACTACTCTATGATTCTATTAATAAAAAAAATTATGTTTGTCACTGTTTTCAATTTAGTTAAAAATAATTTTCCTTTCAAAAAAACCCACAAACACCCAAAACACAGTGCGTACAGAGAATATTAAAAAGGCAGTTTCCTTCCATCCTTGCAGCTGCTGCACAGAGACATCTCTGAACGATTGCCCTGAGTCAAGGGGAGACCTTTGGAGCAGGGCTTACACTGTAATTTGGAAGCTGGCACCAGACTGAGACCCAAGAGCACAATTTCTGTTCTTCACATGAATGCAAAGCTGACTTACTGGGCTCTGTGAAGAACTGTGGGCTCTGTGGGGAACTGAGGGCACTGCCCAGGAAGGCAGGAGAGGATCTGTTCTCCACTGCACTAAGGTTTTCTCTGCCCTGCATATGGCAGGGAACTCAATCCAGGGCAGGGAATACACTTAATTGTTCACCAGCGAAACCCCCCACACAAGGGCAGGGCTACAGAAACCCTAAGGCTTGGTCTACAAATCCTAAATATGGGGTTTGTTTTTTTTTTTTGCTTCTTGAACTCAGTGCTTCAGGGGTAATTCCTGACTCTAGGGGAGAAAGAGAAGACCTCATTTCATGCCATCCTTTCCTTTTTCCCTGGTCACACAAGAAATGCATGCGTGGATCCTGGTGTGGGATGCCCCGACCAGCATCCCCCTCTGCAGCCTCTCTGGGCTGTTTTCAGCACAGCATGCCCCTCTGCAGAAACCCCACAGTTTTCTTCTGTGGGAAGAAATCCCTGCCACGCCGTGTACAGCCCTCTCAGGAGAATCAGCCCTGAAAATCATGTCTGCCAGGGAAGAGCAGAAGTGACAGCCACACCTGGGGGATCTTTAAAAGGACAAGGCTACACCTTGTGGCTCCCATCCTCTTGAGCTCAGTGGCAGAACTCCCCCATTAAAAAGCATTAAAAAATGCCAGAAAACCATGCTCAACCCAAGCCCTAGTGGGTAGGGGTGGCCAAGACCAGCACAGGGGCTCTTCTCCTGATGGGATGCCAAGACCTGCTGTTGGATCTGCCCGCTGGCAACACACCCTGCTGAGGTCCAGCGTGCCTCAACAACAGCAAATTTACTTAAAGAAGAAGAAAATGGCTTAAGTAATCTTTGGCCACCCAGCTTTACTCCTGGCGCTGACACAGCAGGAGGTACTGGCAAGCCCAATGGCTTTATTTATTTAAGTGTATTGATTTTAGCCTAGATTGGAAGAAAACAGGTGGATAAAGGGCAGGAAATTCCTCAGCTGTGAGAACCACACCGAGTACTAGAAATCAGATTTAAACTAGCAGATGAAAATACATTTGCCAGAACAAGGTAATGAACCATTCTGCCAGGAGCACAGAGATCTGGCCAGAAGCCAAACCCTGCCCACTTAAAAGCAGCAATTTGGGGCATTAAGGGATGACTGCGTTCCTATAGCTGCCCATCATTTAATACAGCAGCAGTGCTCAGTGGCTCCCAACCAGAACTCAAAGCCTGCTGCACAAACCCAGAGCAAAACCCTCAGACCTTGCCCCAAGACCTTATTTAAAATCAATGGTCTCAGAGTCAATCAGATTCAATGAGGTTTTGCAAGCAAGAAGAATGGAGGAGGAGGAACCACACCAGAAGATGTACTCAGCTGTCAGGGCTGCTGTGCACAAGCAGTGCAGAAAACCACCAAATACACTGAAATGGGCAGGCAAATGACAAGGGGAAGATTTTTGGAGGGCAATATTTTGTTTCTGTGTCAGCTCTGATTATCTCCTTAACTTCTTTTTGATAGCCCAGTATCTGGGACTCTGCAGGAGAGGTCACCAGCTCTGTTGCCACAGAACTTGGTGCTGGTGCAGAGTGACACTGTCCTGGGGAGATGGGCAGGCAAAGCCAGGCACATGAAGGGAACCCTGAAGTTAAACCCCGGGTTAGTCTCTGAAACCAGTTCCTGCATTCTCTGCCAGCAGGAAGACCTTGAGCAGTCCAAAATGAGAACCCAGCCACCAGGTACAAACCCTCTCCTTCTACAGAAACCTCCCAAAGACCCAGAAGATACGCTGATGTACCCATCCTGTGAACAGAAGGGTGCTGTACAAGCTCACCCCATGGTGGAGAGCCTGTCCCCAAAAGCTGAGGGCCTCAAGTGCCCTGTTTGCAGGGATGACAAGAGGCATTTTGCTGCCTCTTGGGACAACATCACCAAAGCCAGGAGAGGGGCAGCATTGAGCAGACAAAGGGAGCAGAAGGAGCAGCAAAACAGGCACCAGCTAGGGGGATGTTTGAAAGCTTGGGTAGTGTTGCAGCAGAACAGAGCACAACTTTTTTCTAGCTGTATCAGGAAATTTCTCTGTTTTAGGGTAAAGTTTTGTATGGCTGTGGACTGCTGATGTCTACACTCACAGCAAGCAAGCCCACCAGAGCCTGCAATTGTGCACTTCCAGAAGGCACAGAGGCAGGCAGGGAGAGCCTCCCCCACCCACACCATCTCCCCGTGCCCTCTGCTGGGAAACTCCCTGAAGGCAGGTGACTCCCAGCTACAGAGGGAGACTCACTTCTGCCTTGCAAGGGCACAAGGGATTCTCCCCAGCAAGGTCGGGCAGGTTATTAGCCCAGCTAACCGATATTCCCACCAACACTCATTACTCACCGCTCTGCAGGCACTGCAAAGGGCAAAGTTTGTCCCTCTGTTGAAAACAAAGATAGGCGCATCCCATCTGATTTCTGCAATCTGAAGCCCCAGTGACCAGTCTAAGCCCCAGGCAAACACACAGCAGGAAGCAGCTGTGGGAAAGCCTTATCATCTCTGTGGAGCCAGAATCCAAACTGAAACATGCAAGACCAAGGCACCTTTCGAGCACCTATTCATTACACATTTGATAACCCATGTGCTGAATTGTAAAGATAGTTTCTTAAGCAAATTGTTGATTTGCCTCCCTGGTAAACCCCAGGTGAAAGACGCCCAGTCTGCACTTTTCAAGAGCCTCGTCTTACCCCAGAGCTGCGGGATTGGGTGTTTTCACAGGTGCTCCAGCTGCCCCTCGCACCTGAGCCTGGTTGGGATGAAAGCTCCGTTCTCAGAGCCAGGGGGAGCTGCCTTATCGCCTGGCAGGGGTTTGCACAGACCTTATTCTCAGTCAACGCAGGCTCTCCAGCTTTGTTTTGAATTCTGTATTCAGGACAAGCCCGAAACTTCAGAGCAGCTGCAATCCAAAGGGGCAGATTGATCTGCTCTTGCATCACAGTTGCGCTCCAGCAGCAGTTTCTCATCAGGAAAGGCGCTCTGATGCAGCTCATCCAGGGAACTTGGTTAAAATGCTAATCTTCAGGTAGGGGGAAGACTGAACTGTATTTCAATCTGCCGTTTTTCAGGTGTCACCAGACGTGATGCAAATCCCCCAAACTATGGATCTAACCTGTCAAACCCACGGCTTGTCCACAAAGGAGTCAGTGGGAATAGCACAGGCTCAGCACTTCTGGAGAAAGACAGACAGGCCACGCAAGCCCCTGAGCAAGGCAGTAGGTCAGCCTGTGTTGAAATGGGCAGATATTTTCTTTGCACAGAGGGACCACCACACTGCAAATGGTGCCCCTGAAATGCCTGCCTTGGTGGTGTGGGAAGGATTTTTGTCCTGCCAGCACCGCTTGGATTGGGGCCCAGGTTGCACCCCTTAACAAATCTTCAAAATTAACCATAGGCAAATTTCACTTTGTAACAAAACCCAATGCTGGCAGAGTTTTGCTTCGTTTTGAATGCTTCTGATTTCACTCTTCAAGGCCTTGACCAATTGGGAGAAATTGGCCAAGTGCTCCATTTAGTGCTGCACACAGAGCTGTGCTCAGCGAGAGTGTGACGCTATGACCATGGAGAAAAGCACTTTTTAATTATTTAAACACGTCTCTTATGTCCAATTCCTTTGCCTAAGAGACCATAAGGGTCCAGGCTCTTATTTGCAACAAAGGTACTGTGAAAAGGGCCACCAGATATATTTATCATGCCCAGCACTCAAAGCCTGGAGGAGAAGGTCCTTTCAGAATGCTGCTAAATATTACTGAAGAATTTCACTCATGTACCTGCTGCTCTGCATCTCAGAGCTGGGTTTTTCAGAAGTGATGGATAACCAGAGCACTCCAAAACCCAGAATCACAGGCAGAGCACCCCAAACTCCTCAGCCTCTGAGTGGTATTCCCACATTTCTGCAAACCTGGCCTCTTTTCCTAAGTACTTTATATATTTCTGGGTATTTCTGGACTCTTGGGAGGTTCTGAAGTTCTGCTGAGGGAAAGCTCCTTTAACAAGAGGAACAGTACACAGCTTCTTTAACAAGAGGAAGGAAAGGCTTCCAGAGGGGTAGGAAAGGCACTTCCAAAGTGTCCAACACCATCAATGTCTCAAAACCAAGCAACACCTGACAGACACCCAAGGAAAATCCCAAGTTCTTGCCAATTTACTTACCAGTGCTGCTGAGCTGCCCAGGAACAGCCTCTTCAGACACTTTGCATGGGCTGCTGAGAAGAACTTGAAGAATTGAAGAATTTTGAAGTTTTGAAGAACTATCCTTGCTGCTGATGTGCACAGCTGGTTTTTCCCACACCACTTCTGCCACGGGGTCTCAGGTCAGTGTGGGCTCTGCCATCCTGCCCCAGAGTGCTCCTGCCAGCTGCAGGTGGTGGGGAGGCTTGAGCATCTCCAGAGGTGGAAGGATTGGGAACAAGTGCAGCAGCCTGCAGGAAAAAAGCTTGTGGGACTCAATCTGAACCTTGAAGAGGGTGGTCTGAACCCGCCTTTGCTTTAAGCAGCCTGGAATTGAGCAAAGAATGGGGTTTTGCTAAATGCTGAGGTGGCTGGCAGCAGAGAAACAAATTCTGGCAGGGGAGAATTTATCCTCTAAGCTTGTTATCCTGTCAAAAGAAGAAATGAGGTTAGTTGAGGCTCATTTGTTTGCAACAAACTCCTGTCTCTCACTATTTATCACCGCATGCAACTACCAGCTGACTTAAACCAAGTGCATCAGAGTTACAGTGGCAGTGCAGAGAGGGGACAGAGCATCCCCTGTCCCCCTCTGCTCCCCCAGAGTTCCCAGAACATGATCCCTCCAGCCTTGGCCAAGGGAAGCACATGGCATCACTGGTCTTTCGAGAAGGGAAATGTTTGGTTGGGCCCATCAGCTCTGGGATGAGTGAACATCTCCTGCAGGACTGGGTCTTCTTCAGACCCCCAGAACCCAGGGAAATTCTGGGAATTCCCCAGGATTCCCAGCTTGTGCATGCCAGAAGGAGCAGGGGGATTAGATGAAAAATTCCACTTTCAACTGCCTTTGGAGACAGAGGATATTGAGGACCATACACTGCACACCCTATTTTCCTTGGGGCCTGCCCAGGGCTGAGCCTCAGGTACCCTCCCTGGCTGAGGAGAGTCCCACACTGATGCTGTGTGGAAGGAAGACGCAGCAAAACTCCTGCTCCAGAGGATGTGGGGGCACACAGTGAGGCAGCAATAAGCTCGGAGAGAATGAAATTCCCAAGAGTTTTGTGGTGGTAAGTGCTGGCAGAGGATGGGAATATATTTAACAACTGGCTCAGCTAGATTTGTGGGCCTTCCCTGATGAGATGACACAATCATTTGACACATATCACACCTACCACTTGACTCCAAGGCTGGCTCTAAGTCAGCTTTAGGGAGGACTGTTGTAAGGCGTTTGACATTCGCCTGCACAACACTCTGATTAAAAAATCAGCAGTCTATAATATCAATAAACCACACGTTTACTACATTAAGAGCTGGCAGGCAGGTCTCAACAAGAAATTGTCAGTGGTGAATCATCCACAGGTGGGAGTGTTTCAAGCAGGGTTCTTTGGGGAGCCGCTCGTGGCCTGACACTTTCCAGCATTTTCAAGGCTGGGAAGCAGATGCAAATCTCAGAGCTGTTACAGTGCATAAATGACAAAGAGACTCAAAGTGATGAATAATGAGGAGCACAGGGCAACCATGCAAAGCAGGCTCCACAGTTCAGTGAGCAAAGCCCGCTTAAGCGGCATTTTACTACGAGGAGTTGTTCCTGGAATAAGAAATTCCAGGCAGACTCCCAGGGCGCTGTGAGCGGAAAGCAGAGGCTCTGGAAGGGGTGTTGGAGCTCATGACAGCACATGAGCTGACTGCATAAAGCTGTGGCAAGAGGTAATGGACAGTCCACTGGGAATGGTGAGGAAACAAGTAAAATACACCCGTGATCCGTGCTGGTAACAGAAATCCCAGCCCACTGCCTCCAGTGTGGTGACAACACTCTGAGACTATTGCTGGAAGAAGAGGATACAGAAAGGAGCCAAATTATCTCAGTGGTCCAGGGGGAAAACCCCCCCAGAGCTTTCCAGCAGGCACGTAAAGCACTCAAATTATTTTTATTTGTCAAAAAAAAATTTGAGAGTTGACCTTAAAAGAAAGAAGTATCAGGTCAAGCTCTCAGTGTGACAAGGAAGATCAGGAATAACAGAGGAAAGGTACAAATGTTGATAGGGAGAGGGACTGGGATATGGACGTTTCCAGGAAAAGATTGATGTGCTTTAACTGAGTGAAGAAGACAGTGACACAAATTCCAAATCCAAACTCAGAGGACATACTAGAATAAAACAAAAGGCTGGGAGCAGGGGGTTCTAAAGGATCTAGCAAGCAGGGCAGGAAGAGGAAATGTGGTACTAGAACAGTGAAGAACAGCATGTGATGGATATGCAGAGCTGAGCACACAGGCAGGACAGACACCTCGCACCCCTCCTGAGAAGGGAAGGCCTAGATGGAAGGCAAAGGTAAACAAAGTTCAAAGGCAAGGGGGAATTTACAACAGGTGAGTCATGTTCTACACTGCTTTGGTGAAATACATCCCTAGACAAAGGCATGGCAGTGGATCTCATCTGTCTGGACTCCACAGAAAACACCTGCTAGTGGAAAATTAACAGTTAAGCCAGCAAAGCTGAGGATTAGTGTGAGCACTGGAAGATGAGTAGCAACCTGACTAGAATGGAGCTGGTAGCAGGCAGCATTGAAAGCAGGATGGGATGAAACTCCTTTCAGTCTGCTGGTTTTCTTGTTCTTTGGTTTTTTAAATAAACTTAGCACAGAAAAAAACCAGATGAATGCTAATGCAGTATTTTGGTGACAAAGGGGAAATCATTGCCCATAGGGTGGAATACTGAAATACACAGGAAGAAATAGATCACTGTGAGGAGCCAGGCAACTAAAAACAAATAAGAGGCAACAGCCCAGAAGCTAAGGTCTGACAGCCAGGAACAAATAGCTTGAATTCCTCTCACTCACTAAAAGAATAACAGCTGGAACTGGAGGTAGAAAAAAAGAGACTCAGGTTCTTTGGGATGCTTTCCCTGCTGGTTTCTTACCTGACTTAGTGCTGGGCTGGATGGGACTGCCTGACAAGCACAGTTTTGGCCTTGCATGGGCTTAGCCTTGCTTTTTGGAGTGAGGCTGTGTCCCTTGCCATGTGTGTGCTGCCCAGCAGCCTCCCCAGTGACAGCTGTCTTCACAGGCTGCTCTTCTGAGGTCATGCTTACAGCACCAGGGGTCATGTCACTTGTTAAGATGAGTTGATTTTTCACTGAAGCCCTGTGGAGCAGAGAGGAAGAGACTCAGATGAGATAAATATACAGAGATACCCACTAGTCTTGGTAGGACAAAATGCAGAGGTAATGGGTTCTGTTGCCTTGATATGCTCAGACAGCTCTGTACCCCTCCAAAGGACATCCCAGCATCCAGAACATGAGGAACAGCACGTGGAGCAGAGGTGGCCAGCTGGGCATCCCTTCATGACTCCCTGTGGGAAGTAGGAGGAGCGGGGACTGCAGATGTCCACCGAGGCCAGAGGCGTTGCATTTCTCCAGCACAGCAGGATTTTTTTATGAACATATTTTTCCTTAGTCTCGCTCTGAGAAACAACAGATCCAATTATTGCTGAAGCTTCTGTTTAAAGGAAAAAAGATAAATCAGCCTGGGGCAGACACTTGGCATTGAAATACTCAGCTGCAGCGCTTGGGGTCTGGCAGAACAATAAGCTACTGAGAGGAAGGCCCCAGTCAGCAGTGTCTGACTGGTGTCACTGGAGGCACCCCCAGACCTGCCCAGAGGAGCAGCTCGGTGCCACCAGGACCGTATGGACACCACAAGCCCAGAGGCTCACTGGCTGTCCCATACCCCTTTGCTGAAGGCAGAGCTATCAGAGAGTCAGTGCTGCCTTCTGCCTGAATAATGGCACTTCCAGCAACAGGGCTGGGAGGGGGCAGAGGTCTGGCATTGATTGGGAGGTAAAAGCTACTTATTGAATTAAGGCTGTTTCCTAGAGTAGTTTGCTCCAGCGATCCCTGCCCATGGGCTAGCTCTCCATAATGGAGAGGGCCTCCCACCAAGAACCTCTCAGCTCCAGGCACAGCCTCCAGGATCTGAATTTCCAGAGTGTGAACTGTTCCAGGCAGGGTTCCCTGTTCTAGCTGAGACTTGGGAGCAGCACGGCAGAGCACGTGGTCAAGCACAGCTGTGGCAGCCAGCAGCGCTCTCATCCCTGGCTCCTGGGCACGCGGGAGGTTTGGGAGAGCCAGGAGGCTGCTTGTGCATGCCCATTTGCTCAGCAGTCTCTGCTGCTGGGGGCAGGAATGGCAGAGCCCTTTTGGGAAGATTTCCGAGGCAGGATGCTGCTCTGTTTTTTGGTAATCCACACGAGGTTGTGACTCGGAGTCGCGCCTGGTCTCCCCTTTGGGAGGTGCATGGTCAAAGCTTGGAGATCAAGGGCTTCACTCAGCCCCTGCTGTGTTTGGGGCAGGTCTTCCTCTACTCAGCAGAGGTGGGAGAGGCAGGATGGGCAGTACAAGCCCAGAAACTCCTCTGGATTGCTGCCTCCTGAGCCAAAGCCTCCAGCCACATATCTGCAACACAGCTTGTGTCTGTACACGAGCTGCATCTGGATGAGGCAGGATGTCAAGGAGGTCAAGTGAGACAACAGGAGAAGCCTGCCCTGATGCTTCTTTTCTCCCCCTTTCAGAAGCAAGAAGTAAGGTCAAGACCTTTCCCTCCAAATCTAGCCTGCACAAGTGTGACAAATCTCCCTCCTTCACCCAAACTTGCAAAGAAAAAAAAATAATAAAAATAAAAAGCCCTCCATACCAACTGTAACAGTTTGCTTTGGAAGAAATCAAAATAATTTGCCAGCTGAAGTTGCAATTTTCTGTGAATAAACACATTGCACTCCCCTGCATCCTACCAAAGATCTGTTATGATCTGCCCAGGACTTCTGATGGGAGGTTTTGCAGATGTGTTTCCCTCTTGAAAAGCAAACAAAAGTCGTGAGTTCTGGCCACTGAGTTTCACACTCTTACGGGCATTGTATGCCTCAGGTCTGCAGGTTTTGAAAAGCTCAAGGCAAAACCTCAAAAACTCCATAAAAGCAAGGCTGTCCAGACTAGGTGAGTAGAAGGAGGCTGAAGCCTTTAGGAAGAGAGGAAGAGAAGGAGGAGAGCTTTCCAGCTCTGGAGAAAAGTAGAGCAAAGAACAGAAGCTGTGGGTAGGTGATTAGGATCTGACATCAGCCCATGTCCTCTCCACTTCAGCTGTACAACAAATGAGACACACCAGCAGAGCAGGGCTGCCCAAAACATCAGCACGAGGCTTGCTGCCAACAGTGGGACAGGCCAGCTGTGCCAGCTCCTTGCCTCTCTCCTTGGAAGGGCACGGAAGAGGACAAGGACGGCACTGGAGAAAGCACAGGCAGGAGCAGCTGTTTAACTGTGTGCTTTGCTGTTGTGTCACCAAGGAGCTGTCTGCCTCCAAGCCCCGGGCTTGCTGTCAGGAATGCCCTGGGGAGGAAGGTAGCCAGACCTTGTCCAGACCTCCTGAGGCACAGGGCAGGTGAGAATGTTGCCAAGTCATGACAGGGCGTTAATTAAAAACAGTAATGAAGGTGGCAGCATTAACCCCCACTGCACAGAGAGGATGGCATCACCCAGCTCGTGGGACAGCTCCTCCAGTTCACCCAGAATGTTCCCATCTGAGCAGAGGGACAGGTAATGTCCCCTTTGACCACAGGAAAGGGGTGCATGAAAGACCCAGAGAGATGTCATGGCCAGCAGGGCTGCCAATTCTCCACATTTCCCAAGACCTTTCACACAAGCCATAATTCACCTCTGTAATCTGACCTGGAAAACTGCTGTTCCTTCTCTTGCAGGTTTCTGTGCCAGGCCTGCCTCCTGTTCCTTCTGGGCCTTGCATGATGGAGTGAGAGAGTTCAGGGCTGGAAAACCTGTGCTGGAGCCAACCATTAGTGCTTTAGCCCTGTTTCTCTGCAGGGGTAATATTTCCCTCCCTTTGTGAAACATCCAGATCCTCTAGATGAAGTAGTGCTGCACAGGACTGAGACACTAAAACAAACAGGTAAGGAGAACAGTAAACTAGCCTGGAGAAATGTTGACATTCCCAAGTGCTCATTCAGACAAAGGAACACCTCCTGCCAGCTGCTTCTCACAGGTGAGGGATGTGCCAGCCAGCTGGGCAGCTGCACAGCCCAAAACCCAGGCAGATGCTCCAGCTGTGGGCTCCAGGAACTGCCTGCATGTGCCCACTGCAGGTGTGGCTGGCTATTTTGGGGAGATACACACCTTCTCTTTCAGTGTGGCCCTCACTGTGGGGCAGCCAGGCGCTGCAGCAGCAGCCCTTGTGCACAGACGTGCAGAGCCTGCCCTCTGTGCAGCTGTGGATCATCCTGGGCTCCTGGTTTCCTCCACAGGCTGGGTTCTCCCAGCAGGGATGCTGTCACTGTTTCCCCACAAAGACAGACTGCATCTGCCTGGCTCTGATGGGACAGCTCCTGGACTTGTTTCCCCACTGAGCTGAGCTGGGAATGAGGTGCAGGAAGCCCCATAACACCAGGGGCTGATGCTGGTGACATGCTTGGTGCTGTGGGAACTGCTTTGTTAACAAGGGAGTGAGCTGCTCCAAGCAAGCCTGGCTGCATCCCATGGACACCCCTCTCACTCCTGCCTGCAGAAATAGCTCTCAGTGCATCCCCTTGCCATGTCATTGTCCTCCTCTTCTCTGGGCCCTCCAAAGAATCTGTCAGACAGCCGGGGCAAGCACCCACCTCAACCCATTACTCATTTTCCCATCAAAACTAAGAGGACCAGCTTGGTAACTAGAGAGCCCAAGTTTCCCAGTCCACATTGGTCTTCCACACAACCTGCCCTGCTCATTCTCCCAGGGGTGGAGGCCACACGTCCAGCCCATTTGGCACAACTCATCTCTCACGAGGTGCATGGTGGTGCAGCCACCGGGTGCCCCTCTGGCAGTGGGGCAGCTACTCACAGCTGTCAACAGGCAGGCACTGCTGGAGCTGCAGGGACCTGCTGTCCCCAGAGTGATCAGCCCTGCCAGCCCCTCAGCTGTCCCCACAGTCATCAGCCCTGCCAGCCCCTCAGCATGGCTCTGCTGTCCCCACAGTGATCAGCCCTGCCAGCACCTCAGCATGGCCCTGCTGTCCCCACAGTGATCAGCCCTGCCAGCCCCTCAGCACGGCCCTGCTGTCCCCACAGTGATCAGCCCTGCCAGTCCTTCAGCACGGCCCTGCTCCCCTGCTCGGGGCCAGCGGTGCTCCCTGGAGGTCCGGGAGCAGCAGGTTCCCACTGCTCCCATCCCTGCACAGCTCCAACCCCACGCTTCAGTGCAGGGACCCTCCACAACCCTCCCCACAAAGAAACGCAGCTCTTGGCAGGCCCTTGTTATTTCAGCTAAGGCTCATCAACCATCCTTCTGTCACTAAATGCCTTATTATGAGCAATTAATGGACTGACTGAGAGCAGCCACGAAGCCGCTCTTGCCCTGAACCCACGGAGACAGCTGGGTCACTGGCAGTGACTTTCCAAAGCTGCCGGCTCCATTACTAAATGCAGCTGTGCCGAGGGAGAGAGGGAGGGAAGGGGAAGCGAACGAGCGAGCTCAGATGCAGCAGCCCTGCCTTTCAAACAGCCGCAGGCCAAGAGGTTCCTGCCATCCCCAGGTCCCTTTGAGGGACACTCCAAGGCTGGTGACCATCCACAATGGCTCAGAGGCAGCCGCCAGCTCCGGCCCTGCCCCACGCAGAGAGGTCTTTACCGCCGTCTTTAACTTTCCCTCGCTGTTATTAATAATACAACAAGAGGAAAGGGAGATAAGAGCAAACTGGCAGTGTAGGCTGAAACAGCTAATTTGACTGTAGCCAAACTGCACTCAGATGTGCAAAGCAAGAGAATAATTTCCACTCTCTGATCTCCCAAAGATCATCCTCTTAGATGTCATGATTACATTGGAAAACAGTCTGATGGCACTTGAAGTCGGTTTCCCTTGACAATTAACCTATATGTGCACACCCTTCATGGCTCCTGGCTGCAATAACAGGTATGTGTTTTGAACCACTGCTGCAGCCCCCACACCCACGGCTGAAAGCAGAACCCAGGGAGCAGAGGGCTCCTGAGCCAGTCCCAGACCAAAGGACACTGCTCTCATCGGAGCGTGGCACTGAATTAATCTGCCTTTCTGCCTTTAGTAATGCCTCGTTACCAAAAATAAGAGAGTTACAGCTGGCATTTATGCAATCAATTCTTCCACTGTGCTAAGGCAGTTCCTCAGGACTGAGTGATAAGGAATTTGATGTAGCTTATTTAAAAAAAAAAGGCAAAAATCAGCATTTCATGAATTTCATGTCCCTCTGCCTTATTTGCTCTATGCAGAAACTATGGTGCCCTTTTACCAAAGGAGATCTGACTTTTTAGGGTTTTTTGAGGATTGGAAGTACAAAAGAAGTAGATACTTTAATTCTGGGGCCAAATTCATCACTGAGTGAAATGGGCCTAAGCCTTTTGAAGAAAAGGGCGAGGCAATTGCTCAGATTAATCCTAATGACCCAAGCCAGAAGTCATGGACAAACCCTTACAGGGTTTTCAGCTCTCAAGTGAACATAGCCTAAGCAGCTGTTACACTTTGGCAAGCAAAATGAAACCCCAAGGATTTGCCTTAAAAACAAATTACATCTATCCTAAGAGCAAACCACCCTAGTTTGAATATTAAGAGGGGACTGACCAGCCTGTCATGGTTACAGCTCTGAGGGACACAATCAGATCTTCTCTGCTCGGCTGAGCTCAGAGGAAAGACTGAAGAGTAGGGAATCCCCCTTCTAAAAACCCTTATTGAAGCCTGACAGGAATTAGGATGGCAAAGATGGGCTCTTAGAGTAAGAGCTTCTAACAAAATTAAATCATTGAGACTTTCCTTGGAGAGGAAACACATGGCATGAGAGGAGGAGCCCTGCAGCCACACTTCTACTCCAGCAGCAGGTGAGGAGAGGCACCAGCTGCATTGCCCAAAGCTGGTGGGAAACTGCAGCCTTCTTGATGCTTCCCTCTCCCTGTACACCCAGGAAATCCTCTGCTGTTTATGGAAATGAGAAGAGGAACCACCAATGAGCCACAGTCGACCACCCTGGGGAAATGAATGGGGCAAACAGGAGGTGTGAAGGGTAATTACCACGTCAAGGGCCAGGATTCACTCTGGTGCCCGAGTGCACAGCAGCTCTCCAGCACTGCCAGTCCCACTCCCAGGTTTGCCTGCAAGGTAGTGTTATAATCATAGCCCTCTTCTCCCTCCTCCACCTACAGTTTACCTTTCCTCATCAGAGAGGACTTTTCACAGCACCAGCTAAAAGAGCAGCAGAGGGGCTTTCTGCACATGTAACCCAAAGGAAAAACATGAGATACTGTTTTCCACTTCAGCTATGATGTCTTTTTAATCCCATGCAAGCTGGGAGCATCTTCAAGGCTTTGTTGTTTCTTTAGCAGAGGGGGAAGAGCTAAAGTTTGAATATGAACACTAAAAACATTTCTTTGAACCGGCGAGATTTACCGATGTGCACATGGCTCCCAATAAAGACACACACTTGGAAAAAAAAATAGAAAGAAAGAAAACACATCTATTCCCCCACTGGTTCCTGTCACCATTTGATTCCACTGCACTGCAGTTTTACCAGGGAAATTATTGGGGGAAAGGGAGTTAGACAACATTTCCCTGACAGCGGCTTGTCAACTGGCTCTTTGAGTGTCAGGGAAAAGAGCTGCATCTCACGTCTTTAAAGTGCCATTCTGTCACACCAGAAAGGGAAGACACACATCAGCCCTCCCTGGGGCCACGTGCTCGTCCCCCCTTCTCCCTCACCAGAGCTGCTGCCAGCACACGTGGCATGCCCATGGCCTGTGTCCCCCCAGCCCCAAGCCAGAGCTCACCACCACCTGTGTCCAGGGCTGCTGCACCTCTTCAAGGGATGGAGGAACAGGCAGAGCTGCTTGGGGCTGTTACTGCTCACAAGGCAGGATGTGGTTTTGCCTTCCCGAGTAGCTTGGCCCTGCCTGGCGCAGAGGGAAAATCAGAGTAAATTCCTTGACATCCCACCTCCACCTGACAGCACATAGCATATTACTTAAGGGGAGAACAGGAAAGCTTCTCCTGGGAGCAACAGCTTGAGGTTCCCTGACTGCCAGAGGCACTCGATCCCTGACAGCCTCTGGGATGACTCAGCGCAGCCCTTGTTATGCCAGGTCATAGACAGGAGGCTCCAATCTATCCTATCTGGAGCTCCAGCACTGCAATTCTCTGAGCTGATAGCTCCAGGGAGACCAAGTTTTTCAAACCCCAGGCTGTACAATCTCCCCCCTGCCACTGATTCCGTCCCACATTATCTGAACAGGGTTGTGGCTGTTCCAACAGACACCGATATTATCAGAGCACGACAAACCCTCTGCTGCTGAGCCATTGCCTTTGAGCCCAAGGAGCAAGTCCCCTCAGACAGCCCCATTTCAGAAGGAAATACCTTCTGGACTGCAAATAACCTTATTTTTCAAGCCCCTGCTTTCTAAAGATGAAATACCCCAAGACAAGAGCAGGCATTTCTGGAAGTGCAGGTTTCACACCAGGAGAGGAAAAGGATGCAGCTCACAGCTGCGATCAGGTTATCTCCCATGATGTTTCCCTGGCAACCACAAAGCTCAATGTCTGGGTGACATTTGCAAAATGTAATAGTTTTTGAAAGCCAAAATATACATATTTTGTCAGTCAGTGTTGTGTTTCCCTTGAGACAGGCCAAAGGATCAAACAGAAATTCCATGGAGAGCTGATTAGTCTCCGTGTAAATAGGGCAGACAAGCAACTCAACACCCCCAGCACCTAGGGGCTGGCAGGCACTGTGCTTTCACACTGCTCAGTCACCATTTACTGAGGACCTCCAGGTATCATTTAAAAAGTGCAATTAAGGGAAGCAAAATACACCCAGGATGTGCTTGGGAACTACTGTACAAACACTAAGACAGAAAACAAGGAAGGGTGCAAGCTGCAGTGGGGGAGAAAAGAGAGAGAAGATTTGCCTTCAGTGATGGAGTGAGTGAGCAGCAGTTTCTTGGTTAGGACTGTAGGTTTCTTCATCTCCTCCCAGACTGCACTCTGTCCAACTAGTTAATACCACGTTTTTACCAAAACAGTTCAGTACCCACCTTCAAGAGCTCTTGCAGGATCACACCAGAAAGCTCAGCAAGGCCTTTGCACACACCCTTTACCTTGCCCTGCTCTATCATGCCTTGGGATTGGTTACAGCTGTCAAGGGAGGGGGCCCAATGAGGGCACAAGTCCAATTAACTTACGTTCCCACCCCTTCCCGTTGCTGCAAGGGATTCACTAAGTCACAAGAAAGACATTTGTTTTCTTTTTTCTTCCTTCTCCTAGTCTTTCTGCTGGGATCATGTGGAAGTCAGCAGCTCCAAGTGGTTTCTTGTTTACACAGGCACTAGGAGCAACCATGCCTCGGGTCTTCTGCATCAAGGCTAGGTCAGCCTTTTTTCATATGATCATTCTTCTGTGTTTTTATGCCCATATTCCACTGGAGCTGCTGCCCTTTGGAAATTATTTTACAGCACAAAGTTTCTCATCCATTTTTGAAGAGCGGCAGGTGTGTGGAGAATCACCCTCCAGGTGATGCTGCCCACAGCTTAATAACAGGGTTACTCATTTCTTCTCAGAGGAGGTGTGAGTTGTAGCTTTCAATACAAGAAGGTTTTGTGAAAACAAACTTCTGCTGGTGGCTACATCAAGGGCAAGAGGCTCAAAGCTCTCCTCCAGCGTGGGCAGAAGTTGGCTGCAGCAACCTAAACATCTGAGCGCGTGTTTATTTCCCCTCCCCGCCCTTCTTGCTTGGCTCTTTTTTGTTCTGGAGGAACAAAATGCCCAACAACCCAACCAGGCATTGTTCTGCCCCACAAACATTTGCCTCTGGGAGGATAAACAAGCCCAGGTCTGGCTCCGCGCTTCAGGCCGCTGTCTGTGGCAGGTGAGGGAGATGCTGAGGGTGTGCAGCTAAGGGATGCTGTGCTCACCTGGCTTCGAGAAACAGCTCAACAGCAAAGTGCAGACCGTCCTCCTCCCTGGCACCGTGTCGGGGTGGGCTTGCAGGGAGGCAGGTGTGACACCAGGGCTGTGCAGCTCCCGGTGCTGGCGGCAGGAAAAGGAGAAGCAGATGGTGCTGGCTTCCTCCTCAAAGGAAGCTCAGGTGCCAGCCACAATGCCTCCAGAGAAAGGCCCTGTCCAGGTGCCTGGGAGAGGCTCTGTGGCCCCTTTAAGGCAGCTCTGCTGCTGTGGAAGTATTTCCAGGGAGGCTCATCACCATGGTATCTGAGCACTACTGACTAATGGGGTGGATGGAATGTGCCTGCTTGTATTTGTTATTAATTTCTTTAAGGGGGGGCTTCTCTGACGTTTTGGTTTTGTTCTCCACATCGATGTGGATGTAGTGCTTGTGTGTACAGAACCTTTTCATGGTGGTGTCCCTTGAAGGCACTGTGGAAGAGATGAGTGTTGGGAGCGAGGATAATTAAAGGAATCCTGTCAGCCAGTTCCATCCCCTAGGTTTCGAGGTGGTTTAAAAAGGCAAGGAGAAAGGAAGGCAGGGATGTCATTACAGCGATGAGGAATTAAATTGTTTTTAACATTTAAAAATAGGAATTCAATCAAATGGGGTAAGTCACCATTTCTCTCCAATTCTGGGATGAAAGACAGTGGCATGGCAAAAGCATTGACCACTTGGATCAAAAGGAGCCTAGATGGGAATCAGCAGTGGGATCAGCCAGGATGAGGGATGCTTTCAAAGTGTATGGCTTCAATACGCTAGGATTTTTTTATTATTATTTTTAAGCTAAAAAAATAAATTATATTGGCAGTGTTCCTGGAGTAATAAACCCTGATGAAAAAAACAGAGTCAAATCTATGACTTTTCTTTGAATAGACAATTTTGCTGGCACTACCGGTGTAGAGCTGAGTACTTTTGTTAGCCCCTTGGCCAGATCTGGCCAGCTGGCAGCTCCCTTTTGCCAAGGAAGCCTTTTGTGAAGACGAAAAAAGCACATTGCAAGAGGCAAGTGGTGTAGAGCAAATCCTTGCTGCAAGATCACAGTCACTGAGAAGTATTTTATGGCTTTGGCCTTTCCATAAAGGGGCTGCTGGAAAAGACTCTCGATAGGCATCTGTGTCCTGGGCTGTTTTGTGTGATGGCCCTGAGGGCTGTTCCACTGAGGGCCTGGATCCAAGCATCCCAGCTATGTCCATAATTCCGGTCTTTCCAGCTTTTCCCAAACACATCCACATTGCCCCTTTCAGTGTTACTGTGACCCTGACTCACCCACACCACCCGAATTTCTGGGTGCCACGAGACTGTCACTGGAGTGACAGTGCTCCTATCAAGAAGCAATGGGGTCGGGAATCCATGGGATTGCCCCACGATTTTGACATGTTCTGTCTGCAGCAGGACACAGCAGACAGCAGAGAGGTAAATACTTGCTGCCCTAAGCTTGCTTGAAAGCTGCAGGGCTGGAGCACAAACCCCACCCAGGCTGTTCTTGGTGAATGATGTAGGGATGAGGCAGCTTCTTTCCAGAGTGCCTGCCCTCTTTCTTGCCCAGACTCAGCAGATCTCTCAAGTCTCCACTGCTCACAGGAGCCCACATTTTGCAAGCCTCACTCCCTTTGGGCTAGTCTCTGCTAGTGAGAAAACAAGGGGGCCAAGCACCCAGCAGTGTGGGGATGGGATATCCTGTGTGACCTGCAGCAGAGGGCAGCTTATTGCATCCTTGAACTGCTAAACCCCAGCTCTGCTCATTTCTTTCTCTGCCTGTTGGCCCAGGCCTGACTCTGGCTTTCCTCTACTTTTCAGGTGCTATCAGAGTCTTATGAGATCCTTGGAAAATGCAAGCAATTCCACCTTACTCCAGTTGTGGGAGACCTGCAGATTTGCCTCTGCTCAGAGCCATCTTCCAAGCTTTCCATAATGGGGTCTTTAATGTTGTGTCTGAAAGGTGCAGGAAAGTCAGTCCAGACTGTGAGAAAAGCCTGACAAGTCTCTTGCTGAGCCATGTGAACGTCCACGTACTCCCTCAGCTTTTAACA
Source organism: Prinia subflava (assembly GCF_021018805.1). NCBI lineage: Eukaryota > Metazoa > Chordata > Aves > Passeriformes > Cisticolidae > Prinia > Prinia subflava. The sequence goes on from NC_086271.1 coordinate 1,049,667, forward strand.
GCAGAAATCAGATCCTGAAATAGGCTGGATGAACGTAATCCATCATTTTCACAGGTCTATCTCAGCCACAGGACTCCTCACACAAATCTTTAGAGAGGTCAGGTTGCTGCCAGAGTCAAAAACTGCCTTGCAAAAGGGGTGCAGGTCAAGAAATTAGGATACAGTGGCACACCTGCAGCACTGCCGCTTTTGGAAGAACTCAGCATGGTCTCCTTGCCATGTGCAGGGCTCCTGCTTACACCACAGGCCTGAAGCATGCCCTCAGCTCATCACTGCCTACCTGCAGGACGTGCTGGCCAGCAGGACCCCTCAGGTGGCTCCAGGACAGCTCGGTGACAGGGATGTGGCAGGCTGCCTGCAGAAGCGGTGACAGCTGAAGGCCGGTGAGAGCATCTGAGGTGGGAAACCAGGAGGTGAACCTGGATTGCCCCATCTTCTCCTGGCTCCTCCGCTTGCCTGATGTGCAGTGGAGCAGCTGAAATGAGAGGAGACAGCTCTGACCTGGAGCAGCCGAGGAGCACGTGGGCACAGGGGAGGCTGCCAGGTGGCAGCTGCTGGCACGGTGGGCAGTGCCCACGCCACAGAGTGCCCACGCCACAGAGTGCCCACAGTGACCTGCTGCCCAGTGCCAGGGCAGGCACCAAGGGGCTGCTGCCATCTCCAGCATCATCCCAGAGGCTGACACTCACAGTTTTGGGGAAAAGGAACTGATGACAGTCTCTGACCGAGCAAAAGCATTGGGATGATTTCCATGCTCCTTGGACCGGGGATTATACCCCACTTTTTTGCCCTGTGAGAAGTTGTCATTAGTACTCCATGGTCTGATCCTCCAGCAGCTCCTTCTTGTGTGTTACCCTTGCTCTTATCTTTATAATCCTCGGCTGCCAGGCTTCACCAGTTATAGTCTGAGATTGTGAGCCTTGCGAGGCTCAAAATGGTTTTAACTCTTTCTTCCTGACAGAAAGCTCATTTTAAGTTGCCTGTACCAAATCCCTCCTAGAAGGCATGCAGCCTCTCCTGCCCTTTGTAACCTTGGCTCCTCCAGCACTTCCAGACTCCTTCCCCACTCTCCCTGTCCCCCCAATTTGGTTTACTCTCCAGACCTACAGCCCTCCTTTCCCTCACCCTTCCCCCTCCCAATTTTCTGCACCCCAGACCTGCACTAGGGGCCAGCTCCTGCCCCCTCCCAGCAGTGACAGCCCATGAGGGTCCTGCCAGCCCCGTGGGGGTGACAGCAGGCATGTCCACAGCCCCAGAGGGAAAGCCTGCCACGTTTCCTCCCAGCTCCCTGCAGAGCCGCTGCCTCCCTGTCCCCTCTTGCCCAGGGGCCAGGGAGGCAGGCAGTGGTGGTGCCACAGGGGGCCGAGGTCTGAGTCTCCATCTAATCAAATCCATGTTTTCTTTTCTATCACACAATCCTCACAGGAGCTCATAACCTGGGAAGGGCTGCATTCCTTAGGCAGATGGGTTATTCCACTCGGAGAGGGTGGGGGAGGCAATAAAATTCCATTTTGCAGCAACTATTCTAATGCAGCAGGTTATGGGTAAAATATTTCTGGATTTGTTTAGTTGTTTCCCAAACATCTTGACGTGGTGGTTCAAAATGAAGTTATGCTCTGAAAGAGAGAGTCATCCAAAGAATGCAAACAAAATGTTATTTTAAAACCCAGATGTCCGTTTTTCTTCATTCCAAATTTTTCATTTTGTCACCAAGCAGAAAAAAAAATAACCCATAGATTTTCACACACCCTTATTCTGTGAAAGGTAAGATATTAACGGGAGCAAGAAAATTCTGTGCAACATTCTTACCTTAGTGCAATTGTTTCTAAAAGCACCCGGGACAGATTAAACATATGAATGCTCACAGCACCTCAAACTAGGAATGCAATTAGTAATTGATTTATGTCTTCTGGTAGCAGGCCAAAAGCTACTTAAGCTGCAAATAAAAGCAGATTCTGTTTTCTAGCTTTGTTATCTGCTCTTCTTCAAACACCCCAGCAAGATCTAATAGCAGGGAATTTTAACAATCTCGTGTTCATTAAAATAATCATTTTCTTACTGTTTGTTACACGTAATTTCACAATGCTTTTAGTCCAGCCACATGGACAGGGGACACTGATGACCCCATTGCTGCTTTTATTGGGGAAGACATTTTGGTTGGCTCTGCTTCCCATTTTCCCACCTTGTTTGGCGAGAGAAAAGTCCTTTTGTGCCCCAAATGTGCCCCAAATCACTTTCAATACCTGGGTATGGACTTCTGTTCCTCCCAAGGTCTGAGGCAATACCTAGAGTCTAGTGCCCATGAGAAAAAACAAGAGAAGGTGCTACATCCAGTACGTGCTAACCTGACAACACTTTGTATTGCTAAAAGTATGAAAATGTTTCCATCACCCCTTTTCAAACCTTTTCCTGAAGCACCCACTATGCTGCACAGATTCTGCCTGCACAAGCACACCCGCCTGAATAGGAAAGACTTAGTTACAGAAGGACAATCGCTGTGTGGATGTGATTTGAATTCCTTTGCTGCCAATCATCACAGGCAAAACAACAGGAATAGCATTTGCCTATTGACATCAGGGATTTTGCAGCATAATGCATAATTCAGTCGGCGAGGTGTGTGATATTTCCCTCCTGACACTGCTAATTCTCACCAGCAAGACTCACCTTCTCACCCTGTGATTTGCTTTTAGCTGCTGCCTCCAGACTGTCCACGAGGACACAAAGAACACATTAGAGAGCCTACAGTTAAATCAGATCCTGCAGAAACAGGCGTGCCGTGCCACTCCCCCACCCCAAATGCACATTTCGTAGGAGGGAATGGCATTTATTAAGGTTTTTTACATTTACTGCTCCCCATTGGGAACCCCTTTAGGTTTCTATGAAGCTGCTCAGCATTTTGGGGGGGAGGGGGGTTTAAATCCCAGCACACCAGCAGGAGCACATGCTCTGCCAATTCAGGGGTCCCCCTTTCTAAAGCATTTGGTTGCTTACCAGGGAAGGGTATTTGTTCAGATGACCTGGGAGCCCACGGGAGGGTTCATCTGTCTCCTCTGCTGTGTCTGCCTAGCTCCAGAGATTAGTTGCCAAAAGTGTCTTCTTTGCTGTGGAAGAAGGGAGAGGAGGAAAGGAGGAGGAGGAGAGAAACCAATATGGGTATCGTTTGTCAAAACATTAGGCCAGCTGATGCTGTCTGAAGCACCTGAGAATGCAGGCAGGCTGTTGAAAGGTGCAGCTTTGCAGGACTTGCAGATTTCAACCTGAAAAGACACAGCTGTGAAATGTGGCAAACCACAAGCTTATGCCTAGCAGACCACAACCCTTCCCAGATGGGTGACCTTCCTCCTCAGCAACCTTGAGCACACAAGAAATCCAGGAGATGTTTGACTGACAAGCCTCAGGCTCCACTAAGCTCCACCAGAACACAAAGATAAGAGGCACAGGATGCCCTTTTGTAATGGAATGGCATCAGAAATACCTGTCTTGCCCTCTGCCCCCCAAGGCTCAGAGGCATAAGGGTGTATGACCCCTGTATCTGCAGCTGTCTCTGCTTGCAGGTGATGTGGGGAGGGCAGGTGACCCACCCACCCTCAGGTGCCCACTTGATCCCTCAGTTATGGCTTGCTCCTGATGCTTTGTCTTCCCTGTGGCTGCAAGAAGCTTCATGCCAGGCCAGGTGCCTGCCACCAGCTGGGTTTGTCCCCAGAGCCCGTGAAGGACAAGGTCTCCTCTCTACCCTGTGCAGCTCAGCTCTCCCCCTCTGGTTTAGGGGAGCCAGCCCCTGCTCTGCCTGCTTCAGTCACCAGGTAGCATCCTGTGGCTGACATGAGCAATAAGAGCCCAGCCTGAAAGCTGCTGCATTATAAATGATTTATTGGTCTAATAAAGAGCCTCAAATTATCCACCGCCTCCTTCCTTTCTCCCCTCGCCCCAAGGACCGATACAGCTACCGTGCAAACATTTCCTACCTCGCATTATGTAATGTCACAGAGAAGAAAAACAAGTATACAGCCCCCCGGAGGGCCACAAGGCTGGCAGCCCCCCCATCCCCACCAGCAGCCTCTGGCATCACTGCCAGGCAGCTGGGGCAGAAACCGAGCCCTCCACGCTCCCTCAGAGGATCCATTTTGCTGCTCTTCTCTTCCCTTCCCATCCACGTTGCCTCTTGCCTCCAGCATCCCAGAGAAAACAGGAGTGACCTTCCCTCCTCCCACAGCCTTGCCATTCCCCTTTGGCTGCCAAGAGCCAGGGGGATCCCCTCCTGCCTGATCCCTGCCTCTCTACCCTGCACAGAGATGGGGCTCTTGGGGCCCAGGGCTTGTAGCCAACACAAGCTGAGCTGCACTGGAGGGGTGGCCAGGCTGGCAAATGGAAGGCCTCACTGATTTTAGGAACCGAGGAGTTTGCCCCTGCAATGTGTGAGCCCCGGTAGCTCACCCAGCCTGCCACCTACCATCCCCACCTCTAATCCATACACTCCTGCTCCATCACCATCCTTTCTGCAGCAGTCGATACGAATCTCCCATTGATAAAGTCTGGGAGCTTGTTATCCCCTGTTACACGTGTAGCTTTTTCGTTCAGCTCCTCAGGGACCTTCCCTCCTCTCCCGTTAGCCTCACCTCCTGCATGCCCTCACGCCAATTGCTCCAGGACCAGCCCCTCCTCAGGACATGGAGCTGTGTGGGCCGTGCTGAGAGCACTCGGGGTCTTCCCTGCCCCACACTTTGAGCCCACAAGTCCTTCCAGCTTGAAGGTCACAGCTTGAACAGGGCACAGCTTCTCACAAGGCACAGAGCAGGAATAATAAATTAACCTACTTTATATGGCCTGCAGGCCTGAACAAGTGAGTGTTGCCGAAGGGCTCGCAGAAAGTGGCACTGGGAAACAGCTGAGTATCATCATCATCATCATCATCTGCTATCACCCCGAAGATCCTGAGGTCAGATGAGGTGAACTGAAGACAACAAAACAGTCTTAAATATTCAGCATCAAATTATTTGAAGTGTGGCAAAGGGAAAAAAAAAACCTAACAAAAAAGCAGGATAAAGAAAAAAAAGGTACAGCTAAGTTGTCCTTCCAGGCATTTTAGCTTCAGCGTGTGACAGGAGCCCCACGGCTGCGAGGCTGCCCACTCCTCTCTGCATTTGTCAGGGAACTCTCCTGGGCATCCCACAGCCTCCCTAACTCCCAGGAGGACCCTCACAAGGGCTGACAGGTTTCCAGGCACAAAGATGTACCTGAGCCCACAAGGTCTCCACAAGTTGTGCTTCTCCAGTGGGACCCAAAAATGCTGTTCACCAAACGAAGAAAATAGAACTGGGGGGCGATGCAAAGATGTGGGAACTGAGTGGCACCTATCTGGGGCCTGAACTGTTTGGCCAAGGTAAATAGGAGAACAAAAATTCTGGGAATGATGTTATAAAAGGTGTATTTTGAGTACTTGCATTCCCTGCAAGGCTGACCTATTTAGCAGAGGGACTTTAGCCCCCAGGAAGAATTAAACAATGCTGTTAGGAAAGAGGGACCATAGGGACTGAAGAGCCCCGAGGTCTCTGCTGCTCTGTAGTCTCTGTGGGTGCCTGGGCAGCCCTGGGCTACCACCCTGAACCACCCAAACAGCTGACAGTCCTCTCTTAATTTATCCCAAAGGCACAGCTGCACCTCAGCCTGTGCTAGAGCCAAGCACAGGGAGCAGGGCTGCCCTTAGGGAGGAGACACCGTCAAAGAGGAGACTTCAAAGCCTTTTCCCCAGTGCCTCTAACCCTCCCAGCCCTCCCCACTTAGCTGGTGCAAGAGGACCTTGTTTCCAGAGTCTTGGTAACAGCAGGTCTCCAAGGAGAGTTTGCCTGTGTCTCTGTGTGCTTTCCCCATTTGAATGGGAAGATTGCTGAGATGTATTTTACACATCACACTACTCCATGGCTCCTGATGGCACTGATAGGTCCCAGGACTGAAATCCCCAGCCTAGGGGGCAAGAGAAGACCTTAAATGAAGCTGTGACTGAGCAGTCAGAGCAGCCCCACTGGAAGTGGGAGTCAGCTGAATCCCACTAGGTGCATCCAGCTCACACCTCTCCCTGCCTTCCCAGACATCCAGCCTGAACCTGCCCCACACCACCCCAGTGCCTCAGCCCTGCCATGTGGTTGCTCCAAAAGAGGTGCCTCCTTTGTGGTTTATCTAAATAAACCTGATTTCAGACTTAAAGGATCCCGTGTAATTGTGTACAGTGAAATACAGAGGAAGCCTACTTGCCTTTGCTGAGAGGCTGTGGAGTCTGGGTTTGGGTGCCGGTGGAAGGAGGTGCAATTTGATTTTCTAGTTTCCTACTATCCCCTCCCCAAAGCACTTGGTTCTTTTCCAGGGGGGATAAACACATCCACACAGTTTCCAAAGAACTCTCCCCTGGGTATCTGAGATAAGAGAGACTCTATACCTCCTCTGCTCCAGTGTCTCATCCCTTTCACCAGGGAAGTGCCAACTCCTACAGCTCACGTGTCGTGTTTTCAGACAAGCTCACTGGCGCTGTCTGCCTTGTTGTCCCTCACACTGGAGAAGAGTTCCCATAAACATCTGGAAAGCTGCCTCCCCCTTCTACAACAGCACATCTGAGCGCTGCAGAACACTTCACAAGCCCCAGGCTGCTGCTGTGCCAAGGCTACCACATATCCTGGTGACCCCCACACAGGCCCCTTGCCCTCTTGTGCTGCTCCTTCTCTGCCTGGAGTCCTCTCCTACCTCTCCCATATCCCGTGTGGCAGAAAAACCTCAGGTTTTAAGCACCTTGAAGAAATAATCCACTTTTCACATTCTGGAACGCCAAGGGGCTCAAAGGCAAAGGCACAGAAGCTGGGCCTGGGTGTAGCTATTCCAGCAGGGAGTCTGGGCACGTCCCTTTGCTTGGGAAGCCTTTGAACTGGCTATTGCCCAGAGACCTCAAGGTTTGCCTGAGGACACTTTGCCTGCTTTAACCCTCTCAATATGTTCCTTTCCTAAGCAATTCCTATCATCCTCTGACACTGCAGCACAGGTAGGGCAGGATAATGGTTCAGTGGGTTCCAGGCTGCCCATTTGTGTGTTCTTTTAAGTGGGGCTGTAACAAACTGCAAGCGGGAAGGAGAATCCTGTTATTAATAATTGTCTGTGCCTGCCTGCTCCCTTCTGCTGCTCTCCACTTCATAGGTGGAAGAGGGCTGACCAAAACTGCAGCAGTAAATTTCAGTGGCCAAAGGGCAAAATTTTAGAACACTAATTTCTCTTAATCTAACCATTTCTCTCAAGGAGAGAAACTCCTATGGGAAGCACCCAGACACCAGAGCATGATTTCTGATTACTTTATACTTGACAGCCAAGGCACAGTAACTGCTAAAAGCAACAGAGATAAGTAGAATATAACAGTGCTACCAAATAAAAACACTTACCTCTGTACTCTCATCAGCTCAGTGTGAAGGACTGGGTCTGAAGAGCACAGGATCAGGGTCTGTGACTCCAGGGAAGAAAGGGCATCACAGAGGGATTCTTCCTCTGAATGCCATGAACTCCTGCGAGTATGTGGGAGGTGGCTCTCGCAGCACCGCTAACCTCAGTCAGCTGCTGCACTGAACTCCCTTCTGCAGGTGCAACCAGCCCAAAAAGAGCCCAAGGCGTGGCAGCAGTGCCTGTGCAAAGCCCAGGGACAGCCTGGGTGTGCAGCACGGGTCACAGCACCCACAGCTCCCATGCCAGCCTGCCTGCTGACTCCAGCCTTCACACTGCTCATGAGGAGCTGGCTCTCAAAAAAAATAACTCCCAGGCTGTCCCCAGAATCCCCTCCCCATGGTGGTGGTAGGGGGCATCACTTGAACCAAGTGCTGGGCTGAGCTATCAGCCCCCACCTGCAGAGCAGCCCTGGGAGCCAGTGCAGGAGCCCTGTGTCTGAACACATCCCAGCCCCAGTGGCAACCCCCATGCCACAGGCAGGTTTGCAGCAGGCAGCTGCCCTGGCTAATTGGTCACCTCCCTGACAGCTCCAGTCATATTGCTCACGCTCCTTTACATAACCTGAGTGATATGAAGCTTGCTATGGCTGGTTTGGGATTGCTAGGGAGCTGGTGCAAGTGCTGGTGGAGTTTTATTATTGCTGTTATTTATCATTATTTGCATTACAATAGTGCCCTGGGGCCTCTGTTAGGATTAGGATGCAGTTGTCCTGGGTGTGGGGAATATTTAGCTGGAGACTCACAGCTGGGAACAAGGTGTGTGCTTAAACTCCCTTGGAAAAGCATTGTTGTGCATACAAAAGAGTCTCTAGCCCAGTGGGTTTTAGTCTTTTCCAGTGCCTTAGCACTACCAGTTCTGAACACTGCTCCTTCCGAGATCCACCAGCCTTTGGGAAGGCTTAGGGGCATAGCAGGGCTGCTTTTATTTCTGACTGATGGAGGATCCTGGCCTGGATTCCATCACCACCCACAAGATCAAAGGGAAGTCCAGAAGCCAAGGACACACATCATGAAGTCTGCCAGAACCCCCGGGCACAAAGAAGAGCCTCACCTGTGTTTGGTTTGCAGCCCCCCACTGTGTCCTGAAGGGAGGTGGTGGGCATGGCTGGAGAGGAACAGGTGTTGGGGGTTAGATTTGGTTTTTTTTTTTCTTCTCACAGAATTTCTTCCCATAAGTTTCCAAGAAGCCTTAATGACTACTTAGTCAGAACAAAAAGGGGTACTTGAGGGATATGGCAGCACGAGGCTACACCTATTGTTTCTGAGTCCCTGGGAGTGTCCCTCAGAGGGGAGAGAGGATGAGCTTTGGGAAAGGCAAAAAGACAGATCTGGGGGAGGGGGAGGCACTCTTGCTCTCAGCGCCGAGGAGGACGGTCAGGCTGCCCTCTGCCTCTGCCTCGTCCTGGGAAATCTACAATCATCTGCTGTGTACCCGGGAATCCTGAACTCGCTTTCTCCAGCCTCTCCCCACCGCCGCTGCTTCTTCAGAGCTTTAAAGTTCCCCTGCTGCTCTGTAGCCCTGCACTGCCCAGCCCTGCCGGGACACCCCTGCTGTTCCAGCTGCCAGCGCAGAGCTCCTCATCTCATCCACCAGCCCGGGACTTTTCCTTCCTTCCAGTTCGGCCTCTCGGAGTCCTGCAGGAGCGCCGAGATCAAACTGCTCTGGGCTTTTGTAAAAGAAAGCCCTCAAGGTTCTTGATTCTGTTTATTATTGATGCTGTAGTTGTTGTTTGTTTGTCGTTTTGTCCTATATACTAGTAAAGAACTGTTATTCCTACCCCCATACCTCTGCCTGAAAGCTCCTTTAATTTTCCTTTTAATTGGAATAATTTGGAGGGAGGGGATTTGAATTCTCCATCTCTAGGGAGGTCCTGCCCCTTCCTAGCAGATATCTGTCTTTCAAACCAAGACAACAGGTCAGCCCCTGAGCTCCTGCCCACACTGCTCAGCTCCCTGCAAGGCTGTGGGGAAGGAGAGCAGCGTGGCTGGAACATGAGCAGGGCTGGCTGCTGCTCTTCCCCTGAGCCTCCATGTGAGCTGTACGGACAGAACCAAAGCCAGGAGAGCTTGGCAGTCGTTCTCATTTCTGCAAAGCAAACACCCCAAAGACCCAGGAGCTCCTAAGCCATCATTTAGCAAACACCTAATGGCACACAGGAGCACCAGGCAACAGCTTAAGAAATGCAGTAATGAGCACCCCGTTACGTTATGGCCACTTTTTTGCTATTTATTTAGCTCCATCAGCATTTGTCAGAGCAAATGGAAACTGGCTACTGTCCCAAGGAATTCAGCCTCTCTCATTTGTCAAAGCCATAAAAATTCAGGGTGTGGGACGTGGGGATAAGAGCTGAAATCTCAGCTGAGGGGGTGAGGAGATTCAGTGTAACATGAATGCCACTACACACGTTCAGTGTGGCCAGGACATAAGGGTGGAACCACTGTGCTTTGGACATCGACAGGACCAGCTCTGATGACCAGGTCTCACTCAGTCCATCATTCCTCTACACCATTACACCCTTCATTTGGTCAGCAGCACTGCCCCTCCTCCCAGGGGACAGGACCTCAGCTGGGCACAGAGTAGGAGAAAGAAGCCTGTAGCTCCTTATGGGACAACTACAGCAACAGGAACTCAGGGTCTGCCTCCCACCCAAATGCTGGGCCTGGCCAGCCCCTCTGAGCTATTAAAAAAACCTGCTGAAATTATGCCTACAGGAGGTAAGAGGCCAAATCAGGCAAAGACTTTCCAGCCTGGTCCCAAGTCACAGTTAGAACAATGTTTGCACTATGAACATCCTGCAGCTGCCCTGGAGCAGAATGAAGTGGTCAGGGGTCTAGCTGACCCCCCTTTGCACCAAAGCACTCCTTCCCCTGGCTCTGACAGCAATCTTCCATGATATCTGCCACGGGCAATGCTTACACATTCTGCTTTTTCCTCTTGCACCCGTAGTTCCCTCCCTGCCTTTGGGACCAACAAGGGAACACTCTCCATACAAGAGCAGCTGCACCCAGATACCCCACACTGCACTCCCAGACACACAGTACCAAGTCTGATGTGCCTGTATGCCTCCGGATAAAAAGATCATTTAACATGCTCAGTGCTGATGGGCAGTCAAGTAAAAAGCTTCCCCACTAGGCTCACTCTGCAGTAAATTTATTAGCAGTGGGGCTTCCTAAATAACATAGGTGGAAGAGGGCAACTTGGTGGTATACTGGGAGAGACAGACTTCCACTGCTCCATCAGCTGGCAAACCTCAGTGGGACTGTGCCTCCAGCATTCAGCAATCCTGGCTCAGCATGGAGTAAGTGAATCTTGCTGTATTTAAAGAGACAGTCTCAAGGGTTCCCTTTTAATCTCATCTCTGTTTGCAATTCCCCCTTCTGAGCCTATGAGCAACGTTTCTTTCCCCTTCAAGTGCTACTCTGCTCTGTTCAATTTTCTCTTCATCCCTCCCTGCCCTCTCCTTCCCTCCGCTATCCCCATGTTTCTTTAATGGAGCTTGAAATTATAATACGGTGATTCAACTTCCTTTCGTGTCTGCCAAGAGTCAGGGGCACAGCCCTGAGAATTGGGCTTGCTGGTCTCCTCAGCCCGGGCTGCAGCAACCTCTGCACCTTGAGCCTGGGGTTCTTCTTCCTGTCACAGGTGGCAAGGAGAGGAACCTCCCCAGGAGCTCCTGGCATTGACCATGGACCACTGTGCAGGCATGGGATACCATGCACCATATCCAGAGGGTGTTATTCTTTGCCAAGTATATCCATGTGGATTTTCTGGAGGTGTTTGAAATGGCCTGGGAATGTGTCAGTTGGAGTCACAGCGTTCCCTTTTCTTCCTTTGCTTAACCTTCCCTTCCCATCCCTGCCCTGCAATCCCAGCACATTGGCTGTTTCAGGGATGAGACTCACCCAAAGTCAATGCCTAGGCCTATTCCCTGAACACTTCTTCCCTCCTGAAAACAGAATCTCTGGAAGTTACATACAGGTCACAGCCTCCATTTCCTTCTCAGCAGCAGAACTGCTGAGCTCAAACTCATCAGGAAATATCCTTCTGGTCCCCTTGAAGCTCACAGCTGTTCTCTGACATCTTTCACCCTCTGCCCTGCCCTGGTCCTCTTTCTTTTGGCTTTTACACTTCTGCTCCCTGCTGCAGAGACCTCACATTCTTATTCCCAGCTTAACCAGATCCAGTTTACCACATGCCCCTTCCCACTAACTGCGTGGTCTATGGAGGAAACATCTGCCAAGCACCTTCTCTGCCACCAGCCCAGTCTTGCTCTACATGTTTTTCTTTCCTTCCTTCCAAGCACTGTTCCTCCTCCTGAACAGAAAAATTCTTGTGCCACCAACTCTTTGTTCCTCTCATTCACCAGCTTCCAGGTATACCAGCTTTGGAGCCACAGTGTTGACACTCTCCTGGATAAAACATGTGCAGGCAGTCCAGCTCCTACCAATAATCCCTGTCTTTATGCTTTCTAGAGGAGCATTTTGTCTTGGCTTCATTTTGTCCCCTTCTATCCCACCTCTTCCTCTGCTCAGCCCTTTCTCTTGCCTTTCCACTCAGTGCTTGCACCTTCCTACCCTGCATTTGTCCCTGCCTGCGCTCTGAAACCTTCCTCTGTACTTCACAACACCCACCAGTCCATTTTCTCCCTTGCATCTTCTTCATTTGCAGCCTGTTGGCACTTCTCAGCCCCTGCCACCACAGCACCTCTCCCACCCAAGGAGGTACAGGGGCCTCGGGGGACAGATGTCCTGCCCCACTTCTTCCCGAGTGGGGCAGGACTTGTGCTGGCCTCTGCCTGTGCTCAGTGCTGGAGGCTCTCCTGCCTTGCTGAGGGCAGCCCTGTGGTCAGGTGTGCCCTCCTGCAGTCCAGCACCCCTGTCCCACCCCAGGATGCGTGCCAATAATTAGCACTAATGACCTCTGCCAGACTCCCCTTTACTTTCCCTGCCAGCTGTGTCTGCCAGCAGGCAGGCAGCCCTTTCCAGCCTGCAGGAGCAGGAACAAAGAGGCTTTACCTGGATACGTGTGCACACGAGGTGACCATTACCTTGAGGCCTTCTGGAGTCAAACCAACAGGAATTTTTATGGCTGGAGCCCCAGAGCTGGGCTACCTGCTGGAGAACACTCACATCCCCCGTGGGCCAGCAGCAGCTGCTGAGCCGTGAGCTCACGTGCAGCAGCAGGGATGCATGGAATGCATGCACACGTAGCAACATGCATTTCTGAACAGGAGATGTTGTTCAGCGAGGCTGGGGCCACGTGGGCAGCAGTGAGTGTGTCTGTGGGTGCCGTGCCACCGCCACAGCACAGACCGCTGTGCGGAGAGCAGCCCGACGTGCCTCCTGGCCTGCCGGGATAATTGATTTAGGAAGTAGTTAGGCTTTTCCTCCATTAGTGAGGCAACCGTGCCTCCCCAGAGCTTACCCAGGAACACTTTCCAGTAACTGTTCAGATACCAATAAATGATGCATAAGCTAAAGATGCTATGTCAATAAGGAGAGGTTGTGTAATAAACACGAATTACATGAAGGGAAGGGAAAATAAAATCCCTGCTTCGAGTCACAAAAGGGAAATCCTTGGTATGAAAGGTAGAAAACCGGACTCTTTCGAATCATTTTAAAAAGTCATCAGTAATCCATCTCTTGTATAATTTTTATAAAATCCTATGTAGTGGTAGCTCAGCCAAGGCAAGGCTGCTGTTGGTCCCCTGTGTGTGCCCTGAAGGGATGAGCGCTCTGTGTGCACTCAGGATTTCCAGGCCTGGAACAGCTGTATCAAGTCTGGGGTGTAGCTGAAACCAACCCCAAACCAACACACAACTACAGGTCATGCCCCCAGGACATACCAGAGCCATGGCATGGAAAGCACAGCAGAAATGATTGTAATCATTGATTATATAGACAGAAATGTCTATAATCACCACCTATATGCCTCCCTGGCTCCCCTTTACTACACAACGCAGGGAGCAAGGACCATGGCAGTACACAGAAATGCAGAGGTGGGGATTAATGGTTGTGATACAGTAGAAACAGAAAGGTTAGACTATCTGAAAGTGCCTGTCTTCTCCTCCTTCAGTTTCATGAAGAACCCCTCTTTATAGGGGACACAAAAGGCAGCAAGAGGGGGGAACCACATCTATTAGTCCCTCTGGAGCTCTAATCTTAGTGCCCAGCAGTTCCAAACCCTCACTTCAGATGATTTTAATTGGAGGTTGAGTTTTTCCAGCAGGGAGTGTCAAATGGCTGCTGGACGTAAAGGTTATGTTTACATGAGATAGGTGCTCTGCTTTGGCTTTGTTTCCTTGTTGCAACGCACAGGTTGCTTTATATTAAAGTGTCAGCTTCAGCAGGGTTGGAATCCAGGAGTGCCAGTGTGAGAAAACAGAGTCCCTGTTCCTCTGACAGCCTGCAGGGCCAGAAGATTCTTCTGCAGACAGAAGAATCCATTCAGCCTTAGAGATGGTCCTTTCTCATGCAAGCCCAGCTAACTTGCAAAACAAAAGCAACCCTCCCTGCCACTCATATCTTATTCCACTTCTTTGCAGCTGCTAAGAAGACAGCCCTGCTCCTGCAGACCTGTGGACATCTGCCAGAGCAATGTCAAAAAGAAATTAATTATGATGACAACAATCCTTACCACCATATGGCTGTCAGACTCGCTCAGGGAGGGAGAACACCTCTGTTTTCTCACCTTTCTTTCGCCTCAGGAAAAGTTTCATTTCTGGATAGCTCATGACAGGGTACTACTGCCTGTCCTTTCACACAGCCCTTACTCTTCACCCCTTAACATCAGGCTGCTGCTTTCCAGCCCTCTAGGTGCTAAAATTTCTCAACACCTCTCTCAGGAGAAGGCTGAGATCATGGGTTGGCCAGAGACTCATTCCTGCTTGCAAGCCCTGCCCAGGAGAACTTTCCCTTACCATTGCACTGGTTGCCTTCCTCTTCCTCTCTCCTCCACTGTTGTATCAACATTCTCCCCTGCTGTCCTCTCCCAGAAGGAAGTGGGGGACCCTGGATGGGTTGAACCTCATCTCCTCCTCAGCAAACCTGCAAGAAATCGTGGCTGTGGCCAGAAATGCTCCCCCAGATCTGTGGTGATGGACCAGCCCCTGTTCTTTGCCTGAGCAGCCCATCTCAGGGAGTGGGAGAGAAACTGAAGCCTGCTTTAGCTGTGCAGTGCCATAAGTGTCTCCTTAAAATCAGCCTAAAATCTGGATGAGCAGGGAGGTCATTCTGCTATATCATCTAAAGGCCCTCAATGGTTTTTCTAACCTGCTTTTCTGAGCTCTAGCTAGTCCAAGAAGCTCCCTTAAATGTAATCCTCCCTGGTTTCTCATAACCTGAGCTCAGAAAGCCCTGAGCTGAAATACCTTTTGGAGCAAGAAGGTATGTTCTTGTTTTTAACAGCCTTAGGAGGTTTTTACCCATGAATTTGTCCAACTGCTTTTTGAACCATGCAAACACAAGCCCCTAGCATATCATGGCAAGCAGTCCCCAGATGAACAGTGCCTTGTGTTGGGAATTTCTCCCTGTTGTTTTGAACAACCCAGCATGCCAACTTTGGCTGGTGCCCCTTTATTCTTCCAGGACATCAGCTAGGCAGTGGTGCTCCTTGCTTGCCCTCTTGCTGGTGCTGTTTCTGATTCTACAGACCCCGAGCAAAAAACTACTCAGCAAATTCTCAGATGAAGAATTCAGCCCTTCTCAGAGCAGACTACACAGATTTACACCATTTGAGGTCCTAGCCCTCTATTCTTTCTGAAAATGCAGGCTGACCTCCAAAGTTTATGTTTGTAAAGCCTTATAAAAACACTTTATGCAGTGAAGATCAGTATGCATCTCAGGCATTTTCTGTTCCTGCAACACATACACAGCTACAGTTTTTAGCACAAAAATTTCCTTTCAAGACAAGAACAGCAAGACAAAGCAGACAAGAATCCACTGACCAACAGCTTCTTACAGAGAAAATTGCTCCGTGGCATTCAAGGGATGTTTTGAATGAGATGATCAGAGCAGCTCAAGCTTAATACAGCTTGACATCATTAACTGTTAGTGTTGAACCAGAACAGTAGAGTAAGCTGTACTTATTGCTAGCCAGATAGTCTCCAATGGCCAAGGAGAAAATAATCACTAAAGGCAAGAGGAGATTAAGTGAGGTGACAGTGTCAGAGTGCTCTTTTTCTACAAATCATAGATTTTCTTGGCAGTGCTCACAGCCTGTTTGCTCACTAGTACTCACAAGAGGAAGTATAACCTCTTTTTTTCCTTCACCAACCAGTTTATACCAAGCCATTTCCCTTCCTTAACCTCAGCTGGAGTTGCCATGGTCACAAGAAGTGTTGGACTTGCATCAGGAAAGCACAATCCTTCTGCTTCACAGGTGACACCAGAGGTCCAGGACACAGAGATTCATTTCCTTCAAAGGCACAACTTCCCAATCTTCTGCAACCCAAAAGAAAGAGAGGATGAGCCACAGTGAAAACACAAGAAAAGCAGGGAGGCAGCAGCATTGTGGCTCCCTCCTAGTCCTGCAAGCTTGTTGGACACACTGCCACAAACCCCTCTCCAGGCAGACCCTCTCCAGCCCACTGAGGGGGAATTGGTGAGAAATGGGGTCCCCATGGCCCTCCCCACCAGAGCACTGCTGCTAACAGTGGTGTCATTTGGCCCTGAGGCATCTTGGTAGGCATGAGAGATGCTGTCTTCTGGTGCTGCAGCTTGCTTTTGTTCTCCAAGGCCAGACTCTGCCCTCACCACGCCCCAACACCACAACAGAGAAAATCAAGCCCCTGACCTGTGCAAGAGAAACCAAGTCTCCTTCCTGGCTGCTCTGGATACCTGTCCTGCTGGAGAGCAGCTTACCTGTGGGACAGGCTGGAGTTAATTTGCAGTGCTGCCAGCAGACGGAGGGTCCCTAACCCACAGGTGAAACCTGACGTGGTTTTTCATTAAAGCAGTCTCTGAGCATGGCAGGGTTTTGTGCTAACAATGACAGCCACACTCCTGAACAACTGCCACCCCATTTTCTTGCAGCTAGTCTTATTTAGGAAACAAAAAGGAAACCCCAAGAGCTGGGAGCCTGCTGATTGTTAGTGCCTGTGTTCCTCACCCCCATCTGTGTCTGACCTCCACAGTGACTGGCTGTACTGTGCCTAACCACGTGTGGCCAGGCAGCAAATTTTTGTGCCAGAAGAACGATTCAGAAGGGGAATCAGCCCTTCTGCTGCATTTGCAAGCACAGCTTAGCCAGCAAACCAGAGATTGAGAAAGAGCAATGGCCCCCTGCAGCATGGCTAACAGCAGGCAATACAGCCAGAGCATCCAGAATGCAGCTGGGGTTCTACCCCTCCAAGCTGCTGCACTCAGGGCTTACAGCAGAGAGCAGAAACAAAAATCCTACTTCCAAGAGTGGTTAGAGAGGGAGATGAGACATGGACGGCCTCCACTTGGCTCTGTTCACAATGAGGAATCTGTTTCCAAGCCCCCTGCACGGGGCTGAGATCCTTGCTTAAAAACTACAGGCTGTTCACAGCATTTCCTGACTCTGCCCACTGTTTCCAAGTGCAGTCTCTGGGTCAGGGCAATTCATCTGCAAAGGACCCAGAAGAATTTTCTGAAAGCTACCAAACAGCTCTCTCTCCTGTCTGAGGAACTAAAACAACTCATATCTTTAGAGTGGCCCTAGAAAGACAGAGCTCCCTTTGGGAAATTTGGGCTGTATTGCCAAAAAAGACTGTGGCTGTTCACAGGGATGCAAGGAGACACACTCTCTCCTAGGCAGATGGATATTTGGGCTTAATTGGCACCATCCAATTGGCACCAGAAATAGAAACTCTTGCTTAGTGCCTGCAGTCAAAACATCTGCTTCACACCTCTTGGCCCTGGCACCTTGAGCCAGAATTCAAGTGCAGCTCTCAAGGGCAACATAGACCCAAGCACCTCTAAAAGCAGTAGACCAAATTGGAATTTCTGTGTGCACAGTGCCTACACCGTGGTGGTTTTTATTTCCAAAGCACAAAGGTTTCAAAGTATTCTAGAGGTGAGATATCCAGCAACAGGACATTTGTATGTCCATGCTTTTGTGACAGCACTTTGCTCTCCAGCTTTACCCATTAGGTGATCCTCACATGTAACAAACCACTGGGCTATGAAGTTCACACCTAAGGGATCTCCTTTATGTAATGAAGAGTTATATTGAGGCCCCTTTACCCCTTCACCAATGGAAGTGCACTGCTGTTATGTCATTCAGCTGTTAGCCCTTACCAAGGCCTTGAAGAGACAGGAACTCTGGCATTGGAGTGCCTTTTTTGATGTTGTGATTTGGCTTATGCAGCTTGTGAAGGGATTCTTGCTAAACTGAAGAAACCAAGCCCTCAGTCACTGGAAGAGCTCAGGGCTGGAGGTGGGTTGCAGCAGGCAGACTTACCTTCTCTAACCCACCTTTCCCTCTCTGTTTGCCTGTGCCTCCTGCACACAGAGCCCTCTGACCTGGTCCTTGCTGCAGTAACAGGCTCCTCGATGTCTGCTGCTGCTTACAGGAGCTTCTGGTCACTGTTTCACCCAGTGTCCAATAACTTCAACCACACCAATGTGTATTTCTCACATGAGTCTATTCTTCCTTTTCACTTCCTTTCCCAGGAAGGAAACCTGGGGACCTACCAGAAACAGAGGGGAAGTGAGAGATGCCACAAGAGCTGGAATGCTGGGGAGCCCACAGTGCCCTTGAAGGGTCAGAGAACCAGAAATTCACGGGCTCTAACCCCTGACTCACCTTCAGTTTTTGTACCTTTGGGCTGAACACTTGGATTCCTCCATCAGATGGCAACACAGCGACTGAGAGCTGCTCGGCATCACTGCTGTCATTGTCCATGTTCCCCTCCTTGCTGCTGCATCAGAACAAAGGCCCCGGTGCCTGCCGAGGACATCTCTCTCCCCACAGCCCCTGCCAGCTCTCGGGGTGCCAGCTGTCCCCCTCTGTGCATCCTTCCTGCTGGGATGCAGGAGCAGCAGCAGGGACACGGGCAGGGAGAGCGGAGAGGCGTTTGGAGAGCTGGAGCAGCACCAAGGGAGCGAGGAATAGCAAGCGAGGAGAGCTCTTCAAAGAGGCACATCAAAGCGTCAGAGCCGGGGAGAGAGCTGGGAGTGACAGATCTGGTTTAAAGAGCCATCTATCTCCCAGCTCTTACTATGTAAATTGCTCCCGCTCGCTGGCTGCCGCTGCTGCCGAGGTAATTGCTGATGTTTTTTGGAAGCACCTCCTCCATGTCAAGGCACCGGGCCTTGTGCCCTGCTCTCGCAGAGGTGTTGGTGGCAGGGGTGTTCCCTACCGTGTGCCAGGGCAGGGAGCTCCTCCTGGGGATGGGGTTGGTCAGGGTGGAAGGCTGGCAACCTGCTCTTTGGTTGGCCCCTTCTCCATCTACCCTCCCTGGCATCCAAGCTTCTCCAGAGCCTTCTCACTGTGCTGTTACTCTCACACCTCCCCATCCCATCTGTCCACTCCTTCCTATCCTACTCCTCCTTCCACTTCCTGCTCCTCACTGTCCTCTCCTGGGGCTCCCTCCCCCCCGGCCCCTTGCTGCCTGCCCAGCTGGGCACAGGGATGCCAGAAAAGCAGCTTCCTCCACAGCCTGGCCAGCACAGTGGGGGAAGAGGATGCTGGCCAAGGCTGGAGCCACAATCATTGGAATGGAGTGGCTGAGGAAACTCCCTGCTGGGCCCTTGTTGGGTTTACAGCAGTTGAATCTCCCAGCTGAAATGGGGCTAGAACACAGCACCCAGCCCAGGAGCAAGGAGGTGAATATTGTTTTTTGGGGTCTCTCAGGAAGCCTGTTTACCAAAGCCAAAGCCAGAGCTTCTTTCTTAGGAGAAATTGATCTAAGCAGTTTGCCAATGTCACTGCCTTGAAGTGAGCCAAGGCAAAGCTGTTCAACAGAGACCTCCCCGTTCCCTCTCAAGAAGACTTGACTCCAAAGCCAATCACACAGGCCCTTACTGAGTCCTTCCTTCCTCTCCACCCACCCATTTTCCCTCTTTCAGCTCCAGTACCTTTAATGAAAACTAGAGCTTCCACCTTCCTCACAAGGGCATGTTCCCGTGGTCACTTTGCCCCCTTCCACATCTCAAGAGCCCTCAGGATCAGCATGAACTATGGGGTCAGAGGGGAAAAGCAAATGAATCTCTTGGGGAGGGTGGGAGGCAGGGGGTTTCTGCAGGAGGAAGTGGAAGGACATAGATCTACTGTCTCTGGGAGTCTTCCTCACCCTCGATGAAAAATCAGAGGCAATGGCTCACCCCAACCCCTACAGAGAGCGGTGAGTTTGGATGCACAGCTCTCCCCAGGGTAAAGATGTAACACTTTTCCTTCCCTAACTTCATCTGTCTCAGTGGAGGGAATGAGGTCCTGAAATTCACCTCATGGGCTGAAAACGAGCATGAGAAATTGCAGCCCAAAGGGTCAATTTTCCAGAAATATCTAAGTACTCAGGAACAGGGGCTCAAAATGAAAGTGTCTCTTGAGCCATCTCTTTCCTTCACTGCTGTGGTGTGATAATAAGGTGCTTTTTATGTAAGTGACCTATTTTCCAGGGAAGCCAGTTCTCCAAGTGGGGAATTGGAAAATGACTAGTGCAGCAGTTTTGTACTTTAATATGTTTTCATTCTCTGTGAGCAACAAGCAGCTACTGTACCCAGAGGACAGAGGAACTGTCTGCTCTCATCAGGGATGCTCCCTGGTGCCCAGCCCAGACAGGAGGTGGGAAGCAGGCCCATGCCATGTGCCGTGCAAGCCCCTGGCAGGCAGAGCTTTCCCCTCATACCTGCTGACAGAAAAGCCTTTCCTCCCTTCCCAGCTGTTCTTCTGTGAAAGCTGCTAGCATGAGGCTGGGGGAAGGAATCGAGGGGACAAAATTGCATGGAAAGGGAAAGGGTTGCTGGCTGTGGGCTTTGGGATGAATTGGGAAAGAGAGGGTCATGGCTGGTTGTGAGCCCTGGCTGCCCACCCACAGCAGAGTCACATGTCAGGGAAGGTGGCCAGGAATGCTGAATAAACAGGGGGGCTGGAAAAAGAAGGGAGGTATGGACATCTCTGTAGGAGGCTGAGCACCAAACAGACACAGCCTGCTGGGAGACGGGTAGGTGTGCTTCCAATTTGGTATAAGCCCAGAGCATGGCTTTAGGGCACAAAAAGGATACTTTCCCATTTTCCCCAGAATTCAAGCCCAACTCACTGCCCTCATCTCCCAGCATTTCTGTGCGACGTGAGGGCCACACAACACCAGAAATCAGCACTCTCCTGTCCCATCTCCTAACTAAAAATTTCTACAGTCAGAACACTGCCCATGAACCAGCCAGGTGGCACAACCAGACGATGCTCACAGGGAAGATGAAGCCAAATTTCCATGATATGAGAAGCCCTGCTGAGGCTTGGGGCCATCCCATTACTGCTGGCAAGAAGAAGAGCGTAAAGGGGAGGGATTGGCACAAATGCTCTGTGCTGAACACCTGTAGTTCACTCCCACAGCAATTCTGGCTGAGGTATGGCTGAGTTCTCACACTTCCCCATGTGGTGCCTCTGCCTCCAATGCTTTGGCAAACACAGCAGACCCCCTCAGCTCAGGAGAGGCCTCACATGAAGGAAGAGGTATTGGCGGTCCCCCAGCATCACCCACCACCCCAGCATCATTCTCTATGGCTTTTGGAGAGGTGTGAAGCCCCCTGAGAGGAGCTTTGACCTTCCTTGCCTTGTGCAACCCCTGTTCTTGCCCGCTGCTGGCAGAGCTGTGGGATTCATGGCACTGCCCTCTTCCCCTCCACACCAGCCAGATAGGAAACTGCAATTAGATTTTTGCCCAGCAGTGAAATAGTGCCAGAATTACTATTCAGTGCACCCCCAGGAGAAGGGGGAGAAGCATGAGTCTGTCTCCCAGAGGAGCTCCCTTCATATCCAGGCACGCGGCACTTACGCCCCGCTCACATGCTAAGGGTTCTCCCTTTGCTAAAAACTTACATTTTTAAAAATTAAAAGCCATGATTCTGGCACGAGAGATGCATTCACCAGGGACAAGTTTCAGCTCACCAAGCTGCTGTGAATCAGTAGACCCCTTCGCCCCTAGGCATCAAGAGAGATTAAAAACCATTAGTACACTGGAAAGACAACTGCGGTTTAATCAAAACATCTTGGGAGCAGCTTATGAATACTGTTAGCAGGCAATATTTTCTAGTGTATTTGTCTCTCATTAAGAAGGGCCTAACTTAAGCAGCTTCCTTTTGAGTTTCTGCTTTCTTAGGCTTGAATTTGCTTTAATTGCTAGCACACAGGCCTGGCTAACCACTCGCCGCCTTCTGTCCTTCCTGTATCTATCACTGCAGCCCAACATTCCAGGATTTTAGCCACGACACCGACTGCGGCCTCTTTTGTTTACTGGTTTCCTTCCCCTGGTATTTGCAATTCTAAATAAATTGAATATTTATTACCAGCTCGTTACTTTCTGCCGAGGACGGAGCCTCCCCCAATACGCACACCCAGCCAGGCTTCCCGGGGTGAGGGGCACCTTCCTCTGCTCTTGGGGGGCCCTCCGAGAGCACAGGGCCACTGCTGGGCTGGCTGGAGCTGGCTGCTGTGGCAGGGTGTCCAAAAGTGAAGGGGCTTGCTGCTGTTACACAAGTGGGGAGAGCCAGGAACTGGCTGTGGGCCGAAGGAGGCTTTTGCTGGAGAGAAGGACCCTTCATTTCCAGCACTAGAGAATTAAAGGGCTGCTTTTGCTCCCTGGCCAAATGTTTCCTGCTGGCCTCTCCTCCAGGCTGAGCTGACACCAGCTGGCAGCACCCTGCACAGGCTGGGAAAAGCCAGGCTTTTCTGCCTGTCTGGGAAGCAGGGACAGGTCAGAAGGGTGAGGAGGTGTTCAGGGGTGGCTTCATAAGGGAACGAGGCTGGGAAATCACGGGGCTGTTGCTTCCCTTGCCCGCTGCACTGTAACTTTCCTGTACATCCATGCACAGAGACAACTGGGCAGCCCAAAAGAAGCTGCAACTGGGTAGCCCAAAAGGACGTTGCCACAGAGCAGCATCCAGCAAGGTGGCACCACCCTTGTGCCCTGCAGCAGCTGATGGGTACCCAGTCTGTGCCAGTCTCCCCCTCCCATTCCTGCATCTGACAGCTGCAGAGAGGCACCCTTCAGTACAGCCAGCAGGGACCATGTCCAAACCTCTCTTGGGGGAGGTTGTCCTTCCTCCTGTCCCTCTTGACCCCACAAGAAAGTGCACAAGCTAAATACTTCAGAATTCAAACAGCTCTCTTTTTTCTCTCAGACTGACAGCTAAAGAAACCTCCTCTTCCCAAACACAAAGTAATGAAACAACCTGCTTCCTAACTCTCCAAAGAAAAGTAAACAGCATTCAGAGTAATGCTGTTGAAAATGGAATAGCATACCCTTCTGTCATCCTTTTCCTGACAGAATTGCCATGATTTTCACACCACTAGGCTAACATACACCATCTAACATTTGTCAAATTTTTTTTTAAATAACCCAATCCTGGAGAAGCTTCCATAAGTTCCTCCACGAGCTATTTTACAGCCCTGATCTCACCACTATGAAATTCTCCCATTCTTCAGTCTGCATGTTGTTATGCTTTATTTCATTGCTCTGGTTAGTCCCCCTCCAGACATCCAAAACACCATCAGAGGACTGCTCACTTGCAGCACCTTGACATGCCACTGTGTGACTTCTGTGAAATATAGGACTGAAATTTAATCTGTATGCCTGTGGCCCCAAGCCATTAAGAGCAGGTTGTAGATTTATAACAACACACTTTTCCTCCTTGTCGCAGGTCCAAGGACTCGGCGGCTGCACCTGCACTGCTGTGACCCCATGGCTGTTGTCTGTGCTGCCTGCCTGCCTGCTAAGTGCTGGCCAGGATGGCCTTAGGCTCACTGACTGGGATGCAGGAGGAGCAGCAAGGGGATGAGAACCCCTGTAGGTGCCACCCATACCCCATCAGGCCTGTCCTGTCCTCCCACACAGCAGTATCAGCCTGGAGTCCCTCCCAGGCAGGCAGCAGGCACAGAGGGATTTGGGCTCAGGCTGACCCAAAGGGGAACGGCACAGGAGTCCCATCCCAGATCACACCAAGACCAAGTCTGGCAGTTCAGTGGTGCAGATGTCTGCGTGCTCTGGGTGATTGACAGCGTGGAAGGTTCACACTGACCCTCGTTCCCTGCTTGCTTGACTCACCAAGCTCAACACTCACGTCTCCAGAAAGGTCCCAGCTCTGTGTGCCCACCCTCCTTGAAGTCACAAGACCAGGGGGGGGTTTGAGAGTCGCTGCAGCAGCACTGTGGAACACCCCAGCAAACGAGGAATGTACAGGAAGTCAAACTTACAACACTGCTCCTCAAAGGGGCTCTGGGCATTCAAGGCTCTCAGGGGATGAGCTGGGTGCCCTTCTCCCATCACCTGAACCACAGAAGCCTTTTTCCTGCACCTCCCAGCCTGGCACGCTGTGGGAGAGGTTGACCATCGCACAGAAAACCCAAGCTATTGTATTTATCAAGTTATAACCCATGTTCTGGCTCCTTCAGTAGATCCCATCTCAGAAAGTCCTCAAAATCCAGATCAGGCTAAGTCCCTGGGTAGTAGCAATGCTCCCGAGGTCTTTGTATTTTCTGCCAGCAGAAAAAAAACCCTCTTCTCCTAAGGAAACTGCTTTTGTGCCAGTTTGTATTTTTTAATCTCCCAAAGAGCCATGTGCTAGGCAGGAGTTCAATCATTCTGAAAGTGAGCATCTTGGGCATCAGTCAGGGCACATGGGAGCTACTGAAGAAAAGAGAGGACATTGCACGTGTCCAAAAGGCTTTTAATCAATGCCAATATGGAAGAGCAGGACTCAGGAGTGGTAGAGCCCAGATTACACCACGGCATGCCTTGGCACTCATAAAACCTACTTGGCCTTGTAGGGCACAGCATGCCACTGATGGACCTGCACATCCCAGACCCAAGGTAGCCCTGGCTGTGCAGATGGGCCTGAAATGCTTGGAAACCTTTGGTGGCCTTAGAGGCTGGGATTAGGCACTCCTGCCTCACAACAAAGCGTTTTGTCTAGGAATTAGGGGAGGCATGGGGAATTTCCAAACACATGAAAGAGCCCAGCTCCTTGGAGGCACCATCTAATCTGCTGCTTGGCTGCAGCTCTGGCACTGGTGGGGCAGCTCCACCCTGCAGACCTCCTCTAATGAGAAAGCCTTCTGCACATTTCACAGATCTGCCACACATAAACAAGTAGGTCATTCCTGTAATCTCTTCATCTGGGTATTAAAAAGCTTGTCCAAGTTTAAGCTTGGGGTGTGTCAGTCTTATTATTCCCAAGGGCTTCTGTTGAGTTTGTCAGGGGAAGCACCAAGGCTGCCAGGGTTAATGAGGGCATTTCCACTGGCCAGGTGAGTGCCCTGCTTTCCCAGACTCTCCACCCAAAATATGCCTGCAACAGAACCCAGTTGCCCCAGTCCCAAAATGGGGAGCAGGGATCTGGGGACTGGACAAGCAGGCTGCCTTTTTCCAGAGCACAGAGTGCTCTGAGTCTACAGTGAGGGACTCCCAGGCTCCTGCCAGGAAGACAGGGATTTTTCTGAAAGAAATACTACCTGGCATTTAGCTGCAAAGACCCTGATTTTATCAGAGAATATAGATGTGTGTGAACGTGTGGTGAGTGATGGTGTGTGAAAGCAAGAGGGCACTTTGTTAGCAACCCAGCCCCTGGAAACCAGAGCCCGTAAGGGAGCTGACTCCAGCTTAATATTGCACAGCAAATTGAGGGTGCTTGTTGCACACAAAGCAATAATTGTATCTGGTCCAAATGAACTCAGCCATCACTCCAGGATATAGTTATTATTACTGTTAACGGGAAGCTAACACCAGTTACTGCTCTGAAATGAACTCTTTCCTTGTCTCCTGATTGGATGCCATCACTCTCTTGCTCCTAACAGTGATTGCTTTCCGCGGCCTCCATCCGTTTTCTTTGCAACAAATACAGCTGCCTTGGTTTTTTGACTCCTTCCTCATTGCACTGATCAAGCTCACATTTCTCTCCCTCCATCCCACAGGCATCCACGGCCCCCAAAACGTGAAGCCCAAATCAAAGCAGTGAATTTTGCCAGGCAAATGTACAGCCAGATGCAGTCACTGAAACACAAGGAACATCAAGACACAGTCAAAAACTCATTCACAAGACAGCAAGTGCTTGTATCCAAAGAATGGCCCCAGAACAGTTTTCCCTACATAAATCCTGTGTTCTAGCATTTGAATTTTATCCTGTGTTCTAGAATTTTATTGCCATAACTGCCTATTGTGGTCTGCTAGACTGAGTCCAAAGATTTATTTGCCTGCTCTACCATTCTTCCACAGCACACAGGTCAGTATTAATGTCACCCCGTACCAAAGAGGAGAGCACAGCCCCAGAGTTCAGAGGCCCCCGAGCTCAGTGGCTTTCTAGGGGTAGCAGAACCCCCAGACACAAACCCTATGGTGTCCCAAACCCATGCTGGTTTTACCCAAATGCAAAGCCTCGCCTTCCGCTTTTGACCATTCACTTTCAAACACAGCATTCACTCTCAAGGAAAAGACACTAAAAGATTTCAGAAACCAGCACAAAATCCTTTTCATGCTCTGGCTGAGATTCTCCTCCGAGGTACACACTGACCCTGGCTTCACCTTAAGTAATATATACATTTCCATAAATGTTGCTGTTGGTCTCAGTGGTGCAGACAGCTGTTTAAAGAGCTCTCTTGGCCGGGTTGTTCCATCAGGGAGCAACACCAGCGTGGCCAATCCAAGCCCAGATGAGGGCTGGGTGCTTTGGCTGGTGACAGTCCCTGCCTTGCCCCTTGGAGGTGCAGGTGGAGCTGGCACAGGGCTCAGCTCCACAGAGAGGAAGCTGGTTTGGACATTCCCTGCCATGGCTCACGACCAGAGGGCAGTTTGGGACACAGACATCGCCCATCTCCGAGGCTTTGGGAGAAAAAGGCAAAGGAGAGCCCTGCCCTGTCATCACCAACCTTCACAAAACACGGTCTGCTGTCCTCAAAGGCCACTCCTGCCCTCTCCCTGCAAGGGTAGAAAAGCCACCAGGGAGCATGGGAGTAGAACCACCCTTGTAGCACCTCCACCAGCAGCGGGCACCCAGGCGCTGGAGCGCACCGGGCTGTGCAGCCAGCGCAGCCACAGAGGGCTGCTCGGCCCCTCTCAGAAGCACCGAGCTTTTCCCACTGTCCGCAGACAGAAAGGGGAGGCAGAAGCAGCAGCCCCGTGCGTGGGAGCAGCTCTGCCCCTCGGGCTGGTCCCCAGCCCGCCTCGCAGTGACAGTGCCTCTGCGCCATCTCTTGGCAGCTGCATTTGCATTTCCTCTTTCACAGTAAGAGAGTGCCGGGGATGCTGACCGGGACCGGCAGCGGGGGCCACAGAAAAGCAGAAAACACGTATGAACCCGGCCATCCAGGGCGTGGAAAGGTACGGGGCCCTTTTCTGTCAGCTGATGGGTAAGTGTCAGCCACAGAGAGAAGGGGACACGGACCTTCATTTGGCCCTGCTGCTCGTGTGGAACAGGACATTGGCATTTGTACAGGATGCAGGACATCAGACACTCACCAGCACCAGGCAGAGGAGCTGGGCAGGAGTGCTTGACAGCCAAGGATTAGACCCTCAGAGCTGGCTCAGGAGCCTCTGAGGGACACATCTAGAAAGGGGAAGCCTTCTCTTTCTGAAATCAGGGGTTTCCTAAACTCCTTCCCCTGTAAAGCAGAGCTGGCTAACAGGTACCCCCTGGAACAGTCTGCAGGCTACAATTAAACCCCCAGGCTGCCCAAGCAGAGCCCTGACCTGGGACATGCCAGCCCCTGGCTCAAGAGCTGCTAGGCTTCCTCGGTGATTTTTCCTTTTCCTGGGCAGTCCTCTGCCTCCCCCAGGCTTGCAAGGGGTACAACAAATGAAAGCACCTTGTGCCATCGGCTCCCTCTGTCAGCTGGCACGACAGCCCTGCACGGCAGCCAAGGAAGTTAATCAGGCAGCGCTTAGGGGAGCACAAACAGTTTGCACCGGTGTGATCTGTCTGACTGGGATGGATATGCCATCAGCCAGTTTGCCCACAGAGTCAGAAAGGAACCAGACAGCCACGGCTGGAAAAGCCCAAGTGCAAAGCGAGGCTGAGAGAGGAAGGAAAAAAAAAAAAAAAAAAAACCAACAGAGAAAAGACTGCAACACCGACAGATGCAGGTTTTTGCGGCAATCACTGTGCGTGCTTTGTGTATCTCTCACAGCATCATTGCAAGGCTTAATTAAACAATAAGGGCCCTGGGAAGTTCAGGTGCATGGGAGAACAAGGTGATGGCCCTGATCCTGTGACCACCTGAAACGTGAGCTGCTCTGGGAGAAAGAGGGGGAAAAGACCCCTCTTATCGAGATCAGGGCAATGCCAATGGGCTTGACTGACACAGGGAGAGGAATTGCACATCTACCTCAAGAATATTCTTTATCTGCCCATTTTGGGTACAAATAAGAGTAGAGAGATCATTTTGACAGCAGCGATGAGATTGCTTAGAAAATGAACCTGTGAAAATTGATTTCTGAGCTCTCTGTTAGGAGTGGAAAAGAAGAATAATTTCAGGTTGTCCAGAAATGCAGATTTTCCAGTTTGCTTGCTGACACATACCACGGAAAAAATAAACACGGTGGGTTGGCTAAATCCTTCCTTTGACACAGAAATTCAGTGCCATTTACTTCATTTTGAGGGCTTATGTTTTATGTTCTTTTTTTAAAAATCATGTTTCAAAACAGAACATTATTTCAAAATGAAAAAGGGAAATGTTTTGTTTAGGAACTGTGGGAATAAAACATTTAGATTGAAAAAAAGCCACCCTCCATTATTTAAGCCCAAACTATTTGTCGCACTTGACATGCATTTGCAAATGGATTCAGTTGCCCTGAAAATTGAGGGGTTTTTTCCTTGCTGATAGCTGCTTCAGAGGGATGGAGGGAAAATAGCCTATTTCTGCCCTGGAGTTCATTTGTTCCTGAGGCTCTTTAACTCAGCTGGAGTCAGAAATGTTCATCTTCACAGTGGGAATGGCCAGGCTGTGCAAACAGCCTGCAGGTGAGGGGTGGCAAAGGTGAACTGCTCCATGCTTTGGCACCAGGAAGGCTGCAGTCCCTGCTTTTGCTCTGGTATCCTAACATCCCAGGACATTGACAAAATTGGGATTGCACATAGAGACCTGTTGGGAAAGCCTCTGGCAGCCTGGAAAAGCTGTTTTGCCTCAAGGGCTGCAAAAAGCGTATTTTTTCCAAACAGAGCAGCTCACCAGAGCTCTCCTCAGCACAGACCCCTCACCAAAGCTGGGTGGCTTTGTCAGGAGAAGCAGCAGCCAGGTGTGAAGCCCAGCTGCAGGACACAGCCATGCAGTCGCTTGACCCAACATCCCTTCCTTCCAGGAGGGCAGCATTTCTCTGCATGGAAATGGTCTTCAGCACTTATCCAACATTTCTGCTGCTTATTCTACTTTTGCACTTCTAATTAAGCTCCTTATTAAAGCAATTAATTCTCCAAACACAAAACTGCAGTGAGTGAAAGTTATTACCAACCGAAGGCTGTTTGGTGGAGTGTGGTAAATGAGTCATGGAGTTCTGTAGCTTAATCCTGGTCCCCACGGATAAGGATTGTTGGAAGAAAGCCTTTCCCCACTGCTGGAGGGTTTTTTGCTGGGGCTCAGCAGGTGACAGGAGAAAACAGAAGCACATACAGAGCCCTCCCCTGAGAGCAGCACTAAGGAGCCTCCCAAACTCACCCCTGAGAGCGCAGCCTAGGCATCCTCTTATTTTATGGAGTGCTGTGTACATTAGGGTTTAGTAACAAGCTCAAGATTTAGGACTCCAGGGCCTGAGGGCTGCTCTTCTACATTAGCATAACAGCCTTGCAAAAACAGACAGGGGGGCATTCCTCCCTCCAGGAGCCTTCTCTTTCTCTCCACACCTTTCTCTCCCCAGGCTGCCAGCTCTTTTAGACCTTCTAGAAGAACTAAAGCTTCTTCTTTCTCCATTTAGGTGTGATTACCTTTTAGAACATAAGGAGTCTTTGCCCTACAAATCTACCATTCCCAAAGGGAGGCTGTGAGAAACCCTGCCCTTAATTCTGGTCTGCTTCAAAAGAAAAGGGGTGGGGAAGAAACAGCAGCACAAGAAGGATAAGAAGTAGCTGAGGCTGACAAGCAGCTCACCTGGCACAAGGAGGGCAGGCATAAAACCGGCTTAGAACATCCCATGATCTGCCTGAGCCACATACAGCAAGAAATATTTATAATAGCTAGGAGACAAGTGTAAGAAAAGTCCTCTTCCCCTCCTCACCCTGTTGACATCCATTAGGTACTCAAAGTGTACCTGCTCATTTTTTAGGGCAGAGCCACTTGGCCATCTAAAGTTTTCTTTCTCTCCCTTAAGCATCTTCCTTCTTACTCCAGACCCGTTGGAGTGAGCAAAGTACATTTCCAGGCACCCACAGCAAGCATTTAGCAACCACAGGTTCTATGAACAAAAAGAGGTGAGGATGAGTTCCAGCACTGCTGAGCCAAAAGCAGTGCCAGCAGCTATCCTTTAACTTCATCCATCCATTTCCCAAAGCTTTTTGTTCTCTGCCTCTGCAACAGTGTAACCTCCAGTTGGCAAAAATCCATTTCCCACCAGCTCCATTTTCCAGGGGGACATTCCCTGCTGTGGTTTGGCAGAGGAGGCAGTCCCTGAGCTGGAAGCTGGCTCAAGGCTGATTTGTTGCTAGTCGAGGGCAGTGTTTCCTATTCCTGCCTCTAATCTTCATCCCCAGCTTTACTTTCTCCAGTACCTGAACACAAACAGCCCACAAAGATCCCATCACCCTCACGACTTACCTTGTCGCAGCTCTGCTTCTGCACCAGCTCAGGCGTTTTTCCACAGAGAGGGGTGGATACCATGTGGGATTTGCCATCCAGAACATCCTTGCACCAGCCTGGGGGTGCTATTTTGATTATCAGGCACACAAGGCCACTGCAGAAAACGTGTGTCTTCAGCCAGGAGGAAGCCACTGCTCTCTCTGTGCATGAGCACGTTACAATAGAGCATTTCACTTGTAAGAGGCACAAAAGGATCACCTAGTCAGCTGCCTCAGAACTTCAGGGCTCACCAAAGGTTAAAGAATGCTATCAGAGCACTGTCTAAATGCCTCTTAAACACCGGCAGGGATGGGGCATCAACCACTCTAAGGAGCTTATTCCAGTGTTTGACTGCCCCCTCCTTAAAGAAATGTTTCCCAAGGCCCAGTTCAAATTTCCCTGGCACAGCTCTGAACCCCTAGCAGTCACATACTCTACTCCCAACCAGGCTACAAGCCCACATGCCCTTTATATTGATTAAGGGCTTTACACTGATTAGTGCCCTCACCTGTCAGTGCTGCCACACCCACGAGAGGTAGAGATCCATTTCTCCTACCTGCCTATCAGTATTTCAGGAGAGCTGTTGTTCTCTCTCTTCTCCTGCTTTTACCTCAGTTGCAAACACAAAGCACTGCCTTTACCCAGCCACGCTGCCAAGGTCCCACCAGGGCATAGCAAAAAGGGACATATTTCCAGAGATCAGGAGGCTCTCTGGTCAGTTAAGAGCAGCTACAGCTCCTGAACCCTGTGCAAAAAGCTCCAGAATGACCCTGTCAGCAGGTGGAATTCTTCTCTGGATTTCTGCTCTCTGAGCATTGGCATTCAGAGGAAAACCAGTCTGGCATCACGGGCAGACAGCCAGGAGTGACACACTAAAATGAAAGGGCCCTGCCTCTTGCTCCCAGCAGAGAAACAACACATCCTCTCCAATTTTATGGCCATTTCTGGGTGCCAGCCACGGAGCAGCAGTGCAAGGGAAAGGCTGCAGAGGAGCAGCCTGGTGTCCAGCCTCTAGAACTCCTGACTGGAGGCTCACCTCCTGCGACATCTGCAGGGTGGTGAGGGGGAGCTAAGCTGCAGAGAGTCTGCCTGCTCTACACTATTAATGTTGCTGCTTTCCACTGCATTTGAGACCAAAACCTCTTTGTTTTGGGGCTGTTCTGCTGCATGTTCTGCTCACGTGCTTTGGGCTCTGCAGGCAAACACAGGATGGGCAATTCTCTATGGAGCTGCAGAAGGGAAGCCTCTCAGGCAGCTGTGGCTGGAGCAGGGGAAGGGGAGGCTTGACAAAGCATTAAAAACATGTGTTAAAGCCTGTCCAGTCTGTGGCCATTTGGATCAGCCTGTGACACGCTGGCATTGTCCTCCAGCTGCTGCAGGCAAAAGCAGGAGGGGGCTGCCAAGCCATGCTGTCCTGGTGCCAGGAGGCTGAGGTGACAAAAGCCAGCTCAGGGCAGAGTCATTAGTCAGATTTCCTGCTGGCACTCCCTGCCATGCACCACGGATGGTTCACAGCTGCAGTCAGCTTTTCCTGAACTTGCAGGGCCCCCTTCTCCCAGGGCCAGTGATGAGGAGCAGGGCCCCCACCAGTGCTGTGCATGCAACAAAAGAGCTTTGCCCTCCTCCTGTGCCTGCAGGTACCACAGTTGCTAAACTTGTGGGCAGAATAAGATAAAACCTGCCTAAAGTGCTCCCAAACCACACAGATATTCTCTCCTGTCCCTTAGGTTCAACAGGAGCAGTTGTTGCTCCAGATTTCCATACATGGCCCTAGCCAAAGCCAGACCTCCAGACTCTCCTTGAATGGTTAACAAGTAGAGGGACTTCTCAGAAATGCATTGCAGGTGTTAAGTTCCTCCACACTTCACTCTGGCATGCTGAGGATCTCTTTCCCCTCAAGGTTTGAGCAATCCTTGCTTTC
Source organism: Prinia subflava (assembly GCF_021018805.1). Classification (NCBI taxonomy): domain Eukaryota; kingdom Metazoa; phylum Chordata; class Aves; order Passeriformes; family Cisticolidae; genus Prinia; species Prinia subflava. Next base: position 1,081,999 of record NC_086271.1, read on the forward strand.
TCACCCCAGGCAGAGCCTGAGCACAGCAGCAAGGGATCTGCCTCTCCCAGAAGTTCTGGGCTCCACTGGCCCCTGGCTACCAGGAGCTCCCCTCATGTGTCCTTGAGCAAAAAACTTCCAACCCTGGCATCAGTCCAGGGGTCTCTCCAGTTCTGGTGGAACTCAGGAGGTTGATGCCAGCCAAGGCACTGCCGTGTTGGATGTGTCAGTGCTGGGGAAAGCAGTGCCTTTCTTTCACTGCCAAATGGGTGACCCTGTGCTGAGGCTGCCACCAGAGAGGCTGGTGCTAGAAAAAACCTCCTTCAGCCAAATAATCCCACTCATCTGTCTGTCAGGAGAGAAAAGAAAGCAGCAAAACACTTTGGGATGTCAGCCAGGCAACTGTCATAGAGCAAACAGCTGCCTGGCTCTCCCCCAGTGACAAAAACACAGCAGCCTTGGCACAGGAGGATGCACTGTGAGCCAAGCAACAAGCACTGCTTCCTCCTTGGTGTTTGTGGGGAGCACTGTGCCCTTCCAGGTGCTGCTGTACCCCCAGGGGAATGTCCAAGAGCAGAGTCACATCAGTGCTGAGGCAAATCCCTCCCTCCCTCCCTGCCTCGTGCCCTGCCAGGGCTCTGAGGAGCCATGCAGACACAAGGCTCACACCACCAAAGGAGAGTGAGCCTGGGCATCAGCTCCCCTACTGAAAAACAGGAGTGGAAACACCAGGGCAGCACCAGTGCATCCTGCACCACTGCCTGCTCCAAGGCTGAGGGCCTCCTGCAGCATGTGCAGATGCTGAGAAAACCAGGAGGCAAGGGGCAAGCACCCCTGAGGCAAGCAAGTCCCAGCAAGTGACAGGATCGTGCCCTCTAGGACACCCTCCTGCATAGGGAATGGGGTGGAGGAAAGGTGGCCAACCCCAAGCAGCTGCCATCCTTTTGTCTTCCTTCAGCTGGTTGCCTCCTTGCCCTGGGGAAGAGGCAATAGCAGCCAAGAGTTCTTCACGTGGCTCCCAAGCAAGTGCTTTGCTATAACTCAGAAAACAAAGAATCACTACTCCAGGAGGCAAGGTAACAGCAAGGCACTCATCTTTCCCCAGCCTCTGATCTCCCCCAGCTCTGCTTGACCTCGGCAGAAAACACGGATGCTCTGCACTTTAAAGGAGAAGTCACACCTCTGTGTTATCTTAGCTGTTCCCAGGAGAGGCTATAGCCAGAGAAATTTGGATGTTCACACGTATCCACAGGAGCTTTGCGCCCACAAAGACATTTCTGTTGGGTTTCTGGCTGATACCACGTGCGTCCTCTTTGATGTGCACTTTTGGGTCAATGCACACCAACATCCTCCAGGCCCCCTTTCATCCTGCAGGAGCCACGGAACCACTTCTGATGGGAAAACTCATTTAAAAATTGCTTCAGGAAGCTGATGTCTGTCTGCACTCTGTACCCCCTGGGAAAATAGGACCCAGCAGAATCCCAGGAGGTTTGCTGCTGCTCCTGGCTCTTACTCCTTGCTTGGCATTTCTTCCCACTGCCTAAGACCTCCCTGTTGCAGAGGAGGTTTGAAGCCCTTCAGCTTTGAGCAATGCCAGCTGAATATTGAGTCTGATTTTCTTTATATAGATGCTGTTTTTCTCTTTCTATTAATGGTCTCTGAAAACTCCCAGGCCAATTGTTTGAGAGCAGATTTTACAGCTGCATGTGACAGTAAGGAGAGAAAATATGCTAATACATTCCCAACACGGGAAGAGAAATGCCAGGTCAGGCTGTGGGAAAGGCAGCAGCTTCCCTGAGGCAGCAGCACCACAAGGAGAAGCAGCTTTGCACAGGCAAGGAGGGCAGGTCACCATCATGCCCGGTGGCACACCTGGCTTGGAGAGTGCCAGGCTTGCTGAGCTTTCAAGTGTGGCCTTCCCTTGTGCAAAGTGTGGATTTTTCATGGAATGAGTGTGGGGGCATGAGGGAACAACAGAGCCTCCCCCTGAGCCTGCTTGGTCTCCATCCCTCTTGGCTGTAGGCACTGGAGTGAGACACAGCTGGTGACAGGAATGTGTGCCATCCCCACGGCCACAGCTGGGGGTGGCACCTGACATCAATTCAGACTCAAAGGAGAGAAATGCTTTTCCCCTGCACCTCAGAAAGGCAGCACTGAGGTAGAGATTAACTGCTGGGGGAGGGTGAAATCAGGCAGGAGGTTTCTGGACAGCTTTGGATGTCAGATGGCTGTTGGGAGATGGAAAATTGTAGGCTGAATTTTCCTCACACCTCCTGGCTGGCACGTAATTCAGAGAAACCTGAATCTTCACGGACTTCTCAATCAGATAATCCACGGGTTACAAGCATGGAGGCACACCAGCTTCTCCTCTGGCTTCAAGGAATTCAAGAGGTGAAATTGATTCTGCATATGTTAGGGAGTACCGAGTGCAGGATGTCGTGTTTCCAATCACTGCTTACGTCTTGTTTACCATCCCAGCCCTGGGAAGCACGCAGCCTCCTCATTGAAAAGCTCTTCTTCCCTCACATCTTCATTCATCATGCAAGCTGTCAACAGAAGCCTGTGAGCACAAAGCTTAACCACAGCAATGGGCTGGGGAGGCTGCTTTATTTTTAGAAAAAAAAACCCAAAAACACTTAAAACAACCATATTCCTCTGGAGAACTGACTCCAGAACCATTACTAGTAGAAGCTGCCTTGAAATAAAACCGTTTCTAATGAGAGCATTTAGTAGCAGTTTCAAGAGCCCAGTACTCTCACAAAATCATCAGAGGGGAATGCGTTTTTGAGGAAGGCATCCAGGGCCAATGAGGGGCTCCAGGGTAGGCAGCACAACTGGCCTTAGCTTGCCTGTCACTGCTCACAGCAATCTGTGATGCCTTTGCTCACAGGACCCAGCATTTCCCCTCTGGCTCCGCATAATGCACCGAGATCTCAGATTCCAAAGTGGTTTGCAGTGCACAGTTCTTTTTTCTCAGTAACTCTCTCATTATAGGCCAATTTCAACTTATAAATTCATTTATAAGCCAGTCCATTTGTGCAGATCGTCTTGCTGGAGGCAGACTTCTGCCTTTCTCCATCTCTCTCCCTCCCTGCTTCACTGGAGCCCCTAATAAGGACAAGTGTGTGTGAACTGGGGACATCTCTTGCCTGCTGCTTGTGTGGGGCAGAGGCTGGGGCCAGGCACAGCCTCATCCAGCAGATGTGGACAAATTCGGGAAGGGGCAGTGTAGCTGTAACTGGGAGGTGTTCCCGCTGCCAGCTGCCTCAGGGTGCAGGCAGCAGAGAGGACGATGGTTTCTGCAAACACAGCAGTGCCCAGCCCCTGCTGCCAGACCACAAGTCAGGGATGTGTCCCTCAGTGTGTGCTCACCTTGCTGCTGCTCCTTCCCAGACCTCCCTGAGGGAGCAATGCCATCCCCAGGACACTCCCCAGCAAGGATCTGTCTGGCAGAGGAAGCGCTTGCTTCAGTTCACTCCATCATTCCCAGGACCCTTCCTATCCCAGTGGCCCTGGGATGCTTTCCCATTGTCAATGCAGCTTTGGAGCATAGATCAAGAGTGCTTGGGCAGCAAGCCAGGGACTGGGGCAGGAGTGGCCACCACCTTTGGGCAAGGAGAGACACGAGAAAGGGAAAGGATATGAAGGAAACCCAGCAGCAAGAAAGCTGACCTTGCCAGGCCCAAGAAAAGGCAGGCACTTCTCCAAATGGGAATGGCCCCAGCCCCTCAGCTAAACCAAGTGAACCAGTGAGGGGTGACCAGGCTGACCCTAGCTGGAAGCTGACTCCAGGTCCATAAAAATGGGCCATCATTCACCTTTGCTATTGTGCTACTGAGGACACACTGACTGCAAGGCAGCGGCCAGGAGGAGGAGAGGGTGAAGTAACAAGCGACAGGATGAAAGGAAATGGCCTCAAGCTGCGTGGGGAGCACCTTTAGTGAAAGAGTCAGGAAGACTAAAAAGATGAGGATTGCCTGAGTGGTGAGGAAAAGCCTGGTTAAGAGGGCTGAATTTATGCTATGGCCAAAGCCAGGCCCAAAACGTGGCTGGGAAGGCACTGGTGCCAGGCCAATCTCGCACCCATGGCACGGCCATCACATGGAAATCACACACTGATCAGAAGCTCATCAAGCCCCAATCATGCGATGATCCTGAGTTCATCACGGGATGATCACAAGCCAGTCACACACGGATCAGGTGAGACTGTTCACCCTTCGTGTGCCAACCATGAGCCATCCATGTGAGGATGAAGATCGTGGGACAATCGTGTGACCATCACAGTCGTGTGACCATGGCAATCCTGTGACCATCACCGTTGTGTGACCATCACAGTCGTGTGACCATGGCAATCCTGTGACCATCACCGTTGTGTGACCATCACATCAGTCGCGCATTAATTGCGCGACTGTCACACAACTATTGCCTGTCCATGATCCCGCACCAATCCAGCGTTGATCCCGTGCCCAGCATGTGCCAATGGCACGGGGATCACCGTGTCACCGTGGCTCGGTGTGCCGCTGGTGTCCCGGTGGTGCTCGGGCCCGTCCCGGGCAGCGGGAACCGAGCGAGCAGAGCCGGGTCCGGCCCGGGCAGCAGCCCCCGAGCGGGGCCCCTCGGCACAGGGCTGTGCCCGGCCTCCTGCAGCGGGCTCTGAACCGGGAGAAAGTCCTTCCCTGAGAGGGTGGTTAGGCATGGGAAGGGGCTAACCCCGGGAATCCCGGGATCCCCATCCCCGGGGGCGTTGGAAAGGCGTGTGGATGTGGCGCTGGGTTTCGCGGCTGCGCTCGGTGACCCTGGCGGTCCCTTCCAGCCTAAAGGACTCGGTGTTTTTGGGATCTCCGGCTCGGCGGCAGCGCCAGCAGGGGCACAGCCCCGGGAGCCGCCGCTCGCAGAGCCCGCTCGGTGTCCCGGGAAGCCCCAGCAGATGGTGCCAGACTGTCAGAAACCCTCCGGGAGCCCGGCGCGGCTCTGCCGGGAGCTGCCGCCCGCCGCCCCTGCCTGCCGGCGGCGTGCCGGGACACGGAGGGGTGCGAGGTTTTGGGAGGCCCCGCATCGAGCGGTGGTAATTCCTCGGAGGCTGCGGGAGGATCGGCATCCACCCTCTTCACTTCAGCCAGCGCTCCTTGGCCAGCGTCTCTTTGTTTCCGACGTTTTTATTTTCCACTGCGATGTTTGCCCCTCGGAACGACCAGAGCAATGCAATTCCCCCCTCCCTTCTATTGGCTGACTTTGCTTTGGGCAATTTATCTCGATCCTCGGTGTAAAATTTTCCTTTGCACCATTTCATCCTATTATTCCAGAATAAATCAGGATCATTTCCATGTCAAATGCCAGCAGAGGAGGGAAAGGGAGAGTTCCATTGCTAAGGCAGTTCAGAGACTTTCCCCTATGCTCGGGCACAGGGACAACAGGCCCTTCCTGCTGACCACAGGGCTCCCTGAGCTTTGCAGAGGTACCTCTGGCTCCCGCAGCAGTGATGCTTTCCCAAACCTCTCTGTGAGCAGGACTGTGCCAGGGGCCAGTGAAGATGCAGGAAGCTGTGCCATCTCAAGGACCAGCTGCCTGGGAAGGCACACAGGGGTGTGTCAGGGACAGCCAGAGGGGGCACCTCAACAGCCAGCAGACAGCAAACTCATGGGCCTCAGACCCCAAAACCCAGGACACGTGTCCCCAGGGAACTGCACACCAGGGACAGAAAACTGCTGGCCTCAAGCATCCACGTGGGCTTTGGTGCTCCCAGCTGGTGGTGATGCAGTCACAGCTAAACAGAAGTCAGTTTTTAAATTACAGAGCAGAGAGCCCACCCATTCCTCATCTGTGCCCAACAGCTAAGCTCACGCACGTGTTATTAAAACCATGACACCAGTGTTCCAGGCATGCCCCTGTGACCAGGAGCCTGGGAGAGCTGAGTGAGCAGAGCCCTCTTGGAAAGCAGGGCTGGGACCAAGAGCCAGTGCTCCAGGAGGGGACGCAGTGCTGGAGCCCGAATGTGGGAGCTGTCTGGCAGAGCTGCCTGCCCATCTTTGCTTTCCCTGGCAAGTGCCCTCACCTTCCCCTCCACTCCAGGTCCTCATGCAGGGAATTTCAGCACCAAACCCTGCTCTCTGCTCTGAGCACTTGTCCCCAGCCTGCCCGCTGGCTTTGCATGCTGAGGACCTTTCCCAGTCTGACAACCAAAGTGCTGCTGCCGGAATGGCCAAGGTCACAACAGCCCCAGCCCCCTCACACACAGGAGCCTCTCTTCTCCCAAGCAGCACCATCCCAACCCTCTCCTCCAGCAGGCAAATCAGTTCTGTGTCCCCAGCTCCTCAGCCTTGACCTCAGGATGCAGCTACCTTCCCTCTCTCCTGCCTTTGCCTCTACAGGCACGAGCATCCATGATACTTCCCTGCCTTTTGGGGGAATGCAGGTGCTTCAAGCCTTGCTTTATAAACATCCCATTTTCTTCATGAGGTTGGGCCAGTGGTGCCTCTGGCTGCCAGGGTCTCTGCCCCATGGCTGGGGTTCCTCCCTCCCCTCCAGCCCCTCCTGGCTGACACATCTGATCCAGTGCTTGGCAGCTGCAGCCTGTGCACGTTTGTGTGTCAGTGCAGGCACCAGCCTGGCTGGCAGCAGGCAGGCAGTGCCCCCCCAGCAGTGATGTGAGGTGTTTGCAGGCACCCTGCAGCTGCCAGCCTCCAAAGCAGCCCTGGATGAAGCCTCTCTCCAGACAAGGTTTATTTCCAGGCTGGTCTCATCGTTAAGGAGGCCTGGGAGAGTGTTTTGCCCCTCGCCATGGAGGTGTTCTCACTGCCCTTTCTTCAAGTTACAATGAAATTTGATAGAAAGGCTTGCAGTCTCAGCTATATTAAGGTCCCCCTGACTTACATCCTGTATTTCCACAAATGTGGGTAAGCAGATAGAGGATTGAGACCCCCACCATCACTCTGGCCTTTGCTCAGCTGCCACCAGGCAGCTACGGCTCTCCAGGGCACAGTTAACTTTGTCCTGCCTCCCCACAGGGGCATTTTTAATCAGAGGCTTCAGCTTGCTCATTTCTCTCTGGGTCACTGCCACAAGTGGGGCCCTCAGCCACAAACCACGACCTCCATGTTGCAGTGAGAAAAGGTGAGACATCACCCAGCAGGAAAACTTTCAGGCTTGAACGTTGCCAGAGCAGAGGAATCGGGAGCAGAAAAATTGAGGACATCAGTGTGATTTCACATATTTAACCTCCTGATAATTCCCTCTGTCTGTATTACCTCTCAGCTTCCAAATCCTCAGTTTTGCTCAGAGAAAGGGAGATTTCTCTCAAGGCTTTAAATCTTGGCATTAGGTTCCTAGGAAATGCCTATCCACACTGATAGGCTGTCTGGCCTGATCTCCCACTGCAGCCATGGTAAAGAGCACACAGGGCCAACCACTCCTGGGTTCTGTCCCCACCAGCCTCCCACAGCTCCCATCCTCTCAAAGCCACAGGTATGAGAGGGCACTTCCCATCCCTTGGAGTACCCCAGTCCTGAGCCTGTTGTCCTCAAATGCCTCTCACCCTGCCCAAACCTGCTGGGGCTGCCTGCATCCAAGGGGCAGAGGGCCAGGTGTCCAGGACCTGCTGCATGAAGATGTGCTTCCTCTTGTAGCTTCTTCCAAAGAAGAGTTTCAGTGAGTGTCTCACAGTGGTTGTGCTGCAGGGGTGGGTGAACAACTCCCTGTGTGGCTTAGCAAACCTCGTTTGTATTCCTTGACAGCCTCCTCCTCTTCAAAAACTGAGGTATTTTCACATCCCTTGGCTTTCAAAGGACACAGGGTTATGTGAGCCTAACCTGCATCCCTGAAAGTGCCAATATAATCATATCTAACTCCATACCCTTGCCTTGGTATTCAGGTAGTGGCCTCAGGCTGAAGGCAAAGAACATATCCAAGGTGACCAATGAGACACATCTGTGGAGATATGAGAGGACCCAGCCTGAAAATCACTGTGTAAACTGGTATGGGTGTGGCATGTCCCCATCAGCGTTAACCAGGAGACAGCTGTAGGTCTAGCACACGAGTCTTTGACTGTGAGGACAGAGAAGGTGTTAAAAGAAGTGAGATAAAGTCATTCTGAACACTGCTGCAAGACTGGGAGTGTGGCATGAGCAGCTTGTGCTGGTGCAGAGTGGTTTCAGTTGCTGGCAGCTTGTGTCGAGGTTTTGTGTCACACCACAGGGCTCTCATCGCGTGTAGCCTGACATTTCTAGAGCAGGCAAAGGCAGCAGCAAACATTAGTGCATATATAACATCCTGGAGATATTGTCTGCATCTCCAGATGGGTTACATGAGGCAATTATGAAACTCTGAGTTGGCTAGACGTCTATGACAATGACAAGCAGGAAAAAAATTCAGTAGCTTGTTAGCTTTTCCCTGTACCTCAGATCTTTGAAGGGACAGAGGTCACTTCACAGTGGTCCTTTCCTGGACAATCTTCAACAGTTTTTGTCCCTCCTTGATGAGTTCAGCCCTGCTGCAATGATATCCTTGATAAGGAGACAACTCTATCACCAGGAAACCTCTTTTTCCAGGCTGATATTTAAACAAAGGTGTTTCATGTGTATGCAGGGTGGAAGAAAAGCAGAGGGGACAAGGAGGGGAGTTTGTATGGGGCTGGTATGAGAGATTCACCCTGGCAGTGAAAAGTGAACGTGTGTGACACAGCTGAGGACAAGCTTGTGCATTAACAGACAAACAGGAACACAAAATGAGACAAAAAGTGACCCAAAGAATATAAACCCCAGGGAGTTCACAGCACTCCAAGACGTGGTGTGACCCCATAGCAACCTCTCTGCCATCTGTGGCCGTGCTGTGTGCTCCTGTGCTCAGCCTTGCTGGGACAAGCCTGCCAAAACAGGGAACACCCCACGTTCCCTGGGTTCTTGCAGTGTTTTTATCTGTGTGACACAAAGGTTCTGCAGTAGCTGGGACCTAGCACCAGGTTCCAGGAGTTGTGGCCAGCAGAATCCCCCTACACCTGCTGCCAACCATCCTGGTGGGTTCAGGCCTCCCTGGGAATTCATGAGGCCTGAGGATCTCAGTAGTTCCAACAGTGAAAGGTTTTTACAACACTTGCAGCCAGAACTGTGGCCAGAATGCTGCACAGAAAGCTTCGGGAAAAAAACATCCCAAAATCAATATCAAAATTATATTAAGAACCCCCAAACTTTTGTAACATGTCAAGCTCCAAATTAGGCATCTCTCCAGCTCAAAGCATGTGAAATCCTCTCCTGTCCTCGGAAGGGGAGCACCCCAGGGAGAAGCAGATCAAGAAATCCTTAGAAGCACTAAGGAAGCCTCAGCAGGCTGCCAGCAGCAGGGATCTACCTTCAAGGGCACAAAATTTTACTGCCTGGGGTAAACCAGCAGGTCTCTCAGCCTGGGGGCAGTGGTCAAAATGAGTGATGCTCTCTGAAGCCCAGAAGAGGGATATGAGCTGTCGGTGTGTGCTATGCTTGCCATGACCATCAGCCTGCCCAGGAGGAGCCCAGGCTCCTCTCAGGTTCCCTGTGAGGGCCACAACTGAGCTAATGAGCTGCTGAGCACCTCATCACTGCTGGCCCAGCTACCGGTGTCTTCAGTGGAGAGAGGTTTTCTGTGTAGACACATGCAGCTTTTCCCAGTTCACAACCACAGACATTCATCCCTTTCCTTGAAACAGATCTGTATGCTGAAGCTGAGGAGGTTTGCAAACCAAAACAAGCAGGTGGCTGATGGCCAGGAGGCTGGCAGAGAAGTGAAAGCTGTCATTACCTGATATTCGAACAGCTCATGATTTAACTTGCTTGTTCTCATCTGAATTCAGCCTGCTGGAAACCATAAACCAACAGCCTCGGCCAAAACCAAGGGATTTGAAGGAACTTGGGAAACTTGGGAGCAGCAGAAAACCTGGGGTCAGAAGAGAAATATTAGATACAGCTCACCTTGCCCCTGTGTAAACCCAGCCATACCCCAAAGTGTCCCTGCAGAAGCCCAGGGGTCCCGAGGAGCAGCTCGAGGTGGGGAGAACCCCACGTTCACATGCTGGTGGAAAGCCAAAAGAGACAACACCACCACAGCAGAGATGGCAGGAATAAGGTGGAAAAAGCATTTTTCATGGCCTTGACAGTGACCCAGAGTCCCACCACGAGAGGAATTGCTTTGGAAAGCACTCTCGCTGGGGATTTATGGGCAAACATGACTGTATATTTTACAGTACATTCTTATGGCCTCATCGGTCAATAATCTGCATTTAACTCAGTCCCCTCAGAGTGTGATGGGCCATAACGCTTGTGAAGCAGCTGCTACATGCTGAAATAATAATCAAGGAAGCAGAGGGCAGAGCTGATAATTGACTCTGCTAATGTGCAAGTCGGGACTTTGAGTTATTGATCAGATGTGCTTCAGTGGCTCAGCAGGAGCCCGGTCCTCTGTGCCTGGAGGTTATCGACTCAGATGTTACCAAGAACGGGGTACTCTCTTCCCTCTGCAGGCTGCTCTTTTGGGTTGTCTCCTATTCTGGATTTTTCAGCATTTCCCCTGGGACTGGTCCAACACACACCCCTGGAATTGCCTGGCAGAGCAGTTGTGTCCCCATACCCAGCCTGCTGGTGTCCCACACACCCAGATCTTCAGCATCAGGGACATAAACACACAATGCTGAGGAGAGTTCCACCCCTCGGTGTCTCTTTATAGCACCATCCCGGGCATAGGCACCCCTTTGGATCCTCTCCTCTTCCTTGAGTGACCTTCCTGAGCTTCACTGCAGCTCTGGCATGTTTGTCCCTGTCCCCAGAGGTTGCCATGGCTGATTAAGGTGTGTCACTCATCCCACACCAGCACTGGCCACCTGCTTGCCCATCTCCTGGCCAGTGTCAGATAAGCCACTTCCTCTGATGCTGGACAGACATCTGCAGCCACATCTTCAATGTGTGCTTGCAAAAAGCCTGCCAAAAAAAGTGACTAAGTTATGTCAGGCGGTTCTTCTTTTTCAGCTGGTTCACTGGATGGTTCAAAGACTTGCACGAACGCAGTAAATGTGGTTTCCTTTTGCAGAATCTCTGCAGGTTGCACCTCTGAGTAGTCTCACCCATGTAAGCTTCATGGCCAATTCTTGTAATTTGCCAGGCATTGCATTCATCTGCATGCATGTCAAACAGGCCTGTAACTCTCCAGATCAGCCCAAGGGCTGATTAAAATGTGAGTAAAACATTCTCCAGCTTTTTGTTTCTATTTTTTTTAAAGTGTGTATGGGGCTCTTTTTCTTCAATGAGAGAAATATTTCTTTTTGAGATATGGCCCTTTCATCCTCATGTTCCCCAAGACTCTTGGCTGTACAGCATCATGACCTGGAAGCTTAAATGATACTTACTGGTTGTTGCAGCTCCTTCTCTCTCTGTCTCTGATGCTATTTGCTCATGGTGTGCAGAAAAGGGCAAGATCTGAGTAAGCACCTCCAGAGCAATCTTCACAGTGGATACTGATGTGAAGGAATTATTCAGCCCTGCAAGAACACATTTAGTTTCTTTAATTGCTCGCTTTTAAGTACAGGTGACTCAATCTTCAAATATTTAAGCACACTTCCCGGTATGGGTTACTTGGGAAATCAATGTTTTTATACCTCTAGGTTTCTGCATGCTTAAACTCATTTTGATCTTCTAAGACTAGGAAAAAATGTTGTCTGGTGAAGAGCATGAAAAGCTTAGTCTGAGTTGTCCAAAACCAGTTGTGAAATGCTCTGAGTAAGTGCTTTCAGAACAGTCTGAGAATCCAATGGAGAAAAGTAAAAGAAGATTCAGCGACTGAAAGAGTCAGAAAAGCCATGTACTCTTAGCTGGGGAAGGCAATTATCCACTGCAGTTCACCCCAATAGGAGGGCTGGAGACTCCCCATCTTAACTTCCCCATCATTGCAACATTATTGAGACCTGCCACAAGGCATCCAAGTGAAAAGCCAAAATGTCCTGGGGGCCTTGCAGGGCTAACCAAGACCCAAAAGCTGCGAGCTCTCAGGAAAAGGTGGCTGAGAGAGATGTGATGTGTGGCCTGGTAACGGGGTGGGTAAACAACCGCAGTGCTGAGCTGTCTGCCAGGTGGCAGCTGCAAGTCCCACCACAATGACAATGACAGCTGGCGGTGGTGGCAGTCAGTGGCACTGGGTGCAAGCCTTAGCTGCTCTCCAGCTCCTGACACATGGCTGGGTGACGAGCTGCTGAGCAGCACTGGGGTGCCCAGACGTGTCCAGGGGCAGGAGGTGTTGGATATTGGCCCGGGGGACACAGGGGACACAGGACTTCTGCCTGGCAGGACAATACCCGTGTGTGTTGTGAACCCAGCCACAGCAGGGGCCAGGGGCTACGCTGCAGGACAGAGACTGTGCCTCTCACTGTGCCCCTCCTGACCCAGTGGCACTTGCTCTGAGCTCTGGGTTGAGCAGATACTCTCCCAGGCCTAGACAGAGCCCTGCCCAAGGCCAGGAAAATACTTCAGTCTTATAATGGCTCATGAGGCTGGAGGCAATACCGATTTTCAGATATGAACCCCTTTCAGCCTGTCAGGTTCCTGCTGATAATAAGGTTGGTTTTGACCACCAGACCAAAAGCCCAGTGATTCTTTCAGATGGGGATTTCTTCTAGTTCTGCCATGGTTTGCTGATTCTCAGCATCCTGAGGCAACAAACCATGGTTTCAGTTTGAATTTCTTGTAGATCTCCCTGCAGCCTTCCTCTCCATTTCTTACCCAGACACCACAAGAAGGCTCTCATTTCCTTGGATCACTCCTTAGTGCTCTGTGGGTCATGGCTCTGGGGCCACTGTCACAGGTCTCCAAGCCACCCTTTTCCACTTCCTCCTGAACAAGATTCAAAAACAGAGGCTCATCCTCTTTCATTTCACAGGAAAGATGGGATTCAAGAGCCAACTGAGCTGGGAACAGCTATTGGACTTCAGCTGGAAGTCTGGCACTCCTCCCTGCCCACCATCCTACCTCTTTGAGGGGAGGATGGCACAGCCTCCTTTCCCCAAAATCTCACTGCAGAGTCCAAGCATTGCTTCCATCAGGTGATAGGTGTCCAAGGGACTCTGCTTTCCCTTTGTCTGCAGAAGAGCAGCAGGACAGCTCCCAATTCAACCACAGCCTGCTGGATGCTGTGGGATGTGCCTATGTTCCCTACAGCACTTCTCATTTTCCACGTTGCCTTTCCAGCCAAATTCATCTATTGCCAGATGTTGCTTACCTCGCTGAGTCTGCAGCTCATGCAGGTGCCAGATTTTCACATGGATTTGTAGCAAAAACTTGACAAGCCTCTTGCAGGTTTGCTGTCACTGGCAGGGTGCTGAGCTGCAGCAAGGGAAACAGGAAGGCTCCTGTTCTCCTTGCTCCCGTGATGCATGGAAATCCAAGAAAAAGCCAGGCAGGCAGGAAAGTGATGGTTCCATATGGAGATTCAGGATCCCAGCTGTTCCCTGGGCTCTCCTGAGTCCTGCACAGGGGGACTCAGGGGGCTGGGGGGTCCCATTGGACAGGCTGAACAAGAGTGGGGAGTGCAGTGACAAAGGCAAATCAGACCAGGGGCTGCATCCACAGGGATGCACTCCCAGCAGAAATACAGATGTGACTGTCCCACTCAGTGCTTTTTTAGATCATACCTGTCATGCTGTATCCTCTTCTGGTCCCCATGACACAAAAAAAAGATGTTGATAGAGCAGAAGGGGCCAAAGGAAGACCACAAAGATGATCAAAGGGCTGGAGATCCTTCAGTATGAGGAAAGTCTGAAGTACTTAGGTCTTGTCTTCCTGGAGAAGGCTCAGGGAGAAACCTCATCACAATTTTCCAGGACCTAAAGGGTGGCTACAATTTAGACAGAGGTTCTTTCTTCACAAGGACCCCCATGGAGAGGGTACAAATTTCAGGAGAAGAGATTTCATCTTGATATAACAAATATATTTTTTACAGTGAGAACAATCAATCACTGGAACAACCTCCCCAGGGATGTGGTGGAGCATCATCGCTGGAAGCTTTCATGATGTGACTGGACAGGGTGCCAGAGAATCTCATCTGCACTCTCTCTTTCCCATGAAAGGTTGAACCAGGTGATCTTTCAGTGTCTCTTCCAGCCTGGGCTGTTCTGGGCTTCTGAGACTGGTCCCATCTCCAGATCTCAGCCTCTCTCCAGGTCCTTGCACCTCCTAACCCCTCTGCAGGCTCCCTCCTGGGCATTTCTCCTGCTACTCAGGGACACTGCCTCCATCCATCCCTCCTGGAATTCCCTCCCCGGCCTCTTACTGGAGGGAATCTTGACTGTGCCTTGACCAGACAGCACGTGCCCTTGACAGGGGAGCATTGTCTCTGCTTGCAGACCTCTTTTCTGCTTCTTTTCCTCTGCAGAAGAATTCATTCCTTTGTTTCTCCTCTCACCTCCTCCTGAAAAAGTAGGGAATAAAAGGAGAGACAAACCTGCCACTTTGTTGACCCTTACCAGAAGGGTGCAGGGAGTGGAAGAGGATGCATTTAGAATGCACCTGAAGGATTTTGGATATCCCACCCACACCCCCATTCAGCTCCTGGATCCAGAGTGTCATTTATCAAAATCTGTGCCTTTGCACTTCACAGCAATCATCCTTTGCATGAGATCACACAATCCAACACCCACAGCAGCACACAAATCACCAGTCCCAACCCTGTCCCAAATAAATCACAGCTAATCTACTTATTGTAGAGGAAGTGGCACAAATCACCCAGTGCCCAAAGGGACCAGGGAAGTGTGAAACGTGCCCAGCGTGGAAACACAGGCTGCAGCTACAGGGCAGCTCCCAGGATTTGAGGGATGCTGTTGGTGGCTACCAAATGGTTTTTCCACATGTGTGTGTACACATTGCCACTGCCCAAAATGCCCTGCCTGAATTCGGGAACAGCTCCCCTCCAGCTCAGCAAGGAACAATTCTCCACTGGAGCTTCTGACCTTGGTCATATCATAACAGGCACCAGATCTGGGGATATTGTTCTGGGTGCTTCATCCCACACTAAGGCATCTGCAAATGGGATGGAGACAGAAATGTATGATCCAAACCCAAACCAACTGCCTCAGTAGTCCAGAACAAGTTTTTTATTTTAATCCATTACTAAAGCTGGACAGTTTAGAGTGCCTTACAAGCCTGCTAACGAAGCAAGTGCACCAAGGAGAGAAATACATATCCCATTTTTGTGCCAAAAGTGAATTCAGTTTTGTAGAGAAACTGCATATTCAGTACAGCACGTCCAGTGATCCCTCAGCTGTAGTCTGCTCTTTTCCTTCCCTAACAGGATTCTCCCAGCACTACTTACCTCACCAGCCTTTCGTTGGGACTAAGCCAGGAATCCCAGACAATCTGTCCCGTTGCCTCCAAACAACTTTCTGTCTGTCACTAGCAGGTCTGCAGCATCCATATGTCCCGTGGCCTTCACTGCTTACAACAGTCCTAATCTTCTTCCTCTACACTATTATTAAAATATCTGAGGCAGAAATAGATGCTAAATTTCAGATCATTAGCAGAAAACAGAACCAATTACGAAAAAAATAGCCAAGAGTAAGAGATCTCACGCTGGATTAAAAATAGGTTGGTTTCATCCATTCTCCTTGCTTCAACTGAGCATGCAAACTGCAGGCTTTGCAAGTTCAAAGGGGAAATGTGCCTGCCTTGGGGGCCAGCAAAGCTGGTCTGTGTGGGGATGTACTCACCTAGCTCAGGTCAGAAGCACAGAGGAAGGTGTGTGCAGCTCCACAGTTTGTGCCACGGGCCTGGGGTGCCTCGCAGGGGGTGCCTGGGCAAGCCTGGCTGGGGAGTGGGCAGGGTTGGCTTCTGCACTGAGTGCCCTTCTCTGCTGGCCTTGTGGGGCCAGAGGTCTGAGGAGGCAGCAAAAGGGTGCCAAAAGTTGCTTTTCCCATGCAGCTCTATTCAACATTTTGGTCTCTGACACAGGTCAAAATCAAATCCTCAGGGATTTGAAATCATCTGAGAAGAAAAGCTGTCCACTAGGCTCCCATCAGTGGCTTTGCTGCAGGAATGTAATGTCCTTTGACAGCATCCTTCCCTCACACCTTGAAAAGCTTGGAGCTGAAAAGCACCACCAAAGGAGAGGCATAACTTCTGCCACCACTGATGTGCCCTTTTGATGGTAGCAGCATGGCAGGCACTGACTAAACAAAAAAATCTGTCCTGGAGGAGGAGGAGGAGGAGGAGGAGGGTGGCTCTCAGCAAGCACAAGGAACAACCGAGTCTCTGGGAGATGAAGTGTCTCCCACCTCCCTGTCAGAGGAAATTTTGAGAAAGAATACTCTCCAGCTGTAAAGGAAAACTGAAGCTCAGCAGTGCTGCTGCCCCCCTAGGAAGGATTTGGGCTCCATCAGTCACCATGAGTGACCATCAGCAGCCCAGGGCAGGCAAGAACCCCCTGCAGCCACAGCCTGGTGGGCAGCAAGCAGGGGGAAAGAGTTCATCTGGACCCAAGCAAGCCAAGAGCTTCCACGCTAAGATGGAACATTGACATGAACATTACGTGAAGATGGATTTTTTAAGTGCCTTGAGAGTTTATTTTGGCTGGGACAAGCACAAGGGCTCGGAGAAGGGAACCAAAAAAGCAAGATAAAGTTTCCATGAGGATTATTTGTTCTGCATCATCTCAACAGAATCCCAAAACACTATTATCACTAGGCTTAGGTTCATTTTTTGGGCTCTGTAGTGATGCTGGGAAATGCTTGGAGGGGGGGTCTACAAATACACACCTCCCCAAATAAAAAGCTGGAAGATGATGTGAAAAAGGGAATAAGAGCACGGAAAGTTTGCATGAAGGAAAGTAGCTGCAGCTTGGCTACACAAGAGTTTCATCTATTCCAAGTACAGTAAATGGAAACAAAGCTCTGAGTCAAACCTTATTTGTCCTATTAATTCAGCTAAGAATAAAGTCACAACGGGGGGGGGGGGGGGGGAAGCTATCCAAAACAGTTTTAAACAGCTTAAACTAAACCAAATCACTTACCAGAACACACAATAAAAGCAATTAGCATGCAAAATATTAAGAACCTATCCTGTCTTTAAAATATCTATGGGTCACAAATAGACATGCACAAAAGACAGATTATGAGCAAATCTCAACCTCTTATACCATCACTCCTCAAATTAATTATCTGATAATCACCATGGCATTCATTTACAGAATAAGTATCCCATTTAAAATTAAACCTGCAGTAAATAGAAACAGAGTTAATTAACAAAACAATAAAGTACCCAGCAATGTAAAAACTCTGCTGACTCCACTCCCCAGCAGTGGCAAGAGTCTGATGGAACTTTGTGCTGAACTCTCAAATTGAGGCACTGGGGCCTACACTCTCGGCAGCAAAGCAACACATGCTGTCACAAAAAATAACTTGCAAGTTTGTCAGTGACAAGGAGACACAAGAAAAACTGGATCCCCCTTCAATGCAGCTTATCCTTATTTCTACCTCCATCAAATAAAGCACATAAGCCTCCATGGAAATCACATGCTTGCATCTTGAGCTGAATAAGGATAAGCAAAGAACATGCTTAAATATTTTGCAGAATTAGATCCACAATCTTAATTTCATACTGCAATAATTCATCCTCAGAAAAATCTGTTTCTATGGAAACTTCTTTTGGATCCAGCAGAGAGATTTTTCCCTTTGATTCTCACTATTAGAGTCAGTCTTTTCTCTTGTCTCTTTCTCTAGAGATATTCTAAAAAACCAGATATCCTATTTCTTTGCCTGTTTCACAGCAAACCACTATGTCTAAGTTCCCTCATTTATTAAGCAGAAAAAAATCTCAACTATCTTATTGTGATTGTGTGAAGGTCTTGAATAGAAGAAGCTATAGAAAGAGAAAGGTTAGTGGATAATCTAAAAGCTTCATTTTGCCTTGTGGCCTACAGATTAGCATGATTTACTGAACTGAAAGGAGATTCTAATGCTTTTAAAAGCATATTTAGGAAAAAACCCAACTGTCAGCCCTCCCTGTGCCCTGGCTAGATGTGCTGTCCTTTCTGGGGGAGCAGGAACAGCCCTGCATGGAAGGTGTGAATACTCCCCAGGTGCACACAGCAGCAAAAAGATGTTTTTGTCTTTATTTCTTGATAACTCACTCCTTTTTTTGCTATCTTGGCAGCTCTAATCATCGTGCAGATGCTACATACACCTGGCTAATCTCACATGAAGGTTTTGCTTCTGAATGAAGCAGTGGTCAGCTCAGACCCCATCATTTCATGCCTGAAGCTGAGACTGGGTAATTTTTGCCACCATCAGTAACTTTACAGTCACCTACACAAATGTCATCTCCTGTTTTGTTACCCAGCCACTCAGTCTCATAATACCCTGTGCATTTCATCAGAGTCAGTCCTTGTTGCTAATGCCTTGATTAACTTAATATTTTCTTTGTTTAGCAATCATCCTCTTTTCCAGACCATTTCTGTGTTCATTGAGCAGCACAGGTCTCATCGCTGGTGACCTCCCTTTTCTGTCAGAACCATTTACTTTCTTTTCTGCCTGGTATTTTTAACAAATAGCTTAGCCCTGCGTGGAGCTGACAGTTTTGTCCTATCACTACTTAGTTTCTGTAATAATGATGGACACTGTGGAGCCTCTTTTGGCTCCACACAGACTAAAACCACGAGATTTTTCCCATTCACATGCTGACTCCTTCAAAGAACCTAATAGATTTGTGAGCCATGCCTGCCTTTTTCAATAGCCAGACCATTTCTTCCTTGCTTAGTGCAGAGGTCAATCCTCCCTGCAGGTCCCTCAGATTTCTCATGCCTGCCTGGTCAAGCACAGCAGCTTGCAGAGACATCCAAACCTCTGAACACCCACAGGAGGCACACAACAAACTCCAGCCTCATCCCAGGACCCAAAAGCCTCGTGTTGGTGAAGAGTATAATAAATATCCCTTTAGACAATCATTCTTCAAGACAAATCAGGTCTTTCCCCAAAAGAATCTCAAGAAGCTGCCATTGCCCAGTATGAGCTACCAGGCTCCCAGGTCACTGCTTCTGGATTAATGACTCCATCCCCAGGAGCCTCTGGCTCTGTCCCAGAACATCTTTGTCAGTTGTCCTGCTCAAGTTCAATTAAATGCCCAAATGATAGCACAAAATGAACCACACCTAACCTCCCACCTGTAGACTGCCCCAAATTGATGTCCACGCTTTGAGACTGAAGAGGAGGATGACCTTGCCTTGCCTGCACAGGACTGTGTGCCTGTGACACCAGGACAGCCTGCTCAGGCTTTCTGTGCAAGCACAGAGGGGCTGGAGGGGGCTTAGCCACTGGCACAGCCTCGCAAAGACACAAAGCAGGGGACACCGTGCCCAACAGAGTTAGTCTGTGACATCCCCCCCGTCCTTGCTCCCTGTCTCTTCAGACCTTCAGTAATTCCTCCCTGAATTGCCTGCCTCTCCTAACATTACCAGGCAGCAGCGAACGTCCCACTTCATTAAGCCTGTGAGCCACTGGCCGGATGATATCTGACTCGCATCCCTTTGCAATTTAAAACGGGCATTTGCTCCAGATCAAAGCGGCGGCGGCAGCGGGAGCAGAAATTAGCATCTCGCAGTGACTCTCTCCCCGGTTTCATCGCCACAGTGTGTCTCCCTCATTACCAGGGAAATGAAATGTCTTTACAGTTCAGGCTGCCTCTGCCTTTTTATCCCGCGGCCACGGCGTGAGGCATTATCGCCACATTTAACATCGATTGGTCATGGCCCTTCTCTTTCAAATGGGACAGGGACCTCTCCTCCCTATTAGCATCCCACGAGGGGGCTGGGAGGAGTCACAGCCCCTCCTGGTAGGCCATACCGCTTCCAGCATTCACCCATTAATTCCCTCGTGCTTAAAATAATGATAAAACCAGCGTTCTCCCCCCAGCAGGTCAATTTTCACACTTGGTCGGCAGCCCTGGAAATGGATGTTCCTCTCACCTCTACAAGGAGCAGGTAGAGCACAGGCACGCTAACCTTGTCAGTTTAACCTTGACAAGGTACATTAAACCTTGTCATTCCCACACCACCACAAGCAGCGTCTTTCCCGGGGACTGCAGCTGGCTAAAAGGACACCGGGCTGTGTCCCACACTGAGCTGGCCCCTCCTGCCTGCTGGGGCAGCAAGCTGAGCCAGGTTCCACACTACCACCTCTCACCCATCCTTCCCTCCTCGAGCCTCACAGCTGTCCTGCTTCTGCCCTGCAAAGCATCGCTCCTTTCCTGCCCTGTGCAGCTGCAATGAAGTGTAACTGCAAGTAGAACAATAATTATGTAATGCCATATTGTCTGCTGGAAGAAGAGAGGGAGGAGCAGGTGACTTGAGAAGGACCAAAGCATCCAGCAGCAGGCAGATCCACTGCAGTAGTTTCTTAATGGCTAAGGAAGGTTCAGAGTTCTGCGAGTGGTTCTGCTTTGTCTAAGGTGCCAAAGACCAAGGCCAAAGGACACACAACACAAGCAGGGGCTGCAGGAACCAGCTGGAATGCAAAACAGCACCAAGTGAGACCAAAGCACATAATAAAAAATGCTTCTTTTAGTTCCAATTTTTAAATATTTTATAACAGGAAGAAAACTGAATGTCAGATTTCAAAACAAACTCAGAGTTAATAGGAAGTAATGAAGAGATGCTGCTTGAGAGGGGGCATCCCAGGAGAATTCCAGGTCATTTATTTGGAATAATTTATCAAAAGTTTGCCAACCTTCCTCAGCAGCCTTTCCCTGGCAGTCCAGGACAGCATGCTGCTCTTGTGCTCTCTGCTCCAGGGCAGGCCAGGAAACCCTGAGCCATCAGCCACAAACTGTCTCCTTGCTAGCAAACCACTTCCCACCACTCCTGCACAGCAAGCAGCTCATCACCCACCCTCTCTCTTGCCAAAAAAGGTCCTCAGTGCAAGTAAGTCACCGGTAGGATCCTTTGTCCCACTGCATGTTGGATAATGTTGGATAAATCACTGAGCACGGGCTTTTGTCCTGCCCAAAGGCAGGTGCCACAGGAGCATTCCAGGAAGGATACAGTGCAGGGGTTACATTCCCATCCATCCCACCCTCACATCACCCATCCAAGCTGCAGGGGTGTGCTGGCTTGCCTGGGAGGCAGTGCTGTGCTGCTCTCCCCTCACCTGACAGTTTCCATGCCTTCCTATGAAGACCTTCCACGCCCAGCACAGCACTTCTGTTTTTGTAGCCCCATGCAACCACTTCCCAGTGGATTAATTCCTCAGGGACCAAGCTCTGCATTGCCCTGTAACCCTTTTAAACTGCTTTAAAACATGTGAAAGGACCCTGGATCCCCCTGCCACATGCTGCCCTCACACAGGACATCCATTCCCTGGGCAGGGGCACGTGTGGGGGACAGGGTGCAGCAGGGGCACTGCTGTGCTCCTGCACTGTTTTCTCCCTTTCAGGTGGGGAATGGCTACAACAGCTAAATATATGTTTTTTCAGCTATTCTTCTTTATATCACAGGCTGAATTTGAACAAAAGGTGGTGATGGGAGTGGGTGAAGGTGGTCAGCAAAATCAACACCCTCCCCCTGTCCCACCAAACACACACCTCTCTCTCCCTGCTCATACATTTACCTCAGCTGACAGAATTGTTCTCTTTAAAAATAGGACTGTTTTGGAGCTTTTGCTGTGATAAGTTACAACTCTAAGTTCACTCATGGAAAAAAATACATCTTAAACATTTCAGCTGAGAGGTTTGGCAGTGACCCAGCAAAGGCACAAGAAAAAATAGGGGGGAAAGCCCACTGCTGCAAAAACACACATTCCTCCTTCAAACCCTTTCATCAAGGCCTGAGGCACAATTAGAACTTAAATTAAAACCTCTACACCTGCATGAATAGAATGTTGCTACTTATGAGGCTCTGGTTAACTGAGCAAAAATGGCACAGAAGAAGAAAGTGCCCTGTTGATGGAGAAACCCCCCCCTCTCTGCCCACCTTTTTCCCCCAGTCCCCCAGACACAAAAATCTCGTGTTGCAGCAGTCAGCAGCTTTTTGTGTGCAGATCAGATGGCAGAAAAGATGCCTCCACAGACCTGCTATGGGCTGCTGAGATGGCTGAGGGAGGGGGACAGCACCCAGCACCACAGCAACCAGTTCTGGGGGATGCACCAAACCCAAGTCACTCCGAGAGCTCACACAGCTTTTGGAGTCTGACCCACACATGTGGCTGCTACAGCACGGTGGGGGCTGTCCCCAGCACTCTGGTAATGAGTAGCAACCTAAATAATTCAGATTTTTGACTGGAAAGATGGTCTTGATGAGGTTCATCCTAAATCACATAAAGAATGGGCTGTCAAGCCATCTATTAGTAGTTTGCTGTGGTAATATCTGAGGAGATGTGAAACACCAAGTGAGGAGAATAGGGCAAAATTATGTTGAAAAAGAAGTGGAAACTGAACACCATCTTTTCAACTATAACCCCCAGGGAGATACAGGGACAAAGTACTTAAAGGTGCTACAAAGAATGCAAGGAAAAAAAAAAAACCCACTGCTTTTTTTCGTGTCACTTTGAACAAAACCAAAGCAGATCTATGTATCTCCATTGCAATAAGATTGAAAATCTTGTGGGAAGGGACAAGCAGCAGGCATCATATATTCTTGATTTTATCAAGGTTTGTGGAGTAGGCTCCCAAGGCATTCCTTGGCAAACTAAGGAAACAATCCAAACGAAAACCTGGACAAACAGCACAAAATCAGCAGATAAGCAACATGCATAGATTTATTGTTGAGAGTTGATAGTCAAAAGATGTTCCTTCGTTCCTTTCCCACACCCTAGCACACCTACATCTCCTTTCCGTATCCCCTAAACACAAACCAGGCACCAGGTGGCCAACCCACACTGCCTCCTCTCCTTCACCCACCTACCACTTTCCACGAAACCTGTAGGAGTTTAATATCCTGGGAGCATCTGCTTCTCTGTCAAACAGACAGAGAGAAACCAGCCCGAGAGTTAAAGTTTAATCAGACAGGGCTAAGACAGACGGCAGGATCTTCCACAAACTGCTGCAGAAAGCTGTTCAACACCCCCATGAAAACAGGGCTCCAGTTAGAGGAAAAGCCAACAGCCTGAACACACAGTGGAGACACAACTTGCTAGACAGCAAATCTGCAGGAGAGGAGCCTGATGATCACAAGCCAGGCACAAACAGCGCCGCGCCGTCGCACGCAAAGAGAAAATCAAACATCCTACTGGGATGTGTAAACGGGACATAACCTACAAGGCAGGGGGGAAACCTCTGCAGAGAGCCCCACGTGCAGCTCTGAGCGCTCTCGCTGTGGGAGAGGCAGCTGGGGTCAGGGCAGCAAAGGGAAAAGCTGCACGGGGTCCAGAAAACATCCTGCGGGGAAAGACTGAGCACGCTGGAGCCAGCCAGCACAGACAGAGGTGGCTGAACAGGCAAACAGGAGCAGTAGTCTTCAGATGTGTGCAAAACCTGCATTTTCAAGTGACTGAGGCACCTGCCAGTTCTTCAGGATAAAATCAGGCAGCTTTCCTAATTGCAAAGAAAGTGAAAGAACAGATCATCTGGAGGGGCTGTGGTGTCTCCAATTCTCTCTGTGGTCACAGGAAGCAGGTTTGTGAGTGTCTGCTGTGGTTTCTATACAGATACTTTGGTCTGAGCACAGTGCTCAGAGTGTTGCCCTGATACCTGACCGTACAACTCCCTGGGACCACATCCCATTTTGCACAATTAGGGGTGGAATATCCCTTGGCTTATCAAGACTGGATAGGAATCT
This sequence comes from Prinia subflava, assembly GCF_021018805.1. Taxonomy (NCBI): domain Eukaryota; kingdom Metazoa; phylum Chordata; class Aves; order Passeriformes; family Cisticolidae; genus Prinia; species Prinia subflava. Next base: position 1,105,735 of record NC_086271.1, read on the forward strand.
CCTTTCTTCCATGCATCAGCCAGGCACTCTTCAGGTAGCAGAGCTCTTCAGCCTTGAAAAGGTGAGTCCAAGCTGGATTCCAGAGTATAGAGGAGCTGCCCCACAAGTGCACACGTGGCATTTTTTTATTACATGGGACACTCTGGATGTGTCTAATTCCAGGTCCCAGCTGTGCAGCTTCCTGACCCACAGACAGCCCAGGTACCAGGGGCTAGATGCTGTCTTCCCCTACAGCAGAAGCAAAGGAAGGAGCTGGAAACTTTGTACACTCATCTCTGATATAGTTTGGTGTCTACATCTTCCTTCTGGGATCCAAGACTCCATGCAAGTCCTGTACTGAGTCAACAGGATTTGATTTTTTGTGGGTGGCTGCAATTCTTCTCCTCTGGATTTCCTACAGGCCCAGCCAGCCTTGCTCAGTCCTCATGTTCCTGTGACAGGTTCTGTGATGAAGACCCATTTCATTTTCATCAAATGATGCTCTTTGGGCACAGACACACTCAGAATGTGAAAACAGTGGTGTCCAAGAGCTTCCCTGGCAAAGGCAAGGGCGATGACTTGAATGGGACACCAATATTCCACTTCCAGTTCTACCACTGGTTTTTAGCCTGGATACAACACAGATTTTGTCAAGACACCAAACATTAGTAGAAATGTGGTACTTTTGTGTTACAGCACAGAAAGAGCTGTTTTTTCCCTTATTCCTGCAGAGGAATAACACCACTCCCATCCACAGTGGGAGATGCATGCTGCAAGGACCTCAAATGCACCACAACAAGCAGAGTAGGAAATGGGTGGGTACCTAGCCTAAAAGACAGAACCACTTGTTATAAAAGCACTATCTGCTTAGTAATTCCAAAGCTGCTTCATTCCATCAAAAGCAAGCACATAATTTCAAGGATTTATTGCAAGAGCTACCACAAAACAATAAAAGCCCCTCTGCAAGTACTCAGTCCCCTTCAGCTGCCCAGCTCTGCTCCCCCAAGTTACATCTGCCTCTACAGACCAGCTAAGTCTTCTTGACCTCTTCATTCCCTTCCAGTTCCATCATCCATCCTGTCATGTTGCCCTTCTTGCTTTTCCTGTGTTTGCAGTACCAGCAGAAGACAACAAGGGCCAGGAGAAGGATCAGGACCAGTGGTAAAAATAAGATGAAGTTCAGCAGTGGTGGGGATGAGCAGATCCTAGACAAAACAGTTGACTCTGAAGGAAAAAAAGAAAGAAAAAATGTGAGGGCCCAAGCTAGTTTGAGTTTCTCTTTCCTACTGTTTCTCTATTTTCTTTACACTTTTCCCTCAATCTTCAACAGCTACTAATTTTTAGGAATTCATACAGGCTACCTGAGGAGAAGGGGGAGAGAAACCAGGTAATTTGCCTCAATTTCTTGTCTGGAGAGGTCAGATAAGGCCCTGGCTTGTTCATCTGAAACATCCCAACAGAAACAGCCCAGCTCTTCTGCTACCCCAGACTGGGCTCAGTAAGGAAAAGCAGCACACCCTGCCTGACACCAGTGACAGTGGGATGAGGTAGAAGTCTGCCAGAGGCTGCACCACTGAGCAAGATGGGATAAGAGGAGAGCAAAGGAAACCAGATCAAGAAGTCCCTGTCCTCCTCAGACACCGGCCCCTCCTTGTTACTGCTGATCTGCTATCCTATTTCATGCCCACTGAGCTGCAGGCAGCTGTGAGCACCATCCTCATCCCTGGCAGCTCCTGCAGAACAGCTCCCCATCTGAGGTGGAGGCTGCTGGGTTCTTCAAAGAGACCTGCATCACTGGAGGAACACACATGCACACACATGGCCAAAAAAAGAGAAATAGATAGATAGATAGATAGATAGATAGATAGATAGATAGATAGATAGATAGATAGATAGATAGATAGATAAGAGAGGGAGAAAGAAAAACCACCCCGCTAATCGTTTGCCTTTTGTGAAAACCATGAAAACCTCTTGGCAAAAGCACTTATTCAAAAATTGGAGGAGAATTTACTAGCAGCTCCTGAGCAATTTTGGCAATGGTTACTCCACCAGTAATGGGTAACAAGACACAGAGGGGGCTGATGAAGGAGAAATCTTGAGTGCTAAAGAGAGCTGTGATGGACAACAGCAGTAACACAACAGCAGAGGGGATGAAGCGCTGTCAGTCCCTCTCCATGCAATTAAATCCAGATTAGATCTGCTGCGGGTGCAAAGCCATGGGAGCAGGCTCCGTGCCTGGCTGTGGGAGTAGCAGGCTCAGGGGAGGGCTCTGCAGGGTCACTCTTTCCATGCTGGCCAGCCCTGGGACTTGCTGCAGAAGCCACAGCTCATGTAGCCACAGCACCCAGGCTGGCTTCAGGCCTGGCAGCTCCAGAGCTGAAGGTGACTACAAGTGCAAGATCCTCTCAGCTGGGTGCATCATGACTGATTTCACAGTTTATATTTTTTCTTCCACGTGGGTCACCTGAGCCTCCTATTTTCCCAAAGCAGCAACAACTCCTGCCTATTACCTTCCTAAAAACGCCGCACACACCTGACTGAAACCTTTGCTTTTACTTAGCTAAACTTCTGCATGCAGAACCCGGTCCTACCTTTGCACCCCCCCCCACTCAGAGGCTGGTTTTCACAGACTTCAGTCTAGACAGATGTGCCAGAGAAGCCACACCAAGAATTTCCCCCCCATAAAGCATTCAGGCTGGCTGTGGGGCGAGGAGCCCCGGCAGCCGGCGGCGTTACCTGGCGGGGCGGTGATGAGCTGGGTGTACCCCGAGCGCGCCGAGGCTCGCAGAGCCCAGCCCTGGTCGTGGCCGTGCTGCTGCCATCCCTGCAGCTGGCAGTAGTACGCCCCGGCATCCCCGCTCTGCACGGCGCCCAGCGTCAGGCTGAAGTCTCCGGCCGAGGGCCGGCGGAGCTGCAGCCGCCCCGCCCGGCGCTGCCCCGGGTACTCCGTGCTGCCGTCGCGGTGCACGGTCAGCAGGGCAGCGTCGCGGCCGCCGCTCTTCACCTGGAACCAGGTGGCCGAGAGGTGTGTGCCGGGCGGGAGGGCGCCCTGCAGCCGGCAGGGCAGCGTCACCTCCTCGCCCTCCCTGGCGGAGACGCTGTGGTTGGTTTTGTCCAGCCGCGGCTCGGGGTCTGGGGGAGAGTGCAAGCGGAGAGAGATGTTGCGGCGTTGTATTGCTGTGAAAACACTTCTGCCTGCACCCACAGTGTGATGGGAACCTTCTGGAGGAAAGTGTGGGGGATTGGAGTGGCCTCCTGCAGAGGCCCCTCGCTGCTGTGACTCATTCTCCCTGGGGCAGCGTGTCCCCACCTTCCCCACCACCTCTGCCCCCTGTGCACCTCTGCCTGCAATGTGCTGCAGGGCAAGGAAAACCAAGTGTTTTCCTTCAGGCTGCTCAGGAGCACCAGGTAAGGGCAGCTTCTCTATTCACAGCATTTTACAACCACCCAAGTGCACCAGGTGTTGGAGGGAAAAGAAAAAGGCCACAACTCACTTTGTTATGAAGCATTCGACTACATCTGCCAGTAGCAGAAATAGCAGCTCGGTTGGTTTGGGAGGATGTGGTAAATCTTCCTAATTCCCTGTTTCCCTTTGAGAGCCACTGACAACTCCTGCATCCTTAAGTCTCAGATCCAACACAGGAGCTGCTGCTTTTCCTAAGCCCTGCCAGCTTAGGAGAGGCTTGGCAGGGGCCCATCCTAAGTTGATCCAACCCTCCTCAGCAGCACCTACTGAAGGGATAACAGCTGCTCACCTGGGTGTTTGAACTTCAGCATGGTCCTTCCCGACGTTCCCTCTCCGAGCTTGTACCAGCCGTCCACCAGCCAGAGCCATTCCTCTACCACACAGTAGTACCCGCCCTGGTCCGCCAGGTTTGCAGACAGAATGTGCAGCTGGAATATGCTGCTGGACACCCTCTGGCTCAGGAACCGGGACTTCTGTGCAGGAGAGCTGAACTCAGACCCGTATTCCAGCACGCTGCTGTAGTCGGCCCTGAGGATTTGCAGGGGCATTGCATCTGCCAGAGGAGGCAGGAGGTACCAGGTAACAGCAAACTGTGAATTATTCTGGGCAAACACAATCCTGCACTCAATGGCTGCGTTACCACTGGCAGTTTCCACAGAGCTGTCTTTCGTAGCCACCTGAAGCTTGCTTTCTAAAATGGAGAAAGAAAACAATCACACCAGCTGCAGCTGCCAATACAGGGATACTGACAAGGAGAGGAATAAAGCTGCCCTGAGAGGAACACACTGGAAAAGGAGTAAGGAAGAGAGTTCACAGAGGACAAAGGCTCATTAGAGGATGCTGGAGTAGAGGGTGGAGGAAGGAGGGAAAGAGCAAATCCACACACACCCTTGTTTGAACTACAGCAGGGAATCACAGCTGGGTGTTACTGGGCAGGAGAGTAGCAGAGGAGGTGCCTTGGAGACCACGGAGCAGGAATGGGGCATGGAGGCAGGCATTGTATTGGAGCTTGGAGGCAAAGCCTCTGTGTGAAGCAAATGTGTCTGTCTACCACTGTTTCCATCAGCAGGCTCACACATATGTGATAAGACCAGCCCACAGCCTTGGAAGCTGTGAACAAATGTCTTTCATCGCAGAGAGACTACAGAGCCTCTGTGGGTTTCACTAACACTTGCAGCTCAGGTGTTTGCTGTGGTTATTAATCCCAAACCACACGACAGAGTCCTGCACACCCTCTGTGATCACAGGCAGTGATGCTCAGTGCTGTGCAGCTGAGGAGAGCACAGGGGTGGTGCTGCTGCAGCTCTGCCCTCGGCAGCGGGCACTGCTAATCCTGATGTGTCTGTGCTGCTCCTGCTGTGAGGGAGCCTCTGCCCACAGCTCATCACCTGTTGCTGGAACCTTTCTCCAGCAGTGGAAAGGCTGCAAATCCATATCTTTAAAGGTGCCCCAACCACCTGCATTTCCCCTCCACCCCAACTTCGTTTCTGAGACTCCACTTCTGCCAGATGGAGTCAGCAGTCAGGGGAAGGAATACACATAGGTATCCACCCTTGGGTAGGGAGAAATTACTCAGCAGGAGACACCATCAGGGTTTTAAGGGACTGTAGCTCACTCCAGACTGGGGGAAGAAGCTGCACTGAGAGGCTCATGGAGCACTAATTACGAGATACCACATAAGACATTGGAAATGGAAAAGATCTGTCCTCCTTCCCTGCCTGTTATCATCTTTCATGGATGTCCCTCCTGTCTGAAGACAGTCTGTAGACCACAGCAACATGTAAACTCCTAAAGCAACAGCTAACATCAAGTAGTGAACAAAGTGCTGAAGCAAAAAGTCAAGAGCTCCAGCATCTCTGCAGGCTCCAGCTATAAGGTTTTATAGGAGGAGAAGCAGGCTGGTGATTTTCATGATTTGCAGCTTCATTTTCTGCAGCTTCGCCTCAACCCTATTGCTGCTTGAGCCACCTTCCTCCTCAGACTTGCCTGCCTTCCCAAATATCCTTCACTGGCTCATGCTCCCTTTCCAAAAGAGGTGACACCAGAGCCAGCAGGAACTTCCTCTCCCAGTTCCCACCATCTTTGCAGTGTCGCAGTCTCCAGCAACAGCTGCAGTGTGTTTGGAGCCAAATGTTGCAGTCTCGTGCTGCTGCCATCTCCTCTGTGCAGATGCTCTGCAGTTACACCCACTCACCTTAATGCCATTTACCCTAGAGAGGTGTGCTCAGAGGTGCTGATTATTGCCACCCCTCACATCAGTGCCACCCTGCCCCAGCTGGTTGTGGCTCCAGCGTCCAACAGAGCAGTCAGCTCCACAGGGGTGAGGAATGAGTAACAGTGGAACAGGAGAGAGCACCAGAGAAAAGAGCCCAGCCAGGGAAGGAAATGTACTTGCTTACACCACAGCAAACCCATCAGTTAAAAAACATGAAAAATGCATAATTTCAGTTCACTGGGTTGTGATTCTGAAAATCCAAGGATTTTAGAGGAAGGAGCACTTAATGCATGGAAAAAAAAAATGACCAAGAACTCTCCTTTGCTGGCAGAACAGACACGAGGTCAAAAAATTAAACCAGCCCATAGTCTCATGCCTGCCTCCAGAGGCTCAGAGGCTTTGGCCAGGACAAACCCTGCCGTTCCTGCAGCAGCCCCAGCTGTGAGCAGGATGGCTGAGGTCTGTTTGCAACATCTCTCTTCCATAAGAGGATGAGGCACGCTCCAGCAGGGTGCTGGCAGGAGGGATGGCAGTGCAGACTCTGCCTCCGGGGTGGCCATAAAAGGCAACCCTGGGCAGGGCCCTGGCTGCAGCTGTGCCCAGCAGGAGATACCTTCCCAGGGAGTCCCTGGCACCCTGAGGCTGTGCTGGCTCCCAGCCCGGCAGAGAGGCCTGCTGTTTTCTCAGCATCCCTTGGATATTCTGGTCAGGGAACACAGACATATCCCAGCATCAGCTCCAGGGGCTAGTTTCTCTCCAGTGCCTCCCAGAAGCCCACACCATGGGGTGTACCTTGAACCCCAAACATTCAGCTGGGCTTCTTGGGGGGCACTGCTTCTTTCCAGAAACCAGGCTTAAAATCCTAGTGGCAAGGCTGATCCCTGTATGCTTGGTGTAATCTGCAAACAAATAAATACTTGCCACCAGCACATTTGTCTCCAAGGTTTTGTCAGGTGCTGAGGAAGCACCATAACAGGCAGCACCATCTCCTGCAGCCCTGGGAGGTGACCCTGCTGGGGACACCCCAGACATCAGTGGCCCTGGTTGCCCCTGGTCACATTTGATGGATTTAAAGTTGCAGGAGAGACCCCTGCTGAAGGCTTTGCTTACCTGGCAGCACCACTTTTATCTCCACGGCATTGGAGCTGGCACTGGCTGCTGCCTGCCCCAGGGGCAGGGCGTTCCTCCTCCAGACCCCCACCTCACACTGGTATGTCCCCTCGTTGGCAGGCAAGGCACTGTGGATGTGCAGCCTGAAGGAGGTGCCAGCCTTCTCCAGCTGGGTTTTCCCCTGGAATTGTGGCCGTGCTGCCCCCCAGACCACAGCGCCATTGGGAAGGACCTGGACCAGCTCTTGTGAGGGCCCCGTGGGCCGGCTGGGCTGGAAGAGCCACCGCACAGACACTGGCACCTCCTCCAGGGTGTAGCTGGCGTTCACTTGGCAGAAGAGTTCAAGACTCTGCCCGTGACCGATGGTGGGGGTTCGGCTTCTCAGCGTGGCGTGCAGACCGAGACCTGCCCGGGAGGAGAGAGCCCTTGGCACGGGGACAAGGGCCCTGCCTGTCCCCTTCCCACACAGCCCTGTCCCCGCTGCCCCGGGCACGGCAGGGCCACGGCACCAGCAGCGCTGCAGCTCCTCTGCCAGTGCCACTCTCTGCAGAGCTGCACTGTGCTCTGCCAACCCCATGCAGCCCCTGGCCCTCTCCCACCTCCCATTTTCCCAGAAAAGTCTGAGCACCCTCTTCTCCAGGGTCCCCAGTCCCACACCAGGGGAGCCAGGGATCCTCTGCTGATGCTGCTGTCCTGTTTGCTGCTTCCCTCTACAGAAGCTTAACAATTCCTGTGGCCTGACTGGTGGTCTCAGGCACCCAGCCCAGTGAGAAGGAAGGAAAACCAGCCTAATTCACAGCCAAAAGCTGCCTCTCCATAAAGGCTCCCAAGAAGGAAGGACAAGGTCACTGCACACTGTGGAGATTAGCGGCTCTGCACTCAGAGAAGAGGGCAGGAGAAGCAATCACAGGCCAGCACCAGGGGCGGATCTCTGATAAATACCACCAGACAACTCAGCAAGTGGCTTTGTTGAACTTAATTACGGCAAGTAATTATGCTGCTGGAACAGATATTTTGTATTCCAGCTTAAGGAGACAGGCCTGCTGAGCAAGATACTGCCCTTCAGGTCTCTGAGCATTTTAGCTCTTGTCCCCCACTGGTCTCTCCCAAAACACACCACGGGGACTCTAGCAGAGTGGTAGAAATGAGGAAACTGAAGCACTGCAGGGCCAAGTGTCTTTCTTGGGACATGGATACATAAAGAATTAGTTAAAAAACCGAGTCCCAGCAGACAGCTCCTGCTACATTAGAATAACCATTATCTAGCTATGACAAGGAAACCAAGAGCTTCACACACACTTTTCTTAGAGTGGTTTCTCACAAATCATCCATCCAAAACAAGGAGAGTACCTGGATGGAAATGGCAATGATCCCCCTCCTCAGACACATCTGTTCTGCTAGGTTTTCCTATGATTTTCAGAAGTAGCAGAGATGCTGCTCATAGTTTTCAGTACCAAAGACACAGGAGGACCCAGACTCCTCAGAATTCTACCTATTTGACCCAAAACTTACTACAAAGAAACTGGACAAACGGTTTACACTTTGTTGACAGCTAGTGTGACTGTCATACTAATATTTGCCAAAGCAAATGCTTTTCCCATTATCTATCAAAAACTATGGCATATTTGCATTCTTGCTGCCCCTGTCAAGATGAGGCCAGACCTAAAGTGTTCCCCAGTGAAGGATCCTGCAGACTTTACCCAGAAGAGCAGCCATTAGGATTTACTAACCTATTGGCTTCACGTTGACTTGTACGCCTGATGAGACATTGGTCTGGATGCTGTGCAAGTCTCCAGGAGCCTTCATTTCCGACACAGAGCACTGGTATGTACCCTTGTCCTTCAGCCCCACCTCACGGACGGTGAGGACATAAACTGTGTTGCTTGGCTTGAATGCTCGGAGCTGCCCCAGCTTGGCTCTCTCCTCATATTCTTCCTCCCAGGTCGATACCCCATGGGCGTCAACCTCGGCCACTTTCATCTCATTGAGGAGCCAAATCACTTTGAAGTGCCTGCTGCTGCTCTTCGGGGCTCCCACCACACAATTCAGCTGCAGGGTGTCCCCTTCGGAAAGGGAGCCTTCAGCAGCAGCAGCGATGTCCACAGGGAGGTCTCTGCCTGTGGGCAATCAAAAACAAGGAGGGTGCTGGGTGGCCCTGCTTCCTGTCCATGCTTCCCTCCTGCCTGGCAGCACCAGCAGCCTTGCAGAGGGAAACAGGAGGGAATTCTCTGTTAAAATGTTCTCTTTCATAACAAAAGGGATCAGGATGGAAAATTTTGACCCTGGGGAGATGGTTGCCAGCTCTGGGCACTAAGCAGCAGCTGCAGGTGGAGGAAGCGCCAGAGCCCTGGGGAGCTGAGCTCCCCCCTTAAGAGCAGATAAACCCAACAGAGCAGAGCATTCACTGGGCAGCCTTTGGCCACAGCCACGCCCTGCTCAGCTCAGGCATCCGAGCTGAGAGCTGCCCTAACTCACAGGCATCAGCTTTTGCAGGAGCTGCTCTGTCTCATCCCGTGGAGCTGTTTTACCTCATGGAACACCTCTCCTGGAAGCCAAAAACGGGCACAAAGTGGTTTTATCACTGTGGTGGTTTTAACTCTGCTGCTTGTGGCAGAAAATGGTGCATGAAGGGCTGGCATTTTGGTGGTTTGTCTGAATCTACTGTGGCTGTTCCTGCATGCTGAAGTCCCCAGTGGTTACTGTGGGTTGTGGGCAAGAGATGCTCTCCAAGCTGGAGCAGATTTGGGTTAAGTTGCTACAGAAAGCAGAAATGTCAAGACTTGTCACAGCATGGGGAGGTAGGAAAGAAGCAAGAGGAGGTGGATCCTGCCCCCCATACCAATTAGCAGTAGGTGCTGAGCAAAGAGAGCAGTGACAGGGGGAACTTAAAGTCATCTTCCCTCTGGCAGACCCTCTTGGGCAGCTGTGTCTGAGGTAAGGACCCCATCTCTGGGCCCTATGATACCATTCACCCTTCTCGCTGGGCATTCAACGCCCCTGGTTCCTGGCACCAGCCTGGCTGGACAGTGGCTCCAAGCCCGAGACCCACTGGGTACCCCAAAACCCTGGGCCATGACCCCACAAAGCACTGGCATGGCCAAAAGCCTGGAGGAAGGACTGAGCCCCGATTCCCTGGCTCACACCACTCTGTCTGCCTGGGTCACTGAGGTGCCCCTGAGTCTCAAAACAAGGGAAAGGTTGCATGCTGTAGTTTGGAGGTAAAACAGAGCAGCTCCCAGACCACAACTGGAAAGGCTCAAATAATTTATTGAAAGCAGAGTACCCTGTGAATTTAAACACTGGTTCATAAACAGTTTGTGAACAGGAATCCCAGCTGCTGCAGATATGTTTGGCATTCCTAAATATTTGCTGCAGAGTTTATAGAAACCGATGGAGCAGTTAGCCATGGTCAGAGTGGTTGATGGCTCTGGGAGGGATGGGGTGCTCAGCCCTGCAGCCTGGGTTGCCCCACTGGGTGCTGGAGGAAGAAACCAGCCCTGCATATATTTGATGGAGGGCTTGCACACCCACTGCTGTCCCACCATGGCAATAGCAGGAGCACCAACGCTGCCACCATAATGTCCTCTCACCACCATCACCTCCCTACTACCTTTAACAGTCACCACAGGACAAATACCAAACTCTGACAAGGTTTCTCTGTTTTGAGGCGATCCCATGACACTGCTGCCTGAATCCACACACTGCCAGTCACGACAAGCCCTCTTCAACAAGAGGATGCATGGAAGTGCACTTACTGCCATTGCTACCCAAGCAGCAGCAGGCTTGGAAAGCCTTGGCTGCAAAGAGTGCACAATGAGGGGAATAAAGCTTTGCCAGTCAGGCAGGTTTCAGGAAACAGACTGACAAGAGACCACACTGTCCTCCCCTTCCTCCTGACACCTTGCTCCCCTGAGCCACATAGGAAGTGCTTAGTTCTCACCCATCTGTTTCTCTGGTTTCCTGCTCTGACGCACCACCCTCCCACGAGACATCAGTTCCCCCCACTGCCCCAGCTCTGCTCTGCAGCCTCTTCCACCAGCCCTGAGATGTGGGGACAGGGTACACCACCTCCACAGGCAGGGTTTCAGCGGGAGACTTGCTCCAATTTTACTGCACACTGTGTTAAAGGACACTAGCTAGCCACAACCTTGCCTTGGCTGCTTTGAGCTAAACCTTACTGGTGAGACAGAGGGATTCTCCCTTCCCCTGGGCACAGCTCCTCACACGCATATGGGGGGAGAGCAGGGTGAGGCACCGCAGCCAGCCAAGGCTTGTGGCAGGAGGGACAGCAGACAGGGTGCTCAAGGAAGGCCTAACAAAGAGCAGCACTGCTCTGGAAAGCAGCGGGCTGGTGGCAGCAGGGACAGACCAGCCACCTCTGAAAAGAGCTGTGGAGCACACACACACACAGTACATCCCCGTGTCCCTGTGTGCCTGTGGCTGAGGCACATGACGAGCAGCTGACAGGGGTGCACTTTTTTAAGGCCACGAGGGCCTGGAGGCAGTGCAACCACCCCGTTTTCCACACACTGGAGGTCAGCACTGCCAAGGAAGCCAGGCTGCTCTGGGCATACGCTGCCCTCTGTAACAGCAGCACGGGTCTGTGAGGACGTGGGCTTGCTGCTGGCATCGGAGATTCGGCTGCATGGGCAGCCAAAGCACTGAGAGCTCCTGAACCAGGGGCTGCCACACCCTGAGCCCAGCCTGGCCCCTCAGCATCCAGCCAGAACCAGCAGTGTGTCCCTGGGCAGGTGAAGGGGCACTGAAATCTGCTGCCCAGGGGAGTTGGAGCCAACTCCAATGTGAGTTTGCAAAGGCCTTACCCCGGCTGACAACTGCCAGCGAGGTCCTCGCTGTTTGCTTGCGGGAGATGTCCTTCCACGTCCCGTCAGGATCCTCGATCCACTCGGCTGCCTCACAGTACAGCTGCCCCTGGTCAGATGGCGTCACTCCCCCGATGAGGAGCTTGTACGTGGTGTTCCCAACCTTGTTCAGCTGCACAGCCCCCTGCAGAAACCTCTGCTCATAAGAGGGCCCTGGCTTCAGGATGAAGTCCTTGGAGAGGGTGAGGATCTCCTCTGCGTGGTGCTCTCCTGCTCCCTGAAGAAGGTACCAGCCAACGGAGAGATGGGTGTGCTGGGCAGTGGACTTGGACACCTCACAGGTCAGCTCCACTGCATCCCCTTCCATGAGAGTCAGGGCCTGGGGTGCCATGGAAGCCGAGAGCGTGTCTGGAATCACTGAGCATGGGGGAGAAACACAGAGTCACAGAATATCCTGAGCTGAAAGGGACCCACAAGAATCACTGAGTCTGGCTCCTGTCGCTGCATAGGACAACTCCCACCCAGGGCCTAGGAGCAAAATCTTCTGCAGCTGACTGACAAGGCTTCCATCAGCTTATGGTGAGGTGTGAAGTGACTAAAACCTCAGGAAACAAGACAAGCAGCGAATCTCTTTGCTATGTCCTCTTCAGTCAAACTACAGTCAGTATTAATTAGGCAACCCCAAGGAGATTAGAATCCATCCCCTCACTATCCCAAATGTAGACTGGTGCAACACCAAGATAAAGGAGAAAACAGAGCTAAACACCAAGTGGCAGTACCATACCACCATGTAGACTTGGTGGGCTCACCGTAGGGCCTTTCCCATTGTCTCTCCACCCCATTGCCTTCCCTCCCCAGTGGTCTGCAAGAGCTGCTACCTCCCTCCATCTGTGGGTATCCCACTTGGGTCAATTCCCACACCCTGACCTGAGAAGACAACAACAGTTAAAGCACAGAGCCTGTGCAAACAAACCCCTGCCTTCCCAAGTGCTCAGCTGTGCCATGCTGGTCTGTGTCAGGAGCTGAAGTCAGGCCATGGGAGAGCAGAGGCTTCCTGTCCCTATTCCTGCCCTGGCTGAGAGGCAATAACCACAGAACATGCAAAGGGATATCTGGACACACCTACCTCAGCACCACTAATCATCCCTTTCCCCAGCTGCCCCTCTGACAATGAGCACTTTTCCCCAAATGTATGGGGACAGTAGAGACCTGCCCCACAGGTGATGCCTTAAGCTTTAGCTTTCATGTTTTTCAGATTCTGTGCTGTCTAGGAGTGCAGTTCTGAGCCTCACATTCAGTGCCAGTCAGCTCTCTTCACAGAGCAGGGAGACAAAATAAATCCTTTTCCTGCTGCACACCAAGGACAACTTTCAGGCTCAAAAGCATAAACAATGCTGGACTGAAGAGAGAAAACAAGAAGCATGGGACCTCACAACCTGAAGCTGTAACTGGACAATGAAACCCCAATATGCAAATAGACCAAAACTTATAAAAAGGTAAGACCTCGTGACTGGTCAGCCATTTTGTGACCATTTTGGGTCCACGTTGGGTGCGGCCCTGGTCAGGCCTGTCCTGCCCAAGGTGTATCCCAGAGGCCTTTCAATAAATCCCTGCTTTATTCTCCAGCTCTGCCCAGTCTTTATTCCAGCTCAGCCTTCCCCCAGCACCACAGGGAGCGGGGCTCTAGTTCAGGACCCACCTGCGAGGTCCATCTTGGCGCTGTAGCTGCCGAAGTACCTCTCGTCGGTGTTGGGCGTGTGGCACTCGTACTGGCCGGCGTCGCGCTCCTGCAGCTCGGTGATGTGCAGCAGCACGGCGTCCCCCCGCAGCCGCTCCACGAAGATGCCGCGGCCGCGCACGCGCTGCGTGTAGATGGCGTAGGGGAACGAGGGGTCCACGGTGCTGACGATCTGCACCTCCCGCTCGGGCGCCGAGGGCAGGTAGATGGACCACTGGAAGTTCTGCTCCGCCGGGCCCTGGTAGCCGCTCACCTTGCACCACAGGGTGACGTGGGAGCCCTCCGTGCGGTAGAGGGGACCCTTCTGGACGGTCACCACCCGCTGGGCAGCGGTCAGACCTGTCAGCACACGCGGTGTTTGTTACAAGAACAACAGAGCCCTGAACTTTCTTGTCTCCTGCCGCGCTGGGGGTCGCACAACAGAGACCAGAGCACGGTGGCCAGAGGGCTGCTGTTCATGCCCCTCTCTCAGGCAGCGCTGCAGAGGAAGCAGCAACCAGGCTGAGAGCACTGGAGGAAGCTTGTGGTGTGCTCAGATTAAGAGGGCCAAGCTCTCAGGTCCTGCACGGAGTGTGGGGGACAGGGAGCAGGGGCACAGAGCTGATCACTGCCAGAGGAGGAGATGCAACGCAGAAGCTGAGGGACGTGGGACAGTGGAGGTCAGCAGCAGGCTGGCTGCTGCAGAGATGCTCCATAGGCAGAAACAGAGCAGAGCACAGGAGAGGGAGTCAGCAAGAGCTCCTGTGAAAGCAGGGGGCACCAGGAAGCATCAAGAACTCCCTCCATTTCTGCTTGCAGAGGGTCTGGAGATTGCCACACATAGAGCCTCCCCTTCTATGTAGCTCCCAGCAGTGACATTTGCTCTCTCTGGTGCTCAGCATGGACACCAAGCAGAATGTCCACAGGACATGGGGTCCTGAATCAAAAAAACCACCGTGGTGGCCAGGGAAGAGAGCTGGTGACAGCACTGCCTAGGAAACCTTCAGAAATTCCCTCCCAATGCAAGAGGGAGCGAGGTAACACCCTCCACACTGCAATCAGCCACTCAACAAGGACGTGTATGTCCTCTCACCAAAACCCTCTGAGGGTCTGGGCTCTCATTTTGGAGTGAAAACACAGTGCAAAAAGAGCACACGCTGATGCACCCATTCAATGGTGACTGAGCCAGAGCAGCGCTAGCTGAGCCCCCCACACACCCTGCTTTCCCCACAACACTTCCAAGAAAGCTCCAGCCACTGGGCAGAGCACTCACCCAGGAGGAGGAGGAAGAGGAAGGCAGCTGCCAGGCACTGTGCCAGCCCCATGGGAATCTGCTGTGCTTGGATCCTGTCCCAGAGGGGCAATGGCGGGTTCTCATGGACGATGGTGACAGTCACTCTGCTAATTTAGAAACTGGCTGGGAGGAAGCCGTCTCTCAGTAGTGGTTTCCTCTGCTTAGAATGGCAGGGAGAAGTTACAGAGCAGAGTGCATCAGCAAAGTAACACCCTCTGGGAGGTGACAGCCAGCACCGTGTCCCCAGGCCACCTGGGTAAGTGTGACAATGCCCAAAGCCCCTTCTTACCACTGTGTCTGTGCCAGATGCCCACCTGTGGGCACCTACTGGCCGTGGCTTTTCTGTCCAACAGCAGCTCGCAGGCTAAACCTCTGTCTCACTTCTCCCACTTTATTGCATGGAGTAGCTTGCTCCCTGCTAACAGCAAGGAGGGGACAAGGGGCTGGATTCCAGGGAGGGATGGAAGCAGGTTTCTAGAGCTGATGGTTCCTCCATGTATTTATTTCCCATGGCTGCAGACAGCAGCATGATGCCAGAGGTGCAGGCTAGGGTGGCAGAGTGCTCTTTGAAATGGCTGATCAAGCTCTGCCTCATGGTGCAGTGGGGCATCTCTCCCACAGCATCCCCACCAGCCTGTCCACTACATGGTCAGGAGAATCACAACAGCCAGTCCAGTCTGCTTTTTTGGTTCTTGAAAGACCACCACAGAGCCAGGAATTGGCCAGGAACTCAGTTCCTGTATGCACATCCCATGGGCAGGCACATCTGGGTGTGGGAGATCCTGGCCCTTCGCTGCTCACAGGAGCAATGAGAGCACAGGGAGCTGCACTGGAGGGCTGAGGTCAGGAGGCTGCAGCACAGTCCCAGGGGCTTGGCACATTCCCAGAGATAAGTGCTGTGGCTGCATTGCCTGGGACATGCTCCTGCTCCAGCTGGCAGGTGCCAGGGGTGTCCTGGGACATGGTGGGAGGCTGATAGGAGCACATCTCGGGCAGGGAAAACCCAGTCTCTGAAGCATGTAGCCAAAACACTAGAGGATGGGCTCAGAGACACTGCTGAAATCATTTGTTTGGGTTTTTTGGTTTGGTGGGGTTGTTTTCTTTGTTTTGGGGTTCTTGGACATTTTTTCCCCAGGTGGCACAAAGCATTTATCCCTGAGCTATGCTGCTCCTGCTGCTACCAGAGAGATTGACTGAATGACTTAATTAGTTCAGGGATTCACAAGCAAAAAACCAGCCATAAAACAACTCCTCTTGCCTGATCCCAGGGGGCTTCCACAGGGAATGAGATTCATGTAACAACCCAAAACAAACATGAGGTCCCTCCTTTCTCCATTTATAAAACCAACTCATATGACAGCCTGAAGGGCTGGGAGGTGGCAGCGGAGGCTCCTTGCTGCAAGGCTCGACCCTCCATCAGCTGGCTCCCCATCAGCTCCCCAGAAAGCCAAATCCAGACCAGGGGATGGGCTGTGGCAGCAGGCAGAGGTCCCTGCAGGATCCCACCAGTACCCTGAGGAGGGTCTGAGCCCTGTGGCAGCAGGGCACAGCCATAACTGTGTGGTAGGCTTATGCTCCCTGCTGCAGGATCCAACCTCCCCATTTCAGAAGGAAAGGGATGGAGAAGTTTGCTTTCCAAGAGCAACCCACTGCCAGCAGTGCCCTGAGGGATCATCCTGTTGACAGTAAGCCAACCCACTTACCACTTTGGAGGAGGGAAAAGCATCAAAAGCATCTCTGCTACAGTGACAGAGTAAATGGAAAGGAAACTTGGAGTTCAACCTCAGTGAGCTTCTGACAGTCAGCACGCAGATAAACACACACTCGGGGACAGTTTAACTCCAAGCTTGCAACTCTAATGATGCATGAGTCGCAGTTTACATTTGCAGTAGAGAAACTGGGGAGAATAGGATTGCCTGGCCTAGCCCTATCCCTGGCAATAATGATGCTCTGTGGACAAAACCAACCAGCTCCCTCTTCCTGGGACTGCACAGTCTAAAACTCACTCTCTTCCTCCCTGGGAAGTCAGTGCAACCAGACATACAGCAGGGCAGAGTGAAGGAAGGGGATCAGAGAATCCTTGACAAAGACAGCATTGCCATTAGAAGCCACTTCAGTGAGTCCAGATCCATGAGGAGAAAGATTTCCTCGCCCTATTTTCCCAGGCATGACACCAGAAGGGAAATGACAGGGCAATATGTGTCTTGGACAGCACAGAGGCTCCCTGCCTGTACCTACACAGAGCAGAGGACTTGCCTCCTCTGAGCCAGGTGGTGCCCAGGCACCCCACTTGGTGAACTGAAGTACCTATTCTCCTGCCTCTCCCTGGATCCTTTCCAAGGCACCCTTTCTGGATGTCACTCGGCCACTTTGGGCCAAAGCTGTCCAGAAAAACACCACCAAAAATGCAGCATGGAAAGTTTTACCAAGCCCAGTGTAGCGAGGTGGAGGCTCTGCCTGAAAGAGCAGAGCAGGCATCAGCAACATCCACAGTGACTTGGAATCCTCTTGGATTCCACTAGACAAGTGCTGAGACTCGCCTTACACACTGCAGTGAGCCTGGGGAGAGATGGGAATAAGGCAGGATCAGCCCCACCTCAGGGTAGAAAGGCTGTGGAGGAACTGTTGAGGATGAAGGAGGTGACCCAGTAACCAGGGGTTTATTTTTAGGGGGAGGAGTCTGCTGAGACCCAAAAGGGATTAGGCAAGCACAGGGGAAAGGCTGTAACCAGACCCCAGTCTTGCTGTATGGCTCCCACGAGTTCCCTTACCCCATTTGGGCACCTGGGGTTAGGTAAGCTGTGGTTTCCTGTCCCTGCAGCCATCACATTCACTGATGGCTTCCACTGAAAAGTCACAACAAACGCCACCATCCAAAGGAAATCAGACCTCAAACCACGTCACAGGCAAATCCAGCTTTGCACAGGAAGGGTTTTCAGCCACTGCCAAGGTTGTTTGCTCCATGAGGAAATAAAACAAAGCTCATAAAAAGGAGGGTTTCCCCGGGAGCTTTTATCCTTGTTATGCAATATCCCAGGTGAAAGCAAAGTGCTCCGGGAGAGGCATGAGTTCCAGGGCCTCTGCTCAGCCCCAAGGATCTGCCACCTCCCTGCCCCATCCCAGCCAGTGCTCAGCAATGCTCTGCCCAGCACACCTCTGCCAGCAGCCTGGGGCTCCCCAGGCAGCAGAGCAGGTGGCAAAAGGAGCCAGAGACTAATCCAAGGCAGCAGGTCCTGACAGAGAGGCTGAGGGGGAAAAAAGCCAACACAGGCCTCTCCTTCCAGCCCCTAGGAGCTTGTGCATCCTATCCTGAGGCAGCTTCCCAAAGGCTGCTTGGAGGGGAAAGGTGCCTGGTGTGGCTGTAAACACCTCTGTGCCTTGCAAGCAGCAGCTGCAAAGAGCTCCCCACATTTCATGCCGCTCCTGTAACCAAACGGGGAGGGGGAATACAGCCCAGGGGTGCAGGCTGTAGGCAAGCTCTCCAAAAATGCTGCCTCTGCCTCACAGGTCTCAGCAGCTCTGTCTCGCACCCAGAAACGCCCACAGTGACTGTGGAGAGGCACAGGACAGGGAGGGATGGAGGCTGCAGCCTTGAAGGCGAGAGGCTGGCGCCAGGCAGGGTGGGGGGACACGGGGAAGAGCACAGCATTAGCTGGGATAATCTGGCACTCTTGGGGGACGCGCCAGAAGCCTGCAGATAATCAGGGGAGCTGGCGCAACAGACTTTGAAGTCTGCCATCAGGTTTCCTCAGCCCGGCTCAGACATCAAAGGCAGCTGGTTGCTGCCCCCAATTACAGAGGCAGCCGGCCTGCTGCCTGCCTTCCCCGAGGCCGGCGGCTCAGCCACGCTCCCCCGGGCACTCTCTCCCGGCCAGAAACCTCCTGACGAAGCACAAATGCCCAAATCCCTCAGGCTCCTGCTGGAGCCAGGCTCGCTTTGCTGGGAGCTCGCCTTGCTGCCCTGTGGCTTTCACCGCGGGCTGTGGGAGCCAAGTGAGATCTCGGTGGGTACGGATCTCCCCACCGATGTGCTGGGGAGCCTGTCAGTCCCAGGAAAACAAAAAGGGGGAAGACTAGCAAAAGTGAAGAAAATAACAACCTTTTCTCATGGTGGTGGGAAAGTTTGCTTCCTTTAGTCAAATCTTGCATGGCCCTCATTGGACGTGGCTCCAATGCAGGGCAAGGTCAAGGTCTCCGCAAGCAAAACCCCACAGCAGCACAGAAAGGGAAAGGTTGTTGGGGTGGGTTTGCACTGAAAAACGCCACAGCACAGTACAGCAACTGAAAACAAATCATTAAAACCACAAACAAAACTACAGAAGTTGAAACCTAAGAGCAGAACTGGCTGCGAGGCAGAGAAACACCTGTCACGTACACTTGCAGCTTCTCAGGGCTCTGGCCACGCCGAGTAGCAAACAGCCGAGAGAACACACACAGCTCCTTTTCAATGAACTGCTGTTCACTCTTACCTGCACCATCCTTTCCACTGGAAAAAAAATGGAGATTGCCACCCACAGACCCTCCCCTTCCATACAGCTCCCAGCAGTGACATTTGCTCTCTCTGGTGCTCAGCATGGACACCAAGCAGAATGTCCACAGGACATGGGGTCCTGAATCAAAAAAACCACCGTGGTGGCCAGGGAAGAGAGCTGGTGACAGCACTGCCTAGGAAACCTTCAGAAATTCCCTCCCAATGCAAGAGGGAGTGAGGTAACACCCTCCACACCGCAATCAGCCACCCAATGGGGACGTGTATGTCCCCTCACCAAAACAAAAATAAAAAGTCAAAGAAGAGAGCAGCCTGCCCTCCACAAATCCCAGCAATCCCCCCCTGCAGCACACGCAGGGCCCGCTCACGTCACGGCGAGGTCTCCGAGCGCAGCCCCCCTGCCCAGCCCCCGGCCCGCGCTGCGCTGGCAGCAGCATCAGCATCTTTTACGCAAGCAGCACCGCGAGAGGCTCTTTGAAGAGGAGCAGCACGGGGATGTGCTGGGTTTTTCCAGCTCCCCACGGACACAGGCAGGGCAGAGGCTGGGGAAGAGGGGAGGGAGGTTAACAGAGGGATGGGAGAGCAGTCGCAGGGGGCTGTTGCTCAGGAGGAATTTCTGTGGGGGGATACAGGGCGGTGTTACGTGTTGGGAGAGAAACTAGGTTTTCATATTAAGCTGCTTATTTAGGGCTCTGAGTTATGGAGATTCTGCACTTCAAAACTAATTAGATTGACAGAGCTTGGATTCGATTACAGGATTTCCAGAAGCAATAGGGTTTGAAAAAAATAAAATTAAAGAGCTGGCCTGGAAATGCTAGCAAGAGAATTAAACACCCATTGCTGCAACCAATTGTTAAATACATCTAGGCTGGGAAAATGACAACTCCAATTCCCAAAACCCAGTGCACCAGTGGCTGCAGCAGGAGGTGCTCTCCTAACAAACCCAAGTGGAGTATGCATAAAACCATGTTTCACAGTCGTAGAGGTAGGCAGAGGATTCCAAGGCACTTCCTGAAGCATGTGCCTCTCCTGAGGCAGTGTGTGAATCTGGAAGTGCATGTATTTTTCCTTGACCTGGGCTACTGCAGTGAGCAGAGCATCCAGGAGATGTAGGCAGGCAACTGCAGGTCTGAGGCTGAAGAGGGAGGAGCTGGAGGTCCCACAGAGCAGCACTTGGGCTGACAGAGGAAACCTCACCACATAAAACCCCGCCACCCACGTAGACACAAAGTCCCATCCTTATCAGCCAGGACACTGAGGTGTTTTCTGCCCCAGAGGAGTGGGGCCAGGCCAGCACTGCCAACACCGTGGGGCCATTACACAGCTGTGCTCCTGAAATGACAAAGCAAGGGAGCAATGGCAGAACTACACTTACAGCTCGCCTACCATCAAAGGCATTGCTCATCTGCCTGAAAGAACTCCCTCTTTCCCACTCCTCTGAGATCACAGGAATAGCAGTGGCTTTGCAAGGCCCAACAGCAGAGCCAGAGTGGTCCTTTTTAAAATCCCAGAACTGCCAGCTTCAGTTCTTCTTGCAGCTCCAAAAGCATATTTTCTCTCTTCAAGTATCCCTATGCAGGTGTCCAAAGGAACTCAGCTTGGGGCCTGAGGGGTTGCCAGGGGAACCTTGCCTCCCAATGTAGCATTAACCTGATGGGCTGTATGTGTTTTGCTACCAGAGAGCTGTGCCTGGCCACACAGCAGATGCTCCGGTTCCTATATGTCACCTTTCCACCCTCCTTAGGCTTGGGAAGAGCACTCTGGACAACATCCCCCACGTTGCCCTCACTGTCACACAAGCACCCAAGAGCAGAGCACCTTGTGGGCAACACTCAGGCTGCTGCTGCTATCCTCCATTTGCACTACAGAGCGGTGTCTTGGCCATCGTCGCAGAAAGGCTAAGTTATATTTACTCTGAGCCAAACAAATTCCCTTCAAACCGAAGGCAGGAGCTGCAGTGAACTCCGGGGAAAGCCTGCAGGGTACACTGCTTTGATTAAACAGAGATGGCAGGAAGAGTTGCGAGTGTACACAGTACATCTCACTTGTTTGTGCTCGGATTGTCAGTCTCAGTGTGAAAGCAACTCCCCCTTCAACGCTGCCACTGAAGGGCTTGATAGAGGATCTGCTCAGTACTGCAACACAGCAGCAGCTACCTTCCTTTTGCCTGACACTTTCCACACAAGAGAGCCTGCAGGACTCCCCTGCTGGTCTCAGGGACTTGGAGAACACCTCTCACCACTGAAATGTGGGTTTCAGTGGAGCTGGGAAGAGGTGACACTCTGGCAACACGCTGCTGCCACCACTGACACGAGGTAAAGGAGGGTTTAAAGACAGCAGTGCCATGCCCAAGGGTCCCGAGAGCTGTCTTGTTAACACTGTACACAGTCGCATCGAGGAAAGGGAATTTAATGAATAGCAACTTACAAAAGACCTTTACAGACCTTTTCTGAAAAGACCTTTTCTGCATTCATCCATGCAGGGAACTGTAGGAGACAGAAAGAAGAGACGGAAAAAAAAAGATAATGGCACAAGGCAAAGACATCTCAGCACGGACCTGAAAGGCTACAGGAAAAGCCATCAACTTCAAAAGGACCTTAACATCTTATTTCTAATGAAATGTATAATTCTACCAGTCTGAGTGCTCTGAGTTGAAGGGGCTCTCCCTGAAAAACCAGAGATGGACATGTCTGATCTGGAGGAAGAGGCCATGCTTGTCAGCCTACAGTGATGGGGGCAGGGAAGAGAGTGGGCAGTGACACAAACCAGCTGGTAAAGTCTGTCCCTGCAGAACAAAGCCAAAACTATAACAAAGTAGAAAGACATTATCCATTATTATTATTATTATTATTATTATTATTATTATTATTATTATTATTATTATTTTAATTGGAAGACTCACCTTATGGCAATGATTTCGCTCTAAATACTCGAAGAAGCCTGGTCACTCACTGTTGGGACAGCTGCTAGCAAAGACCCCTTCAGAGGGACTGGACACTGTGGATAACACACCAGGGACCTCAGTATGAGGCACTGTTGACTCCAGCAGCCACACAGCAGAAAAGCTGCCTGGTTCAAGTCCAGGAGCCTGCAAAAGGATAAAAAACATAGAGTAGACTGGATTCATCCTGATAACAATCATCCAAGGACTCTTACACAAAAGCAGAGGTATTACACAAGTAACAAAATCGAGATCAAAATCCATCCTGGAAGCATTTTAATGGAAACATAAGCTACATTTAGAGAGCACATGAGGACCCATCACCTGTCTGTTGGTTGAATAATGAGCACAGCTCCCTACTGGGATTTCTTCCCTCCTCCCCAGTCCATCACTAGAGAGAGCTGCCATTACCTCATTTCTCTCAGCCCCTACCTGTCTGCTCAATATTTTCATACAAGTATCTTGCCTAATTCTCATGTCTTAGGTGAGCTGTGCTTTCCTCCACAGCACCAGTGAGAAACAAGTGCCTTCAGATTCTTATTCTGAGATGCGTATCTCGAGTGGCTCACATAAATTACATTCTTTAATTACCTGTTTCTCAAGTCCAGGGTAGCTATCCTGGGTGATGACAATGAATCACATAGTTGTTATCCTGAAAAATGAAAATGTTCTGCACAGTGGTCGCTTGTCTGGAGCTCCTAGACACTGAGTAGAATTTGTGTTATGATAGCAAGCAGATGGAGAAAGAAGGCTAAACCATCTTTCTTGGAAAGAAAAACTGTCCCTTCTGCTTTGGCAAAGGGAGTGTAAATGTCTCTTTGGAGTCACTTCCCCATCAGAAATGCTTACCTTCCTTGCATATTGCCTGGAGTCCTCATGAGGAAAGTGGCTACAAAACATTTGTGTGTATGTGCACAGGGTGCCAGCCTCGCAGGTGATTCTGCAGCGGGCACTGAGCTGGAGTTCTGCAGCCTGAGCTCCCAGCAGATGATTCAAGAACACACTATAACAATGTACCCTGCTCTCCTCCTTTAGATGCAGAGAGACAATGGCAAGAAAAGGCTCCTGAAGGGACACGTGAAAAACAGAATCGGTAAGGCAGAGGGAAGAAAAACACAGATTAAATTAGCAAACGAGTTTCAGGACAGCAAAAAGATGTACTGAACCCCAGAGGTGAGGTTACAACCACTGCACTTGCCCTCAGAACATGCATTTGGCTGTAACCACACACAGCTTTCATACAGCCAGGCAGGATACATCTAACCAGCATGGATATTTTCTCTGTTTACTGCAGTCCTAGCATCCCAGCCACTGCACATCATGCCATGGCCTTTGTAGAGCTGAAGTCAGCACAGAGGCAACAAGAGCTACAAAGGCAACACCAGTCCCATCCTCTCAGACATCTCTGGGTGCTCAGATGCCCAGTAACTGGTATGTTTGTATTGCCAGCTCTGCTGAAGGAGCTCTGGAAGTTCATCCTCCCTTCTCTCTAGGTCTGCCCTTTAGGAAACTTCTAGGAACTTAGTGTCTTTAGCACTCCTCACCATCCATTAAGTATGTCAAACCATTGCCAAGATCATACAAGCAAGGAACTAAAGGGCATAAGCCATGTTTTGTTGCCAAGAAGAAACAGAACTTTGTGTCCATTTGTCTGCAGCTTCATCATTCACCTTTGATAACAGAGGTGTGCTCAGACTAAGTCTGTGGTCTGCTCTAAGGCCCAGCACATGCTGGAGTTATAAAATCCCAGATGAACCAAGTATGATATAATGCTCACTTGCTTTCACAAAGCCTGTATTGCAAAGTCCTGCCTTTCTACCCCCTTGGCAGAGGTGGAAGCAGACATGCTGTTATTACTCTTCTGGCACTTCATGGAATTCAACTTGCTGCCAGGGAGAGGAGAACAGCTTGTGTCTGTGGCAGCTCTTCTGAGGGACCTGGGAATCCACAGGGCCTGGTTTCCTCAATAACCCAGGCATTCCCCTGGAGCTCTCAGGATCAGCCATCTGCTGGCTACAGCACAATGCCATTTTCCTCAGCAGCAGCAGGAGAGCCCTGGCAAAGGGCTGTCTGACTGAAGGCTACACGTGGCATTTAAGGTGTATTTGCCTGGCACAAGAATGAGCAGTGGCTTTTCCTTCGGTTAGCACATCCCACAGCCTCAATCAGTCACTACAGACTCTCTCTTGAAACACCACTTGTTCTCAGCCCCCTGCTGTCACAGAAGTGTGGGAAGTCCCATAGGAAAGGCTAAAGCCACACATTTCCTTGGAAGATTTGCATGACTGAGCTTCACCTGACAAAGAGGAGGCAGCTCTTCTCATGCGTCCTGCTTGACACCAGTCAGCTTCAGCCCGGAGAGGGATTTTGGACTGGCCCTGACCTGAGCAGGGCAGTCAGCCAGAGCCACAGCAGCACCACCAAGCCCTGTCAGAGAAAAAGGACAGTCAAGCATGTTGCCTGAGCCTGGTGTTATGAAAGCAACTAAACTCTCAGGCTCTGGCACAGAAGTGCTTTTCAGACTGCCCCCATGGCAGCAGGCCATACCTCTGTCAGCAGCAGGCTGAGCTGAGCCCATGGCAGGTACAAGGCGGCGTTAGAGACCTGACACCTCCCATCAGTCACTGCAACACCCAGGCACTGAACTTGCCAGGACCCCCTTTCATTTCCAGACTTACACTTTTCAGCTTTCTTTCCTATGACAAAATCCTAGCACCTTTACAAGAACTGTATTAAGACGCAGGTCATCCCAGGGGTGGGGGAGGCAAGCGAATTTCATAAAAGCTCATCCAAACTCACCTGAATGGATTTCATAAAAGCTCATCCACACTCACCTGTGAGCTGCAACCTGCACAGCTCAAGGCCAAGGACTGCTGTCCCACAAGCACACTGCTCCTGGCTGCTGGGCATGTGTGTGCTGGACACCTACGGCTGGCACAGGATCTGCTGAGGGACCGTTTGTGACGTTCCTGGACTTTAGTCGATGGCTCCTGTTGCTCCTTAAGGATTTAGAGCTTGGATCCAGCTTCCTGCAAGCACACTCTGCAGAGCACGCCTTTCCATCTAGAGAGAAGCCAAAGGTACACACTCTGCTGTCACCTGGCCTGCACTGCAGCCTACTCAGAGAGAGCATACAACACTCTGAACACAAACTCACCTTGCCAAAGCCTGCCTTGCCCTCCCAAAACTGCTGCTGCCTCAAACAACTTCCTGCTGGAAAGCAAGTGTGCTGTTTTTGGCTGGAATAAAGTTAAATTTCTTCACAGTAGCTAGCATGGGGCTGTGTTTTGGATTTGTGCTGGAAGTAGGGCCGATAATGCAGGGATTTTTTCCTTACTGCTGGGTATGGCTTGCACAGAGCCAAGGCCTTTTCTGCCTCTCACCCCGCCCCAGCAGCAAGTGGGCTGAGGGGGGACAAGGAGGTGGGAGGGGACACAGCCAGGACAGATGACCCCAGGGATATCCCAAAGCAGACAGTGCCAAGCTGGGCACATAAAACTGGGGGAAGGAGGAGGAAGGGGGAACACTCAGCGTGATGGAGTCTGTCTTCCCAAGTCACCGCCACGCATGACAGAGCCCTGCTCTCCTGGGGATGGCTGAACACTTGCCTGCCCACAGGAAGCAGGGAATGAATCCCTTGCTTTGCTTGAGCGCATGGCTTGTGCTTTCCCTGTTATACTGTCTTTATCTCAACACATGTATTTCTTTCACTTTTACCCTTCCAATTCTCTCCTCCATCCCACTGGTGGGGGAGTGATCAAGTGGCTGTGTGGTGGTTTGGCTGCCAGCTGGGATTACACCATGACAGCAAGTCACCTCCCTGCTGTATGATTTTGGTGTCTTTGCATGGTTGCTGGGGGTAAAAAAAAAATCCTAAAGGTAGCCATTGGCAAAGAAAGCAGGAAGTTTTCTTCCAACACTATTGATTTTTCCTCCTGGAAAATTTCCATTACCTTGGAAATGAGAAGCCTCATAAAGGGGTCAGGGAAGACTCAACATCTAATGCCAGGTTTTACAGATATTAAATATACACTCCCAACTGTGACTCCTGGCCTTAGCTAATCAAAATAAAACTCTCCCAACAAAAAGGCTGACTTACAGTGGGAGAGAAACACAATAGACTCAGAAAATAATTATACTTCTCAATTCATCCCAGAAGTGTAGGCAAATATTTAAAACGTACTGTGAAATAGGGCTCATGCTCATTTTACAGGGTACACATTGCTGGAAACAGGACTGTGAGGTTTACATTTTATACCTTCAACAATAGAGTCTGCATACATGGAGGGAACAAGGAAAGCCCATAGCTCAAACATCCAGACCCACAGCACAGACATAATCAAAAAGGCTCGCTCTTTATTTTAAACATAAAAAGAAACATTTTACACAGCGTTGTTAGAACTATTCAGTACCTGCATTCCAGAATTGTGCCCAAAACTTTATTTTGTAACTTTGAAATTAAAACAAAAGAAAGAAAATATCTTGCCCTTCTGCTGTATGATGTTCAAGGCTGCCCTGGATCGAAATTCCAAGTGCCTGGAGGAATTTACCAGCTTAACCAGGAGATGTGGCAATGCAAACAGAGGAAGATCAATGTGAGCCCTTAGGATACTTTGACAATACCACAGGTTGCAGCAGGGAGGATATGGATGCTTGTACTGCACCACAGGCAGCTTCTGATACTCTGCAGGTTTACTACACAACCAGATGCACACACACCTCCACTCACACAAACCCTGGTCACACACGAAATAATAATAATAATAATAACAACAAAAACCATGAAAAGTGACCTCGATTTTTTTTCCCTTAGAGAGAAGATTCACACTATTTTTAAAAAAGGGGATAATACAAAATTGGCACAAGTAGAAGGAAACCTGGGGGCTAGGTCTAGCCCATCCAACTACAGCAAATACAGGGTGGAATGGGATGCAGCATTGCCTTCCACGGGGCTGTCAGCAGTACAAGCTAGTGGCAAACTTCCCTCACTTGGAGTGACAAAGGTGGTTTGTTATGGGCCGTGAAGGAAGGTCAGCATTAGATAAAGGAATGGGAGCTTTCACTAGAGAAGAAGGGAGCCCTGACCAAAATAACCCTGAGTTTTTTTTCCAGCAGGGAGGAAGTGTGCTATATTGTGTGTTTGGGAAGAGCTGGCGGTTCCCTGCTCATCCACTCCCTAATTATTGCATTACGGTCATGATCCTCTCTCCCTAAAACTTAACCAAGGGCATAGATAGACAAGGAGTCAGTCTGCCAGGACAAAAAGTGACTGATGCTGTGCTTAGAACTTCACCACCATTTCCACCCCTCCCAAGATGCCCCAATGCCACAAGAAGAAAGCAGATGTTAATGCAGGAAAGAAGCTGCTAGATCAGCCAGCATCCCAAACATCAGAATAGTGTTTTGTAACATCCCAGGAAAAAGCAAGATTTCACTACAGCAGAGACAGGAGAGGAAGAAAAATTCTTGATGTCAAAGTAGGGTCTGAGTGAATCCTTTCCTGAACTCCCTTCCTTTGGAAAGCACTGCTACAGATTTCTGGGCTTTCACAGTGGAAGCTAGAGACTGCTTCTGCCCTGTTTTTTAGGAAAGGCAGCTAAATTTGCCTGCAACAGAGGTCTTTTCAGAGCTCTTCCAGAAAGAAAAACATCATGCCAGAAAGAAAACTCGCTATGTACCTTCAGGCCAAAGTCTTTCAGAATTTCCCAGGTCTGGGGGTCCCAGTTTTGGAACACTACATGACACATCTTAAAGAGTCAAATAACAACTTGCAAGCCCCATCCCTGCAAATTAAGCCCATTTTGAAGACATTTCTTATTAATCTTTCAAAAATCCCTGGACACCTCCATGCATACAGATGTGACTGCAAGCATGTTCACACACAGGACACAGAGCAGCCTTCTGGAAAACCCCTTCACATCAGCCTCAGAAAAAAGATCCACAATTCAAGACAGAAAAAAAAATCCACACTAAGAAAACTTACCACAAAAAGCCTTCATAGCCCAGACACCAGACCTGCAGCTCCCCTGGAATATGCAGTGGAATGAGCTATTAGAGAAGCAGATTGTCTAGGACGTAACTAATGTCTAATCAGGCAACAGCACACCACAGCCACTACCTTCCATGGATGCTCTTCTTTACCATCTTTTATCTTAAAAACCTTGGTAAGGATTGAGCCCTGGCCTCACCTCTGCATTTCTCACCCTTCTTGACGCAAGCCAAACCAGGGCTGCGACATCAGATTGTGGTGAAGTCCAACTTCCTCATTTGTTTGTACACAGTATCTTTATTCTGACCTTTATTGCTTAGAACACCGGCCGTGCTGGGAAGACAGAACTGCCTGGCGAAGATGCTGCTCCCTCTCAGGAGCCAGGTCAGAGTATTTGGAAGACCAAAGCAGGACTTCTGTACTATAGCACCGAGGAATAGGTCTCAAGCCCATGGGGAAAGCCCCGCTGCAGGCCCATGCTCAAGACCAGGGCCATTGGAACCTGAAGGATTCTTGCTGCCCTCCTGGGCTTGCTCTTATTCCTACCCTGAGCTGCACTGCAGCTACTCCAGATCTCGGATTCTGCTCACAGGTTCGAGGACTACCAGTGAGCAACTGGCAGAAGCAGCACTGAAGTCTGGTCTGTGCATTTGGTAAGACAGAGTTTACAAGTCTCTAAACATGATCACTTGGCCAACTGCAGATGAAGATCCATCTCTTATTGTCGTAAGTCACACCATCACCCGGGGAGCAAGGTCTCCAGCCTCCCTGCTGAGGCCAGCAGAAGGCTGAGCCCTGTCCCTGGATACCACGTGCCCCCCTGCCACAAGCAGAACAGGGTCTCAGGCACGATGTGAGCAGCTGTAGTGGGGAGAAGAGAAGGTGGGAGGGTGGGGGAAAAGGTGGCCACAGGCAGACATCCATCAAATGCTTGTCTAAGGATTGACTCTTCAGGGTTGCCAAGTTAGCCCCTACTCACCAGAGCTAAGAGCTTTGAGCACTGAAAATAAAAGGTTTATAAGAAGTGCTTCAAAGACCTCCACCAGGCAAGTTACGTGTCAGGATTAACTGCAATCTCTCGGAAAGCCAGGGAGGAGCAGGCATGCTGACAACCATTAAACAATTCTTTGCTGGAACAGCCTCATGATGGTTCCAGCACAGGAACCTTCCCCAGCCTTCAACCCAACACAGAGAAGTCTCTGAGATACCAAGGAGGAAATAAAAAGGGAACAGGATGATGTGATGGGGATAGAGGGGAAAGGTAGATTGGTAAATACAGTGAAAGTCTAACACTTTTACCAGCCTCTTTCCCATTCATCATCCTGCCCACCTTGCTTTCATACAGGGACATCTTTCCAAAACCACGAGGGGGGGAAAATAAAACCAATGAACAAACAAACAAAACACTAACGAATTTTATCACAGGGCCCTGCTGAGAGAAGGCTCAACAGTTTGCACATTAGAAGGACATCATCCCTATGCAGAAAGTGCTGCTGGAAAAGGAGAACTCCCAAGTTGCTAAATACGGCCTGATTGCTCTCAGGACACAACGTGTAACAAGGAGAAGCTTGAGGTCCAGGCTGAAATCAGAGAGCAAACGCACTGTCTTGTCTGGGCCTGTGAGCAAGTGTCTCAACACAATCCAAGAGCCCTGTGAGTCTCTCCCGAAATGCAAGCGTGTCCAGCCCCCGCGTTCAGTCCATCTCCATCGACATTAGCCGGCGACGCTCTCGCCTCGTTTCCTGCACCTCCTTCTTGCAGCACCAACGGGAGCTGCAGTAGCCAATAAGGCAGGAGAGGAGTCCAATGGCAGTGGCCAGACCGATGCCAATCAACAGGGGGTACTTGAAAGCATTCAGAACTGCAAAAGGAAGGTGGAGTTGTTAGATATGACAGAGAAATTCAGACATCCCCTTTATTTCTTCTTGCCTGAAAAAGGAGAAAATTCCACCTTATTCACTCAGGGTAGATTAATTATTTCAGAAAGAAATTACACTAATTTTCCTTCTTGATTTCCATCTTCTCAGGTTTGAAAAATTGGTCTTTTAATCACTTTTCTTCAATCCTTCCTGCAGTCTCTTGGAAAACCAGGGAAGAGAAGGCATGCTGACAACCATTAAACAATTCTTTGCTGGAACAGCCTCATGATGGTTCCAGCACAGGAACCTTCCCCAGCCTTCAACCCAACACAGAGAAGTCTCTGAGATACCAAGGTGGGAAGAACATAATTCTTCACCCTAATTCTTCCACAATAATTTCAAAGCCTTGGAGAGGCTGGAAGCACCAGAAGAGCATTGGAGTGAGATAGCAAAGTAGAGTTTATTCCAAGAGTCATCCTGTCACACATTTCTCCAAACAAAAGCATTGGATTGTTTCCCCATCAGAGGCAGAGTGTGGCTGCATTCTTTGTAATACATTTCCAGAAAGCAAGAAGTGGACCTCCTTTGTGCTTTGAATTATTAGAATTACTATATATTTACCCTGTCTAATCAACCTTCAAAGCTGGTGCCTAAACAAAAAAATTGATTTTGAAGTACCTACTGCTCAGTTAAAAGACAGTAAGAACTGAAAGGGGTTTAGAAAGTGCAGTTATAATAGTTATCAGCACAGTGGGGAGAACAAAAGCTTCTTGTTCATTTCAAGTTCACGGAACTTCAAAAATGACCTCTCCTGGAAATATCAAGAAAGCAACTAGTTCAAAACCCCTCCTGTATTCATTTTCCTCCTTAGCTACATGCTGAATGCAGCATCTAGTGTGCAACTTCCTCCTCCTGAAGTCTAGCAACACTTGCAACTCTGGGTGGAAGGCACAAAGTGCAGGGAGCAACATGTGTTGTCATTAGAGGGGGAGGAAAGAGTCACAGCTCTGATTTTCTCTTCCCAGCTTTGACACTGTGACAAATGTGACTAATCCACACACCCCATCTGCAAACCAGGGCTACCTCCAGCAGGCAGCAGAAGGGTTAACACTTGGAGAGAATATTGTGCCCTTGACTGAAAGATGCCTCAGCTATGGAAAACATCACCAAGAGGTGATCAGGAAAGAAAATGCTCCAGTCTGGTATCTATCAACTGTTTAGGCAGAACAGATCCTTCTGCTCTGAAGAATCTTGAATCAGAAATTGCTAGCCATAAAAAAAGATGACAAAAATCTAATGAGATTTAAAGGTGCCTCCGGTAAAGTAGTTATGGGGAATGTTCGCCACAAAAAGACATAATAAGGTGTTAAAAACGAAATGGAGAACACATGTTTCAGTCTCTTACCATCCATTTTCACAGACAGAAAGATGGGTTTGGCTCTGATGTCAGGCTCCCGCTGCCACACGCCCGTGGCAGATCGCACCCACGGCGTCACCACGCAGTAGTGGTTCCCAAAGTCGTGGTCCTGGCAGCCGTGCACGCGCAGCCGGAATTCCAGAGGGCTGATCCTCTCCAGGCTGAGGTCGCTGCTCCCGTTCCTCCTGCTCTGTGTCACGATCCCTCTCCGGTCCAGCGAGGCCAGCAGGACGGGCTCTCTGTCCAGTGAGAAGGAGCGCACGGCAAACCAGGAGACGTCGAAGGACATATCATCTATGTTTGTGGACAAAGAAGAATTCAGAGGTGTGTTGGTGAGTCCTGAAAAGCATTCATTGTGCTGTTTCTCAGCAGAAAGGTTCATCTGTAAGCAGCAAAGCCAGCACTGGTCTGACAGCAGAGAGAGGAAAAAAAAAAAAAAAGAAAAGGAAAACAGAAGAAAAGGGAGAGAGTGCCCTGAACACGTCCTTTCTAGGAGGATTCAAGCAGTGAACTGCCATGAAATGCACTGACAGGAAGAATGGAGTTGTACAGAAAGGGTGACTTACCACAGGGATGACAAAGAAGCGATTTCTTGTCTTTCTGCCTGCAATTCTGAAATTTTTATTTAACTCTGATCTAAGTTTTTACCAAGCAGGCCTAGTATCATAAGAAGCTCTACAGTTATGCTGCACCTATAATGAAAGGGGGTGGGAGTGCTAGATATTTGCTAGCAGAGAGTGATTTGCAGTCATTGTCTTCATGAGGGCCTAACAACCACCAGATCAGAAGGCTCTGTCCTGAAGGCCCCTTCCTTACATTTAGAGTTTGCCTGAATGAACACAGATTCTGCACGGTGCACAAAAAAATCACCCGCAGCAGCACAAAACATTCAGGAGCAAAGCCTGGCCATGCTGCATTTATACATTTTTCCCAGAGTTGTGGGTTACTGTGACACATCAGACATGATGCCTTGTACAAGTTTCACAACCCAAAGACACAGCCTATAATGTGGATTTGCAGGAACTTACACTTTTAACACGGCTGACAGGTAGTCAGAGTCTGTCAGCACATCGAGCTCGCTGTGTGTTCATGCAAGGTCCTGTTGATCTCATTAGCAGATCTCAGTCCTAAGCCTATTAGGCAGAGGTAGCTGAGTATCCACTTTAAAAACCACTGCTATTCTTTGCTATTGTGAGCCCAGCAACACCTGTCAGAGTCTGAAACCTGGCATGACCTACAGCACAGACAGCAAGGCCTGCTCACTTGTTTCCTCACAGGTCTTCCTTCCTGGCATATGAGCAAACTGATGGGCCCAGACTGGAAACAGAAGTTGCTATTTCTGTCCTGAGTCTGGAGTACTGGTACAATGTGTGCACACCTAAGGCAGTCCCAGTGATTCTTGGCAATGCATCAAACCTCCATTTTCTAATTACTGAGAGCCATGAAAAATACAATGTTAGCAATCAGAAATTTAAAACTGATCTTTTGTGTAACTGAGTTAGCTTTTCTCTTAGACTTTCACATTTGGCCTCTAGACTAATGGAGTAACTGAAGCCCTAAGCCTGCTGTTGTACTGAAATTGTTTACAGATCTAAGTGAAGATGACTTTTAAGTCTCTATCAGGCAAGCTAGCACTTTGGCAAAGAAGGGAACCTCCATGTTTTAAAGTAAAGGGAAGAGACAGCCTCAGCTCTTTTACTTGAGCCATGTGGGACATTCCTCCTTACTGCAGAAAAAAAATCCAAACAAACCAGTGTTTGGGTATAATTAACTTCTTCGTAAGGTGCACTGGTTTTACATACATCTACAGAAACAAAGCAAAAATATGAAAAAGCACATGTTAGTACCAGAGACAGTGTCTGGCCAAATTGTTTTGGGACACCAGCCAGTTGCCTGCCCTGCATGCCACAGCCTCGTGTTCTGGGCAATGCACAGAACCTCAGGAGAGCACCTGGCCTACTTTGCAGCCCTCCAGCAGAAGCAAATGTCCCAATCCTACATGGGGTTGAGCACAGGTCACATGGACCAGCAGCGCTCAGAGCAATCCCTCTTGCCTCCCGTCCTACAAATGCTACTATCAGTTACTTGGCAAAGCACTTGGGCCACTTCCCTTGAAACCAAAGTTAATAAAAATTACCATAAACACATGTTCAGTCAAAGAGACCAAAACTTGACCTCTGCTTTGTGCACTCATCCAAGTGTCTATGGGAAACAGGGCCTCTGCTGGAGAGAGCTCTGTTTATAGAAACCACTCTTCATCCCTGCTGTCTGTTTATGCCAAATACGGTAATAGCACTGGTCCACAGGCAGTCACGTTGGGAATGACCAATTCCTGCCAAGGATCCAAGACTGACGCTCGCTCTTGTGTTTCCAGGTGCTCTAGGAGCATATGGACACCTTTCAGACTGAGTCAAATTATACTTAACACACCACTGATCTTGCTGGAAAGGGTTTAGGCAATAAATTTAGATATTACAAGATAATAATAATCTAGTCTTCATATCCTCAGGCAGCTTTGAAGAATTCCTTCTTTTGAATCTCAGATAATTTGAGGTTCTCTTCCCTCCACATGAGTACAGGCACTTGCTGTCATTTTGAAATATTTGAATCTATCTTCTGTAATTACAACATGGGACAACAGTATTATGCCAACATATTTTATTAGCCAGTACACAGTTTGCAATTAGTGACTCACTACAGACAGTCAGAGGGAGGATTTGGCTCCGAGTACTCTGTCACTATCCTCCTTGAAATAGCTTAATACAGCAAAGTCATCTGATTCATATCTACATATCTCTGGATTTCATGCAATAAAAACACAGGCAAATTTAGCAAAGCCAGGACATAAATCAGGTGCTCTCTAAATATCAGAGATGAACATACCTAGCAGCTACCAAGTGCTAATAAATATGTAGATTCACTGACATTAAACAGGTCACACACTCGGCATCTGCACCATTCCACACACCTTGCATCAATGTTGATGCGTCACTCTCAATTTTTGACCCAAATCTACAAAAACTCCACTTCAGGGAATACACATTCAGCAAAGGTTTCTTTTCCTGGTACTTTCAGTGCCACAGTCACACCTGGCCAAGGTGCCCCACAGTGAAGTATTAACATCCCAGTGCCCACAAGGGCATCAAGGACCTCAGGGCCACCAGGACATAAATCCTAAAGGAACAGAGAGCACTGGGAGCTGGACACTTCAGGGCTCTGTGAGCAGAGTTAACAGCGGTGCTGTGCTTCCTCCCCTCCTCAGCCAGTGAGGATCATCAACATGTAAAGCACATCTTTACGCACATTTCGATTTGACACACAGGGCTAAGCTGTCTGGGTCTTAGCTACTTCCCTGACCAATTACTCCTCAAAAGAGGGAATCCTATTTCTAGACCAGCTTCTTAGGAACCATACACTTCCACTGCTTAGAATGGAGCTCTCTCACCATCCTGTTACAGTGTTGAATCACAATTTTCAGACCCTTTTTGTTTACTACATTTAAATGAGGTTGAATAGGGCTTCCTAGAGAGCTGAGCAAACCACTTCAAGCCATATAAGGGGTAAACAAGCTGGTTTTGTTAAATTCTCTGGAGTGCCCACTGGGTCTGTCTGGAGCAGATTAAAAAAAACCCACATCTCCTTTCAGACACAGTAAGTAATACTTTTAAATCCCAAAGCACACAGCCCAAGAATGGGTGATCTGGGAAGTCTAGAGAGATCATTTGTGAAAATGTGTATTCAACAGAAGCATCAGAAGCAGCTTTTGTATCTTCAGGGCACAGAAGAACTCCTATTCCCCACTGACACACACACATATTCCCCTCGTATCAATTCAAAACACCAACCACAGCTGCCAAGCCAAAGGACCACTTCTTTAGATGGAGCAGTTGCTGCCATGTACTGGGCTTAGTAACACACACTCGATTTCAGCAGGGTCTCAAAGAAGCAGAGGAAATTAAAGCATGTAGCAGTCACACCAAAACCTTTTCTACCCTTTTGAAAATTTCCCACAGGGCGGATACAAAAACACACACTGAAAGCATTGTGAGTTGCGTCTACCAGAAAAGGGTTCAAACCGTAAGTGATGCCTCTAGGAAAAAAAAAAAAAAAAATCAGTCTAACTAACAAATGGCACTGACAAAGATAACTGGTCATTTAGGTTCTCTTCAGCTCCTTGGAAGTACTTTATTATTCTAATTGTGCTACACAGAGGGAGAGAAGAGGTGGCACCTGACACCAATGTACTACAGGAGACATACATACTAATACACACGCATGCCCACAAGGTTGAGTGTCTACGTGCACAAGAGCAGAGCTGGCTGGCATACCACATGTGGTCAAAGGATGTGCACTTAACAGGACTTCTTATGATGTCCTGCTCCTCCTTTGATCACAGGGGATCCCACACCACAGCCCTGCAGCAGGTCTGACACGAGCAGTACATACGACCTTGAAAACCACCACACCCCTCAGAAGGGAGTCAAATGCATTTGCTCCTTCCTCCTTTCTCATCACATTCCCAAATGGAATGACCATGTCTGTACTGCAGTGCTCTGTTTTCTTCTAGAAGATGCTGATAACTCTTGCCCTGTTTCTCTAAATGCCAGGTGTAGGCTTTCCCTAACAGTGTGCCTCAAGTCCCCAGTGGGATGAGACAGCCCCGTTAGTTTCACAGTCTGTCTAACATTTGGCACTAATTTAAAAAGCAAGTCCTCCATTCCAGTTTTGAATTAAATTGTGATACTGACACAGCATAAAGACTGATCAGAGACGGGATACAGAGGAATAAGGTTACCAGTGAGGAATTACATCTGTTTGCTACCACACAAGCCCTTGAACCCTTCCTCTAACCTCCTGCTCCATTAGCCCCCTCCAGCTCCCAAGGCCACAAGTGCAGATGGACGAGGGAAGTTTGTACATCCTGAATAAATTCCAGCTGTTCCCTGCAGCTCTTCTGCCAGTCTCATCCAGAGGACCAGCAAGGACTGTGTTTCATCACACAGCATGACTGGTTAGGCCCCAAATCCTGCTCGTCCTGCAACTGGAGGCTCGGAGTGTGGACTGAAAAGCCTCCTCAAAGCCTGCTGCAATGCCACATTTTACTCCACTCTAGATTTACTTGTCTGTGCCTCATCTGCTCCATTACAGACTGAAAAAGAAACCAAACAAACCTCCAACATGAAAGAAACAAGATAAAAAACCACCACAGAGCTCTGCCATGTCCAAGACAACATTACCCAGCTATGGAACAGATTACAGTGTTGACATTTAAGACTCTGCTCTGTTTGCCCATGACTGCTGGAAACAGCATCACCTCCAGCTCCAGGAATAATCTATCAATTCAACAGACACCCACAAACCCTTGTGAATTTGTCAAGTTAAAATTAAACTGGGCTGATGAGCAGCTCCTCAAAAGGCAACACCTTTTTACTTCAACTCTTTTGATTGTCCTTGTGCTATCTGTGTTCCTTCCAGTCTCAAGGTACCAAATACAAACCCATCCCAAACCCAGCTACAGC
This sequence comes from Prinia subflava, assembly GCF_021018805.1. Lineage (NCBI taxonomy): Eukaryota > Metazoa > Chordata > Aves > Passeriformes > Cisticolidae > Prinia > Prinia subflava. The sequence continues at coordinate 1,142,553 of NC_086271.1, forward strand.
AAAGCAGTGACAGGAGAGCCCCACTGCTACTAAGTGGCTTCTTTTCACAGCATGAGTAAGGCTGGAAGGGACCACTGGGGCTCATCTGGTCCAACCTCCCAGCTCAGGAGTTATCCTAGAGCACATGGCACATGATTCTGTCCAGAGGGCTTTTGAATCTCCCCAGAGAAGGAGCCTCCGCAACATCTCTGGGCAACCACACTGTTCCAGTGTGTGGTCGCTGTGACGGTAAAAAAGTTCCTCCTCATATTTAGGTGGAACTTGTGTTCCAGTTTTCAAGTTTTAAGTGACTCAGGGATGCTGAGGCCTTTCACAAGGCAACACCAAGCTTATTTCGGCTGTGGAACACCAGCAGACACAGCAGCTGCTCCCTGTCAGCAATTATTGCTTTGGAAAGGAAGGCAGCTGCTCTGGGAACTGCCTCACAACAATACCTGTAAGAGCTTGAGCACACCTCAACGTGGAGGAGGCTTCCTGCTGAGCGGAAGCCACAGGACAGGCTGAGGTAGATTCACAGGCACACGTCGCTGCATGCTGTGCCCAATATCCCAGGCTATGACTCTTCTGACAGCAATAAAGTTTACTCAGCTTTTCCTCCCGACCAAGCATTTCAATAATACAATCTACAGACTTCTATCATGTTTTCACAGGCAGCACACGACTGTAATCTAGCAAATTGCTTCCCTGCCACGCTCAGATTTAATGTAGAATAGACATCTTGTAATTTCAAAGTGATGGGCCTTTACTAAGCCTGGTACTTCATCTCATCAGCTACTACATTATAAGTAATATTTTCTGCACGGCACCTCTTTTGCAGTGGTTAATGTGTAGGCTTTTAAGCTTGCCATGAATCATGGCAAATTTATATTTAAATACATTCACATATATTTATATTTACGTATATATTTGTAGATTTATTTTAAAGAGATGCTTCTATTCATATACATAGTGACTCAACTCATTCCAAACTCCAATTTTGGGTATAAGAGAGAGAGTTACTCTCACAGCATTTTGATGAAAACCAGCTCAGACAATGCTTGGCAAGCAGATAGGTTTTGAGCAATTCTGTGAACTTTTTAGGTCTCCATAAAATTTTGCTTTTGTGTCTGCTACTCTTCTCACAGGAACTAGGTACTGTATTTCTTTCTTCCACATAAAAAAGGATGCTCAACTCTGAAGGCAATGAACATTCATTTTGACATTTAGACTGCAATAGTCAATTATTATGACTTTTAGATTTACCTTGAGCCTTAAATTCCCTCTGAAGTGAGAAGCTGACTGGCCAGGTGTCTAAGATTTCTTTACAGATGACCATTTTCTTCTAAATGGTTTAGCCAAAGGACCTCCTTTCCATTTAAAGGGAATAGGAATAGTTTTCATGGCCCATCTGATGGTTGTAGGTTGAGATTGCCTGCAGTGGGGTCAGTTGGTGGGGACAGCAGAGGGGGATTTTGTGGTAAGAACATTTTTTCCCTCTCCCCTCAGGAGGTAAAATGAAAAAAAACTTGCATTATATAGAGCTGTGTAAAAGCAAGCACACTGTCCTGCTTTCATCTAGTTATACAGAATTGCTGGTTCTCACTCTCCAGCCTCACTCAAAGGGCACAGGGTTGGAATTTCTGAAGGCAAATGAGTTACAAATGAAATAATTTTGCTGAAATACCTGGCTCAAGTGGCATTCCCTCCAGTGTGACGATGCACAGCAAGTCTGCCACCTCACCCTGGTAAATCGTTGGGCTGTCAGAGTGCACCGAGACATTGAACACAGGACCTAGAAGAGAGTAACCACAATTATTCATGACTGGCTTTACTTCACTGTCCAACATCTTTCCTGCATGTTTTTGAACTATTCTCTCCTCATTTGTGGAGACAGAGCTCTGAAATAGGGATAAGCAGCTATTTGAGTTTTTGTAAAATACTTTTTCATTTTTAGCCATTTAATCCTGTACTAAGGCAAAGAACCCAAACCATCAGACCTTTCACCCAACACAGAGGCTGCTGCCCAAATCTGCCTGCTACTCTCCAGCACAAGAGGAGCTGGTCTTCCACTGGTGACTCCTTTATGAGCATGGGAGTTCAGATCTTCAGGCTAATCCAGAATGGATCTTTTTGTTGAGGCTGTCAACAGGAATTCAAGTTAAAGCAAAACAGTATCTTAACAATACCAATGGTTCTACAGTGGAACTGGAACAGACAATACAAGCAGTGCATCTGATAATACTTTGTGGGTTTTCTTTCAGGCTCCGCCACAGATAGCTTCTTCTGTAGATGTCTCAAAGCCCAAGGGTACAGTAACTCCTTCAGCTGTAAAGTGGTGATGCTATCAATGAAAACCATTAGTCTGTTTTGAAATACTCAGATACCATGACAACACTGATGTTTTAAAAGGCTTCTGACATACATAGGTTAAAAAAAACAAAACTTCCCCAAATTTTGACAACAGCTGCATCTCTAGTGCAAAAGTAACAAAATCCCAACTCCTCAGATATGCCAGCATTGTTAATACTCTCTATTTCACAGGGCAGAAACTGAAGAATATATCAAAATACCTCTGTGATTTCTCTACTAATCAAGGTGAAGGAGACGAGTAGAAGGAAAACTGATCCCGACCTGGTGACCTCCAGGATGACTTTGGGGGAAAGAGCCAGGGGACCCAAGAAGAAATTAGGGACTCAGATTAAGAAGTAACCCTTATTACTCTCCCTAGACTCCCATTATTACCTGGCTCACCTAATTCTGACACAGCAGCAGCAATAACAAGCAGAGAAGGGTGGCTTGGGAGGAAAGAAAAGCTGTTTATTTGCTCTCCTCCACTCTCACCTGCTACTCTTTTAGTACAAGAACCCTACATTTCAAATCCACTGAGGATCAGTGGCAAACAATGCTTTTAATGAAGAACACTTCAGGAAATTTGTGCCCTCCCCTCTCAACAGGTTTCTGTGGAAAGCTACACAGATAGCTCACACCCTTACCACATCATTTCCAAACTGAGGTTCTGGAGAGAAATTTGAATGTATCCTGAAGCCGGAGCTACAATTTTTGGTGCAACTTTTCTAGACTACAAGGGCCTGTCTTGTTTTGGTCAATAGAAAATACACAGATGAGCATGCTAAGAAATTAATTCCAACTACAATGCAAGAATTACTTCCCCAGCTTTCAAAATCCCCCCTCCCCCCATTTCCACTAACCCCCTCCTCTGGTCCAGAAGCAGTTGTACTTTTGTACACAATGGTAGTATGCAGACATATAATCTAAGAGTTTGACACCCATTTTGACACTAGAAGATATTTCTAACACTGCAAATGACCACCCCCAAACAAGGATAAAAGGGTGATAGAGATGCAGTAGAAGTTATACATGGATTACCAGCCAAGAGTCCTGTATGTTTATTCTAGAACATTTAGTGGAAACAAGAGACCCAGAATGCTGAGATCAGGTAGTGACTTCACAAGCACAGCCCTAACTTAAGCTCAGCATGATGAGATTCTTTTCCTCGGAGATGAACAGAGATTAATCTGAATATTTCCTCAGCCTCTATCTAAACTGGTTTTGTGTGAATTCAGTTTGTTTCTGACATTCACACACACACACACCAAACTATATTCCCCTTGCAGCCTATTTGATTATTTGTCCTCAGACAAATCAAGACATTTTCCATCCTTTTTTTCGGAGCTGGGCAGACAGAAGTTCAAGGTCCTAGGGGATTAAAGGCAGCATGGACCAGGGCACTCTAGCCACCTATAAGCTGAAAAGTCTCAAGCTGTGCATGAGCTGTCAAAGAAAAGAAACAAAGAGACTGTCAAAATCTGCTAGGACCATCCCTGCATTCCCAGCACAGTCCCTCTGCTGCACTGATCAAAGGCAGAACAGTACCATAATAATCCTGATACTGTCCATAGTTCAGAGTCTATCTTGCAGCAAGTGAGGTGACATCACATCAGGAATACAGGACATGCTCCACTCCAGCAAACAGGCTGGATGCTGGGAGGGGCTGAGCAAGGGAGATGAACTGCATGATTCCAGCTCTGTCAGGCTAAGGATGGGCTACCTGACCCCTGCCCTAGCAGGTTAAACAAGGAAACACAGAGCACATGGGATTTTTCAACCTTATTTCTAGGCTGAAAGTCCAGGTACCTCCTGCATTGAACAGACACTGCCTTCAAACCCTGGCAAACCAACAAACCACTAATGTGGAGCGGAGTCAGAGCATTCCTGGCTGCTGGATGTCACAAGGGTAAGGGCTGAGCTTGGTTGGTCATTCGGCCAGGAAAGGCCATGGATCAGGAAAAAGCAGCACTCCCAACACACTCCTCAGTTTGGGTCACCAAGCACTTCCCCACTGGGCCTTCCCCCATGAAGAGCCAAAACTTCCAAGGCTGGAAGGCTCCAAGGCATCAACTGCACTGGCATTTCAGGATCATGCTTCCCCTTGGTAAGGCACAAAGAGTTCTTTCTCTTCAGTTACTTCCCTAGCAGGTAACATCTCTTGCAAATTACCATCTCTACCTCCAGGGAGAAATCACTGTCCTGTGCTAGAACTGGATATCAATAGAGAGTCAAGAGATGTGTTGGGAGTTGTGCTGTTCCCTCTTCAGCTGAAGAGGGAAAACAACTTTTAATTGTTTTTTTAAACCTAAGCAAGATTAATTATAGTGAAAGTTCCTCAGTTCAGTCTCAAAAACTATGTGGCTGCAACTTCCTAGAGTTATATGTCTTCTTTGGGTGTATCTCAGGCCTTCTGCCCACATGACCTATGCCCTGGCCCTCAGGCATGAAAAGGCAGAAAAAAAGCACCTTCAGAGATTTATTCCCCCTTAAAAAACCTGAAAAGGCGGGAGGCTGTCTGAATGCCCCATTCCCCCATCCAATGTTCAGGAGGCCCTGGATCTGGACCACACCAAGCAAGGCTCAGAACACACGATCCAAGTACTTCTCTCAAGTTTTTGCCCTCCAAGACAAAACACACAAACCAAAAAAAGACACACAAAAAAGACACCAAACATCTCAATGCCAAGGTTACAGATACAGGCTTGTGGCAAAGCAGGCAGCTCCCAGCAGACACTGATGACACTGGCTCAGGGTCGCAGCACTGTCACGCTCCAGCACTTACAGCGTCACTGGAAGGGTTGGGGAGGTGACAGGAGCTCTCTCCTTCAGTGAGATATGAGTCCATGCTACATCAACACCGAGAGAAAGAGAACCCTGCAGATAACAGATGATGTGGCTCTGGCCATCCTGCCACCTGCATTTAACAGTTTGAAATACTGTTATTGGCACCTACTGGTCACTCGGGAGAATAAACAAACCAGAGCTTAGTTTCAATTGCAGGGCTGACAGATCAAGCATGACCTGTAAAACTCATCAAGAACAAAGCAAAGTTAAACACTGAAAAGCTGCTCATGAGCTTGAAAGCTGAGAAATAACTGGATTTTAATAACTTCAGATTTGGAGATAAGTGTAATTCCCTCAGGTAACTTGGAAGCTAAAGAGCACAGATTTACAAAACAAAGCAGCATTCCTAATTCTAAGAGCTAAGCATCATAGTTTGCCACATTCTGCTGAGACCCTTGATTTAAAATAAGCCAAAATATCCATTCCTCACTGTAAGTAAGACCTTATGTAAGCTTAGATAAAATCCCTAAAAGAAGTTTTCTTCTTTATTAAAGTAATAACAGATTTATATTAAAAAGCATCTGCAGTCAAAATACTAAGAGTTTTCAGAGCATTTCTTGACTCCTGAACACTTGAAAAACACGACACAACTTTAAACAGAAAGTGAAGAAATTGAGGTTAGAAGTTTACTAGTACAAATCCAGAAGTGCTTGATGAGAAACCAGGTTCCAGAATCAGGATTTGTGTATTTTTCTCTGAATGTTTCTTCTCTTTCATGTTAGATCTCAATGCTCAAACTGTTGATTCTGTGTCATCAGGAAGGTAACTTCAGGAGCTGAAACAGTCATACAGTTTCAGCTAAAAAGTGCTATGCTAATTCTTCTACATATAAAAATGAAAGGAAAAAGTGTTTGTAAGCTGAACAAAGGTTTGTTTGATTTGTGCTCAATCAGATTCACACTGAAGGGGCTGCAGGGTAGAAAAGAGGAGTTCAAGTTGATTAATTACTCAACTTAAGGATTTACAAACTGGAGACAAATTCTGAGACCTCTTTACCTGATGTCACCCCATTTTCTCCCTGCTATCCTTCCCAGCTCCAAACACTTTAAATCTGCAAGAAAAATGGGAAAAGGAAAGAGAATAACCAAGAGCCAGTTAAAACCCAGTTCTGTAACTGGACTGGGAGAGGTCCTGATTATCTGCAGTCCTAGGTGATGTTTTGTCTTCTTTGATTATCAGTTTACACCATACTTCTCTGCAAAAAAAAAAAAGGCATCATCTCCCCAAAGACACAAGCTGCCTTTATTTCCCAGACAAGTAGAGAAGAGAAAGGTCAAGTAATCTGATGAAAACAGAAACCTAGGGCAGACTGTTCCCCCCAAGAAGCCTGTGCCCAGTCCATTACTGACCAGGGGGGCTGGAATTCCTGCATGCAGCTTCCCTGCTTCCAATCACACAGCACCACAGACCACAACGGGGAAAACAACTGATGCAACCCACGAGTTCTGCATCGTCCAAAATATTACTCATCTCTGCCCTGGCACCAAATCATTCACTCTTCAACTGAGAATTCCATGACCTGCTTTTCTCCAGATAATAAGTTTCTTCACCTTCACTTTTCCAGACCCCTGTCCTTTCCCAGCTTCCTCATGAAGCTGTTCCCTAACAAGCTTTACCCCAAGCCTCATAATGGCTGTTACTGGAAGAAGCCCTCAGTAGTTAAGTCTGTGGTTTCTACTTCCAGCTACAAATTAATGCACACAGGCACAAAGGCACACAATGACAAAGCACGTTCCTGCCCATTAACAGTGGCTGGAAAATACCAGCCTTTCTTGCCAAAGAGTTTCTGCTGCACTGCTTTTCATTCATTTCCGTGATTAAGCCTTCTTTCCTTTAAGAATCTTTCTATTCGCCCTTCTTGAAATTGAGTATCTCTTGGGGTCATTGCAGGGCATCGTTTCATTTTAATTGCAAGTTCAACATCAATACTCAGCTCATATTTCAGCAGCTCTTGGTTTATCTCAGCTTCTTCCAAAGTGAATGATGATACATTGCTGTGCAATGAGCTCACATGCAGATGTAATCCAGAGCTGAAGATTTCATTGAGATATTTCCCTTACAAGTTCTCTTTTATTTTTGCTTCTCCAGAACTTTCTAACCTCTGCTGCATGGCACAGAGGAGACAGCTCAGAGCACAGCCAAGCTGCAAATGGTTCTCTCTCACACTTCCCAACATGAGATTTAAAGCTTCCTTCTCCCTGTTTCCTTTCAGGGAAAGGAAAATAAGTCACTTCTGCAAGTGCGTAGCAGGCAAAGACATTCTAAACACTAACCTGGGTTGCCTAGTTTATCGTGAAAGGGTTTGAAAATTAAAGGACAAATACCAAAACAGAGTTTCTGAAGCTGTCTTCATACACTGGCTTGAGAAGAACAGCAAGGGACAGAAGACAGGCGTGTTTCCAGGCTGAAAGAAAGGCTCTGTACACATGCATCAACCAATAGCTTGGGAGGAGAGAGGATGCACTGGACTAGAAACAGTGCAATGAAATTAAGAGTACATTTCAAGACAGGCACTGGCAGCTGTTCTTGTTCCTCACATCACTGGGCAACCTTTTAAAAAAGACGTGGCAGAACCTCTCTGTATTATGCTGGGAAAACAAACAAACCAAAAAGCACTGAGGAATATTAAATTCTTCATATGGGACAGCTTCTCCTGCCCCCCAGATAAGCTTGTTCTGCTTAAAGCAGCTGGACATACAAAAGGCATTCGTTTTACAAAACTGGTCTAGTGATCCATGTTATCCATGAGGTCATACCAGAAGGTTCACAGGATCCTCTCTGGTCTTAAAATATACCCACAGAGAACAATCTGCCATTGATTGAATATTTGAAAACTAATGGCCTGGTAATGGCCTCCTCCTCACCACACTCCCTCACCCTCACTTCCAGTTCATATCGTCTAGTGGACAAAATCTAAGTTTCCTTTTTTTTTTTTTAGTTCAGGTTGTTCCAAATAAATGCCTTTACATTAACATTTCAGATCATTAAGCAAATGGAATAAATACGTCCCTCTGCAACAGCAAGTGGAGAAAGAAGAGAGGAGATCTCTGCTTGCAGCCAGCAAATTCTGCCTTGAATGGAAAGAATCGGAGCAAGACATTTTCCACAGATGTTCATGGAAAAACATTTCAGAGCACTGCCACATTTCAAGCCTATTGTGGCAGGAAACACTGAAGTTTCACATGTGCAGTCCCCAGCTCATACATGAAAAGCTCACAGGCCCCGGCCACTCAGCAAGATCACATTGCACAATGTGTATGCACGCTTAAAAACTCCTCTTTGAAACATCACTCAGCTCGGAGAGATCTGGGAAAGAGTCAAATCGGAGAGAAGGATTTCCAGTCCCAGCAAGCCTCACCATCCCCCATCAAAGGGGAATCAATAAAAACAACTGAGAAAGAAATTCCTCCTAGGACTAAAAGCTTCACGTAAAACCCTTTAAGGGCTTCCTTCTGCTGAAAATGCTGCTTCCTTATTGATCTCTTCCCCGCTCCAACAGCCATGATGGAAGCTGAAAATGCTGCCCAAGCCCGAGACTTCAAAGTATGGAGGAGACTGGAATACATCCTATTTTTCAAAATTACACTGCTGTATTATATTCCCCCCAGCAGTTACAGATAAGTTGTCCTTCTGTTACACTTTGAAAAATCAGTGCAACTGACTCCTTAACAGTTTTCCTATCAGGGACAAACACTCGTAAAGCACCACACCCCACCCTCCCTACAGCTCAAGGTTCAGCACACTGGTGCTCCCCAGCTTTTTTTTTTTCCCCCCAATTGCCTGGAAAGCTGCAGACCCCTATTTTTTTCCTGCACCTTTCCTGTTAGTATCTTCTCTCCAATTTCGGGGAATTTCTCCCAACAACCAACCAGCTCCCTCAGCAGTTCTGCCTTTCACCATGCCCATTAGGGAAATTCTGGCACCAATTTATTTTTCTGAAGAACAAGTTTGACAGCTGCTTGTGCCACAGGATGCAAGAGAAGGGTGTGATATCTGAGCTGTGCTTTCATAGCTGCTCCACAACTTTGCCATTTACCTCTGGCTCCCTGACTCAGTCTGCCTCAGAGACAGGAGGCTTCAGCACAGAAAACCAAAGTAACACACCCACAAAACATCTTCTGTCCTGTATACTTAATTCCAGATGATTTCCCAAATAATAATTCCACAGTTAGTCCATTCTAACTGTGTTCATCACATGCTCTCATCGTGCCCAGAGGTGAATTTCCAGCAGGGAAAAAACTGAGTAACAACTGAAGGACACAAAGTTCATCCATCAATTAAAGAAAATTGAAGGTATTTCAAGACAGATTTTGCTACATGCCAAGATTATTTTGGGAAATAGCACTCCAGCAAATTGTGCCTGGGATCTCATTTCTTTCTTCATTCTCTTGTAAAGAATGAAAGGCTGACAGGGCCTCAGGACCATCCCTCCCCCTGCTCCAGCCCTGCTACTGGAATTCACACATTCCCAGGGCACTTCTACATGCTGCCTTCCCTTTCTTCACTCCACGCTCCAGAAATCCTATCTGGGTGAAGGGGCTGGGAGGAGAGGCTGGCAGCAAAAAGAAGTCAAGACTACAACACGCACGCTTCCCACCCTCGCATTGCTCGCAGGTTTCCCTCTGAACCCTGCGTATCAAAGCATCCCAACAAACTTTTTGGATGGGAGTTCAAAGTGACACAAGAGAAGCAATGTTGGGAGAGGCCCCAACCCCCACTTTGTGCACGAAAATCTCCACAAAAGAGTTTGGAGGGGAAGGGTTTGGTGAAGATTTCATTCTGGCTGGTTTATTTCATCACCCCTCTGCAAATTCTATTCTCCCACTGTGTCTGACCCAGATATGAAGAGTAATAAGGCTAAAACTGCAGCCCATTAAACCGTCTTGAGAAATTACCTAAAACTGAAAGAAGCTGAGTCAATGTCCTCTGTCTGGCCAGCTTAGATCAAAGCTACATCTCAAAACTTCCTACGAAGCTATGTCCTCTTTTCCAGACTGTCCTCCTATGATCAGCCCTTGTCCTTTTCCCAGTGTGCCATGTTCAGATCTTTGGAACCACATCATCTAGAATAATTACCTTAGTTATGGATGCAACCAGAAGTCAGGCTGCTCATCCCTAGACAGAGACACATCTCCTAGATATGCTACAGCCCATTACTACCAGCAGAATATGAGCATGAAAATCCCACCTGCTCAAACCCTTCCCTGCTCAAAACCCCACCAGCTTAGTTCATCAAATCCTGAGAGGAACCCTTCACGCATATGTGCACCAGTGTTATAGAAACAGTTCCCACTGCACTTCCCAACAATGTAATATGACAGAAGTCAGGGTTAACATGCATCTCTGATGATCCAAATCAATGCCATCCATCTCTCCCTCCCCCCAACATCATATTAGGACAGGCACGTTTCTATAGAAAAGTCTCAACAGGCAGGCTTTGTTACAGCTGAAGGTAAGGGTTTCAGTAAGCAATTGAGGAACAGGATCTCCTTTTGGGTACTGAAATTCATCCCAATTTGTGGAGCTTTGTAGTTCAGCCACAGGGGACCCCTAAGGCCTTGCAGTGGCAGGATACACTTACTGAGATGGCCAAAATGTTACCCTGACCTGACCATTTTCTGCCATTACCTCAACAGTGAGGTGTGCTCAGGGAATTTAATGCTGTGCTAATAGAGTCTGTTTTGAAACAGAAATCCAGTTTATATTAATGTTCTTCCAGAGCAGCCACTGCTAACAATCTAGTGATACCAGCTGGCAAATGCAGCAGCAGTTGCTCCATACTGAGAACCAGCTCTGAGCCTGCAGGACCATAAAAGCTGCATTAGTAGAGAAAAACCCAGGGGTTATGATTACAGCCAATTCATTAAACATCTTTCTGTAAATAATCAATAGCACAAAGGACACAAGTACCACCAAAGAAGACAAGCACAGCTCTCAGCCATCATACCATTTGTTCCAAAGAGTAGGTTATTTGTGAGATAAGGGGAAATCAACGGGAAAGGGTCACAGAATTCTCCCTCTTTCTGGCTTAGGCACACGGCTGCCCGGTGCTGTACCAACCTGATGTCTGGAAGTCTATCTGGATGGGGTTGGATAAGCCATTCACTGCCTCCCGCCACATGCCGCCGCCACCGGGGGACCAGGCGGTCACCACGCAGCGGTACAGCCCCGCGTCGGAGATCTGCGTCTGGTACATCCTGTAGCGGAACTCGTTCTCCTGCACCTTCTCCAGCACCACGCCGTCCACACGCGTCTGGTCCGTCCAGTCCTCCAGCCGCACCACCGAGTCCTGGCTCAGGGAGATGATGCGGGTGGTCCCGTTGGGGTTCGACTGATCCGCGAGGGGCTTCTCGGCCGTGATGAGCACCGAGTAGCGCGGCGTCTTGATGTTTTTGGAGGACACTTTGCACGTCATCTCGAAGGTGTGGCCTGCTACAAAGAATGGCTTCAATTTCACCGCCTCCACTGTAAGTGTGTAATCTGAAGAGGGGAGGAAATAAGCAGCAAGAGAGGGTTAACAAATAGGTACGGGTATTTCTGCAGCACCGTCCGACCTAGAAGATTACAAAGTTCCTTTTCTGGAGGAACAAATCCCAGCACATTTATCTAAACACGTGGACAGCCCAGAACGCCACTCAACACTGCACACAAATACAAGTACACAACAGTTTGGGTAAAGATGCACAAATTCAAACAAACACCAAATACTGAACAGATAATAGAATACATAGGTTGTAACAAGACAGGATTGTTTTACTCAGGAGTAAAGACATTAGACGAGATTCAGAGTCCCAGTTTTATACTGGATCTGGAGGAGCACCCTCAGTGATGGGGTAGTAAGGGCACTGCTGAACACGACTGATGACAAGAGCTGCCACTCACCGAATTGGCAGCACTTACTGTAGCATCTTTTATTTCCCTTGAAAATACACCCTAACAGCAATCCAAACACATTCAGCAGGAAACACATGACAAAAGTTGGTGGTAGCAGAAGTCTCCACCCCAGGCATCCCCGTACAGATTTACACACACCTCTGCATCTGTGTCAGTCTTCCCTGCCCTTGCTTCTCATACGTTTACTTGCATACAAGCCTATCAGAAGTCTTGACTTTTCCCATTTGACATCAAGAATTCCAGTAACACTGCTTAGTTTCCTTCCATTTTCTACTGGCTCCTCAATCCCAAGAATCCCTTAATTACACGGTTTGGGAAAATTATACATCTCGGAGCACAGCTCCAAGACACACAAAATACAAGCTCACAGTGAGAAACTGAGAAAATGAGCAGTGACTGAAATCAGAATCAGATAAAAGGAAAGGGAGTTGCTAGTTTCCTGGCATTGTGATGAAAAGACACCCTGTACATCAAGATTTTTCTTAAGGAGGGAGGGCTGGGGCAGAATACATAGAAGTAACAGTATTGCCAAAACACAGTCAATCCAACTATCTGGGCTTACTTTGCTGCACCATATTCTCCCTTCCCTCCTTTATAAAAGAGTGTAGACCTGTTAAAAAGAACCACAGAACCTCTGTATGCAAGATGAAACTTCTCAGGAAAAGGGAAATAAGGAATGGTGAGATTGAAACACATTTCCCAAAATTGAACTTAAATGCAGTAATATTTATGTCCTCCCCACAAGAGCAACAAGATACTTGTCAAGATTACATTTTGCAGTGTTTTGCCTTCAAGCAGCAGTTTTCACAATGAGTAAACACAGCCCACAAGATGAGAAACCCGGTATGACAACTTTAAATCAGTACTGTATAAAGCAGATCACAGTACAAAGCTATATAAAGAAACAGCAGGAGCAGTGAGGGCTGAGATGCTTCTAGTGGTCTAGCTGAGCACAGAATTATTTGATACTCCACACCAAACCCCCCTCACACTTCCACCCACTAAGCAAGTGACAATACAAGAGTTGCACATTTAGGCACTCAGGGTACAATCACAAATGAAGTTGTATAGAATCAGAGTCATTCTCCTCTCCCTTGTGAAAAGACTCATCAGATACCAGATTCCAGAAATCAAATCCATTTTTTTTCCTCTGTGTCTATGAGACTCTGTTATTTCCTTCTTCAGTATTTAGGAGCCCAGCACAGACCAGCTTTTCACATATTTTTAGGAGTATAGTAGGCAATTATAATTTGTCCCAAAAGCAGAAGCACAAACAGCTAGTTATACTTTTCTGGCACATATTGTTGCTTTCTAGGCCATACGAGGAGGCTCTGGGCACAAATCCCTCCTTACTTAAATGTTCTTTACGTTGTTGATCTTCACATCAGAGCACTGGGTCCTAGACACCAGAAAGGAAATCTTACATTTGGTCTCTGGTATATGTGCTTAAGATTAAGCACCCTCCCATGTTAAGAGCAGCTCAGCTACAGCTGAGATAACTCTCCCTACCACCTGTGCTTCAAATACCTTAATGTCCACTACTCCCTGAGCCACAGGGAGGGCAGCAGCAGAAAGGACAGTGTCTTCTCCCCAGCATGACAGAGGAAATTTTCTTCTTAGACATCCTTTATTGGTTTTCCATTTGAGGGCAACAGCAAATGCTTTTGCTAAGTATTTCTGCTAAAGGAAAAGCAGAAAGGAGTGGTGGTAGCATGGGGCAACAGCAGAAACGCCACTGGTGGAGTTTGTGGAAGAGAACAACTGAGGCCCAGAGATACAGCTGGAGTACAGTGATAGAGTTCAAAAGGGCTAGAAATTAGGATGCTGAACAGAGAACAGGAGATATGTTCTTATGAAAGTCCTTTCAAAGCATTTTTCTACCTTTAAGACCCCCTGAGATCCTTAGTTTGGATGAACACACAAGGCAGAGGCACCCCCTCTTCTGTTAGACCATAAGAAATCTAGAACAGAATAGAGAAGGGGACACACAAGCCATCACATACAGGTGCTGAAAGTTGGTAAAAAGTTTGTTTTTGCAAACAAGTCAAAAAAAGATCAAAGGGATGTTTCTGCATGTGCCATAACACCAGAGACATGCATATGTAGCAAAGCAAAACAACAACAACAAAAACGGCCCCATATCCTATCAACTAGAAAAACCTGGGTCACAGTTCTTAATATTCTGGTTCTGTGCCAATATTGTTCTCCTTCAGTGGCAGCAGATGAAATGTAATTAGCACTCCTTCACCCCCACCTAGGAAAGCATGTAGCAGCTGTCTGTGTGTGTAAGAGTGCACATTATGAGAAAGAGGGCAGCCCAAAGATTTGGCACTTATCTTAGAAATAACAGTAATCTGCACGGAAAATTAAGAGGGAAAGGAAAGTCTCTTCATATTTCCTATGTTAGCAGAAATTACTCATCAGATCTTGCAGCATAAGATGAGCCAGAGAGGACAAATGAATGTTTTCTTCCAAGAACTGCAGCATAAGGTCTCATTTCTAATCTTCTGGGAATTGCCAAGGAAGCAGTGTGTGTCTTGACCGCTACTCCACACTCTTGCCTGTCTGCTTACATGCCTGCAGTCCCATGTGGAGTCTCATCTCCTTCTTGTAAAGTTCCATGAATGAAAAGCACAATAAAACACACTCTGCTTGGTTACATACAGGAGGCTGCAATCTGCAGTTTATACTGGAAAGCAGTAGGGGAAGAGTTCCTAAGTAAACCATACCCAAAGCTTGGGCATTGCTCCAAGACAGAGGGCTAGCAACAGAAGAAATCCTAGCCAAATGACTCAAATAAAAATTGAGTAAACTGTACTTTGGAGCCTGGCAGTGCAAGCTTCTGCCTTCCATCACTGGCCAGTCCAAGTGGTTGAGCCACACTGTAATTCTCCTGTTGCTCTTCTACCACAAAGTGTGTGCTCAGCTTCAAGAGCACTTCCTGGGTAGCAACCAAAACAAGTTTTCACCTAATCTACACCAGGCAAATTTCTAGAGAAGTCCAACAACTACAAGGGCAAGGAGACTTTAGAGCCCTGCACTGCTCTGACTCCAGCTGGGGAAGCAGCACAATGGCCAGGGCTGACAGCAAAGTTGGGACCTCACTTGAGGCTGCTGACAGGAATCTCAGTGTTCATAAAGGCCCCTCATCCCCCGGTGCATTAAGGAAATGCAAGCACAGGGAAGGCAGCAGGCATCACCCAAGCACAGGGAAGGCAGCAGGCACCACCCAGGCACAGGGAAGGCAGCAGGCACCACCCAGGCACAGGGAAGGCAGCAGGCACCACCCAGGCACAGGGAAGGCAGCAGGCACCACCCAAGCACAGGGAAGGCAGCAGGCACCACCCAAGCACAGGGAAGGCAGCAGGCACCACCCAGGCACAGGGAAGGCAGCAGGCACCACCCAGGCACAGGGAAGGCAGCAGGCACCACCCAGGCACAGGGAAGGCAGCAGGCACCACCCAGGCACAGGGAAGGCAGCAGGCACCACCCAGGCACAGGGAAGGCAGCAGGCACCACCCAGGCACAGGGAAGGCAGCAGGCACCACCCAGGCACAGGGAAGGCAGCAGGCATCACGGCAGTGGCAGCTTTGCCATGGTAGGAGGAGGTGGCTGTGTGGCACCCCGAGGTACAACTGCAGCCCCAGCAGCTCTGGGAGCACAACAGGCACACCAAAGCCTGCCCTGCAGCCTGAACACATGAACTGCACATGGACACACACCTGACTCCAGGAGCTCCTGTCCCTACAGCCAAACTGGCACATACACACACCAGCTCAGTGCCATGGGGATTTCTCTGCCCGGGAGGAACTGTGTGTCTATACCACCCCGTGTCTGTGATACACCAGCAATGATAAAGAAAAGTAGGTGGCAGAACTCTTATCTGTTCTCTATTTGCAGGACTGTCTGAAAGATTAAGGCACTCTTGCTCCCAATTAAGTGTGATAGGAGGGCCTGGGCAAACATTTAGGACAAGTAATATTATGTTAAAGGCAATTATTTTGTAAATTAAAGACAGAAGTATTAACAAAACCCCAAATAATAGTACCTTTGGGATTTGGAATTTCAATTAAAAGATAATGTTCTCTTCTGCTAAGTACCCCATGCAGATCCAAAGTTGACAACACTGGTTTAGGAAAAAAGCATTGATTTCACATTCCACTGCAAGCAGTATTTGTGTTCTAAATGTAACTCATATTCAAATAAATAAATAAAATTATCTTTTAGAATATCAAACTTTTTTCTGGGTTGAAAATCATTTACAGAGCTAGTCAAAAAAAGGTTTCCTCCCTTCCTTTACCCCTTTTCAGTGACTGGAATTTGTACTCAAAATAGCAAAACATAATACAACTGATGTTTTTAATTTCTGAGATGAGACAGAGATGCCTTCTTTGTCACCTTGGCAGGGGAGAAAGTAGAAGAGGGGAAAAACATATCAGGCAGACTATGTCAAAAACAACGGTGATCTATGATAGCAATTGGCTGCATTTGCAAAGCTGAGTAAGCAGAAAGATGTGTGAGCATTATTGGTCCCCGTAGAATAAAATAGAAAACAGAGACAATAAAACCTCAAGTTCAAATGGGCAAACACACAACTTATTATACAATGCACAAAAAAGGGTTTTTGACATCTTTGCATGATGTTTACATTTTGAATAAAGACTCTGAACACTCCTCCTTGCTGAGAGATCCACAGATACAATATAAACCCATTTCTCCTTTCTCAAGAACTCAGAACAATTGTTTTCAAAGTGAGATTTCTCCAACCTCCTCCCCCCAAAGCACTGCTCTAAAGTCAACAAAGAAGATACAAGCAATGAAATAGATGGAAGAAAAGTCTCTGTATAGGCATAAGCTATCCAAGGAAGAGGCAAATTTCTGTTCTCTCCTTAGGCAAACACGTGGGAGCCTGGCTGCTGGCTTTTATAAGCACTGGGAGCAGTTAGGGACTCAAATCACCAGAGATACTTGTCAAAACAACAGTCAGAGAGCACAGGCAGCAGCAGATTAACTCCTTCCTAGTTGCTGGCTAACAGCACTGGGCTCCCAGCCGAGTCTGGAGCTCACAAGAACAGGATATGGCAGGGGACAGGGCACACAGGCAGAGGCATATGGGGTTGCACTGCTGAAGGGGGAGTTGATGGGTGGAAGAGAAGGGGAAATCAAACCTTTATTTCACCCTCCCCACCTCATATACATGTAACATTCTTTTTCAGGAGGGGCAGGTTTCTGTAGGAGAGCTCACTTTCACGCAATAAATCCCCCAACCCCAAGTCCTGCCAACAGAACGTACTTTTCAGCACAGGGACTATAACATTTACATTTGTGCCGCAAAATTAGCAGAGTTCCTGGAACAAAACCAGAAACAAGGGAATGTTCACACCTGTCACGGTTTGTTTTCCCTCAGAAATGTCAACACAGGCTGAGACTTTTCAACTCCAGCTGGTCTCTGGAGCTGCTCCGACTGCGACGATCCATTACACTGGCATGCACATGCACACACTCCGTGTTATGGCATAACACTGAACTAATTGTGACCAACACTCAGCATTAATGAGACTTCTCAGTCCTGCTGGAGAAGCCAGCTTCAGGGGTAAAAACAAAAAAACCCACACCAAAATAAAAAAAAAAAGACCTTTCCCGGGACCACACTCTTGGTCTGGGGATGCAGGGAGTAATGAGCAAGCAGCCAACAACTTCCCTCTCCACTGAAGCAGAATCAAAGCAGAAGATTTCCATTTTGCTGTTCAGGGATTATCCCTAAACAACTTTAAAATTATTTCAAATTGCTTGTCTCTGAAATACGGTTCTCTGCCTGTGGATGCCTAAGCTAGACTGTTAAACTAATCTATCAATATAAATGCA
Source organism: Prinia subflava (assembly GCF_021018805.1). NCBI lineage: Eukaryota > Metazoa > Chordata > Aves > Passeriformes > Cisticolidae > Prinia > Prinia subflava. Next base: position 1,160,484 of record NC_086271.1, read on the forward strand.
GCTTAGCTAAGCACAGATTTTTGACAAAGACATTACATCCTAGGTTATCCTAACCTTTCTGATGCTCTCCAACAGACCCTCTTGCATGACTTCATTCTGAGCCAAAACAGCATCACTGTACAACACATCCAGGAAACACAGATCCCATTTTAAACCAGAGTTAAGCAACTTCAGGTAACTATTAAGATCCTAAAAATGCTCCCAGAATAAGTTAAATACTGACTAGAAGTAGTGCACTTCTGCCTAAAAAAGGTCAAGATCCAAGCAAACCACTGAATTACTTTGTTTGGTTACCCACTTATTTTTTGATACTCTGGTAGTACTGTGCCCATGAATGCCTTCAGGAACTGTCTTTTAAACATGGGCTTGTAGAAGAGAAAAATAAAACCACAACTCTCAAACTGTCAGACAGAGAAGACAAATCGACATTCCTCTTTTCACCTCAACACAACCCTGTTGTTAGCAGCAAGATGCATCCTAAAGAGACCAAAACACTCTGAGCCATGAAACGGGCAATGACCCATTGGGCAACACTGCTGGATGTCCCCCCTGCCACTTCCAGCCCAGCTCCTGGAAGTCTCAGCACCTGGATGGAACCCCTCCTTTGATGGTGTCTCTTCCTTTGCACTTCCACTCCAAATTGTTACATAAAACTGGTAAAGCAGTGATGTAAAATAAAAGAGTGATGTAAAGTAGTTATTCCCCTCCACAGATAAGAGGCCTTTACACAAGTTGGCAGTGCTTTTTAACCTTCATAAACACAGAACCCCATTTCCAAAGCCCATTAGCAGGCCTTCTGGCTGACAAGCCTATTCTCAGCCACCCATGTGTAAAGTTCCTACCTTGTGTAGCCCAGAAGATGTTGACTGATGCGGAGGTCATATCTTTGCTCTTCACCCAGCTGTTGTTGCGGTGCCTACTCCACGCCGAGATGACACAGAAATAATCCCCTCTGTCGCTCTCTGAAGTCCACTGGATCCTCAAACTGAAAGTGTCAGCAGACTTTTTAGAGAAGATCATCTCCCCGTTCTGAATGCGCTCTCTGCCCCTGTCCCCAGGGAGCAGAGTCCAGTCTGCATCCATGGAAGCCAGCAGCTCCTCTGCCACTGCATCGTCACCGGGCAGGTGCTGCCTGTAGTACCAGGAAACGCTGAAGCGGATGTTTGCTTCCGTGTCCTGTACGTTTGTGATCCTGCAGTCGAGCTCTGTGGGGTCATCTGAAAACTTGGGTGTTTTAGAGGCGTTCAGGAACACGTCATAGTCTGGTTCTGCAGGAGAGGAAACACAGACGAAACAGGTTAGAAGCTACAAGAAGGGAGAAAATGCCAGAATTAATTAAAAGATACACTAACTTCCAACATCCAGTTTTATCATCTGAGCTAAGAAGCCAAGTGCCACGATAGGCATTTTCCTTACAAGACCTTGGAACTTGGACTCTGGTTCCCAGACTTGCACCAGTCTGACACAGATACCCCTAGGTCTGCATTTCCATTTCATAGGTCTAGTCAGACCATTTCAGAAAAATCAGGACTAATAGATCTTGTTGAGCAAAGTAATTCCCTCCTTTAGGCCTGTCCCCAAGAACCCACCTCTGGGTTCAATTTCAACCCATCCAGCCACTTCTTGCACCTGTCAAATGCCTGGGGCAGCCCACAGCAGGACACTGGTTATCCTCTAGCTTTGGACTGACCAGAGACATTCCACTTCCCCAGTATCTCTCTAGGGTAAGAGGCCATCTTCCATCTTGAAATGCCTTCTTTTCCACACTTAACCATCCCATTGTGTCTCTACCACAGTTTAAGAATGGTAAAAAACCCAGGATTTAAAAGGCAGACACTTCACTCACCCAGACACCCAAACCAGGGGATAGGGAACACTACTGGCACTGGCCACAGGCAGCACCAAGAGCTGAGCACAGTAAATTTCAGTGGACAGAAGTTTAAACTCTACCTAGGTCAATAAATACTAAGTAGGATAAGAGTTGAAGATGTGTAGATCAGAAAAATCTTCAGAGTCTGACTAGAGACGTATGTGCTGTACAGTGTGAGGCTGGAATATCTCACACTGGAAAATCAGTGCCTGAGTTTCATGGGTTAAGAACGGGGCTGTTGTATTTAAATCTGAAATAGCTGGCTGCCCAAAGCCTGAAAGCGATAAGAGAGCCACATGACTATTTTCTCTCACACTACAGAGATAGTAAAGGAAAAAGATTACAGCAAGAACCTCACACCACAAAGGAAATACATATTTATTTACTAGTATTAGAATATTTTTGTCTTGCTCTCTACTATAATTCAGAAAAATGACCAGCTTCCCAACTGTTCGGCCAATACTCATCACACGGCTTTTACAGCCCAACTGTATTCAGCACTCTGTATTTATTTCCTGCTTTATATTTTACTTGGCACTTTGCCCTCCTAGAAACAATTAACCGAAGCTATAATTGGGACAAACAAGGCAATCCAAGGCTAAAACTTGGGCTTAGTTCACCAATGAGCCAAGATAATAAAGCATCTTAATAGAACTGCTGTGGAAACTCTGTGTGCATATGCACTTTTGGACTTGAGATGCAAAGGATAAAAACAATTGTAGCAAACAAGCTGAGCTGCTGCTATGTCAGCCTGCAGAAAAGATCTCTCACCAGTGTCCTTGCATCTAGCAAGAACAAGGGCATCAACACACACCAGACCCCAGAGAATCTGGTAATTCTGAGTTTCTCTGACATTAAGCCACATAAAATGATAAAAGCACTGCTTGCAAAGTCTGTGGTACCTACTACCAGTGAGCATGTGGAGATTTCTGTATGCTTTCAGGATAAGTAAGGTAAAACAAAAAGAAAGTGCACAGAATTTTGCCGCAACAAAAGCACAGATTATTAATGATGGCCAAACTCCACTTTTGGTGTAAGCCCCCTTAGATCCTACAGCTGCACTGCTCTCCCTTTCTCATTCACAAGACTAGTTTACTCCAGGGCCTCATGATGTATTGCTCACACTCTGCAACTCCTATCATTCCCCCTTTGCCTCCCCTTCCCCTCAAAAAGAAGGCATTCAAGACCAACTAATATTTTCACAGCAACAAAGACTATGAAAGCAGATGCACTTCTTGAGACAGGGACACCAGAAGGAAAAAGCTGCAAGAACCCCCAGTTCTTAAAAAATCGCTTGAGGTTTGTTTAATTTGTGGGCAGGGGAAGGACCCTAAGAAGAGACTTTTCTCTTTGATAGCACCACTCCAGACAGGCGCTTCACCCTGACAGACACTCAAATAGAGGATTTAGAAAGAATAAAAGGCTGGCTGGATAAACCTCATTCCTCCACTCTGTCAGCTGTCAAAGAACAGCCTCACTGACAATTCAATGACTTAATACTCCAGGAGCTCTTAACTTCCATTAAGGAGGAGGAATTGGTGAATTCTGGATGCAGTTGAAAACCTCAAACACCGAAAATTTATTCTGCTTTTCCTCTCCCTAGCAACCAAGCATCTGCATCTGCTGAAAAGCAGATTTTATTTTCTCCTGTTCCCAAATAATGCTAAATTGGAATGGAAAAAGTAAAGAGTAGTCCTACAGATACAGGCACGACAAGAGAGCACATGAGTGTGCAAGGGCATCTGTACACACATGAACACACGTGCTTGACTGCACATGCACACAAGTGGAGGAAGCAGGGAACACTCACAAGTTACATGTACAATGTGAATGGCTGAATGAGGACAGGAAATGAAGACATTAATCACTTGTGCACTTCTAGTACACATTACAAGTGTACTTGGAGACGGCCACGGCTCAACTGCTCTGCACAATGCTCAAATGCAACATTTAAAGTCATTGTCGACGGAATTTAACCTTGTGGCACAGCCATTTACTGCTAAAAAACAGGCCCTCTATATGCTGGCCTCATTCAGCACTTTCATGTTGGAGGAGCTCTGCCTTTGTAACTCGACAGTACCACCAGTTTCTCATGACAAGAGGATCTGAAGGGACACATTGAAAGGGTTTGGGCCTGGATGCTTCCATCCAGTCAGAGCTAGAAACAGGCACCAAGCACTACAGCTCTGCCAGTTCACATCCAGCTTCATTCAGGCTTCCAATACCACCAAACACTTGTAAATTTTAGCAGGTGCAGATGCCTCACCTACACCATTTGGCAACAACATCCTGAGTTTCACTGCCTCTAAATTGAAGCTATTATCTCCCAAGAATAAACTAGAGAGCAGATTGGGTAGGCTGACATATCTAGACCTATCTGTAAAACAATAGGCTTTCTAAGAAGTTTTACAGGAGTTTCATTTTTAGTACTTCTGCCAGGTAACTTTACTTCTAAGGATATTTGCATAAAGAGAAATATATGTGAGAGAGATCCCTACATATAGATAATAGATGCAAACAAGAGAAACACTCGTGTAGAAGAGATTCTGCAAGGTCCTGTCCCTTTTCTGACGGGGCCAAGGATTGAGGGATACATTACCCACGAGGTCTGACAGCACAACCACTCACCCAGTGCTGTCACCACCACACTGACTGGTGCAGAGGTCCTCTCCACCACCTTATGCCAGCTCCCATTGTGCAGAGGCACCCAGATAGCAGCTTCACAGAAGTAGTAGCCGGAGTCCTCCACGTCCACATCACGCACCAGGAGGCGATAGGAGTTCCTGTCCACGTGGCTGAGGCTGATGAGAGTTGAATCACTGACAACAGAATCGTGGTCCATGCTCAGCAAGAGCTGAGCATCTGACAAGGTGTCATCAGGTGATGCAGAAAAATACCACATCACCTCTGCTTGGAAAATACCACTTCTGTCTGTTGTGATGTTGCACGTAAGATCCAGGGAGTCTCTTTCAGTCACGGACACATTGCTGGTTGAGATGACCACATCTAGAGCTTGGAAAGAGAGACACAAAAATTCAAACAAAAAAGATATTTTTTATTTGTTACTTTTAATAAACATAGTTCACTCTAAGTTATCCAGAACTTCACATTCTGTAACTGGAGTTTCTGAACAGGCTCAGTAGCCCAACCTTCAAATGCCTGTTGGATACTGAGCCGAGTGATCTATTACAAGGGCAATACACATTATCAGTCAAGCAAGGGATGTGTGATGAGGGCAGAGGGGAGAAAGGGAGGGAGAACAGCATTTTTATAACTCAACAGTAACTGGTCCATGAAGGCTTTGTCTCGTCCACAGACCAAACATCACCTCTGCACAGCAGGAAAATGTGCACAGGATTTTTCAGTCTCACAGGAGGGTCAGAGTGTTTTGGGACCATGCCTCCGAAGTCCAAGCATCTACAGAAATCACTAGGAATTACGTTGGAACTCAACAGGGTTTCTGCTGACATTTTGAGCTCCTTGAACAGAGCAGATTTAGAAAAGAAGCAGCCATGGCCATACATTGGAGTCCTGACTGACCTCAGGTGCTGCAAAAACATGAAGTGGAAGCCAACAGAAGGCAGCAGTAGCTCCCTAAACTGCTGATTTCTCCACTGACTGCTCAGAACAACACACATTGGGGACTTCAAAGCAACACCAACAGCCACTCCAAATGCACTTAGTAACCACTGGCCAGTAGCTTATTTTTAATAATTTGTATATTTTTAATATACATATCACATATGGTCACAGCCAGCATTCAAACAGGACCAGATACAGAATATTAAAAGAAAACCACGGAATCACAGCATCAAGACCAGCCTACAACGTGTCTTCACCTGCTCATTGACTTGATCTACACTGCCTGAAGATTAGATCTGGTTCTCAGTGCAGCACCATTCTCACAGTGTGTAATGCAGCTGCTTCTAAAGTCTCCACTGAGGCCAGTGGACAGGGCTGCTACAGCAGTGGCTCCTCTCAGCACAAGAAAGAACAGAGATACCTGTTTTAAATGAGCAGCTGTGTCTCTGCTGAGATTAATGACTTCTATATAAAACCATGTTCGACTACATCATAGCTCCCCATCTGCATAAACTTCCTTGGACTATCATCTGGAATGAGACACAACACATGAAAGCTAGAGCCAAACTGAGTAGTCAGAACTATTGCCAATAAAACCAAGCAATGCTCATTCTCACCCCTCATCACCAGATAACACAGAGCAGTGAAACTGGACAGAGGGCAGTAGGCCCCACCTGAGTGCTGAAACCAAGTCCAGATGGATGTCTCACTGGGACTTGCTTCACTGTCTTATCACGGGATTGGAATCAGTAGGAAAGCCTAGCTAATTTAACAGACTGATAGCAGAATACAAAATAAGACTCATCTGCAAGGTTAAAAGCAGCAATTCTCTAAGCAACATTTCTGTCTTCATGAAAGTGATGGGCATTCACAATCTGGCAATATATGCACATAGAGGGACTTGGAGAGAGTTTACCCACAGGCATATAACCATTTACATCTCAAGTTCTTTTAGCATGCAAGTGCAGAGATTTCAGATGTCAGCACAAGATGCTCTTCAAGTCCTTCTACAGGATGTGTATACAGCATTTTGCTGGAGAATAATCTATCCTCTTTAGCATAACTTTAAAAAAGCCTTCATGCCCCAGACAAAGTGCCGGTGCTGCTAATGACTAAGCTTAAAATAAAGGCGAAAAAACTCAAACAAAAACAAACAAAAACCCCCACAACAAACAAACCACACACCCAAACCACATCAAAAAACTGTACCACTAGTGGTCTTGGCCAGCCTCGTGCTGTTTTCAGCCACTGATTAGACCCCACCTACTTAAACCAAACACTGCAAAGATATGACAAAATCAAGAATTACAGCTCTTAATTAGGCAAGTCCTGTGTCAGCAGAGAGCATCTGCAAGCTTTGCTGTGCAACAGACACCCTGAAAAAGAGGGGGTAGATTGATCCTGCCAAATTTCACAGGCTAAGTACCACCAAGACACTAAAACTACATCCAAATGAGCCAATCAAAAAACCCCAGACTTTTGAGTTCTCCCTACAGTGATTAAGGGATTACAGAAATGAAAAGATACCCCTCCTGTCTGAACAGTTCTAAAGTACCGTGATAATCTCATATTTCTGAAGGACCATCACTGCCTGTTTTTCCACCTATTGAGTGATAAGGTGCATCACCCCCGCTCTCCCTCCTCCAACCAGCAGTGATAATGCTAATGCAATCAAGTGCTTAGTGCATCTAGTCCTCAAATCTGTATGGGCAGGGATATCTAGATATCCTCAGCATAGTGCTGCATGTATTTTTGTCTCCTTAGCCAAGCATGCAACGATGTGTTTAACAGAACCATTACAGTCCTAGACCCCTGCCAAAACAGCAGAGCAATCAGACCAGTCATAAAAAATCATTGGGTAATTTGCCCTGTTAAATTATCACTGCCTTCCTCCCTTCTCTGGATCTTTCCATGCTATTTTAATGAACACCATGCAGAAAAGCTTCACGTCTGTCACGGAATCACGAGCCACTTTCACAGGGGAAGTGCAGCTGTTTAGTGCTACGGAACCCTGTGTTAGTAAGAGAGCAGAGGGAAGGCTTTGAGTGACCAGCTGCTAAATACAAAGTTTGTTTAAGAAATATAAAAAACCACGAGCACTATGAAGTGGACAAAGGATGAGATAAAATCTGGGTCTAGGCATCTAAGAGGTTCCAGGCAATACTTCCATGCCATCAACCCCCTTTTCTCCAAAACAAAGCTAGAAAAGTTAAGTCAGGGATGCAAACTGTGTAAAAGGCCAGCTATCCAGACAGCACTCCAGGCTCTGCTGGAATGCACCCTCACTTTGTGCAGCTTACCCCCAAGCACCGGAGTCTGGACGCAGCCCGGTGCTGTGACCACAGCCCAGCAGCAACACTCACCGGTCCTCTGGATCGACACAGTGGCGATCTCCACGCTCTTCTCCTGGATCCTCTGCCACGAGCCGTCCGCCCCTCTCACCCACTCGCTCACCAGGCACCTGTAGGCGCCGCCGTCCGCGGAGGAAGCCTGGGACACGGACAAGCCGTACGTGTCATTGGCTCCCGTGTCCAGGCGCACGTCCCCGCTGCGGTAGCGCTCCTCGTAGCCGGGGCCCGGCTGGAACTTGCCCTCGTGAGTCAGAGACAGGATGTCCCGCCAAGAGGAGCCGCTCTTGGCCTGCCAGGTGACGTGCAGGTGAGTGTGCTCCGGTGAGGTGGTGGCAGCTGAGCAGCGCAGCTTGAACGAGTCGCCCTCCGACAGCCGGAGGGATGTCGAGGAACGAGCTTTGGATCCGCTCACGGACAAGCCATCGGAAATCACTGGTAGATTAAAAAAAATAAAAACAAAACAACAAAAAAAAAAAGACCAAAAGATACAAGCATCATAAAACAGAATCAAGAACAGAACACCCACAGTGAGCTGTTCAGATGTGAGGCAATAAAACCACCACAGAGCAACACCTTGCCAATCATTCCTTCTTCCACACATAAATATATTCCAGGAGGAAGAAAATTCAGCTGAAAAAGCACTAAAGGAAGCGTTCTGCTTTAAACAAGCCAAGACAAGAATTCATTTATCCTTCCACTCACTTTCTCATCCAGACATCATCATTTTGACTATTCCCATACAAAACTAATCTTGATATTCATGTGAGTAAAAGATAAGACATGAGAAAAGAAATACTGTCCAAATTAATACGGAAAAATGCTAAGTGATAGAGCAAAACTAGAACAAGACCACAGCATCAAAATGCTAACAGAGAAAAGGAAGATTACCTCCTTCATAGAGAAAGATCCCTAAATGACACTAAAAGTGAGAGAGAAGACAGCCTATGGTTTTTACCTGAACTTAGCTTCTCTACCCAGAGCCTTAGGGACATGAAATATTTGCAGACATCTCCAGAATACCCACCACTTAGAGTTTTATTTACATATTTACTAGACAGAAAAAAAAGAAAAGTGGTGTTTATAGTAAACAGCCTCTCTTCGCTTCTTCACCTCATTTGCCTTTGCTATCATATTTCCCAATTTTAAATTCTGGCTTTAGGAGAATTAAAGAGGAATCAGAAAGAGAAGAAAAGAAACCAAAAATCACAATGATCATAAACAACAGAAAGTCAACATTCTCAAGGGTAATCAATATCAAAAACAAATTTAAAGCACACCTCACTCTTCAGAAATACCTTTCACTTGGACCTCTGCATCATAATTTCCCTGAACGGTGGCATCAGTGCTGGGCGTGGAACATTTGTATCTCCCTTGGTCAGCAGGCTGGATGTTCCTAATCACAAGTTCCACAGCATCGTTGCTGCTCCGTCTCAGTTTGATATCCCCGCGGCCCACGCGTTTTTGGTACTCCTCAGAGGTGAAGGTAGAATCCCAGGTACTCACTATCCGCACGAAGTCAGCCTCCCGGGAGAACTCCCAGTCAAAGTTCTGCTCGCTGGGCCCGTCATAGTCACTGACACTGCACGGGATCGCCACCTCTGTGCCCACCACTCGAATCAGGGGGCCTTTGGGCACCCTCACAATGCGCCCTCTGCAGAACGCTAGGCAGGAGAATAAAGGATAACACACAGTCAGGGATAAGCTTCAACCAGGAGAAAAACAAAAATTAAATATGCCAAGGTTGGGCATCCCACTCTGCACGAAGCGAGAACCAGTAAGAGCAATATTTCCCATTAACATTTAAATCTCACTGAAGCAGGAGCCTCTAAACACACCAATTTTTAGTGTGGGCAATCTTTTTTTCTCTGCTTATTTAATACCAATGAGGAAACAAAACACTGACAGAGAGAAAATTTTAAAGAGAAAGGAAAAAAAGAAGAGCACTCTCCATAGATCCAATGAATAGCAGTTTCTCTACTACAAGGCAAGTGCTACGTAAGATGTATAAACAATATTAATAAGTGGTTTTCATTACTACAATGAGGGCATAATCTAATCAGGAATTTTTATAAGACTTCTGCTGATACCATTAGAGAGTTAGAAGTATGAAATTAATTCTCCCCTAGATTGAGGGCCATGAGAATTTTAAGTTGACTGTCTCCAAAAATGAGCATTGTCACAGCTGCCCTGAAAGATCATGGCTTCTCTCACAAAGGTGAGATTCCTTCCCTCCAAATGGATTTAAAACGAAGAACTTATTATAATGGACACAGTTTGCTTGAGTGGATTTCTGCAGCCACAAGTTTCCTCTTTGGTGAGGGCCCAGAACCAGGGAGCATGAGCAGAGCAGGCTCCTTCCAAAGCAGAGGAACACACAGCACTCAGCATGTTTTCCAGGACCATCTCAGCAGAAGGAAAGGACAACAGCAGTTTGCTGCAGAAGGCTGGCAAAGCAGGATGTTATTCTCCAGGCAGAAGTGTGAGCCACTTAAATGAGCCAGAGGACCTGGCAAAGACACAGGAAGAGACTCTTCTAATTTGGCTCCGTAGTCCAGAGAATCACCCCAGCAGCTGCACATGGATTTTGGCAGGTCCTTACTTCTCCAAAGAGCCAACTGCTTTGATTCATAGTTCCAACCAGAGGAATCTCCTAAGAGATGAGTACTACCTAAACTCAGCCTCCAAACATGAACAGCTTACTGCATCCCATCACCTCCACATCCAGAGCAAAATATTTTAACAGCCAGGTAGAACAGAAGCCAGAATACTGGAAGAGAGATCTTAACACAACCAAGTAGACATCTAACAACGCCAAAAGCAATTGGACCGAAAACCTGACCTGAGATACCACAGAGGAAAAGAAATTTAAACTAACAACCCCCCAACACACAAAGTACAGCATCCCACTACATCCACTATATGCCACTACAGCATCCCACATCTGCTACAATTCACCAAGTCCATTGGGAAAGCCAGTGACATGAACGCCAATATATTTGCTGAGCCTTTCTTTCCTATCACTCTGCACATCTTCTTGCTGTAGATTAGGACCCCACTTGCTGGCTTAGGCCCATCAGGCCAACGGGTGTCCAAATGTGGGCAAAAGAGTTTTGTGAACAGAAACCCCCCACTGGGGAATCTGCTATGAAGTACAGCTTTTCCCCTCCAGAGCAGTGTGGACAAGGATATGTTTAAGATTTCTGTGAACATTTAAAAACTACACAAGCAGCTGTACACACTGAGCATAACTGCAAGAGAAAAAGCATAATTTTATTTGCAGTTCAGCAAACAGTTGAACCAAGGACTGATGCTGCCTTTACCTCCCCAGTTCAGAACTCTTACCGTGCTTTTACTTTGCAGGCTGTTCACGTGTACAGGCTCAATCATAATAGCCCAATTTCCTCACTGTCATGACCTTCTGTATTCAACATTAGTACTTCATTAAACTTATTTGTAATGCAGACTGGGGTTAATCTCCTACCCCTTCTATCCCTCCCAGAAGACTGTTATTATATACCTGATCAAGTGATGGACTAGTCCTAATAAGGAAGCTGGACTTTGCTGTGCCATTCACATGTGCATTGGAGAGGAAAACCTCCACTGACAATGTATTGTTCCACAGACAGGTGTCTTCAAGGACATATCTCCTAACCTAAGCACCACGCTAAAATCATAAAATAATCCACACCGAAAAACAATCAACAAAAAATAAAGCAAGCTACAGGACTCTGATATACTTCCTCACGAAGTCTTAAGTTGCATTCAATCCTTCAACTTATCCTCTTACAGAAAGCAGTAACAGCAGCAGGTAAGCTTTAAAGCCTGGCAGTCAAACCAGCTTCCAGCAAACCCCTGTGAGAAGTCAGCTCAGGATCCTGACTGAGGGCACTCTTCAAACACTGACATCTCTCTAGAAAATACTCTCTGGTGACACTAAAACAAGCAGACAACACTGTTGTGCATGTGTCTTCAGCTGTAGACCCACATACCGTGCACTGCACTAATCCAATCTAGAGGTGACAAAGGCATGACTAATGTGGCAAGGGCTGCACATTTGTGTTTGAGATTAGCACCGACAGCTCAGTTTCTCTTCTTCCAAGGTCACTAAAGACCCTTGGACACTAAATGAAGGTAGGGGGTGATTAGCACCTTCCTACGAAAAGGCAAACCAAAGTGAAAGACAGGAGCACAGGGAGTCCTCACCAGATCTGTAAAGCCATTATTATCCCCGTCCCCACAGCACAGTCACACAAGCAATTCCTGCTTAAACCAGACCTAGAAGGAAGGCAGTGGAAGAGACAGCAGGAGAGAAGAGGGATGAGGTGTAACAGAATCTTACACTTTCCAAACAATAACATCTCTTATTGCTAAGATAAATCAGGATTCTGGTAAGGCAGGAACAGAGGCAACATCACCAAACAGAAGAATGAGAACTTCCTGCAGAGCACCTGCCTGCCCTCCCCACAGGTGAGGAGGAGTGTGCACAGGGCAGGCACACCAAGGGTGAGCTGCTTTCTAAGGGACCCAGCAGGCTCTGAATTCAAGGTTCTGCCTTTGGTCCTGCAGCAGGACTATCCCTGGAGACTAAACAAGGAGGTGTTACATTCTTTGCTGTGCATTAGGAATTAACATTTCATGTAACTGTAGCAGAAGTAGCTACAGACACAGTGCTACAGACACCGATCTTGGCAAAAGGTGAGCTCCACATTACTCTGGCAGATGAGTGAGGAGCTTTTGCAAATATTTTATTCTTACAGAGCCCTGTGTTACTTGCATATACCCTCTCACCTTCCCAGAGCAATGATGAAACAAGAGCTTAAAACTATGTAAATTTGTTGGAAACATTTATTTTTCATGACACTCAATATATTTCACTGTTAATATAAGGTGACATTCTTAATGAATTCATCTGAATTCCATTTAACTATAGAAACAGATGGAGGAGGACACAACCATATATACACTAGTGACAGAAAACAACAGAACTTTGACAGTTCTGCATTTCTCAGTATCACTGATCCCACCAAAGATATGTATTTAGTAAGAACTCAATAACTGGGTCTGAATTCGTTTTGGTCATCCAATTTGCCTAAACACAAGGTTAACTGCCCAAATACAAAACTTTATTTTTATTGAGTTACCAGACCACCACAGGGAATTGCAAGGAACTGTTTTCCAAACCAAAAGGTTTGGAAACCTCCCTGTAAGGAGGACAGCACACAAACACAAGGCATGGGATGTATTCCTTGGGTTCACGAAACAGGTGACAGTGCTACCAGGCAACACTGGGCCTCTTTTGCAGGGCTGGGGCAGAAACACACAAACGTAAGACAAACACAGTGCCCTAGTGGGTATTTGTCAAGCACTTGATTAGAGGATTCTCCCATGGCAATGCATGAAATACTCCACCAGAAACATGAACAAAGGTAGAATAATAATACACTGGGGTCTGCCATATTACTAAGACAGGGGCAAGACAGCTCAGTCTTGGGCTAGTATTTTTTCCCTAGCAATGGTTTATAAATTTGTCCCACCACCATCACATTGCTGGCATTAAATGAAATCCTTCCAAAAAGGAGAACGAGGAAAGCAGATGATTGAATAGATGGGTTGTGAAGTCAATCCAAGTACATTAAATAGCAACATGTCATTTTTGGATAACCAAGAAAACAAGGCAGCAAAATTGTGCAGGATCTACAGAACAGGTAGTCTGTTTAAACTCTCAACAAGCAACAAAACTCCTCAAGGAAAGGGCTGGTTAAGGATTTCCCCTTGCATTAGGGACACGTGGAAAGTCTTCTAGGAGCTTCATTTTCATATACGTTTTGCATCTACGCATCACTTACGAAAGAACAAGATGAAAAGTAACCTGTGGAGTCATCCACAAGGCTGAGAAGGTTTTATTGCTGCAAAGAACACCCTTGTGCTGCAGCACTCTTTCTCAAGGTGCTTCCTCCAGCCTGCACTAGACAGCTCTATCTAATAAGAAAACATGTTCTCATAGCAGCCCAGAGAAGGAGGTCGCCTCCACATCCGCCAGCCAAAGGAAAATGCAATCTGACATGCAGTAGGAAGCCAATTAAAGTCAAAAAAGTAAGAGCTAACGAATGAGTAAATTGGCTCAGACTAAGCACTCGAGCCTCTGCATCAGAAAGACTTAGAACACACAGTCCAGCTCCTCAACCAAGGCAGTCACAGGAGACGCAGCGACAACTTTGCTGACGCCTTTCATCTCAAAAGAGCTTTCCGAACAAAAGCTTGTTTCATTTGCCAACTAAACATTACCACGTCTGGGAAGGAAATACCCAGCAGCCCTTTCAAATTCACAACAGTTTATGACAGGAAAAAAAATACTGCAGCAAACTTTGCAAATGGTGGTAATGATCCTCCCTCCCTGAACTCCTCCATTTATTTCCAATTGAAGCAACACTTCCTGCAGCTCTGTGGGAGTGGGCTGAGCAGGGGCAACCCTTCTTGTGCCACACCAGAATGTGAGCAATGGATTCCCTACCATTAAAGCTATTTCTAGGAAAATCCCAAACCTCTCACTTCTGTACTGAACTGCTTAACTACAGCATTTGTGATGCATGAAGACATTTTCCAGACTGAAGAAAAAAAATTTGCCTATTATTTTTTTAACCCACCAGAGTCACATCCACTCAAATACTCTTCTTTCTCTTTCAAAAAAGAATTTATCAGGCTCCTGATGGGAAGCATTCAGCAACTTTCCCTAGCAAGCAGGCAGGTGAAGGGACAGGCAGCATGTCACACATTCCCAGGCTCTCCTCTTGGGAAGGCGAGCCAAAGCATATCAGCACAGGAGATTATAATCCTTATCTCCAATCTGCCCCTTTTCCCCTTGCCTCTCCTCCCAGCTTCAAGTATAATCAGGCAGCTACACATCAAGAATGTCATCAGTGACTATCCGGGAGAGAAGGAACAAGTTATACCAAACACGCCTACAATGTTTAAAAACCTTTCAATACTGTTACAGCAATTATTTTTTTAATAGATAAATAACATGATTTTCTTAGAAGAGGCACATTTAAACAAACACTTTACTTTGGTATTTCCTCTGCTTTTTAAATGCAGTCAATTAAATTTTCTACGCTACACTGTGTAGTCTGAGAGGAAAAGTCAGATTAAGCAGAAAAGGGAAGTTCTTGAAGTATCAGAAAGGCAGCTAACTATCAAAATTTCCATATTAGTTTCAAAAAGAGAATAAAAAAACCAAAACTAAGTAAGATCCCTTACCATTCCTGCTTAACACATGACATCATCATACCCTTCTTTGCAGTGCAGACAAACACACAGCAGGGATTGGGATGAATGCTAAATTAAGTGGTAGGCTATTCCTTTTCTTTCCAAATTACAAAATTCAGATTGCCTTAATCAGCAGAAGCAGCCCAGACTTTACAACCAGCCAGCCTGCACAGGGAAGAAACAAGGGGCTCCTTTAAAAGAGACCAAATTTGACTCTTTATGTCAAAGCTGTAATCACCGCAGTAGCCTGGGATCATCTGAGGCACACAGGGCTCCCTCCGTACCTAGCAAGAAAACAGTCGTGTTACACCTCCCTGACTGCAATACTCCCTCACCTAAAGAAAGTCTGATAGACTTTTATGGCTTGAAAGATCTGCAGCCTATCATCTGAAGATATCAGAGAAGAGCAAATGAAAGAGTCCGTGAGAGAGACATTTACATTGTTCTTTCCCAGGCGGCTAGGATTCTTTTTTTAGATAACGTAGAGCTCTTATCAAAAGGAATTAGCCTGGGTGTAATTGCTTAAAACCCATTATCTCTATCAGGATGAAGAAACGCATACTGCATCTTAAGTGGAGCCTCAGAAAAGCTATCAAACTGCAAGGCTGCTGGATTGTTCTTATCTCCATACCATCTGAGATCTCAGAAAAGCCACATCTCCAGCATAGGGTGAAAAAGCAAGTACCTTCCCAGCTGAACTCCATCTATACCATGTGGATTAACACTCACGTGAAAGCATGTGAGTGTTAATTTTGCAGCACAGGAACAACCTGCTTTCTTCACCACTCATCCCCTCACCCACAGCCACAAAGCCACGGGATTACACAAGCACCTGAACAAACCATGAGGCTTTCACTAGGGCACAGTTCTTGGTTATCACAGAACCACAGAATGATTTGGGTTAGAATGGACTTTAAAAGATCATCTAGTTACAACACCCTGCCATGGGCAGGGACATCTTGCACTAGACCAAGGTGCTAGAAGTTTCAGCCAACCTGACCTTGAACACTTCAAATAATGGGGCATCCACGACTCTTCTGGGCAACCTGCTTCAGTGTCCTTCCACCCTCATCATAAAGAATTTCTTCTTAATACCCAATCAAAACCTGCCTTCTTTCAGTTTAAAGCCATTATCCCTTGTCCTATCACTACATGCCTTGGTCAAATGTCTCTCTCCATCTTTCTTACAAGCCCCCTTTAAGGACAGAAAGGCCACAATATGATCTCCCTGGAGTCTTATCCAGACTTAACACCTCCAGTTCTCTCAGCCTTTCTGTACAGGAAAGGAGTTTCAGCCCTGACAGCAGCCAGAAGATCTTATTGTCTAGAAAGACGGGGACAGTAAGAGAACAGTACTTCACCATATGAAGCACACTGCAGATAGTCAGCAGTTCATCTGATCACTGCCCAAAAAGATTCAGTTTGGAAAAACGCCCCTGAACCATCTCACAAGAATGAAAGCCACCTTCTGTGTCTCTGCTAAGGCAGCTGCAACAGGCAGCACTGCCTCTCCTGCCATCTCTGGGGTTTTTGGGAATGAAGCACTGGTCACCTGTACAGCTCCTCTCTTCTGAAGACAAGCTGACTGGCACCTCTCACTCTGGCACATCACCCATTTCAATCCTGTGCCAAAACAAGCTACAGGAATTTGCTGCAAGTGCTTCTGTGGATTATTCATGGTACAGTTCAAGGGGAAGAGATCAGTAAACTGCAGTGGAAGCTGTAAGGCAGGAACCAGGCTGCATGTGCAGGTAGCGTTTAAAACACTCTCAGTGGCTGCTGACAGCACAGATCCCTCTGTGCACCACTGATTCCTGGCCATGGGGAGAGGTTTGCTACTGGAAGGTAGACCAAGGCATATGGCAGGCACGAGGGGAAGGAAAAGCCATAAAAACCTTTCCCAACTGTGCAAAACAGGATGCTACTTTGTGAAACAGCAGCTCTTGGCAGGCAGAGAACCGTGGCACCACTGGTCCAAACCAAAACAAAAAAAAACCAAACCAAAAAAACCCACACCTAGTGGGCAAAGATAATACTAAAGATCATGTTTTAGATTCCCTGGATGTCAGACAATTCCATCACATATAATCTCTATCCCCTTTCCCTATCACTGACTGACAGTGAAAGATAAAAGGCTGTATCTAAGAACTACTTTTGACAAGTCTCTAAAATGCATCTGGGAGCAAAAAGGAATGGAGATGGGAAAAAAAAAAACCACAAAATGCAGGAATTAACATGCCACTTCTTCCTGGGTCTCACCTGACAAACCTGCCCCTGCTGATGGCCTTCATTTACTGTCCTCCAAATTGTCTCAGAGATCTCCATTTTTATCCTGCTCTGACAGAGCAGCCCATTTAGGTTACCTGGTGACATCTGACCCAAAAAGTCCAGGGATTCTGGAAGCGGTATTTAGACTGCCACACAAGACAGGTTATTTTCTGTTTTTCTTCCTCAGAAGCAATTTGTGTTGCAGAGAAGAAGTTCAATATGTTACATTCTAAAGAAAACAGTTGACAAAACAGTAAAGCCCACAAGACAAGCTTAAGAGCATAGTTGGAAACCAGGCTGCAAATATTTCCAGAAATGCTGTATCTACAGTATCTTCACATTTCCTTTAGTGGGGAGGAAGGACACTGGTTAACAAATACCTACTACTAATGCCAACTTGAGCAAGAGCAATACTTTTGAAAAGTCCCCAAACTGGAATGTACAGAATTAACATCAGTGCAGTTCTGCAACATCATTAACTTGCACTTATCTCTTATCTTAAATCTTTCCCAAAGCAGTTGGAACTGAGCAGAGCAGTCCAAATCCATTTGTTCTATACTGCAATTTCCTCTGGGCAGAGACAAACCATTTTCTTTGCTCTGTGTGGAATGCAGCACACCACTAGGATAAAACTGAACTTTTGGGGGATTTAACTGGAGTAAACAATCAATAATAATAAAATATAATTTCTAAATCTGCATCTACATTAACTAAAAAATCATACATAGAGTGAAAATCCAAGACAAAAAAAAATCTAAACCCTAGAAAGATCACATTAAAACTCTATAAGCTACTACTTTTTTAACCAGCATGTCTTTAAACATGACATAGCACATGGCAGAGCTGATAAGGCTGGAAAGCTAAAAAAAAGCATTTGTCAAGAGTTTTTTAAAACATGCACAAATAGCAATATCCATGTGTTTCACGGCTCTGTATTTTGTACAATATATATATAAAAAAGGAAATCCTGAAACACTCTCTCCTCTCCTCAAAATAATTTCCATTATCATCACCCTTTTCTCCTTCCAAAGCAGAAAGCATTGAATTTTATTAGTGTGAAATAATCATTTGTTTTCCAGGTTATCTTTAATGCTAGGTAATATACACAATAAAAAAACCTTTAAAAATGCTAACAAACATAAGAAGTGCTGAAACCAATATAAAGTATTTTACTTTTCATTAACAACTATACTAAAACCAAAAAGCAAAGCAAGAAAAAGCACAAACAGCTGTCTGGAGGTTTTTTAGGGGGTGTTTCTTGGGTGATTGCTTTGCCTTTCATTTAGATGTGAGCTTTTCATTTGGTGTTTGGGGTGAAGGGGGACAGGCTGCAGGAGGTTTTTGTTGTTGGTTTTTATGTTCTTTACCTGCTTAAATTTGGTGGCATTTGTCCACTGCAATTTAACCCAACACCCCACTCATACCAGACAAGGTCCTGTCTAAAGCCAAGTTAAATCTAAAGGGGATTTGGGAATGAAATTTAAAAAGCCAAACACTTTAATAATCCATATATTACTAAACTTAACCTCCACCTGCCCAAGAATTATTCTGGGGTTCACTTCAAATCTCCACACACAGGCACTCATTTCCTAACCAGCACTTCACTGGATGAGCAAAGCCATCCTGGAGGCTTCAGCAAAAGCAGCAGCAGAGGCCAGTCACAGAAGTCAGCAGCCACAACACCAAATGCCAGAACACACACGTGGGCTCCCAGACTCTCCAGTTGGGATCCTGAAGGGCAGCCTCACTCTGCCTGCATCTGCTGTTGTGAGACTGTGGAACGAGGTGGCTGGGCAGCCAGGCTGCTGGAACTGCTGAACCAGGCAGCATATGGCACTGGCCCACCTTGGCTCCACGCTTGACAACTGATTTGCAGCCACAGGAGCCAGTGGGGGGATGGAGCTCAGTGTTTTAGAGCAATCCTTCTCGCCTGTAATTTAATTTTCTAAAGGTCTCATCTTCACCGTAAATAATCTCCAAGCAAGCAGGCACATTAAAAATGCCAACAGCAGATGCACACAGAATGGGTGTTATGGCATGGACATGAGTGCCTGTGCCTTGTAGGAACATGTAGCTAAGTGCAGCAGCACAGCTACTGCCAGGTCTTTTTGCAGCAGATCTACTTGGATAGATTAACCAACTAGACCAAATTAAAAAAACAGGAACAGTTAGGAACAGATAACAGGCATTCCTGGTTCCAGCCTTAATGCTCACTGTATCACACTGTTTCTTTACATAAAGATGAATGCAAAGATATGCACAGCCAGGCAAAGATGACATAAGCCAACACAGAACAGTTACCTAACTTGTTCTCTAGCAACTGGTGCCCCCAGAGGG
This sequence comes from Prinia subflava, assembly GCF_021018805.1. Taxonomy (NCBI): domain Eukaryota; kingdom Metazoa; phylum Chordata; class Aves; order Passeriformes; family Cisticolidae; genus Prinia; species Prinia subflava. Next base: position 1,180,155 of record NC_086271.1, read on the forward strand.
CTTCACTTGGACCCCTACACAACCACCACATCCACACTGCTGCCTGAAACCTGGGAAACTGGAGGGCAGCGTTTTCCAAGCCCTCCTCTCAAAGCCTACAGATCCAATTAGCACCCAAAAGCCAATTTCAGGTCATGCTGAGCAGCAGTGTTTAGTATGTTAATCTCTGTGGAGCCTGCACGGTATTTTTCTCCTGGACAACAAGGAATTGCACGCATGCGTGCACACGGAGTATGATTTAAGAGACATCAGGGCTCTTCCTCCTTTAAGACAAGATTTACATAACTAATTCTGTAATTGAGAACAGGACTGCAAGGTATTTACAGTACTTGATGCTTCTGAGCTTTTATTATTTGCTGTGGGAGACACAATGAGAGAAGAGACTCTCTTGCCCCAGAAAAGATAGGTAGTCTCATCTGTAGCATTAAAAAAAAAAAGGAGACACATGAAATTACCCATTTCAGGAAGAGATATTTTCCATTACAGAATCATTTCTCTCTTCCAAAGCAGAGGGTCAGCGGTTCAGTGGGAGCAAGAGAAGAAAAGAGGTCTGGATAAGAAAAAAGATGAGAGGTCAGGGACATAAAACAACTTCTAGAAGGCACACAGGGATTCCAGTCAAGGTCTCTGTGCAACCCCCACACAGACTGTTAAACAAAATTACCCCCAGATGGGTCTGCAAAACAGCTGGCTCTGAAAACAGGCATGCCACAGCACTCTTCATTATTTGAAAGGGACAAATACCAACATAAGACAGTTCTGGAAACATAGGAAAAAGCCTCACAAACAGCATTCAAATCAACATGGCTGGTTCCATTAAGACTCCTGAAAATTCAGAATAAAGTTTTAGGTTAGTAGACAGAACTCAAGATGGCCTCCTTATTTACTTCACTAATATTTAAACAGAAAAAAAAATCATCTGCATCACAAAGAAAATTAAGACTAGCACAACTGTCTACTTTGGCACTAGCACAGTCTTAAAAAGAGAAAAGTCTGCAGAGGGCAGCTGGTGCTAAGCCCCCAAAAATCACACTCCATCTCTGGGGGACTGCAGTGTACCAAAGATCCAAGACACCTGAAGCACAGCAGATACACTCCTGGAGTGACACTTCTGGTTCAGAAGAAGTAATTCCATCCCAAGGAATACTAACTGCACACTCAGATTGCTTCCCAGTAAAAAAGCAAACTGCAGAAACTGGGAGAGGAGACTCTCCTGAGGAATTCAGTTCTCGACAACCAAAATGATAATGAAGATGCAGCCTGTGTGTTCTTAAAGGATGCTGAAAGGACTGTTCACATTTGAACTTCAGTGTGGAAACAGAAACTCTTCCCTAAATCACAAATATGAGCTAAGCCACGAACACATGTGTGGCCAGGATTTGAAATCCACCCACACTTCGCAGCATCACTTACGCCAGCTCAACAAATTTAACAGCCAATTTTCCAAAAAAAGCAAGGGTCAAAAATTTCCTGGCATTCAGTGCCTCCAAGAGCTTGAAGGCAAATTAGCTGTGTAATTAGCTGTCTGTGGCCCTGAATCCTACCTCTAGAAAGCTGTTCTCACACGTGAAAGGAAACAGTATTGCATGCAGCTGCTGTTTAATTTCCTGGAAGATTAATTTTACTGGACAGAAGAAGAGACTCTGGGACAGGTGGGCAGGTGGGCAACACGAAAGAGATCCAGAAACCAGCAAAGCACTGAGCAAGCACCTGGTGACACTGCAATCCCAATTACCCAATCCCAGAGAAAAACAAACACTTCTACTTGTGACTTATAAAGTAAGCAAAACCAAAAAAAAAAAACCAAACCAAAACAAAACAAAAAACAAATGGAAGAAAACAGAAGCACTCTGCTCTTGTGTGATCAAAGCTGGCTAGTTCTAGAAATGAAGAGGTTCAATTATCAAAAATGCCTGAACATTAATCTCCTGGGGAACGGAGCCTCCTTTCTAAAGTTCCAGGCTCACAGTCCCAAGCCTTCCATCACCTCTGAAAACCCTACCCTGAATTCAATGCAGGCATTTTGTTACCTCCAGCAGCAGAATGGCAAGGTTCATCAATTCAGCACCTGGCTGAAGACAACCATCAGCCTTTTCATGTTCCCCATCACAAATTTAAAGTCTTTTCTCCCTTTAGATTATATGCCAGCAAGTTATCATTGTTATCTGCTTTGATTAACTTGCAGCATTTGCCGCAGTATCTACTTCTGCCTCTACAATCAATCCTGAACAGCCTCTCTGGTACACACAGGAACAGGTAGCACTGCAGAATGTCACACACATTTAAGCTTACGGGGAGAATTTGATGCCTTTAGACATGAGAAAACCCACATATAATAAAAGACTATCACAGCATAGTACCACTTGGAGTCTTAGCAAAGTTTGGGGTTCAGCCTTTAGCTACCCCCTTTCATTTAAGCATACCCAAATACACATCTTCAAATGCTTCCTGTTATTCCTGCTTTCAAGAAAGCTATCTCTCCTAAGTAGATAACTGCTGCTGTCATTGGCATGCTGTGCATTGGACAGTCAACACCAGAGGTGAGGAAAGAGAAAGGGAAAGGCAACACAAAGTTAGCTAATAGGTGCCAACACCCAGAACATTTCAGAAACAAACTTCAGAGGTAGCCAATTGCAACACCCATGAGACAGCAAATACTTAGAGGAATTAGCCATGGTTAAGCACATTAAAGCCAGGTTGGATGGAGCTCTGAGCAACCTCGTCCAATGGAAAGTGTTCCTCTCCATGGCAGGAGCATTGGAACTGTATTAGAAGGAACTGTAAAGTCCCTTCCAACCCAAACCATCCTATGATTTTATGAGGATACCACCTCTAACTTAGGAAGCTTCCAAGCTACATATGATCATGAAATGATACACTAGGATAGTAATGTGTTCACTTTTCCCTAGGTTTCCACTTGTGGCCACTGTCAGAGGCAAGACCTGAGGCTAAATACATCTTTGGTGTCAGCCTTCCCCTCTCTTCCACAGCCTCAGGAAGTAGGAGCTTGGAGGCATTACCCTTTTACCACTGCTGCTCTGCAGTGGAGCCCAGGCTGGTGACTAGGCTGGGCCCAGAGTGAGAACAGAGACAAAAAAAGGAATGAAAGAACATGGAATTTTCAAGTAACTCCAAAATCAGAAGCGGGGGAATCCTTTTGAGCATGAAGCAAGAGTGAAAGGCGGGTAGAGAACCAACATGACATTAAAATAGCAGGAGGAGGAGAATATGATTTTTGAAAGACACCCAGAGGGAAAATGCTTAATTGTTTCTTTTCTGCTCCAGTCTCCATGCAGAACTATTCTAGGTTACACTATTTAACAAGACAACCTACGCACAAAATAAGTAGCTGTTAATATTTGGGTGAAACTTGGGATATGCTGAAATTACTCGGTAACTAACACTTATAATCAGCTTACATTGAAACAGACAGCAGATTGCATGCACCCCAGGCATCCTCACATTTGCTGCACTGGAAAGAACAGTTATGTCCCACAGTACATTGTTCAGCAGAACAAAAGACTCTGCACATCCCAATGGACGGCACACCAGCCATTTTGTGGATCCTGCACTGGTGCACATTTGTAGCACAACAACTACAGACAACACCTCAAGTACACGTTGAAAAAGCAACAGTGCAGTGCTGACTAAGCCTCAGAAGTTTCCACCAACCCCTGTGTTGATGCTAACAAAATTTTAATATCACTTGAAATTATGGCTAGTGCAAACACAGTAGCTGTCTAACACCATGAGAACAGAAGCGAAAATACACCATCAATTTACAAAGTCAAGGGTGCTAAAATTCACCTGGAGAGCTGTAGATGGATTTGGCCACAAACAGTGGAATTAGCAGACCATGCTTTTAAAGCATGAGGGAAAGAGCCTTAACAGAAGCTTTCAAGTACCCTTGAGATTTCTAGTGAACATCTTCCTGAATTGTCCCCTTCACTTGAGGGCAAACAGCCCTCGGGTAAGACATATGCTTCTACCACACCAACCTAAAATGGAGAGGTATTCATTTGGCACCTAAGTTCTTAACTAAGGCTGTAAAAATAAATAAACTGAAAGCCTGATCTCACAAGCATTAACAAAAAAAAACCCCAAAAAACCCAAACCAACCAACAAAAAAACCCAAATAAAAAGATAAGCAAGTAAGAGACTGAATTCTGTGCAGCACCTGGAAGTTCTCCTGGCTCATACTTCATGATAACATCTGAAAAGATAGCATTGTTTAAAAAGTCAGTGCTATATCTAAGCCCCCTTGGGCAAAAGAAAAGGAGTTATGCCTTCATTAATGATTAGAAAGAAGCACAGTATACATGTACTTAGATTTCTCAATGGACGGTTTAAAAATAAAGTACTCTCCTCCCAGGCCTGCATCTCACCATGTCCAATGTCAACAACACATAACAACAAGACTGACAAGCCTTTCATAAATAAATACAACAAAACTGTTTATTTCCCTTTTAATTTCTTCACTGTTTACAAATTCACACTTTAAAGTTTCCAAGTACTACTTATACACCCTGCTCAATTTTTATTTTACTACACCACATAACCAACTGCGTTTCTGTCTTGCTGGAATGGCAGTCATAAGTCATGTTAACAGCATCACTATCCTATAGAAAATTTGCTTATTATTAGAGAGCAATCAGTATCACTACTGTTACAAGAAAATAACAAAATGCCTAAAAGGCACTCCTGCTGCTAGTGAACATCTAAATAGGAGGTACACACAGAATTTACAGGGCTCTAGTTTACTATAAACTTTGCTCTCCCCATCTAATTTTCAGAAAAAAGATCAGGGTCCTAGAGATTAATAATCTGAAGAGCTTTTCCCAGGACCTTAAACCTGTTCAAATCCACAACACCAAATTATGACATTTCAAAGAATTCAAGCAGAAGAGCACCTGTCTTAATGGAAAGCAAGAGCAGCCTACAAATGCCTCCACTGTTTGTAGTTTTATAGTCTAAGCCTACATGGAGTCAAAATGCAGGGCACAAAGAACACAGCTAGATCAAGTTTTGCCTTTCCCCAGACAAAACACAGATTATTTCAACATCTTTATTCCTTTCACAAGGAATAAGCAAGCCTTGGACAAGGGATTGCCTGGAAGTCTTTAAGTACAGAAGTTCAGTCTGTCCCTAGATGGAAAAGCAGCACTCTTTGCCTTTATTGTAAAACGATATCCTCTTTACCAAAGAGAATTGTGTTTAAGAAGAAAAAAAAATCAGTTTAATATTTGAGTAATTATCTTCCCTGGGCAGTTTAAGGTATTCATATTTCTGCCTACCCTGTTCACACTACTTCACTTTCATCTCTTAGCAGTTCAATGCAAGAAATTCGCTACCTGTCCATCACCTACAATTGCTCAGTATAATCAGTGAGTTCTCCCAGAATTCTCTGAGATCCTATTGAAAAAAAATCTCTCCACTGATTGAAAAGAACCATCTTCATTAATCCACCTGGCAGATGTATTCTTCCCTTCTAATCATTATGTGAGTTTACAAATCTAACAAAGATGTACTCACATCACATTATTCAGATTACAGATTCTCTGGGAAAAGAAAGCTCTTGGGCATGGTGCTGTAAATCATCAAAAGCACTTCTTACTCCGAGCTGATACCCGCTTTGAGACAAGGTACATATACAGCTGACTGCTAGGCAAGAGTCACAGGCATGGTCAGTCAACTGGTCATCACTGAAACAAGCATCTGTTCAGCAGCAGAACTCAGAAATCAGAACCCTATTTTCTGCAGGAAGGATACAGATTTATACAGGGCAGCTCAAACTTTGAGTGAAAGCCACCCAGAGTATTGTTAGCCAAGGCTGTAAGTTATCTGCTGAGAGCCCGAAACAACAGCAGAGGCAAAAGCTGCATCCTTGAATGTCAACACTAGCAGCCAATAACAAATTTAACATCACTACTGTGGACTGTTTCAGGATTTATGTATTTCTATGGAAATGCACAAGAGTTGAATGTTCAGCTGCAGTTATCACAATCAAAGTCCATGAGGCAGTACTGGAATTACAAGAAACAGCCTAAAGGAAAAGCTTAAAATGAGGCTCCCCAATCTGTCAGTAAAAGAGAAGAGAACAGACTTTAAAAATCTACCTTCACAAGCTCCTGCTAAGCCTGGATATCAGTCAGTTAAATGTTTGTCCCTATTTCATCCTTAAACGCCAGAAATACCAATGGACAAGGAAAGAAAACATTCACAGAATCTCAGAGTATCCCAAGTTGGAAGGGACACGTGAGGATCACCAAGTCCAGCTCTTGGCCCTACAGAGGACACCCCAGGAGTCACACCATGTGCCTGAGTGGATTATCCAAACACTTCTTGAACTCTGTGAGTCTTGGTGCTGTGACCACTGCCCTGTGGACCCTGCTCAGTGCCCAACCACCCTCTAGGTGAAGAAGCTTTTACCTGATACCGATCCTAAACCTCCCCTGACACCTTCAGGCCAATCCCTTGCATCCTGTCCCTGCTCACCACAAGGAGATCAGTCCCTGTCCCTCCTCATCCCCTCATGAGGAAGCTGGAACTGCAGTGAGATCTCCTCTCAGTCTCCTCCAGGTTGAACAGAACAAGTGACCTCAGCTGCCCTTGTACAGCTTCCCCACCAGTCCCTTCACCATCTTCATAGCCCTAATTCCAATTAGTTTCTATCTCAACATAAAAAATTTCTGCAACAATCAGAGGTAGATGATGCTAAGGAAGAGGAATCCAGAAATGGACAGCAGAATTTCTGTATGACCCCCCCCCATAAATTCAAAGAATGTTCTGCCAACTATTTCATTTTTAGAGCTCATTCAGTTTTAAACTCCAGTTTTATTATTACTAGGGACTTGTGACAGGAGCTTCCATGCAATGCATAATTCAGCATTCATGTGGCAAAAATCATCAAAATTACAAGAAGTCACAGAATAACTGTGTAAGAGAGTAGCAGTATTTATGTAACCACAGTAATATAAGGCAATATTCTTTAGAAATCTTTCATTAGACCAGCTGTTACAGTAAGAAGAGATGGCATTCAAGTCCTTTTTCTGAAACAGATACAATAAGGAACTTCTGTAAAGTTTCACAAGCACCAAGATCCTGGTGAAAAAATTCCTCTACTCTTATACCTTTGCTATCATTCTGCCTCAGTGAGCTCAAACACAGCTCAGCTCACGTCCCACAGCCTCTCACAGATCTGCCCATCACAAGTGTACACTCCAGTGCTTCTACTCACTGTGACTTTCCTGCAGAACAAAACACCCAAGATGACCTGACAAAATCCTTGCTGGCACTCACACTTCTGATGCTGCAAAGAAGACTATTTAGGTAGAAGTAGATTCAAATGGAAGAAAAAAAAAAGGCAGGCAAAAGATGACTTCATGCACAGAAACAGATGTTCTGAACGAGGGCAAGAGAGAGATTCTGTTCTCCTAAAGATGCCAACAATATATACCACCAGCAGAATTCTGTCCAAGTGCTATTCAGGTTTCCCAGCAGGTACTCACTGCCCTTCACCCACTTCAATACAAAGCACACATGCCATCTTTTCCCAGAAAAAGCAGAACCTCCTCAGTTCAGGTAGGCTAGTTAGGAGACAGTCTCAGGCTCCTGTGGCAGAGGCTGCCGAAGCAGACCCACAGGTCCCCTGAAACTCCCACCAACCCTCCAAGCTACGCTCAGCGCATGAGCCAGGCACCTCTAAGAAGTGCCACAGCAGAACGAGAACACAGGCAAGCCATGCTTGCTCCCCTTTGCACATCTTTAGAGAGTGTCCAAACCCAGCCTGACTTACCCAGACACATCATTGCCTCTGAAGAAGTACTGAAGATCTGTCTGAAACATGGTGAATGTACCAGGAGCAAATTTTATATGAAATTACAAAAGAAGGGTACATGCAACTGCCTGTGTGGAACTTAGAGATCTCAAAGACACAGAATCACATCATTTCCTGTCATCATCTGGTGACATACATCCAGGATAATACAGAGGTCTTAAAGGCAGGGCATTAATTACCACAAGTTAAAAATCTCCCTGGCTACATGCATTGGAAACAATTGTCACTTCATGAGCCTTTCAAGTTTCTAATGCATATGAAAACAGCAACTGCTAGGGAGGTGCAGAAGGAAGTGGTGTTAACTGGTGCCAACAAGCATTCAAATAACTTCGAAGGTCGAAGTTCTTCACTCACCCATGCAAACAGAGCAGTCAAAACCAGGGCAGGCAGGGCTGTCCCTCCTTGTGCATGTGTCAGCCACAGCCAACACACATCTGGCTGTTTCGTATCAGAAACTGGGTTCCAAGCTCACTCAGGAGCCAACCTGAGCTGCAGAGTTTAAATTCCAGAAACATCTGTGTACTCATGACAGCCTCCTGACCAAAGCCCTGCTTTGGACTGCAACCAAGATCCCACAGCAACAGGGCCACCCTGACACTCCAGGATTAGTGCCGAGACCAGACTGCCACTCAAGAGAGAGCAGAACTCATGCTGGACTGGGGCCAAACCCACACATGCAAACCCTGTTCTCACCCCAGTGCACCAGTACCAGAAGTGCAATCAAAAAAAGAAAACACAGAAGAAAGGCAGCACATTACTTTGATGACAAATGTATATTTCCTCAAAGTCCAGGTAAAGGGATCCATTTCTTATTCTGGGGTAGGAATTGTTAAAGCAAGGAAAGGACCCATCTTAGAGCATACAGGATTCAGTACAGAAGTGTTCTATGCACTGCTCTGCATCCACTTGTAGGTTCCTAACCCTGCCCAGATGCACAAACAGGTTTAAGGGTCTCTCTACAGTATCAGACAGGGAGAAAAATCCCTCTATAGACATACCAACTAAAAGCTAATGGCTGACATCAAGAGGAGGGTCAGTGAAAATTCCTTCAAATTACCTTTAACAGAACTTTCTAAGTGGCTTTGGCCTATCTCTGTTGATCCTTAGAGGTTTATAAGGCAAAGTCTGGAACAGGCACATGCCCTGCGGCCTCTGGTCCCAAGCAAGAACAAGGGTACCATGTGAAGACTCATTTGTTCTTTGGCTATTTTGGAAAGACATCCCCACCCAGTAACTCTATTCAGAGTACTGCAACCTCCCCCTCAACCCTCCCTTTCAGACTTAAAGGCAGACACCAGCAACAACTCAGATGCCACAGCATACCCTGCAGCCACATGCATCACACTTCAGTCCTTGTTTTAAACTCTGCAGGAGTCTACAATTAGATATTCCATTTACCAGCCAGTGGTGAACAGAAGACGTTGCTTAGAAAACCAGGGTATTTCAAGATTCAGCTGCAGAGTTTTGAGAAACCTGTGGTTCTTCACCAAGGCTGTTTAGTGGTGATAACTGCCCCAGCACCACCATCTCATGCAGACATACCTTTAACTAATTCTTCCATTTTAAAAAGCTATTCATTCCCCCACTTCCCTTTCTCTGTGCAAAGCATGCCCTGCTCCAGTTCTCTCTTCTCCCACTTCTGATTTCAAGCAATAGGCATACTTCTGTGCCCACTGACCCCTGGTTATGGGGTATATTAATATATGCTATTTCTCAATTTTTTTTTTAACAGATAAACCCGCAGACCTAGGGATGTCAGCAGCTTTGCAACTATTGACAGGTGCCTATCAATAGAGCTGTCAGCAGACAGGGCTCAGTCAATAGCTTCAGTGACCATTCAACCCAGCTTCGTGATAAGACAGGGAAGACCCAGCCTTGTGTTACCTCCCACCTCCAATCACCGAATGATTCTTGTCCCCAACAAGCTGTCATGCTATTTTCTACTGATGAGGGCACCTCCAAGTGCTTGAGCTCTGTTTGCCCAGAGGTACAGCATGCCTTGTCCAGAACCAAGCCCTGACATCAAACAGAAACAAGGCTGATGCGATACATTCCTTACCCTGCATTAATTTAAACCTCCATATGAACTGGATGGGAACAAGAATACATAAAGGCACTTTACACAGACACACACCATCCACTGACATCACCTCCCCAACAACACACAGGATGTTGCTGGGCTTCTAAAGAATCTAACATCTCTTTTGGGGGAAGGTGGATGTTATCTAAATACTACGGGCGGTGCTGTGAAAGCACAAAATAGTCTGTGGCAAAGGCAAGAGGCAAAGGAAGATACATCAGCTCTCCCACCCTCTAGGAAGAGGATTAGAGTGCAGACAGAAAGACCAACACCTCGCTGCTTATTCTAACAGTTTCCATTAACAAATAATTGCCTATTTTCACCTCAGTATTACTGGCTGCATTCAAGCACAAATCCATGTACTGATTAGACATGCATTTCTGAGGGGGAAAAATGGGTATTGGAACTTAAATTACCATTCGCAAATCAAGCAAATTCTGGTGGTTTTTTTGCTCAAAATGAGTATGTTTGGTACCCTGAAAACCTAGGAAGCATCCTCCATCAGTTCAGCATCTGTTTCATATTTAGCAGCTATTCTTTGCAAATGCAGGGGTCACACTGCTTTTAAAGCAGCCTCAGCCAATTCTCTTTTGCGGGGCAGATTTAATAGCGAATTCCACTGCCACAGGATTCACTGTGTAGTAATGAAGGGTAGCGTGTCAATAGATGAAACTGCACACATCAATAAGGAGCTGGCAGAGGTCCCCGCGGATGCCTCTCTCGCAACAATCATTTTAATGCGTGTAGGAGAACAATGCGTTACAGCCCGCTCAAAGATTCCCCACAGCCACGCCGCATCAAAGGCCCGCTGAAACGCCACGCTGCATCTCTGCACTTGGAGCCAGCAGTGCAACACGCACGGAAACAAAGTCCTTTACACTGGCAACTGTTCTTTGGGAGACTGGCAAAGCTGAGCAGAGGCAGCTTTTGTCAGAACTGGACTCTCGCTAACCAACGCCACCCGCAGCAATGGTTCCACCAAACTCTTTTTAGAGGCTACTGGTACAAGAAGAGAGCGGCTCAAAAAGAGTGAGAGCACACAAACCGCAGTCATGAAGCAAGCACTGAGCAGCACGGCTAAACCACGTCTTTAAGAAAGGCAGAAAGGCAAGTCCAGACTAATCAAGCCTGTTCAACAGAAAGAGTGGAATAAGAGCAGCCACGGCAGCAGGAGTTGTTTTACAGCCAGTGTAAAGTAAAGAATGGTGATGGATATCTGGGAAAAAAGCCTGAGAGGAGAACTGGAGCCAGAGAACAAAAGTTAAAAGCAACACAAAGTTTACATTGATTTTTTTTTCCAAGCTACATATAAGAAAGATGATATATATATCTGCACTTTGTGTGCTACAAGCAGCAGACTCTCAGAGCAGCTCTGATCAGTGATCCACACAGACCAGTACATCACTCCAGTATTGGCCAATTTGGCAAAAAGGAGAGAAAAAAAGAGCAGAAGAGAGAGAAAAAAGGCCTCCACACACATTTACAGAAGTCTGAAATAGGAATAAAAAGGAGGGCTCCATTTCTCCACCCCCAACTGCAGTTGTAATCCTTTGACACCTTACAAGCAATGACAGAATGTTTTCTCTAGGGACCTGAGACTAATTCCCTATTAAGCTTTTACAAACTGATGCTTTTCCAAGTCTTATAATGTGGCCAAATTTGGATATTTTCCTGAGAACAGCAAAAGCCACATTCTTGATGCAGAGTTAACACTGCAGCCAAATTTTCAGTTCTTGTTCTAAACCATGGTTGTGCTAGAACTTCTAAACTTGGCAGCTAAGATTATTATTGGTTCTAGAGTGACAAGGAAGAAATAGCTAGAACCTGCAAGAATCAAAAAGGAAAAAAATAATTCACCCTGCCACCTTCCCTAGTGTAACTATTGGAAATACTGTAGCTTTTTAAGGAAAGAGGAGCAAGAACAGCAGTGTTTCCTGGGGGGAAAAAAAAAGTCAACCCTTGGTAGACATCCAGCCCAGAAAATTTCAACATGAATGCCTGAAGTCCTGCAGAATAATAAACAATTTAAGAGATGGCACTCATAACAAACAGTAACAAGCAGATATACTACAGGCATTGCTGCCAGCCCTGCTTATTGGCAGCAGTGACAGATTGCCTGGGAGCTCCAGTCTTTAATTAGTTCTCATTCCTGAAGTTCACAAGTCAATTAATTCTAAAAACCACCCTCAGATTCTTTTCTAAAGGAAATCCTGTCCAGGATTCTCTGCCTTTCTTACCTCTTCTTCCCACAGCTCAGCTAACAGTTCAGATCCTTTAGAGCATCCATGCAAATTCCATCTGGCTCAGGAGATTATCACTAGTCAAATACTTCGGCTTGCTTCAGCAATTCCTCATATTTCTGCAGCAGTATTTTGCCACTGCTGCACACAGCAGATACTGCTCCCCAGGCTGCTTCTCCAGCCCCTCTTTCCCCACAACTTGCTTCCTCCAGGAGGAAGGCGAGTGAAATGGAACACCAACTGCAACACTCCAGGTTCAAGCAGTCCCCATGGCAATTACGTCGACTCAAATCTACAAGCATTACACCACATTGCTTTATAACTTTTCCAAGACTCAACAAAGGCATTGAGCAACACTGGTTCTTCTACCTTCTACCTAACTCACTTTAAAGTCGGTCAGAATGCCATAGTCAAAGTTGTTTACAGTTTCCACTGGAAACCCAGCTTTGAAACCATTTCCAACTCTCGAAAAAATGAAAGAAAATCCTTGTTTTTCTGTCCCAGACTTCATTAAGAAATCAGTTATGCTTTACAATTATGAAATCTTACGTGTATATGAATAAGCCAGCTTCTGATATGAAACTCAAAAAACCTAAGAAACTTTAAGTTCCTTAATTTCTGTCTTGCTTCTTATCCTATTTTACATATGCTGATCATCTGGAAAGACATTATTCAAGACTCTTGGCACCTTAGCAGCTATTTGTCAGTTTATCCAAAAGCAGTTTGGTCTGAAACTGATTTTATACCTCTGCCCCTTGCAAAACACAAGGTGTATTAGAAGTTTCTCATTATTTTTAAAGCCTCTTCTCCGTAGATATTTGAGTCTTGAAAGATAACTGAAATTTGAGGTTTTCTGGAAAATCAGCTGACAAAAAAAAAATAAAGGAAAAATTGCAAACCTGATACAAGCTCATTTCTTGTTTAGAACAGAAAAATTCTAATAACTTCAAACCTGCTTATATCACATTCTCTTCCTGCCTTGTTTGATCCAGTTTTGAGGTACCTTGTGCAGGTTAGGAACTGCAGTCATGCAGGAAACAGCTTATTATTCTTGGACAGAAATGGAAACATCGGTATGCCTAGACAATTTCACCTCACAGGTCTCTATAAAACAGGCTTTATCACTTACTACCACAGATCTGAGAAAGCAGAACAAATATAAGAGGCCTGGTAACATCTCCAATAAAAGTTAAAAGAAAGTATTAAACAGATATTTTTATTTGCATTACAATATAGACACTGACTTTATACTCCATCTAATATCTTTCTTTTGAAAGTACTAGAGACTTTTATAGACACTGACATAACCCCTACTTTGACCTAGCTCATGTTTGTAATGTTTTCCTCAAGTTCTTTTCAACTTAACTTTCAATCGATTTCTATACATAGTCTGAAAGAATTCATATTTTCAGACAATGTGTTTCCTTTCCCTTCCTTCTAAAACACACAACTTCACACACCATAAAATATATCACTGAAAGGCATCTAAAACCAATTGAAATGCTCACTTCCTAAAAATACCTTATTCAGATATGTACCCATTTCCCTTCTTAAAAAAATACACATTTCTGTTCTGCAGGTTAGTGTTTGACAAGGATTATGGAGATTGGGAAAAAAAACCCCAACCCACAACAACAAGAAACAACCACACAGAAACAAATCAACCCATGAATACATTAGACGTGGAAGCTGAAATCTCAAATGTCTCTGAATGTTTGTTTATATAACTAGATGGATGGATATATGTTATTTCTTAAGCACATTCCCCTCAAATCAAGCATGTGGCTGCATTTTTAAATGACCCCTACTGCTTACTTCAAATCTTGTTCAGGCAGGTTTATACCTCAGTTCAGGGATTAGAGCCAAATACAACAGAGGCTACCTAAAGAGAGCAAGCTGTTGCTACGTTGAAATGCAGCCATCAAGAAACCTAGGGAACAAGGTCGAAGAATTTCAGAAAAAGCACATAGACTGCCTAAAAAGCAGCCCCAGACAAGCACCTAAAAAGATGCAAGAGAGCCAGAGAAGGTGACTAAGCTATCATCTGCCAACCCTAAAGAACACAGGTTGTAAAAGAACAAACACCACACTGCTCACCCTTCGATTCCCACGTGTTCCCACAGCCTACACACCAAGAAAATACATGAGCATGACAAAGCCACAGGGAAAGAGCCTCCTCCTCAGCAACACCACCTGCCCTTCAGTGCCTCACCAACCCGGTTCCAACACTCACTACATGCTTCTAGTGCTTTGCAGTCTGCATTTCCCCTTTGGAAGGCTTTTCAGCCACCTCCTACGTCACACGAGACAGGCAGGTGTAGCTGTAAGCCTTCTCTGAGTACCAGTGAGGATGTGAGCCTGCCTCCTTCCAAGAACAGGCAGGCAAAGGCCACCAGGGCCAGCCCTGGGCTCACCTGCAGGTAAGCAGGCACCAGCAAGGGAAGAGGGAGCAGATTCCACTCCAAAATACCTTGAACACTCCGTAGGCAATCATCCTTTCATTGCCTCCCTGCCCTAAACCTTGAGGCTCTCCCATTTTCTAATGCTCCCACTTTAGCTGCAAATGCAGGAAAAGATTAAAGCGCACTTTTCCTTGAAGTGCACGATCACAATAACTTACACTAATTACCAAAAGCCTTCTATTGCAGAGCATGAATTAAACCTTGATTCAAATGACTAATTGTTGCAGCTTCTGAGGAAAAGAAACAAAAATAATTTCAGACACGAGATGCAGGAAACAACTTCATTCATCTAAACACACAGCTCCTGGGGTTCTGGCATGCTGGAACTGACTTTCATCATAGCAGACAGTGAGTGCCACACAGGTCTAAAAGGTGAGTAAGAAAAAGGCCATCTCTGGGAAACCCATTACCAGTGGTTTTCCCCCAGGATCTACTGAGTACATGTTCTCCTCATGCCCTGTAGCATTTAAACAAAAACCTTTTTTTTTTTTTCCCCCCAGATCCATTGAAATTATTACTTTGAACCTCAAGTAAGAACCAGGAAAAAAATCCAGGAGGTGGAATGCTTATTGTTTACTGTCTGAGCCCTGGTAACAATCAGATACTTGTTTTGGTTTTTGGTTGTCTTGTCCTAGGAGAGATGTTTTGGTTTCCAGAGCATTTCACAGGTTGATTAGGTAGATTGGCTGCAGAGTGAAATCACACATGAAACAGACACAGCAAAATGCTCTCATAGTGCCCTCCTTTCTCAGGATCTAACCACACCAGAGGGAAGAAAAGAGAGACTAGATCAAGCCTTAGTATCAGGATCCCAAAATCTCCTTATCAAACAGATTATAACTGTACTGGATCAAAAAGAAAGGATACTTCAGCCATTTGCATCCTTTTGCTGGATTATTTTGTAAATATCTGAAGAAAACAGTCAAGTCTAAGTACTCACAAGGGATAAACTTGTCTGGGTTCAGCTCCTTCCCTCTACCTCCCTATACAAGAATTCCTCAGCACTTGCAGCAAAAGCTCCAACCTGTCTGTCCATTAAAGAGTTGCTAGACATGGTTCACAGAAGCATACTTCTCCCATCCAGAGTGAGAGAATGACTACTTTCCAAACCTCTTAACCTTTGGAACATTTCATAAAAGTGACCAAGTAGTGGTATCAGAAGATAGGCACTCTACAACACACACAGCAGATAAGACTACAGTTCAGAGATTTTTCTGCACACAAAAACAATTTCAATTTTAAAATTCCAATTCCATTCCAATCACCAAAAAAAAAAAAATCCCCATGAGACAACTCAGAACATCTAGACAAACCAGATCATGAACTATGGTCATGTATCTCTTCATGCACACTTTAAGTTCTTCTAATTATTTCATCTTGAATTAAGACGGAAACAACTTTCCTGTTGTGCGTCATCCTTAATAGTTTTTACTTTTTGCTCCACGACCTTGAGCATCTCAGAGTCTTGATTTTCCGCTTGTCCTACTAAACCATTCTCTGGAAAAATCTTATTCCCTTTCTGTTTCTAAACAAAAACACTGAAGGTGAGCTCTCCAGCTCTTGACTGTTTCCCCAGCTGGCAGAATGCCTATATTGAAGAGATAAACGAGATGACTAACGTCAGCTGCAAGTAGGAGAAAGCACAGTGGACACCTTTGTGTGGTAGGATCTTGTAGACAGAACACCCTCTGCCCAAACAGCCTGCAAGCAGCCTCAGGAAAGAGACTGAGACAAGACCAGGTTTAGGAAGCTGACTTTTCAACTGCAGCTCTCACATCTGCAGACCTGGTTATGAAGGATTCAACAGCCAAACAATGAGGAAAGTGCTCTGGCAGATTTAAGGGAAAAAAAAAAAAAAAAAGTAGCAGCGAAGTCAAAAGTATGTGCACAAACTAAGTCAGTGAATAGAGTTTTGTTTAAAGAGCGTTGGCAGTGTGGGGCTGGGGCACTGTTTAGTTACTCCTTCCACCTGAGATCTGGAAAAGGCTCCCACTTACTACCTGCAATTAATCAAGTGTTCTGAATCATGAATTAACTAGTGGGACATGCCCGATCAGCACCTGATGTCCTTCTGGCTGCCCAGAGCCAACAAAAGCCACCTAAATACCACTGCACAGAGCTGTCTAACCCGAGCAGTCTTCTGGTTCTCTACCTTTACATTCACTGCTACTTTTGTAACAGGGTTAGCAACAACGCTACAAGCACAACGTTGGGGGGAAAAAAAAGAAAAGAAAAAATCCCACGACAATCCACCACCCACCCTTTTGTGTAGCACTTGCTTGTCTTTATTTCTGCACGCTGCCTGGCTGGCACTGACACCGGTAAGGAACAATGCCACATGTCACGCTAACGACAGCTACACAATTACCTGAACACAGCGCAAACCATCACCTACACAATTACACGCTATCTCCTAGCGGGAGAACTTCCCGGCAGAGGCAGCAAACCCCGGGAGCCCGGCGGGGAAGCGCGGCTTCCCCCAGCGCCCGTGTGCCCGGCGAACCCGAGCAGGGCGCGGGGCCCCTCCCGCAGCCCCCGGGGGAAAGGCAGGAGGAGGGTGTCCGCCTCAAGGAGCGGCTTCACCTCCGCCAGGTGCGGTTTCGGAGCGAAAGAGCGCTCTCACTCACCGCGACCACAGCCCCCGCACCGGGTCCTTTACGACCAACTACGGCTCCGCCGCCACCCTCCGCGGCCGGGGCGCCGCGGGACCCCGGAGCCTGCGGGAGCCCGCACCCGCGACCGCCCCCGCTCCGGGGAGCCCCCTAAAGTTTCGGGGACGTGCCCGGCAGCGATCTCCTGAAGGGAGCAGCGGGGGCCGGGGCGCTGCGCCGGCCGATTCCGCCCGCGGCCGTGGGCCGGCACAGCCCGGCGGGCAGGCGGCACAGCCCGGCCCCGCCGAGGGCAGCGCCCCGCCGGGCTCCGCCGCGCCTCAGGCGGGCACGGCCCGGCGGGCGGCTCCTCCCGGCCCCGCCGCGCTACCTGCGGGCAAGGTGGCCCAGCACCCCCGGCCGCCCTCCCCGCCGCGCACCCCCGGACTCACCGAGCAGCAGCAGGACGAGGAGGAGGAGAGGCAGGCGGGACGCGCTCTCCCCGCGGTGCCCCATGCTGGCAGGGCTGCGCGGCGCCTCTCCCTCAGCGAGCGGGACGGCGGGCGCGCAGGCTGGGCTGGCGCGGGGGCACCGGCGGCGGCAGCGCTCCTCGGCCGGCCGCTCGCTGCCCTGCGAGCGCACGGAGCCGCCCGCCCGCCCCGACCGGCCGCGCCGCGCGGCGCAGCCAACCACAGAGACAAACTTTCCCAGCGCCCGCCCCCGCCCGCAGGTAGCGGGGGCGGCGCGGGGTCCGGCCCGGCCCGGCCCGGCCCCTTCCCCTCAGGCGGGAGGGAGGAAGGAGAGCGGCGCCGCGGGGCGCGGGGGAGCGCCTCGCCGAGCGGGGCCCGGCGGAGGACGGCGCTGCCCTCGCCGCCCCCCTCCCTTCTTTCCTCCCGGGGCTGCCGCCGCCGCGCACACGTGGCCCAGGAAAGCCGCGGTGCGGGGAGGGCGGGCTCGCCCGGCCGGGAGCGGCCGCTGCACCCCCGGGCAGCGTGGGGCTGGGGCACTGCTCGGTCTCTCGTTCCGGCCCCGCCTCACGGGGGTGGGGTCCCCCCGTGTCCGGTCCTGCGGGGCTGGCCCGTGCCCCCTTTCCTCACATCCGTGCGCACGGAGCCATCGCACACGTGTAGGGTCACTGCTGGCGCTGTCCCCAAACACCGCCCCAGCCGGGGGCTGCGGACCGCCCCAGACACGGGGCCACTCGTGCCCCTTCCATGCATGGGTAGCCTCAAAGGCAGTGCCGGGCATGCCCAGGGTGACCCCTGCCCTCCCATGGGCAGCACGGCAGCAGTGGGGCTGCCCGTGCTCCTGCGATGCCACCCTGCCCATGGCCTGGGTTAGGGGAGGGACAGCACACCCCATGTCACAAGCACTTCGTGGACAAGGCCACCGCTCCCTGCCCCACCGGTGCCAGACAGCCCCACAAGTAGCATTGCTCTGTTTTGAGACTCGGTTTCTTTTCCCCTGCCTGAGATCCCAGTTAACTCAGTTAGGGGCTCCTGCAGCATGGCATTCGTGCCACTAACTCCACTGCCTTTCTTCCCAGCCTG
This sequence comes from Prinia subflava, assembly GCF_021018805.1. Lineage (NCBI taxonomy): Eukaryota > Metazoa > Chordata > Aves > Passeriformes > Cisticolidae > Prinia > Prinia subflava. Next base: position 1,198,912 of record NC_086271.1, read on the forward strand.
CTCAGAGATTTTTGTTTGCTCGGGGTTTTAATTTCCTGTTTGTTTGTAAAAACAAAGAGCAGAGGCACTGGGCGGCTCTCTAGTAACTCGGACAGTTATCTGCTCTTTCACTCCCCTTGGCACATTCTCTGTGAAATCCATGCTCTCCTTGGGCACATCTTGCTGTCTGTTGTCCAGGCTCCGTGATAGGGATCTGTGTTATAAATTTCCCTGTGTGGGCAATCTCTGGAGCCTATGTATGGTTTGGGGCAGCTGCTCCTGCGCCAGATGGCTGGTTTAGGCTCTATTCTAGCATCTCCAGTGCACCTTGGTCTTGAGCATGACTTGGCTTGGGCGAGGTTGTTTGCTCCCAACAGCAGGAAGTGTGTGCTGTGTTCTTGACTGAGCATGATTATCAGCCTGGATTTTAGGCTGGACTTTGTAATTCCTTCTGTTACGCTTTACAGGAGAGAGGGTGTTGCCTGATAGGAATGAAATTAGGCCCTCCTAAAACTGATGAGGAGAACTTTCACCCTCCAGTTACCTGAGCTCTTGCACGGAGGAGATCAACCTCTTTGAAGAGCTGCAGCCACAAGCTGTCTGGGGGACACTTGGTCCTGTGCACAACTGAAGTTCTCCCAGTTCACAGACAGCACATGAGGCTGAATCCACAAATGTGACTGAGAAAAAACTGCCCGAACAAAACAAGGCTGTCTTCAAATGTGTTCACAATGCCCTCATATCCCTGCTTGTTCTTGATGCCTATTTCCAGTCATTCTGCTCTCCTCCTTTAGCCAGCATTTAAACACACTTTTTCTTCACTGGAAAATGTCCATAAACCAAGGCGTGTCCCTTACATCAAACTCAGAAAGCAGATTAGAAGATGAGTTGCCCTTACCAGTCAGCTTCCATCACACTGGTTAAACCCCTGATCCCTCATCAAGCTTTAGTCCTGAAACTCTATGCTATCCTGAGCCCTGGGTTGTGTTCTCGCAAGCACCTCTCACTCTTTTACTCCAGTAAGAGCCACTTTTCCCCCCAGTATAGTCAGACTTCCAGACAGAAGGGCCACTATAACCCATAAATCTGACCCATACACAAAAGTCATAG